>NW_027361688.1:38012500-40412500 GCF_039654945.1 Dendrobates tinctorius | reverse complement strand
GTGCAAAGTGCAATAATGTCCAGCAGGGGTTGCTACACACAGATACAATTATGATCTTGTGACCATGAACATATAACCCTTAACAAGTGAGAGCATATAAAGGCGCAGTTCGGAGATAAAAACCACCACAGATAGTAATAGAACAATCAGAAAACGGAAAGGTTGCTGCCAACAACCAAACTATACTATTAAATAGTTATACCTGTGGATTTATAAATGCTCCTACATGCCAGAGGTAGCTGCCCTTCCCCAACGCGCGTTTCGGCCAATTGCCTTCCTCAGGCAATTGGCCGAAACGCGCGTTGAGGAAGGGCAGCTACCTCTGGCGTGTAGGAGCATTTATAAATCCACAGGTATAACTATTTAATAGTGTAGTTTGGTTGTTGGCAGCAACCTTTCCGTTTTCTGATTGTTCTATTACTATCTGTGGTGGTTTTTATCTCCGAACTGCGCCTTTATATGCTCTCACTTGTTAAGGGTTATATGTTCATGGTCACAAGATCATAATTGTATCTGTGTGTAGCAACCCCTGCTGGACATTATTGCACTTTGCACTTTATTGTTCATTAATTATACTGATTGTGTTCTGTGGTTGCACATATATTGCACTTTATTTCATTGGTATGTTGTTGTGGTAACACATGTTTATAATCACATATTTTTATGGCACTATTATATCTTTTATGTAACACTATTGTATCATGAGTATATCATGATTCTGTACACTGTTTCCAGCGGTCACATTATTTAAATTATATTTATTTTTAATAATTTTCTGATGTATGGAATCCTACACATATATGTAACCTCTTTTCAAGATTATGGTTAGTTGACCCTTCAATTTTTGAAATTATATGATCATGTATACTTGATGCTTTGCCAATTTACTAATTAACCTTGTTTTTATGGTATTATCAAATAAAAAAAAAATTTTATTGATAGGACTATGGTCATGTGTTGTCGTTTTATTCTAGATTAGGTTTATGACTGTCCTTTGTTGCTATAATATAGTCTGGGGTGGTGTATGTACCAACTATACAAAATTGATTGGTCTCCCACTATATCCCCTTTTATTTGCTAATTGTACTAAGAAGAAGAGGCAAAGATGTCTACCAGCAGCAACTCTGTGAAGTTCACAGTGCCAAACCTGACTAACCAGAACTACCAATTCTGCAAAATCAGGGTAAATATGCTGCTGATAAGGGAAGGTACGTGAAATTACACATGAGTCTAGACCTGACCCACTGCCAAAATACTAGGCGGAGAAGAATAAAAAAACAATCTCCCTCGATATAGACGATGATCAGATTATGCATGTATGTAAATGTGAAACTGCAAAAGAAATGTGGGAACAACTGAAGAGAGTATATGAAAGGATAAATCTCAGCAATAAGTTCTATTTAATGAGAAAGCTATATCAGTCTAAGCTAAATAAGGGCCAAGATGTGTAAAATTACATAGAAAAATACACTAGAAATTATGGAGCACTTGCGGGGAATTGGGGAAAATCAAAAGGATTTCGATATTGCTGCAGTACTGCCAAGCGATCCACCAGAAAGCTATGACAAACTTGCAACTGCACTAGATGTGCGCCCAGATTATGAGCTTACATTGGAGTATGTCAGAGGAAAGTGTGGCGCCCCTGAGGCTCAGTCGCCACAGAGGTACTGCACCTTCTCCTAAGGTGTGGTGCCCCACCAACTAGGTAAGTTGGGAACTCCTTTCCACACTCCAACACCTGCATCCCACACACAGGATAGTTCAGTAGGTCTGCCTAGCAGCTTCAGGCTGGGGGTAGTAGAGCACCCTTCGTGGAACCCTGCTTTGTAACCACGAGATGTGCTGGGAGGTGGGTAGAGTTAGTATAAAAGAGGGGGAAAGTGAAGAAGTGTAGGTCAGTCTGACAGAAGGTCAGTCTGGGGTGAGTCCCAGAGAAGTTCAGTTCTGAAGTTAGTTTGAGTTCAGTTTGAGTTTAGTTTAGAAAGAGTGCTGCAGCTGCCTCAGTGATCTGAGCCAGCTGGCACGGGAAAGAGAAGAGAAGGAGAAAGACGTAGACCTGCAACCTAAGCTTCCATAAGAGAGAGAAGGAACAGCGCGGAATGAAGGAGTAGGAGAACAGAGAGGAGTTGTGGGTTGAGAGAGTACCCTGCCTATAGGTTCTCAGCACAAGGCCGGGGCCCGGTCCCCGAGGTTGTATGGACACTTATGGTTCTGCAGCAGACACCGGTGGAGTAGTTGGCTGTAAATGCACTACTCCCATCAAAGACTTGGGACACAACAGCAACTGGATAGAGAGCCAGGACTTCTGAGAAGGGAGTCCTCGATAGAGGCTACAGCTGTCTGTCATACAAGTAAGGTTCTAGGAACATCTGACAGGAGGAATTCCAGAGAATTACAGTACTGGAGTTCTTCACACTAAAAGGCGCAATAGGTGAGTCGTTCAGGAAAGGCACATGTTGGTGGAGTGTTCGAGAGGAGAACCCTGACTTGCCCGGGAGGTTATTTGAGTCTCTACCCCGGAGGACACGGCACGGAGGCAGGCACCAGTGGGTACCACGAACTGTAAGTAAAGCTTTGAAACTGCAAGCCCTGGCGTCCTCCATTCATTCGCCGTCAACACCTTCAGCACTGCTACATCTGGGTACCAGCATCTATACCATTCTGTGCCTCTCCTCATCCATTGCACCCACACTGCCCTGGGACTACAGCTCCACCTGTGGGGAGCTATATCATCTTTGCTGCACCACACCTTCAGTCCCAGCCGATCTGCATGCAGCGTTGGCTTAACATCTCCCTTGCCAAACACCACGGGTGGCGTCACAAACTATTCAAATAAACTTTAACACCATTAACATCACCGCCATTGATATTGGGCGCCCAGGGCCACGACCGGGTCACCGCTGCTGTGAAACATCCCCCTGACACCGGCCCGGTACCGGGTACCCCGCTGCCCTGGGTGTGAGGGGCGACCCAATTTTGGTGTCACGAACAGGATGACAAGACCCGATACCATCGTGTTCTGTGCGCCTGAAATTTGTGAGACTTTGTGCTTTTGAAAATGTGCAGAAGACCTGGTTTAATAGACTGTAAAATGGACATTAGAAATGGCCGCTGGCGTGGAGAAGGAGGGTGTGAAGAAATGGGAGGTCCTAAGAAAAGACCGCGAAGAGTATTGGGCCTTCCCTGCCTGAATTACTACGTGACATATACATGGCCCACCCCCCGAGGGGTTCGCATACTGGCTTGGTATGGAGACGCTGGAAGATGACCCCGCCCCCGGAAGGATGGGCAGAAGAAGCCAGTGGCAGAAAAGGGGCCAAGGCAGGAAGAAGAACGCCAGAATGCCATTTTGGAGAGTGAGGGAAGGAGGCCTGCAGAGCGCGGGGAAACGAATCCCCCTGGCGCCATGGCTGACGGCTCCAACCGAACTCCGGAATGAACCGCCAGCAACTAGAAGCTGAAATAGCCGAATTGACAGCCAGTCTGCAGTTGAGGAAGGATGCCCTGGAGAAGCTGAGACGGCAGCATGCCCTGGCAGGGCCTACACCAGCGGCACCCGCGACACCGGTACCTGCCGCTACCACACCAGACTGTCCCCAGGCAGCGTTGATCTACACGTCTACCCTGACTGTGCGGCTAGGTGCCGCCTGCCCGAAGGAGTTACGGGAGGACCTGGGAGTGGAAGAGGAGCTCCCGCCCGGACCTGACGCAGCTGTGCAGGTCCCCACAGAGACCACTGCAGAACCAGAGCCACCATCCGCTCCATCACCACCTGCACTGGAGCAGAGGTCGCACCGCCAGGAGGCCCCAGGTATGTCGGATGTCCCTCCACCTGGGAAGGCCTTTGGGTGTACTGCAGTTGCAGCGGCTGGCCAGGTCGTCCTGGATCTGGTCTGGGACCGGGATGCTGGTGCCGTGGGTGAGAGCAGGTCCCGGGAAGAGGGGGAGAAAGAAGAGAGTTGGGCAGGATGTCGGGACACCATTCGACAGCTGGCAGCGGAATATCGGGAGAGGGAGCAGAGAAAGAAGGCTGTGCTGGGCCCAGATCTGGCCCGGAAGGAGAGGGCCCGTGCTGGGCATCATGGTCCCCGGGATGCAGCTGGATGGGGGCAGGTGCTGAATGTAAACCGAGAGAAGGGGTTCGGATTTATTGCGGACCCCAAAAGAATCAGTAACCTGTTCTTTAACCGGTAGGACGTGGAGCCCCATCTGGGGAGGGGGCATCCTGACAGAGACCTGCAGCCTGGGGAGTATGTGACCTTTACCCGGCATGAGGGACTCCGGGGGTGGTACGCCCTGAATATCTGCCGTATTCCGGAGGAGTTCATCGAAAGGTACAAGCTAAAGAGACCTTCTGCTGCCCCTCCATCCACCGGTACTACTCCAACTGCTCAGGTACCCGCTTCCAAGAACCAGGCTGCTCTTGCATCACCTCCAGTTCGGCAGCCCAAACCAAAAATTCCTGGCTTAACACCGTGGGAAGACGAGTACTTAAGGATCGCCAACGACTACTTGGAATCTGGTAGCCGTTAAAAATACTTTTCAAATCTCGTTACCCAGGAGGGTTTGTTTGCACCAGTTGTGCTTTGTTGTTTTGCTATCATGTTTTTCCGGTAGCACTTTTGTTGCCCTGCTTTTGATTGGCAGCGTTTTTATACATTTGGAACTGAGGAGATCATGAACGCTGTATGATCCAAAACTTTTATTGTAAATAGTTTGCACCTCTTTAGGTGCCCTTTCTTGGTTTTACATATAGAGACACTTTGCGAAGATAATGTTTCTGCATGGACACTTTTCGAAGATGATGTCTACCTCAAAGGACACTGCAAGAGATCCCGGCTGGGAGCAGTGTTCAGCACCTTACAAGAATAACTGTTGAATGTTTTACTGTGAAGTATTTGATAATGTGTTTTATGAGTATTAGTAACTGAGAAATGGCTTTTTATAGAAGAACTAGGAATGTCTGATTTAGAGATGAGAAATGTGAATAAAGAATTGAAAGTAGACAGGTGACAGACCAGGTATTTGCGGTCAGTGTCTTGCGTCTAGAAGAAACAGTGAAAAAAGGAAAATGAGAGAAAATGTGTTACAGAGAATAGCACTTTGAATTGAGAATTGCACTAGAATTAAAAATTTTAGATAGGATTTAAGATAGAATTGTTTGTAACGTTCAAGATGAGTACCTCCTAGACTAGGAAGATTAGTATAAGAAAAGTTATTATGCATTACAAAATTTTTGTATGTTTCTTTGCTGTCTACTTTGTTTTCTTGCAGCCCGCGGATGTGCTGTGTTTAATGGGGGGATGTGGCACCCCTGAGGCTCAGTCACCACAGAGGTACTGCACCTTCTCCTAAGGTGTGGTGCCCCACCAACTAGGTAAGTTGGGAACTCCTTTCCACACTCCAACACCTGCATCCCACACACAGGATAGTTCAGTAGGTCCGCCTAGCAGCTTCAGGCTGGGGGTAGCAGAGCACCCTTCGGGGAACCCTGCTTTGTAACCACGAGATGTGCTGGTAGGTGGGTGGAGTTAGTATAAAAGAGGGGGAAAGTGAAGAAGTGTAGGTCAGTCTGACAGAAGGTCAGTCTGGGGTAAGTCCCAGAGAAGTTCAGTTCTGAAGTTAGTTTGAGTTCAGTTTGAGTTTAGTTTAGAAAGAGTGCTGCAGCTGCCTCAGTGATCTGAGCCAGCTGGCATGGGAAAGAGAAGGAGAAAGACGTAGACCTGCAACCTAAGCTTCCATAAGAGAGAGAAGGAACAGCGCGGAACGAAGGAGTAGGAGAACAGAGAGGAGTTGTGTGTTGAGCGAGTACCCTGCCTATAGGTTCTCAGCGCAAGGCCGGGCCCAGTCCCCGAGGTTGTATGGACACTTATGGTTCTGCAGCAGACACCGGTGGAGTAGTTGGCTGTAAATGCACTGCTCCCATCAAAGACTTAGGACACAACAGCAACTGGATAGAGAGCCAGGACTTCTGAAAGGGAGTCCTCGATAGAGGCTACAGCTGTCTGTCATACAAGTAAGGTTCTAGGAACATCTGACAGGAGGAATTCCAGAGAACTACGGTACTGGAGTTCTTCACACTAAAAGGCGCAATAGAGGAGTCGTTCAGGAAAGGCACATGTTGGCGGAGTGTTGGAGAGGAGAACCCTGACTTGCCCGGGAGGTTGATTGAGTCTCTACCCCGGAGGACACGGCACGGAGGCAGGCACCAGTGGGTACCGCGAACTGTGAGTAAAGCTTTGAAACTGCAAGCCCTGGTGTCCTCCATTCATTTGCCGTTAACACCTTCAGCACCGCTACATCTGGGTACCAGCATCTATACCATTCTGCGCCTCTCCTCATCCATTGCACCCACACTGCCCTGGGACTACAGCTCCACCTGTGGAGAGCTATACCATCTTTGCTGCACCACACCATCAGTCCCAGTGGATCTGCATGCAGCGTTGGCTTAACATCTCCTTTGCCAAACACCACAGGTGGTGTCACGAACTATTCAAATAAACTTTAACACCATTAACATCACCGCCATTGATATTGGGCGCCCAGGGCCACGGACCGGGTCACCGCTGCTGTGACACATCCCCCTGACACCGGCCCGGTACCGGGTACCCCGTTGCCCTGGGTGTGAGGGGCGACTCAAAAGCCTGAAGATGAGCTTAAGTGAAAGGCAGAAAATGCAAGAAGCATTGGGGTATTCAAAACAGAATCCACTTTAAAAACCCAAGATTTCCCCAAAAATAAAAATAATTTAAAAGGAACACGTGTGTTTTGTCTTCAAGAAATCAGGACACCTATAGACTGACTGCAGTGTCTGGAAAGCTAGAATCAATCAGCTAACAAAGCAAAATAATCATCAAAGGGTTAAAAGTGCCATGGCTGAAGAATATGACTGCTCAAGTACTGAATCTACTGATACTTAATATTCTAATGCACTACTACACTAATTTTTATTTATTTATTTTTTTTGCTGTGGTCAGACATTAAAAATTACACTGTATTAAAAAGTAGAAAAGATGCAAAAATGGCCAACACAGAACTTTGATTCAGTATTAAATTATTAGAAAAATGTAGTTTTTATTAATAAATCTCAGCTCATAATGTACACTGTGCAAAAAATTAAAAAAAGAGACAAAAACTTAACCTAGTTGCCTCTCATTCGACATTAGGCATAAATATGCAAGTCTCTCTATAGCAAATCAATGTAAAGTGATCACTGCTGTGCATATATTCATATATTCAAATGTAAATGTATTTCTAGATTATTTAGGCTGCTTTAAATGCAATGCGTTTTCCTCTATGATTACAGTACACATTACATCTGTCTTGCTTCCTCTTCCTCATTGTCCCCCTCCTCCCCTTACATAGTCACTTTCTATCCCACAGCGCCTGTTTATTACCTTAAAAATTCTGCATTAGATGTCTCTGTATTATGCCCTCTATATACGCCATTAGCCTTATAATAACAGATCACAGTGTAACAATTGCCGCTGGGGCTCTGTATTCACGATGTGGCTCACAATTCACGGCTTGCAAGCCTTTTGTTTGCTGCCTGCCAAGTTCATGACAAACAAGTGTCCGGGATCCAGCGAGTCATTTCCAGATAACTGGCACGGTGCCACACTTCTGCCCAGTGTATGAATCATAGATTGCTTCTACCAGCTGGAATTCATTAGTGATCATTTCTGAATACAGATACTGGCACAGGAACATATTGGTGTGGTTTCTGATTTGCTGGTCTAAGTCCTGTAGTGCTGTAGAGTATGTAATATGTGATTATTAGGGATGAAGAAACCCGAATTGGAAAGTTTGGGGGGTCCCTATCGGCGTTACCAAACCCCGAACACAAACTTTTTAAAGTTCATCCTTTTTCCTGTTCAGGTTCACCAGTCTAATAAAGCTTGTTGAAAGGCTGCAGTGCTGAGACTACTGTCCTTTAAACTGCTGTGTGTACTCGGCACCCCCCGTCTGTGGGAATACTGTCTGTTAAGCCACTGTGTGTATTCTGCAAACCAGTCTGTGAGAGTACTGTCCTTTACAATGCCGTGTGTACTCTACACTCCCACGCCTGTGGGAGTACTGTTACTTTTCTTTATGGTTCCACTGTGTATTTTCTAGTAGTCTGAGAAATAATTGGCATCAGCCATCTCATTGTCATTAGTAGGCCAAAGAAGTAATTTTTCAGGACCGGCGTGTGTTTTTTAGTAGTCTGGGAAAAAAATAATTGTCATCAGCCATCTTGTTGCCTTTTATAGGCCAAATAAATATGTTTTCATTACTGCTTTGTGTTTTCTAGTAGTGTTGCAAGTAAATAACTGGCATCAGCAATTTCAATTCCATTTATAGACCAAAAAAAAAAAATTTTCAGGACTCCTGTCTGTTTTCTAGAAGTGTTGCAAGGAAATAACTGGTGTCGGCCATCATTTTGTCATAGACCAAATAAATTATTTTTCTGGACCGTTATGTGCTTTGTCATCAGCCATCTTGTTGCCATTTATAGGCCAAAGGAAAATATTTTTCAGGACCACTGTGTGTTTTCTAGTAGTGTTGCAAACGAATAACTGGTATCAGCCATCTGGTTGCCATGTATAGGAGAAAGAAATGATTTATCACATATGTCCCAATTAATTCATGCTAGACACTTTACTAGAGATGGATGGACCCCTGGATGTTCTGGTACGGCAGGTTCGGCAGAACAGCTACAAAAAATTCATGCTCAGTTATCAAAACAGTGCCCGCACCCGAACAAGAACCCAGACCACATTCAGTTGAACAGGGAGCCCGAACATCCAGTGTTTGCCACACTGTCATGTGCATGACAGCATGGCAAACATCACTTTTGATTGGCAGTAAAATCATTAACTCCGGTCAGACAGCCACGGTTCCCACGGTCACTGGCATCATCTGATGGGACTACTGCTCCCATCAGCCTACACCTGCTGCCGCTAATAACAGTGAGAGGAGTCAGCAGCTGGTATTTTCAGGCTGGTAAAAGACCACGGATATTGCCCCTCCTCAGCATAAAAATAGCAGCCCGCAGACGCCCAGAAAAGAGGGGATGATGTCACCTTTGTATTGTCAGGTGACATCAAGCCAGTGTATTGGTAATGGAGAGGCGTCTGTTAGACACCTATCCATTCCTAATCCAGTAGTTGTTTTGTAAAATTATTATCGTCGGTCAGACAACCTCGGTTCTCACGCTGTCAAATGACAGCTAGAGCCCACAGATGTGATCAGAGGTTAAAATGTTTTTCCTCCGTTCACTGGCATCGGCTGATGGAACTACTGCTCCCATCAGCCTATGCCTGCTAATGATTTTACTGCCAATAAGAAGCAGTGTTTCCTTTGTCCACCTATCACATTTTGGTTGCATATTTAAACTATGTCCCCCAGCAGGCGTTTTCTGCTGGTGATAGATTATTTTTGATGTTCTGACATTGTATTGATGCTTGGAGCCAGTCTGTGAGCTTTGAGCTAAGGATTTTAATCTTGTTATTTCTTTGCTATAATTTGCAACACTTTTCTGTTTAAATTTAGTAAGTAGGCTGTATATTTGTGGACTAATTGCTTTATTCATTGTTTGGTATTTCGTTATTTGCTTTACTCACTATAGAATCTTTTACTCACTGTAGCATCTTTCCTTTGTTCAGCACACTTCTCATTTAGATAATTCACACTCTGTTCTGCCCTCTGGGTTAATTAGAAGGAATGTGAAGCAAGTCGACTGCTGTTTAGGTCTGAGCTGCCATCTAATAGTTCTTTAGTTAGGGCTATTTTTGCACCTGCAGGCATCATTAGGAGCTGTAGTGTCAGGATATCTAGTATGTACAACAACCAGCAGGCTCAGTTGTTTTTTTTAGTGCCCAATCTATTAATCCCGAGTGAGTTGCTACACAGGCATAACGTAAAAGCTGCCTCCTTCTAATACAGACCATATCAGATGGTGGTGCTGGATGTTGTGACGTGCTGAAGAAGGTTTTCACATTTCTGCCATGCTAACTCTTCCTTCCATGTTGGTGCCAGTGCCCTTGCTGCACTGGTGACTTCCTCCTCCTCCTCTGCCTTGTACTTACACTGAGCCCCCGATGTCAGGTAGTGCATTAATTAGTGTGCAATTGTATTCCCGCATTTTGCAATCATGCTCTAGTGCCGGAAGTAAGGATGGCATGTTGTGCTTGTAGTGGGGATTCAGCAGGGTGGCCACACAGTAATCAGCACTTGTAACAATCCCCCCAACTCATTAGTCATTGCGCAGGCATAGCAGCATGTATTGCCTCATGTGCGCCAAGCTGCCCAGAGGCAACAAATAGCTGTCCTTGAACGGAGGTGTATCGTGTGGATCCTCTGTATTATATCTATCCCTCCAGTCACACTACAGTGAAGCCCGTGCCACCCTGCTGTGAACGTGGTTGTCCCTCACCCTGCTCCTCCTACTCCTCAACCTCCAAAACCGTCCCCCGGCTGGACATTTGTATTCCTAGCCACTGTTCATACAGTAACTTATCGTCCAAGACATGTGAGGATGCCTGGTCTAATAATGGTGTGAATGGTCCCTGTTCCTCCTTCTTTTCCTCCTATGCCACCACCTCATCCATCATTGCCTGAAGCTTTGTTTTTCTAGGCGGCAAAGAAATAGGATATTAATGCTGATGATTGCATCATCAGCGCTGACCATGTTCGTGGAATACTCAGAGCAGCACAGCACGGCACACACATCCCGCATGGAGGACCACTCATTGTGAAGTGGTGTTGTTCCATAGAGCGACTCACCCCTCTGTGCTGCAGCTCAAACTCTGATATTGCCTGTGACTGCTCGTGCTGTCTCTCCATTTGCAAGGTGGTGTTCCACATTTTGGGTACATGACATAAGCAGCAGTGATAGCCCTTTGGAAATCACTTGTGAGGTCACATGTAGAACATAGGATCCAGTGTTTTGGCGATGTGTAGCTGAACACTTCAATGGGATGGTGTGGAGATGCTCAATGACACTGCTGGTGGTGTTTCTGTCACATCTTCTCTTTGCGGGAAGCCAGGTGCCCTGTTGCTCGGGAGGGAGAGCAAGAGGCAGCAGAAGAGGGAGCAGGAAGAGGCTCAGATCTTTCCTGTTTTTTCAGGTGAGTACTCCACTGCAGCTCATTCTTTGCATTTAGATGCCTCATCATGCTGGCGGTGCTCAGGTTAAGTACATTTATGCCTTGTTTCAGTCTCTAACGATACAGTGTGAAAACCACCTATGTCTTGGCAGGGAGCTCCTTTGAGCTGGCTTTGGTGTGCTCAGTTCGTTAGCACTTCTCCCCTTTGCAAATGCCTTCATTGTCTCTTAATTACACAATGTATGCACTTCAAGATACTAAGACTAAAGGGCCCGTTACACATAGCGATAGCGATAGCAATATCGCTGTAACGTCACTGGTTTTGTGACGTAGCTGCGATATTGCTAGCGATATCGCTACATGTGATACTTACCTCCGACCGGCTCCCCAGGTGGTTATCGCTGAGCGCGCGAGAAGGTCCTGGACTATTTCTCGTCGGGCGCTTCCTGCTGGGCTTCCTGTGGCGCCGACGAGCGACGCGGGCGGGAGGACGTCAGGATCGCCACATATGACAGGTAAGTAGCGACCCCCGACCCCTGCTATGTCGCTGGTGAGATCTGCCTGTGTGGCAGCTCACTAGCGCCCACTTAGCGATGCACCAGCGATCCATATCGTTGTCGGGATCGCTGGTGCATCGCTAAGTGTAACGGTACCCTAACCTACAAAGCCATCCATAATCTGTATCCCCATATATCTCAGAAGTTCAGAACTAATCTTACTCCTCTTCCTCTTCTTCCTGTGCCACCATCTGATCCATCATCCCCTGAAGCGTTTTTTCAAGGAAGCATATAAATGATAAAGCAACGCTAATGCGCAACACAGCACACACGTCTCTCATGGAGGACCACGCGGACACAGAAAAGGCAAGGGGCCTGCCACAGTAGCAGCTAACTTATTGGCTAGAGGCCGGCCTCTGCGCTTTTGCACCCTGTTCCCTTGTTTGCTGTGCAACTGCGTGACCACCACCTCCTCTGAATTTCCCATGTCACTTAGATGGCCCTAGCTCCATGTGGTGTCTAGGACCTCATCAACTCCTATTGCATCATCACACCTCTCCTGTCTGTCCATTACTCTGCTGCCCTACTATTCCACTTCTGACCTTGCTACTTCTCTGTTTCTCCCCTCTGCCAATCCCTTTATTGTCTTCCAATTCCACAACGTATTTGTTATGAATACTTGCCATGGATGCAATCGTCCTCCTCCAGTTTCCAGATTGCTCTACTGGACGTCCGCTCTGAGAGCAGAGCCAGCGTGACCTTGGTTGGGGCAACTACACACAGGGGTGCTTCATGTGTGAAAGTGGTGAGCGAAGTTGGGGCACAGGATGCTGTGCATCCCACTAGTTTTACGGCCCAGGAGACATGGGATGCTCTGTATCCCGGTAGGCTCCTTTGCCCAGTGTTAGCCCCAATGGAAGGAATTTGTGCTACCTGCTCTTCTTGTGAGCAGAGAGTGGCTCCCTTGACATGACTAGGAGGAATGCATCACCTGATTATCCTTGGGCTAGCTTTAAAATGCCTGCTTCTAATCCAGCTTAGTGCTGTTGCATATGTCCCTATGTCTCTGTGTAATTGATATGCCTCATATGTCTTATTGTGTATGTCAATATGTTGTGTCCTGTCTTGTGTGTGTATATATATATATATATATATATTTATATATCTTTTCTTGTATTGTACTGTATAGGTGTAGGGAAAGCGTAGGATATAGAGTTAGCCCACTTGGGAGGCACAATAGCATAAGATAGAAGTAGCTTAGGTGAATAGGAGTTAGTTAGTTAGGAGGGGCCAACTGGGAGTAAGTTAGAGAGCTTCCTGAAGTTAGTCAGTAGGGGCTGGGAACCCGGACAGGACAGTTGAGTCCCGTAACTTTTAAGCTGGTGAGCCCAGTCGTCCAGGGTCTATGGGCTGACAGTCACATGGTCGTGGAGGAATACAGGACAATATCAGGATGGTGGCAGCTAACTTCATGGGAACAATCCTAAAAGTCCAGGGCAAAACGGAGAGGGTACTTCTGAAGCTGATTAGTCTGTCCAGTCATGAAGTGCGGTACCGAAGGCGACAGTACGACCCTGCGATATTCCTGGAAAAGTGAGGGACAGTGCAGGGAACAGGATAGTGATGTTTTGTGAAGAACCTTGTGCTGTTTCTGTGACTAAACTGGACGAGCTGAGTAAATATGTTTTGTTAAAGTTGAACCTGGACTCTGACTGTCATTATGTAGTGCTGAAGGAAAAGAAGACCCAGCAGTCCAGAGAGGACCCCACCTCACAGTAAGTGCACTACAGAAGGGACAATGTGTTTATGTGACGAAGGGCCAGGGTGTGACAGAGCAGCCTTCATTAGCCACGACTACAGACCTGGCCTCAGTTTCAAGGGCACAGTCAAACAGCCGTATAAATTGTACCAAGATCAGACTGCAATGCATGGACTGGCTGGCTGCTCTCCCGACCCGAGCGTGACCGCTACATAGAAATATATCAAGCTGCCACGCTCAGATCGAGAGAGTCACGGGCCAGTCCATGCATTGCGATCCGATATCAGTCTGATTTATACGACGTTCTGACTGTGCCCTAATTGATATACTAGTATACAGATATCTTGTGCTGCTATATAACGGGGGAATGGTCATGTGATGAGCTGATACGATTTCATTTTTTTATTTTTTTCTCACAAGTTTTCTGACAAGCACAATCTCACTTAAACAGTTTCACGTCTTGGTAACAAAGAATTATATTGAGCATATTAGTGCAAGCATGAACCTCAAATACCTCCAATTAGAAATGTAGTATAGTTCTTCTGATTCACTATATTGTTTACCCCATGTGCAGGGCATTGCAGTAGCTTAGGTATTAATGGTTATGCCTACTCGTATACTGACAATTAGTTGTTAGTGATTGTAACCATAAATATCTAAGTTGCTGCAATGCCCTGCACATGGGATAGGCAACATAGCGAATCAGAAGAACTATACTACATTAATAATTGTAGGCATTTGCTAACATTATTATGATTACTCCTACTACATATTGGGATAGGATCTTGGAAATGGGAAAACTTGATTTTTCTGTGCATTCCTATACATGTAAATGTAGATGTTTGCAACTGCCTCTGTGTCTTCCTTGTTTTCTATTTAGAGTGCACCACATACCACACTACCAGGAATCAGAGGATAATTAAGTGCACCCTGGCTTCACAAACTTTCCCATTGTCTATACCGTGGTGGTGTGGTAACTTCCACACACAACATGGTACTGTAACGTGCTCCATTGCAGCAAGCCAAGGGCATTGCTCACTTCTGCATCCGCTACCTGGAATCCCCTGGGTCCTTCTGCAGTTATTAGGTCACGGCATCGTCGTGCTGTCACGGCGAAACACACACGTCGTGATGTGACATGAGACTTAGCGAGCCTCAGAGTCGTCCAGAATATCGAGCAGTGGATTTCCAGTGTGAGAAATGAGCTCTGCCCTAATCCGGCTGCCATGGAGGACCAAACTGGACGCCCAACCAGGGTAGTGTGCATCTTTTTGTAAATCTAGCCTAAGGTATACAGCGGACAGAGCCACTCTTGTGGCTCAATGGTATCTCAGCCACATGATAAAACACCATTATGACATGGTAGGTTGGGGGCCCTGCTAATTTTAAATGACCCCTTTTACACAAGAAACTAGCTGTCCTGAGCTGAGAATCATTTTTGGCCTTTTGAAGAGGTTTTCGAGCAAATCTTTAGATTTTGCAGATGTGTTTAGAGTCAGCCCTCAGGAGATACTCAAATCATAGTCTAGAAATGAATAGAGGAAAAGACCTGCAGCCAGACTACATCCGGCGCTCATCCCATATCTCTCATGCAATCTACCATGTAAAGAACAAATTCTTGACTACAATCTACTTTTGTGATATCGGGAACCCAGAGGGACATCGAGCTGGCAGTAGTTTGTGACACCGCTAGGGTCACTTCATAGGCTGCCACCGAGTTCCCATCCAGCATCCACGTAAAGCTCTCTGAGGCCTGAAAGGGTTTAGAAGGATCAGGAGCTGCAGACCACCATCAAGCTCAATGAATTATGGATGCGATATATGTGAGCAGAGCCCTTCTTGTCCTCAGAGACACTTCTTGCTGTCACCTTATCTGCCTGCTTTGCAAGAGATATGCTAGAGGCACCTGCAGCGTAATGTAAAAAAAAACCTCTCTGTTAGACGCTGGATAAAAAACATTATACGTCTAATACGACATTCAGAACGGAAGGCTGGAATTTTAACTCTTCAGGGTTTTCTGCTTTCCTCCTTCTCGGAAAGTATCAAATATTGTCTTAGGATCATATGATCACAGATCGATTAGACGGGTCAGCAGGGTTTTGCTACCTCATCTGAGAGCAGAATAATATAGGGGCAGTTACCCTGATCCCAGTGATGTATCACTTACTTTACTGGGTGCAGCAGATGTGATACAACCAAAGTTTTCTCTGCTGTAGATGTAGCAGAGCTCAAAAGCTGTCCCCTGATCACATCACTGATTTGCGGTTTTCTGTGTACAGTTGAAAATAGAAGTTTACATACACTCTATAAAAAGACACATCTGCATGTTTTTCTCAATATCTGACATGAAATCAGAATAAATCTTTCCTGTTTTAGGTCAATTAGGATTACCATAATTATTAATATTTGCCAAATGCCAGAATAATGAGAGAGAGAGAGAGAGAGAGAGAGAATGTTTTAAAGCATTTTTATTACTTACTGCAAAGTCAAAAGTTGACATACATTTCATTAGTATTTGGTATCATTGCCCTTAAACTGAATGACTTGGGTCAAACGTTTGGGATATCCTTCCACAAGCTTCTCACAATAGTTGGTCGGAATTTGGGCCCATTCATCCTGACAAAACTGGTGTAACTGATCCAGTTGTAGGTCGCCTTCCTCGCACCTGCCTTTTCAGCTTTGCCCATAAATTTTCAATAGGATTGAGATCAGAGCTTAGTGATGGCCACTCCAAAACATTGACTTTGTTATCCTTAAGACACTTTGTTACCATTTTGGCAGTATGCTTTGAGTCATTGTCCATTTGGAAAACCCATTTTACACCCAAGCTTTAACTGATGTCTTGAAATGTTGCTTCACTATTCCCACACACTCTTTACATGATGCCATCTATTTTGTGAAGAGCACCTGTCCCTCCTGCAGCAAAGCAACCCCATAACGTGATGCTGCTACCACCGTGTTTCACAGTTGGGATGGTGATCTAAGGCTTCCAAGCTTCTCTCTTTTTCCTCCAAACGTAACAATGGTCATTATGCCCAAAAAGTTCAATTTTAGTTTCATCAGACCACAGGACAGGTCTCTAAAAATTAAGGTCTTTGTTCCTGTGTACATTTACAAAAAATTAATCTGGCTTTTTATGCTTCTTTTTGAGTATGGCTTCTTCCTGGCAGAGTGGTCTTTCAGCCTATGTTGATACAGTACTCATTTCACTGTGGATATTGACACATTCTTACCAGCTTCCACCATCATCTTCACAAGGTCTTTTGCTTTTGTCCTTGGGTTGATATGCACATGTTGGACCAAAACAGGTCATCTCTGGGACACAGAACCCCTGTCCTTCCTGAGTGGGTTGATGGCTAGACATTCCCATCCTGTTTGTACTTGCGTATAATTGTTTGTACAGATGAACTAGGCACCTTCAGGTATCTTGAAATTGTACGCAAGGATCAGACAGACTTGTGCAAGTCCACAATTCTCTTCCTGATATCTTGACTGATTTCTTTAGACTTTCCCATGATGCTACACAAAGAAGCAGTGTGTTTCAGGTGTGCATTAAAATACATCCACAGGTGTGTCTCTAATTAACCCAGATGTTGCCAAAAAAACCCTTCTTAACACGTGACATCATCATATGGCCAGTCCAGAATTGTTTAAAGGTATAGTAATCTTAGTGTATGTAAACTTTTGACTTTGCAGTAAGTAATAAAAATGTCTTAAAACATTCTCTCTCTCTCTCTCTCTCTAATTATTCTGGTATGTGGCAAATATTAATAATTATGGTAAACCTAATTGACCTAAAATGGGAAAAGTTTATTCTGATTTCAAGTGAGATATTGAGGGAAAATATGCATATGTGTCTTTTTATATAGTGTATGTAAACTTCTAGTTTCAACTGTGCATTGTATATTGATAGTAAGCTGCTAATCAGAGCTGGGGGCATGGTTGCACGAGGAAGAATGGGGGCAGCTAAAACATTGATTGTATTAAAGCTATAGCACAAATCCCAGTAAGTGATAAATCACTGAAATCAGTGTTTCCGTCTTTACCTCATGGTGTCCTCAGGTTGCATAGCAAAACTTGCAAACAGATTACCTTTAATTAAAAAAACATGTTAGGCAAAGATTTGCCTGAAATCATGATACAGTAGGAAAATTTTCCCACGGCACTTGCTCTGATGTAAAATAAGTGAAGTGAGTTAATTGGCTGTGAACTCCCAGGACCTTTCTTATGTCACCGCGAGCATGAGAACTTTCTCAAGGTTGCAGTGCCCTCAAACAGGGAATAGGAGTTCACAGGGAGACACTGGGCAGCAGCACAGACACTGCTGAGTGTCTACTGGATGACAGGATGTATGGTCGCATCATATAACCATGCAGCCTGCCATCTAGATCTAGCAGAGCTAGACCTGTTGTGGGATAAATGGATTATCATGTTCTCTAATGAAAAGGTGAGGAATATTGTTGTTTTTTATTTTATTTTTTTCTGGGTGTCTGTGTTTTTATACAATATGACTATGGGGTTAGTAATGGGGGCGTCTTATTGACGCCTCTGCATTATTACTCACTGGGCTTGCTGACACCTGACAGTTCAAAGGTGGCATCAATCCCCCCAACTATCACCCCACTTGCCACTACTACAGGGCAAGGGAAGAGTTAGGCTAAGTGCCAGAATTGGCACATCTTATAGGTGTGCCTGTTCTGGGGCTGCTGAGAGCTGATGTTTTTAGCCTGTGCGGGGCCAGTATCCATGTCCCCTTCCTAGGCTATTAATATCAGCCACAGCTGTATTGCTGGTTGTTAATTATAAGGGGACCCTACATCATTTTTGGAGGTCCTCCATTTTAAACAGCCAGTAAAGGCTAAGTATACAGCTGTGAGCTGATATTAATAGCCTGGGAAGCTCCATGGGTATTACCCACTTCCCAGACTATAAACATCTGCACACAGCTGTCGGCTTTCCCTCTGCTGGTTATGAAAATTACGCGGGAGCCCACAAATTTTTTTCAGAAAAATAATATTTTTATAATTAAATGCATGTACAGTAAGCTGCACACACTGTATTAATTGAATATATCACTGACATCTATATATCTGTCCATTCTATGTGCATAAACTGTATGTAATCCATTTATTCAATGCTGCTGGGTCCTGCTGTGATTTTACAGTACATGGCTGCTAAATTGATGGCTTTTCTTCTATCTTTCTATGTAAAATATACGCATATATATGTGTCACTGACATCTTTATATTTATCTATTCTATATGTATATATTTATTCTATCTATTCTATTCTAATCTGTCACTCTGTGATTTTACTGTATGCAGCAGATGAACTGCCAGCTTTTCAAAGGAGATTAGTGTGTAAAAATCAGACAGCACCTGCATGGTCCAAGTGCTATGCAATTTTTTCCATTGACTTTTATTGCAGAATGCGATCCGATTTCCGATTACAATCGCAGCATGCTGCAATTTATTTCCAGTCTGATTGTGATCCGATCCGAGCTGGAAAAAAATGCAGATGAACACACAATGATAGAATAACATTGGTCCGAATGCAATCTGATATTTAATTGGATTGTGTTTGTCCGATTTCATCGCAAGTGGGAATGAGCCCTAACTGCCTTTTGTTAGCTCTGCTGATTTAAATAGTAACTATAAACTTCTATATGAAGCTCGAGGTAGCATTTTTTTTTCATTTTAGAAGGACTTGTCATTAAATCAGTAGTGTCCATTTTATACCAGTATTTTATTCTCGCTGCTACCTTGAACACTCTGTTTTTTTGTTGCTGTTTTATTTTTTTAAATCCACCATATGGTTTCAGAGATATTGGCCATTTCATGTATTGCTCCATTTTATTGTGTTTATAAGGGGACGTGGCTCCCAGGATCCTCTGGGGTGTGTCTTTAGGCATTTCTGCTTTTTTACTCTGATAGCCACGCCTCCTTGGCAAAGGCAAATTATAACTAAATAAAAAGACAAATATCTCTTCAACCGTATGGTGGATTTCTAAAAATCTAAAAACAAAATAATCAAGAGAAGAAATAAGAGACACTTTTGACATGGAGACACATCCTCTTTATGACTGTGCAGAGTCAAACAGGATATTTTAAGCTATATGGATAAAAAATTATCTAAAAAGAAATGTTACAAAATTGATGTTAACCTCAACTTTTTATGAAAGAGTAGTACATTTGTTAGAGTTTTCAGTTAGCGGTTGGACTCCCGAGATTTGCTATGATGTCCTCTTATTTCTGTGAACACATCTAACACCTTAATAAAATGCGTCATGCATGTATAAGCGTAGCTGACATTCACCTGCAACTGCGGCATCACAGCTAGCTCCAATCCTGACAGTTTACATGGCAGCTGATGGCCAATCGAGCCCTGACTCTTTCAAGTCAGCACCACAGGCAGGACTTACTGAAAGATCAAAAACAGGACAATGCACTTCAATACAGAAGTATTGCAGTGTATGATGACAGTGATTGCAGGTTCAAGATCTCACTTGGGGCACAAAAAAATTTATATAGAAAATAGTTTAAAAAAATTCTCGAACGTTTTAAAAAAATGTTTACATGAACCCATTTTCCCACATATTACAAGAAAAAATCCAAAAAATGAAAAAGAAAAGCACACATGGTATCACTGTTTCTGTAATGTTCCGAGTTGATAAAATATCATGTTATTGATCCTTCACAGTGAGTATAAAAAATGAAAAATACTAGAATTGCTGCTTTTCATCCCTTTACCTCCCTCAACCCCTCAAAAAATGGGTAAAGTGATCAAAAAATTACATGTATTCCAAAATAGTATCACTAAAACTATATCTTACTGAGCAAAAAAAAACCAAAAATCATCAAAATCCTAAATTTCATTTTTTTTTCAAGTAATAAAACATTATAAAAGTTAACATGTAATGTTTATCTCATCATAAAAACAAACGCCTCCAAAAACAATGGTAGCATTAGACCATATAAAGATCATTAAAATGGGGGTCTCATGTCCTCCGTGTGAATGCAGCGATAATGCACATGCATAACCATCACTCCACTCAATGTCTATGAAAGCCAAACTCATGCATGTGCTCTATGGCTCCATTCACTCATGTGACCCCATTTGTCCTCTGCCAGTCCCTTCACTTGCTTCCAATTTCCTAATGAATCCATTTTAAACGACTAATATTGACATACAATGTCATCCATAATTTGTGTCCTCCAAACTTATCTCTCGATATCTTTGCACATGTAATCTCCAGTCCCAAGATCTTCTTCTCTCCTCCGCTCTCATACGTTCCTCACCCAGTCGCCTCCAAGATTTTTCACTAATTCAGTGCCTCAACACATTTGATTGTGAAAAATGAGGATGAATGAACTCATGGAGATCAGCATCCAACACTGCGGAGACACCATCACATGTTTCTCAACGCAGTGATTCTAGAGCAATGCCCCCATCCCTTATGGGAAATATACAAAAACATGCAAAACACAAGCCGCGGAGACACCATCACATGTTTCTCAACGCAAGCAATGACTAGCCTGTTCTTTCCCCGGGAAGGAACAACCACGGGAAGGGCAGTCTCCAATGAAGGAAACCACCTATGCCAAAACATAGGTGGTTTCCTTCATTGGAGACTGCCCTTCCTGTGGTTGTTCCTTCCCGGGGAAAGACCTGGTTAGTCATTGCATGCGTTGAGAAACACATTTGATTGTCTGCCACTTTTGGAACCTTCGGTGGTTGCAACCTGAAAACTCATCTCTACAGGAAAGCCTGCAATGACCCCACTGTTATCTTTCTACAGCTGGATATGGTGTAATCCCCCACCGATTGTCTCCTTCCTCATTACCGTGGAGACAGTAAACCTGTAAGGGCAGGATCTTCTAACCCTCTCTACCAGTCTGACATTGTGTTTTATATATCTTTTTTGTATGTCAGAACAGGACCATAGAATCAATGGTGCATCAAAAATAAATAATAATTTGTCGGAGTCCAAGCAATTGGATCCCATGTTATTATTGGGATATATTTGAGAATCTTAAGTGACAATAATACTAGTTCTCCCTACCAGTAGACAAGACACTCCCATGTATACATAGGGCTTCGTGATTTAGTAGAAGTTTACAGCTCTTTTCTTCCACTATACAAACAACCATGGTTTATCTCAGGGATGTTGGCAGGCCCAGGTCTTTTAAAAAGGACCCATAAGCACTAGGCAAAAGCGGAATTTTCAGTTTTTCCATTTTCCATCAAATTAAATTTAATGAGAAAAAAAATTATTTTTTCACATTTTTTTTCTGCAGTCTCTCAGCATTGCATTCCAGCCACTTGTAATACTTGAAGTTCAGGTCCTGGGGTCTAACGAGCGCTACAATCAAATATAGAGGATTAATTATAGTGTATAATGGTTCTCAACGATGCTTGTGAGCGTCTGACATTTTATCATAGATATGTTGAGGGATGGGAGAGGTGCCTTAAATAGACAATATATAATTTTAAAGATGTTCTCAAATGACTTTTTTTTATTTTTAGATCTCTTGAATCAGACAGGTTATAAAAGTGCAACTCTTCCACTGTAGCCAAGAAACTGGGAACCCAAATCTCTATTTTTGGATGAAGAGCATGCACTGTCCCTGTCAAAAGGGATGAAAAAGGATTCCTTGAACTAACTGTGGCAATGTTTCCATTTATTTCTATGGAAAGGGACAATTAAGGACAGCTCATGCTGCTCTCTACTAAAGAACAGAAAGATCAGGCCCTTTGGTAAGGGATATATTTTAAAAAGTCACATCCCCCCAAAAAAAAAACTATATATATATATATATATATAATCTTGTGTAAATGCCGCTGTTCTCCATAATTCATTGTTTATTTTCTACTCTTGCACCTCTTCTTCCTCGTGGTATGACTGTCATGACTCTGTTGTTGGGTATCCCAGGGCCAGAGGCTCCTCCCCGTCCCTAACGCTAAGGGTGCCCTAGCTCACCCTGTTCCCGGATTGCTTCTAATGGTGAAGAAGCCGGGGCCACGTTCCTTGCTAAGCTCCTGAATCTGCCCTCAGTCTGTACCCTTCTCCCACCCAGGGAAGAGAGGAGTAGTAGTGCATAGCTATACACTAACCAGACAAACAAGGTAATACAAACAGGGATAAAGGCAAATATCAGTCATAAAAAAATGCAGGAGACTCCAGGGAGAGAAGGATGGGAAAAATAAAAGTAGGAGAATGAGAGGATTTGTACACAACCAAAACCTAGCAGCAATCTTAAATAAATCCTCCAAATGCCTTCTCAAACAACACATCACCAACTTCTGAACCATGGAGGAAAAAAGCTAAGTTGCCAGAGTCCAGTTTATATAGGAGAGAGGAGTGGCTAACAGTACACAGCTGAGCCTTAATGCAGGGAAGCTTCCAGGAGCTCTCAACTGAGTAGATTAACCCCTGCACTGCCAGAAGAAACCTGGACCATTTAATATGAAATGCTTCTAGTCAGTGCAGGAGTAGGAGAAATCAGACAGTGTGGTCTTCTGGCTCCTGTCTGTTGTGGCAACCCCCATGCCAATGGCCTCCTCTTTATACTATATGAATCCAGTCTTATTAGCCAACTGGGTGTGGTTGTCAAGAAGCACCATTTAAAGTGAAGGAGAAGTGCTTCTAGTCAGTGCAGGAGTAAGAGAAATCAGACAGAGGGGTCTTCTGGCTCCTCTCTGGCATCGCAACTCCAATAGCCTCCTCTTCCCACTATATGAATCCAGTCTTATTAGTCAACTGGGTGTGGTTGTCAAGAAGATGCCCACAAAAAAGAAATTGAGTACCATACTCAGTCAGGTTAAAAAGACCAAATTTATATACGAGGAAGAGGGGACATAATTCAGGAATGGAGGAGCACAGGAAAAATATAATGACAGATCGAAGACAAAAGCTGAATTTACACAAGATTAAAAAAAAACATATATATGGCACATTTTAGGCTTTGTTTAAGGATGTCCTGGTCATAAGGGTCCAGATTATTGTGATTTGCCTTAGATGAATCAAAAAAATATATATAGATATATAGATATATATATCTATATATATATATACACTCACTGGCCACTTTATTAGGTACACCATGCTAGTAAGGGGTTGGACCCCCTTTTGCCTTCAGAACTGCCTCAATTCTTCGTGGCAGAGATTCAACAAGGTGCTGGAAGCATTCCTCAGAGATTTTGGACCATATTGACATGATGGCATCACACAGTTGGCGCAGATTTGTCGGCTGCACATCCCTGATGCGAATCTCCCGTTCCACCACATCCCAAAGATGCTCTATTGGATTGAGATCTGGTGACTGAGGAGGCCATTTGAGTACAGTAAACTCATTGTCATGTTCAAGAAACCAATCTGAGATGATTTGAGCTTTATGACATGGCGCATTATCCTGCTGAAAGTAGCCATCAGATGTTGGGTACATTGTGGTCATAAAGGGATGGACATGGTCAGCAACAATACTCAGGTAGGCTGTGGCGTTGCAACGATGCTCAATTGGTACCAAGGGGCCCAAAGAGTGCCCAGAAAAAATTCCCCACACCATGACACCACCACCACCAGCCTGAACCGTTGATACAAGGCAGGATGGATCCATGCTTTCATGTTGTTTACGCCAAATTCTGACCCTACCATCCGAATGTCGCAGCAGAAATCGAGACTCATCAGACCAGGCAACGTTTTTCCAATCTTCTACTGTCCAATTTCGATGAGCTTGTGCAAATTGTAGCCTCAGTTTCCTGTTCTTAGCTGAGAGGAGTGGTACCCAGTGTGGTCTTCTGCTGCTGTAGCCCATCTGCCTCAAAGTTCGACGCACTGTGCGTTCAGAGATGCTCTTCTGCCTACCTTGGTTGTAACGGGTGGCAATTTGAGTCACTGTTGCCTTTCTATCAGCTCGAACCAGTCTGCCCATTCTCCTCTGACCTCTGGCATCAACATGGCATTTCCGGCCACAGAACTGCCGCTCACTGGATTTTTTTTCTTTTTCGGACCATTCTCTGTAAACCCTAGAGATGGTTGTGCGTGAAAATCCCAGTAGATCAGCAGTTTCTGAAATTCTCAGACCAGCCCTTCTGGCACCAACAATCATGCCACGTTCAAAGGCACTCAAATCACCTTTCTTCCCCATACTGATGCTCGGTTTGAACTGCAGGAGATTGTCTTGACCATATCTACATGCCTAAATGCACTGAGTTGCCGCCATGTGATTGGCTGATTAGAAATTAAGTCTTAACACACAGTTGGACAGGTGTACCTAATAAAGTGGCCAGTGAGTGTATATGCACACATAAGATGAATTGGTGAATCAGTTTGGACACTTTGTTCATGCTGACATGTATATATATATATCTACGAGGGGCGATCCAAAAGTAATGATAATCGGTTATTTTTATTGCACACAGAAATGAAAATAAAATGTTTTCTTCTCTCTTAGGTACCCACTAGTCCAGGAAAAAAAAATCACTTAAATAGGCCACGATTCCCGGGAGCTACATTCATTTGAATATGAACTGCCAAGGAGTGAACATCAAAATGGAAAAAAACGAGCTCAGAGCTGTCATCAAATACCTCTGCTTGAAAAAAATGTCTGCCAAAGACATACGCAGCGACTTGGTGGAAACATTGGGGGACTCTTCTCCTACATATTCCAGTTGCACGCTGGGCCAAGGAATTTAAGCTGGGAAGAACATCGACGGAAGATGAACATCGCGAAGGACGCCCATCCACGTCCCTCAATGAAGAAAACGTGAAAAAAGTTGAAGAAGTTGTGTTGGCAGATCGAAGAGTGACTATCAGGCATGTAGTTGAGGTCACAGGGATCTCATATGGCAGTATTCAAAGAATCCTTGCCAAAGAATTGCATATGAGAAAGGTCTCCGCGCGTTGGGTGCCAAAAATATTAACCGACGAGCAAAAGAAGAAACGAGTTGACATTTCAATAGCAAATCTCGAAAAGTTCCAAGCAGACAAGGAGAATATTTTGTCACGTTTTTTGACCATGGATGAGACCTGGATCCACCACTTTGATCCCGAAACTAAACAACAATCGATGACATGGAAACGAGCCGACGAACCGACGCCGAAGAAATTCAAAGTGTCAAGCTCAGCAGGGAAGGTTATGGCGTCCGTTTTTTGGGACGCTGAAGGAATTATTATGGTGGACTATTTGGAGAAGGGAGCCACTATTACGGGCTCCTACTATGCAGAACAAATAAGAAGATTGCAGGAGGCTATCAAGGAGAAAAGGCGCGGCAAACTGCGGGCTGGAGTGCTGTTTCACCAAGATAACGCACCGGCTCACAAAGCTGCAGTTGCCATGGCTACCATTCAAGAAGCGGGCTTTGAACTGGTGGAACACCCCCCCTATTCGCCAGATCTAACCCCCAGTGACTTCTTTGTCTTTCCTCGGCTCAAGGAACACCTCCGGGGCAAGAAATTTGACGACAATAGCGACGTGATAACCGCTGTTGGGGAGTTTTTTGAGGGTCAAGATCAAGAATTTTTTTCGAAGGGAATTCTAAGTTTAGAAAACAGATGGACTAAATGTATAGACTTGTTAGGTGACTATGTAGAAAAATAAAAAAAAATTTTTACTATATACATTGTGTTTATTATTGATTATCATTACTTTTGGATCGCCCCTCGTATATATATATATATATATATATATATATATACACACACATATATGGCCTGGATGGTCTTCTACTTTAATTAAAATAAGTTACATTTAAAAGTTAAAAAAAATCACATATTCGAAAAATAAAAATTCCTTTTGCCAATATCAAAATTTTTCTTTCCTGCTTATGGTCTGTATATGGGGAAATTCTGTCTAAAATGCTGCACTGCTGAAATAATCTCTGGTTTTCAATAATACAGAAGGATTGTGGAGCATAAATCTTGACCTTTATGAAGACAGTCAATAACCAGAATGTGTGCATATGACAGCAGAATTTATCACAATGCTTCCAGCATATCAAGTCATTTAACAGGGAAACATATTTTGACAATAGGATGAACGGTTTAAGGTCCTGTAGGTCATTACAGGAGAAATACAACCAATAATAGGTAAAGTTTGAACACTTCTAAATAAGGTGTGGTATCCCTCGTTGTTTTTTCCTTGTCTTTAACTATAATTGTAAAATATATACTGCTTTTATTTATTACATATGTCACTTGATAAAACATTAATTTAAGGCAACGACTGCTGCAAAATAAAGGCAATTATCATCATAAATTGTGACCCTAAAATATGAACCCATTATTATATATTAAAAAAAGTGAATGGAATAGCTCAATGAATTCACCTTTTAAAGGCTCGCCTAGTGCGCGCACATAGTGAAATGCCCACAGCCTGTCGCTGAGAGGTATATAGTATAATTAGTACACCTGCTAGGTGGCTCCCAGCCAATTGCCTGGATTCATCTTATATAAAAGACTCCATCCCATTAAGGGAGTCGCTGAAGCAACAATGTTCATTGATGTGTAGTTTCTCCTACTATTGAGTTGTGAGGTCTCCTGGTCCTGGAGTGGCCAGTGTCCTGAACCTGAATCCCTGGTCCTGATGTGGCCATCACTTGCACCTGCTCCTCAAGTTTGTGTGCTGCCAGTTCCTGAAACTACTCCCCTGGTTCGTGTGCTACCAGTTCCCAAACCTGCTCCCCTGATTTGTGTGCGGCCAGTTCCTGAACCTGCTTCCCTGGTCTATGAGCAGCCAGTGCCTGGACCTACTTCGCTGATTCGTGTGCGGCCAGTGCCTGAACCTACTTCCCTGGTTTGTGTGCGGCCAGTTCCTGAACCTTCTTCCCTGGTTTGTGTGCGGCCTGTTCCTGAACCTGCTTCCCTGGTCCATGAGCGGCCTGTGCCTGAACCTGCTCCAATGGTCTATGTGCTGCTAGTTCCTGAAACCTTGTCCACCAGTCCGTTTGTATCCTGTCTGCTAAAACTACTGCTAAAACTGAAATCAGTCTAGTCTGAATGTAGCCCGAATCCATGTCAGTAACCGTTCTGTTAAGAACCCAGAACTTGTTAGTCTGAACGGAGCCCTAGTTCTTAATCAGTGTCAGCGAACCAAGTTATGTTTATACTGTATATATGGGTATGCCTATATATGTGTTTATATGTCGGTATATCTGGCATGATTATATGTGCCTGTATATGTGTGTATCAGCCCGTGTATCTGGTATGTGTATATCTTGCTGTGAAAAATCTTCTTAGCAGTGTGACTGACTAGTGTGAGAACTTTGGAGGAACTCCTGGGGTGGACCGGCTGGACCGTGGCAACGAACCTTCCTCTGGCGAGCTGACCTGGTGGACCACCCCCTATACAGGGAGCGTTAGGGGCAGGCCCAAGAGAGACTATCACCACGTCAGCTGGTACCCAGGGGACGGACTCAGGAGTCACAGCGGGAGACCGGGGAGGCTGGCGGAGGACCAACAGGGCAGGAACACGGACGACGGACAGGACTGGAATACCGGCAGGCACGGCAGCAACTCGGACAAGGCAGAGGCATGGGCTGGAAGACACGGCTGAGACACAGGAACAAGACAAGATGGAACCACGGGCAGGCAGGCACTAGGAGAGAGGAGAACGGAGAAGGAAGGTGAGATACAGGCACAGGCAACAGGAGCTGCAGGCAGGGAAAAGCGCAGCAGGACGTGGGGCCAGGATCAATTGTGAGGCACAAATGACAATCAGGCACCGCCAGGAGGAAGAGGCGGACCTGTTAAGGAGAGTGTGCAGAGAACTTCCGGGTCAGGGTCCATGCAGAGCAGAGTGACAGGATTGGCCGTCCTCAGGAGGAACAGAGTGCGCGTTCACTGCTAAACACAGTGCGGCCGCGTGCCCGTCGGGGAGCAGGAGCAGAAGCAGGAGGCTGAGCGGGAGCACGCAGGGATGACGAGGACGGGTAAGTGTGCCGGGGGACGGGAGGCAGCGGCAAGGCAGGCGGCGGCTGCAGCGGTGTGACAACTAGTTTGTGCAGTAATTATTGGGCACATGCTGTCTCGGTTTGTGCTTGTCTGATGTATGCGTTGTGCATCCTGCACTTCTATGATGTGTGCGGCGTATTCGTGTGATGTTTATGACTCGCCCCCAGAGGCCGTGGCCGTGACGGGTGAAGGTGACGTAATCTCCCAGGTATAGATCACGAGCGGGGTGTCCCCTCCGGAGGTGGGACTCTACATCCCTCCGGCTTACAAACAAGTCAGAGATTCTCTGGGGGTCCAATATGAAACCAAACCCCCTTTCCAAATTAAAGTTCAGGACCTGACCCCATCCTGCTGAGTCCCGGGGACCATAGTGTGCGGCGCGGACCTTCTGCTTCCTGTCGAGGTCAGGGCCCAGCACTACTAGTCTCCGTTGCTCCCGCTGCTCGGCGACCAGCTGGCGGATAGTCTGCTGGCAGCGGGCTTCCTTCTCCTCCTCCTCTCGGGACCGGCCTCTGCCCACAGCGGACAGGGGCACCACTGCCAGGGGTTCGGGTGTTTCCCCCCAGGGACTAGTATCCCGGTCCCAGACTAGGTCCAGCACGACCTGCCTGGACGTTGGAGCGGACGGGAACTCTGAGGTCTCCCCAGCTGCTGGGGCGGCGGTCATACCTGACGCTTCCTGACGGTGTTCCGGCTCCGGTGCAGGCATTGGACGGCAGCCGGTGGCAGCTGTGGTTACTGGAGCTGCCTGGTCAGTGGGCGGCGACTAGAGTGGAGCAGATGCTGGTTAAGGGTCTGCTGAGGCCTCCGGTGGGACCTGCGCGGTCGCGCCAGGTCCAGGCAGGAACACGGTCCCTGCTTCACATTCAGCTCCCGGGTCCTCAGGTAACTCCTCCAGGCAGGCAGCGCCCAGCAGTGGCAGCAGCGGGGAGGTGGTGACAGGCGCTGCCGATGGCATAGCAGCGGCCGCGAGTTTCACAGGTGCTGCCTGGGGGAGAACTGGTGCAGCGGCGGGTACCGGTGGTGGAGGTACCGTTTCTGCAGGCCCCTCCTGGGTGTGCTGCCGATCCAAAGTCCGCAGTGCTTCCTGCTTCAGCCGCAGACTGCGGTTCAGCATGGCGATTTCTTCCTCCAGCTGCTGACGGTCCATCACAGAAGCAGGGCCGGAGCCTTCGACTGGTGTGCTGGGGAAGGCAGGCTCCTCTTCTTCGCGCTCTTCAGGCCTCCATCCTTCTTCCATCATGGCATCCTGGCATTCTAGCTTCTCTCTGGGCTCCCTTCCCACCACAGGGCTTTGCTCCTCCTTCCTGGGGCGGCGCCTCCTTCCTCTTCCTCCATACCAAGCCAGTATACGAACCCCTCTGGAGGTGGGCCATGTTGCTGTTGCATAGAAGTTCAGTCAGGGGAGGCTCAGGACAGTTTGCGCTCTTTTCTTAGGGCCACCCATGTTGTCACGCCCTTTTTCACCGCGACGGCGGCCACTTTGAGAGTCCATTTTACAGTCTATCATTTTGGTTGTTTTGCACATTTTCAGCAATTTTAAGTCCAATAAATCTTCAGCACACAGGACCCGGTGGTACCAGGCTTCGTCATCCTGTTCGTGACGCCAAAATTGACTCGCCCCCAGAGGCCGTGGGGTACTCGGTGCCGGGCCCGTTGATTACAATGGGAGATGTCACAGCAGCAGTGACCCGGTCCATGGCCTCAGGCGGTCAATGTAAAAGGGGTAGAGTGATGGGGATAAAGTTGTTGAGATGATTCATGATGCCACCTGTGGTTTCTGGTCAGTTTGACCAGCGCTGCAGGGTTGCTTCTCTGGGACAGATAGTGTGGTGCAGCATTGATGATGAAGCTCCCCACAGGTGGAGCTGTAGTCCCAGGGCAGTGTAGATGAGGTTGGCAAGTGGGGAGATGGTGTAAAGAAGTAGATGTAGCAGAGCCAGGTGTAAGGCGCAAGAATAAGTGGAGGACACAAGGGCATGTAGTTCCAAGGCTTTTACTCACAGTATGGTGCACACAGATGCCCGCTTCGGTGCCGTGTCCTCCAGGTCAGGGGCTCAGCCAACTCCCAGGCAAGGTAAAGTACACCTTTCCAGCACTCCTCCAATATGTGCCTTCTCTGAAAGTCTCCACACTAGCGACTAATCTGAAGTACTTGTAGTTGCATATTAAACTCAAGTTCCTCCTTCTTGATGTTACTTAGAATTCTACTTGTACAGCAGACAGCTGTAGCCTGCTTCGGGGACTCCTTGCTATCATGTCCTGGCTCACCCACGTTGCTGTTGTGCCCCCAAGTCTTAGATGGGAATAAAGTGGTGACAACTTCTATTCCTCTGGTTTCTGCTGCAGGAACATCAGTATCCATACACCCTCGGGGACTGGACCCCGGCCATGCGCTTCAAACTTGAGGAAGGGCTCTGCTCTGACCCTAGTCCTTAGTTCTCTTCTTCTCCTTACGTTCCATACTAAGCTATCTTCCTTCTGAAGAATCAGGCTTTCTATGGCTCTTTCCTGTGCTAGCAGCTCCAGATCACAGGAGTCTGCTGCAGCACTTCCTTCACTCCATCCCTCTCAGGGGATCTTCTCTCACAGACTGACCTTTTCCTAATCTTCTCCCGCTCTCGTGTGCAGTCTAAGCTCCACCCACCTCCCAGCACTCTTCGTGTTCCAAGCAGGGAGCCACAAAGGTTGCTCTGCTACACTACTGGTATGCATGTGGGATGTGAGTGTTGGAGTGTGGTCAGGTGTCTCCACCTTACCTGGATAGTAGGGTACCACACCTCAGGAGGAGGTGCAGTACCTCTGTGGCGACTGAACCCTCAAGGGCGCCACATTTATAATATGTGCATTTTACTTATGTGATTTGTGCTGTGTACTTGTGTGACATCTCTCATGCCTGCGCTGTGCTTGTGTGATGTCTCTAATGTGTGTGCTGTACTCATTTATGTGTGTGCAGTGTGCTGTTTCCTTGTATGACATGTGCATTGTGATTTTTTTATGTGTGCAACATGTTTGTGTTGTGTCAAATATTGTTACTTAAAGCACCACTCCATCATTTTTTTTTGTCAGCGTTGAAATGGAGATTTAAATGTAAGTCCCCTGCCCCCGGTCACATACCCGCCCTTCGACGTCTTCTCTGTGTTTTGATGCCACTCCGGTCCCGTGACGCCATCTTGTGAGCACAGCTTCAGACTGGCCATAAGTCAGAAGCTTCGTCACAAGCTCTTAGTGTAAGTCTATGAGAGCCAGAATGAGGGAAGAACGAGGCTCCCTAGACTTGTATTGAAAAGTGACCTCAAAGCGCGCTGCATGAAATACTGGCGTTGCAGGATGGAGACTGCGACGCTGGAAAACAATAAAGGTGGAGGCAGGTAAACAACTGACAGGCAGTGGAATTATATTTAGAGCACCACTCCAGCGGTGCAATAGAAAAAAAAACACTGCAGTGGTGCTTTAAAAAGATTTTCTGGGTACCATAAGGTCATCCTCAATTGTGTGGGATTTGCTGTGCAGATTTCCCACTATAAATTACAATGAAATTCTTGTTAATGGGATGTTGTAAACAAGGGTTCCCCATCTCCAGTCCTCAAGGCCCACCAACAGATCATGTTTTCAGGAATTCCTTTGTATTGCACAAGTGATAATTGCTTCACCTGAGCAATACAAAGGAAATCCTGAAAACATGATCTGTTGGTGGGCCTTGAGGACTGGAGTTGGGGAACCCTGTTGTAAACTGTCAATTTTGCTGTTTATTTTGCTATGTAAGGAATTGTTTTTGTCCATTAAGGTAAAGTAAAGATTTTAATGTCTTAATTTTCGAATACAAACAACATTTAGGAGCTGCATTTAATACAAGCTAAGTGACAAAGACATGTCATAGACTACTACAGTCTTTAGGGAATGAAGAAGTACAATTCTTTCCACAAAACACCAGTGGGTAACAGGATTAGTGATGAGCGAGTATACTCGTTGCTCAGGTTTTCCCGAGCATGCTCGGGAGTCCTCCGAGTATTTGGTGTGCTCGGAGATTTAGTTTGTGTCGCCGTAGCTGCATGATTTGCGGCTGCTAGACAGCCTGAATACATGTGTGGAATTCTTAACAAACAGGCAATCCCCATATGTATTCAGGCTGTCCAGCAGCCGCGAATCATGCAGCTACGGCGACACAAACTAAATCTCTGAGCACATCCAAATACTCGGAGGACACCCGAGCCTGCTCGGGGAAACCCGAGTAACGAGTACATTAGCTCATCACTAAACAGGATGCCATGTCATGTATACAGCCTTATGTGTGTATTGAATGTTTATTGTTAGTCTCCTGCCTTATCTAGACCTTCAGCGGTACAATAAACCTGTCGTACCCTGTAATAATATTGAAATGGCTTTTCATATTGTCTCAGTCTACACAGCAAAGCTGATGAATGAACTACAGGATCATCTGCTCCAGTGACCAGTGGGAAAATTATAATATTGTAGGTGGAAAGTCACATACAAATAAAAACCACCATAACATTTTGTAAAATACAATTGATAAGAAAAATGTAAATAAATTTACGGAATATATTTTCTGTAATCCTGTGATTTTATTTCTATACACATCTAGTAACAGGTCTGAATGCTTAGTTTGTGGAAAATATTGCAGGTTGGCATAAGCCTTGAAAAGTAACTATTTTGGTGTTGATGTAATAGTCATACCAATGAAGTCGTGTATTAAAATGTGTTAATAGTGTGTGATTTTACATATGAAACTTTAGCGATGTGTAATATGTGCAGCAGTTAGGGTCGTTAGGTGCTTGATAAGTTACCAACCTTTAATTATCAGTGAACACCACCTTCCTTAACTCATTTTTTCACCTTTTCCTACACATGTATAACCCTTTCAGACTAAAATGGAAACAATTCTGGCATTTTCTTTCATTTTCAATATAATGCGTAATTTATGAATTTCAAAGTTTTTAGTCATGATTTTTAGAAGTCCACTAAGGACACAAATGTAATAGATGTGATTGCTATAGTACCATTGGAGAAGGACCTCAGCTCTGGTAGGCCTTATCAATGTGAATTTTAGGATCTGTTACGAGAAGTTCAATGGGCTCACTTGGTCAGGTGGATCCTCTAACTCCAAGGTCATGGTGGGTACATGGGCAATGAGTGTCAGGTTGCTGGGTAGAGAGACTGAAAACCATAGTTAGACAGGAGTGCAGGAAAACGCAGTCAGGTAGCAGATAACACTTCGAGTCACGGGAAAGTCAGCAATGAAGGAAGCCACACACTGCCAGAAAGACGTCCTCAAAACAACAGGCGGATACAGAGAAGATGTCAGAAGATGCAGGGACAGGGAGCCAACAGAGCTTCGAAGTCACTAAAAGCCTTAGACATGTAGGAAACGTGGTGCCCTAAGTCTTTACCGCCACAAAAGGGTTAAATATGTACTATTTTGTATGTGTTTTGTGAGCAATGGGAGTTATGGTTTCTCTGCTAGAGACCACAACACACACACACAATTTACCTCACTCCTTTACTTGTTTGAAGCTTAGAGCTTTGCAGACATACCCTAACTGGGAGGGGAGGAGTCGAGAGTGGTTGTTTTCAGTGTGAAGAAGAAGGAGGAGAAGAGGAATGCTCTTGGAAGCCATTAGACATGTGCTCTATCCAGGAGTAGAGCTAAGAAGCATCAGGGAATCAGCCCCTAGACCATCCTTGCTTTCAGAGCAGGGTGGCAAGCTGAGAGACTGTGTGGGATTATACAACCAACAGCATCGTGTTTACCCCGGAAAAACTGCAGCGAACTAGGATCAGTGAAGAATTGTGCAAGTGGGAACTTGAGCTGCCTCACACAGGACCCAAGCTGCAAGTTGCCAGAGGGGAAATACACAGTGAGTAGTGCTATACTGGAAGTTTCTACACTCCGGGAAGCCTTGGTCCCAGAAGGGATTAGACTAGCAGGAAGCTTACACTGAGTCACAAGCAGAGGGAAGGATAACTTCCATTTTGCAAAGCAGACTGTAACCAGGTGAGAGTTGTAATATCTCCTCTGAACTTCACCTGACCTACAGTAAATGATAAAGTGACTTTCCTTGTTTCCTGCCTTATTAATCCGTGCCTTCTACTTCCATCACAATCTCTGGGGATCAGCCCTGGTTGGAGAGGGTTAAACCTCTGCACTGCCATCACCATCTACTCTCCCAGGGATCAGCTGCAGTGCCGGCTATACTACAGTCGAACACTCCAACTGGCGTCACAGATCACTACATAAACTTTATCCCTAATCAATACTCCCCTTTTAAATGACCGCCTGAGGCCACGGACCGGGTCACTGCCACTGTGACATTTCCCGCTGAAGTTAACGGGTCACTAGAATCTGATGGTCTACAGGAGACATCCTGCAGCCCCAGACAAACTGCAAGTCTAGTCTCAGAGTCGATACTTAGACCCGTGTGTGTGTCTTAGATGAAAGGGTTATTTGCATTGTATTTTGCTCGCATATAACTGTTAATTCTGTTTTCGTAAAACAAAAAAAGTGGTTTGGTACCGTGTTAGCCAGTAGAAAAAAATATATAAAGTGCTCTCAGTGAGAGAAACAAAATAGGAAACTTGTGGGTATGATACCTTTTAATGGCTAACAAATAATAGTGAATGATGTTACAAAGCAAGCTTTCGAGACAACTTACGTCTCTTCATCAGGCTGATGTACAAAATATTTGAAGAAACCTTATTTATATACAGTTTAAAGCACATGCTGGTGTGATACATTCTGTTTTCGTGTACCTCTTAGCATGTACACTTAGTTGGTGTTATTGAGAGTAGCTGCTATCATTGTATTTCTTTCTTATACACGGTTTACCTACCATCCTTTCTTTTGTTTCATAAACTGGTTAGAAAATATTCATATTATATTATCTAATCTTTGTGCATGTCTGCTGATTGTTGCTGTACCCTTCGTCCTGTGGCCATCCCTCTTCCACGTTTCATTTGGCACTGCAAGCAGGGTACAGCATCACAATGCAGAACGCAACCAGGGATGATTTAGATCAGGCAAGTGGCAACTGACAAGGTCTGGTGCCTGAAAGAGACAAGCCCAAGACAGCTTTAATTTTTCCAATGGGCCTGAGTTCAATAGAATGCCTTTCGGACTCACCAATGCACCTAGGACGTTTCAGCGGTTAATGGAGCACTGTTTTGCAGCGTTGAATTTTCAATCCATCTTGATTTATGTGGACGTCATTGTCATTGTTCATGCTCCCACTTTCGAGCAACAGCTACCAAGATTACAACAAGTGCTGACTTGTCTACAGGCCCACGGTCTGATGTTCAAGCTCCAAAAGTATCATTTGTTTTAGACAAAAATTGAATATCTAGGGCACATGGTGTCCTGCTGGTTGCAACGTGGTAGCTGTAAGGAACTGGCCTCATCCGCAGACTCTTCAAGAGCTTTGAGCCTTCCTGGCACTAACAGAATATTATCAACGTTTCATCTCTAACCTCGCTAAGATAGATGAGCCTCTTCACAAGTTACTGAAGGGGACCGCAAAAGGCCCAAATAATCAGCTCATTGCCTGGGGACAATCGCAACAACGAGCCCTGGATCATCTGAAAGAAGCCTTGACCAATGCCTCAGTGTTGGCATACGCTCAATATGATTGTCCATTCATTCTATATACGGACAGAAGTCTTCACCGATTGAGAGCAGGTCTTGCCCAGGAGCAGGGGAACCAGAACGACTAATAGTGTAGCGCAATCAGTTTTTGATAGACTCTGAGCAAAACCCAGATAACTACAGTTCCTTAAGCTGGAACTGTTGTCGTTTGTCTGGGCCATGACTGAGAAGTTTGCAGAATACCTCCCTGGAGCACAGATATGAGAATAATCCATTGGCTCATTTGCACAGTGCGAATAGGTGGGTCACCTGAATGGTGAAGTTTAATTACTCTAACAAGTACCTTTCCAGCAAAGAGAATACCAACGCTGATGCTTTGTATCGAGTCACCCTTCCCATTTACTCCAGAAAGGAGAATAGCAGCCTGCACCTGTTAGTTTTGCCAGGTTGGTTAAAAAAATAAGGGGGACCCCATGTCGTTTTTTTTTTCATTCATTCTTCCCTGCTCGCACTGTTGCCGGCAGAGGAAGGGAGAATGACAGCTGCGTTCAGCACCACATGCAGGGGAACAGGACTTACTGTACTGCTGCTTCCTGTGCTCACGGAGGACAGTGTACACTGTTCTCTGTTTGCACTTGTGCAGCGCGTGTTGCGGCCCGTGTGTCAAGGTCAAAACGGACGTCTGCATGTTTTGCACATGGACACACGATCCGTGAAAACACGCTGACATCTGCATAGACCCATTCATTTGAATGGGTCTACGTGTGTCAGTGTCTCCAGCACGTGAGAAAACTGTCACTACACGTACCAAAGCCACTTACATGTGAAACCGGCCTTATTGAGAGGAACTACTGTCATTGTATCTGTTACTTATACTCAGCTGATTCAGGTTTCTTAAACTGTGGGCAGCATGAATCAGAAACTGGTTGTACAATATCAGCCATGTAATTTTTTCTTTGTATCAGAGAACTTGAACTTAGGGCAATGAGCCATAGTCAGAGACTAGACCAGTCTGGCTCTGCCCTTGGCCATCTCTTCTCTCAGCGCTGCTATAGGTGATTGACATGTCGCTCCTTATGCACATGCAAGGGAAGACCTACCAATTACTTGTAGCAGCTCTGGGAAGAGAAATTGGTTCTGGCCATATAATCCTAGACTCACATTCACATGGTTTGAATGTCTAGTACATGGGAACATTCAGAACTGCATGTTGTAGGTCTAGTGCCTGAGCGATAAGGTTCTTGTGCTCTTTTAGACTTTGATGAAATGTGTTATCTGGGTTATGTTTCGACTTCCTACCAACCTGGTCAGTTTCCTAAGCTTGGTGACGTTTAGCTTTAACATGGCCTTACATACTAGCCCTCAGAGGGGTTCAGAGACATGAAAAGTCAACATTTATGCATAAAAGATAGATAAAAAATCTTATAAAGTAGCAAAACGTACGGCACATTACGAAGACAGTACCTGCAACAGTTAATACGTACATACATATTTATGACCAATATTCTGCAATGTGCTGCTTTGATCTGAAAATGCATCTAAGAAAGTATTCATCTTACAAGTAAAATTACAGTAAACTGAAAATCATTAAGGATAACACCACGTTGTCATCTGCACACATGCACAGCACATCCTCTCCTACGCACTGACATTACTAATGCATTTACATCTAAACCCATCGTCACGTCCACGCCTGGTTCTCCCTCTACTTAAGATAAAATGCACTTATTATAATGTTTTTCCTTTTTACCTCTCTCGTTTTCATGCGCTGACCCAGGTGACCCTTGTTCTTTTGCCGATCATCAACATTACATGTTTCTGTAGCTACAATCTTTGTCCATTAGCGAAACAGCAACATAGTAATAGGCGATCGGTGCAGTTGAAATGTCAGCAAAAGCTAAGAACTAGCAAAAAGTAAACTTTTACACTTACCTCCTGTATGAAGAAAAAGTTAACAGTTACAGTATGTAAGGTGACATAGAAAAGAGATGAAGGGGTATTTTCAAACTTTATCTGGCAAATATGCTGACTCATATCAACTACTTATAGGATACTTCAGGGTGGTGCAAAACTGAGACTTGAATATATCTGACAGTTAAAAAGAAAAGCAGCACTAACCCAATCCTTAGATTAAAAGGCAAAACAAGGGAGCTTGACGGGGGGATGAACACATTTCACGTCTAGCTGATACTTCTACGAGTCCATCTCCATCCTCCACGGAGAATGGACCCAGAGTAGCGTCAGCTAGACGTGAAACGGTTATCGTTAGCGTTCTTCTCCCATCCAAGCTCCCTTGTTTTGCTGGCGCACCGCCAGGACAATGTCCAGATGAGTGAAATAAAGGACTTTTAACCAAAGGATTGGGTGAGTGCTGCTTTTCTGTTTAACAGTATGTAGAACATATTACATGACAACTCCTATTTATATGTTATGTTAGAACATATGGATGCCCAAACCTGGTGATGCACCCAACTGGAGACCCATTTATGGGCCAGATCCTATGTCATTCATTACAAGGTTGGCCATTCATTCCATGTAAAGTGTAACCGTAAAGGTGTAAGTAGTAATATAGAAGTGACCTTTCGTGGTCATGACATCTGATCACTGCGGCCTATAGCAGTGATCTGGGACCAACTTCTGAGACAATCACTGTGAAATTTTACAGGGCTTGTCCAGGACAATACTGTCTGTAGGATAGGCCATCAATATCAGGCTTGTCGGACCCCCACGACTCAACTGTTAGGGCTCTTTAAGAAATCAGAATGAGTTCTGTCCATCTTATTCATGGATAGAACTACACATAGTACAGAACAGCACAGCTCTCTAAGCTGTGTAGTGGCTGCTCCAGGGTACTGTTGCTCAGCTCCCATTCCAATACGTTACAGTCACTTAGGCATGATCAATGAATCCCCACGTCAGGAATCAAACATAACTTATTAGCATCAGGGGAAGCCAAATCTATGCTTCTATTTCTCCAGCAGTTGACACTACAGAGGAGATGTAGCATTACGTTGGCAATTCAGGTGAAGTCTTGCAAAGCGGGAGTTGCCTCTGAGCCAGGGAGCCTCCTCTATTAAATCCTACCAGTGATGAGGTTCATACTATGGAGCAAACTTTTAGTCATTCTATAATGAAAAGTTTTGCAAGTTTCTAATACTGTTCCTCACCATTTTCTAAATGTACGTTAGCCGCTCATGAATAGAAATATAATTTTTTTATATTCAGGCTATATTCCAAGCACAGCTAAGGTTCAAAAGGCTCTGATTTATTGAAATATATTGACCCATAATGCGTCTGCTGGGTTTTATTTTTTTACTGTATGCTGTATATAGAGCCTCTATAAAAATGTGAACTTGAAAAAAAAAGTAAAACTGACAGGAAAGATACAAACATTGAGTCCCTAATGTTCCCTATTACAGATCCTTAGACATTCTATGCGCTGCCATTGAATACCTCCATGCAGCATCTAAAAGGGAACCTGCCACGTCGGATAACGTTATTAACCTGCAGATATCCGGTTAATTTGGAGGTTAATAGCATAAAGGTGCCCAGCCATTGTATGTGCAACACCTGGGAGGAAATTAACTTTATTCCTCCAGGGAGCCACCGGCTTTCAGTCATGCGGGCGTGCACCATACTGTGGATCGTGGCTTTAAGCAAGTCCTGACTCTGTGACAGTCAGCAATCAAAGCAGTGCATCAGTGCAGAGCCAATTGTCAGCCCAAATGCTGTGGTTTTCTTACAGCCTCCACTCATAGTATAGTGAGGTCCCCCTTAAATCTTCAAGAGCACTAAATAAATCAATTAAGGAATTAAATGTGGATCACCATTCATGGATTGGACTTGCCGATGGGCATTAAAGGGGTTGTCCGGGACTTTAACATTGATGGCCTATCCATAGGGTACGTCATCAATGTCTTATCAGTGAGGGTGTTACATTCGGCTCATACATGAAATTAGAGGATCAAACTGATCAAAACAGGAGTCAAAGCTTTTACCCTTTTCAAAGTATTAGATGTTCTTCACGCAAGATTCCTGTACTGAGCAAAATATATTAGAAATAGTTAATGGGGAGGAATTTACTTTGGTGAAGCAATGTAATCATGTACATTTGTATTAGTCACTGTGCATACCATGGAATCTTTTATATAGAATATAATAGCCAAGAAACAATAGACATTTTATCATAACTAATCATAAAGTGAATCTTGGATAAAAGATGTATTTAGCCAATTTGTTATACAACAGTTAATTGAATTGGCGAAAAGTGAATTTAAAGAGATCAATGTAAAAGCAATCTGCATCCATTTCAAACAAATTGGAGGAAATATGGCTTCAGTTCCACTCCACTGCAGCAAGTGGCTATATGTTATCTTGTATTATTAGATTCTGAAGATATCTATCAGATAACATTCCACCTGCAAATGTTACATAGAACAAACCACGCAGAATAAATATCTAAATAAAATAAAAATGATATGTAACAAAAGCAGGAGGGGAAGTGAAAATAGCATGGGGCCCCAAGAAATAGGCGTCATAAGCCACTTACTGCTAATAATACACGTTTTATACATTTCTATGCAGCTTCCAAGCACTGAAAATGTGATCAAGTGACATAATGTCACGTAGAGTCTAACCATACTTACTAAGACCAAGGTTAGTGAAATAAGGACATTTAAGTCCAACCCTCGGGACCACCCAAATTCCCAATACCAGTAGGAACTCCTACTTTTAGGAGAAGTTGACTTAAACCCAATCTCTTTTTGAAATAGAACATATGTCGGGTTCTTTCAAAAATTGTCTTAAGAAATCTGATGCCGCAGAGACATCTTTTGCATTAGGCTGGGGTCACACTTGCGAGTGTGATGCAAGAAACTCGGGCGAGTCTCTCGCATCAATTCCCGGCGCTGTCTCCGGCACTCGGGATCGGAGTGTGCGGCTGCATGTATTTTTATGCAGCCGCACACTCCGGTCCCGAGTGCCGGCGCCAGCGCCGGGTATTGATGCGAGAGACTCGCGCAAGTTTCTTGAATCACACTCGCAAGTGTGACCCCAGCCTTAGGGTACCGTTACACTTAGCGATGCACCAGCGATCCCGACAATGATATGGATCGCTGGTGCTTCGCTATGTGGTCGCTAGTGAGCTGCCAAACAGGCAGATCTCACCATCGACATAGCAGCGGTCGGAGGTCGCTACTTACCTGTCAGACGCGGCGATCCTGACGTCCTCCTGCCCGCGTCCATGCATCGCTCGTCGGCGCCACAGGAAGCCCAGCAGGAAGCTGACGACGAGAAATGATCCAGGCCGTTCTCGCGCGATCAGCGATAATCAGCGAGGGAGCCGGTCAGAGGTAAGTATCAGACATGTACTGATATCGCTAGCAATATCGCTGCTGCGTCACAAAATCGGTGATGTTACAGCGATATTGCTAGCGATATCGCTATGTGTAACGGGCCCTTTACTGTAGAGATTACTAATGTCTCAAGCCCTTAGGTATTGTAGTATAGCCCAAATTGTTATTAGCGCCTGAATAAAGGTGAATATACTGTACTGTAGGCCTAGACATATATTCACTTACCATATTTCTTAACAGATGGCTTTACAGTTTTCATACTTTGCGAAAAATAAAAACCAAGCAATAGCAAATGTGCGACCTACAGTACAATTCTTGGGCACATGGTATGCTGTTAATGTGGAATCGGCTTCACATCTCCACCAGGACCTGATCCAATTGGAAAGCACCACACCCTACTTAAGCTTCCAGCTTACTTCTGGAAGTTGCCAGATATAGTTTTGTGTTCTCTGGTTAGCTCCTATCTAATATATTTATAGTGGTTTGAAAAAACCACTATATTGTAATCCGAACGCTGCTAACTTATTCTTCTTCTTATTATTATTAAGTTGATTTCCGCAATTAATACAGCCCGAACCGCTACACGCACAGACTCCGTTGAGGTGTCGTTTCGAAGCCAGCGTCCATGAGAGGTGTGCTAAGTATTTTTCGTGTCGATCAGATTTGTAGTTTTTGCGCAATTTGCGTTAGAAAATTTTTTTTCCCGTCATTGGAATGCACTGTCTCAATGCATTTGAATGGGGAAATGGCAAAACGTGCCCTGAGGCGATTGAAATAGCTGTTAAGCTCATTGATATGCGCAGGCAGAACCAGTTACTATGCCAACGCCTACGAACGTCACATGACATCTCCAGAACAGAGCTTCTGCCACATAATATCAGCTCTTAAAGCGAAACCCACAGCACAAATGCAAATCTAGCTTCATCACATGACACATGCCCCTGAGAGAGAATGTGCGCCAAAGTGTATTTAGAAGCCCAGTGAGCCAAACTGGCTCTTAAAGGGCCGAAGCACCAAAGTGATTCTTAAAGGGCCGCAGCACCGAAATGAGTCTTAAAGGGCCGACGCGCCAAATCGAAATCTGAGTGACCCCAGGCTCCAAATCGGAGGCTGAGCCACCCCGGCCTTAAAATCGGAGGCTGAGCCACCCTGGCCTCCAAATCGGACACAGAGTGGCCCCGCCCACCAAAAACGGACCCAGAGTGGCACAGCCCACCAAATCGGACACTGAGGGCCCCCGCCCACCAAATCAGACTCAGAGTGGCCCCACCCACCAAATAGGACCCTGAAGGGCCCCGCCCTCCAAATCGGACCCAGAGGGGCCCTGCCCACCAAATCGGACCCTGAGGAGCTCCGTCCACCAAATCAGACCCAGAGTGACCCTGCCCACCAAAATGGACCCAGGAGGCTCCACCCACAAAATCAGACCCTAAGGGGCCCCACCCACAAAATCGGACCCTGAGTAGACCCGGCCACAAAATCAGACCCTGAGGGGCCCCAACCACAAAATCGAACCCTGAGGGGCCCCGGCCACCAAATCGGACCCTGAGGGGCCCCCGGCCACCAAATCGGACCTTGAGGGGCCCCACCCACCAAATCAGCCCCTGAGGGGCCCCGGCCTCCAAATCGGACCTTGAGGGGCCCCAACCACAAAATCGGACCCTGAGGTGCCCCGGCCACAAAATCGGACCCTGAGGGGCCCCAACCACCTAATCGGACCCTGAGGGGCCCCGGCCACAAAATCGGACCCTGAGGGACCCCACCCACCAAATCAGCCCCTGAGGGGCCCCGGCCACCGAATCGGACCTTGAGGGGCCCCACCCACCAAATTGGACCCTGAGGTGCCCCGGCCACAAAATCGGACCCTGAGGGGCCCCAACCACCAAATCGGACCCTGAGGGGCCCCGGCCACAAAATCAGACCCTGAGGGCCCCACCCACCAAATCAGCCCCTGATGGGCCCCGGCCACCAAATCGGACCCTGAGGTGCCCCACCCACAAAATCGGACCCTGAGGGCCCCATGCACCAAATCAGCCCCTGAGGGGCCCAGGCCACCAAATCGGACCCTGAGGTGCCCCACCCACAAAATCGGACCCTGAGGCCAAAGTGGCCCCTAAGAGGCACCCACAGTTAAAACGGATCCTGAGTTGAAAGTCTTGCAGGGGCAGCAGGCAAGTCTCTCTTAAAGGGGCAGCCCGGGCACCATTTCAAACCACTATCTGTACTTCCTTCAGGAAAAACACATCTAGTTATAGAGGTTTGAAAAAACCACTATATTGTAATCCGAATGCTGCTAACTTCTTCTTCTTCTTCTTCTTATTTTCCAGTTGATTTCCACAATTAATGCGGCCCAAACCGCTACACGCACAAATGCCGTTGACGTGTCGTTTCGAAGCCAGCGTCCATGAGAGGTGTGCTAAGTATTTTTCGTGTCGATCGGATTTGTAGTTTTTGCGTAATTTGCGTTTGAAAATTTTTTTTCCCGTCATTGGAATGCACTGTCTCCAATGCTTTTCAATAGGAAATGGCAAAACGTGCCCTGAGGCGATTGAAATGACAGTTGAGCTCATTGATATGCGCAGGCAGACCCAGTTACTATGCCAACGCCTACGAACTTCACTTGAACCCCAGCACAGAGCCTCTGCCACATAATATCAGCTCTTAAAGCGAAACTCACAGCACAAATGCAAATCTAGCTTCATCACATGACACATGCCCCTGAGAGAGAATGTGTGCGCCAAAGTGGATTAAAAAGAAGCCCAGTCAGCCAAACTAGCTCTTAAAGGGCCAATGCGCCAAAGTGATTGTTAAAGGCCCAGCGCACCCAAATGAGTCTTAAAGGGCCGACACACCAAATCGGAGACTGAGCCACCCCAGCCTCCAAATCGGAGGCTGAGCCACCCCGGCCTCCAAATCGGACGCTGAGCCACCCCTGCCTCCAAATCGGAGGCTGAGCCACCCCGGCCTCCAAATCGGAGGCTGAGCCACCCCGGCCTCTAAATCGGAGGCTGAGCCACCCCGGCCTCCAAATCGGAGGCTGATCGACCCCGGCCTCCAAATCGGAGGCTGAGCCACCCCGGCCTCCAAATCGGAGGCTGAGCGACCCCGGCCTCCAAATCGGAGGCTGAGCGACCCCGGCCTCCAAATCGGAGGCTGAGCGACCCCGGCCTCCAAATCGGAGGCTGAGCGACCCCGGCCTCCAAATCGGAGGCTGATCCACCCCGGCCTCCAAATTGGAGGCTGAGCCACCCCGGCCTCCAAATCGGAGGCTGAGCCACCCCGGCCTCCAAATCGGAGGCTGAGCCACCCTGGCCTCCAAATCGGAGGCTGAGCCACCCAGGCCTCCAAATCGGAGGCTGATCCACCCCGGCCTCCAAATCAGAGGCTCTTTGACCTCGGCCTCCAAATCGGAAGCTCAACGACCCCGGCCTCCAAATTGGAGTCTGAGCGACCCCAGCCTCCAAATCTTACCCAGAGTGGCCCCACCCACCAAATCAGACCCAGAGAGGCCCTGCCCACCAAATCGGTCCCTGAGGGGCCCCGCCCACCAAATCGGACCCTGTGGGGCCCCGCCCACCAAATCGGACCCTGAGAGGCCCCGCCCACCAAATTGGACCCAGAGTGGTCCCGCCCACCAAATTGGACCCAGAGTGGTCCCGCCCACCAAATTGGACCCAGTGGGGCTCCGCCCACAAAATCAGACCCTGAGAGGCCACGGCCACAAAATCGGACCCTGATGGGCCCCGGTCACAAAATTGGACCCTGATAGGCCCCGGCCACAAAATCGGACCCTGAGGGGCCCCAACCACAAAATCGGACCCTGAGGGGACCCAACCACAAAATCGGACCCTGAGAGGCCCCGCCCACCAAATTGGACCCAGAGTGGTCCCGCCCACCAAATTGGACCCAGAGGGGCCCCACCCACAAAATTGGACCCAGAGGGGCCCCAACCACAAAATCGGACCCTGAGGGGACCCAACCACAAAATCGGACCCTGAGGGGCCCCTGACACAAAATCGGACCCTGAGGGACCCCGGCCACAAAATCGGACCCTGAGGGGCCCAGCCCACAAAATCGGACCCTGAGGGGCCCTGCCCACCAAATTGGACCCTGAGGGGCCCCGCCCACCAAATCGGACCCTGAGAGGCCCCACCCACCAAATCGGACCCTGAGGGGCCCTGGCCACAAAATTGGACCCTGAGAGACCCCGGCCACAAAATCGAACCCAGAGGGGCCTCAGTCACAAAATCAGACCCTAAGGGGCCCCGGCCACAAAATTGGACCCTGAGGGGACCCAACCACAAAATCGGACCCTGAGAGGCCCCGCCCACCAAATTGGACCCAGAGTGGTCCCGCCCACCAAATTGGACACAGAGGGGCCCCACCCACAAAATTGGACCCAGAGGGGCACCAACCACAAAATCGGACCCTGAGGGGACCCAACCACAAAATCGGACCCTGAGGGGCCCCTGACACAAAATCGGACCCTGAGGGACCCCGGCCACAAAATCGGACCCTGAGGGGCCCAGCCCACAAAATCGGACCCTGAGGGCCCCTGCCCACCAAATTGGACCTTGAGGGGCCCCGCCCACCAAATCGGACCCTGAGAGGCCCCACCCACCAAATCGGACCCTGAGGGGCCCTGGCCACAAAATTGGACCCTGAGAGACCCCGGCCACAAAATCGAACCCAGAGGGGCCTCAGTCACAAAATCAGACCCTAAGGGGCCCCGGCCACAAAATTGGACCCTGAGGGGCCTCACCCACAAAATCAGACCCTGAGGGACCCCAGCCACAAAATCGGACCCTGAGGGGCCACACCCACAAAATCAGACCCTGTGGGGCCCCAGTCACAAAATCGGACCCTGATGGGCCCCAGCCACAAAATCAGACCCTGAGGGGCCCCAGCCACAAAATCGGACCCTGAGGGGCCCCACCCACAAAATCAGACCCTGAGGGGCACCACCCACAAAATCGGACCCTGAGGGGCCCCGCCCACCAAATTAGACCCTGAGGGGCCCCACCCTCAAAATCAGACCCTGAGGGGCCACAGCCACAAAATCAGACCAAGAGGGGCCCCAGCCACAAAATTGGACCCTGAGGGGGCCCCACCCGCAAAATCTGACCCAGATGGGCCCCACCCACAAATCCAGACCCTGAGGGGCCCCAGCCACAAAATCGGACCCTGAGAGACCCCGGCCACAAAATCGGACCCTGAGGGGCCCCAACCACAAAATCAGACCCAGAGGGGCCCCGGTCACAAAATCGGACCCTGAGGGGCCCCACCCACAAAATCAGACCCTGAGGGACCCCAGCCACAAAATCAGACCCTGAGGGGCCCCAGCCACAAAATCGGACCCTGAGGGGCCTCACCCACAAAATTGGACCCTGAGGGGCCCCGCCCACCAAATTAGACCCTGAGGGGCCCCACCCTCAAAATCGGTCCCTGAGGGGCCCCGGCCAAAAATCGGACCCTAAGGGGCCCCACCCGCAAAATCAGACCCTAAGGGGCCCCGGCCACAAAATCGGACCCTGAGGGGCCCCATCCGCAAAATCGGACCCTGAGGGGCCCCACCCGCAAAATCGGACCCTGAGGGGCCCCACCCGCAAAATCGGACCCTGAGGGGCCCCGGACACAAAATCGGACCCTGAGGGGCCCCGGCCACAAAATCGGACCCTGAGGGGCCCAACCCACAAAATCAGACTCAGTGTCCCCGCCCACCAAATTGGACCCTGAAGGGCCCCATCCACCAAATCGGACCCAAAGTGGCACCGCCCACCAAATCAGACCCAGAGTGGCCCCGCCCGCCAAATTGGACCCTGAGGGGCCCCACCCACCAAATTGGACCCTGAGGCGCCCCGCCCACCAAATTGGACCCTGAGGGGCCCCGCCCACCAAATCGGACCCTGAGGGGCCCCGCCCACTAAATCGGATTCTGAAAGGCCCCAACCACAAAATCGGACCCTGAGGGTCCCCGCTGACCAAATTGAACTCTGAGGGGCCCCGCCCACCAAATCGAACCCCGAGGGATCCCGCCCACCAAATCAGACCCCGAGGGTCCCCGCCAACCAAATCGGACCCTGAGGGGCCCCGCCCACCAAATCGGACTCTGATAGATCCCGCCCACCAAATCAGACCCTGAGGGGCCCAGCTCACCAAATCGGACCCAGAGTGGCCCCGCCCACCAAATTGGACCCATAGTGGCCCCGCCCACCAAATCAGACCCAGAGTGGCCCCGCCCACCAAATTGTACCCTGAGGGGCCCAACCCACAAAATCGGACCCTAAGGGGCCCCACACACAAAATTGGACCCTGAGGGGCCCCGACCACAAAATTGAATCCTGAGGGGCCCCACCAACAAAATCGGACCCTGAGGGGATCCGGCCACAACATCGGACCCTGAGTGGCCCCACTCACAAAATCGAACCCTGAGGGGCCCTACCCACAAAATCGGACCCTGAGGGGCCCTACCCACAAAATCGGACCCTGAGGGGCCCCAACCACAAATTCGGACCCTGACGGGCCCCGGCCGCAAAATCGGACCATGACGGGCCCGGCCACAAAATCGGACCCTGAGGGACCCCACCTACAAAATTGAACCCTGAGGGGCCCCAACCACAAAATCGGATCCTGAGGGGCCCCACCCACAAAATCGGACCCTGAGGGGCCCCACCCACAAAATTGGACCCTCAGGGGCCCCGGCCACAAAATCGGACCCTGAGGGACCCCGGCCACAAAATCAGATCCTGAGGGGCCCCAACCACAAAATCGGACCCTGAGAGGCTCCGGCTGCAAAATCGGACCCTGAGGGGCCCCATCCACAAAATCGGACCCTGAGAGGCACCGGCCACAAAATCGGACCCTGAGGGGCCCCGGACACAAAATCGGACCCTGAGGGGCTCCGGCTGCAAAATCGGACCCTGAGGGGCCCCATCCACAAAATCGGACCCTGAGAGGCACCGGCCACAAAATCGGACCCTGAGGGGCCCCATCCACAAAATCGGACCCTGAGAGGCACCGGCCCCAAAATCGGACCCTGAGGGGCCCCGGACACAAAATCGGACCCTGAGGGGCCCAACCCACAAAATCAGACCCAGAGGGGCCCCGCCCACCAATTTAGACCCTGAGGGGCCCCACCCACAAAATCAGACCCTGAGGGGCCCCAACCACCAAATCAGACCCTGAGGGGCCCCGTCCACCAAATCGGACCCTGAGGAGCCCCACCCACCAAATCAGACCCTGAGAAGCCCCGCCCACCAAATCGGACCCAGAGTGACCCCGCCCACCAAATTGGACCCTGAAGGGCCCCGCCCATCAAATCGGACCCAAAGTGGCCCCGCCCATCAAATCGGACCCTGAGGGGCCCCGCCCACCAAATCGGAACCTGAGGAGCCCCGCCCACCAAATCGGACCCAGATTGACCCCGCCCACCAAATCGGACCCTGAAGGGCCCCGCCCACCAAATCGGACCCAGAGGGTCCCCGCCCACCAAATCGGACCCTGAAGGGCCCCACCCACCAAATCGGACCCAGAGGGGCCCCGCCCACCAAATCGGACCCAGGGGGCTCCGCCCACCAAAATGGACCCAGGGGGCTCCACTCACAAAATCGGACCATGAGGGGCCCAGCCCACCAAATCGGACCATGAGGGGCACCGCCCACTAAATCGGACCCAGAGTGGCCCCGCCCACCAAAATGGACTCAGGGGGCTCCACCCACAAAATCGGACCCTGAGGGGCCCTACCCACAAAATCGGACCCTGAGGGGCCCCAACCACAAAATCAGACCCTGATGGGCCCCGGCCACAAAATCGGACCCTGAGGGGCCCCAGCCACAAAATCGGACCCTGAGGGACCCCACCTACAAAATTGAACCCTGAGGGGCCCCAACCACAAAATCGGATCCTGAGGGGCCACACCCACAAAATCGGACCCTGAGGGGCCCCACCCACAAAATTGGACCCTGAGGGGCCCTGCCCACCAAATCGGACCCTGAGGGGCCCCGCCCACTAAATCGGATTCTGAAATGCCCCAACCACAAAATCGGACCCTGAGGGGCCCCGCTGACCAAATTGAACTCTGAGGGGCCCCGCCCACCAAATCGGACCCAGAGTGGCCCGCCTACCAAATCAGACCTAGAGTGGCCCCGCTCACCAAATCAGACCCGGAGGGGCCCCACCTACCAAATCGGACTCTGAGTTGCCCCACCCACCAAATCAGACCCTGAGGGGCCCCGCTCACTAAATCGGACCCTGAGGGGCCCCGCTCACCAAATCAGACCCGGAGGGGCCCCACCTACCAAATCGGACTCTGAGGGGCCCCACCCACCAAATCAGACCCTGAGGGGCCCCGCTCACTAAATCGGACCCTGAGGGGCCCCGCTCACAAAATTGGACCCTGAGGGGCCCCACCCACAAAATTGGACCCTGAGGGGCCCCGGCCACAAGATTGGACCCTGAGGGGCCCCACCCACCAAATCGGACCCTGAGGGGCCCCACCCACAAAATCGGGCCCCGAGGGCCCCACCCACAAAATCGGACCCTGAGGCCAAAGTGGCCCCTGAGAGGCACCCACAGTTAAAACGGATCCTGAGTTGAAAGTCTTGCAGGTGCAGCAGGCAAGTCTCTCTTAAAGGGGCAGCCTGGGCAGCATTTCAAACCACTATCTGTACTTCCTTCAGGAAATACACATCTAGTATTATTATTACTATTCAGTTGATTTCCGCAATTAATGCAGCCCGAACCGCTACACTCACAGACTCCGTTGAGGTGTCGTTTCGAAGCCAGCGTTCACGAGAGGTGTGCTAAGTACTTTTCGTGTCGATCAGATTTATAGTTTTTGTGCAATTTGCGCTTGAAAAAACATTTTCCTGTCATTGGAATGCACTGTCTCAATGCATTTCAAATGGAAAATTTTGCCATAGGGAAAACATGGGGCAGTCGTGAGGCGATTCAAATAGCAGTTAAGCTCATTGATATGCGCAGGCACATCCAGTTACTATGCCAACGCCTACAAACTTTTCATGACCCCTCCAAGGCAGAGTTTCTGGCAGATAATATCAGCTCTTAAAGCGAAACCCAGAGCACAAATGCAAATCTAGCTTCATCACATGACGCATGCCCCTGAGAGAGAATGTGCGGCAAAGAGAATTTAGAAGCCCAGTGCGCCAAACTGGCTCTTAAACGGCAGACGCGCCTAAGTGATTCTTAAAGGGCCGGCGCACCAAAATGAGTCTTAAAGGGCCGGCACGCCAAATCAAAGGCTGAGTGACCCCAGGCTCCAAATCGATTGACCCTGGCCTACAAATCGGAGGCTGATCGACCCTGGCCTACAAAACGGAGACTGAACCACCCTGGTCTCCAAATCAGACCCATAGTGACCTCGCCCACCAAATCGGACACAGAGTGGCCCCGCCCACCAAATCGGACCCTGAGGGGCCCTACCCACCAAATCAGACCCAGAGTGGTCCCGCCCACCAAACCAGACCCTGAGGGGCTCCACCCACAAAATCGGACTCAGAGCGGACCTGCCCACCAAATCAGACCCAGAGTGGCCCAACCCACAAAATCGGACCCTGAGTGGCCCCGGCCAGAAAATCAGACCCTGAGGGGCCCCGCCTACCAAATCAGACCCAGAGTGGCCCGACCCACAAAATCGGAACCTGAGGGGCCCAACCACAAAATCGGACCCTGAGGGGCCTCGGCCACAAAATCAGACCCTGATGGGCCCCAACCACAAAATCGGAACCTGAGGGCTCCCAACCACAAAATCGGACCCTGAGGGGCCCAGCCCACAAAATCGGACCCTGAGTGGCCCCGGCCAGAAAATTAGACCCTGAGGGGCCCCGCCTACCAAATCAGACCCAGAGTGGCCCCACCCACAAAATCAGAACCTGAGGGGCCCCAACCACAAAATCGGACCCTGAGGAGCCCCGACCACAAAATCGAACCCTGAAGGGCCCCACCCACAAAATTGGACCCTGAGGGCCCCAGCCACAAAATTGGACCCTGAGGGGCCCCACCCACAAAATCAGACCCTGAGGGGCCCCGGCCACAAAATCAGACCCTGCGGGGCCCCGGCCACAAAATCGGACCCTGAGGGGCCCCACCCACAAAATCGGACCCTGAGAGGCCACACCCACAAAATCGGACCCTGAGGGGCCACACCCACAAAATAGGAGCCTGAGGGATCCCGGCCAACAATTCAAGCCCTGAGGAGCCCAGGCCAAGGAATCAGATCCTGAGGGGCCCCACCCACCAAATCACACCCTGAGGCCAAAGTGGCCCCTGAGAGGCACATACAGTTAAAATGGATCCTGAGTTTAAAGTCTTGCAGGGGCAGCAGGCAAGTCTCTCTTAAAGGGGCAGCCCGGGCACCATTTCAAACCACTATCTGTACTTCCTTCAGGAAATACACATCTAGTTATAGAGGTTTGAAAAAACCACTATATTGTAATCCGAACGCTGCTAACTTATTCTTCTTCTTCTTATTATTATTATTATTAAGTTGATTTCCGCAATTAATGCGGCCCGAACCGCTTCACGCACAGACTCCGTTGAGGTGTCGTTTCGAAGCCAGCGTCCATGAGAGGTGTGCTAAGTATTTTTCGTGTCGATCGGATTTGTAGTTTTTGCGCAATGCTTTTCAATAGGAAATGGCAAAACGTGCCCTGAGGCGATTGAAATGACAGTTGAGCTCATTGATATGCGCAGGCAGACCCACTTACTATGCCAACGCCTACGAACTTCACTTGAACCCCAGCACAGAGCCTCTGCCACATATCAGCTCTTAAAGCAAACCCACAGCACAAATGCAAATCTAGCTTCATCACATGACACATGCCCCTGAGAGAGAATGTGTGAGCCAAAGTGGATTTAAAAGAAGCCCAGTCAGCCAAACTAGCTCTTAAAGGGCCAACGCGCCAAAGTGATTGTTAAAGGGCCAGCGCACCCAAATGAGTCTTAAAGGGCCGACACACCAAATCGGAGGCTGAGCCACCCCGGCCTCCATATCGGAGGCTGAGCCACCCCGGCCTCCATATCGGAGGCTGAGCCACCCCGGCCTCCAAATCGGAGGCTGAGCCACCCCGGCCTCCAAATCGGAGGCTGAGCCACCCCGGCCTCCAAATCGGAGGCTGATCGACCCCGGCCTCCAAATCGGAGGCTGATCGACCCCGGCCTCCAAATCGGAGGCTGATCGACCCCGGCCTCCAAATCGGAGGCTGATCGACCCCGGCCTCCAAATCGGAGGCTGATCGACCCCGGCCTCCAAATCGGAGGCAGAGCCACCCCGGCCTCCAAATCGGAGCCTGAGCCACCCCGGCCTCCAAATCGGAGGCTGATCCACCCCGGCCTCCAAATCGGAGGCTGACCACCCCGGCCTCCAAATCGGAGGCTGAGCCACCCCGGCCTCCAAATCGGAGGCTGAGCCACCCCGGCCTCCAAATCGGAGGCTGAGCCACCCCGGCCTCCAAATCGGAGGCTGATCGACCCAGGCCTCCAAATCGGAGGCTGAGCCACCCCGGCCTCCAAATCGGAGGATGAGTCACCCCGGCCTCCAAATAGGAGGCTGAGCCACCCCGGCCTCCAAATCAGAGGCTGATCGACCCCGGCCTCCAAATCGGAAGTTCATCGACCCCGGCTTCCAAATCAGAGGCTCTTTGACCTCGGCCTCCAAATCGGAAGCTCAGCGACCCCGGCCTCCAAATTGGAGGCTGAGCGACCCCAGCCTCCAAATCTTACCCAGAGTTGCCCCGCCCACCAAATCGGACCCTGAGAGGCCCCGCCCACCAAATCGGACCCAGAGTGGTCCCGCCCACCAAATTGGACCCAGAGTGGTCCCGCCCACCAAATTGGACCCAGAGGGGCTCCGCCCACAAAATCAGACCCAGAGGGGCCCCTGCCACAAAATCAGACCCTGAGGGGCCCCTGCCACAAAATCAGACCCTGAGGGGCCGCGGCCACAAAATCGGACCCTGATGGGCCCCAGTCACAAAATTGGACCCTGATAGGCCCCGGCCACAAAATCGGATCCTGAGGGGCCCCAACCACAAAATCGGACCCTGAGGGGACCCAACCACAAAATCGGACCCTGAGAGGCCCCGCCCACCAAATTGGACCCAGAGTGGTCCCGCCCACGAAATTGGACCCAGAGGAGCCCCACCCACAAAATCGGACCCAGAGGGGCCCCTGCCACAAAATCGGACCCAAAGGGGCCACGGCCACAAAATCGGACCCTGAGGGGCCGCGGCCACAAAATCGGACCCTGAGGGGACCCAACCACAAAATCGGACCCTGAGGGGACCCAACCACAAAATCGGACCCTGAGGGGCCCCACCCACAAAATCTGGCCCTGAGGGGCCCCACCCACAAAATCAGACCATGAGGCCAAAGTGGCCCCTGAGAGGCACCCACAGTTAAATCGTATCCTGAGTTGAAAGTCTTGCAGGGGCAGCAGGCAAGTCTCTCTTAAAGGGGCAGCCTGGGCACCATTTCAAACCACTATCTGTACTTCCTTCAGGAAATACACATCTAGTATTATTATTACTATTCAGTTTATTTCCGCAATTAATGCAGCCCAAACCGCTACACGCACAGACTCCGTTGAGGTGTCATTTCGAAGCCAGTGTTCACGAGAGGTGTGCTAAGTATTTTTCATGTCGATCAGATTTATAGTTTTTGCGCAATTTGCATTTGAAAAAACATTTTCCTGTCATTGGAATGCATTGTCTCAATGCATTTCAATTGGAAAATTTTGCCATAGGGAAAACATGGGCCAGTCGTGAGGCGATTCAAATAGCAGTTATGCTCATTGATATGCGCAGGCACACCCAGTTACTATGCCAACGCCTACGAACTTTTCATGACCCCTCCAGGACAGAATTTCTGGCAGATAATATCAGCTCTTAAAGCGAAACCCAGAGCACAAATGCAAATCTAGCTTCATCACATGACGCATGCCCCTGAGGGAGAATGTGCGTCAAAGTGGATTTAGAAGCCCAGTGCGCCAAACTGGCTCTTAAACGGCCAACGCGCCTAAGTGATTCTTAAAGGGTTGGCGCACCAAAATGAGTCTTACAGGGCCGGCGCACCAAATCGAAAGTTGAGTGACCCCAGGCTCCAAATCGGAGGCTGATTGAGCCACGCTGGCCTCCAAATCGGACCCTGAGGGGCCCCGCCCACCAAATGGGACCCTGAGGGGCCCCGCCCACCAAATCGGACCCTGAGGGGCCCCGCCCACCAAATCTGACTCAGAGCGGCCCCGCCCACCAAATCAGACCCAGAGTGGCCCCGCCTACAAAATCAGACCCTGAGGGGTCCCAGCCACAAAATCGGACCCTGAGAGGACCCGGCCACAAAATCGGACCCTGAGGGGCCCTGGCCACAAAATCAAACCCTGAGAGGCCCCACCCACAAGATCAGACCCTGAGGGGCCCCGGTCAAAAAATCAGACCTTGAGGGGCCCCGGCCACAAAATCGGACCCTGAGGGGCCCCGCCCTCAAAATCGGACCCTGAGAAGCCCCGCCCACCAAATCGGACCCAGAGTGACCCCGCCCACCAAATTGGACCCTGAAGGGCCCCGCCCATCAAATCGGACCCAAAGTGGCCCCGCCCATCAAATCGGACCCTGAGGGGCCCCGCCCACCAAATCGGAACCTGAGGAGCCCCGCCCACCAAATCGGACCCAGATTGACCCCGCCCACCAAATCGGACCCTGAAGGGCCCCGCCCACCAAATCGGACCCAGAGGGTCCCCGCCCACCAAATCGGACCCTGAAGGGCCCCACCCACCAAATCGGACCCAGAGGGGCCCCGCCCACCAAATCGGACCCAGGGGGCTCCGCCCACCAAAATGGACCCAGGGGGCTCCACTCACAAAATCGGACCATGAGGGGCCCAGCCCACCAAATCGGACCATGAGGGGCACCGCCCACTAAATCGGACCCAGAGTGGCCCCGCCCACCAAAATGGACTCAGGGGGCTCCACCCACAAAATCGGACCCTGAGGGGCCCTACCCACAAAATCGGACCCTGAGGGGCCCCAACCACAAAATCAGACCCTGATGGGCCCCGGCCACAAAATCGGACCCTGAGGGGCCCCAGCCACAAAATCGGACCCTGAGGGACCCCACCTACAAAATTGAACCCTGAGGGGCCCCAACCACAAAATCGGATCCTGAGGGGCCACACCCACAAAATCGGACCCTGAGGGGCCCCACCCACAAAATTGGACCCTGAGGGGCCCTGCCCACCAAATCGGACCCTGAGGGGCCCCGCCCACTAAATCGGATTCTGAAATGCCCCAACCACAAAATCGGACCCTGAGGGGCCCCGCTGACCAAATTGAACTCTGAGGGGCCCCGCCCACCAAATCGGACCCAGAGTGGCCCGCCTACCAAATCAGACCTAGAGTGGCCCCGCTCACCAAATCAGACCCGGAGGGGCCCCACCTACCAAATCGGACTCTGAGTTGCCCCACCCACCAAATCAGACCCTGAGGGGCCCCGCTCACTAAATCGGACCCTGAGGGGCCCCGCTCACCAAATCAGACCCGGAGGGGCCCCACCTACCAAATCGGACTCTGAGGGGCCCCACCCACCAAATCAGACCCTGAGGGGCCCCGCTCACTAAATCGGACCCTGAGGGGCCCCGCTCACAAAATTGGACCCTGAGGGGCCCCACCCACAAAATTGGACCCTGAGGGGCCCCGGCCACAAGATTGGACCCTGAGGGGCCCCACCCACCAAATCGGACCCTGAGGGGCCCCACCCACAAAATCGGGCCCCGAGGGCCCCACCCACAAAATCGGACCCTGAGGCCAAAGTGGCCCCTGAGAGGCACCCACAGTTAAAACGGATCCTGAGTTGAAAGTCTTGCAGGTGCAGCAGGCAAGTCTCTCTTAAAGGGGCAGCCTGGGCAGCATTTCAAACCACTATCTGTACTTCCTTCAGGAAATACACATCTAGTATTATTATTACTATTCAGTTGATTTCCGCAATTAATGCAGCCCGAACCGCTACACTCACAGACTCCGTTGAGGTGTCGTTTCGAAGCCAGCGTTCACGAGAGGTGTGCTAAGTACTTTTCGTGTCGATCAGATTTATAGTTTTTGTGCAATTTGCGCTTGAAAAAACATTTTCCTGTCATTGGAATGCACTGTCTCAATGCATTTCAAATGGAAAATTTTGCCATAGGGAAAACATGGGGCAGTCGTGAGGCGATTCAAATAGCAGTTAAGCTCATTGATATGCGCAGGCACATCCAGTTACTATGCCAACGCCTACAAACTTTTCATGACCCCTCCAAGGCAGAGTTTCTGGCAGATAATATCAGCTCTTAAAGCGAAACCCAGAGCACAAATGCAAATCTAGCTTCATCACATGACGCATGCCCCTGAGAGAGAATGTGCGGCAAAGAGAATTTAGAAGCCCAGTGCGCCAAACTGGCTCTTAAACGGCAGACGCGCCTAAGTGATTCTTAAAGGGCCGGCGCACCAAAATGAGTCTTAAAGGGCCGGCACGCCAAATCAAAGGCTGAGTGACCCCAGGCTCCAAATCGATTGACCCTGGCCTACAAATCGGAGGCTGATCGACCCTGGCCTACAAAACGGAGACTGAACCACCCTGGTCTCCAAATCAGACCCATAGTGACCTCGCCCACCAAATCGGACACAGAGTGGCCCCGCCCACCAAATCGGACCCTGAGGGGCCCTACCCACCAAATCAGACCCAGAGTGGTCCCGCCCACCAAACCAGACCCTGAGGGGCTCCACCCACAAAATCGGACTCAGAGCGGACCTGCCCACCAAATCAGACCCAGAGTGGCCCAACCCACAAAATCGGACCCTGAGTGGCCCCGGCCAGAAAATCAGACCCTGAGGGGCCCCGCCTACCAAATCAGACCCAGAGTGGCCCGACCCACAAAATCGGAACCTGAGGGGCCCAACCACAAAATCGGACCCTGAGGGGCCTCGGCCACAAAATCAGACCCTGATGGGCCCCAACCACAAAATCGGAACCTGAGGGCTCCCAACCACAAAATCGGACCCTGAGGGGCCCAGCCCACAAAATCGGACCCTGAGTGGCCCCGGCCAGAAAATTAGACCCTGAGGGGCCCCGCCTACCAAATCAGACCCAGAGTGGCCCCACCCACAAAATCAGAACCTGAGGGGCCCCAACCACAAAATCGGACCCTGAGGAGCCCCGACCACAAAATCGAACCCTGAAGGGCCCCACCCACAAAATTGGACCCTGAGGGCCCCAGCCACAAAATTGGACCCTGAGGGGCCCCACCCACAAAATCAGACCCTGAGGGGCCCCGGCCACAAAATCAGACCCTGCGGGGCCCCGGCCACAAAATCGGACCCTGAGGGGCCCCACCCACAAAATCGGACCCTGAGAGGCCACACCCACAAAATCGGACCCTGAGGGGCCACACCCACAAAATAGGAGCCTGAGGGATCCCGGCCAACAATTCAAGCCCTGAGGAGCCCAGGCCAAGGAATCAGATCCTGAGGGGCCCCACCCACCAAATCACACCCTGAGGCCAAAGTGGCCCCTGAGAGGCACATACAGTTAAAATGGATCCTGAGTTTAAAGTCTTGCAGGGGCAGCAGGCAAGTCTCTCTTAAAGGGGCAGCCCGGGCACCATTTCAAACCACTATCTGTACTTCCTTCAGGAAATACACATCTAGTTATAGAGGTTTGAAAAAACCACTATATTGTAATCCGAACGCTGCTAACTTATTCTTCTTCTTCTTATTATTATTATTATTAAGTTGATTTCCGCAATTAATGCGGCCCGAACCGCTTCACGCACAGACTCCGTTGAGGTGTCGTTTCGAAGCCAGCGTCCATGAGAGGTGTGCTAAGTATTTTTCGTGTCGATCGGATTTGTAGTTTTTGCGCAATGCTTTTCAATAGGAAATGGCAAAACGTGCCCTGAGGCGATTGAAATGACAGTTGAGCTCATTGATATGCGCAGGCAGACCCACTTACTATGCCAACGCCTACGAACTTCACTTGAACCCCAGCACAGAGCCTCTGCCACATATCAGCTCTTAAAGCAAACCCACAGCACAAATGCAAATCTAGCTTCATCACATGACACATGCCCCTGAGAGAGAATGTGTGAGCCAAAGTGGATTTAAAAGAAGCCCAGTCAGCCAAACTAGCTCTTAAAGGGCCAACGCGCCAAAGTGATTGTTAAAGGGCCAGCGCACCCAAATGAGTCTTAAAGGGCCGACACACCAAATCGGAGGCTGAGCCACCCCGGCCTCCATATCGGAGGCTGAGCCACCCCGGCCTCCATATCGGAGGCTGAGCCACCCCGGCCTCCAAATCGGAGGCTGAGCCACCCCGGCCTCCAAATCGGAGGCTGAGCCACCCCGGCCTCCAAATCGGAGGCTGATCGACCCCGGCCTCCAAATCGGAGGCTGATCGACCCCGGCCTCCAAATCGGAGGCTGATCGACCCCGGCCTCCAAATCGGAGGCTGATCGACCCCGGCCTCCAAATCGGAGGCTGATCGACCCCGGCCTCCAAATCGGAGGCAGAGCCACCCCGGCCTCCAAATCGGAGCCTGAGCCACCCCGGCCTCCAAATCGGAGGCTGATCCACCCCGGCCTCCAAATCGGAGGCTGACCACCCCGGCCTCCAAATCGGAGGCTGAGCCACCCCGGCCTCCAAATCGGAGGCTGAGCCACCCCGGCCTCCAAATCGGAGGCTGAGCCACCCCGGCCTCCAAATCGGAGGCTGAGCCACCCCGGCCTCCAAATCGGAGGCTGAGCCACCCCGGCCTCCAAATCGGAGGCTGAGCCACCCCGGCCTCCAAATCGGAGGCTGATCGACCCAGGCCTCCAAATCGGAGGCTGAGCCACCCCGGCCTCCAAATCGGAGGATGAGTCACCCCGGCCTCCAAATAGGAGGCTGAGCCACCCCGGCCTCCAAATCAGAGGCTGATCGACCCCGGCCTCCAAATCGGAAGTTCATCGACCCCGGCTTCCAAATCAGAGGCTCTTTGACCTCGGCCTCCAAATCGGAAGCTCAGCGACCCCGGCCTCCAAATTGGAGGCTGAGCGACCCCAGCCTCCAAATCTTACCCAGAGTTGCCCCGCCCACCAAATCGGACCCTGAGAGGCCCCGCCCACCAAATCGGACCCAGAGTGGTCCCGCCCACCAAATTGGACCCAGAGTGGTCCCGCCCACCAAATTGGACCCAGAGGGGCTCCGCCCACAAAATCAGACCCAGAGGGGCCCCTGCCACAAAATCAGACCCTGAGGGGCCCCTGCCACAAAATCAGACCCTGAGGGGCCGCGGCCACAAAATCGGACCCTGATGGGCCCCAGTCACAAAATTGGACCCTGATAGGCCCCGGCCACAAAATCGGATCCTGAGGGGCCCCAACCACAAAATCGGACCCTGAGGGGACCCAACCACAAAATCGGACCCTGAGAGGCCCCGCCCACCAAATTGGACCCAGAGTGGTCCCGCCCACGAAATTGGACCCAGAGGAGCCCCACCCACAAAATCGGACCCAGAGGGGCCCCTGCCACAAAATCGGACCCAAAGGGGCCACGGCCACAAAATCGGACCCTGAGGGGCCGCGGCCACAAAATCGGACCCTGAGGGGACCCAACCACAAAATCGGACCCTGAGGGGACCCAACCACAAAATCGGACCCTGAGGGGCCCCACCCACAAAATCTGGCCCTGAGGGGCCCCACCCACAAAATCAGACCATGAGGCCAAAGTGGCCCCTGAGAGGCACCCACAGTTAAATCGTATCCTGAGTTGAAAGTCTTGCAGGGGCAGCAGGCAAGTCTCTCTTAAAGGGGCAGCCTGGGCACCATTTCAAACCACTATCTGTACTTCCTTCAGGAAATACACATCTAGTATTATTATTACTATTCAGTTTATTTCCGCAATTAATGCAGCCCAAACCGCTACACGCACAGACTCCGTTGAGGTGTCATTTCGAAGCCAGTGTTCACGAGAGGTGTGCTAAGTATTTTTCATGTCGATCAGATTTATAGTTTTTGCGCAATTTGCATTTGAAAAAACATTTTCCTGTCATTGGAATGCATTGTCTCAATGCATTTCAATTGGAAAATTTTGCCATAGGGAAAACATGGGCCAGTCGTGAGGCGATTCAAATAGCAGTTATGCTCATTGATATGCGCAGGCACACCCAGTTACTATGCCAACGCCTACGAACTTTTCATGACCCCTCCAGGACAGAATTTCTGGCAGATAATATCAGCTCTTAAAGCGAAACCCAGAGCACAAATGCAAATCTAGCTTCATCACATGACGCATGCCCCTGAGGGAGAATGTGCGTCAAAGTGGATTTAGAAGCCCAGTGCGCCAAACTGGCTCTTAAACGGCCAACGCGCCTAAGTGATTCTTAAAGGGTTGGCGCACCAAAATGAGTCTTACAGGGCCGGCGCACCAAATCGAAAGTTGAGTGACCCCAGGCTCCAAATCGGAGGCTGATTGAGCCACGCTGGCCTCCAAATCGGACCCTGAGGGGCCCCGCCCACCAAATGGGACCCTGAGGGGCCCCGCCCACCAAATCGGACCCTGAGGGGCCCCGCCCACCAAATCTGACTCAGAGCGGCCCCGCCCACCAAATCAGACCCAGAGTGGCCCCGCCTACAAAATCAGACCCTGAGGGGTCCCAGCCACAAAATCGGACCCTGAGAGGACCCGGCCACAAAATCGGACCCTGAGGGGCCCTGGCCACAAAATCAAACCCTGAGAGGCCCCACCCACAAGATCAGACCCTGAGGGGCCCCGGTCAAAAAATCAGACCTTGAGGGGCCCCGGCCACAAAATCGGACCCTGAGGGGCCCCACCCTCAAAATCGGATCCTGAGGGACCCCACCCACAAAATCGGACCCTGAGGGGCCCCGCCCACCAAATGGGACCCTGAGGGGCCCCGCCCACCAAATCGGACCCTGAGGGGCCCCGCCCACCAAATCTGACTCAGAGCGGCCCCGCCCACCAAATCAGACCCAGAGTGGCCCCGCCCACAAAATCAGACCCTGAGGGGTCCCAGCCACAAAATCGGACCCTGAGAGGACCCGGCCACAAAATCGGACCCTGAGGGGCCCTGGCCACAAAATCGAACCCTGAGAGGCCCCACCCACAAAATCAGACCCTGAGGGGCCCCGGTCAAAAAATTAGACCTTGAGGGGCCCCGGCCACAAAATCGGACCCTGAGGGGCCCCACCCTCAAAATCAGATCCTGAGGGACCCAACCCACAAAATCGGACCCTGAGGGGCCCCACCCACAAAATTGGACCCTGAGGGGCCACACCCACAAAATTGGACCCTGAGGGATCCCGGCCACCAATTCAAGCCCTGAGGAGCCCAGGCCATCAAATCGGATCCTGAGGGGCCCCACCCACCAAATCAGACCATGAGGCCAAAGTGGCCCCTGAGAGGCACCCACAGTTAAAACGGATCCTGAGTTGAAAGTCTTGCAGGGGCAGCAGGCAAGTCTCTCTTAAAGGGGCAGCCCGGGCACCATTTCAAACCACTATCTGTACTTCCTTCAGGAATTACACATCTAGTTATTATTATTATTAAGTTGATTTCCGCAATTAATACAGCCCGAACCGCTGCACGCACAGACTCCGTTGAGGTGTTGTTTCGAAGCCAGCGTCCATGAGAGGTGTGCTAAGTATTTTTCGTGTCGATCAGATTTGTAGTTTTTGCGCAATTTGCGTTAGAAAAATTTTTTTCCCGTCATTGGATTGCACTGTCTCCAATGCATTTGAATGGGGAAATGGCAAAACGTGCCCTGAGGCGATTGAAATGGCAGTTGAGCTCATTGATATGCGCAGGCAGAACCAGTTACTATGCCAACGCCTACGAACGTCACATGACATCTCCAGAACAGAGCTTCTGCCACATAATATCAGCTCTTAAAGCGAAACCCACAGCACAAATGCAAATCTAGCTTCATCACATGACACATGCCCCTGAGAGAGAATGTGCGCCAAAGTGTATTTAGAAGCCCAGTGAGCCAAACTGGCTCTTAAAAGGCCGAAGCGCCAAAGTGATTCTTAAAGGGCCGCCGCACCGAAATGAGTCTTAAAGGGCCGACACGCCAAATCGAAAGCTGAGTGACCCCAGGCTCCAAATCGGAGGCGGAGCCACCCTGGCCTCCAAATTGGACCCAGAGTGGACCCGCCCACCAAAAACGGGCCCAGAGTGGCACAGCCCACCAAATCGGACACTGAGGGCCCCCACCCACCAAATCAGACTCAGAGTGGCACCACCCACCAAATCGGACCCTGAAGGGCCCCGCCCACCAAATCGGACCCAGAGGGGCCCTGCCCACCAAATCGGACCCTGAGGAGCTCCGTCCACAAAATCGGACCCAGAGTGACCCCGCCCACCAAATCGGACCATGAAGGGCCCCACCCACCAAATCGGAAGCAGAGGGGCCCCGCCCACCAAATCGGACCCTGAGGGGCACTGCCCACTAAATCGGACCGAGAGAGGCCACGCCCACCAAATCGGACCCTGAGGAGACCCGCCCAACAAATCAGACCCCGAGGGGCCCCGCCCACCAAATCAGACCCTGAGGGGCCCCGCCCACCAAATCGGACCCAGAGTGGCCCCGCCCACCAAAATGGACCCAGGGGGCTCCACCCACAAAATCAGACCCTAAGGGGCCCCACCCACAAAATCAGACCCTGAGTAGACCCGGCCACAAAATCAGACCCTGAGGGGCCCCAACCACAAAATCTGACCCTGAGGGGCCCCGGCCACAAAATCGGACCCTGAGGGGCCCCACCCACAAAATCGGACCCTGAGGGGCCCCGGCCACAAAATCGGACCCTGAGGGGCCCCAGCCACAAAATCGGACCATGATGGTCCCCAGCCACGAAATCGGACCCTTAGGGGCCCCGGCCACGAAATCGGACACTGAGGGGCCCTGGCCACAAAATCGGACCCTGAAGGGCCCCAACCACGAAATCAGACCCTGAGGGGCCCCGGCCACAAAATCGGACCTCGAAAGACCCCGGCCACAAAATCGAACCCAGAGGGGCCCCACCCACAAAATTGGACCCTGAGGGGCCCCGCCCACCAAATTGGACCCTCAGGGGCTCCGCCCACAAAATCGGACCCTGAGGGGCCCCGCCCTCAAAATCGGACCCTGAGAGGCCCCGCCCACCAAATCGGATCCAGAGGGGCCCCGCCAACCAAATCGGACTCTGAGGGGCCCCACCCACAAAATCGGACCCTGAGGGCCCCCAATCACAAAATCGGACCCTGAGGGGCCCCAACCACAAAATCGGACCCTGAGGGGCCCCGGCCACAAAATCGGACCCTGAGAGACCCCGGCCACAAAATCGAACCCAGAGGGGCCCCACCCACAAAATTGGACCCTGGGGGACCCGCCCACCAAATCGGACCCTGAGGGGCCCCGCCCACAAAATCGGACCCTGAGGGGCCCCACCCTCAAAATCGGACCCTGAGTAGACCCGGCCACAAAATCAGACCCTGAGGGGCCCCAACCAGAAAATCGTACCCTGTGGGGTCCCGGCCACAAAATCGGACCATGAGGGGCCCCACCCTCAAAATCGGATCCTGAGGGGCCCAACCAACAAAATCGGACCCTGAGGGGCCCCACCCACAAAATCGGACCCTGAGGGATCCCGGCCACAAAATCGGACCCTGAGGGGCCCCTGCCACGAAATCGGACCCTGAGGGGCCCAACCAACAAAATCGGACCCTGAGGGGCCCCAGCCACAAAATCGGACCCTGAGGGGCCCCACCCACAAAATCGGACCCTGAGGGGTCCCGGCCACAAAATCGGACCCTGAGGGGCCCCTGCCACGAAACCGGACTCTGAGGGGCCGCGGCCACGAAATCGGACCATGAGGGGCGCTGGCCACAAAATCGGACCCTGAGGGGCCCCAACCACAAAATCTGACCCTGTGGGGCCTCGGCCACAAAATTGGACCATGAGGGGCCCCACCCACAAAATCGGACCCTGAGGGGCCCAACCAACAAAATCGGACCCCGAGGGGCCCCAGCCACAAAATCGGACCCTGAGGGGCCCCACCCACAAAATCGGACCCTGAGGGGTCCCGGCCACAAAATTGGACCCTGAGGGGCCCTGGCCACGAAATCGGACCCTGGGGGGCCCCGGCCACGAAATCGGACCCTGAGGGGCGCTGGCCACAAAATCGGACCCTGAGGGGCCCCAACCACAAAATTAGACCCTGAGGGCCCCCAACCACAAAACCGGACCCTGAGGGACCCCAACCACAAAATCGGACCCTGAGGGGCCCCAACCACAAAATCGGACCCTGAGGGGCCCCGGCCACAAAATCGGACCCTGAGAGACCCTGGCCACAAAATCAAACCCAGAGGGGCCCCACCCACAAAATTGGACCCTGAGGGGCCCCGCCCACCAAATCGGACCCTCAAGGGCCCTGCCCACAAAATCGGACCCTGATGGGCCCCGCCCTCAAAATCGGACTCTGAGGGGCCCCACCCGCAAAATCAGACCCTGAGGGCCCCCAATCACAATATCGGACCCTGAGGGGCCCAAACCACAAAATCAGACCCTGAGGGCCCCGCCTACCAAATCGGACCCTGAGGGGCCCCGCCCACAAAATCAGACCCTGAGGGGCCCCGCCCTCAAAATCGGACCCTGAGTAGACCCGGCCACAAAATCAGACCCTGAGGGGCCCCAACCACAAAATCAGACCCTGAGGGGCCCCGGCCACAAAATCGGACCCTGAGGGGCCCCACCCTCAAAATCGGATCCTGAGGGGCCCAACCAACAAAATCGGACCCTGAGGGGCCCCAGCCACAAAATCGGACCCTGAGGGCCCCGTCCACCAAATCGGACCCTGAGGGGCCCCGCCCACAAAATCAGACCCTGAGGGGCCCCGCCATCAAAATCGGACCCTGAGTAGACCCGGCCACAAAATCAGACCCTGAGGGGCCCCAACCACAAAATCGGACCCTGAGGGGCCCCGGCCACAAAATCGGACCCTGAAGGGCCCCACCCTCAAAATCGGATCCTGAGGGGCCCAACCAACAAAATCGGACCCTGAGGGGCCCCAGCCACAAAATCGGACCCTGAGGGGCCCCGGCCACAAAATCGGACCCTGAGGGGCCCCAGCCACAAAATCGAACCCTGAGGGGCCCCAACCACAAAATCGGACCCTGAGGGGCCCCAACCACAAAATCGGACCCTGAGGGGCCCCGGCCACAAAATCGGACCCTGAGAGACCCCGGCCACAAAATCGTACCCTGAGGGGCCCCACCCACAAAAACAGACCCTGAGGGGCGCTGGCCACAAAATCGGACCCTGAGGGGCCCCAACCACAAAATCGGACCCTGTGGAGCCTCGGCCACAAAATTGGACCATGAGGGGCCCCACCCACAAAATCGGACCCTGAGGGGCCCCACCCACAAAATCGGACCCTGAGGGGTCCCGGCCACAAAATTGGACCCTGAGGGGCCCCGGCCACGAAATCGGACCCTGGGGGGCCCCGGCCACGAAATCGGACCCTGAGGGGCGCTGGCCACAAAATCGGACCCTGAGGGGCCCCAACCACAAAATTAGACCCTGAGGGCCCCCAACCACAAAACCGGACCCTGAGGGACCCCAACCACAAAATCGGACCCTGAGGGGCCCCAACCACAAAATCGGACCCTGAGGGGCCCCGGCCACAAAATCGGACCCTGAGAGACCCTGGCCACAAAATCAAACCCAGAGGGGCCCCACCCACAAAATTGGACCCTGAGGGGCCCCGCCCACCAAATCGGACCCTCAAGGGCCCTGCCCACAAAATCGGACCCTGACGGGCCCCGCCCTCAAAATCGGACTCTGAGGGGCCCCACCCGCAAAATCGGACCCTGAGGGCCCCCAATCACAATATCGGACCCTGAGGGGCCCAAACCACAAAATCAGACCCTGAGGGCCCCGCCTACCAAATCGGACCCTGAGGGGCCCCGCCCACAAAATCAGACCCTGAGGGGCCCCGCCCTCAAAATCGGACCCTGAGTAGACCCGGCCACAAAATCAGACCCTGAGGGGCCCCAACCACAAAATCAGACCCTGAGGGGCCCCGGCCACAAAATCGGACCCTGAGGGGCCCCACCCTCAAAATCGGATCCTGAGGGGCCCAACCAACAAAATCGGACCCTGAGGGGCCCCAGCCACAAAATCGGACCCTGAGGGCCCCGTCCACCAAATCGGACCCTGAGGGGCCCCGCCCAAAAAATCAGACCCTGAGGGGCCCCGCCATCAAAATCGGACCCTGAGTAGACCCGGCCACAAAATCAGACCCTGAGGGGCCCCAACCACAAAATCGGACCCTGAGGGGCCCCGGCCACAAAATCGGACCCTGAGGGGCCCCACCCTCAAAATCGGATCCTGAGGGGCCCAACCAACAAAATCGGACCCTGAGGGGCCCCAGCCACAAAATCGGACCCTGAGGGGCCCCGGCCACAAAATCGGACCCTGAGGGGCCCCGGCCACAAAATCGAACCCTGAGGGGCCCCAACCACAAAACCGGACCCTGAGGGGCCTCAACCACAAAATCGGACCCTGAGGGGCCCCAACCACAAAATCGGACCCTGAGGGGCCCCGGCCACAAAATCGGACCCTGAGAGACCCCGGCCACAAAATCGTACCCTGAGGGGCCCCACCCACAAAAACAGACCCTGAGGGGCCCCGGCCATAAAATCAGACCCTGAGGGGCCCCGGCCACAGAATCGGACCCTGAGGGGCCCCGGCCACAGAATCGGACCCTGAGGGGCCCCACCCACAAAATCGGACCCTGAGGGGCCCCGGCCACAAAATCGGACCCTGAGGGGCCCCGGCCACAAAATCGGACCCTGAGGGGTCCCGGCCACAAAATCGGACCCTGAGGGGTCCCACCCACAAAATCAGACCCTGAGGGGCCCCGGCCATAAAATCAGACCCTGAGGGGCCCCGGCCACAGAATCGGACCCTGAGGGGCCCCGGCCACAAAATCGTACCCTGAGGGGCCCCACCCACAAAAACAGACCCTGAGGGGCCCCACCCATAAAATCGGACCCTGAGGGGACCCACCCACAAAATCGGACCCTGAGGGGCCACACCCACAAAATCGGACACTGAGAGGCCACACTCACAAAATCGTACCCTGAGGGGCCCCACCCACAAAATCAGACCCTGAGGGGCCCCACCCACAAAATCGGACCCTGAGGGGCCCCACCCCACAAAATCAGACCCTGAGGGGCCCCGGCCACAAAATCGGACCCTGAGGGGCCACACCCACAAAATCGGACCCTGAGAGGCCACACCCACAAAATCAGACCCTGAGGGGCCTCACCCACAAAATTGGACCCTGAGGAATCCCGGCCACTAATTCAAATCTTGAGGAGCCCAGGCCACCGAATCGGATCCTGAGGGGCCCCACCCACCAAATCAGACCCTGAGGCCAAAGTGGCCCCTGAGAGGCACCCACATTTAAAATGGATCCTGAGTTGAATGTCTTGCAGGGGCAGCAGCCAAGTCTCTCTTAAAGGGGCAGCCCAGGCACTATTTCAAACCACTATCTGTACTTCCTTCAGGAAATACACATCTAGTTATTATTATTATTCAGTTGATTTCCGCAATTAATGCGGCCCGAACCGCTACACGCACAGACGCCGTTGAGGCGTCGTTTCGAAGCCAGCGTCCACGAGTGGTGTGCTAAGTATTTTTCGTGTCAATCGGATTTGTAGTTTTTGAGCAATTTGCATTTGAAAAAACATTTTCCCGTCATTGGAATGCACTGTCTCAATGCTTTTCATTGGGGAAATTTTGCCACAGAGAAAACATGCCCTGAGGCGATTGAAATGGCAGTTAAGCTCATTGATATGCGCAGGCACACCCAGGTACTCTGCCAACGCCTACAAACTTTACATGACCCCGCCAGGACAGTTTCTGCCAGATAATATCAGCTCTTAAAGCGAAACCCAAAGCACAAATGCAAATCTAGCTTCATCACATGACGCATGCCCCAGAGAGAGAATGTGCGCCAAAGTGGATTTAGAAGCCAAGTGTGCCAAACTGGCACTTAAAGGGCCGACGCGGCTAAGTGATTCTTAAAGGGCCAGCGCCTCAAAATGAGTCTTAAAGGGCCGGCACGCCAAATCGAAAGCTGAGTAACCCCAGGCTCCAAATTGGAGGCTGATTGACCTAGGCCTCCAAATCGGAGGCTGAGCCACCCAGGCCTCCAAATCAGAGGCTGATCGACCCTGGCCTACAAATCGGAGGCTGAGCCACCCTGGCCTTCAAATCAGACCCAGAGGGGCCCCGCCCACCAAATCAGACCCAGAGTGACCCCGCCCACCAAATCAGACCCAGAGGGGCCCCGCCCACAAAATCGAACCCTGAGGGGCCCCACCCACAAAATCGAACCCTGAGGGGCCCCACCCCACAAAATCGGACCCTGAGGGGCCCCGGCCACAAAATCGGACCCTGAGGGGCCAAGCCAACCAAATCGGACCCAGAGTGGCCCCACCCAACAAATCGGACCCAGAGGGGCCCCGCCCACCAAATCGGACCCTGAGGGGCCCCGGCCACAAAATCAGACCCTGAGGGATCCCATCCACCAATTCAAGCCTTGAGGAGCCCAGGCCACCGAATCGGATCCTGAGGGGCCCCACACACCAAATCAGACCCTGAGGGGTCCCATAAGCCAAAGTGGACTCCCCAGAGTTAAAAGGGATCCTGAGTTGAAAGTCTTGCAGGGGCAGCAAGCAAGTCTCTCTTAGGCCCTGTGCACACAGTGCGGTTTCTACCACGGATCCACAGCGGATTTGCCGCTGCGGATCTGCAGCAGAACTGCAGGTGATGTACAGTACTATTAAAACCAATGTAAAAAAACCGCTGTGCACATGCTGCGGATTTTTCCGCGGAAAAAAACAACAGCATGTGACTTCTTTTGTGCGGTTTTGCTGCAGTTTTCCACCTGCTCCATTCTTCAAATCCGCAGGTGGAAAATCGCAGTAGAAAAACGCAGTAAAACCGCAAAAAAAAGAAGAAATCCGCAGGAAAAATGCAGGTCATTTGACCTGCAGATTTAGTGAAAACCGCGCAGAAAAATCCACGGGAGGATCCGCACCGTGTGCACATAGCCTTAAAGGGGCAGCCCGGGCACCATTTCAAAGCCCTATGTATACTTCCTTCAGGAAATACACATCTAGTTATAGTGCTTTGAAGAAAGCACTATCTTGTAATCCGAACAGTGCTAACTTATTCTTTTTCTTCTTATTATTTTAGTGGTTTGAAAAACCACTGTATTGTAATCCGAACGCTGCTAACCTTCTTCTTATTATTATTATTATTATTATTATCATAGTGGTCAGGGCAGTTTCTAGGGAATTTTGCCAACAGGGCGGACATCGAAAAGGCGCCCCCCCCGAACATTAACATGCCGAATACCCGGACAAATATCGTCACACCATGACCAGACCACATATTACCACCACATAGTCACCGAATAATACCACATACAAGGAACAAATAGCGCCGTACCATGTCCAGACCACATAGTCACCGATTAATACCACATTCAAGAAACAAATAGCGCCACACCATGACCAGACCACATATTACCACCAGATAGTGACTGAATACTACAATACTGATCATTAATTAAAAACACAGTGCAATTGTATACAGGAACTCTATATTTACTGTCAGTGTGCAGGTAACACACTGACTCACCAGTGACGTCTCTAGCTGAAGTCCTTCATCTTTGCTTTTCTTTTTCATCCAGCACAGACTGCCATCACTTCTTCCAGCCAAGACACGTCTCTGCATGAAATAACACAGTTACCTAGAGCACGGCTTCCAGAGCACATTCCCCACTTTTTCCCTTCTACACTACACATCTGAATACAGACGTGCACCCACCATTAATACATAATTGGTTATTATGCAACCCACCATTCTAAATATAAATTATAATCCACCACTGTGCACCCACTAACTATAAATGTCACTTTCCCCATTTAATATATAAATTAGCACCTGTACTCTTTCCCCCAATTCATTACCAGGCACTTCAACCTCAACGCCCCCCCACTATGTACCTCCCGCTCTAGCTCTAACCCTAACACCGATTCATTATATTTACATGCCCCTCCTTCCTCAATTCATTGTCATCTTTCTCTCCCACTCTCTATTCATTATCAACTGCTCTACCCCACATTCAATACATCACTTACTCCCCCACACTCAAAATTCTTTATTTGTTCTCCAGATAGATCATTTGCTCTCCTCTCCCCCCCAGCTTCAATTTATCATTCACTCTCCTCACCCCCCTCTATCATGTACAGGCTCAGCCCCCGCACCCCCCCTCCATCATGTACAGCCATATTCACCCACCTCCATCATGTACAGGCTCAGCCCCCACACACCCCTCCATCATGTGCAGCCATATTCACCCCCCTCCATCATGTACAGGCTCAGCCCCCGCACCCCCCTCCATCATGTGCAGCCATATTCACCCCCCCTCCATCATGTACAGGCTCAGCCCCATTCACCCCCCCTCCATCATGTGCAGCATATTCACCCCCCTCCATCATGTACAGGCTCAGCTCCATTCACCCCCCCTCCATCATGTGCAGCATATTCATCCCCCTCCATCATGTACAGGCTCAGCCCCCTGTACCCCTCTCCATCATATTCAGCCATATTCACCCCCCTCCATCATGTACAGGCTCAGCCCCATTCACCCCCCCCTCCATCATGTGCAGCCATATTCACCCCCCTCCATCATGTACAGGCTCAGCCCCCGCACCCCCCTCCATCATGTGCAGCCATTTTCACCCCCCTCCATCAAGTACAGGCTCAGCCCCCTCACCCCCCTCCATCATGTGCAGCCATATTCACCCCCCCTCCATCATGTACAGGCTCAGCCCCATTCACCCCCCCCATCATGTGCAGCATATTCACCCCCCTCCATGTACAGCCCCCTCACCCACTGAATTCATAAAAAAAAAAGTTTCCCATACTTACCTCACAGCCGCTCCCCAGCAGGGCCTCTCTGCAGCCAGCGTCCGGGTACATGTCGGCGTCTGCGTGATGACGTCATCGCGCAGGCCCGACACCTGACCCGGAAGTAGAGAGGGAGCTGCGAAGCTGTCAAGGTGACGGCCGTGCACAGCTCCCTGCACGATACACTGTGACGCGGGCGGCTGTATGCTGACGGCCGCGTCACAGAACGGAGCGCACGGCCGCACAGTACCGGATCGCGGCTCTGAATCTCCCCGGTTCGGGGAACCAGCTGCATTTTTAACAACCGGTTCTACCGAACCGGGGAGAACCTGCTGAATCCCAGACAGCTAGGCACTAGGCAGGCGCCCCCTGGCTGGGTGGCACCCCGAGCTATTGCACGCCCCATCCCCCCCTAAAAACGTCCCTGTTTGCAACCAAAAAACGTCAGTGCTTATTGAGACCATAGATCAGAAATCATAGAAATTGAAGATGGTAAACGGGATGCTGCAGAACATCAACACTTACACTGAACCAGAACAGAGCCTGCCTATAACAGGAACCCCATAACAAGGCCAGCAAGTCCCTCTATGAAAACCAACAGTGATGGATTAAAGACAAAAAAAACAAAAAACACAGGATGCAGAGTTCCCTCATCACAAACCCAACGTGCAACAAGACCTCACTATCCAAGGCAGCTGGTACAAGTGTCCCTATAACAGTAACAGTCACCAAAGGATGCAGAACTAGGGGACTTATGTACAACCTAGATCTATGCCCAAAAGGGGTCTGCTGGTTTGGTTAAGGGGTCCCATATGATGGCTTAATCTGCCATGAAGGGGGTGCCAGATTCCAGCTCGAAGTGCCATGGGGGGGCAGAAAACAGCTCAATCTCCCATGGGGGGGGCGACACTGATTCATCATAAGTTGCAATGGTGACGGTTATGTCAGAACGGTTGCCATGGTGATGATGATGTCATAATGGGTATATGGGCACAGGACTATCGGATGGAGGATGTGTGATGAGTATATGGGCACTGGACTATGCGATGGAGGATATGTATGACGGGTATAAGGGCACGGGACTATGGGATGAAGGATATGAATGATGGGTATATGGGCATGGGACTGTGAGATGAAGGATGTGTGATGGGTATATGGGCACTCGACTATGGGATGGCAAATATGTATGATGGGTATATGGGCACGGGACTATGGGATGGAGGATGTGTGATGGGTATAGGGGCATGGGACTATGGGATGGAGGATGTGTGATGGGTATATGGGCACTCGATTATGGGATGGAGGATATGTATGATGGGTATATGGGCATGGGCCTATGGGATTGTGGATATGAATGATGGGTATATGGGCACGGGTCTATGGGATGGAGGATAATTATAATTTTCTATAACCACAGCTAGTTACTATGCCCGGGCAGCGTACATTAATATTATATTAATCATATATAGATGGATGGAGCTGCTCCATGTTGAGTAGTTGCAGTTATCGGACCCATTGTGACATCACTGGTGTTCCGCTCCTCGTGATGTCACAGTGAGATCTCCATTGTGACATCACGGAATGTGTGGTTATATGGAGTGACGCTGCAGGAAGAGGCTTTGTCTAACAAGACTCCCTGTGTGTTACACATTCAGAGATAACTCCCTGTGTGTTGCACATTCAGCGATAACTCCCTGTGTGTTACACATTCAGCGATAACTCCCTGTGTGTTACACATTCAGCGATATTTCTTCAAGCTAAAATGCTCTTTCGATTTCTTCTAATCGTGAGTTTGCTATTAGCATCTGTGGAAGGCGCGCCTCTCATCAACCAGCGCCATGATTCCTTGCCCACGCATACTACCCCACCAGGTAAGTACTTTTCCAAATATTCACATATTTTTGGGTAACCCTCATTAGGCTGGGTGAAGGCTTACTTTTTGCACCCTGAGTTGATATTTTTACTGATACCATTTTGGGGTAGATACTAGGTTTCTTTTTTTGTCGCCTTTTATTGCAATGTTGCGGCTGCCAAAAATTTTTATTCTGGCGATTTCGATTTTTTTTTTCTCATTATGCTGTCTACTGATCAGATAAATTTAGTTTAGATTTTGATAGATCGAACTTTTACAAATGCTGCAATAACAAATGGGTATTTTGAATTGCTTTTTTTCATAATCCCTGAGACATAATTTAGCAAAACTACTGTCCCATATTTTTAATCGTCTTGCTGGGTCCTACCGTCCAATCTAATATATAAAGCTCAAGTGTGTGTACGTATGTGTGTGTGTGTGTGTGTGTATGTATGTGGGTGTGTATGTCCGGGATAGGCATCCGCACCGTCGCAGCTGCAGCCACAAAATTTGGCACAGTCACACGTCTGGACCCCGAGAGCGTCCTAGGCTATGTTGTGAGGCGAAATTTTAACCCCGCGCATTCCAATTCACCAAACAATTTTGCCCCTGTCTACATACTGGGGAAAAAGTGTGCGCGTGTCAAGCCCCACCCCTCATTATGATGTCATAATGCCACTATTTAAATACAGGGGAAACAGTGTGTGCGCGTCAAGCCCCGCCCCTCATTATGATGTCATAATGGTTGCCATGGCGCATGGCGACGCTGATGTCATCATAGGTTGCAAGCCCTGCCGCTCATTATGATGTCATAATGGTTGACTACGGAATGGAGGATGTGTGATGGGTATATGGGCACTGGACTATGGGATGGAAGATATGTATGACGGGTATATGGGCACGGGACTATGGGATGGCGGATATGCATGATGGGTATATGCGCATGGGCCTATGGGATGGAGGATGTGTGATGGGCATATGAGCATGGGACTATGGGATGGAGGATATGTATGATGGGTATATGGGCACTCGACTATGGGATGGCGAATATGTATGATGGGTATATGGGCATGGGACTATGGGATGAAGGAAGTGTGATGGGTATATGGGCATGGGACTATGGGATGGAGGATGTGTGATGGGTATATGGGCACTCGACTATGGGATGGAGGATATGTATGATGGGTATATGGGCACGGGCCTATGGGATCGTGGATATGTATGATGGGTATATGGGCACGGGACTATGGGATGGAGGATAATTATAATTTGCTATAACTAACCACAGTTAGTTACTATGCCCGGGCAGCGCCGGGCTCTTCAGCTAGTTAACTAATATTTCTGTATTTTCAAAGGATTTACAGCAACTTCCCATTATCACAAACTGGTCAAGCGATGCTGGAATAAAGGTAAATATTGTTTGTCTGCAATCTCCATCTTTTTATAGTGCCATATTCTCAACGGTTTATTAGGTCATTGCATCCAATATGTCTGACTATGATTGAAACTTCTAGGCCCAGCTTACACCTGAAAGGGAAGTTATAGACCAGGGCAGCACCTGGCAACCTCAGGCAAGTGCTGGGGCCACTGCGCCTGGGGAGCTCCGTCTCCCCCAAGTCTTAGTTTGCAGCATTCGACATGCATGTGTATCCGGACGGCTGTCGGCTGTGTTTTACAGCCAGCTCCTGAGTCGTACTGCTGGGATTGCAGCAAGCTCTGATCATTGCAGCTTAAACTTTTAGACAATTGTGACAAATGTATTTAAGAGGTTGGAAATGGTGGGAAGGTGATTGTGGAGTGCAGATGGCACTGAAGACATCTATGGTATGTCTGCCATGTTCGTACAACCATGTCTGTCTAGCTTGTGTCTAGGCTTTATAGTAGTTTGGTGATTTTACAATACGCTGCAATATTACAATATTAAAGCACAAGTGAAAGTGATCACAGGTTCAGTTCCCCAAGGAGGACCAATAATAATGTAAAAAGAAAAATATTGAGTTCATATATAGCCATTTTTTGCGTAAAACAGATAAACTAAACTATTTTTTTAATATTTTATTTGGCATCTCTGAATGCATAAGTTTGTATGGGCTCTTTTTAATTTTAATACTAATTTTTATCGTCTTTACAAGGGGGCGTGGTTCACATGTTAATATAATGCAGAGCAGCCTAAAGACATGCCCCTGAGGTCCATGCAAAACACTTTACCTCTGTAAAGACTATAAAAAGACCATATGGTAGATTTACAGAAAAAGAATCAACGATATACCAAGGGGAACAGTGGGAATAAAATAAAAACAAAAAGTGGCCATTTTTTACCTGGTGACAGGTCCTCTTTGTGAAAAAAAAAAAGGAAAAAGGTAGGAGACTGATATACCAATTATGATGCTGGTGACCAGGAGTCCAGTTTGGTCACCACACCCAATGCACATTTCGCCAAGCTTGGGGTTAGTCTGATTTTTGTATATACCCCATGTAGAATTCATGAAAGACTGTTTTCCAGGTCATGGATTCTGCTTCTCTTACCCCAATTACATGGTTTTTCTCTTGCAGTGATCCCCGGACATCCAACCTTGGCCCGAGTGGTTGTTGCAGGAACGTTCTTCATATTGGCGGCTGTGATTGCTGGACTGTTTCTTTTCTTTTATATCTAGTAAGTTCTTCTCAGTGCAGTGTCTGATGGCAATAGCCATCATGCTTTATGATGGGGCATCTCATCACTTTTATAATTTAGTTGCAGACACAAGGATGAATATGCCGATCTTGAAGAAGGTCTGTTGTCACGAAGACGGTGTTTTAAGCCACAGTTAGAAGATGTGGAGGCTGGTTTACCTACATACAAGACAACTCCAGGTAACATTAGGACACCATGGTTCTCAAAACGGTTGTGTGAAATTAGAAAAAAAATCCATATAGGACTGGGGGATTAAGCAAATTAATTTGATTCAATTTTATTTTGCACAATTCTACTTTTGCTCGCACCCAGTGGATGCGGCAACAATATATAGAACAGGAACGGTAAGGCTTTTGGGCTCGGGATGGTCATAGAATGGATTATTCTTCTGTCTGTAAAGGGAGGAGGGGACATGGTGGGACATGGTCACCGCCACATCAGTCCAGTACAAGCAGCTCGATCTTTCATTTAAAAAGAATCAAGCTGAACCCGATTAACTGACAGTGATGAAAGATGAAAAGCCACAGTAGATATAACAATCAGGAGGCCATTGCCTGTGAGGAATTAGATTCCTCTGGAACGCTGCCAGAAGCCGGTGTCTTGCTATGTACAAGTGCTTCTCACTAAATTAGAATATCATCAAAAAGTTAATTTATTTCAGTTCTTCAATACAAAAAGTGAAACTCATTATATATAGTCATTACAAACAGTGATCTATTTCATGTGTTTATTTCTGTTAATGTTGATGACTATGGCTTACAGCCAATGAAAACCCAAAAGTCATTATCTCAGTATATTAGAATAAATAACTAAAAAAAAACTACAAAGGCTTCCTAAACATTTAAAAAGGCCTCTTAGTCTGTTTCAGTAGGCTCCACAATCATGGGGAAGACTGCTGACTTGACAGATGCTCAGAAGGCAGTCATTGACACACTCCACAAGGAGGATAAGCCACAAAAGGTCATTGCTAAAGAAGCTGGCTGTTCACAGAGTGCTGTATCCAAGCATATTAATGGAAAGTTGAGTGGAAGAAGGTGCACAAGCAACTGGGATAACCGCAGCCTTGAAAGGATTGTTAAGAAAAGGCCATTCAAAAATCTGGGGGAGATTCACAAGGAGTGGACTGCTGCTGGGGTCATTGCTTCAAGAGCCACCACATACAGATGTATCCAGGACATGGGCTACAAGTGTCACATTCCTTGTGTCAAGCCACTCATGACCAATAGACTACGCCAGAAGCCTCTTACCTGGGCCAAGGAGAAAAAGAACTGGACTGTGGCTCAGTGGTCCAAGGTGTTGTTTTCAGATGAAAGTAAATTTTGAATTCCATATGGAAATCAAGGTCCCAGAGTCTGGAGGAAGAGATGAGAGGCACACAATCCATGTTGCTTGAGGTTTATTGTGAACTTTCCACAATCAGTGATGGTTTGGGGAGCCATATCATCTGCTGGTGTAGGTCCACTGTGTGTTATCAGGACCAAAGTCAGCACAGCCGTCTACCAGGAAATTTTAGAGCACTTCAAGATTCCCCTGCCGACAAGCCTTTTGTAGATGGAAATTTCATTCTCCAGCAGAACTTGGCACCTGTTCATACTGCCTAAAGTACCACTACCTGGTTTACAAACAAACAGTATTACTGTTCTTGATTGGCCAGCAAACTCGCCTGACCTTAACCCCATAGAGAATCTATGGGGTATTGTCAAGAGGAAGATGAGAGACACCAGACCCAACAATGCAGACGAGCTGAAGGCTGTTATCAAAGTAACCTGGGCTTCCATAACACCTCAGCAGTGCCACAAGCTGATCATCCCCATGCCACGCCACATTGATGCAGTAATTGCTGCAAAAGGAACCCCAACCAGGTATTGAGTGCATTTACTGAACATGCATTTCAGTAGGCCAACATTTCGGATTTTAAAATAATTTTTCAAGCTGGTGTTATAAAAGTATTCTAATTTACTGAGATAATGACTTTTGGGTTTTCATTGGCTGTAAGCCATAATCATCAACAGTAACAGAAATAAACACTTGAAATAGATCACTCTGTAATGACTACATAATATATGAGTTTCACTTTGTGTACTGAAGAACTGAATTTAACTTTTTGATGATATTCTAATTTATCGAGAAGCACTTGTAACGTGTCTGCCGCAGGTTATAACAGCCAGAGGGGCTCTGCTACTAAAGGGGAGAATAATCCTGAGAATGGAGTAGTCAGTAAAAGTGGCATTTTATACTGAATTTTGGAGAAACCACTTGTTCTATTAATTATTTTGAGCTAATTACATTGTATTATTAGTTAATTGTTAGTTTGAGAGATACCTCTCCTGATTCCTCCATACACACGAGCACTCGGCTCAGCAATCTTGTTTTTTCAATGGAGAGAGCTGTCAACAGACTCCTCTGGCAGTGGCTAATCTACGCTGAAAACAAAAGGATGGGCGTGCAATCATCAGAAGTGAAGTGATCGCATAAGTTGGGAATTTCATAAAATCATGAAGGGCTGAGAACATCTGACAACCCGGCCCACGGGACGTCATCACTGGGGAAGGATGTAATTCAGGTGCTGATAAAAGGTCAAGACATATTACGATCTGTGTCCAATGTAGAGAGATACAGTTGGAACCAGAAGTCTACATACACTATATAAAAATACACATCTGCATGTTTTTCTCAATATCTGACATGAAATCAGAATAAACCTTTCCCATTTTAGGTCAATTGGATTACCATAATTATTAATATTTGCCAAATGCCAGAATAATGAGAAATAGAATGTTTTAAGGCATTTTTCTCACTGCAAGGTCAAAAGTTTACATATACATTTCATTAGTGTTTGGTACCATTGCCCTTAAAATGAATGACTTGGGTGAACCGTTTGGGATATCCTTCCTGAAGCTTCTCACAATAGTTGGTCCAAATTTGGGTCCATTCCTCCTGACAAAACTGGGGTGACTGATCCAGGTTTGTAGGCCGCCTTGCTCACACCGGCCTTTTCAGCTTTGCCCATAAATTTTAAATAGGATTGAGATCAGGGCTTTTTGACGTTCGCTCCGAAACATTGACTTTGTTATCCTTAAGCCATTTTGTTACCATTTTGGCAGTGTGCTTCGGGTCATTGTCCATTTGGAAGACCCATTTCCGCCCAAGCTTTAACTTCCTGGCTGATGTCTTGAGATGTTGCTTCAGTATTGCCACATAATCTTTTCTTATGATGTCATCTATTTTGTGAAGTGCACCAGTCCCTCCTGCAGCAAAACAACCCCACAACATAATGCGGCCACCCCCGTGTCTCACAGTTGGGATGGTGTTCTTTGTCTTCTAAGCTTCTCCCTTTTTCCTCCAAACATAATGATGGTCATTATGCCCAAAAAGTTCCACTTTAGTTTCATCAGACCACAGGACATGTCTGAAAAAATTAAGGTCTTTGTTCCTGTGTGCATTTGCAAACATTAGTCTGGCTTTTTTATGTTTCTTTTGGAGTAATGGCTTCTTTCTGGCAGAGTGTTGATATAGTACTCGTTTCACTGTGGATATTGACACAATCTTACATGCTTCCGCCATCATCTTCACAAGGTCTTTTGCTTTTCTCCTTGGGTTGATATGCACATGTCAAACCAAGGCACATTCATCTCTGGGACACAGAACCCATCTCCTTCCTGAGCGGTATGATGGCAGGACATTCCCATCTTGTTTGTACTTGCATATAATTATTTATACAGATGAACAAGGCACCTTCAGGTATCTTAAAATTTGCACCCAGGGATGAGCCAGACTTGAGCAAGTCCACAATTCTCTTCCTGGTATCTTGGATGATTTTTTGAGACTTTCCCATGAAGCTAAACAAAGATGCATTGTGTTTTAGGTGTGCATTAAAATGCATCCACACGTGTGTCTCTAACTCAAATGTTGCCAAAAGCTTCCATTCACATGATGCCATCATATGGGTGGTCCAGAATCATTTAAAGACATAGTAATCTTAGCGTTTGTAAACGTTTGACTTTGCAGTAATAAAAATGAACTGCAACATTTTCTCTCTCATTATTGTGGAATTTATCAAATATTAACCCCTTCACGACCTTCACCGTACTAGTACTGTTCTGCGGGAATTGCATTTCTTCCCGAAGCAGTTCTAGTGTACGGCAGCACGATCACCGCGGCGATCAGGTGCGAGTATCAGCTGTATGTGACAGCAGACACCCCTCAGCAACGCTCACGATCTGCTCTAGCACCAATCGTGAGCATTTAACCTCTCTGATGCTGCTGTCAGTGACAGCAGCATAGAGAAGCATCGTGCAGGGAGGGGGCTCCCTGCGCGCTTCCATCAGAATAACACAATGTGATTGCGTCATTCTGGTGGTCTCCATGGAGACCCCCAGCACCAAGATGGCCACGGGGACCAACCGGGTCCTGCAGGGAGGTGGCTTGCGTCGGCATGCCTCCTTCCCTGCCTGTCAGATCAGTGCTCTGACACTCAGCAGTGCTAAGTGTCAGATCAGCGATACTGGGACAATGTAACAAAGTTAAAAAAAAACAAAAAAACTTTTATAATGTAAAAATTTTTAAAAAAAATCCCCAAATAAAAAAAATTAAATAGTTTAGCAATAAATACATGTAAATACAAAATAAATAAATAAATAAAAGTACACATATTTGGTACCAACGCGTCCATTACGACCCGCTCTATAAAACTAGCTAACCCCTTCAGTAAACACCGTAAAAAATAAAAAACAACATACCAAACAAAAAGTGCAATAAAACGCGATCAAGAAGACGGATGTAAATAAAAATGATGGTACCGCTGAAAACGTCATCTTGTCCCGAAAAAAAACAAACCGCCATACAGCTCCATCAGAAAAATAGTTTTAGCTCTCAGAATAAAGTGATACAAAAATAATATTTTTTCCAATAAAATAGTTTTTATTGTGTAAAAGCACCAAAACATAAAAAATGATATAAATTAGGTATCACTGTAATCATCGTACTGTTTCATCGTACTGACCCAAAGAATAAAGCTGCATGCTCAGGAGAAATTGCACAACAAAATGTATAGTCCATTTTCTCCTGTTACCCTTGCGAAAGTAAAAAAAAATTAGGTCTAAATTAAAGTTTTTGTGAAAGAAAAGTAAATGTTTATTTTTTCTTCCACATTCCAAAAATTCCTGTGAAGCACCAGAAGGGTTCATTCTTGAATGTGGTTTTGAGCACCTCGAGGAGTGGAGTCTTTAGAATGGTGTCACTTTTGGGTATTTTCTTTCATATAGACCCCTCAAAGTGACTTCAAATGTGAGGTGGTCCCTAAAAAAATGGTTTTGTACAAATTTGTTGAAAAAAAATGAGAAATCGCAGGTCAACTCTTAACCCCTATAACTTCCCAACGAAAAAAAAATTTGGTTCCAAAATTGTGCTGATGTAAAGTAGACATGTGGGAAATGTTATTTATTAACCATTTTGCGTGATAGGACTCTCCAATTTAAGGGCATAAAAATTAAAAGTTGTAAAATAGTGAAATTTTTGCCAAATTTCAGTTTTTTTCACAAATGAACGCCAGTCATATCGAAGAAATTTTACTGCTACCATAAAGTACAATATGTCACAAGAAAATCTCAGAATCAGTGGGATCCGTTGAAGAATTTCAGAGTTATAACTTCATAAAGGGACAGTGGTCAGAATTGTAAAAATTGGCCTGGTCAGAAAGGTGAAAACAGGCTGGGTCGCGAAGGGGTTAATAATTATGGTAATCCTAATTCACCTAAAACGGGAAAGGTTTATTCTGACTTCATGTCAGAGATTGAGAGAAACATGCAGATGTGTCTTTTTATATAGTGTATGGAAACTTCTGGTTTCAACTGTACATATCAGTGCATGCGTGATTTTCACTCGCTGGACGTCTTTCATTTGAAGCGTTCTCCTTCACTAGGCCAAATCAAATCTTTGATCAGCGCAATAAGTTTCTTAAGTTTTATTCATTTTATGTAACTGTATATGCTGTATTGTTTTGTCCCCTTTATATAAATTTTAATAGTTCTCTTCCATTTGTTCTGTAACCCGCTTACCAAAGCCTTACACTACCAGAACCAGGCCTCCAGTCAGCCTGTAAAACACGACTGTTGGTGGCAGCGAGTTGTCGTGGGGTCCTCAGTGACCGTAACAGGGGTAAATACATATATTCCATGAGTTGGAGTCGGAGGTATATATACACCATATGCTCACTGTCAGCTTCCCATTAGTGGAAACAGCCTGCGGCCTCCTCTGTTGATTGCCGATCAGTCGCATAATTGTCCAAGCGATAGGGGGCAGCATAGAGCTGTTTGCTCCAAAGATAACAGCGGGTGGATCTGTGGGACCTCCCAGACTGCGATTCTTGACAGTCATGTATATAGCTCAGCTATCTTCATCCATCACAAAGACACTAGTGTAGCAGCAACCAAATGCAAACAGGTCACACATGACACCCATCACCCTAACCAGTGGATTCCCACTTATCAGACACTTATCTTAAGTTGTGATTATGGACCATTTAAAACAAAGGTGGGGGGCTCTGCTTTACATATACCTGTAAAACTAACCACTGTACTTTATATAGCAGTTCCTTTCAGAAGAGCACCACTAAGAACATTTTGGAGAACAGAAAAAGAGGATGAGGATAGTGATAACAGCGATGATGATGACAGCTATACTCGGAGAAAGAAGACATTTCAAGGCCTGGCATTAAAAAAGAAAGCTAAAGGTGACCACAAGAAGAAAAAAGATGGCGAGACATCGAAAAAAGACAATAAATCATCACGAAAGACAGAGAAACTTCAGAAGACAACTGAAGGGACCTCCAAAAGAGAGGATAAAAATGTGAAAAAGTCAGAAGAGTATAAGCAAGCGAAACCAGCAAAACAAGAAAGGAAGCGGAAAATTCTAAAGGAAATAAAGATGGCCAAGCGTCCCAAACTGAAGAAACTGAAGACCACAATGCTGAAGGAAAATATAAAGACCAAAATTCGCAGGAAGAAAAGATGAGGCTTCCTCTGCTCTTATTCATTTCTTATTGTTTTCCTAAGCATTTCAATAAAAGTGGTTCCGATCCGTCCGGCCACATTACAACCTTAGAAAGGTTACATCATTTTACTCTGTGCATGTTTATGGAGAAGTCATAATTATTTCTGTGGGGCAGCTACAATATCCAATCACTTTCAGATTGTGGGAGCAGCGCTTGGCTCATTTACAAATGCGACCTCCACAAAGACAATCCTAGCCAAGTACTGTGCAGGGGAACTAGAACATAGCAGGTAGCCAGCCGCAGCAGAAGCCACACGCAGAACGGAACCGAGCAGCTAAGTTTTTGTAATCATTAACAACCTCTTCTTAACTGGAGTTCAAACATGGGGTCTCTCTTCTGCTGGTGGAGTCACACTGTGGTTTACTAAATAGATCTCAATGCTGAGGTGGTCAGATACATAAAATCAGCGGAGCCCATCAGACTCGTATTACAAAACCACACAAATCTGGTACCGTCCAGGAGATGCGGACTTCTACCCATGAAGCAATGCTTTTGTAGGCAATCATTTCTAGAATATGGTGTGCTATGGAAGCAGAACATAGAGTGCCACGAAAAAAGAGAAAAGACGATTGCTCCAATCTAGCTGGCTCGCTAATGACTAGTATGGAGAAGATGTATGGAGGCTCATGATTTCAGTGCACACAGTGGTGTCTATAGGACGTCCTCCATACAGCAACTCCAATCTAGCGGTATCACTATAGGAATGACTAGAATGGAGATGTATGGAAGCTCATGATTTCTGTGCACACAGTGGTGTCTATAGTACGCCTTCCATGCAGCAACTCTAATCTAGCGGTATCACTATAGGAATGACTAGAATGGAGATAATGTATGGAGGCTGATGATTTCTGTGCACACAGTGGTGTCTATAGGACATCCTCCATAGAGCACCTCCAATCTAGCAGTATCACTATAGGAATGACTAGAATGGAGAAGATGTATGGAAGCTCATGATTTCTGTGCACACAGTGGTGTCTATAATACGCCTTCCATACAGCAACTCTAATCTAGCGGTATCACTATAGGAATGACTAGAATAGAGATAATGTATGGAGGCTCATGATTTCTGTGCACACAGTGGTGTCTATAGGACATCCTCCATACAGCACCTCCAATCTAGAGGTATCACTATAGGAATGACTAGAATGGAGATAATGTATGGAGGCTCATGATTTCTGTGCACACAGTGGTGTCTATAGGACATCCTCCATACAGCACCTCCAATCTAGCGGTATCACTATAGGAATGACTAGAATGGAGATAATGTATGGAGGCTCATGATTTCTGTGCACACAGTGGTGTCTATAGGACATCCTCCATACAGCACCTCCAATCTAGCGGTATCACTATAGGAATGACTAGAATGGAGATAATGTATGGAGGCTCATGATTTCTGTGCACACAGTGGTGTCTATAGGACATCCTCCATACAGCACCTCCAATCTAGCGGTATCACTATAGGAATGACTAGAATGGAGATAATGTATGGAGGCTCATGATTTCTGTGCACACAGTGGTGTCTATAGGACATCCTCCATACAGCACCTCCAATCTAGCAGTATCACTATAGGAATGACTAGAATGGAGATAATGTATGGAAGCTTATGATTTCGATACAGATGTTTTCCATACAGCAACTCCATCATGGCTGGCTTACTACAGAAATAACTACAAAAGAGTTGCTTTGCTACGCTGAAGTTCATTACTTTCTTGCACACAGTAGTGTTTGATAAAGCCATCCTGAAATTAAAAGTACCTGGAAGAGACGCAAAAATAAAAAAAATTAAAACAAAAATGCAAAATCACTCCCATAAGAAAAAAAAAAAGTGCAGATATTTAACATCGTAGAGTCTCGAAAAAGTCAGGTCTATCAAAATATTAAATTAATTATCCCATACACAAGATGCTGTAATGAAAAGCAAAAAATGTTTTTTCGGTCACTCCTACCTACAAAAATGCAATAAAGAAAAATTAACCCCTTACCTACAAAGGACGTAATATTCCGTCCATGTGACCCTGGACCTAACTACCATGGACCGAATATTACGTGGTGAGCGCCGCTGATCGCGGCCGGGTGTCAGCTAATTATCATAGCTGACACCCGGCACAATGTGTCAGGGGCGGTCACGGACCGCCCCCGACACGTTAACCCCTTGCACACCGCGATCAAACGCGATCGCTGTGTACCGGGGGTTAAAGGGAAGCATCGGCAGGGAGGGGACTCCCTCCGTGCTTCCCTGAGACCCCCACGGCAGTGCAATGTGCAGCGCTGCTGCGGGGGGCTCTTTCCCTACAGGCCCCCGGATCCAAGATGGCGACGGGGGCCTGCAGGGAGCTGACTTCCTCACTGCCTGCAAAGCGCAGGCATGAGGAAGTCTGCAGCAGTGCCTGTGACAGATCGCTGATCTGTCACAGTGATCTGTGATGTGACAGATCAGCGATCTGTCACAGGAGAGTGATGTCCCACCTGGGACAAGGTAATAAAGTAAAAAAAAAAAAAAAAGTGTTAAAAATAATTTAAAAAAAATCGCTAAATAAATTAGTAAAAAAAAAAAAAATATTCCCCAATAAATCCATTTTTTCAAAATAAAAAAAAACAAAAACAATAAAAGTACACATATTTGGTATCGCCGCGTCCGTAATGACCTGCCCTATAAAACTGTCCCATTAGTTAACCCCTTTAGCGAACCCCTTAAAAAATAAAAATAAAAAACGAAGCAAAAAATAATGATTTATTATCATACCACCGAACAAAAAGTGCAATAACGCGTGATCAAAAAGACGCATATAAATATCCATGGTACCGCTGAAAACGTCATCTTGTCCCGCAAAAAACGAGCCACCATACAGCATCATCCGCAAAAAAATAAAAAAGTTATAGCTCACAGAATAAAGCGATACAAAAATAATTATTTTTTATATAAAATTGTTTTCATTGCAAAAAACTGACAAAACATAAAAAAACGACCTAAATGAGGTATCGCTGTAACCGTACTGACCCAAAGAATAAAAACGCTTTATCAATTTTACCGCACGCAGAACGGTGTAAACGCACCCCCCAAAAGAAATTCATGAAACGCTGGTTTTTGTTCATTCTGCGTCCCAAAAATCGGAATAAAAAGCGATCAAAAAATGTCACGTGCCCGAAAATGGTACCAATAAAAACGTCAACTCGTCCCGCAAAAAATAAGACCTCACATGACTCAGTGGGTCAAAATACGGAAAAATTATAGCTCACAATATGTGGTGATGCAAAAACTATTTTTACAATAAAAAGCGTCTTTTAGCGTGCGACAGCTGCCAAACATAAAAACCGCCATAAATAGTAAATCAAACCCCCCGCTATCACCCCCTTAGTTAGGGAAAAATAATAAAACTAAAAGAAAATGTATTTATTTCCATTTTCCCGCTAGTGTTAGGGTTAGGGTAGGGTTAGGGTTAGGGCTAGGGTTAGGGCTAGGGTTAGGGCTAGGGCTAGGGTTAGGGCTAGGGTTAGGGCTAGGGTTAGGGCTAGGGCTCAGATTAGGGTTAGGGGTGTGTTGAGGTTAGGGTTGGAGTTATAATTGGGGGGTTTCCACTGTTTGGGCACATCAGGTGCTCTCCAAAGGCAACATGGCGTCTGATCTCAATTCCAGCCAATTCTGCGTTGAAAAAGTCAAATGGTGCTCCTTCCCTTCCAAGCTCTGCCATGCGCCCAAACAGTGTTTTACCCCCACATGTAGGGTATCAGCCTACTCAGGACAAATTACAAAACAACTTTTGGGGTCCAATTTCTCCTGTTACCCTTAGGAAAATAAAAAATTGGGGGCAAAAATATAATTTTGCGGAAAAAAATGTTTTTTTTATTTTCACGCCCAGGCGTTATAAACTTCTGTGAAGCACTTGGGGGTTCAAAGTGCTCTCCACACATCTAGATAAGCTCCGTGGGGGGTCTAGTTTCCAAAATGGGGTCACTTGTGGGGAGTTTCAATAGTTTAGGTACATCAGGGGCTCTCCAAACGCACATGACACCCGCAGACCAATCCATCAAAGTCTGCATTCCAAAACATCACTACTTCCCTTCCGAGCCCCGACGTGTGCCCATACAGTAGTTTTCTCCCACATATGAGGTATCAGCGTACTCAGGACAAATTGGACAACAACTTTTGGGGTCCAATTTCTCCTGTTACCCTTGGGAAAATAAAAAAAATGGGGACTAAAAGATGATGTTTGTTGAAAAAATACGATATTTTTATTTTCACGACCAGTCGTTATAAACTTCTGTGAAGCACTGGGGGGTTCAAAGTGCTCACCACACATCTAGATAAGTTCATTAGGGGGTCTAGTTTCCAAAATGGGGTCACTTGTGGGGAGTTTCCACTGTTTAGGTACATCAGGGGCTCTCCAAAAGCAACATGACACCCGCAGACCAATCCATCAAAGTCTGCATTCCAAAACGTCACTACTTCCCTTCCGAGCCCTGATGTGTGCCCATACAGTAGTTTTCTCCCACATATGAGGTATCAGCGTACTCAGGACAAATTGGACAACAACTTTTGGGGTCCAATTTCTCCTGTTACCCTTGGGAAAATAAAAAAATTGGGGACTAATTGATCATGTTTGTGGAAAAAATACGATTTTTTTAATTTTCATACCTGGGCATTATAAACTTCTGTGAAGCCCTTTGGGGTTCAAAGTGCTCACCACACATCTAGATAAGTTCCTCAGGGGGTCTAGTTTCCAAAATGGGATCATTTGTGGGGGGTTTCCACTGTTTAGGTACATTAGGGGCTCTCCAAAGGCAACATGACACCCACAGACCATTCCATCAAAGTCTGCATTCCAAAACGTCACTACTTCCCTTCCGAGCCCCGACGTGTCCCCATACAGTAGTTTTCTCCCACATATGGGGTGTCAGCGTACTCAGGACAAATTGGACAACAACTTTTGGGGTCCAATTTCTCCTGTTACCCTTGGGAAAATAAAAAAATGGGGACTAAAAGATGATGTTTGTGGAAAAAATACGATTTTTTTATTTTCACGCCCGGTTCAAAGTGCTCACCACACATCTAGATAAGTTCCTTGGGGGGTCTAGTTTCCAAAATGGTGTCATTTGTGGGGGGTTTCTACTGTTTTGGTACATCAGGGGCTTTCCTAACGCGACATGGTGTCCGATCTCAATTCCAGCCAAAAACGTCAAATGGCGCTGCTTCCCTTCCGAGCTCTGCCATGCGCCCAAATAGTGGTTTACACCCACATGTGGGGTATCAGCGTACTCAGGATAAATTGTACAATATCTTTTAGGGTCCTGTTACTTTTGGAAAAATAAGAATTGAGGGTGAAAAGATCATTTTTGTGGAAAAAATATGATTTTTTAATTGTACTGCTGTACGTTATAAACTTCTGTGAAGCCCTTGGGGGTTCAAAGTTCTCACCACACATCTAGATAAGTTCCCTGGGGGGTCTAGATTCCAAAATGGTGTCATTTGTGGGGGGTTTCCACTGTTTTGGTACATCAGGGGTTTTCCAATCGCAACATGGTGTCCGATCTCAATTCTAGCCAAAAACGTCAAATGGTGCTGCTTCCCTTCCGAGCTCTGCTATGCGCCCAAATAGTCATTTACACCCACATATGGGGTATCAGCGTACTCAGGACAAATTGCACAATAACTTTTAGGGTCCTGTTACCCTTGGAAAAATAAAAATTGGGGGTGAAAAGATCATTTTTGTGGAAAAAATTTGATTTTTTAATTGTACCGCTGTACGTTATAAACTTCTGTGAAGCCCTTGTGGGTTCAAAGTTCTCACCACATATCTAGATAAGTTCCTTGGGGGGTCTAGTTTCCAAAATGGGGTCACTTGGGGGGTTTCCACTGTTTAGGTACATCAGGGGCTCTCCAAACGCGACATGGCGTCCGATCTGAATTCCAGCCAATTTTGCATTGAAAAAGTCAAACGGCGCTCCTTCCCTACTGAGGTCTGCCATGCGCCGAAACAGTGGTTCCCCCCCACATATCAGGTATCAGCGTACTCAGGACAAATTGCACAATAACTTTTGCAGTCCAATTTCTCCTGTTACCCTTGGTAAAATAAAGAAAATTGAACCTGAAGTATTTTTTTTGTGAAAAAAAGTTAAATGTTCATTTTTTTTTAATATTCAAAAAATTCCTGTGACGCACCTAAAGGGTTAATAAACTTCTTGAATGTGGTTTTAAGCACCTTAAGGGGTGCATTTTTTAGAATGGTGTCACTTTTGGGTATTTTCTATCATATAGACCCCTCAAAGTGGCTTCAAATGTGAAGTGGTCCCTAAAAATAAAATGGTGTTGCAAAAATGAGAAATCGCTGGTCAATTTTTAACCCTTATAACTTCCTAACAAAAAAAAATTTTGGTTCCAAAATTCTGCTGATGTAAAGTAAACATGTGGGAAATGTTATGTATTAAGTTTTTTGTGTGCCGTATCGCTGTGATTTAAGGGCATAAAAATTCAAAGTTGGAAAATTGCGAAATTTTCAAAATTTTTGCCAAATTTCCGTTTTTTTCACAAATAAACGCAAGTTATTTGAATGCAATTTTACCACTAACATGAAGTACAATATGTCACGAGAAAACAATGTCAGAATCACCGGGATCCATGGAAGCGTTCCAGAGTTATGACCTCATAAAGGTACAGTGGTCAGAATTGTAAAAATTGGCCCGGGAGTTAACGTGCAAACCACACTTGGTAGTGAAGGGGTTAAAAACATTGAGTGTGCCAAGAGTGAGCAAAGCAGTAATCAAAGCAAAAGGTGGCTACTATGAAGAACCTAGAATATAAGACATATTTTCAGTGGTTTCACACTTTTTTGGTAATTATATAATTCCACATGTGTTAATTCATAGTTTTGATGCCTTCAGAATGACTCTACAATTTTCATAGTCATGAAAATAAAGAAAATACTTTGAATGAGGTGTGTCCAAACTTTTGGTCTGTACTGTATATATTACCTGTAGTAGTTCATGAAATGTATGAGAAAAAAACATATATATATATCCCCAAAACAAGTTTATCCCACAGAAAGAGTGCCATATTCTACATTCTCTTGCTTTTCAGTGGAAATGTGCAGCATCCAATCCTTAAAAATCCATTATTACGCATATATCAAAATTTTATATATATTAACAAGTTCCTGATTATAACGTTTAGGTAGAACATAATCTGAAATGTAGTGACACCCAAAGTCATGCGATAATCGCATCTATAGGATACAGGATTCAGTCATGCCACTAGGAGTGCAACTTAGAGGGGCTGTCCTCTTCCTCTGGTTCCTACTGGGAAATACGGAGTTGTTAAAGGACTGAAGGGCGCCCCATTATACAGCTTTAATAGACCTGGCCTGTTCACAAGTTCAATTTAGGCGGCAGCTTGTATTGCTTCTATATTGATATCCCCCACACTCATTACTGGTGGTGGTGGGGCTGTAAGATAAAAAGTGCAGGGAACCATTTAATAAAAAACAAGCTGCGCTACCCACTGAAATCCAGCATCACAAGGCTGGATGGCAGAGGTCAAGCAATGGATAAGAAGATCGTGTTGAGTAGGAAGCAAACTATCCATTAAATGGTAGTGGTATATATAAGTGGTTATTGATGCCAACCCAGATCACTCCTGTCCACTGGTGCCGGCTCTAGTTGAGGTGCTGTAGAGGATTACAGGATAAGGGTACAGGTAATGCCAATCATGCCCACCCAGCCATTGTGGATCTAAAGCCATAATTGTTAAATCAGTGCGGATCCCACCTATCTCCAGAACGGGGGAAGCCTTCACCCCTTCATTCACACTGGTTCTGGAGCTTATGTGAATAGAGAGGTGGCTGCACAGAAATGCTCTCTGGTCACTTTTATGCGAGTCCCCCCAAAAAAGTCACGCTCTACTTTTTGCAGCTCTAATAACAGTGACTAGAGAGTGTCATATGCACGACCACCTCTCCATTCACAGCCGCAGGGAGGGGACCTCATCTGTTATACATTCATGGCATATCTGATGGTTATGCCTTAAATATCTGATAGGAACAACCCTTGAAGCACTGGTAGGGTGGTCCTTGCATGTCCTGCACATGAGCTGGGCAAAGAAAGGGGAAGTCGTCCAGCTCCTTCAGCGCTGTATCTAGGTGGCATTCACCAGGGTACCAGAATCCTTCTGCTGTAAGTCCAAAGGGGCAATGGAGGAGCCTTCCAAAACTCATTAAATCACTGAAGCAAACGGTAACTAATGATACCCACAATAAGTGTAGTGTTTGCTGAGATCTGTAGGTATAAAATGCCATTCAATGTGAATAAAACCCTCCTCAATTCCTGCCATTCATACACAGAACAGAGGGAGGTGAAGTGTTGGGGCACAGTAAAGTTCTGCAAGTTTGAGGCAGCACGGGTCAGTGCAGCTAAAGTATGAAGTCCAGCTTGGTGGACACGGTTTTACTGCCTTTGTCAGCAAACAGCTTTGTTTCTTTTGGTAAATATGTCATTTCCTTAGCGACCCGAGATGCCAACGTTTCATCCTCGTAAAAGCCCCTAAGTCTGAGCTCCGCCTAAACACATTTCTTCACATGAAGGAACTCCAGAGGCAGAAACGGGACAAAGTAATCTATCAGGTTCTTCTCAATGAGGCCACTATGCCGGAAGCCACCTGGGCAAGGAAGTTAACACAATTAGTCCCACTTATATCGGGGTACAGGGGAGATCTGTGCACTTGCATGGCATGACTGAAGACCCCCATTAGGTAAGTGCTCTTGTACACCATGGCACAGAGGTGGTCAGGTTGTATACAGTTAAAGTTGGCCACCTGTTGGATTGTAGACAGGTCAATGACAGCGGCATGGTGCACCAGAAGGTTAATGGGGGTTTTCTTCTTTCAGCTTTTAATTGCACAGGCATGCTCTGTTTAAAAAGAAAATATGCTTGACACTGCCCCAGATCGCTCCATCGCTGCCCCCAATCTATGCTGACAAGCCCGCAGAGTGCTCAACTAATGGGATCAGGGGTAACACCAAGGTAGATGTCTCATGCCGTCTTCCTCCAATTAGCAGCAGCAGTCACCTGCTACAGTCATGAAGTCACCACTGTAGCAGTATCTGAGATATTCTAACGCATCAGGTATTCTAGAATATGTATGTAGGGAGTCTGTCACCCCATTTTTGCCCCATAAGCTGGGGCCACTGCCATCAGGGTCTTATCTACAGCATTCTGTAATGCTGTATATAAGCCCCCGATGAAACCTGCAAGATTTGAAAAAAAGAGTTAGATTATACTCACCCCGGCGTTCGGTTCGGTTCGGTCCGATGGGTGTCGCCGTCCCGTCAGGCGCTTCCCATCTTCATACGATGATGTCCTCCTTCTTGCTTCTCCCTCAGCTCCTGTGCAGGCATACCGTACTTTCTCTGTCCTATTGAGGGCAGAGCAGAATACTGCAGTGCGCAGGCGCCGGACCTCTCTGACCTTTCCTGGCGCCTGCGCACTGCAGTATTTTACTCTGCCCTCAACAGGGCAGATAAAGTACGCATGCGCAGGAGCCGAAGGGGAAGCAAGCAGGAGGACGTCATTGTATGAAAATGGAGGCGATGGACCGGACCGCGACACCCACCGCACACGACTGCGCCCCCGGTGAATATAATCTAACGTGTTTTTCTTCTCTTTCAGGTTCCATCGGGGGCTTATCTACAGCATTACCGAATGCTGTAGATAAGCCCCTGATGGCGGTGTCCCCAGCTTATGGGGCAAAAATGGGGTGACAGATTCCCTGACCCAGCCAGTTTTTACAATTCTGATCACTGACACTATATGAGGCAATTACTCTGGAATGCTTCAACGGATCCCACTGATTCTGAGAATGTTTTTTCATGACATATTGTACTTCATGTAAGTGGTGAAATTTCTGCTATATAACTTGCGTTTATTTATGAAAGAAGTGAAAACTTAGCAAATATTTTTAAAATTTTGCAATTTTCAAACTTTTAATTTTTGTGCCCTTAAATCAGAGTCATATTGCACAAAATAGTTAATAAATAACATTTTCCACATGTCTACTTTATATCAGCACGATTTTGGAAACAATTTTTTTTTATTAGGAAATTATAAGGGTTAAAAGCTGACCAGCGATTTCTCATTTTTCCAACAAAATTTGCAAAACCATTTTTTATTAGGGACCACCTCACATTTGAAGTGAGTTGGGGTTCAATGTAACAGAAAATACGTAAAAAGTGACACCATTGTAAAAACAGCACCCCTCAAGGTGCGCAAAACCACATTCAAGAAGCTTGTTAACCCTTCAGGTGCTTCACGAGAACTAAAGCAATGTGGAAGGAAAAAATGAACATTTTAATTTTTTCACAAAAAAATTTACTTTGGAACCAAACTTTTTTATTTTCACAAGGGTATCAGGAGAAAATGGACCACAAAACTTGTTGTGCAATTTCTCCTGAGTAAGGAGATAACCAGTATGTGGGGGAAAGCTACTGTTTGGGCGCATGGCAGGGCTTAGAATGGAGAGAGCACCGTTTGACTTTCTGAACACAAAATTGTCTGGAATCATTGGTGGGTGCCATGTCATGTTTGGAGACCCCATGATGTACCTAGTGGACCCCCACCCCAATTCTAACTGCAACCCTAACACAGCCCTAATCTCATCCGCAACCATAGCCCCAACCCCAGTCCTAACCCTAGCTATAACCCCAACCATAACGGAAGAGAAAACTTTTTTTTGTTTTATTATTTTTCCCTAACTAAGGGGGTGATGAAGGGGAATTTGATTTACTATTTTTCTTTTCTTATTTTGATCACTGTGATAGGGTCTATCACAGTGATCAAAATGAACCAATAGAAAAAAATCTCCTATTGTTGCCAGCCGGCAGATCTCTTCCCGGAAGACAATGCCAAGGGCCGGGGGACACAGCCGGAGGGACCAGAGGACACCGCAGGTATTGGGGGCGGGGGGCCCTATTTCTCTCTCTCCTCTGATGTGCTAGATCATATCAGGGGAGAGAGAAATAAATAGGAAATGGGCCTTTTTTTTTGGGCGGTACCAAGACCCCAGAGATTTTCCGACACTGAAGGGAGGGGGAGGTTGCTATAACTTTATTTCTCAGCGCCAATAAGTACCCTTAACTGCCGCTATTAAAAGGCGTATCGGCGGTTGTTAAGGGTTTAAGATTTCTGCTTGTTGTCAGCGAAGAATCTGGTATCCTGTCCTGATCACATCAAAGCAAACAGCTCTCAACATACGTACTACCCGTCAGCAGGGCATGATCAGGACAGGTTCCCATTCACTGAGAGTAATCAGAGATCTTGTAAACAATGAGACACCTTTATGTATAAAGCACATCAGAAGGACATTATATACTTTGTATCCTGCATTTTTCACCAGTTTTCCCCTGATTATCAGTTGTCACTGACCTAGTGGATAGAGACTAGCTGCTATTATGTCTACCATACACAGCACACACAGGCATGAGGGATTCCTACTCTATTGTCTCTATGCAGTACATGTTCAGAAGCAGTAGCATGGAGGACATTATACAGTAGTAGTGAGTGTAGCTGTGAATCCAGCTCTGGGGTGACATAAATCATTTACTAAAAAGGTAAGTTGGATCTCTCTGCCTGCTGACTAACTATTCTCCTCCTCACTGTAAATTGGACCTTCAGTAAGCTGGCTTTCCATCTTGTTTTGACCAAGTAACCATTTTTCAGAGCGATTGATTATTTTAAAAGGAGGTGGGGATGGAGAAGCGGCTCATAAGTGTAGAAAGAAGTAGATTTCTCTGATAAACTATATTACACGGCTTATGTTCACTTGTACTATTGATTTATAAAAAGTTTACGTAAACAATTTAGAGTTTACAACAACATACAGCAACCATTTAAGGAAGCACTCATCCTATCAAAGGCTTTATCCTCTTAATATATTGCAGTTGCAGTCATCATATTATACAGCACTGTGTAATTACAATTGCTCATTTTGCCTTTCTACCTAGATAATTCTTCTCTTTTCCATTAGGTTTATGACATCAGGTGATTAATAACTGACCAGCTGAATCCTTCTTAACTCCATGTAGAAACAGGAGGTCAATTTTCCCTGTATGAGTCATTAGTCACTGCAAAAGTCCCTGGCAGGCAGAGTGGGGGGCAGATGAGTCAGGAGAAAGATAAATGCAGGGACAAGAGACTTCCTTTATCTACATAGAGCATAGAAAAGAGATGAATAATCTGAGTAGAAAATGACAATTGTAAGTACACAGTGCTATATAATATGATGATTGCACTATATTAAGAGGATACCAATGTTGATGGGAGGAGGGCTTCTCTAAGATCTTGCATGGACGGACTCACTGTTTTTATTATTGAACAGCTCGACTGACAGCACATTCTCCACATCCTTCAGCTCCAGATCTTCTCTCTTTTTTCCAGAACCCCAAAACTGCAGCATCAGTCTATTGACGAGATCATCACCACCAATGCTGAGGGAAAATGACACAGAAAATGCCCTGATGAGGCTTATATTCCAATTTTATTTATACATTTATTACATTTTTACATACTCAAATAGGCGTTTGACAATCTCCCAGTGAATACCATTCCCTGACGCTTCCCCTTTTGTTAGGTTCAGTGGCGTTCAACCTGCGGCCCTCTAACTTGTCTGACACTACAATTCCCAGCATGTCCTGTCAGTCTACAGCTCCCAGGACTTGCCATTTCACAACTGGTCAATATTTTAGTACATTAGTCAGTAATTATATCCGTTTCTGGGAAAATTGTCAGTCCACAGTGCTCACCACCTAATTTTACTACAGCCAAAATGGCAAGTACCAGACGGGCACAGGGCATTAGTTACAAGTGACGGCCATGCCCATTATCATCCATAATTTACTAAGAAACAGCGTTCCTTACAACTGGCCTTTTCACCACGATCAGTGGGTCTCAAATGTCAAAGATGAAGACTAGGCCTCGTTGTCCATAGCAACCAATCACAACACAGCTTTCATTTTTTCAAAGCAGTCTAAGAAATGAAAGCTGTGTTCTCATTGGTTGCTGTGAGCAACAGGGCCTGCTTTACTGTTCTTTGGAAGAGAAAGTTTTAGTTGCCTCTATGGAAACTTGTGACACGTGGAGATGGCGGGGGTACCTGAGAAAAATAACGATGGCTTTGCGATAGGAGACGCCATCTATATGCTCATAGTAGTCCAGGAAAGGCTTGATGGCATCGATAAGACCAGAGTGGAGCTTGTCCATTTCATCAAATATAAATATGGAACGGGCACATTTACTGGTGTTTCCTCGTATCCATGACTGCAGTTGGTCCTGAGGGAGAAGACATATTCCGCTACGTATCACATCTGATTTAGCGCTGCATCCCCTCCACTAAGAACTACAGCAGGCGTCCATGCATGGCAGGCCTAAAGTCCGGCAGTAGGCCCCACGATTGTGTGCCAAAGAGTTGTTATGGCCACCAGGGGCCAAACACCGGCCTTTACACCTGCCATGTAAGGCACTGTGGTGCTAATAAAAATATGGATATCTTATAGCCTACATATTGTAATATATTGTTTATATGCTTTGATATAGTGTGGTCATTAGACCAAGGGTGGAAAGTATTGCAAATATGAAATATGGTTGTTTGAATCCAAGCACTATATATTGCAATATACTATGGTGTAATATAATTAATGATGAACTTAGATACTGAGCCACAAAGCATTTGCTCTGTGTTAATACCGTAAGACAAGGTTGATAAGGTTTATTGTTCTTTGGTCTTTGAAGCTCTGTGTTTCAAAGATTCCTTATCCTGATTTGCACACAAGTGATATTTCCTTTGACTGAATACTTTCTCTTTACTATACTCTGGCAATTGTGGGGTGGTTGATGGGAAGGAGCTTTCCAACTAATTCTGTGTGTTGTATTCTTACACATGTGCTAGGAAAATTACAAAGACAATAGGAATAACAACTGTATATTTAATGAAAATTTATGCTGCTTGAACAAGGAAGTCTTGTGTTTAATAATAGTATGATGCTCGAAGACAAGGGAGACCAAAATGTTTTATGGTCTCATGTAGCAATGATCATGCATGACATCAATAATCAAGGACCGATTGTGATACACATGGGACAAGTATGCGTGTGTGCCTGGGTTACGATAGGTATCCAGTTTTCAGAATAGGTGATTATGGAAGTCATGCTGCCCATATGCTACCATCTTAGAGCGTTATGCTATGAGCATGAAGAGTTAACTTTATAACAACCAACATATGTTGGACCTGGACAGGCAGCATTGATTGTTAGAGGCAAACAGATCTTGGGTTATAATCAGTAGCAAAACAAAGCTGATGCATTGTGCTATTGTTAAGAGACATGCTAATGGCAAACAAATCTCTGGTTGGTGCAAACAAACTCTAAGATTGTAGTAGGCTATAACAAACAGACCTTGAAGTCTTGTGCAATTTCAAGATTCTGATGATTCAGCCTGTTATGAATGAGTTACCATAGGAGGCAAAAACAGAAATGCAAGCTAAGTCCAGAAAACCAGAGCAGTTGGCAGCTATCGGATTGCAGACCCCTGAACCTATCAACAACTAGCAGTAGCCGTGGGGGGTTCCTACGGTGCCCTAGACCCCTCGATCACAGCCGGAGAGCTAAATAGCCTAAAGACAGAAAGGGAAATCTAAACTGCCCCAGAGCAGACCCCAAAGCAATAGGCAACCCCCAACATATAATGACGGTGAAGCAAGAAGAAAAAAACACCAACACAGATAGAAATATAGGCTGAGCAAATGATGGGGCCCAAGCTAACTAGATAGGACAGGATAGGAAAGCTGCTGTCTGTAATCCGCCAAAAACCCTATCAAAACAAGAGCTAACAGACTGACAGAGAAAAAAGGCCCTGAAGACGCTAGGCTTCAAAAAGACTATGTCAGTACTCAGGTATTTTCTGAAGACAGAGCAAACAGACAAAAAGGAATTCAGCTCACCCCAGCAGGGAATGGCAGAATCCAGAAAAGCAAGGCAAAATAAAACCAAAACACAAATGCAAAAAGGCAAAGCAGAAAACTTGATATCCCTGAGGAAGGTGCCAGGAAGGGTGCCGAAACGCGTAGGAGGAAATAAAGGAGTACACTGCTACAACATCTTGCATCCCAGGTGATTTGTGAATCTCGGCAGCGCGGACTGCAACACACCCTGCTTCCCACAACTTTCTAAAGCAGAAAACTTAGCTTTTGAGGAGCAGGAATCAGACTGGTCTCCTAGAATCCCTCAGAGAAATCACCAGCGAGGCAGAAGGGTGTCGGCTGCCTTATATCCAGTCAGAAATCCCAGTCACCCAGTCATCCTCTACCAGCTCAGGTGCTTGGTAATCAGCCTCACTACCTTCCTTCACCAGAAGAGGGAGTTCATCAGACCTCAATTGTGAAGGGGAAAATGAACTCATAACAGTACCTCCCCCTTGAGGAGGGGTCACCGAACCCTCATCCACACCACCAGGGCGATCAGGGTGAGCCCGATGAAAGGCACGCACCAATCTTTTGGCATGAATATCAGAGGCAGAGACCCAGGAATTATCCTCCTGACCATAACCCTTCCACTTAACCAAATGCTGGAGTCTCCGTCTAGCCAGACGGGAATCCAGTATCTTCTCTACCTCATATTCCATGTTACCTTCAACCAATACAGGGTCTGGAGGTGCCACCCCAGTAACTACTGGTTCAAAAAACCTCTTCAACAAGGACTTATGAAACACATTATGGATTTTAAATGTGACAGGAAGAGCCAACCGAAAAGAGACCGGATTAATGATCTCCAAAATCTTGTAAGGCCCAATAAATCTAGGCTTAAACTTAGGAGAAGCTACCTTCATAGCGATATTTTTTTATGATAACCAAACCATATCACCCACCTTAAACTGGGGACCAATGGTCCTATGTCGGTTGGAAAACCGCTGGGCCTTTTCTTGGGAGAGAGGTAACTTATCCACCACTTGGTCCCAGATCTGGTGCATTCTCTCCACAACAGTGTCAACACCTGGGCAGGCAGAAGGCTCCACCTGCCCTGATCAAAATCGAGGATGAAACCCAAAGTTACAAAAAAAAGGTGACATCAAAGTGGCAGAACTAGCTCTATTATTTAAAGCAAATTCGGCCAAGGGCAAAAATGAAACCAAATCATCCTGATAAGCGGAAATAAAACATCTCAAATACGACTCCAAGGTCTGGTTTGTTCTCTCCGTCTGCCCATTGGTCTGAGGGTGAAACGCAGAGGAGAAGGACAACTGAATTCCCAGCTTGGAACAGAACGTCCTCCAAAATCTAGACACAAACTGAACTCCTCTGTCAGATGCAATGTTCTCAGGAATCCCGTGCAAGCGAACCACCTGTTGCAAAAACAGGGGCACCAACTCAGAAGAAGATGGCAACTTAGGGAGTGGTACAAGATGAACCATCTTAGAGAACCTATCACAAATCACCCAAATAACAGTCATTCTCTTAGAGACAGGCATATCAGAGATGAAATCCATTGAAATATGGGTCCATGGCCTCCTGGGGACGGGCAGAGGCATCAACAACCCACTAGAGCGAGAACAAGGTTTAGACCGGGAGCAAGTCCCACAGGACTGCACAAAATTCCTGACATCACGAGACAAGGTGGGCCACCAAAAAGACCGACTCACCAGATCTCTAGTACCAAAAATACCTGGATGACCAGCCAATGCAGAGCAATGAACTTCAGACATCACTCTCTTCTTCCACTGGTCAGGAACATACAACTTTCCACTGGGACAACGCTCAGGTTTGTCCTCCTGGAACTCTTCCAGAGCACGTCTCAAATCGGGCGAGATGGCAGAAAGAACTACCCCTTCGCCTAAGATGGTAGCAGGCTTGGTCACCACAGGAGAATCAACAAAGAAGCTCCTAGAAAGAGCATCAGCCTTGACATTCTTAGTGCCAGGAAGAAAAGAGACCACAAAATCAAAACTCGTAAAAAACAAGGCCCATCTAGCCTGTCTAGGGTTCAAACGTTTGGCCGACTCCAGGTAAATCAAATTCTTGTGGTCAGTGAGGACCATGACTTGATGTTTAGCTCCCTCCAACCAATGTCTCCACTCCTGAAATGCCCATTTCATGGCCAGCAGTTCCCGATTCCCCACATCATAGTTACGTTCAGATGGGGAGAAATTTCGGGAAAAGAACACACAGGGATTCATTTTAGATGTTACAGGATCCTTTTGGGACAAAACAGCTCCTGCACCAATCTCAGAAGCGTCCACCTCTACCTGGAACGGGAGTGAGACATCAGGTTGCCGCAAAACCGGGGCAGAACTGAATCTTCGCTTCAGCTCCTGAAAAGAAGAAACAGCCTCCGGAGACCAATTCAACACATCAGCACCCTTCTTAGTCAGATCAGCTTGGCAATACTAGAAAATTTTGCTATAAATTTCCGATAAAAATTAGCAAAACCCAAAAACTTCTGAAGGGCCTTCAAAGAAGTGGGCTGAACCCAATCATAAATGGCCTGTACGTTGGCCGGATCCATTTCAATAGCTGACGGAGACAAAATAAATCCCAAAAATGAAATCCTCTGTACCTCAAAAAGGCATTTTGATCCTTTGACAAACAGGGAATTCTCCCTCAAGATCCGGAACACAGTCCGAACATGTTCCACATGAGAATCCCAATCCTTGGAGAAGATCAAAATATCATCCAGATAGATAATCAAAAATTTATCCACAAAGTCTCAGAAAATTTAGTTCATGAAGCACTGGAAGACAGAAGGGGCATTAGTGAGCCCAAAAGGCATCACCAGGTACTCAAAATGTCCCTCCGGAGTATTAAACGCCGTCTTCCATTCATCCCCCTGCTTAATGCAGATAAGATTATACGCCCCCCTGAGGTCAAGCTTGGTAAACCAGCAAGCACCTTTAACTCTGGAGAATAGATCCGAAATCAGGGGTAACGGATACTGATATTTAATAGTAATTTTGTTGAGGGCACGATAATCAATACAAGGCCTTAATGAACCATCCTTTTTGGCCACGAAAAAAAAACAGCACCTAATGGTGAAGAGAATGGTCTAATATGACCCTTCTCCAACGCCTCCTTAATATAGGATCGCATAGCCTCGTGCTCGGGTACAGATAAATTGAAGAGCCGACCCTTGGGAAATTTACACCCCGGGCTCAGTTCAATTGCACAGTCATAACTCCTATGAGGAGGCAAAGACGCAGACTCATTCTCACTAAATACATCATAAAAGTCCGCCAAATAGTCAGGAACATCATGCGACTGAGGAGAGGTGGAAAAAACCGAAGCCTCACTAAGGGCACACTGACAACCCCAACTCACCACAGACACAGATTTCCAATCCAAAACTGGATTATGAATTTGCAACCAGGGAAACCCCAGAACAATGGTATCATGCAAATTATCTGCAAAAAAATCTGCAATTTTCTTGATAGTCTGGGGCGACCCGCATTACCACCTGGGTCCAAAACTGAGGTTTATTTTTCGCCAAAGGAGTAGCATCAATCCCCCTCAAAGGGATAGGCGTCCGCAGAGGTGTCATAGGAAATCCACAACGTTTAGCAAAATCCAAGTCCACTAGGTTCAGGGCTGCTCCCGAATCCACAAAAGCCTTGGCGGAAAATGTGGACAGGGAGCAGATCAGAGTAATTGCCAGAAGAAACTTAGGTTGAACACCACCCACAGAAAACGTGTGTGCACAACGTTTCTCTCGTTTAGGACAGACAGAAATAATATGCGAGGCATCTCCACAAAAAAAACACAGCTTATTACGCTTTCTGAACTCCTGACGTTGCTCCCTGGACAAAACTCTATCACATTGCATAGGTTCAGACACTTGTTCAACAGGTGGCAACACCTCTCGTGCATTCCTGCGTTCACGTAAACGCCGATCAACCTGAATGGCTAATGACATAGAATCGTCCAGACCAGAGGGAACAGGAAATCCCACCATAGTATCTTATACGGCTTCTGACAAACCCTTCCGAAAGAAAGCTGCCATGGCATTATCATTCCAGGTAGTAAGGACCGCCCATTTTCGGAATTTTTGACAGTACAATTCTGCAGAATCTCGACCCTGGCTCAATGCCAACAGGGTCTTTTCAGCCTGATCAATAGCATTAGCTTCGTCATACAACAAACCCAAGGCTTGAAAAAATGCGTTCACATTAGTCAGACTAGGATCATCTGGTTTCAAAGAAAACGCCCAATCCTGGGGATCGCCACGCAGCAAAGAGATGACAATTTTAACCTGCTGCGCGGAGCTCCCTGACAAGTTAGGCTTCAAGGCAAAAAATAATTTACAATTATTTTTGAAATTCAAAAATTTAGACCGATCCCCAAAAACACATCAGGAGTAGGGATCTTTGGTTCAGCAGCATGTGAATGAGCAAGGTAGGCGGAAATTCCCCGCACTTCTGCAGCGAGCTGCTCCACACGATCAGACAATTGCTTTATCTCCATTGAGAGAAAAAAAAAATTCCCCCTATGGCCTCAGAGATATAGAGGAAAAAATAACACACCTTTTTTTTTTTTTTTTCAATTCTTTCCTGCTATTGAGTACCCTAGGATCTGCGGTATGGCTGGTGATTCTGTTATGAATGAGTCACCGTAGGAGGCAAAAACAGAAATGCTAGCTAAGTCCAGAAAACCAGAGAAGTTGGCAGCTATCGGATTGCAGACCCCTGAACCTATCAACAACAACTAGCAGTAGCCGTGGGGTGTTCCTACGGTGCCCTAGACCCCTCGATCACAGCCGGAGAGCTAAATAGCATAAAGACAGAAAGGGAAATCTAAACTGCCCCAGAGCAGACCCCAAAGCAATAGGCAGCCCCCAACATATAATGACCGTGAAGCAAGAAGAAAAAACACCAACACAGATAGAAAGATAGACTGAGCAAATGATGGGGCCCAAGCTAACTAGATAGGACAGGATAGGAAAGCTGCTGTCTGTAATCTGCCAAAAACCCTATCAAAACAAGAGCCAACAGACTGACAGAGAAAAAAGGCCCTGAAGACGCTAGACTTCAAAAAGACTATGTCAGTACTCAGGTATTTTCTGAAGACAGAGCAAACAGACAAAAAGGAATTCAGCTCACCCCAGCAGGGAATGGCAGAATCCAGAAAAGCAAGGCAAAATAAAACCAAAACACAAATGCAAAAAGGCAAAGCAGAAAATTTAGCTTTTGAGGAGCAGGAATCAGACTGGTCTCCTAGAATCCCTCAGAGAAATCACCAGCGAGGCAGAAGGGTGTCGGCTGCCTTATATCCAGTCAGAAATCCCCGTCACCCAGTCATCCTCTACCAGCTCAGGTGCTTGGTAATCAGCCTCACTACCTTCCTTCACCAGATGAGGGAGTTCATCAGACCTCAATGGTGAAGGGGAAAATGAACTCATAACATCAGCCTAAACATACTGCACAAATGTAATGTGGGAGTTTTGTGTATAAAAAGGTGGACCCTGTGTCAATGAGGTTGGGACATTTCCAGAAGGTATCGTGGGTGCACAGTTTCTGTGATGAAAAGACCAGAGTATTTCCTTCTTGTTGACACTGTGGTCCCTCCAGTGGAGAAGTGATGTTGCAATACTACTTGGTAATGTATCGATGCTTATTTCTCTATGTACTATACTTCATATTAATTGTATGATTCACATGAAATGAATTAATTAACAAAACAGGGTACTATTATATTTGCCATTCCATAATTCAGCATTATCCTGATGTAATCTTAATAAATTGTTACATTATTGTTTTACCATAAAACTGTATTCAGTGTGCCTAATTCGTATATTAGTGAGCGTTACGTAAGTAAGGGTATACCCGCCCTGTCACTTTGATGTGGTAAAACAGGCACCTATCTTTGCCTATTACATAAGGCTTTAACCTCTAGGAGACAGCCATTTTTCCTTTTAGAGCCATAATTTTTTTTTTATTTCCCTATCAATATTAAATTGCGAGGTCTTGTTTTTTATGGGACGAGTTGTAGTTTTAAACACCATTCATTTTATAGTGTAAGGTTCTGAAAAAAAAATCCAGGTGGGGAAAAATTTAATAAAAAGAAAAAAAACCTTTTTTTAAGGTTTTGTTATTATAAAAAAAAGTTCCCACCCGTCATATTCTGAGTGTCAATTGTTTTTTTTCCAGCTGATAGTTTTATTGCTGCATCACGCCTTATTTTTTTCTTTATGGGCTGTAGTTTTCATCCAACATTTTGGGGTCTGTACATTTTTCTGATGAATTTTATGTGGAAGGTGACATTGTGATTTGTTTTCCTCTTTAGGGTACATGCCCACGATAAGGAAATGGCAGCTCACCAAATTGGACCCCGAGGGGCCTCGCCCACCAAATCGGACCCTGAGGGGCCCCGCGCACCAAATCAGACCCTGAGGGGTCCAGCCCTCCAAATCGGACCCTGAGGGGCCCTGCTCACCGAATCGAACCCTGAGGGGCCCCGCCCACCAAATCGGACCCTGAAGGGCCCCGGCCACCAATTCAAGCCCCGAGAAGCCCAGGCCACCGAATTGGATCCTGAGGGGCCCCACAGGCCAAAGTGGTCCCTGAAGGGCCCCGCTCACCAAATCAGACCCTGAGGGGCCCCGCTCACCAAATCGGATTCTGAAAGGTCCTGCCCACCAAATCGGACCCTGAGGGGCCCCGCCCACCAAATCGGACCCTGAGGGGCCCCGCCCAACAAATCGGACCCTGAGGGGCTCCGCCCACAAAATTGGACCCAGAGTGGCGCCGCCACCAAATCGGACCCTGAGGGGCTCCGCCCACAAAATTGGACCCAGAGTGGCGCCGCCCACCAAATCGGACCCTGAGGGGCCCCACTCACCAAAGCGGACACTGAGGGGCCCCGCCGATCAAATCGGACCCTGAGGGGCCCCGCCCACCAAATCGGACCCTGAGGGGCCCCGCTCACCAAATCGGACCATGAGGGGCCCCGCCCACCAAATCGGACCCTGAGGGGCCCGCTCACCAAATCGGACCCTAAAGGGCCCCGCCCACCAAATCAGACCCTGAGGGGCCCCGTTCACCAAATCAGACTCTGAGGGGCCCCACCCACCAAATCAGACCCTGAGGCCAAAGTGGCCCCATAGAGGCACCCACAGTTAAAACAGATCCTGAGTTGAAAGTCTTGCAGGGGCATCAGGCAAGTCTCTCTTAAAGGGGCAGCCCGGGCACCATTTCAAACCACTATCTGTACTTCCTTCAGGAAATACACATCTAGTTATAGTGGTTTGAAAAAACCACTATATTGTAATCCGAACGCTGCTAACTTATTATAGTGGTTTGAAAAAACCACTATATTGTAATCCGAACGCTGCTAACTTATTCTTCTTCTTCTTCTTCTTATTATTATTATTAAGTTGATTTCCGCAATTAATGCAGCCCGAACCGCTACACGCACAGACTCCGTTGAGGTGTCGTTTCGAAGCCAGCGTCCATGAGAGGTGTGCTAAGTATATTTTGTGTCGATCGGATTTGTAGTTTTTGCGCAATTTGCGTTTGAAAATTTTTTTTCCCGTCATTGGAATGCACTGTGTCAATGCTTTTCAATGGGAAGCTTAAAACGTGCCCTGAGGCGATTGAAATGGCAGTTGAGCTCATTGATATGCGCAGGCAGACCCAGTTACTATGCCAACGCCTACGAACGTCACATGACATCTCCAGAACAGAGCTTTTGCCACATAATATCAGCTCTTAAAGCTAAACCCACGGCACAAATGCAAATCTAGCTTCATCACATGACGCATGACCCTGAGAGAGAATGTGTGCGCCAAAGTGGATTTAGAAGCCCAGTGAGCCACCCTGGCTCTTAAAGGGCCGACGCGCCAAATTGATTCTTAAAGAGCCGGCGCACCAAAATGAGTCTTAAAGGGCCGGCGCGCCAAATCGAAAGCTGAGTGACCCAAGGCTCCAAATCGGAGGCTGATAGACCCTGGCCTACAAAAAGGAGGCTGAGCAACCCTGGCATCCAAATCGGACCCAGAGTGGCCCCGCCCACGAATTCGGACCCAGAGTGTCCTCGCCCACCAAATCAGACCCAGAGTGGCCCCGCCCACCAAATTGGACCCTGAGGAGCCCCACCCACAAAATCGGACCCTGAAGGCCCCACCCACAAAATCGGACCCTGAGGGGCCCCACCCACAAAATCGGACCCTGAGGGGCCCCACCCACAAAATCGGACCCTGACTGGCCCCGGCCACAAAATCGGACCCTGACGGGACCCGGCCACAAAATCGGACCCTGAGGGACCCCACCTACAAAATTGAACCCCGAGGGGCCCCAACCACAAAATCGGACCCTGAGGGGCCCCAACCACAAAATCGGACCCAGAGTGGACCTGCCCACCAAAATGGACCCAGGGGGCTCCACCCACAAAATCAGACCCTAAGGGGCCCCACCCACAAAATCGGACCCTGAGTAGACCCGGCCACAAAATCAGACCCTGAGGGGCCCCAACCACAAAATCGGACCCTGAGGGGCCCCGGCCACAAAATCGGACCCTGAGGGGCCCCAGCCACAAAATAGGACCCTGAGGGTCCCCGGCCACAAAATCGGACCCTGAGCGGCCCAACCACAAAATCGGACCCTGAGGGGCCCCAGCCACAAAATAGGACCCTGAGGGTCCCCGGCCACAAAATCGGACCCTGAGCGGCCCAACCACAAAATCGGACCCTGAGGGGCCCCGGCCACAAAATCGGACCCAGAGGGGCCCCAGCCACAAAATCGGACCCTGAGGGGCCCCGGCCACAAAATCGGACCCTGAGGGGCCCCGGCCACGAAATCGGACCCTGACGGGTGCCGGCCACAAAATCGGACCCTGAGGGGCCCCAACCACAAAACCGGACCCTGAGGGGCCCCAACCACAAAATCGGACCCTGAGGGGCCCCAACCACAAAATCGGACCCTGAGGTGCCCCGGCCACAAAATCGGACCCTGAGGGGCCCCGGCCACAAAATCGGACCCTGAGAGACCCCGGCCACAAAATCGAACCCAGAGGGGCCCCACCCACAAAATTGGACCCTGAGCGCCCCCAACCACAAAATCGGCCCTGAGGGGCCCCAACCCCAAAATCGGACCCTGAGGGGCCCCGGCCACAACATCGGACCCTCAGGGGCCCCGCCCTCAAAATCGGACCCTGAGGGGCCCCTCCCTCAAAATCGGACCCTGAGAGGCCCCGCCCACCAAATCAGACCCTGAGGGGCCCCGCCAACCAAATCGGACTCTAAGGGGCCCCACCCACAAAATCAGACCCTGAGGGCCCCCAACCACAAAATAGGACCCTAAGGGGCCCCACCCTCAAAATCGGACCCTGAGTAGACCCGGCCACAAAATCAGACCCTGAGGGGCCCCAACCACAAAATCGGACCCTGAGGGGCCCAGGCCACAAAATCGAACCCTGAGGGGCCCCACCCTCAAAATCGGATCCTGAGGGGCCCAACCAACAAAATCGGACTCTGAGGGGCCCCAGCCACAAAATCGGACACTGAGGGGCCCCACCCACAAAATCGGACCCTGAGGGGCCCCGGCCACAAAATCGGACCCTGAGCGGCCCAACCACAAAATCGGACCCTGAGGGGCCCCGGCCACAAAATCGGACCCTGAGGGGCCCCAGCCACAAAATCGGACCCTGAGGGGCCCCGGCCACGAAATCGGACCCTGACGGGTGCCGGCCACAAAATCGGACCCTGAGGGGCCCCAACCACAAAACCGGACCCTGAGGGGCCCCAACCACAAAATCGGACCCTGAGGGGCCCCAACCACAAAATCGGACCCTGAGGGTCCCCGGCCACAAAATCGGACCCTGAGCGGCCCAACCACAAAATCGGACCCTGAGGGGCCCCGGCCACAAAATCGGACCCAGAGGTGCCCCAGCCACAAAATCGGACCCTGAGGGGCCCCGGCCACAAAATCGGACCCTGAGGGGCCCCGGCCACGAAATCGGACCCTGACGGGTGCCGGCCACAAAATCGGACCCTGAGGGGCCCCAACCACAAAACCGGACCCTGAGGGGCCCCAACCACAAAATCGGACCCTGAGGGGCCCCAACCACAAAATCGGACCCTGAGGTGCCCCGGCCACAAAATCGGACCCTGAGGGGCCCCGGCCACAAAATCGGACCCTGAGAGACCCCGGCCACAAAATCGAACCCAGAGGGGCCCCACCCACAAAATTGGACCCTGAGCGCCCCAACCACAAAATCGGCCCTGAGGGGCCCCAACCCCAAAATCGGACCCTGAGGGGCCCCGGCCACAACATCGGACCCTCAGGGGCCCCGCCCTCAAAATCGGACCCTGAGGGGCCCCTCCCTCAAAATCGGACCCTGAGAGGCCCCGCCCACCAAATCAGACCCTGAGGGGCCCCGCCAACCAAATCGGACTCTAAGGGGCCCCACCCACAAAATCAGACCCTGAGGGCCCCCAACCACAAAATAGGACCCTAAGGGGCCCCACCCTCAAAATCGGACCCTGAGTAGACCCGGCCACAAAATCAGACCCTGAGGGGCCCCAACCACAAAATCGGACCCTGAGGGGCCCAGGCCACAAAATCGAACCCTGAGGGGCCCCACCCTCAAAATCGGATCCTGAGGGGCCCAACCAACAAAATCGGACTCTGAGGGGCCCCAGCCACAAAATCGGACACTGAGGGGCCCCACCCACAAAATCAGACCCTGAGGGGCCCCGGCCACAAAATCGGACCCTGAGCGGCCCAACCACAAAATCGGACCCTGAGGGGCCCCGGCCACAAAATCGGACCCTGAGGGGCCCCAGCCACAAAATCGGACCCTGGGGGGCCCCGGCCACGAAATCGGACCCTGACGGGTGCCGGCCACAAAATCGGACCCTGAGGGGCCCCAACCACAAAACCGGACCCTGAGGGGCCCCAACCACAAAATCGGACCCTGAGGGGCCCCAACCACAAAATCGGACCCTGAGGGGCCCCGGCCACAAAATCGGACCCTGAGAGACCCCAGCCACAAAATCGAACCCAGAGGGGCCCCACCCACAAAATTGGACCCTGAGCGCCCCCAACCACAAAATCGGCCCTGAGGGGCCCCAACCCCAAAATCGGACCCTGAGGGGCCCCGGCCACAAAATCGGACCCTCAGGGGCCCCACCCTCAAAATCGGACCCTGAGGGGCCCCTCCCTCAAAATCGGACCCTGAGAGGCCCCGCCAACCAAATCGGACTCTAAGGGGCCCCACCCACAAAATCAGACCCTGAGGGCCCCCAACCACAAAAGAGGACCCTAAGGGGCCCCACCCTCAAAATCGGACCCTGAGTAGACCCGGCCACAAAATCAGACCCTGAGGGGCCCCAACCACAAAATCGGACCCTGAGGGGCCCAGGCCACAAAATCGAACCCTGAGGGGCCCCACCCTCAAAATCGGATCCTGAGGGGCCCAACCAACAAAATCGGACCCTGAGGGGCCCCAGCCACAAAATCGGACACTGAGGGGCCCCACCCACAAAATCGGACCCTGAGGGGCCCCGGCCACAAAATCGGACCCTGAGGGGCCCCGCCCACCAAATTGGACCCTGAGGGGTTCCGGCCACAAAATCAGACCCTGAGGGGCCCCGGCCACAAAATTGGACCCCGAGGGGCCCCAACCACCAAATCGGACCCTGTGGGGCCCCGGCCACAAAATCGGACCCTGAGGGGCAGCGGCCACCAAATCGGACCCTGAGGGGCCCCACCCACCAAATTGGACCCTGAGGGGCCCCGCCCACCAAATTGAACCCTGAGGGGCCCCGCCCACCAAATCGGACCCTGAGGGGCCACGCCCACTAAATCGGATTCTGAAAGGCCCCAACCACAAAATCGGACCCTAAGGGGCCCCACCCACAAAATCGGACCCTGAGGGTCCCCGCTGACCAAATTGAACTCTGAGGGGCCCCGCCCACCAAATCGGACCCAGAGTGGCCCGCCCACCAAATCAGACCCAGAGTGGCCCGCCCACCAAATCGGACCCCGAGGGGCCCCACCCACCAAATCAGACCCCGAGGGGCCTCACCCACCAAATCGGACCCCGAGGGGCCCCGCACCAAATCGGACCCCGAGGGATCCCGCCCACCAAATCAGACCCTGAGGGGCCCAGCTCGCCAAATCGGACCCAGAGTGGCCCCGCCCACCAAATCGGACCCTGAGTGGCCCCGCCCACCAAATCGGACCCTGAGTGGCCCCGCCCACCAAATCGGATCCTGAGGGGCCCCGCCCACCAAATCGGATTCTGAGTGGCCCCACCCACCATATCGGACCCCGAGGGGCCCTGCCCACCAAATCGGACCCTGAGTGGCCCCGCCCACCAAATCGGACCCTGAGGGGCCCCGCCCACAAAATCGGACCCTGAGGGGCCCCGACCTCAAAATTGGACCCTGTGGAGCCCCGCCCACCAAATCGGACCCTGAAGGGCCCCACCCACAAAATCGGACCCTGAGGGGCCCCACCCACAAAATCGGAACCTGAGGGGCCCCACCCACAAAATCGGACCCTGAGGGGCCACACCCACAAAATCGGACCCTGAGGGGCCACACACAAAATCGGACCCTGAGGGGCCACACCCACAAAATCGGAGCCTGAGTGATCCCCACCAACAATTCAAGCCCTGAGGAGCCCAGGCCAAGGAATCAGATCCTGAGGCGCCTAACCCACCAAATCAGACCCTGAGGCCAAAGTGGCCCCTGAGAGGGACTCACAGTTAAAACGGATCCTGAGTTGAAAGTCTTGCAGGGGCAGCAGGCAAGTCTCTCTTAAAGGGGCAGCCTGGGCACCATTTCAAACCACTATCTGTACTTCCTTCAGGAAATACACATCTAGTATTATTATTACTATTCAGTTGATTTCCGCAATTAATTTGGCCCGAACCGCTACACGCACAGACTCCGTTGAGGTGTTGTTTTGAAGCCAGCGTCCACGAGTGGTGTGCTAAGTATTTTTCATGTCGATCGGATTTGTAGTTTTTGCGCAATTTGCGTTTGAAATTTTTTTTTCCCGTCATTGGAATGCACTGTCTCAATGCATTTGAATGGGAAATGGCAAAACGTGCCCTGAGGCGATTGAAATGGCAGTTAAGCTCATTGAAATGCGCAGGAACACCCAGTTACTATGCCAACGCCTACGAACGTCACATGATGCCCCCAGGACAGAGCTTCTGCCACATAATATCAGCTCTTAAAGCGAAACCCACAGCACAAATGCAAATCTAGCTTCATCACATGACGCATGCCCCTGAGAGAGAATGTGCGCCAAAGTGTGCCCCGGCCCACCAAATCGGACCCTGAGGGGCCCCACCCACCAAATCAGACCCTGAGGGGCCCCGCCCACCAAATCGGACACAGAGGGGCCCCGCTCACCAAATCAGACCATAAGGGGCCCCGCTCACCAAATCGAACTCTGAGGGGCCCCGCTCACCAAATCTGACCCAGAGGGGCCCCGCCCATCAAATCGGACCCAGAGGGGCCCCGCCCACCAAATCGGACCCTGAGGGGCCCCGCCCACCAAATCAGACTCTGAGAGATCCCGCCCACCAAATCGGACTGAGAGATCCCGCCCACCAAATCAGACCCTGAGGGTCCCCGCTCACCAAATCGGACCCTATGGGCCCCCCCCCACCAAATCAGACCCTGAGGGTCCCCGCTCACCAAATCGGACCCTAAGGGGCCCCGCTCACCAAATCGGACCCTGAGGGGCCCCGCTCACCAAATCGGATTCTGAAAGGCCCCAACCACCAAATAGGACCCTGAGGGGCCCCACCCACCAAATAGGACCCTGAGGGACCCCGCCCAGCAAATCGGACCCTGAGGGTCCCCGCCCACCAAATCGGACCCTGAGGGACCCCGCCCAGCAAATCGTACCCTGAGAGTCCCCGCCCACCAAATCTGACTCTGATGGGCCCCGCCCACCAAATCGGACCCTGGGGGGCCCCGCCCACCAAATCGGACCCTGAGTGGCCCCGCCCACCAAATCGGACCCTGAGGGGCCACGCCCACCAAATTGGACCCTGAGGGGCCCCGGACACAAAATCGGACCATAAGGGGCTCCACCCACAAAATCGGACCCTGAGGGGCCCCAACCACAAAATCAGACGCTGGGGGGCCCCACCCACCAAATCTGATCCTATGGGGCGATGCTGACCAAATCGGACCCCGATGGGCCCCGCTCACCAAATCGGACCCTGAGGGGCCCCACCCACAAAATCGGACCCTGAGCGCCCCCAACCACAAAATCGGACCCTGAGAGGCCCCAACCCCAAAATAGGACCATGAGGGGCCCCGGCCACAAAATCAGACCCTGAGAGACCCCGGCCACAAAATCGAACCTTGAGGGGCCCCACCCACAAAATTGGACCCTGAGGGGCCCCGCCCACCAAATCGGACCCTGAGAGGCCCCGCCAACCAAATCGGACCCTGAGTAGACCCGACCACAAAATCAGACCCTGAGGGGCCCCAACCACAAAATCGGACCCTGAGGGGCCCCGGCCACAAAATCAAACCCTGAGGGGCCCCACCTTCAAAATCGGATCCTGAGGGGCCCAACCAACAAAATCGGACCCTGAGGGGCCCCACCCACAAAATCGGACCCTGAGGGGCCCCGGCCACAAAATCGGAACCTGAGGGGCCCCGGCCACAAAATCGGACCCTGAGCGGCCTAACCACAAAATCGGACCCTGAGGGGCCCCGGCCACAAAATCGGACCCTGAGGGGCCCCAGCCACGAAATCGGACCCTGAGGGGCGCCGGCCACAAAATCGGACCCTGAGGGCCCCCAACCACAAAACCGGACTCTGAGGGGCCCCAACCACAAAATCGGACCCTGAGGGGCCCCAACCATAAAATCGGACCCTGAGGGGCCCCGGCCACAAAATCAGACCCTGAGAGACCCCGGCCACAAAAACGAACCCAGAGGGGCCCCACCCACAAAATTAGACCCTGAGGGGCCCCGCCCACCAAATCGGACCCTGAGGGGCCCCACCCACCAAATCAGTCCCTGAGGTGCTCCGCCCACCAAATCGGACCCTGAGGTGACCTGCCCACCAAATTGGACCCAGAGTGGCCACGCCCACCAAATTAGACCCAGAGTGGCCCCGCCCACCAAATCAGACCCAGTGTGTCCCCGCCCGCCAAATCGGATCCTGAGGTGCCCCACCCACCAAATCAGACCCTGAGAGGCCCCACTGGCCAAAGTGGCCCCTGAGAGGCACCCACAGTTAAAACGGATCCTGAGTTGAAAGTCTTGCAGGGGCAGCAGGCAAATCTATCTTAAAGGGGCAGCCCGGGCACCATTTCAAACCACTATCTGTACTTCCTTCAGGAAATACACATCTAGTATTATTATTACTATTCAGTTGATTTCCGCAATTAATGCGGCCCGAACCGCTACACGCACAGACTCCGTTGAGGTGTCGTTTCGAAGCCAGCGTTCACGAGAGGTGTGCTAAGTATTTTTCGTGTCAATCAGATTTATAGTTTTTGTGCAATTTGCGTTTGAAAAAACATTTTCCCGTCATTGGAATTCACTGTCTCAATGCATTTCAAAAGGAAAATTTTGCCATAGGGAAAACATGGGGCAGTCGTGAGGCGATTCAAATAGCAGTTAAGCTCATTGATATGCGCAGGCACACCCAGTTACTATGCCAACGCCTACAAACTTTTCATGACCCCTCCAAGACAGAGTTTCTGGCAGATAATATCAGCTCTTAAAGCGAAACCCAGAGCACAAATGCAAATCTAGCTTTATCACATGACGCATGCCCCTGAGAGAGAATGTGCGCCAAAGTGGATTTAGAAGCCCAGTGAGCCAAACTGGCTCTTAAACGGCCGACGCGCCTAAGTGATTCTTAAAGGGCCGGCGCACCAAAATGAGTCTTAAAGGGCCGGCGCGCCAAATCGAAAGCTGAGTGACCCCAGGCTCCAAATCGGAGGCTGATTGACCCTGGCCTACAAATCGGAGGCTAATCGACCCTGGCCTACAAAACGGAGACTGAGCCACCCTGGCCTCCAAATCGGACCCTGAGGTGCCCCGCCCACCAAATCGGACGCAGAGTGGCCCCGCCCACCAAATCAGACCCAGAGTGGCCCCGCCCACCAAATCAGACCCAGAGTGGCCCGCCCACCAAATCAGACCCAGAGTGGCCACGCCCACCAAATCGGACCCAGAGTGGCCCCACCCACCAAATCGGACCCTGAGGTGCCCCGCCCACCAAATCGGACCCTGATGGGCCCTACCCACCAAATCAGACCCTGAGGTGCCCCAACCACAAAATCGGACCCTGAGGGGTCCAGGCCATAAAATCGGACCCTGAGGGGCCCCGGTCACAAAATCAGACCTTGAGGGGCTCCGGCCACAAAATCGGACCCTGAGGGGCCCCAACCACAAAATCGGACACTGAGGGGCCCCACCCACAAAATCAGACCCTGAGGGGCCACACCCACAAAATCGGACCCTGAGGGATCCCGGCCACCAATTCAAGCCCTGAGGAGCCCAGGCCACCGAATTGGATCCTGAGGGGCCCCACCCACCAAATCAGACCCTGAGGCCAAAGTGGCCTCTGAGAGGCACCCACAGTTAAAACGGATCCTGACTTGAAAGTCTTGCAGGGGCAGCATACAAGTCTATCTTAAAGGGGCAGCCTGGGCACCATTTTAAACCACTATCTGTACTTCCTTCAGGAAATACACATCTAGTATTACAATTATAATGCGCCAATCACAAGTTATTCAGTTGATTTCCGCAATTAATGCGGCCCGAACCGCTACACGCACAGACTCCGTTGAGGTGTCGTTTTGAAGCCAGCGTCCACGAGAGGTGTGCTAAGTATTTTTTGTGTCGATCGGATTTGTAGTTTTTGCGCAATTTGCATTTCAAATTGTTTTTTCCCGTCAATGGAATGCACTGTCTCCAATGCTTTTCAATGGGAAATGGCAAAACGTGCCCTGTGGTGATAAAAATGGCAGTAAGGCTCATTGATATGCGCAGGCACACCCAGTTACTATGCCAACGCCTACGAACGTCACATGACTCCCCCAGGACAGAGCTTCTGCCACATAATATCAGCTCTTAAAGCGAAACCCACAGCACAAATGCAAATCTACCTTCATCACATGACGCATGCCCCTGAGAGAGAATGTGCGCCAAAGTGCGCCCCCGCCCACCAAATCGGACCCTGAGGGGCCCCGCCCACCAAATCGGACACTGAGAGATCCCGCCCACCAAATCAGACCCTGAGGGGCCCCGCTCACCAAATCGGACCCTGAGGGGCCCTTCTCACCAAATTGAGCTCTGAGGGGCCCCGCTCACCAAATCGGACCCTGAGGGGCCCCGCCCACCAAATCAGATCCTGAGGGGCACCTCCCACCAAATCGAACCCTGAGGGGCTCTGCCCACCAAATCGGACCCTGAGGGGCCCCACCCACCAAATCAGACCCTGAGGGGCCCCGCCCACCAAATCAGACCCTGAGGGGCCCCGCCCACCAAATCAAACCCTGAGGGGCCCCGCCCACCAAATCGGACCCTGAGGGATCCTGCCCACCAAATCGGACCCTGTGGAGCCCCACCCACCAAATCGGACCCTGAGGGGCCCCGCCCGCCAAATCAGACCCTGAGGGGCCCCGCCCACCAACTTGGACCCTGAGGGGCCCCCACCAAATTGGACCCAGAGTGGCCCCGCCCACCAAATCAGACCCAGATGGCCCCACCCACCAAATTAGACCCTGAGGGGCCCCGGCCACCAAATTAGACCCTGAGGGGCCCCATCCACAAAATTGGACCCTGAGGGGCCACGGCCACCAAATCGGACCCTGAGGGGCCCAACCACAAAATTGGACCCTGAGGGGCCACGGCCACCAAATCGGACCCTGCTGGGCCCTCCCACCACTTTGGACCCTGAGAGGCCCCACCCACCAAATCGGACCCTGAGGGGCCCCACCCACCAAATCGGACCCTGAGAGGCCCCACCCACAAAATCAGACCCTGAGGGGCCCCAGCCACAAAATCGGACCCTGAGGGGCCCCACCCACAAAATTGGACCCTGAGGGGTTCCGGCCACAAAAATCGGATGTTGAGGGGCCCCGGCCACAAAATCGGACCCTGAGGGGCCCCAACCACCAAATCGGACCCTGAGGGGCCCCAGCCACAAAATCAGACCCTGAGGGGCCCCACCCACCAAATCCGACCCTGAGGGGCCCCGGCCATCAAATCGGACCCTGAGGGGCCCTGGCCACCAAATCGGACCCTGAGGGGCCCCGGCCACAAAATCGGACCCTGAGGGGCCCCACCCACAAAATCAGGCCCTGATGGGCCCCACCCACAAAATCAGACCCTGAGGCCAAAGTGGCCGCTGAGAGGCACCCACAGTTAAAACGAATCCTGAGTTGAAAGTCTTGCAGGGGCAGCAGGCAAGTCTCTCTTAAAGGGGCAGCCCGGGCACCATTTCAAACCACTATCTGTACTTCCTTCAGGAAATACACATCTAGTATTAATGTTGTAATCCGACCGCTGCTAACTCATTCTTATTATTCAGTTGATTTCCGCAATTAATGCGGCCCGAACACAGACTCCGTTGAGGTGTCGTTTCGAAGCCAGCGTCCACGAGAGGTGTGCTAAGTAATTTTCGTGTCGATTGGATTTGTAGTTTTTGCGCAATTTGCATTAGAAAATTTTTTTCCCCGTCATTTGAATGTATTGTCTCAATGCTTTTCCATGGGGAAATTTTGCCTTAGAGAAAATATGCCCTGAGGCGATTCAAATGGCAGTTTAGCTCATTGATATGCGCAGGCAGACCCAGTTACTATGCCAACGCCAAAGAACTTCACATGACGCCCTCAGGACACAGTTTCTGGCGATAATATCAGCTCTTAAAGCGAAACCCACAGCACAAATGCAAATCTAGCTTCATCACATGACGCGTGCCCCTGAGAGAGAATGTACGCCAAAGTGAATTTAGAAGCCCAGTGCGCCAAACTAGCTCTTAAACAGCCGACGCGCCTAAATGAATCTTAAAGGGCCGGCGCACCAAAATGAGCCTTAAAGGGCCGGCGCGCCAAATCGAATGCTGAGTGACCCCAGGCTCCAAATCGGAGGCTGAGCTACCCAGGCCAACAAATCGGCCCCGGAGTGGCCCCGCCCACCAAATCGGACCCAGAGAGGCCCCGCCCACCAAATTGGACCTGAGGGGCCCCGCTCACCAAATCAGACCCAGAGAGGCCCCGCCTACCAAATTGTACCCTGAAGGGCCCCGCCCATCAAACTGGACCCAGAGTGGCCCCACCCACCAAATCAGACCCTGAGGGGTCCCACCCACCAAATCTGACCCAAAGGGGCCCCGCCCACCTAATCAGACCCAGAGTGGCCCCGCCCACCAAATTAGGCCATGAGGGGCGCCGCCCACCAAATCAGACCCTCATGGGCCCCGCCTGCCAAATCATACCCTGAAGAGCCCCGCCCACCAAATCGGACCCTGAGAGGCCCCATCTACCAAATCGGAACCAGAGGAGCCCCGCCCACGAAATTGGACATGTGGGGCCCCACTCACCAAATCGGACCCTGTGGTGCCCCGCCCACCAAATTGGACCCAGAGTGGCCCCTCCCACCAAATCAGACCCTGTGAGGCCCTGCCCATCAAATCGGACCCTGTGGTGCCCAACCCACCAAATCAAACTCTTAAGGGCCCCGCCCACCAAATCGGACCCAGAGGGGTTCCACCCGCCAAATCAGACCCTGAGGGGCCGTGCCCACCAAACCGGACCCTGAGAAGCCTCGCCCACCAAATCGGCCCACCAATTAAAGCCCTGAGGAGCCCAGTCCACTGAATCAGATCCTGAGGGGCCCCACCCACCAAATCAGACCCTGAGGGGCCCCACAGGCCAAAGTGGCCCCTGAGAGGCACCCACAGGTAAAACGGATACTGAGTTGAAAGTCGTGCAGGGGCAGCAGGCAAGTCTCTCTTAAAGTGGCAGCCCGGGCACCATTTCAAACCACTATCTGTACTTCCTTCAGGAAATACACATCTAGTATTACAATTATAATGCGCCAATCACAAGTTATTCAGTTGATTTGCGCAATTAATGCGGCTCGAACCGCTACACGCACAGACTCCGTTGAGGTGTCGTTTCGAAGCCTGCATTCACAAGAGGTGTGCTAAGTATTTTTCATGTCGATCAGATTTATAGTTTTTGCGCAATTTGCGTTTGAAAAAACATTTTCCTGTCATTGGAATGCACTGTCTCAATGCATTTCAAATGGAAAATTTTGCCATAGGGAAAACATGGGGCAGTCGTGACTCGATTCAAATAGTAGTTAAGCTCATTGATATGCGTAGGCACACCCAGTTACTATGCCAACGCCTACAAACTTTTCATGACTCCTCCAAGACAGAGTTTCTGGCAGATAATATCAGCTCTTAAAGCGAAACCCACAGCACAAATGCAAATCTAGCTTCATCACATGACGCATGCCCCTGAGAGAGAATGTGTGCCAAAGTGGATTTAGAAGCCCAGTGAGCCAAACTGGCTCTAAAACGGCCAACGCGCCTAAGTGATTCTTAAAGGGCCGGCGCACCAAAATGAGTATTAAAGGGCCGGAGCGCCAAATCGAAAGCTGAGTGACCCCAGGCTCCAAATCAGAGGCTGATTGACCCTGGCCTACAAATTGGAGGCTGATCGACCCTGGCCTACAAAACGGAGACTGAGCCACCCTGGTCTCCAAATCGGACCCAGAGGGGCCCCGCCCACCAAATCAAACCCTGAGGGGCCCCGCCCACCAAATCGGACCCTGAGGGATCCTGCCCACCAAATCGGACCCTGTGGAGCCCCACCCACCAAATCGGACCCTGAGGGGCCCCGCCCGCCAAATCAGACCCTGAGGGGCCCCGCCCACCAACTTGGACCCTGAGGGGCCCCCACCAAATTGGACCCAGAGTGGCCCCGCCCACCAAATCAGACCCAGATGGCCCCACCCACCAAATTAGACCCTGAGGGGCCCCGGCCACCAAATTAGACCCTGAGGGGCCCCATCCACAAAATTGGACCCTGAGGGGCCACGGCCACCAAATCGGACCCTGAGGGGCCCAACCACAAAATTGGACCCTGAGGGGCCACGGCCACCAAATCGGACCCTGCTGGGCCCTCCCACCACTTTGGACCCTGAGAGGCCCCACCCACCAAATCGGACCCTGAGGGGCCCCACCCACCAAATCGGACCCTGAGAGGCCCCACCCACAAAATCAGACCCTGAGGGGCCCCAGCCACAAAATCGGACCCTGAGGGGCCCCACCCACAAAATTGGACCCTGAGGGGTTCCGGCCACAAAAATCGGATGTTGAGGGGCCCCGGCCACAAAATCGGACCCTGAGGGGCCCCAACCACCAAATCGGACCCTGAGGGGCCCCAGCCACAAAATCAGACCCTGAGGGGCCCCACCCACCAAATCCGACCCTGAGGGGCCCCGGCCATCAAATCGGACCCTGAGGGGCCCTGGCCACCAAATCGGACCCTGAGGGGCCCCGGCCACAAAATCGGACCCTGAGGGGCCCCACCCACAAAATCAGGCCCTGATGGGCCCCACCCACAAAATCAGACCCTGAGGCCAAAGTGGCCGCTGAGAGGCACCCACAGTTAAAACGAATCCTGAGTTGAAAGTCTTGCAGGGGCAGCAGGCAAGTCTCTCTTAAAGGGGCAGCCCGGGCACCATTTCAAACCACTATCTGTACTTCCTTCAGGAAATACACATCTACATACAAATCGAATGCTGAGTGACCCCAGGCTCCAAATCGGAGGCTGAGCTACCCAGGCCAACAAATCGGCCCCGGAGTGGCCCCGCCCACCAAATCGGACCCAGAGAGGCCCCGCCCACCAAATTGGACCTGAGGGGCCCCGCTCACCAAATCAGACCCAGAGAGGCCCCGCCTACCAAATTGTACCCTGAAGGGCCCCGCCCATCAAACTGGACCCAGAGTGGCCCCACCCACCAAATCAGACCCTGAGGGGTCCCACCCACCAAATCTGACCCAAAGGGGCCCCGCCCACCTAATCAGACCCAGAGTGGCCCCGCCCACCAAATTAGGCCATGAGGGGCGCCGCCCACCAAATCAGACCCTCATGGGCCCCGCCTGCCAAATCATACCCTGAAGAGCCCCGCCCACCAAATCGGACCCTGAGAGGCCCCATCTACCAAATCGGAACCAGAGGAGCCCCGCCCACGAAATTGGACATGTGGGGCCCCACTCACCAAATCGGACCCTGTGGTGCCCCGCCCACCAAATTGGACCCAGAGTGGCCCCTCCCACCAAATCAGACCCTGTGAGGCCCTGCCCATCAAATCGGACCCTGTGGTGCCCAACCCACCAAATCAAACTCTTAAGGGCCCCGCCCACCAAATCGGACCCAGAGGGGTTCCACCCGCCAAATCAGACCCTGAGGGGCCGTGCCCACCAAACCGGACCCTGAGAAGCCTCGCCCACCAAATCGGCCCACCAATTAAAGCCCTGAGGAGCCCAGTCCACTGAATCAGATCCTGAGGGGCCCCACCCACCAAATCAGACCCTGAGGGGCCCCACAGGCCAAAGTGGCCCCTGAGAGGCACCCACAGGTAAAACGGATACTGAGTTGAAAGTCGTGCAGGGGCAGCAGGCAAGTCTCTCTTAAAGTGGCAGCCCGGGCACCATTTCAAACCACTATCTGTACTTCCTTCAGGAAATACACATCTAGTATTACAATTATAATGCGCCAATCACAAGTTATTCAGTTGATTTGCGCAATTAATGCGGCTCGAACCGCTACACGCACAGACTCCGTTGAGGTGTCGTTTCGAAGCCTGCATTCACAAGAGGTGTGCTAAGTATTTTTCATGTCGATCAGATTTATAGTTTTTGCGCAATTTGCGTTTGAAAAAACATTTTCCTGTCATTGGAATGCACTGTCTCAATGCATTTCAAATGGAAAATTTTGCCATAGGGAAAACATGGGGCAGTCGTGACTCGATTCAAATAGTAGTTAAGCTCATTGATATGCGTAGGCACACCCAGTTACTATGCCAACGCCTACAAACTTTTCATGACTCCTCCAAGACAGAGTTTCTGGCAGATAATATCAGCTCTTAAAGCGAAACCCACAGCACAAATGCAAATCTAGCTTCATCACATGACGCATGCCCCTGAGAGAGAATGTGTGCCAAAGTGGATTTAGAAGCCCAGTGAGCCAAACTGGCTCTAAAACGGCCAACGCGCCTAAGTGATTCTTAAAGGGCCGGCGCACCAAAATGAGTATTAAAGGGCCGGAGCGCCAAATCGAAAGCTGAGTGACCCCAGGCTCCAAATCAGAGGCTGATTGACCCTGGCCTACAAATTGGAGGCTGATCGACCCTGGCCTACAAAACGGAGACTGAGCCACCCTGGTCTCCAAATCGGACCCAGAGTGGCCCTTCCCACCAAATCGGACCCTGAGGGGCCCCGCTCACCAAACCAGACCCTGAGGTGCCCCGCCCACCAAATCAGACCCAGAGTGGCCCCGCCCACCAAATTGGACCCAGAGTGGCCCCGCCCACCAAATCGGACCCAGAGGGGCTCCGTCCACCAAATCGGACCCAGAGGGGCTCCGTCCACCGAATCGGACCCAGAGGGGCTCCGTCCACCAAATCGGACCCAGAGTGGCCCCGCCCACCAAATCGGACCCTGAGGGGCTCCGCCCACCAAATCGGACCCAGAGTGGCCCCACTCACAATATCGGACCCTGAGGGGCCCCACTCACAAAATCGGACCCTGAGGGGCCCCACCCACAAAATCGGACCCTGAGGGGCCCCACCCACAAAATCGGACCCTGAGGGGCCACACCCACAAAATCGGACCCTGAGGGGCCACACCCACAAAATCGGAGCGAGGGATCCCGCCAACAATTCAAGCCCTGAGGAGCCCAGGCCAAGGAATCAGATTCTGAGGCGCCCCACCCACCAAATCAGACCCTGAGGCCAAAGTGACCCCTGAGAGGCACCCACAGTTAAAACAGATCCTGAGTTGAAAGTCTTGCAGAGGCAGCAGGCAAGTCTCTCTTAAAGGGGCAGCCCGGGCACCATTTCAAACCACTATCTGTACTTCCTTCAGGAAATACACATCTAGTTATTATTATTAAGTTGATTTCCGCAATTAATGCGGCCTGAACCGCTACACGCACAGACTCCGTTGAGGTGTCGTTTCGAAGCCAGTGTCCATGAGAGGTGTGCTAAGTATTTTTCGTGTCGATCGGATTTGTAGTTTTTGCGCAATTTGCGTTTGAAAATTTTTTTTCCCGTCATAGGAATGCACTGTCTCCAATGCTTTTCAATGGGTAATGGCAAAACGTGCCCTGAGGCGATTGAAATGACAGTTGAGCTCATTTATATGCGCAGGCAGACCCAGTTACTATGCCAACGCCTACGAACTTCACTTGAACCCCAGCACAGAGCCTCTGCCACTAATATCAGCTCTTAAAGCGAAACCCACAGCACAAATGCAAATCTAGCTTCATCACATGACACATGCCCCTGAGAGAGAATGTGTGCGCCAAAGTGGATTTAAAAGAAGCCCAGTCAGCCAAACTAGCTCTTAAAGGGCCAACGCGCCAAAGTGATTGTTAAAGGGCCAGCGCACCCAAATGAGTCTTAAAGGGCCGACACACCAAATCAGAGGCTGATCCACCCCGGCCTCCAAATCGGAGGCTGATCCACCCCGGCCTCCAAATCGGAGGCTGAGCCACCCCGGCCTCCAAATCGGAGGCTGAGCCACCCCGGCCTCCAAATCGGAGGCTGAGCCACCCCGGCCTCCAAATCGGAGGCTGAGCCACCCCGGCCTCCAAATCGGACGCTGAGCCACCCCGGCCTCCAAATCGGACGCTGAGCCACCCCGGCCTCCAAATCGGACGCTGAGCCACCCCGGCCTCCAAATCGGACGCTGAGCCACCCCGGCCTCCAAATCGGACGCTGAGCCACCCCGGCCTCCAAATCGGAGGCTGAGCCACCCCGGCCTCCAAATCTGAGGCTGAGCCACCCCGGCCTCCAAATCGGAGGCTGAGCCACCCCGGCCTCCAAATCGGAGGCTGAGCCACCCCGGCCTCCAAATCGGAGGCTGAGCCACCCCGGCCTCCAAATCGGAGGCTGAGCCACCCCGGCCTCCAAATCGGAGGCTCATCGACCCCGGCCTCCAAATAGGAAGCTCATCGACCCCGGCCTCCAAATCGGAGGCTCTTTGACCTCGGCCTCCAAATCGGAAGCTCAACGACCCCGGCCTCCAAATTGGAGGCTGAGCGACCCCAGCCTCCAAATCTTACCCAGAGTGGCCCCACCCACCAAATCAGACCCAGAGAGGCCCTGCCCACCAAATCGGACCCTGAGGGGCCCCGCCCACCATATCGGACCCTGTGGGGCCCCGCCCACCAAATCGGACCCTGAGAGGCCCCGCCCACCAAATTGGACCCAGAGTGGTCCCGCCCACCAAATTGGACCCAGAGTGGTCCCGCCCACCAAATTGGACCCAGAGGGGCTCCGCCCACAAAATCAGACCCAGAGGGGCCCCTGCCACAAAATCAGACCCTGAGGGGCCCCTGCCACAAAATCAGACCCTGAGGGGCCGCGGCCACAAAATCAGACCCTGAGGGGCCGCGGCCACAAAATCGGACCCTGATGGGCCCCAGTCACAAAATTGGACCCTGATGGGCCCCAGCCACAAAATCGGACCCTGAGGGGCCCCAACCACAAAATCGGACCCTGAGAGGCCCCGCCCACCAAATTGGACCCAGAGTGGTCCCACCCACCAAATTGGACCCAGAGGGGCCCCACCCACAAAATCGGACCCAGAGGGGCCCCTGCCACAAAATCAGACCCTGAGGGGCCGCGGCCACAAAATCGGACCCTGAGGGGCCGCGGCCACAAAATCGGACCCTGAGGGGCCCCAACCACAAAATCGGACCCTGAGGGGACCCAACCACAAAATCGGACCCTGAGGGGCCCCTGACACAAAATCGGACCCTGAGGGGCCCCGGCCACAAAATCGGACCCTGAGGGGCCCAACCCACAAAATCGGACCCTGAGGGGCCCTGCCCACCAAATTGGACCCTGAGGGGCCCCGCCCACCAAATCGGACCCTGAGAGGCCCCACCCACAAAATCGGACCCTGACGGGCCCCGGCCACAAAATCAGGCCCTGAGGGGCCCCACCCACAAAATCAGACCCTGAGGCCAAAGTGGCCCCTGAGAGGCACCCACAGTTAAATCGTATCCTGAGTTGAAAGTCTTGCAGGGGCAGCAGGCAAGTCTCTCTTAAAGGGGCAGCCCGGGCACCATTTCAAACCACTATCTGTACTTCCTTCAGGAAATACACATCTAGTATTATTATTACTATTCAGTTGATTTCCGCAATAAATGCGGCCCGAACCGCTATACGCACAGACTCCATTGAGGCCTCGTTTCAAAGCCAGCGTCCACGAGTGGTGTGCTAAGTATTTTTCATGTAGATTGGATTTGGAATGTTGCCATAGGGAAAACATGGGACAGTCGTGAGGTGGCAGTTAAGCTCATTGATATGCACAGGCTCACCCAGTTACTATGCCAACGCCTACGAACTTCACATGACCTCTCTAGGACAGCGTTTCTGGCAGATAATTTCAGCTCTTAAAGCGAAACCAACAGCATAAATGCAAATCTAGCTTCATCACATGACGCATGCCACTGAGAGAGAATGTGCGCCAAAGTGGATTTAGAAGCCCAGTGAGCCAAACTGGCCCTTAAAAGGGCCTATGCACCAAAGTGATTCTTAAAGGGAAGGCTCACCGAAATGAGTCTTAAAGGGCCGGAGCGCCAAATCGAAAGCCGAGTGACCCCAGGCTCCAAATCGGAGGCTGAGCCACCCCGACCTCCAAATCGGAGTCTGATCCACCCTGGCCCCCAAATCGGACCCAGCATGGCCCCGCTAGAAAAATCAGACCCTGAGTGGCCCCGCACACCAAATCGGACCCAGAGACCCCACTCAAAAAATCAGACCCAGAGTAGCACAGCCCACCAAATCGGATCCTGAGGGGCCCCGGCCACAAAATCGGACCCTGAGGGGCCCCGGCCACAAAATCGGACCCTGAGGGGCCCCACCCGCAAAATCGGACCCTAAGGGGCCCCGGCCACAAAATCGGACCCTGAGGGGCCCCACCCGCAAAATCGGACCCTAAGGGGCCCCACCCGCAAAATTGGACCCTGAGGGGCCCCACCTGCAAAATCGGACCCTGAGGGGCCCCACCCGCAAAATCGGACCCTGAGGGGCTCCACCCGCAAAATCGGACCCTGAGGGGCCCCAACCACAAAATCGGACCCTGAGAGGCACCGGCTACAAAATCGGACCCTGAGAGGCACCGGCTACAAAATCGGACCCTGAGGGGCCCCGGACACAAAATCGGACCCTGAGGGGCCCAACCCACAAAATCAGACTCAGTGTCCCCGCCCACCAAATCGGACCCAAAGTGGCCCCGCCCACCAAATCGGACCGAGAGTGGCCCCGCCCACCAAATGGGACCCTGAGGGGCCCCGCCCACCAAATGGGACCCTGAGGGGCCCCGCCCACCAAATGGGACCCTGAGGGGCCCCGCCCACCAAATCGGACCCTGAAGGGCCCCGCCCACCAAATCAGACCCTGAGGGGCCCCGCCCACTAAATCGGATTCTGAAAGGCCCCAACCACAAAATCGGACCCTGAGGGGCCCCACCCACAAAATCGGACCCTGAGGGTCCCCGCTGACCAAATTGAACTCTGAGGTGCCCCGCCCACCAAATCGGATCCAGAGTGGCCCGCCCACCAAATCAGACCTAGAGTGGCCCGGCTCACCAAATCGGACCCCGAGGGGCCCCGCCCACCAAATCGGACCCCGAGGGATCCCGCCCACCAAATCTGACCCCGAGGGTCCCCGCCAACCAAATTGGACCCTGTTGTCCCCGCCCACCAAATCGGACTCTGATAGATCCCGCCCACCAAATCAGACCCTGAGGGGCCCAGCTCACCAAATCAGACCCAGAGTGGCCCCGCCCACCAAATCGGACCCAGAGTGGCCCCGCCCACCAAATCAGACCCAGAGTGGCCCCGCCCACCAAATCAGACCCAGAGTGGCCCCGCCCACAAAATCGGACCCTAAGGGGCCCCACCCACAAAATTGGACCCTGAGGGGCCCCGGCCACCAAATCGGACCCCGAGGGTCCCCGCCCACCAAATTGGACCCTGAGGGGCCCCGCCCACCAAATCAGACCCTGAGGGGCCCCGCCCACCAAATCAGACTCTGAGGGCCCCGCCAACCAAATCAGACTCTGATAGATCCCACTCACCAAATCAGACCCTGAGGGGCCCCACCCTCCAAATCGGACCCTGAGGGGCCCCGGCCACAAAATCGGACCCTTAGGGGCCCCACCCACCAAATCAGCCCCTGAGGGGACCCGGCCACCAAATCGCACCCTGAGGGGCCCCACCCACCAAATCAGACCCTGAGGCCAAAGTGGCCCCTGAGAGGCACCCACAGTTGAAACGGATCCTGAGTTGAAAGTCTTGCAGGTGCAGCAGGCAAGTCTCTCTTAAAGGGGCAGCCTGGGCAGCATTTCAAACCACTATCGGTACTTCCTTCAGGAAATACACATCTAGTATTATTATTACAGACTCCGTTGAGGACTCATTATTAAGTTGATTTAGGCAATTAATGCGGCCCGAACCGCTACACGCACAGACTCCGTTGAGGTGTCGTTTCGAAGCCAGCGTCCATGAGAGGTGTGCTAAGTATTTTTCGTGTCGATCGGATTTGTAGTTTTTGCGCAATTTGCGTTTGAAAATTTTTTTTCCCGTCATTGGAATGCATTGTCTCCAATGCTTTTCAATAGGAAATGGCAAAACGTGCCCTGAGGCGATTGAAATGACAGTTGAGCTCATTGATATGCGCAGGCAGACCCAGTTACTATGCCAACGCCTACGAACTTCACATGACGCCACCAGGACAGAGCTTCTGGCACATAATATCAGCTCTTAAAGCAAAACCCACAGCACAAATGCAAATCTAGCTTCATCACATGACACATGCCCCTGAGAGAGAATGTGTGCACCAAAGTGGATTTAAAAGAAGCCCAGTCAGCCAAACTAGCTCTTAAAGGGCCAACGCGCCAAAGTGATTGTTAAAGGGCCAGCGCACCCAAATGAGTCTTAAAGGGCCGACACACCAAATCGGAGACTGAGCCACCCCGGCCTCCAAATCGGAGGCTGATCCACCCCGGCCTCCAAATCGGACAATGAGCCACCCCGGCCTCCAAATCGGAGGCTGATCGACCCAGGCCTCCAAATCAGAGGCTGAGCCACCCCGGCCTCCAAATCGGAGGCTGATCGACCCCGGCCTCCAAATCGGAGGCTGATCCACCCCGGCCTCCAAATCGGAGGCTGATCCACCCCGGCCTCCAAATCGGAGGCTGAGCCACCCCGGCCTCCAAATCGGAGGCTGAGCCACCCCGGCCTCCAAATCGGAGGCTGAGCCACCCCGGCCTCCAAATCGGAGGCTGAGCCACCCCGGCCTCCAAATCGGAGGCTGAGCCACCCCGGCCTCCAAATCGGAAGTTCATCGACCCCGGCCTCCAAATCAGAGGCTCTTTGACCTCGGCCTCCAAATCGGAAGCTCAACGACCCCGGCCTCCAAATTGGAGGCTGAGCGACCCCAGCCTCCAAATCTTACCCAGAGTGGCCCCGCCCACCAAATCGGACCCTGTGGGGCCCCGCCCACCAAATCGGACCCTGAGAGGCCCCGCCCACCAAATTGGACCCAGAGTGGTCCCGCCCACCAAATTGGACCCAGAGGGGCTCCGCCCACAAAATCAGACCCAGAGGGGCCCCTGCCACAAAATCAGACCCTGAGGGGCCGCGGCCACAAAATCGGACCCTGAGGGGACCCAACCACAAAATCGGACCCTGAGGGGCCCCACCCACAAAATCAGGCCCTGAGGGGCCCCACCCACAAAATCAGACCATGAGGCCAAAGTGGCCCCTGAGAGGCACCCACAGTTAAATCGTATCCTGAGTTGAAAGTCTTGCAGGGGCAGCAGGCAAGTCTCTCTTAAAGGGGCAGCCCGGGCACCATTTCAAACCACTATCTGTACTTCCTTCAGGAAATACACATCTAGTTCTTCTTATTATTATTTTCCAGTTGATTTCCGCAATTAATGCGGCCCGAACCGCTACACGCATAGACTCCGTTGAGGTGTCGTTTCGAAGCCAGCGTCCATGAGAGATGTGCTAAGTATTTTTCGTGTCGATCGGATTTGTAGTTTTTGCGCAATTTGCGTTTGAAAATTTTTTTTCCCGTCATTGGAATGCACTGTCTCAATGCATTTGAATGGGGAAATGGCAAAACATGCCCTGAGGCGATTCAAATGGCAGTTAAGCTCATTGATATGCGCAGGCAGACCCAGTTACTATGCCAACGCCTACGAACGTCACATGACCTCTCCAAGACAGAGCTTCTGCCACATAATATCAGCTCTTAAAGCAAAACCCACAGCACAAATGCAAATCTAGCTTCATCACATGACATATGCCCCTGAGAGAGAATGTGCGCCAAAGTGGATTTAGAAGCCCAGTGAGCCACCCTGGCTCTTAAAGGGCCGACGCGCCAAAGTGATTCTTAAAGAGCTGGCGCACCAAAATGACTCTTAAAGGGCCGGCGCGCCAAATCGAAAGCTGAGTGACCCAAGGCTCCAAATCGGAGGCTGATAGACCCGGCCTACAAAAAGGAGGCTGAGCCACCCTGGCATCCAAATTGGACCCAGAGTGGCCCCGCCCACCAAATCGGACCCAGAGTGGCCCCACCCACCAAATTGGACCCTGAGGGGCCCCACCCACAAAATCGGACCCTAAGGGGCCCCACCCACCAAATCGGACCCTGAGGGGCCCCGGCCACAAAATCGGACCCTGAGGGGCCCCACCCACAAAATCGGACCCTGAGGGGATCCGGCCACAAAATCAGACCCTGAGTGGACCCGGCCACAACATCGGACCCTGAGGGGCCCCACCCACAAAATCGGACCCTGAGGGGATCCGGCCACAAAATCAGACCCTGAGGGGACCCGGCCACAACATCGGACCCTGAGGGGCCCCACCCACAAAATTGGACCCTGAGGAGCCCCACCCACAAAATCGGACCCTGAGGGGCCCCACCCACAAAATCGGACCCTGAGGGGCCCCGCCCACCAAATTAGACCCTGAGGGGCCCCACCCTCAAAATCGGTCCCTGAGGGGCCCCTGCCACAAAATCGGACCCTGAGGGGCCCCGGCCACAAAATTGGACCCTGAGGGGCCCCGGCCACAAAATTGGACCCTGAGGGGCCCCGGCCACAAAATCGGACCCTGAGGGGCCCCACCCGCAAAATCGGACCCTAAGGGGCCCCAGCCACAAAATCGGACCCTGAGGGGCCCCACCCGCAAAATCGGACCCTAAGGGGCCCCACCCGCAAAATCGGACCCTGAGGGGCCCCAGCCGCAAAATCGGACCCTGAGGGGCCCCACCCGCAAAATCGGACCCTGAGAGGCCCCACCCACAAAATTGGACCCTGAGGGGTTCCGGCCACAAAAATCGGATCCTGAGTGGCCCCGGCCACAAAATCGGACCCTGAGGGGCCCCAGCCACAAAATCGGACCTTGAGGGGCCCCACCCACCAAATCAGACCCTGAGGGGCCCCGGCCACCAAATCGGACCCTGAGGGGCCCCAGCCACCAAATCGGACCCTGAGTGGCCCCGGCCACAAAATCGGACCCTGAGGGGCCCCATCCATAAAATCGGACCCTGAGGGGCCCCACCCACAAAATCAGGCCCTGAGGGGCCCCACCAACAAAATCAGACCCTGAGGCCAAAGTGGCCCCTGAGAGACACCCACAGTTAAATCGTATCCTGAGTTGAAAGTCTTGCAGGGGCAGCAGGCAAGTCTCTCTTAAAGGGGCAGCCCGGGCACCATTTCAAACCACTATCTGTACTTCCTTCAGGAAATACACATCTAGTTATAGTGGTTTGAAAAAACCACTATATTGTAATCCGAACGCTGCTAACTTATTCTTCTTCTTATTATTATTATTATTATTATTAAGTTGATTTCCGCAATTAATGCAGCCCGAACCGCTACACGCACAGACTCCGTTGAGGTGTCGTTTCGAAGCCAGCGTCCATGAGAGGTGTGCTAAGTATTTTTCGTGTCGATCGGATTTGTAGTTTTTACGCAATTTGCGTTTGAAATTTTTTTTTCCCGTCATTGGAATGCACTGTGTCAATGCTTTTCAATGGGAAGCTTAAAACGTGCCCTGAGGCGATTGAAATGGCAGTTGAGCTCATTGATATGCGCAGGCAGACCCAGTTACTATGCCAACGCCTACGAACGTCACATGACATCTCCAGAACAGAGCTTTTGCCACATAATATCAGCTCTTAAAGCTAAACCCACGGCACAAATGCAAATCTAGCTTCATCACATGACGCATGCCCCTGAGAGAGAATGTGTGCGCCAAAGTGGATTTAGAAGCCCAGTGAGCCACCCTGGCTCTTAAAGGGCCGACGCGCCAAATTGATTCTTAAAGAGCCGGCGCACCAAAATGAGTCTTAAAGGGCCGGCGCGCCAAATCGAAAGCTGAGTGACCCAAGGCTCCAAATCGGAGGCTGATAGACCCTGGCCTACAAAAAGTAGGCTGAGCAACCCTGGCATCCAAATCGGACCCAGAGTGGCCCCGCCCACGAAGTCGGACCCAGAGTGGCCTCGCCCACCAAATCAGACCCAGAGTGGCCCCGCCCACCAAATTGGACCCTGAGGAGCCCCACCCACAAAATCGGACCCTGAAGGCCCCACCCACAAAATCGGACCCTGAGGGGCCCCACCCACAAAATCGGACCCTGAGGGGCCCCACCCACAAAATCGGACCCTGACTGGCCCCGGCCACAAAATCGGACCCTGACGGGACCCGGCCACAAAATCGGACCCTGAGGGACCCCACCTACAAAATTGAACCCCGAGGGGCCCCAACCACAAAATCGGACCCTGAGGGGCCCCAACCACAAAATCGGACCCAGAGTGGACCTGCCCACCAAAATGGACCCAGGGGGCTCCACCCACAAAATCAGACCCTAAGGGGCCCCACCCACAAAATCGGACCCTGAGTAGACCCGGCCACAAAATCAGACCCTGAGGGGCCCCAGCCACAAAATCGGACCCTGAGGGGCCCCAGCCACAAAATCGGACCCTGAGGGTCCCTGGCCACAAAATCGGACCCTGAGCGGCCCAACCACAAAATCGGACCCTGAGGGGCCCCGGCCACAAAATCGGACCCTGAGGGGTCCCAGCCACAAAATCGGACCCTGAGGGGCCCCGGCCACGAAATCGGACCCTGACGGGTGCCGGCCACAAAATCGGACCCTGAGGGGCCCCAACCACAAAACCGGACCCTGAGGGGCCCCAACCACAAAATCGGACCCTGAGGGGCCCCAACCACAAAATCGGACCCTGAGGGGCCCCGGCCACAAAATCTGACCCTGAGAGACCCCGGCCACAAAATCGAACCCAGAGGGGCCCCACCCACAAAATTGGACCCTGAGCGCCCCCAACCACAAAATCGGCCCTGAGGGGCCCCGGCCACAAAATCGGACCCTCAGGGGCCCCGCCCTCAAAATCGGACCCTCAGGGGCCCCTCCCTCAAAATCGGACCCTGAGAGGCCCCGCCCACCAAATCAGACCCTGAGGGGCCCCGCCAACCAAATCGGACTCTAAGGGGCCCCACCCACAAAATCAGACCCTGAGGGCCCCCAACCACAAAATAGGACCCTAAGGGGCCCCACCCTCAAAATCGGACCCTGAGTAGACCCGGCCACAAAATCAGACCCTGAGGGGCCCCAACCACAAAATCGGACCCTGAGGGGCCCAGACCACAAAATCGAACCCTGAGGGGCCCCACCCTCAAAATCGGATCCTGAGGGGCCCAACCAACAAAATCGGACTCTGAGGGGCCCCAGCCACAAAATCGGACACTGAGGGGCCCCACCCACAAAATCAGACCTGAGGGGATCCGGCCACAAAATCAAACCCTGAGGGGCCCCACCCACAAAATCGGACCCTGAGGGGCCCCAACCACAAAATCGGACCCTGAGGGGCCCCGGCCACAAAATTGGACCCTGCGGGGCCCCGGCCACAAAATCGGACCCTGAGGGGCCCCGCCTACAAAATCGGACCCTGAGGGGATCCGGCCACAAAATTAGACCCTGAGGGGCCCCACCCACAAAATTGGACCCTGAGGGGCCCCACCCACAAAATCAGACCCTGAGGGGCCCCACCCACAAAATCGGACCCTGAGGGGCCACACCCACAAAATCGGAGCCTGAGGGATCCCCGCCAACAATTCAAGCCCTGAGGAGCCCAGGCCAAGGAATCAGATCCTGAGGCGCCCCACCCACCAAATCAGACCCTGAGGCCAAAGTGGCCCCTGAGAGGCACTCACAGTTAAAATGGATCCTGAGTTGAAAGTCTTGCAGAGGCAGCAGGCAAGTCTCTCTTAAAGGGGCAGCCCGGGCACCATTTCAAACCACTATCTGTACTTCCTTCAGGAAATACACATCTAGTTCTTCTTATTATTATTATTAAGTTGATTTCCGCAATTAATACAGCCCGAACCGCTACACGCACAGACTCCGTTGAGGTGTCGTTTCGAAGCCAGCGTCCATGAAAGGTGTGCTAAGTATTTTTTGTGTCGATCAGATTTGTAGTTTTTGCGCAATTTGCGTTAGAAAAATTTTTTTCCCGTCATTGGAATGCACTGTCTCCAATGCTTTTCAATGGGAAATGGCAAAACGTGCCCTGAGGCGATTGAAATGGCAGTTGAGCTCATTGATATGCGCAGGCAGAACCAGTTACTATGCCAACGCCTACGAACGTCACATGACATCTCCAGAACAGAGCTTCTGCCACATAATATCAGCTCTTAAAGCGAAACCCACAGCACAAATGCAAATCTAGCTTCATCACATGACACATGCCGCTGAGAGAGAATGTGCGCCAAAGTGTATTTAGAAGCCCAGTGAGCCAAACTGGCTCTTAAAGGGATGAAGCGCCAAAGTGATTCTTAAAGGGCTGCCGCACCGAAATGAGTCTAAATCAAAAGCTGAGTGACCCCAGGCTCCAAATCGGAGGCTGAGCCACCCCGGCCTTAAAAATTCCTCAGAATTGAAGCAAAAGCAGATTTCTATGATCAGATATTACAAAGTTTCCTATATTCACCTGTACTATTGATTTAAGCTAAAGTTTGCTGAAAGAATAGTGAACATTTAAGGATTTTTTAGGGCAATTTTTTTGTTTTTGCTATCGGACTATGTAAAGAGAACTCTACCAAGTGATATCTTTAGCATTAAAAGAAAAAAATCAATTTAATAAAGATTCTTATTATTATAAAAGTTAAATCTTTTGTTTCACATCTAATACATTTGCATTTTAATATTTTTTTTAAATAATATTGTTATTAAATTTTTAATTGGGGATTTTGACCTTCGATCACATGATCACGTTTTCAATGAGCTTCAGTAATGCATTATTGCAGTGTGTTGTGAAATTGTGGATTTCTAACATTCTAGCATAGCAGAAAGCTGCCATGGCAATGCGTGATGCCAATGGACGTTACAAGTGACAGTCGCCATGTTGAAGGCATTTAAATGCCATTGTCGATCTTGATAGAGGAATGTAATAGGTTAAATTGATGCTATCCCAGCAAGCTATGATCATATCCATTGCTCTCACATAACAACTATGAAGCAGAGCCGTCCTCTGCACGGCATAAAGTGGCTCCGCTCATGAGCCAGCTCCCAACCGGACTGCACTCAGATGTTATACTAGTACTGTCTGATTCCTTCACAGACCCATAGACTTGCACTGCCAAGTTTGATCTGACCCTTGGTTCAAAATCAGACATATCACCACAATATTATGTGGACCACCAAAAATAACGTATATGTGAATGGCCCCATAGACTATCACAGGTACGAGTGCTATACATAAAAACCATGAACAATATCCATATGTAAAAACAGGTGTCTGAATGAGGCCAAAGGCTGTGGTCACATGATGTGTTTGTGATGCATTTTTTGCCATGATTTCCTGAAAACACTGTAAAAAACATCAATTTTAAGAAAATTGTTGTAAAAAAATGCATTTCAAATGCATCAGGTATCCACAGCCTTAGGTCACATTCACACGCTCAGTATCTGGTCAGTTTTTTACCTCTGTATTTGTAATCCAAAACCAGATGTGGGAGATAAGTACAGAAGTGGTGATGTGTTTCTAGTATACTTTTCCTCTGATTGTTCCACTCCTGCTTTTTGCTTACAAATACTGAGGTAAAAAGTCACGTGGCCTTTGTCAGGACTTCCAGCAACCATTAGGCCACATTCACACGCTCAGTATTTGGTCAGTATTTTACCTCAGTATCTGTAAGCCAAATCCAGGAGTGGGTGATAAATACAGAAGTGGTGACATGTTTCTGTTATACAGGGTGGGCCATTTACTGTATATGGATAGACCTGGGTAGGCCATTTATAAAGTTGGATCCAAAATGGCCAACTTCAAAATGGCCACCATGGTTACCACCCATCTTGAAAAGTTTTCCCCCTCCCATATACTAATGTGCCACAAACAGGAAGTTGATATCACCAACCATTCCCATTTTATTTAGGTGTATCTATATAAATGGCCCACTCTGTCCTTTTTCTCTGATTTTTCCACTCCTAGTTTTGACAAATACTGAACATGTGAACATGGCCTTTTCAACCTCCCATAGGCAATGCTGAAAAGTTATTGTATGATGTATATACTTATGTGGCGCCCCAGGAGTATGGTCGCCACAGTGGCATTGCCTTCTTCCAGGGAGGGTAATGTCAGGCTTGGAAGCAATAAAGGGTCTCTCTAGCAGTTAACCATAACATGCAACACAGTTCCCACTCCAGGCCAGCAGAGAGAGCTCTGAAACAGAATTTGGGGAGGAGTGTTCTCTGAGGGCCAGGAAGGGAAATGAGGAGTTAGTGTGAGGAGGGCAAAGAGTGTAGACGTGTGGAGAGAAGCTGGAGGTTGAGCTGAGGAGAGAGAGCTCCCTCCCAGTGATAGCGCATGATCTGGAGCCTGGTCTCCACAGTTGTATGGATACTGAAGGTCCTGCACCAGAAACCAGAGGAATAAGAAGCTGTAAATGTTCTATTTCCACCTAAGACTCGGAGGCACAACAGCGACGGGTGAGCCAAGAGAGATAGAGGGCTACAGCTGTCTGCCATACGAGGTAGTTTTAAGAGAAGATAAGAAGGAGGAACTTCAGTGTAACACGTACTGCATGTACCTCAAGCCAGCGCTAGGAAGCAGACTACACAACCCATCTGATAGAAAGATACCTGAGTTGCTTCCAGGCTAGCCTGCTCCTGTGCCATCTGTAATCAGGACCCTGGACTACGTTTGCCAAGTAAAGGTAAAGAAACTGCACCCTGCATTCTGCTACACTGCCCTGGGATCAACAGCCCTACCTGTGGAGGGCTACAACATCATTGCTGCACTACACCGTCCCAGAGGATCTGTCTGCAGCGTCGGCTTAACACCTCCCTTGCCGAACACCACAGGTGGCGTCACGAATCATCTATTCATAAACTTTATTCCATCACTCCCTTACATGGACGCCCAGGGCCACGGACCGGGTCACCGCTACTGTGACACTTCCCTGTGAAATACCGGCCCGGTACCAAGTACCCCACTGCCCTGGCGGGCGATCCACTTAGATATATACAGTATAATATGCTATATGTTGTAATATATTGCTATTTGCCGTAATTACATTATAGTATTATAAGAAAGTTCCTGTCTTTGTGCAATGAGCCAGACATCTCGTGATATGTCCAGTCAACACTTGAGGTTGTCCCACAGCATTAATCCATTATTCTATACAAGGTGACGTGTATCTGTTACCTATGCTAAACATTTGCAATATACAATGAGAGATGAGATTTGCCTGTAGCCAATATTGCCCACCAGGGATGGCTAGTGAAAATTTGCCAAGGGCAACCCCATAGGAGAATATAAGAGTGAAATGTGGCTAATTCCGGCAAAGGAGAGGAGTGAGTGCTGACAGAGCATTTCTCTGCATTTGGCCCCAGGGTTTCTATGCAGAGGGATTATTACGCCATGTTTAAAAACCATTAGTCTTGAAAGATGTGTAAGAACATTAACTGTTTATAAGGTGTAAAACGATAAACCTCCTGACGGGATCAAACAACAACATTATGTTCTAGATTTCTGCAGATTAATTTGTAACGTGTTCAACGCAAATGTTCAGAATTAAAAGAACGGAGTTAAAGGAATAATCCAATATAAGATGAAACATTGCACTACATGCAATCCTAAGTTTTGAAGAACAGGAAGAGGGAAAAATCTGTGCCCTCTGTAGCAAGCTTTGCCCACCGCCCTGGCCACCCCAATTCCATGTGAACGCCATCTAAATGTCTAAGCAAAGAGGATGTGATTTCATGAAGTTTCTGCGTAGTTTTGGAGCATTTTATTTCCTCTACAGGCTGAAAAAAACAAGGAAAAAAAAAACGCGGTTGCATTTTTAAGTACAGAATGAAAGCTTTTCTGTACTATTACAAACACAGATTCACATCTGCACCAAAAAGGCATCAAATAAGGGGGAAAACACATAAAAGAAACATAGCAAACATGCAATAACCATAGAAGATTGTTATTTCGTCATGTGGTGTGGACACCTGCAGAAAATGTGCAGGGGAAAAAAATGCAGCATTTATGTCTGAACACGGCCTTCAGCGTTACATTTTTATTACATTTTTTAGGGGTTTAATTATAGAGAAAAAATATAAATCACACCATTTTTTCTATGCCATTTACCAATTCCTGTAAATAATCTGATCTCTGTGTTGTGCGGTCATTACGATTACAAGAATAACTAAATAAAATTTGGCACTCAACTCATGAAAGTTTGTTGCAAAAACTTTAATGCAGTCCAAATAAGGCTGTGTTCACACACAGCGTTTTTTTAGCGGTATTTTTAGCGGTTTTGCCAATAAAACCGCTATAAAACCGCTAAAAATAAGCTTCCCATTAATTTCTATGCATTTTGCACTTTTTGTGCATATTGATGCGTTTTTTACCATCGCGGTAAAAAACGCAGCATGCTCATTAATTTTGTGGAATATTCCACGTTTCTGGCTAGTTCTAGGCGTTTTGAAAACGCGCCGGAAAAAAACGCATCAAAGCCACGCAAAAACCGCGACGAAAACGCGCAGACAAAAAAGGCGCGGTTTCTGGGAAGGGAGTCAGGTTTTTGAGCAGAAATTTTCTGCTACGTGTGCACTTAGCCTAAACGTTTCGGTCATCAATGGACCTTCATCAGTATACCGAATGCTTTAGTTGTATCTGTATAGGTTGTCGGTGCTAATAGTAAGCAATCATGAGCAGGCTGAAGGAAGCATTATCCATCATCAGCCGGTAAATATAGTCCTGTGTAACAGAAAAAGTAGTATATAATTTACATATGGATCTACTGGGTTGGGATATGGGGATTATCAGTGGTGATGTGGATATCAGTGGATCCCTGTCATAGTAGAGCAGGGAATAGAGAAATATCAGTGGTGGTAGGTGGCTCAGGTGTCCATGTCCAACATGGTGTCCATTGATTACAAGGACATCAAATATGTCCATGTTGTTTGCTGAGTTGTGATGTTTATTCTTTAAAAAAAAAAGCAAATTAAAACTGAACTTATTATAACTGCTATCTAAAAATTGTAATTAATTTTACAGGAAGAAAAAAAATATATTTTATTCTTCTTCCAGAATACAGAGAAACAAAAAATACTCTACAATGTACAGATGTAGCTCTATAGATTAGATCACAAGATCTATATCTATCCGTGATTAGAGGTGAGATTGGAGGTGTCTATGGTAATTTTTGTCCATTCATCCAGCGGGGTTCACCATCTCCATTCTAGTTCATCACTAATGGGATTGAGGTCAGGGTTCTGTGCAGGCAGTCAGGTTCTTCCACACCAGACTCCTCCAACCATGTGTAACACCCCTTTAGGGCTACCACTGTACCCTGGGTGTTATGGAGGGTCTCACCTCTTTTGTACGCAGTGCCTCCACCCGAATCTTGATTGGAGCTCTGTCTCTGGGCTGCAGAAGGACAGTCATCTTCTGCCAGGGGCTGATTCGGGAAACCCCTGACACAGCTCGGTACACAGGAAGCAGGAGTAAAACAGTTTTACAGATTTATTGCTATAAAGCAGAATTGAGATGGGTTTAAAGGAATAAACATACAATGCAATTAACTGTGCTCTATAAAAGTCATATACACATCACCGTCTAATTAAACTACAGCTCTGCAAATATAATGTGGCAAAGTCCCCCTCTTCTGTATTTGCTCAATCCAAACATTGGGGCCCAGTTGCCGCGGATGTTGGCGCGCAAAGTAACAATCGTGGGTGCACTTAGATGAACATTGATGTCAATAGTTTATGTTGCCTTGTACTCACTGTAAATAGCGCTGATAGAACCACAAGTCTCATAAGGGCACTCACTGTGTCTCTAATGACCAGAGGATTCTTTGGACTCCAGCTGGGGGTTGCAGGATTTAGACCTTTATCCGATAGGAGTGCCGGCCGGACTCTCTGGATCTTTGCTCTCTCCAGCAACACAGGTTCTCCGCGGGGTCCCCCACACTCTGCAACTTAGGGGAATCAAGATCCACACCGCTCTGTCTCTCATAACCAGCAGCAGCCACGTTCTCTCTCCTGTGCACATTTCCTTTCACTTTCTCCACAGCGTCCTCCCCCAAGTCCCTCCTCCTCCCTTCTTCTATCATCTCACTGGAACAAGGATTCCTGGGAGTTGTAGTCTTTTGCCACTCAGGAGAAAAACGATTAGTGTCTGTAGGTCCCTGTTTAACAGCCACTGCAAAACTCTTCTTAGAGTGTGTAAGCTCCAGCATGCCGGTAGATGCTCTGACAGTTCCCTGTGCAGGTGTTACACATGCATTTAAGGATGTTGCTTTGATTCCAAAGGTACAGTCAGGCTGAAACAGAAAAAGGACTTCACCAAACCATTTCCAGGAAGTCAAAGCATACAACTGTCCAAAATGTCTTGGTATGATGAAACATTAAGAGTTCCCCTCACTGGAACAAAGGAACCTGGATACGAACCCCATAACATTATCCCTCTTCCATCTAACTTCACAGCTGGCACAACACAGTCAGGCAGGTAAGGTCTTCCTGTCATTCACCAAACCCAGACTCATCCATCAGATGCTAGATAGAATAAAAAGTGACTTATAATTTCACAGAATACATTTCCGTTCCTCCAGAGTCCAGTGGTGGCAGCTTTACACCACTCCATCCAATCCTTGTCATTGTGCTTTGTGATGTAAAGCTTCTATGCAGCTACTTGGCCATACAAACCAATGCCATACAACTCTCAGAGCAGCTTTTGTGCTGTGGCCAGAGAAGATTTGCACTCTGCAGTTATGGAGTCAGCAGAGCAATGGTGACTTTTCTGTCCTGTGCTCTTCAGCACTCGGTGACCCCGCTTTGTAGGTTTACGTGGTCTAAAATGAGTTGCTGTGCTTTCTTCCACTTTTCGTTAATACCATTCACAAGTGATTGTGAAATATTTAGCAGAGAACATATATCATAACCTGACTTGTTTCATCTCCTATTCCAAGTCGGTTGTAAGTGTCATGGGTGTGTCAGGCGTTGACAGACAGTCATAATAGATCCGAATGTAGAAGGTCTTTGCAATTAGCACTACAAGCACCTTCTTAATGTTTACATCTTTGTTATGGAGTGATATTCTTCTCCCTCTAGGACCCAACAGATAACTCCACCTTGTGTTGCTAATTAACACATCCTTGCTGAAGGTTTAGATACCTGAAGTCTCTTCAGCAGGGTGCTGGTGTTAGCTGAAATTCCTTAGTATCTTCTTGGAGGATTGCTGGTGTGATATCTCGGTGGTCTTCTCAAGCTAATTGAATCCCCTCCTTCATCCTCCCTCTCTGTCTTTAGTTGTAGTATTGGCTGACAAGTGCTAACCCATTCCCTCCCTATACAGGGCCTATCGCTATGGTCAGGCGGGGATTAGGTTCATGCTCGGTGATAGATGTGGAACCTATTTAGGGACGTTTAGAGCAGACAGAGTGTCATTAGATCTGCCTAGGGGTCTCCACTTCCCCCTTCCCTAGTGTTTGGGCTTCCCCTCCCCATTGTTGTGCACATTGCCCAACGTGACAGTAAACTTTGCGCACGGTAGAACGGCACAGCTGTGGACACTGCTTATTGGCTATTGCCAGGTTCTGCAGATCAGCTTTTATTTATAAAAAGGAGCTGATCTGCATCAATATGGGTGATTAATATAGTTAGCTTTTTTGCTGATCACAGTTCAGGTGTTCTGTATCATACAGTTGCCTAAAACAGATGCCATTTGCAAATGAAGGAGAAGATTCTAAGGAAGCGTCAATATAAAAGTACTGGAAAACCCCTTTTATTGTCACACGCTGCGGGAACCATTGTTTTGTTGTTTGTATGTACAATCATAAAAAGTAGAAAACCTGCAGAATTATTTCCAGTTCCTTACTTCCCTAAAGTATACATTTGCTAGAACTTTTTCGTTTCCATCTGTCTTTTTTTATTTTTAGTTCTTTTTTTATTTTTGGAAATATGCCACCGGCAACAAGAACATGACAACATTTCTCACTATCCCACAACTTGTCATAGATTCTCTTCTAAGTTAGTGGCAGAAACTGCACAAGATGTTATGCTCTTTATTGTGACATCTGTAGGTTTTTATTCCAGAGCCATGTGGAGAGCACTTTTCCAACTAATCTATTTTTGTAAAATGATCTGGCTAAGTTTGCTACATATATCTTGTCCATAACATTTACCAGATCCAAATGGATCCGAATGGACGACTTTGGCTTTTATGATGTCAGTTGTGGATCTGTACTGCCGATCACAACGTCAGATACAATAGCCTCACATACCATTATTGCAGCAGTGGTCATGTGTGGTGTATAGCATGTCATCATGGCAACAAAGTACACAAAGACCAGTGGGGAACAATGGCAGAAGTGCTGGATCTCCAGGAGTTTCAGCAGGTAAGTAATGCCTCTTTTATTAAGTAAACAAATTTTCCCCCAATGCCATTTATTTTAATAATTGAAAAAATCCCTTCCATATTCAGATTGCCAATGATTGCAAAAGAAGCCAAAATTGCTGAAGGATACTTGTGAGTGTAGGGAAGGTGACCTGACGGACGGACGGACTTGTCAGAATAGAGAAAGGAAGGTTTGCACAGTTTAGACAGGTGTCAGTTACTACAGTGGGGAAACAGCTGAGAAAGTGTAGTGGACGTGCAGTACCTTGGGTTGACCAGTAGAGGGCAGGGAGGAGTGTGAGCAAAGGACTTGACATCAGCTTAGGGCTTAGGAAACCGTTGGTCATGGGGGGCGGAGTTATAGGGAATCGGGAATGATATAAATTTGACAGGAGGGTTCCAGAAAGGTCCAGTCCCCAGGGGGAGCTCAAGTGACAGGAGGACTACGACAGTTTGTGCACTGTGAGGAAAACCAAACCAGTGGGACTGAGGAGAGAGAAAGTCCGGGGGGTGGTCCTGACACGAAAGTACCGCAGCATTGACGAGGCAAGGAGGAAAAGCATACCATATTGAGAGAGACAACTCATCAGCAAAAGTACTGTTGGTTTACGGGCCTAAGGCGGCCACAGCAACGGATCTGACAGGAGCGTCTAAGAGTGAAGAGGGGACGTGCGTACATGTACGTCCCCAGTGCAAAGTACGGTGTGCGTGAAGCGGCCATGGAAATGGATGGCCGCAAAGGAAATATTGTGGTGTACTGTGAGGGCCGTCAGTCGGACGTTGAGAGAATAAACTTGGACCTGTTGAACCCGAAATTGCCTCCATCTTGTGTCTGTACGTTACTGTGCGGTATACAGAGGGACAACCCCCAGTCCGGCCCACCGACCCTACATGAGGATTTGGCAGGTTGATGAGTGTCAGGTTAAATTCAGCACCACTGACAGTTCCTCAGCTGTCGCTTTCCCTTAGGCCTCACTCACGCGTCAGTATTAGAGCAACAGGCAAACTTGTCACATTCAAAAGCACAATGCTACAATATAACATCTCCTGTATGCACTTGTTCAAGGGGTTTTCCACTACTCAGATATCCCCTTCTGAATCCCCGCAGTAGAATAATACCACATAGTCACCACTGCTGCTAGAGTTAGATGCTAGCAGGAACCCGGGATGCAGTGGCGAGCAGGAGGCAGAGCAAGAGTTAACGGGCACTTTATGCAAGGAAGTGAACAGTCAATACTCCATGCAGGGAGTTTGCAGTAATAATACAGTACGAATGCAGGAAGGGGAATGGTCGATAAAACAATGTTAGCAACAAATAGCACGAAACGATTCAACTTATCAGTCTGTAGCTTCCAGACGGACAAGGTTGAAAGATCCCACGATGGCGACGCAGGTGCCGCGAGACTTCTCTGAAGCAATCCCGGATGAAGTTAAGACACTGTCTTGGTACCGCAATGGTGTGGTCTGGCTCATCCCGACGTAATCCCTCAGTCCTGATACATGGTGTTATGTGACGGATAGCAGTTGGCTCAGCGAGTGTGAAACAAAGTCCTGGGGTGGAGGCCTCAGCAGAAACCCGCGGACAGGCGTGTAGGGTCGGCATGGTACGGCACGTCAGTAGTCTTCAGGGGTGCTGACCAGTCAGGGCTCTCGGGTGCCGGAGTCTGCAAGGTGTTCAGTCTTGTAGGTGCACAAGTAGTGTGTGCAGGGGCAGACAGGCTGCAGAGTAAGGCTACTTTCACACTTGCGTTTTTTTGCTGCGCATTTGTTGCGCACACAAATGCATGAAAAAAACGCATCATGCGTTTGTGTACATTTTTTTGCGGGTTTTGGTGCAGTTTTTTTTAAAAAGCGCATGCTTTTTTTGCGCATACGTGCGCATTACAATGCACGTATGCACACCCATAGACTATAATGGGTGTTTTGCTGTAAAAAAAACGCATTGCAACAGGATGCATTTTGTGCGCCCGAGCGCACACTACAAAAAAACGCATGTGCATACAAATGCGTACAAACGCATTTGTATGCGCAACTATGCGCACCCATGTAAAAGATAAGGGAAAAAACGCATGCGTTTTTTTGCGCAAAAAAAACGCAAGTGTGAAACCAGCCTAAGACCGCTGTTTGGTCAGAAGCAGCGGAGATGGAGTCAACCTTATGCTTCAGCGTGTACTGTCTTCCCGCCAGTAACCCCATTTTCGCGTGCTCAGCTCCTTTTATATCCATCCCACCCCCTATACTCGGGTGCAAAGGTCTGCGTTGGTCAGAAAGTTTTACAGGAAGCCCTTCCCCCGGCAACACTGGTGACAGCCCTGATAGTTCCAGCCCGGGCATGCAAGAAGCTGCCCTATCCCGGTCCATCATCCTACACTAGCACCAATACAGTGGTGTCAGCACTGGATCTCCCGGGGAACGGGTGACATTGCACTGTTTCAGTGCGAAAGCCAGTGCTGATATCGCGGGAACAGCACCAGCACCGGAGGTGAGTATAGGTGTTATTGTTTTACTGGGAGGAAACATAGGGATTCAGAAGGCATTGTCCGAGAACTGGAAAACCCATTTAAGTAACCATCATGAGTAGTGATGAGCAAATCTGTTTGGAAAACCATCGCCAAACATAAATATGGCATATTCAGATCCATGATCGGAGACCCGAGCAAAATTTTATAAAATCGGTAACATTCGGTAAAAGTGCGGGAAAATATTTGCGCTGCCACAAAAGTATTTTCAGCGCATTAGCAACGATAACGGTGGTGAATCCTGAGCGTTTGGCACGTGTTTGATGAGGGGAGGGGGGTTTTCAGAGCTCAGAGGCGCGGCGTTCTTGTAAACAGTCATTTATTTTTTTTTGTAACTATGTGTGCACATTGCGGTTAGTCAATCAGGGCGCAGGAAACACCCACAATGTCCTGACACAACGGCTTGTGTCATTGGCAGCTGAAATCACATGTCCCTCTCCATATAAATAGCGGACATCTTGTTTTAGCACCATTTTGACATTGTGACAGAGCAGAGAGGCTGCTACTGACGCTGGCACTGTTAACAGCAAGGCTTTAGCTAGTTAATTAGGCGATTGTATATCAGTCAGATAGTGTAGCTATTCAAAATCACCTAGGAGACCAAAATGCTTCAAATGATAAATACATCCAAAATGAACAGAAGCTAAGTCTAAAATTATGTATCTTTATTGCAAAATATTCATAAAAACATCAGAACATATAAAAAAGGTGGGGGACATAGCAACAGGGTCACCGCATCAAGGGTAAATAGCAATACATGCTGAATAAATGTATCCATGAAATAAGTTGGTTGTGTGCAAAAATGCAGAGAAATCAAAAAAGTACCATCAAATTAAGCCATATGAGTATGTGCCAATAATTATTGTATAATTAATGCAAGATTGCACAAAGAAAATGAATAAACTCCATGGAAATAGTAATTTTCAAACACCAAACAGGGGTAACTGGTATCAAGAACCGTGTGGAAACAATTGCATGCAAGTGCAAATAACAATGTATAAGAATAATACCCCAAGGCTGGGAATGAAAAAAGGTTAGAAAGATTATGGCATATTTACCTTGGTAGCGGGCAGGAGGACCCCGACGCGCGTTTCGCGGTAGCTTTATCAAGGGGCTTGCCCTTATTTGCACATGCATGCAATTGTTTCCACATGGTTCTTGATACCAGTTACCCCTGTTTGGTGTTTGAAAATTACTATTTCCATGGAGTTTATTCATTTTCTTTGTGCAATCTTGCATTAATTATGCAATAATTATTGGCACATACTCATATGGCTTAATTTGATGGTACTTTTTTGATTTCTCTGCATTTTTGCACACAACCAACTTATTTCATGGATACATTTATTCAGCATGTATTGCTATTTACCCTTGATGCGGTGACCCTGTTGCTATGTCCCCCACCTTTTTTATATGTTCTGATGTTTTTATGAATATTTTGCAATAAAGATACATAATTTTAGACTTAGCTTCTGTTCATTTTGGATGTAGATAGTGTAGCTAGTTTCCAGCATGGCTGTTAAATTGACCTTCCAGCACTTTTTTTTCTTTTTTGGTCTTTACTGAGGTCCACAAAGAAAGCCAGCAGGGCACATGTTGTGCACTGCTTCTATTGTGCGCCATGCACGAGTATACTGTAGCATTCTAATTAATATTTTTTCAGTAAATGTGAAAAAGCCTGCTGTATCCCACATTTTAGCTAGTTAGCTAGGTGGTTGTATATCAGTCAGACAGTGTAGCTAGCTAGTATCCAATGTGGCTGTTAAGTTTACCTTTCAGCATTTTTTTTGTCATTACTGAGGTCCACAGACAAAGTCAACAGGGCACAAGTCCTTCAAGTGCACTGCTTCTATTTTATCCATGCACGATTATAGCATTCTAATTAATATTTTTTCACAAGCTATATGTGAAACAGCTTGCTGTATCCCACCTTGTCATTTAGTGCTGTGGTGGTATAAAATTGTCTGCAGACCTAAGGCTGGTTTCACATTTGCGTTTTTTAGCGCTGGAAAAAAACGCATACCTGCGCATGCGTTTTTTCCCCTATATTTAACATGGGTGCGCATACCTGCGCGCTGGTAAGCGCATGTATGCGATTTTCATGCGCTGCGTTTTTTTGGGGTGTGCGTTGGTATTTTCCAGACGCAGCATGTTGCATTTTTTGGCCCTGCAAAAAAGCGCATGCGCACATATGCGCACGTTTTGCGCTAAAAATGGCCATTATAGCCTATGGATGCACATATGTGCGCACTGGCATGCTCATGTATGCGTTTTTTTGCATATGCGTTTTTTTTTTTTAACCATGGAATTTAGGGGTTTGGGTTAGAGTTAGGGTTAGTTAAGGGGGTTTAGGGTTAGGGTTATGGTCAGGGTCAGGGTTAGGGTTGGGGTTTGGGTCAGGGTTAGGGTTAAGTATGGTTTGGTTAAGGGTTAGGGTCAGGGTTAGGGTCAGGATTAGGGTTAAGTATGGTTTTGTTAAGGGTTAGGGTCAGGGTTAGGGTTAGGGTTAGGGTTAGGGTCAGGGTTAGGGTTAGGGTTAGGGTTAGGGTCAGGGTTAGGGTTAGGGTCAGGGTTAGGGTTAAGTATGGTTTTGTTAAGGATTAGGGTCAGGGTTAGGGTCAGGATTAGGGTTAAGTATGGTTTTGTTAAGGGTTAGGGTCAGGGTTAGGGTTAGGGTTAGGGTTAGGGTCAGGGTTAGGGTCAGGATTAGGGTTAAGTATGGTTTTGTTAAGGATTAGGGTCAGGGTTAGGGTCAGGATTAGGGTTAAGTATGGTTTTGTTAAGGGTTAGGGTCAGGGTTAGGGTTAGGGTTAGGGTTAGGGTCAGGGTTAGGGTTAGGGTTAGGGTTAGGGTCAGGGTTAGGGTTAGGGTCAGGGTTAGGGTTAAGTATGGTTTTGTTAAGGATTAGGGTCAGGGTTAGGGTCAGGATTAGGGTTAAGTATGGTTTTGTTAAGGGTTAGGGTCAGGGTTAGGGTTAGGGTTAGGGTCAGGGTTAGGGTCAGGATTAGGGTTAAGTATGGTTTGGTTAAGGGTTAGGGTCAGGGTTAGGGTTAGGGTTAGGGTCAGGGTTAGGGTCAGGATTAGGGTTAAGTATGGTTTGGTTAAGGGTTAGGGTCAGGGTTAGGGTTAGGGTTAGGGTCAGGGTTAGGGTTAAGTATGGTTTTGTTAAGGGTTAGGGTCAGGGTTAGGGTTAGGGTTAGGGTCAGGGTTAGGGTTAGGGTTAGGGTTAGGGTCAGGGTTAGGGTTAGGGTTAGGGTCAGGGTTAGGGTTAGGGTTAGGGTTAGTTAGGGTATAGGGTTTGGGTTAGGGTTAAGTATGATTTGGTTAAGGGTTAGGGTCAGGGTTAGGGTTAGGGTTAGGGTCAGGGTTAGGGTTAGGGTTAGGGTCAGGGTTAGGGTTAGTAAAGTCATGGTTTGGGTAGTGTGAGGGGCCACCTAAAAATGTTGGAAAAAAACGCAAACGCGGTAAAAACGCACTAAAAACGCATACAAACGCATAAAAACGCTGCGTTTTTTTCATGCATGCTCATAAAAATGCTTGAAAAAAACGCAGCAGTTGTATGCTTATGTATGCGTTTTTTCAATGCGTTTTTTTGCGGGAAAAACGCGCTGCAAAAAAAAGCAAGTGTGAAACTAGCCTAAGGCACATTAAAAACAAATTATAATTTTTTCTGCTGCTAAATGTGAAACATCCTGCTGTATCCTGACTTAAAAAATAGTTTGTATCATCTAGTGTGTTATAGAGGCCTGATCCATAGGCCCCCCCAAAAATATTATGTTCCTAGTGTCATACAGTAGAGGACCTGACTTTAAAATTGTTTTTAGCATAACTTGTGAGGCCGTGGTGGAAGAGGAGTTAGGCTTGGTGCTCAAGGTGTATGTGGGGTAGGTGGTAATGTTTGTGAAGCACTAGTGAAGCACTAGTGAAGCAACGTCACGTCCTGTGCAAAGATAACTGACAATTTATGTTACTGGACAGGCTACACCACTACCATTCTTTGGCAGACACCTTGTCGATGATGCTCAGAAAGGGCATGTACTTGTCGAGTGGATAGCAAGTGCAGCTTTAAGTGGCCTCTCCTCCTCTTCTTCCACCTCAACATCACGCCTAGTACAGTGCACAGAGGTGGCACCCAAATTCCCCTTGCTCCCCCCCCCCGCGTCCCAACTATCCAACCGTTCAACTGACTGTACGCAACCACAGATGTGTGAGGCTGAAGAGCTCTTCACACATTCTATGCCATGTTCATCAGAAGTGTACTCAAAAGCTTCGCAGAATGAAGAGGAGGAAATCTGCACCCAAATTTTTTTTAACTCGGATCCGGGACAGGACAAAATATGGTCCGAACAGCATCCTGACCATCACCATCAGACGTTAACCCCTGGGCGGGGAGATGATCCTGATGAGAATCAGATATATGATGCTCATGTGGACTGCTCTCAGGGCAAGAAGGGGAAGAGGGTGACTCCAAGGGCAAGGCATGTGAAAACACAGAGGATGATGATGGTGACATGTGAAATCCCAGTTAGCATGAGCATAGAGGCACACAGCTGAGTAGGTCATCTGAGAAGAAGACAAGGTTACGTCGCAGACACGATGAGCAATGCATCCTCAGCCACAACTGTGTCTCTGATCAGCAGCATCCGCGGGTCTGCAGCTCGCAGTGGTGGCAAGGGTTGCCTAGCGTGGGCCGTTTTTGACACTACAAAGGATGAGCCAACTCACACAATCTGCCAATTTTGAAAAAAAAAAAAATGAGTCGAGGTAAAAAATGCAATAATTTGACTAGTTCATGTATGAACCTTCATATGCGCAATCAACATGCTTCACTGTGGGAATTCCACTGCACAAGAATGCCGACCAGTGGACCTCAACAACCATCATCCGCCCCATCAATCGCATCTGCTGCTTCTTCCTCCTCCTCTGTTACCATACCAACTATTGAGACGCAGGTCTTCTACCTCAGATCCTTGGGTTCTTCACCCGCTCCAGTCACGCTGACTGAGAGCCCGCCTTCACCTGTAACGGAAGTGGACATGCCTGCTGTTTTTCACCGAATTCAGAGAACAAGCATAGCACAAGTTTCTCGATCCACAGTAACATCTGCACCTCTCTCACAGTCCAGCACTTTGTTCGGTTCACCGTACTCCACCATCTCTCAGCACTGCAGCCAGCCCACGGTTGTGGTCATGTAAAAGATTGTTTCCTCCTACACATGACAAAGCTAAGAGGTTGAACTCCATCATCTCCAATTTGTTGGCCACAGAAATGTCACCTTTCCGCCTGGTAGATACAGACAGTTTCCGAAAGCTGATGGTCATCGCAGTCCTCCAGTACCAATTACCCAGTCGCCATTACTTTTCTAAGAAAGATGTGCCTGCACTACACAAGCATGTCACAGACATCACCCATTCCTTGACAAAATCTCTGTCTTCCAGGGTGCATTTCACCACAGACACTTGGATGAGTAAGCATGGCCAAGGACGCTACATCTCCCTGACTGGGCACTGGGTGACTCTGGTGGCTGTGGGGACAGGCGCTACTCCACAAGTCTTGGAATCCCTAAGTCTTGCAGGACAAACCTGTACATTTAACACTTTCTCTACTGCATCTACCTCTATCACCTCTAGGGCCTCTACATGCGCCCTCAATCTCTGCCTTAATGAGACATGCATTCCAACTGTGCAGAGCGAACCCCCACCACCTCCGTACTGCGCAGCCAGGGCTCACCGCAATCAGGCAGTCTTAAAATTGATTCCTTGCCTTGGAGATCGCAGTCATACAGCTGAAGAGTTGTGGACAGCTCTCCAGGCTGAGTTTGATCAATGGTTGCCTCCACTGAACCTGCATCCAGGGAAGGCCGTGTCTGATAACGGTGCAAACCTGGTGGCAGCCATATGGCAAGGCAAGCTCACACATGTGCCTTGCATGGCTCACATCCTCAACCTGGTGGATACAACATTTTTTCAGCCACTATCCTGGCCTGGGTGAGCTGCTCCAGAAAGCACGTAAGCTGTGTGCTCATGTCCACTGTTCGCACCACTCTGGTCATCGACTTGCATCGATACAGAGGTCTTTGTCCATGCCAGTTAATAGGTTGATATGCGATGTGCCTACACTGTAGAATTCCACTCTAAAGATGTTGCAGTAACTGTGGCAGCAGCAGCGAGCCCTGACGCAGTATGTCATGTCGTATAGCCTGGGCCAACGCAGTACGGACATGGCGCATATCACGTTTACAGAGTGAATACAGATTAAGGACCTCTGCACCTTTCCGCACAGTACTGAAATGGCTACTTAGATGGTTAGTGCAGATGATGCCATCATCAGCATCACTATTCAGGTTATCTATTTGCTGGAGCAGACTTTGAATAGCCTGAGGGAGGAGATGGTGGTCCCAGAAGAAGAGGAAAAAGCAAAGGAGGATGTGGAAGGGATAACATTGTCTCAAAGTTCAAGACTGTCATCACACAGGCAGGTGCAAGGGAGGGTGGATTACTGCGATCAAGGGGGGATGGTGATAACAGACAAACTATTATCGAAGTTGCAAGATATGAGGAACAAATGGAGGAGGAAGAGATAATGGGAGAGCAACTGTCAGGTGAAGAGGATAATCCTCCCCTCTCTGTTGTTCATGGTTGGTGGGAGGGGATGGAGAAAATGAGCCTCATTGTTACCCAGCCACTATTACAGCATGGGCTTGGACCTCAGGGAAGAGCCCAACATATGAGTGCCTTCTTGCTGCAGTATCTGCAACATGATGCCCCTATACTTATGATTAGGAATAATGCTGACTACTGGGTTTCCATTTTGTCAGATCCACATTATAAAACCAAATTTTGCCAGATGATTCCCGCCGTAAAAAGGGACCCGCGGATGCTGGAGTATCAAAACACGCTTTTACACAACCATAAGAGAGCTTTTCCCCAAGACAGCAGTGAATCACAGTTCGCATCGCAGCTGTAGACTTCCAACCTTCAGCACAGGGGTGTAACTACCGGGGTAGCAGCCGAAGCGGTTGCTTTGGGGCCCGGCCGGTCTACGGCCCAGCACCGGGCCATTGCAGTGCTCTTGCCGGTCCGCGGACACAAGGGGAGCCGGGTCGGCGGCTGTGTAGCAGCTGATATTCACCCTGCATAGCGGTCCCTGTCGGCGCAGAGGCTTCATCCAGTGCTGAGCTGTCAAGTGTACCGCTCATTTAAGGTCATGAATATGGAAGCCACTCCTCTCTCATATTCGTGGCGTCCATATTCATGCACCTTAATGAGCGGTAGCACGTGACCGCTCCGCATAGGAAGAAGCTGAAGCGCCGCGAGATTCAGGGAGGGAAGTTCAGCGACGTGAGGGTAAGTATGAAGGGGGAGGATGGGGGAGCCGTGCAGAGCCATATATACAAGGGAGGGAGAGTGGGAGCGGAGCCATGTATACAAGGGAGGGAGAGTGGAAGCAGAGCCATATATACAAGGGAGGGAGAGTGGGAGTGGAGCCATATATACAAGGGAGGGAGAGTGGAAGCAGAGCCATATATACAAGGGAGGGAGAGTGGGAGTGGAGCCATATATACAAGGGAGGGAGAGTGGAAGCAAAGCCATACATACAAGGGAGGGAGAGTGGGAGCGGAGCCATATATACAAGGGAGGGAGAGTGGGAGCGGAGCTATATATACAAGGGATGGAGAGTGGCAGCAGAGCCATATATACAAGGGAGGGAAAGTGGGAGCGGGGCCATACAGTATATACAAGGGAGGGAGAGTGGGAGCGGAGCCATATATACAAGGGAGGGAGAGTGGTAGCGGAGCCATATATACAAGGGAGGGAGAGTGGCAGCAGAGCCATATATACAAGGGAGGGAAAGTGGGAGCGGGGCCATACAGTATATACAAGGGAGGGAGAGTGGAAGCAGAGCCATATATACAAGGGAAGGAGAGTGGGAACAGAGCCATATATACAAGGGAGGGAGAGTGGGAGCGGAGCCATATATACAAGGGAGGGAGAGTGGAAGCAGAGCCATAAATACAAGGGAGGGAGAGTGGGAGCGGAGCCATATATACAAGGGAGGGAGAGTGGGAGCGGAGCCATATATACAAGGGATGGAGAGTGGAAGCAAAGCCATATATACAAGGGAGGGAGAGTGGGAACAGAGCCATATATACAAGGGAGGGAGAGTGGAAGCAGATCCATATATACAAGGGAGGGAGAGTGGAAGCAGAGCCATATATACAAGGGAGGGAGAGTGGGAGCGGAGCCATATATACAAGGGAGGGAGAGTGGGAGCAGAGCCATATATACAAGGGAGGGAGAGTGGGAGCAGAGCCATATATACAAGAGAGGGAGAGTGGGAGAAGAGCCATATATACAAGAGAGGGAGAGTGGGAGAAGAGCCATATATACAAGGGAGGGAGAGTGGGAGCAGAGCCATATATACAAGGGAGGGAGAGTGGGAGCACAGCCATATATACAAGGGAGGGAGAGTGGAAGCAGAGCCATATATACAAGGGAGGGAGAGTGGGAGCAGAGCCAAATATACAAGGGAGGGACAGTGGGCGCAGAGCCATATATACAAGGGAGGGAGAGTGGAAGCAGAGCCATATATACAAGGGAGGGAGAGTGGGAGCAGAGCCATATATACAAGGGAGGGAGAGTGGAAGCAGAGCCATATATACAAGGGAGGGAGAGTGGGAGCAGAGACATATATACAAGGGAGGGAGAGTGGAAGCAGAGCCATATATACAAGGGAGGGAGAGTGGGAGCGGAGCCATATATACAAGGGTGGGAGAGTGGGAGTGGAGCCATATATACAAGGGAGGGAGAGTGGAAGCGGAGCCATATATACAAGGGAGGGAGAGTGGGAGTGGAGCCATATATACAAGGGAGGGAGAGTGGGAGTGGAGCCATATATACAAGGGAGGGAGAGTGGGAGTGGAGCCATATATACAAGGGAGGGAGAGTGGAAGCAGAGCCATACATACAAGGGAGGGAGAGTGGGAGCGGAGCCATATATACAAGGGAGGGAGAGTGGGAGCGGAGCCATATATACAAGGGAGGGAGAGTGGGAGCAGAGCCATATATACAAGGGAGGGAGAGTGGGAGCAGAGCCATATATACAAGGGAGGGAGAGTGGGAGCGGAGCCATATATACAAGGGAGGGAGAGTGGGAGCGGAGCCATATATACAAGGGAGGGAGAGTGGGAGCAGAGCCATATATACAAGGGAGGTAGAGTGGGAGCAGAGCCATATATACAAGGGAGGGAGAGTGGGAGCGAAGCCATATATACAAGGGAGGGAGAGTGGAAGCAGAGCCATATATACAAGGGAGGGAGAGTGGGAACAGAGCCATATATACAAGGGAGGGAGAGTGGAAGCAGAGCCATATATACAAGGGAGGGAGAGTGGAAGCAGAGCCATATATACAAGGGAGGGAGAGTGGGAGCGGAGCCATATATACAAGGGAGGGAGAGTGGGAGCGGAGCCATATATACAAGCGAGGGAGAGTGGGAGCGGAGCCATATATACAAGGGAGGGAGAGTGTAAGCAGTGCCATATATACAAGGGAGGGAGAGTGGGAGCAGAGCCATATATACAAGGGAGGGAGAGTGGGAGCAGATCCATATATACAAGGGAGGGAGAGTGGGAGCAGAGCCATATGTACAAGGGAGGGAGAGCGGGAGCAGAGCCATATATACAAGGGAGGGAGAGCGGGAGCGGAGCCATATATACAAGGGAGGGAGAGCGGGAGCGGAGCCATATATACAAGGGAGGGAGAGTGGAAGCGGAGCCATATATACAAGGGAGGGAGAGTGGGAGCAGAGCCATATATACAAGGGAGGGAGAGTGTGAGCAGTGCCATATATACAAGGGAGGGAGAGTGGGAGCGGAGCCATATATACAAGGGAGGGAGAGTGGGAGTGGAGCCATATTTACAAGGGAGGGAGAGTGGGAGCAGAGCCATATTTACAAGGGAGGGAGAGTGGAAGCAGAGCCATATATACAAGGGAGGGAGAGTGGGAGCAGAGCCATATATATAAGGGAGTGAGGGTGGAAGCAGAGCCATATATACAAGGGAGGGAGAGTGGGAGCAGAGCCATATATACAAGGGAGGGAGAGTGGAAGCAGAGCCATATATACAAGGGAGGGAGAGTGGGAGCAGAGCCATATATACAAGGGAGGGAGGGTGGAAGCAGAGCCATATATACAAGGGAGGGAGAGTGGAAGCAGAGCCATGTATAAAAGGGAGGGAGAGTGGGAGCAGAGCCATATACAGTGGGGCAAAAAAGTATTTAGTCAGTCAGCAATAGTGCAAGTTCCACCACTTAAAAAGATGAGAGGCGTCTGTAATTTACATCATAGGTAGACCTCAACTATGGGAGACAAACTGAGAAAAAAAATCCAGAAAATCACATTGTCTGTTTTTTTTTCATTTTATTTGCATATTATGGTGGAAAATAAGTATTTGGTCAGAAACAAAATTTCATCTCAATACTTTGTGATATATCCTTTGTTGGCAATGACAGAGGTCAAACGTTTTCTGTAAGTCTTCACAAGGTTGCCACACACTGTTGTTGGTATGTTGGCCCATTCCTCCATGCAGATCTCCTCTAGAGCAGTGATGTTTTTGGCTTTTCGCTTGGCAACACAGACTTTCAACTCCCTCCAAAGGTTTTCTATAGGGTTGAGATCTGGAGACTGGCTAGGCCACTCCAGGACCTTGAAATGCTTCTTACGAAGCCACTCCTTCGTTGCCCTGGCGGTGTGCTTTGGATCATTGTCATGTTGAAAGACCCAGCCACGTTTCATCTTCAATGCCCTTGCTGATGGAAGGAGGTTTGCACTCAAAATCTCACGATACATGGCCCCATTCATTCTTTCATGTACCCGGATCAGTCGTCCTGGCCCCTTTGCAGAGAAACAGCCCCAAAGCATGATGTTTCCACCACCATGCTTTACAGTAGGTATGGTGTTTGATGGATGCAACTCAGTATTCTTTTTCCTCCAAACACGACAAGTTGTGTTTCTACCAAACAGTTCCAGTTTGGTTTCATCAGACCATATTACATTCTCCCAAAACTCCTCTGGATCATCCAAATGCTCTCTAGCAAACTTCAGACGGGCCCGGACATGTACAGGCTTAAGCAGTGGGACATGTCTGGCACTGCAGGATCTGAGTCCATGGTGGCGTAGTGTGTTACTTATGGTAGGCCTTGTTACATTGGTCCCAGCTCTCTGCAGTTCATTCACTAGGTCCCCCCGCGTGGTTCTGGGATTTTTGCTCACCGTTCTTGTAATCATTCTGACCCCACGGGGTGGGATTTTGCGTGGAGCACCAGATCGAGGGAGATTATCAGTGGTCTTGTATGTCTTCCATTTTCTAATTATTGCTCCCACAGTTGATTTCTTCACTCCAAGCTGGTTGGCTATTGCAGATTCAGTCTTCCCAGCCTGGTGCAGGGCTACAATTTTGTTTCTGGTGTCCTTTGACAGCTCTTTGGTCTTCACCAAAGTGGAGTTTGGAGTCAGACTGTTTGAGGGTGTGCACAGGTGTCTTTATATACTGATAACAAGTTTAAACAGGTGCCATTACTACAGGTAATGAGTGGAGGAAAGAGGAGACTCTTAAAGAAGAAGTTACAGGTCTGTGTGAGCCAGAAATCTTGATTGCTTGTTTCTGACCAAATACTTATTTTCCACCATAATATGCAAATAAAATGAAAAAAAAACAGACAATATGATTTTCTGGATTTTTTTTTCTCAGTTTGTCTCCCATAGTTGAGGTCTACCTATGATGTAAATTACAGACGCCTCTCATCTTTTTAAGTGGTGGAACTTGCACTATTGCTGACTGACTAAATACTTTTTTGCCCCACTGTATACAAGGGAGGGAGAGTGGGAGCGGAGCCATATTTACAAGGGAGGGAGAGTGGGAGCAGAGCCATATTTACAAGGGAGGGAGAGTGGAAGCAGAGCCATATATACAAGGGAGGGAGAGTGGGAGCAGAGCCATATATACAAGGGAGTGAGGGTGGAAGCAGAGCCATATATACAAGGGAGGGAGAGTGGGAGCAGAGCCATATATACAAGGGAGGGAGAGTGGAAGCAGAGCCATATATACAAGGGAGGGAGGGTGGAAGCAGAGCCATATATACAAGTGAGGGAGAGTGGAAGCAATGTATAAAAGGGAGGGAGAGTGGGAGCAGAGCCATATATACAAGGGAGGGAGAGTGGGAGCAGAGCCATATATACAAGGGAGGGAGAGTGGAAGCAGATCCATATATACAAGGGAGGGAGAGTGGAAGCAGAGCCATATATACAAGGGAGGGAGAGTGGGAGCGGAGCCATATATACAAGGGAAGGAGAGTGGGAGCGGAGCCATATATACAAGGGAGGGAGAGTGGGAGCGGAGCCATATATACAAGGGAGGGAGAGTGGAAGCAGAGCCATATATACAAGGGAGGGAGAGTGGGAGCGGAGCCATATATACAAGGGAGGGTGAGTGGGAACAGAGCCATATATACAAGGGAGGGAGAGTGGAAGCAGAGCCATATATACAAGGGAGGGAGAGTGGAAGCAGAGCCATATTTACAAGGGAGGGAGAGTGGGAGCGGAGCCATATATACAAGGGAGGGAGAGTGGGAGCGGAGCCATATATACAAGGGAGGGAGAGTGGGAGCAGAGCCATATATACAAGGGAGGGAGAGTGGAAGCAGAGCCATATATACAAGGGAGGGAGAGTGGGAGCAGAGCCATATATACAAGGGAGGGACAGTGGGCGCAGAGCCATATATACAAGGGAGGGAGAGTGGAAGCAGAGCCATATATACAAGGGAGGGAGAGTGGGAGCAGAGCCATATATACAAGGGAGGGAGAGTGGAAGCAGAGCCATATATACAAGGGAGGGAGAGTGGGAGCAGAGACATATATATAGAAGGGAGGGAGAGTGGGAGCGGAGCCATATATACTAGGGGGGGAGAGTGGGAGCAGAGCCATATATACAAGGGAGGGAGAGTGGGAGCAGAGCCATATATACAAGGGAGGGACATTGGAAGCGGAGCCATATATACAAGGGAGGGAGAGTGGAAGCAGAGCCATATAAACAAGTGATGGAGAGTGGGAGCAGAGCCATATATACAAGGGAGTGACAGTGGGAGCAGAGCCATATATACAAGGTAGGGAGAGTGGAAGCAGAGCCATATATACAAGGGAGGGTGGGAGCGGAGCCATGCATACAGGATGGGACAGGGGAGCCATGCATACAGGATGGGAGGGTGGGAACAGAGCCATGTATACAGGATGGGAGGGTGGGAGCAGAGCCATGTATACAGGATTGGAGGTTGGGAGCAGAGCCATGTATACAGGACGGGAGAGTAGGAGCAGAGCCATGTATACAGGATGGGAGAGTAGGAGCAGAGCCATGCATACAGGATGGGAGAGTGGGAGCAGAGCCATGAATACAGGATGGGAGAGTGGGAGCAGAGCCATGTATACAGGATGGGAGAGTGGGATCAGAGCCATGTATACAGGATGGGAGAGTGGGAGTAGAGCCATGTATACAGGATGGGTGTTAGGTGTCGGATTTCTGTCGCTGCACAGCGAGAATCCCGAACCTTGCTTCTGGTGGTCTCCCATTCCTCTCCAGCCGCAGAGGAGGTTGGTCAGCAAACTCGTCGGTCCCGGCATTCTGCCCAGACCAGCTCCGTCGGTTTGCTTGCTGCTGCCACCCCTGGCACAGCTATGTGTTATGATGAGTCACCGAAGGAGGAAAAAACAAAATACCAGCTAAGTCCAGAAAAACCAGAGAGGTTGGCAGCTATCGGATTGCACACCCCTGGACCTATCCACAACAACTATCAGTAGCCGTGGGGGGTTCCTACGGTGCCCTAGACCCCTCGATCACAGGTGGAGAACTGCATAGCCTAAAGACTGAAAGGGGAAAAACTAAACTGCCCCAGAGCAGACCCCAAAGCAATAGGCAGCCCCCAACATATAATGACGGTGAAGCAAGATGAAAACACTAACACAGATAGAAAGATAGGTTGAGCAAATGATGGGGCCCAAGCTAACTACATAGGACAGGACAGGAAAGCTGCTGTCTGCTATCCGCAAAAACCCTATCAAAATGAGCCAACCGACTGATAGGAAAAACAGGCCCTGAAGTCGCTAGGCTTCAAAAGACTATATCAGCACTCAGGTATATTCTGAAGACAGAGCAAAAGATCAACAGATCAGAGACAAAAATGGAATTCAGCTCACCCCCGACCGGGGATGGCAGAGCTCCCAAAAAACAAGGCAAAACAAAAACAAAACTGAAGAGTACAAAGCAGAGCAGAAAAACTTAGCTTTGAGATGCAGGAATCAGACTGGTCTCCAAGAATCCAGCAGGAAAATCACCAGCCAGGAAGAAGGGCGTCGGCAGCCTTATATCCAGTCCTCAATTCCAGCCACCCAGTCATCATCTAGCTGCCCAGGTGTTTGGTAATCAGCCTCACTACCTTCCTTCACCAGAGGAGGGAGTTCATCAGACCTCTATGGTGAAGGGAAAAATGAACTCACAACAGTACCTCCCCCTTGAGGAGGAGTCACCGAACCCTCATCCATGCCACCAGGGCGATCTGGGTGAGCCCGATGAAAGGCACGCACCAATCTTTCGGCATGAATATCAGAGGCAGAGACCCATAACCCTTCCACTTAACCAAATACTGGAGTCTCCGTCTGGCCAGACGGGAATCCAGTATCTTCTCTACCTCATATTCCATGTTACCTTCAACCAATATAGGGTCAGGAGGTGCCACCACAGGAACTACTGGTTCAACAAACCTCTTCAACAAGGACTTATGAAACACATTATGAATTTTAAATGTGACAGGAAGAGCCAACCGAAATGAGACCGGATTAATAATCTCCAAAATCTTGTAAGGTCCAATAAATCTAGGCTTAAACTTAGGAGAAGCCACCTTCATAGCGATATTTTTTGATGACAACCAAACCATATCACCCACCTTAAACTGGGGACCAACGGTCCTACGCCGGTTGGAAAACTGCTGGGCCTTTTCCTGGGAGAGAGACAACTTATCCACTACTTGGTCCCAGATCTGGTGCATTCTCTCCACCACAGTGTCAACACCTGGGCAGGCAGAAGGCTCCACCTGCCCTGAAGAAAATCGAGGGTGAAAACCAAAGTTACAAAAAAAAGGTGACATCAAAGTGGCAGAACTAGCTCTATTATTTAAAGCAAATTCGGCCAAGGGCAAAAATGAAACCCAATCATCCTGATCGGCAGAAATAAAACATCTCAAATACGACTCCAAAGTCTGGTTTGTTCTCTCCGTCTGCCCATTGGTCTGAGGGTGAAACGCAGAGGAGAAGGACAACTGAATTCCCAGCTTGGAACAGAAAGTCCTCCAAAATCTAGACACAAACTGAACTCCTCTGTCAGATACAATGTTCTCAAGAATCCCGTGCAAGCGAACCACCTGTTGCAAAAACAAGGGCACCAACTCACAGGAAGATGGCAACTTAGGGAGTGGTACAAGATGGACCATCTTAGAGAATCTATCACAAATCACCCAAATAACAGTCATTCTCTGAGAGACAGGCATATCAGAGATAAAAATCCATTGAAATATGGGTCCATGGCCTACTGGGCACCGGCAAAGGCATCAACAAGCCACTAGAGCGAGAACAAGGTTTAGACCGGGAGCAAGTCCCACAGGACTGCACAAAATTCCTGACATCATGAGACAAGGCGGGCCACCAAAAAGACAGACTCACCAGATCTCTAGTACCAAAAATACCTGGATGACCAGCCAATGGAGAGCAATGAACTTCAGACATCACTCTCTTCCTCCACTGGTCAGGAACATACAACTTTCCACTTGGACAACGCTCATGTTTGTCCTCCTGAAACTCTTCCAGAGCACGTCTCAAATCGGGCGAGATGGCAGAAAGAACTACCCCCTCGCCTAAGATGGAAGCAGGCTTAGTCACAACAGGAGAATCAGCAAGGAAACTCCTAGAGAGGGCGTCTGCCTTGACATTCTTAGTGCCCGGAAGAAAAGAGACCACAAAATCAAAACGTGTGAAAAACAAGGCCCACCTAGCCTGTCTAGGATTCAAGCGCTTGGCCGACTCCAGGTAAATCAAATTCTTGTGGTCAGTAAGGAACACGACTTGGTGTTTGGCTCCCTCCAACCAATGTCTCCACTCCTCAAATGCCCATTTCATGGCCAACAGTTCCCGATTCCCAACATCATAGTTACGTATGGATGGGGAGAACTTTCGGGAAAAGAAAGCACAAGGATTCATTTTAGATGTCACAGGATCTTTTTGGGACAACACCGCTCCTGCACCAATCTCAGAAGCGTCCACCTCCACCTGAAACGGGAGATAGACATCAGGTTGCCGCAAAACCGGAGCAGAAGTGAATCTTCGCTTCAGCTCCTGAAAGGAAGAAACAGTCTCCGGAGACCAATTCAGCACATCAGCACCCTTCCTAGTCAAAACCGTCAATGGCTTGGCAATACCAGAAAAATTAGCTATAAATTTCCGATAAAAATTAGCAAAACCCAAAAACTTCTTGAGGGCCTTCAAAGAAGTGGGCTGAACCCAATCATAAATGGCCTGTACCTTGGCCAGGTCCATTTCAATAGTTGACGGAGACAAAATAAATCCCAAAAATGAAATCCTCTGTACCCCAAAAAGGCATTTCGATCCCTTGACATACAGGGAATTCTCCCTCAAGATCCGGAACACAGTCCGAACATGTTCCACATGAGAATCCCAATCCTTGGAGAAGATCAAAATATTATCCAGATAGATAATCAAAAATGTATCCACAAAGTCTCGGAAAATGTCGTTCATGAAGCACTGGAAGACAGAAGGGGCATTAGTGAGCCCAAAAGGCATCACCAGGTACTCAAAATGTCCCTCCGGAGTATTAAACGCCGTCTTCCATTCATCCCCATGCTTAATGTGAATAAGATTATACGCCCCCCTGAGGTCAAGCTTGGTAAACCAGCAAGCACCTTTAACTCTGGAGAATAGATCAGAAATCAGGGGTAACGGATACTGATATTTAACAGTAATTTTGTTGAGGGCACGATAGTCAATACAAGGCCTTAATGAACCATCCTTTTTAGCCACGAAAAAAAAACCAGCACCTAAGGGTGAAGAGGATGGTCTAATATGACCCTTCTCCAATGCCTCCTTAATATAGGATCGCATAGCCTCGTGCTCGGGTACAGATAAATTGAAAAGCCGACCCTTGGGGAATTTACACCCCGGGTTCAGCTCAATAGCACAGTCATAACTCCTATGAGGAGGCAAAGACGCAGACTCATTCTCACTAAATACATCATAAAAGTCAGCCAAATAGTCAGGAACATCATGCGACTGGGGAGAGGTGGAGAAAACAGGAGCATCACTAAGGGCACACCGACAACCCCAACTCACCACAGACAAAGATTTCCAATCCAGAACTGGATTATGGATTTGCAACCAGGGAAACCCCAGAACAATGGTATCATGCAAATTATGCAACACCAAAAATCTGCAATTTTCTTGATGGTCTTGGGCGACCCGCATTACCACCTGGGTCCAAAACTGAGGTTTATTCTTCGCCAAAGGAGTAGCATCAATCCCCCTCAAAGGGATAGGCGTTCGCAGAGGTGTCATAGGAAATCCACAACGTTTAGCAAAATCCAAGTCCATCAGGTTAAGAGCTGCTCCTGAATCCACAAAAGTCTTGGCGGAAAATGTGGACAGGGAGCAGTTCAGAGTAATTGCCAGAAGAAACTTAGGTTGAACACCACCAACAGAAAACGTGTGTGCACAACGTTTCTCTCGTGTAGGGCAGACAGAAATAATATGCGAGGCATCTCCACAAAAAAAACACAGCTTATTACGCCTTCTGAACTACTGACGTTGTTCCCTAGACAAAACTCTATCACATTGCATAGGTTCAGACATTTGTTCAACAGGTGGCAACATCTCTCGTGTAGTTTTGCGTTCACGTAAACGCCGATCCACCTGAATGGCAATGACATAGAATCGTCAAGACTAGAGGGAACAGGAAATCCCACCATAGTATCTTTTACAGTTTCTGACAAACCCTTCCGAAAGAGGAAAGAGAACTGCCAAGGCACCATCATTCCAGGTAGTAAGGACCGCCCACTTTTGGAATTTTTGACAGTACAACTCTGCTGAATCCCGACCCTGGTTTAATGCCAACAGGGTCTTTTCAGCCTGATCAATAGCATTAGGTTCATCATACAACAACCCCAAGGCTTGAAAAAATACGTTCACATTATTCAGAATAGGATCATCAGGTTTCAAAGAAAACGCCCAATCCTGGGGATCGCCGCGCAGCAAAGAGATGACAATTTTAACCTGCTGCGCGGAGTTCCCCGACGAGTTAGGCTTCAAGGCAAAAAATAATTTACAATTATTCTTGAAATTCAAGAATTTAGACCGATCCCCAAAAAACACATCAGGAGTGGGAATCTTTGGTTCAGCAGCATGTGAATGAGCAAGATAGGTGGAAATTTCCCACACTTCAGCAGCGAGCTGCTCCACACGATCAGACAATTGCTTCATCTCCATTGAGAGAAAAATTCCCCCTACGGCCTCAGAGATATAGAGGAAAAAATATGCACACAAAAAAAAAAATTCTGACACTTTTTTTTTATTCCTCTTTTTTTTTTTTTATCTTACAATTCTCTCCTGCTATTGAGTACCCTAGGATCTGCGGTATGGCTGGTGATTCTGTTATGATGAGTCACCGAAGGAGGAAAAAACAAAATACCAGCTAAGTCCAGAAAAACCAGAGAGGTTGGCAGCTATCGGATTGCAGACCCCTGGACCTATCCACAACAACTATCAGTAGCTGTGGGGGGTTCCTACGGTGCCCTAGACCCCTCGATCACAGCCGGAGAACTGCATAGCCTAAAGACAGAAAGGGGAAAAACTAAACTGCCCCAGAGCAGACCCCAAAGCAATAGGCAGCCCCCAACATATAATGACGGTGAAGCAAGATGAAAACACTAACACAGATAGAAAGATAGGTTGAGCAAATGATGGGGCCCAAGCTAACTACATAGGACAGGACAGGAAAGCTGCTGTCTGCCATCCGCAAAAACCCTATCAAAATGAGCCAACCGACTGATAGGAAAAACAGGCCCTGAAGTCGCTAGGCTTCAAAAGACTATATCAGCACTCAGGTATATTCTGAAGACAGAGCAAAAGATCAACAGATCAGAGACAAAAATGGAATTCAGCTCACCCCCGGCCGGGGATGGCAGAACTCCCAAAAAACAAGGCAAAACAAAAACAAAACTGAAGAATACAAAGCAGAGCAGAAAAACTTAGCTTTGAGATGCAGGAATCAGACTGGTCTCCAAGAATCCAGCAGGAAAATCACCAGCCAGGAAGAAGGGCGTCGGCAGCCTTATATCCAGTCCTCAATTCCAGCCACCCAGTCATCATCTAGCTGCCCAGGTGTTTGGTAATCAGCCTCACTACCTTCCTTCACCAGAGGAGGGAGTTCATCAGACCTCAATGGTGAAGGGAAAAATGAACTCACAACAGCTATGGCAATGCAGGCTGCTCAGCAGCAAGATTCTCCAGGGACTAAGTCCTCATGTCAGGCCACTGAGCATGGCCGTGGAGTGTTCTCCCATTGGAGATTGAAGGTCACGTGCTCAGGTCCTGCTCGTGTTCGGATTGGCCCATCCGAGAAGCCAAGAAGGTCCCGGACGCTCGCGGCTATAAAAAGTTTGCATGGCCACTTGGCCATGCGCTAGGATACACTGTATTTTCAGTCTATAAGGAGTGAGAGGTGCATGCAAGAATGAATGTCTCTGGTGACTGACTCATTATGAAAGCCCTACTCTTGGTACGCCTGTATTGTGCAGCCTAACCTGCTAGCGCCCAGGCTTGGGAATAGGTAGGTCAGAGTTTGAGTCAGGCATTAGCCATCATCAGCGACTCGGCACGCCTCAGTGCCCCGTCTCTAGCGGCGCTCGTGGCAGTGACGACATGCGCTCAGTGGGCCTAGAAGGACTCTAACCCCGTGTCCTTGGGGTAGAGTTCTGTGGCCGCTTGCTGTGCGCTCTTTGGCCGGGCTCTGTAAGTTAAACAGGCTCCGGCATCCACGTTCAGCGGCTGTGCGGCTCTGTGAATTAACAGAGTCCGCTCCTGTTCACATTGGGTGACGTAACCCACTGGTGACTGTTTTTACGCCGCTCTATTCTTCTGCCATTACATAGCAGCAGTGTACCACCTCTGCACGGTGGACCCCGGGCTGCGAACGTACCTACTATTATTTTATAATTTGGTGCGTTCCGCAAGTCCTAACAATGGGAGAGTGGGAGCAGAGCCATGTATACAGGATGGGAGGGTGGGAGCGGATCCATGTATACAAGGATGGGAGGATGGGAGCAGAGACATGTATACAGGATGGGAGAGTGGGAGCAGAGCCATGTATACAGGATGGGAGGGTGGGAGCGGAGCCATGTATACAGGATGGGAGAGTGTGAGCAGAGCCATGTATACAGGATGGGAGAGTGTGAGCAGAGCCTTGTATACAAGGATGGGACAGGGGAGCCATGCATACAACAGGGGGAGCCACACAGAGCTGGACAGGACGGGGGGGACCACACATACATTTTCTGATGATTAGAAAATAATCAGCATGTACAGAACTCCAGTACAATTTTTCTTAAGTGCTCAATGCTCCATCTCCTTGTAGGTTCCAATCATCATTAGCAGTGACGGTCATCAGTAGAAGTAGCCCAGTGCTCCCACTGAAACAGAGAAACAAGCCAGGTGCTCCCACTCATTCAAAACCTATGGTGAGTTGAGTCACATTATAAATGTTATAATTAAATGATAAGTATGCACTGCTAAGCTACAATAAAGTCCATAGCCCCGCCCCCTTATGACCAAAGCCCCTCACCTCTATCCCCGCCCTGCCGGGCCATGGAAGAATGGTCTTGCTTGAAGCCGGTCCCTGGTGCAAAAAAGGTTGGGGACCACTGGTGTAGGGGATCCGGGGCCCCGGCGGAAAAAATGTACACTATGATTTTGCAGCCTACGCTGCATTCCTGTGCCTGCTGTGCAGAGCGAAGCACATATTGGGCCCGCCTCCCTGCCTGCAGCCAGTCACAGAGTGTATTGCTTCAGACTAGTTCAGTCCCGCCCCTTCCCTGAGCCCTCGCTGTCTGTTAGCTCTCTGCAGAGCTGCCTGCCGCATGGACCTCTGGGAAATGTAGTTCCTGGAGGGGTGTGTCTTTGCGGGGGGGTGTCTTTGAGGGGTCCCCGTTTAAAAGTTTGCTATGGGGCCCAATCAGTTCTAGTTACTCCCCTGCTCCAGCACGTCTTTTTGTCAACGCCAAAACATTTGCAGCAGCAGCAGCAGTGGTGAAAGTGGAAGAAGCTATTTCTGTGAGTCCTTTGACACTTTTTTTAGACCAACTCATGCACCAGCACAACAAAGTCCAAGTCTTACATGTGGTGAACGAATGGAGAGGATGGTCCAGGAGTATCTAGAACTAAATATCAATACCATCAGGGAAGGTTTGGACCCTTTCACACTTTGGTCTTCCAAAATGGATCAGTGGCCTGAGCTCGCCTCACATGCCTTGGAGGTTCTATCGTGCCCGGCAGCCAGCATTCTCTCAGAACGTGTCTTCAACACTGCTGATGGTGTCCTGATGGATAAGCGCAGCCGGCTGTCCCCTGGAAGTGTAGACCACCTAACTTTTTTTAAGATGAACAAGTCATGAATCTCCAAGGACTTTTGCACCCCAATCGCACACTGTACAGACTAGTTGATACTGCAATTTTTAGTGTGATGCATTAATGTCACTTAGCGGCACTCTGTGATATCTTTACTGTGGTTTCTGTGCCTGCTGTGGCTGCTGCTGCTTCTGATACACAAATTTGTAGAAATGTGAACAGTTATGGTTGTTCTACATCTGCTGGGTTAGCTGTAGTTGAAGACGTCTCGATCCCAATTATACTATTTCTTTTCTTGTGGAAGTAATTCAACTTTGATAGTGTCAGGCACTCAGTTTTTAAAATGTGATGGTTGGGTATCCATCTGCTGTATTGGGTGTAGTGAAAGACCTGTCGGTCCCTATTATACTATTTCTACTGTGGTGAAATTGATGCCACTTCTGTGGTGTAAGGCCCTCATTTCTTTAAATGCGAACATTCCTTGATGGGCGTCCAGCTGCTTTATTGGGTGTAGTGGAAGAACTATCAGTCCTTATTGTTCCATTTCTACTGTGGTGAAATTGATGCCACTTTTGTGATGTCTGCCAATAATTTTTGGAAATGTGAACACTCCTGGTTAGGTCTCCTTCATGAGTGTTGCCTGTAGCAGTAGGCCTCCGAGACCATCAGGCTTCCACTTCCTTGGACTCAACTACCCTTGTTATTATCCTTAAATTTTTTGACAGTGGTAGTCTAGAAAACTGATATTTGTGCCACCTAAGTGTGGCTCAGCATGAAAGCAGGTAGAGGTGTTGCATGTGGTATCAGGGCTCCCAGCAAAGGGGCCTACACCAATTCCTCACCCACCTCATCTTAATGTGACATTCAATTGAAAGCTGTAAATGCTGTCCCAGACCCGATACTTCATGCCTGATTGCTGCAGTGCCATGCCAAAATCTGTGTGGGTGAATTGAGGCCACTTTCCTGGTATCTGTCCCTCATTTGATGTGTTTTGGCAGAATTTGGGGCCTTTATAAGGTGTTGTGCATGCATTTGTTTTTGCCTCCCATAGATGTGAATGACGTTCGGTTGTGTTTGGCCAATATTCGACGAATAAATCGCCGAATATTGCAAATTTGGCAAACGTAATCCAAACCGAACATTGAAATATTTGCTCATCTCTTACAGCAACATAACAAAGCAGAGAGAAAAAGACAAATTGGACATAATTCCACGCAAACCCCCAAAGCAGGGCTGACAGAATTGGCACCACTCCAAAATTGTGGGCAAGCAACTTTGTTTCAAGCATGTGATGCCTGCTCAAACTCACCTGTGGCAAGTAACAGGTGTGGGCAATATGAAAATCACACCTGAAACCAGATAAATAGGGGAGAAGTTGACTCAATCTTTGCATTGTGTGTCTGTGTGTGCCACACTAAGCATGGAGAACAGAAAGGAACAGGAAAAGAAAACAGTCTGAGTGCCACAATTGTTTAAAAATATCAACAATCTCAATGTTATAAGCCCACTTCTATAGATCTTGATGTTCCTTTTTCACAGTGCACAACATAATCAAGAAGATTACAACCCATGGCACTGTAGTTAATCTCCCTGGATGTGGACAGAAAAGAAAAATTGATGAAAGGTTGCAACATAGGATAGTCCGGAAGGTGGATAAGAAGCCCCAATCAGGTTCCAAACAAATTCAAGCTGCCCTACAGGTTCAGTGTCAGCATGAACTATCCGTCGACATTTGAATTAAATGAAACACTATGGCAGGAGACCCAGTATGACTGCACTGCTGACACAGAGACATAAAAAAGCTAGACTGCAGTTTGCCAAAATGTAAATGAATAAGCCAAAATCCTTCTACAAAAGCTTCTTATGCACAGATGAGACCAAGATAGAGCTTTTTGTTAAAGCACATTCAATTGTTTACCGAAAACGGTATGAGGCCTACAAAGAAAAGAACACCGTACCTACGGCCAAATATGGTGGAAGTTCAAATATGTTTTGGGGTTGTTTTGCTGCCTCTGGCACTAGATGCCTTGCCTGTGTTCAAGTCATCATGAAATCTGAATATTACCAACAAATTTTGTGTCGCAATGTAGTGCCTGGTGTCAGAAAGCTGGGTTTGCGTCCTAGATCATGGGTCTTCCAGCAGGAGAAAAACTTCAAACATAATTCAGAACTCTCCAGTGCTTTCCATCCGTTTTTGGGTACGTCCTGAAGTGAGTCCAGATCTAAATCCCCTTTGAACACCTGTAGAGAGAGGTGAAATGATGTCTAATTTGCCTTTATTTCTCATTTTTTGTGTTATTCCAATTCACACATAGGAAATAAACGTGTATTACAAAACGTGTAATTGCAATCATTTTTTAGGAGAAATACTTCGTTTTCTGGAAAAATTTCAAGGATGCAAACACTTTCGATCATGAATGCATTTGTCATTATTACTATGAACTTATTATCATCATCATTGGTAGTATTATTATTGATTAATATTATTATAAGTTTTAATATTATCAGTATTACTAGTCTGTGATTTTATTATAACTACTATCTTTATTACTTTTGTTGCTCCCATTATCATTACTATTAGTATTAATCATAATAATCAATGGAACTTTGCCCTCAGTCAATTTTGGGATAGAAATCTCAAATACTTTATGCTGTTGTGCTTTTGCTTTCAGTATTTTTTTTTAGGGTTTTGGATTCTATGATGATATACATTAGATGTGAAGAAAAAGTAACATTTTATTCAAAATAATGATTTATGATTAATTTCATCATGGTTGATTCATTTCTTACTTATTAAGGAGCATTAATCATTTTCTGCCCCAGTGCTGATTCACTATTTCCCATTTTCTGTGTTTTTCTGACATTCAATCTCATTATCCCAGCTGACACATTTAATGATTATATGTTTTTCAAAGATAAGTGTTAAAAAAAAAAAGTTCTTTCTGATTATCATACTTTTCTATTCAGGTAGAATCGGGAATCTGTCACCCTTTTTTTGGACTATCAGCTGCCGGCATTGACATCAGGGGCTTATCTACAGCATTCTGTAATGCTGTAGATAAGCCCCCGATGTAACCTGAAAGATAAGAAAAACACGTTAGATTATACTCACCGGAGGGAGCGGTCCGGTCCGATGGGTTTCGCAGTCCGGCGCCTCCCATCTTCATGCGATGCCGTCCTCTTCTTCCCTTCCTGTTGTGGCTCCAGCGCAGGCGCACTGCTCTGCCCTGTTGAGGGCAGAGCAGAGTCCTGCAGTGCGCAGGCGCCGGCGCCTCAATAGGGCAGAGCAGTGTGCCTGCGCTGGAGCCACAACAGGAAGGGAAGAAGAGGACGGCATCGTATGAAGATGGGAGGCGCCGGACTGCGAAACCCATCGGACCGGACCGCCACCTCCGGTGAGTATAATCTAGCGTGCTTTTCTTATCTTTCAGGTTACATCGGGGACTTATCTACAGCATTACAGAATGCTGTAGATAAGCCCCTGATGTCAATGCCGGCGGCTGATAGTCCAAAAAAAGGGTGACAGATTCCCTTTAACAGACATTTTGCAAGAGAGAGCACTTTGAGCCTTTTATATGGCTCCAAATTAACACCATCCCCCCAGTAATTATGTTGTTGTGTCTTATGTCCACAGCTACCAGAGGGTCTCCTCTTGCACAGGGCCACAGTCAAGAATGATTTTGACACCAAGCATGTTGTATGCATGATTGAAGTCTTCTACTGTCCCAACATGTGCTCATTACAGCCGTCCTGCAATTAATGATCTTGTTGGCACAATGACAGTCAGGGTTGGACTGGTCCACCAGAGAACCAGAGAATCCTCCGGTGGGCCAAGGCTTCTTCAAGAGAGAGTTCATAGTGCAAACCTTGCAGCTGCTGTAGGGCTCTTGAGTGGGAGAGAAAGGTGGACCCTCAGAATCAAATCCTCTGGTGGGTCCAATGTTCTTCAGTCTGACACTGATGACAGTGCCCAAGGCTAAAACTGTAGATTTTTTTCTGCTTCAGCAAAATCTACAGTAGCTTGCGAAAGTATTCACCCTCTTGGCATTTTTTGTGATTTGCTACCTCATAACCTGGAATTTCATTTTTTTTTGAGGGTTTGCGTCAGTTTCTGTAAAGAACATGCCTATAACTGTTAAAATTTGGTTTCCTTTTTAATTGTGACGCAAACAACAAAAGAGACAAAATAACTGAAAACTTCAGTGTGAAAAACTATTGAACCCCTAAAGTCAGTACTTTGCAGAGCCTCCTTTTGCGGCAATTACAGCTGCAAGTCACTTTGGTTAAGTCTCTATAAGCTTTCCACATCTTGCCAATGGGATTTTTTCCCATTCCTCAAGGCAAAACTGCTCCAGCTCCTTCACGTTAGATGGTTTCCTCTGGTGAACAACAATCTTCAAGTCTGACCACAGACTCTCAATTGGGTTAAGGTCTGGTCTTTGACTAGGCCACTAATAAACATTTACCATTTTCCCCTTAAACCTCTCAAGTGTTGCTTTGGCAGACAGTAACAGGTTTTGCTCAAGAAGCAGGTTTTGCTCAAGAATACCCCTCTATTTCACACCATTCATATTCCCCTCAACGCAGACCATTTTTCCTGTCCCTGATGCAAAAAACATCCCACAGCATGATGCTGCCACCACCATGTTTCACTATGGGGATGATGTTCTTGGGGAGATGAGCTGTGTTTGTTTGGGAACAAACATAGCATTTACATTGGAGGCCAAAAAGTTCAATTTTGGTCTCATCTGACCAACGCACCTTACTCCATACATTTGGGGAGTCTCCCACATGTCTTTTGACAAACTCAAAATGAGCCTTACAATTATTGTGTGTAAGTAAAGGATTTTTTTCTGCCCACTGTTACATAAAATGCACCTCTATGGAGTGTATGGCTTGTTGTGGTAATACTGTACTTCTGTCTCTGCTTGGAAACTCTACAGCTCCTTTGGGGATACCTTTGGTTTCTGTGCTGCCTCTCTGATTAATGCCCTCCTTGCCCGGGCTGAGTGTTTGGGTGGGCCGCCCTCCCTTGGCAGGTTTGTTGTGGTGCCATGTTCTTTCCATTTGATGATAATGGATTTGATGGTGCTCCAGGGATCATCAGAGTTTGGGATTTTTTTTTTAACCCAACCCTGACTTGTCCTTCTCAACTACTTTGAACCTGACTTGTTTGGAGATCTCCTTGTTTTGCATGGTCATTGGTTAGTGGAGCGCATTGCTAATGATGTTGCAGCCTCTGTGACCTTTTAGAAAAGGTAAAGTGTATATTCTGACCGACATGTGACACTTACATCGCACACAGGTGGGCGTCCTGTCACTAAGCATGGGACTTATGAAGGTGATTGCTTACACTAGAAATTTGTAGGGGCTTTATAGCAAAAAGTTTTGAATACATATGCACATGCCAATTTTTAGTTATTTGATGCCATAAACTTAATTTATGCCTATATTTTTCTGACTTTGTGGGGAAGGTGACCGGACAAACGGACTTGTCAGAAGGAAGAAGGGACGGTTTGTGCACTTTAGACAGATGTTAGTAATGACAGAAGGGAAACAGCTGGGAAAAAGTGTAGAATGGGTGCAGTACCCTGGTTTGACCACAAGATGGCAGGGGGGAGTGTGAGTACAGGACTTGACAGCAGCTTATGGCTCTAGAGACCGTTAGTTATGGGGGGCGGGGTTACAGGGAACCGGGAAGGTTATAAATAGGACAGGAGGGTTCCAGAAAGTTCCAGTCCCGGGAGGAGCTCAGTAGGAGAGGAGTCAGTGAAGGAGTACGAACAGTGTGGGGAGCTCAATTAGGGGACTGACAAAAGAAAACAGGGGGGTGGCCCCGACACGAAGAACCGCAGAACAGACGAGGCCCCGGGGGTACCAAATTGACAACGACCTCTGACCGGTGAAGTGCTGGCGGTAGATAGGCCTAGGGCGGCCCCAGTGACAGAGCCGTGAGAAACGTCACTACGACAGAAGTAAGGTGTGTGTACCCGGGTCTGAATACGAAGAGCTGTGGAAGTGCTGCGGTGTATTGCTGAGGTTGTCAGGAGGACGGCCAATAAACTTGGACCTGTTGTACCCGAAATCTGCCTCCGTCTCGTGTCTGTGATGTCTGTTTGCGGTAAACAAGGGACCACCCCCCAAGCTGGGCCACCTTACTACAACTTCACCAACTTAGAGTATTTAGCGCTGATGCATCACACACAAATCGGATTACAAAAATATTTAAACACAGGTTGTAATGTAAAAAACAGGGGGGGAAAAAACAAGGGGGTGAATACTTTTGCAAAACACTGTATGTCAGATCCACTACAAAATCTGCATGGGACAGGCCTAATTTCATATAAATTTCTCCCTATACTTTGTAAATGAGAAAATCTGTATCAGAATCCGAGGCTTTCTTTGCCCACTGTAAAGTTCAGAACACTTCTCCCATCCTCCCCACGAGCCATTTTGTCATTGCAATCCTAGATGCCCTACTATATGAATGGGTAAAAATTCCCACAGACACCTCCAAAGTCTTGTAGAAAGCCTTCCCCCGAGGAGTGGAGACTTGTATAGCTGAAAAAAGGGGAAAAACTCCCCATTAGTGTCTACGGATGGAGAAGGGAGTCATAAAATCTCAGTACTTCTGTCAATACAGTATTAATTTGGTATGGATACAACCTTACGGAATCACAGTCGGAATTTTATTGAAATATGCCCCATACTGAATGCTATAAAAGCAAAACACCCAAAGCAGTTGAGAACGTCCTTTTATTGCTATATGTCCCCCAAATGGTGTCTACAAAAATTGCAGTCTGTTTCGCAAGTCCTCGTATGGCAGGATTGATGGTTTTAATATATTGATCTCAAAATCCATTGATGAAAAAAAAATTGAGGTCTTTAGGGCCCAAAATAAGTCTGTCCGTTTGAGGTTAAAGGTTCAGGTTTCCTATGAGATATCTAAAAGCAAAGTTTTTGAGCGTAAAACTGAATGTTATGTAACAAGCAGAGGTGAAACGGCTGAAACCCAAAAGTCTAAATTGTCTGCTTCAGGCTCAATGCTGTTCTTGTTTACAAAGGCCGCCAGTTTACTATCTATACCCACCCCAGCATGGGGCATCGATCATACCAGTCAGACTCTGCAAGTGATATGGAGACAGCTTGGCAGAGAAATTCACTAATAACACTGCATAGGGATTACATATTAACATTGTTTGTCTCAGCAAATGCCATTTCTCTCCATTTCCCATATTTCTAAAATCAATTTTTAAAGAGCGGAAACATATGTTTAATCTGATCCTGGGTCTAAGTAGCTTAATTGAAATAGTGTTAGAGTATAAGCCTAAAACGAAGGACGGGCTATTCAGCACTTCTACATAACAACATATGGAAAGTTGTATATAATGCCGTATTATGTCTGATAATCTGCTTCGTGGCTCTCCCTGGGACATTAAAATGAAATTAATTTTGCTTACTAGTCCTTTTCTATTTAGAAAATAATTTAACAAAGAAAGTCCTGCTAGTGTAATTTAAGGGGCTCACTTATCATTTTTTATTGCTGGTTCAGGCTAAAAAAAAAAAAAGTATACAGATGTAGCATGCTGCAGGTTAGCACCAGGGACTGATGGATGTTTCTCTTTTTGCCAAATAGATAATTTTTTTCGGAATCAACACGACTCATGTACAAAGGCTGCTTCTGCTATTGCAGCTCACTCTTATTTAAAGAGAGTCTATCAGCATAAGACCAATGAGAAAATGGAAAATGGTCTTAGGAGCTCAGGAAAGAGACTCAGACAGGAGATGGGTTTAAACCACAACACGTTTCGACGGAGGATCCGTCTTCATCAGGTGGAAACATCCACCTGATGAAGACGGTTCCTCCGTCAAAACGCGTTGTCGTTTAAACCCATCTCCTGTCTGAGTCTCTTTCCTGAGCTCCTAAGACCGTTTTCCATTTTCTCATTGCTCCTATCCTCCATTGGAGGTTTTCGGCTGGAGATGCGGTGGAGACCTGACATCCTTGTCTGCCCCTGGGTTGCTTCCTAAGTGCTCCTTTATGACCGCTTATCACTGACTCTTTATCAGCATAAGATGACTTTTCAAGCCACACACAGGCGCTAATACTAACTAACAGGTCAAGGAAATTCTTATCCTCTCTTGCTGACAACTTTATCTTCCAAAAGGTAAGGGAGAAAACAAGGGGAACTGCTACCTTGGATTTAATCCTTATAAACAGGGAGGAAATCGTTGAGGAGGTAAAAGTGGCTGGGACCCTAGGAGGTAGCGACCATGCTATTTTAGAATTTTGGATAACTAGAGGCGGAAGACCTGTGAAGACTCAGACGTCAAGGTTAGATTTCAGAAAGGCAGATTTTAAGGGATTCAGAAAGAGAATTGGAGGGATCCAATGGCTGGATATCCTTAAAGACAAAAATGTCCAGGAAGGATGGGAAATCTTGAAAAATGAAATTCTCAAAGCACAGTTGTTAACAATTCCGAAAAGAGGGAAGAATAGGAAGCATTTAAGGAAACCAGGATGGATGAACACAGAACTTAAGGACATGCTAAAAAGGAAGAAAAAATGTATATAAAATGGAAAGAGGGAGGCATATCTAAAGAAGAATATAATGCTGTCTGCAGAACCTGCACGGCACAAATCAGATTATCTAAAGCTGAAAATGAATTGAGGCTTGCAAGAGATGTTAAAAGCAATAATAAAGGATTTTGGGGATATGTCAAAAGTAAAAGAAAAGTCAAAGATGCTATAGGATTTTTACAGGATGAAAATGATGAAATGGTAAGACAGGATGTTGAGAAGGCTTAACTTTTAAATTCCTATTTTGCATCTGTTTTCTCTCAGAAAGGAAATGTAACATCAACTGTTATTCACTGTCCTATTAAGGGAATAGAAGAATCCAGGATATCTATAAACAGAAAGATAGTGAGGAAACACTTAGCTAACCTAAATGAATTCAAGTCTCCAGGTCCAGATGAATTACACCCCAGAGTACTGAAGGAGATAGCAGAACAAATTTTTGAACCCCTCTCCATAATCTTTGAAAATTCTTGGAGAACAGGAGAAGTGCTAGAAGACTGGAGAAGAGCAAATGTTGTTCCTATCTTCAAAAAGGGGAAGAAGGTGGACCCAGGCAACTATAGGCCGGTGAGTCTGACTTCTATACCAGGAAAGATCTTTGAACAAATTATTAAACAACATGTTTGTCAATACCTGGATAAGAATGAAGTGATTAAACAGAGTCAGCATGGGTTTGTAACTAATAAGTCATGTCAGACTAACTTAATTTCCTTCTATGACGGTATCACTGATTGGGTGGATCAAGGAAATGCTGTAGATATAGTATATCTTGACTTCAGCAAAGCATTTGACAAAGTCTCTCATACAATCCTTATTGAAAAAATGACTAAGTATGGAATGGACAAGGCAACTGTTAGGTGGATTCATAACTGGCTTAGTGATCGGACCCAAAGAGTGGTCGTAAATGGCTGCACATCCAGTTGGAAGAATGTCTCAAGTGGGGTACCACAGGGCTCTGTCCTGGGCCCTGTATTGTTCAACATCTTTATCAACGATTTAGATGAAGGAATTGAGGGTAAACTGATTAAATTTGCTGATGACACAAAGCTAGGAGGGATAGCTAATACTAGAGAAGAGAGAGAGAGGATTCAAAAAGATTTAAATAAACTGGAGAAGTGGGCAGCAACTAACAGAATGGTTTTTAACAGGGAGAAATGCAAAGTACTACATCTGGGCAATAAAAATGAAAAAAGCATATATAGAATGGGAGGAATAGGGCTAAGTGACAGCACATGTGAAAAAGACTTGGGTATACTAATAGATCACAGACTGAATATGAGTCAACAGTGTGATGCAGCAGCAAAAAAGGCAAATGCAATTCTAGGATGTATTAACAGAAGCATACAGTCTAGATCACGTGAAGTCATTATTTCCCTCTACTCCTCTTTGGTCAGACCTCATCTGGAATATTGTGTCCAGTTTTGGGCACCACATTTTAAAAAAGACATCAACAAACTGGAGCAAGTTCAGAAAAGAGCGACCAGAATGGTGACAGGTCTGCAAACCCTGTCTTATGAGGAAAGGTTGCAGGATTTGGGAATGTTTAGTTTGCAAAAGAGAAGACTGAGAGGAGACTTAATAGCTGTCTACAAATATCTAAAGGGCTGTCACATTGTAGAAGGATCAACTTTATTCTCATTTGCACAAGGAAAGACTAGAAGCAATGGGATAAAACTGAATGGGAGGAGACACAGATTAGATATTAGAAAAAACTTATTGACAGAGTGATCAATGAGTGGAACAGGCTGCCACGAGAAGTGGTGAGTTCTCCTTCAATGGAAGTCTTCAAACAGAGGCTGGACAGACATCTGACTGGGATGATTTAGCGAATCCTGCTTTGAGCAGGGGGTTGGACCAGATGGCCCAGGAGGTCCCTTCCAACTCTACGATTCTATGATTCTATGATAATAGCTTGGGCAACATTTCTCCGACTTCATTTACATCTAACTCTGTGACCTCTTCCTTGATTGACAGCTCTAAGAGCCAGAGAAGGACAGAGATAAATGGAGAATAAGTAGGAGTGAAGGTGGACTGAACTATTTGGCAGTGCCAATGGTGATCCCAGGCACTATTTAAGTGACAGTGACTCAGCTCTGATACCAGATACAGCCTCTAGATAAGAGGATAAAAATTAAACCTTTTCTTGATTTGACAAAAGGTGGGGAGAATAAAGCAAGGGCTGATTGGGCGACATAATGTCATGTAAGCCTCGGGAGAGCCAGTGCCCGTATCACTGGAACGAAGCTGGCACCAGAGGTGAGTATAAGGTCGGGGTCACACTTGCGAGTGCAATGCGAGAAACTTGCACAAGTCTCTCGCCTCAATACCTGGCACTGCCACCGGAACTCGGGACCGGAGTGTGCGGCTTCATGTATTTCTATGCAGTTGAACTCTCCGGTCCGAAACGCCGGCAGCAGTGTTGGGTATCGAGGTGAGAGACTCGCGCGAGTTTCTCGCATTGCACTCACAAGTGTGACCCCGGCCTTAATGTTCTTATTTTACAGGGGGGAAACATTGGAATTCAGCAGGGGTTGTTCGAGTAGCAGACCACCTCTTTAATAACTCACTTACAAATGATTACTCTGGAAAAGGGTTGGCACACACTTCAAAGTTGCATGGCTGATCCAACAGTGTTCTTTTATTTCACTATCTATTAAAAAAAATCCTGACATATTGAAATCAGGTAACACAGGATCTCACCACTGGGTATTGGAGATAACTCAACTCCTCCAATTCCAATACTCCTCCAGTCAATACTTTGTAGGACCACATTTCACTGCATTTCTGTTGAAGGTCAGTATCTACCAGCTGCACATCTAGAGGCTTACATTTTTGCCCATTCTTATTTGAAAACTAGCTCTAGCTCAGTGTGATTGGATGGAGGCATCTGTGTACAGCAATTTTTAAGTCTTGCCACAGATTCTCAATGGAATTTAGGACTAAACTGTGACTGGGCCTTCCACACACATGAATATGTTTTGATCTAAATCATTCCATTGCATCTCTGGCAGAAAGTTTAGGGGCGTTGTCCTGCTGCAAGGTGAATCTACATCTTAGCCACCAGTCTTTTGCAGCCTCTAACAGGTTGCTCTGTATTAAGCTCCATCCATCTTCCCATCAACTTTGACCAGCTTCCCTGCCCCTGCTGAAGAAAAGCATCCCCACAGCAGCATTTTTTCTACATCTTATGTGTGTTATCTCTCCAAATCCCAGAGCATTATAAGAGATATTCAATTCGCGAAGAATACATTTGTTGCAAATCTTATTTCCCAGTAAATCTGGAGGATTTGGTGAAACTGAAATTCATTAAATCTTCTCATTTCTGACAACAACGTCTCCTTGCTTTCTAATTAGTCTTTATAAAGTTGTATTATATGTTCTGTTATACTGAAGAATTTCATCTCATTACTACAAGGTCCATGAAAAAAAAAATTGGCACCAAGAGAAAAATATTTTTACATTATAATCTTCATAACAGCTTCATTAAAATTTCAATACGATTACATCACTTTGTTTCTTACCGTAAACTCCATTCAGTGATTTTATTAGCGAATACTTTAGAAGATGTATAAACTTCTTATCAAGTTTTATCAGTTTCATGCAATTTTTGATACAAGGTACAGCTTTTTTTAAGTACGGTAAATACTCCAGTACCCAAAAGATTACTCTTTTTTTTTTACTAGTATCTACTGATTTAGTTGTGGATCTACAACCAAATAGTTCCCAATGCCTTGTCTCTTAGATAGAAGAATATTTTTCCTCTTAAAGGTAGCTCGTTACTGTAAATGTGCGACATGATCAGTGGGCATCAGGTTATAGAGTGAAATGAGCAGATAAAATTGATACTTTATTTTATGTGGAAGTATTTAGTAATTCATTAATTTAAATCTCAGCACATTCCCTGCTTAGGAGATCTTGTTTCTGCCGCCTTGTGAGTTGTAAAAGTCACTGGCTGCATGCGCTAACTCAATAAGTACTTCATGTTCCATGATGCCCAAACTTGGCACCACATAGTGAGGTATGATCAGGTCATATGTATAGAGAAGAGAGGATCCATCCCCAAAGGATTGAGTTTGAGTCGAATTTCCTGAAATTTGTGGTTTCACACAAACTCGAACATTTAGAGATTCGATTTGCGGTTCAAAAATAAATTCCCTGGCACCATTTCCCACACTGCTGACGCATCAGAGAGTGGACGAATGTCTTTTTGCATTTTCAGTGGGCTTCTCCATCATGTCCTGCAGCTATGACATCTTATGGATTATTAATACCTTGTACAGTGGTGATCTGTACCTGGGCCATCACAGATCAGCAGTTCCCATGGGCACACAGGTTGTACTACAGAGTTGTTTTCGATCTACATAGTCACTGGGTAAGTCTTTCTCTTCTGCAGAGTTGAAGCTTTCATGGTCATCAGGGTCTTCTCTCTCTCTCTCTCTCCTGTAGAGTGTAAGCTCTTATGGTCAGTGGGGTCCTCTCTCTCTCTCTCTCTCTCCTGTAGAGTGTAAGCTCTTATGGTCAGTGGGGTCCTCTCTCTCTCTCCTGTAGAGTGTAAGCTCTTATGGTCAGCAGGGTCCTCTCTCCTGTAGAGTGTAAGCTCTTATGGTCAGCAGGGTCCTCTCTCTCTCTCCTGTAGAGTGTAAGCTCTTATAGTCAGCAGGGTCCTCGCTCTCCTGTAGAGTGTAAGCTCTTATGGTCAGTGGGGTCCTCTCTCTCCTGTAGAGTGTAAGCTCTTATGGTCAGCAGGGTCCTCTCTCTCTCTTTCCTGTAGAGTGTAAGCTCTTATGGTCAGTGGGGTCCTCTCTCTCTCCTGTAGAATATAAGCTCTTATTTTTCGAGTAATTACAAGTTTTCCAGTATTGAGATTTTAACAAATTTATTTGCCTTGAAATGAACATTATGGGAAAATTCGGCTGAACTGGAGAATTTGAATTTCAAAAGATCTACACATATATATTTTAAAGTTATAAAGAACATTTTTGAAGGCAATTGCTAAAGATCCAAGAAATCGGTCTAAGGCACATGAGAGATTGTGGAATGGTCTGTGCTGTAGCGTGCTTGCCACAGGCAGTGTGCATACTCTAATTTCCTCCAGGGATGGGGCAACTAGTTGATCTTGCCTTATATCTCTATAGGGAAAAGGACTGACCTTAGAGGTGACACAGTGATGATACCATAATGGCTAAGAAAATGTACGATTGTCACTGTTTACATTTCCATATTTTTGGTGTAAGCTATTATTTCCAAAGAGACAGCATTAACCTCAGATATCATGACTATAATAACTTCAGCTTTTGAAGCTCCAATTGAAATGAATAGAGAAGAAAATGCACAGCCTCACGCCCTCTAGCAGTGGTGAAGAAAGGGCAGTGAAGTATTGCTAATATAAGCATATCATGTGGCTACCATGGGGCCCGAGAGGTATGGGGGGCCATGCCGATACAGTTGAAAGCATTGATGGAAGTGGGAGACACGAGCACGCTCCTGCATCATTAATGTCACGTGCGCCGTCCTGTGTGACACAGCCAGCAGGCCGGTAACTAATACAACAGGACACGGCACGTGTAAATGTCCAGTGTAACGCGGCCCGCAGGCCGGTAACTAATACAACCAGACAAAGGGGATAGGGAAACAATTACAATGGAGGGCCCTGCAATAAGGAACGGGGGATGTGGAGACCTCCTGCATTCCCCTGAGTCAGTGTCCCTAACGCTCCTAACGTTCCCTATGCCGGTTCCGCACTGGGCACCGCTCAGGAACATGTAGCCCTGGCACACCCTACACCTATCCCTTGCTAGGGAGCTGGGTGGCGCAGGCACTGGCCCCACCACTGCACTAACACCAACATGAGGAAAAGTGACAAACAGGGAAACACTTAGCTTTGCTCTGATGCACTTGCTCCTGGCAACAGAGACCAACACCTGAGTGCATCTTCCTCCACCGTGTCCAACACCTGGGTGCAGCTTTACAGCAACAGCGTCCAGCACTGAGTGCCGCCTTGGAGCAACAGAGTCCAGCAACTGTCCAGCAACCAAGTCAAGTAAACTGAGTGCAGCTCTCAGTAACAGAGTCCAGCAAACTGAGTGCAGCTCTACACCATAGCTGCCACTCCACCAAGCTGTGCAGGAATTCTTCACTGACACCATAGCTGCCACTCCACCATGCTTCACACGAACTCCTCGCTGACACCATAGCTGCCACTCCAGGACTCTCCTCCAGCTCCCCATCCAGTTCCTTCCTTCACCCAGGATGGTTGGAAAGCCCAACAATAATAATATCACCAACGTGAGTGAGCACTACTGACACACCTTTATAGAGCAAACATACCTGTTAGTGATTTTCGTGCAATTACTCTAACCACCACCGGGGGAAAACTATCTCTAAAAACACCAGTGCAGTGACCATACTGGCCACCGGGGACAAAACCAACCTTGAGCAAAACAGCTCACAGGAAAAAAAAGGTTACTTGTGCATTTAATCTGTCAGATCCACCCTGGATCATGACAATTAACCTGCAAGTCTGAGCTCTGATGTCTCGCCCCAGCAGGAGCAATGACGTCACTACATCACACCTGCTTTGCTGAGCAGTGCAAAGCTTGAGACTATGTAATAACGTGCAGGTGCTGAGTATGTCACCACGGATCAGAGACATGTGGGGAAGGTGACTTGACAGACAGACTTGACTGGAAGTAGGAGGGGACGGTTTGTGCACTGTGGACGGAGATTGGCAATGACAGAAGGGTAACAGCTGGGAAAGATAGAAAAGGGAGTGCAGTACCTAGAATTGATCACAAGATTGCAGGGGGAGTGTAGTTCAGGACTTGACATCAGCTTAGGGCTTAAGAAACCGCTTAATCATGGGGCGGGGAGATAGGAACCCAGGAGGGAAATTCCCAGTGAGAGGGGACAAATAGAACAGGTTAGGGTTCCAGGCTAGGCTAGTCCCGGGAGGAACTCAGGAGGAGAAGACTCAGGACAGAAGACTGAGACCGGTGGAAGAGTTTGACCCGGGGACTGACAGGAAAAGACAGGAGGGTGGCCCTGACATGACGGACCGCAGGACAGACGAGGCCGTGGGGGTAGCGACTGGACAACAACCTCGGGCAGGTGAAGCGCTGGCGGTAGATTGGTCTAGGACAGCCCCAGCGAAAGATCCGCAAGGGACGTCACTTCGACAGAAGGAAAGGTGGAGGTACCCGGGCCTGGAAACGGAGAACTGTAAAGGAACTGCGGTGCATGGCTATGGTCGTCAGGAGGACGGCCAATAAACCCGGATCTGTTACAACTGAAATCTGCCTCCGTCTCGTCTTTGCATCGCCTGGTGTCTGTGTCGTCTGGACGTGGTAAGCAGTGGACCACCATCCAATCCGGGCCCCTACCACATTTGGCGTAGTCAGCAGGATCCGCCGCCAATACTACAACTTCTGCGGCAAGCCAGCTTCAGGGGAACTAAAAGGACTTGAGCTGCCCTCCTGTGGATTACAAATTTGCTCACCTGTGGATTATAAATTTACCCGCTTGTGGATTACAACCAAGTGGAGACTTGGTTCCGGATCCTGGGCTGTCATCAGAAGATCCGGGGTGGTACCAGAAGCCGGACAACATGGCCGTGGTACTTCAATGCCAGGAAGAGGCCCAGGTGGTTGCCGCTACTTTGGACGGACTGGGGCCGTCTCAAATTCACCCCTGGGGGAAGCGGTGTATATATGGAGACCGCCACCCCCTCATACTGGACCCGGGAAGATGGGTGGAGAAGCCGACCATCGCCCCACCCAAGGGCGGGAGCGGCCCGGGTGGGAAGACCGACTGCGGCTGTTTGGCACCATTCGACTGCTGTACACCGGACGGAATGCAACGCTGCTGCTGCTGTGGCCTCGGACGCCTGGAATGGCGGTGGCGCCAAGAGGTCGAATCTCGCTGGGAGACCTGCTTTCGGGAGCCACTGACAACCCCCCAGACATCGGGCGGATAGGAGGAGTGACTGCAGGCTCTGCTGGCGCAGCCACCGAAGACATTGCCGGGGAGCCTCCCCGCAGGACCCACGAGTCTGGAGGCTAGCCCTGCCGGATGGCGGGGTGAAGATCGGAGTTGCGGGAGGAGCTGTGGGGTGGCCTGTTGGAGACCGTGGCGCCGGGGAATTTGAGAGTTCCCCCGGCTCTGCCGGCAGCTCCGCAGGCGGCCCCCACCACTCGGCCTCCCCGCGCGGCCTCCCGCTTTCCAATGGCCCTGGTTGCTGAGGGCTTTGCGGCCTCTGCTGGGCCGACTGACACTCTCATCCACCGCCCTGAGCCACCCCGCCTGGCGGCGCATCGGCCCACGTCACCGGTGCGGAACCAGCCCGCGGCCGGCGCTGCTGCGTCCCACCTGCCAGCAGCGGCCTGTAACCTAAAGCCGGCCGCCACTCCGGCCCCATCCGCGACTCCGGTTGCGGCCTGCCCTGCGGCCGCATCCGTGTCACCCCCAGAGTCGGCTGTGGCCTGCTTGTTGGGCTCTGCGGCCTACCCATCGGGAACCACGGCTGCCCCTGCCCGTCATCCGGCCCCAACGGCTGCTGGAATCTGCGACCGCTTCTGCCCCGCTCTCAACTCCGGCCATGTCCCGCCCACCGGACTCTGCGGCCTACACCGGACCCTCTGTTTGGGTCACGGAGGTCATACAGAAGGAGAAGGCCAGAGAGTGGGAGGTCTGGAGCCTGCTCCACGAGAGAGGGGAGGCTGGCATGGCGGCTTCCCGATCCACGGGGCGGCTTGTGTATACCAATCTGGAAAAAGGATATGGGTTCATTCGGGACCTCGCAACTGGCCAAAAGGTATACATCAATGTGACTTCCATCCGCCACGGCCGGGCTTTGCGGGAGGGGGACTTGGTGTCGTACTACAAGGAGTACTGTCCCCGCGGCTACTATGCGGTAGCCATAATCGCTGAACCCGAAGGCCATGAGCCCCCATAAGAAGGACCCCTAGAGACACTCCCTGCATCCCGGGAACTCCACGGCTGTGGAGGCCCTTACTACTGACAAGATACCGACTATCAGGAGATGGCCCGGACTACCGGGATTTCGATGCACCATTGTGCAGGCCAGAGGACAGTTCGACGTCCAAGATAAGGGACATGCTTTATGGTTGATTACTTGCTACTGATATAGCGGGGATGCGGGGGAGGAAGTGCTCGTTTTAAAGGAAGGGGGAGTATTTATGCTCTGTTTTAAAATGTTGTGTTGAAAGAAAAGAAAAAAAACAGCAAAGAAAAAGGGGTTACTCCAGTTGAGTAACTCCTATTGCTATTAAAGTAGAGGTAACGGTATGCTAAAAGTTGATTTAATGAGTAGTGTGTGTAACAAAAAAATGTGTGTAACAGGCCCCGGGTACGAAGTAGATGTGACAAAGACATCGACCATGACTCTTTTTAAGTGAAGACAAAGAGACGAGAGATATCGAACCAGACAGTGGTCCGTCAGTCAGGTCCCCGACACCACGGACACCCCAAAAGGATGGGCAGGCGCCAACAATGACCAGGTAGGCGAAAGGCCTCGGTCATGGCGTTCCAGATAGTAGAGGGTAACAGAAGGGGAGAGTAGTGGGAGGTACACACCGTAGAGTAGTCAGGGTGGACCTCGCCAACCTGAAAGAAGTTGTCACGTGGCGTGCGCGCCGGCGAGTAGCAGTAGGCTGCTTGGATCATGGTGCTCCCGGTTTGGTTTGGCCCCCCCGCATGTGGCGGGTTTAGCCCAACAACCAGTCCAACAACAGACTGTGGACAAGCTTCAGGACGACGTAGGTAGGGAGTATGATTGTCGGGATGACAATAGACAAAGGAAGGGGGAGTGTGGGGAAGGTGACTTTACGGACAGACTTGACTGGAAGTAGGAGGGGACGGTTTGTGCACTGTGGACGGAGATTGGCAATGACAGAAGGGTAACAGCTGGGAAAGATAGAAAAGGGAGTGCAGTACCTAGAATTGACCACAAGATGGCAGGGGGGAGTGTAGTTCAGGACTTAACATCAGCTTAGGGCTTAAGAAACTGCTTAGTCATGGGGGGCGGGGAGATAGGAACCCAGGAGGGAAATTCCCAGTGAGAGAGGGGATAAATAGGACAGGTTAGGGTTCCAGGCTAGGCTAGTCCCGGGAGGAACTCAGGAGGAGAAGACTCAGGACAGAAGACTTAAACCAGTGGAAGAGTTCGACCCGGGGACTGACAGGAAAAGACAGTCAGGGGGGTGGCCCTGACACGATGGCCCGCAGGACAGACGAGGCCCTGGGGGTACCGACTGGACGACAACCTCGGGCAGGTGAAGCGCTGGCGGTAGATTGGTCTAGGACAGCCCCAGCGAAAGATCCGTGAGGGAAGTCACTTCGACAGAAGGAAAGGTGGAGGTACCCGGGACTGGAAACGGAGAACTGTAAAGGAACTGCAGTGCATGGCTATGGTCGTCAGGAGGACGGCCAATAAACCCGGATCTGTTACGACTGAAATCTGCCTCCGTCTCATCTTTGCATCGCCTGGTGTCTGTGTCGTCTGGACGTGATGAGCAGTGGACCAACCCCCAATCCGGGCCACTACCACAGACAGATGAAAAGTTAAAAGGTTTATTTACAGGGGTCAGAATCTCCTCACAGGGAGAGACCAGTGGGGGTTAAACTGACAAGGCAATAGTGATTTAACGGTATAGGAAAATTAGGTAAAGTTATAAAACAGTCAAGCAGAACAAAAGGAATTAACGGGTATTCTTGCAACTTATCAGTCTGATGAAATCTTGATTGAAGGGTCGTCTTCTCCAACGTAGGCACCGTCAACAGCGGCACTTGTAGTTTCTGTAAGCTCTGTAGTCTCTGTAATCTCTGTAGTCTCTGTGGTCTCTGTAGTCCCTGTTAGCAGGTAACTGGGGCCCCAGGGGTTAAAGTGGGAGGCAGGGGGACACTGGGCAAGCTGGGTCTCCCCTGCTCTGAGTCTCTGCTTTAAAACTAACTGTCTCTCCGCAGGAGCGATGTTCCATCCTTTGTAAAGTCTCTCAGCCAGAATCAGGGGCTCTGACCTGCCACCGTGGGCACTGGGGCTGCGTGCACAGGTCAGCGTCTCTGCACGGTCAGGAGGACGTACTTCTCTAGTCAATGGGGACTGCACATCCACGTACTCACAGACATCAGTTTCTATGTCACATCCTCCTGTCTTAATCCTCCGACTGGGAGTTCTCTCTCTTCTGGTGCGCGCAGCTGCGACCTGCTCTCTCTGCTGCACACGCTGCTGAGACTCCTGTGCTCTCTGCTCTGGCGCCCTCAGCCTGCACTGCTTCCTGTCCAGTGCCCCTTCACCTTCCCCAAAGCTTCTGACAGACACATGATGCAGTCGGTCCAAGCATAAAAGTCTTCCGGGTGGCAACCCTGCTGCCCAGCTATGTGGTTCCGGACATGGAGCAGAGGAGGTAACCCCCTTCTGATTCTTCTTGTGCTTCACCCCCTTACAACTACACTCTGCCGAGATCAGAGACAGGGGGAGTATTTTTATTATTTTTTTAAATCAATGGTGGCAGTTATGCTGTTTGCAGGGCTTTGTATCTATTTCTCCTTTCCTATATTAGTCTAGCTTGATGCAAGATGACGCACCCGATTGTATGATTTAGGCTGTGCATCGTTTTTCCTTGGATCATGCAGGGCTATGTGGGGTGCATTATACTATTGGGAGGCCTATGTTGGACCCATTATACAGTTTTCAGGGCTACGTGGGTGCCATTATACTGATTTCAGGGCTATGTGGTGGCCAGTATGTGGAGGCCATTATACAGTTTGCAGGGCTTTGTGGGGGTCATTTTACTATTTGGAGGGCTGTGGGTTCTAGAATCATAGAATCATAGAATCGTAGAGTTGGAAGGGAGCTCCTGGGCCATCTGGTCCAACCCCCTGCTCAAAGCAGGATTCGCTAAATCCTCCCAGTCAGATGTCTGTCCAGCCTCTGTTTGAAGACTTCCATTGAAGGAGAACTCACCACCTCTCGTGGCAGCTTGTTCCACTCATTGATCACTCTAACTGTTCTAATACTATTTGGCGTGCTATGTGGGGGATCATTATACTGTTTGGAGTGCTAATGGGGTCCATTATAATGTGTGTGGGCAGGCCATTATACAATGTGGAAAGTTGTGTGTTGGGTCATCATATTGTGTAGAGGGTTGTGTAGGGACCATCATACTTTATGAAGGAGTGTAAGGGCCAGTATGCTGTATGGAAGGCTGTGTCAGGGACATCATACTGTGTTGAGGGTCGCTATGAGTGTATCAAACTTTGTGGGTTGGGGGTAATGTAGGGTCATCAAACTGTGTGTGTAGGGTACTGTGTGGAAATTTACTGTGGGGGTATCATACTGTGTTTGGGGAGCACTTTTGTTGTCATTGTACCTTATGGGGGCCATGAAAGGGGTATCATAATGTGTGGGAGCACTATGTGTTTTTAATTGGAGGAAAACGACTTTGTGAGGTATACAGAGTTGTGAGGTCTGCTCTTCTGTGATAGACAGGGAAACTAATTGTGAGACCAGCTTCTGCCATACTTTTATGGCACAAACTATACATTAAAAGGAAATCTGTCAGCAGGTTTTTGCTGTGGAATCTAAGAGCTGCAAGAGGTCACTGAATGCACTGAAACGGCAGCAAGCTACTAAGCAAGTGACACATTCCCGGAATCAGTCTCTCCGCCCCTACATCATGCTACTCTCAGATTAAATAGCAGAAATCTGCTGGCAGATTCCCTTTAATCTTAGTTTTGCATTCATCTCCCTATTGAACACCGTAGCTCTCAGCCAATTATGCTGTAATGTTTTTGCATTTGTCTTTTATTATAAAAGTAATTTATCAAGGAAGTAAAAATATGAGATTTTGCAGTTTCCTTCCTCCTCCTTACAGTGCAGAGGTTAAATACACTTTACTTAGAATATGTAAGAGATTTACAAACATAGAAATCTATTCCATTATGTTAAATTTAACTTGCACGTATGCCCGGCACAAATAATTAAATAGGGCAGAGCTGCGTGGAGGCCTTGACTTAGTTCAGCTTCCCACTTACATAGCAATGCGCGGCCTCTTATTAAATCTGAATTATGCCATAACCTGTGCCTGCTGAAAAACAAGAACATATTTCCCTCACCGATCGACTTGCCTATAAATGATTTTATATTCCAGGCTATTAATTCTCATTTGCTTCATTTTCTTCTCAGTAAGTCACCGAGGGAAAACTGTGAAGGGCGTGGATAGATAAAATGTAAGGAAAAAGTGGGGAGAAAAGATTTAAAGGCTATGACCATGTTTGACGCAAAACATCATTTTCCATGTGTTAGTGCTTAACTTTAATAACATTGTACTCAGCAATCTTAAAGTTCTTAATTTCTTTTTAGACCACCCACCGGTTTGCGGTCTGATCTTTGTCTTGTGGGAATGTCTCTCCCAGTAATATAGGCTGGATGTGAGATCTATGTGCATTCTTGGGCACTGCTGTCTTAATTAGCTCATATACAGTATCAGCAAAGTTTCTATACTTAACTTATATCAACTTCATGTGCTTTCCTTCTTCTCTGTAGCCTGTTTACTCTGCCTTCCCTGAATCTGTAGAAACTTTCTTCCCTCTCCACACTAGAGATGTGTACAATACCCTTCCTGATGCTATCTCTTAGGCCAGGGGTCATATTAGCGTATAGCATCCTAGGTGAGAGCATTATATACGATATGTCAATAACATTTGTCTCCAGCTTTGCTGCTATAGTGAGCCAAGTATCATGCTACTGTACTCCGATTCTCTCAGATGAGAGAATCACAGCACATATGCAAAATAGACTGAAAACGTAATTTCTCCATCTCTTCCATTGCCGGCGTCCGTGGGAATCGCGCTGCACTCAGATGACATCAGAGTGTATTCTGACGTTTTGCACACACCCATAGACGTATATGGTATTGTACATGTATTCAAGAGGCTGATACAGAAGTGGGATATGGAAGTGAGAGGAGCTAGATAACCCCTTTAAAAAGGATATGAGATTCAGAATGAAGAGTAGTATTAGGGAAGGGGCAGACAACCATATTTTCGGTCTTGAGTGTAATCCGACAAAACATCAGACTAATGTTAGTCTATATAGCCATGCACATGACTGCATGTACCAAGTTTGATACGATATTCGGATAGGCCATGCAAGTCAATGAGTCCATGGAAACCTCACGAAGAATGAACTCGGATGACATCTGAGTGTAGGTCCGATTTCCACGGATTGACAGAACGGAAAACATGGAGAATTTTTTTTCCCCATGTTCTCCAGATCCGAGAAAATAGGATCACACTATGATCAAACTCTAATCAAACTCTTATTGTGATTAGCATAATATTTGATATTTCAGTTTTTCTTTTTTAATAAATTTGCAAAAATTTCTGCATTTGTTTTTTTTTCAGTCAAGATGGGGTGCACAGTGTACATTAACCCCTTCCTGACATGAGACGTACTATCCCGTCCACGGTACCCGGGCCCGTATGACCGGGGACGGGATAGTACGTCTACCGCGATCAGCGGCGCCCACGTGGTGAGCGCCGCTGATCGCGGCCGGGTGTCAGCTGATTATCACAGCTGACACCCGGCACTATGTGTCAGGGGCGGTCACGGACCGCCCCCGACACATTAACCCCTTGCACACCGCGATCAAACGCGATCGCGGTGTACCGGGAGTTAAAGGGAAGCATCGGCAGGGAGGGGGCTCCCTCCGTGCTTCCCTGAGCCCCCCACGGCAGCGCAATGTGCAGCGCTGCTGCGGGGGACTCCTATCCTCCAGGCCCCCGAATCCAAGATGGCGACGGGGGCCTTCGGGGGCCTGGGGAAGCTGGCTTCCTCAGTGCCTGCAAAGCGCAGGCATGAGGAAGCCTTGTGCACTGCCTGTGACAGATTGCTGATCTGTCACAGTGATCTGTGATGTGACAGATCAGCGATCTGTCACAGGACAGTGATGTCCCACCTGGGACTATGTAATAAAGTAAAAAAAAATTTAAAAAAAAGTGTAAAAATAAATTAAAAAAAATCGCCAAATAAATTAGTAAAAAAAAAAAAAAATATTCCCCAATAAATTCATTTTTTTAAAATAATAAAAAAAAAAAACAATAAATGTACACATATTAGGTATCGCCGCGTCCGTAACGACCTGCCCTATAAAACTGTCCCATTAGTTAACCCCTTTAGCGAACCCCTTAAAAAATAAAAATAAAAAACGAAGCAAAAAATAATGATTTATTATCATACCGCCAAACAAAAAGTGCAATAACGCGAGATCAAAAAGACGCATATAAATATCCATGGTACCGCTGAAAACGTCATCTTGTCCCGCAAAAAACAAGCCGCCACACAGCATCATCAGCAAAAAAATAAAAAAGTTATAACTCGCAGAATAAAGCGATGCAAAAATAATTATTTTTTATATAAAATAGTTTTCATTGCATAAAACCGACAAAAACATAAAAAAACGACCTAAATGAGGTATCGCTGTAACCGTACTGACCCGAAGAATAAAAGCGCTTTATCAATTTTACCGCACGCGGAACGGTGTAAACGCACCCCCCCCAAAAGAAATTCATGAAACGCTGGTTTTTGTTCATTCTGCGTCCCAAAAATCGGAATAAAAAGCGATCAAAAAATTTCACGTGCCCGAAAATGGTACCAATAAAAACGTCAACTCGTCCCGCAAAAAATAAGACCTCACATGACTCGGTGGGTCAAAATACGGAAAAATTATAGCTCTCAATATGTGGTGATGCAAAAACTATTTTTACAATAAAAAGCGTCTTTTAGCGTGCGACAGCCGCCAAACATAAAAACCGCCATAAATAGTAAATCAAACCCCCCGTTATCACCCCTTTAGTTAGGGAAAAATAATAAAATAAAAAAAATGTATTTATTTCCATTTTTCCATTAGGGTTAGGGCTAGGGTTAGGGCTAGGGGTGTGTTGGGGTAGGGTTAGGGCTAGGGTTAGGGCTAGGGTTAGGGTTAGGGCTAGGGCTAGGGCTAGGGTTAGGGCTAGGGTTAGGGCTAGGGTTAGGGCTAGGGTTAGGGGCGTGTTGGGGTTCGGGTTGGAGTTAGAATTGGGGGTTTCCACTGTTTGGGCACATCAGGGGCTCTCCAAATGCAACATGGCGTCTGATCTCAATTCCAGCCAATTCTGAGTTGAAAAAGTCAAATGGTGCTCCTTCCCTTCCAAGCTCTGCTATGCGCCCAAACAGTGTTTTACCCCCTCATGTAGGGTATCAGCCTACTCAGGACAAATTGCAAAACAATTTTTGGGGTCCAATTTCTCCTGTTACCCTTAGGAAAATAAAAAATTGGGGGCAAAAATATCATTTTTGTGGAAGAAAAATGATTTTTTTATTTTCACGTCCGAGTGTTATAAACTTCTGTGAAGCACTTGGGGGTTCAAAGTGCTCACCACACATCTAGATAAGTTCCGTGGGGGGTCTAGTGTCCAAAATGGGGTCACTTGTGGGGAGTTTCAATAGTTTAGGTACATCAGGGGCTCTCCAAACGCACATGACAACCGCAGACCATTCCATCAAAGTCTGCGTTCCAAAACGTCACTGCTTCCCTTCCGAGCCCCGACGTGTGTCCATACAGTAGTTTTCTCCCACATATGGGGTGTCAGCGTACTCAGGACAAATTGGACAACAACTTTTGGGGTCCAATTTCTCCTGGTACCCTTGGGAAAATAAAAAAAATGGTGACTAAAAGATCATGTTTGTGGAAAAAATACGAATTTTTTATTTTCACGCCCGGGCGTTGTAAACTTCTGTGAAGCACTGGGGGGGTCAAAGTGCTCACCACACATCTAGATAAGTTCCTTGGGGGGTCTAGTTTACAAAATGGTGTCATTTGTGGGGGGTTTCCACTGTTTAGGTACATTAGGGGCTCTCCAAAGGCAACATGACACCCGCAGACCATTCCATCAAAGTCTGCATTCCAAAACATCACTACTTCCCTTCCGAGCCCTGACGTGTGCCCATACAGTAGTTTTCTCCCACATATGGGGTAGCAGCGTACTCAGGACAAATTGGAAAACAACTTTTGGGGTCCAATTTCTCCTGGTACCCTTGGGAAAATAAAAAAAATGGTGACTAAAAGATCATGTTTGTGGAAAAAATACGAATTTTTTATTTTCACGCCCGGGCGTTGTAAACTTCTGTGAAGCACTGGGGGGGTCAAAGTGCTCACCACACATCTAGATAAGTTCCTTGGGGGGTCTAGTTTACAAAATGGTGTCATTTGTGGGGGGTTTCCACTGTTTAGGTACATTAGGGGCTCTCCAAAGGCAACATGACACCCGCAGACCATTCCATCAAAGTCTGCATTCCAAAACGTCACTACTTCCCTTCCGAGCCCTGACGTGTGCCCATACAGTAGTTTTCTCCCACATATGGGGTAGCAGCGTACTCAGGACAAATTGGAAAACAACTTTTGGGGTCCAATTTCTCCTGGTACCCTTGGGAAAATAAAAAAATGGTGACTAAAAGATCATGTTTGTGGAAAAAATACGAATTTTTTATTTTCACGCCCGGGCGTTGTAAACTTCTGTGAAGCACTGGGGGGGTCAAAGTGCTCACCACACATCTAGATAAGTTCCTTGGGGGGTCTAGTTTACAAAATGGTGTCATTTGTGGGGGGTTTCCACTGTTTAGGTACATTAGGGGCTCTCCAAAGGCAACATGACACCCGCAGACCATTCCATCAAAGTCTGCATTCCAAAACGTCACTACTTCCCTTCCGAGCCCTGACGTGTGCCCATACAGTAGTTTTCTCCCACATATGGGGTAGCAGCGTACTCAGGACAAATTGGAAAACAACTTTTGGGGTCCAATTTCTCCTGGTACCCTTGGGAAAATAAAAAAATGGTGACTAAAAGATCATGTTTGTGGAAAAAATACGAATTTTTTATTTTCACGCCCGGGCGTTGTAAACTTCTGTGAAGCACTGGGGGGGTCAAAGTGCTCACCACACATCTAGATAAGTTCCTTGGGGGGTCTAGTTTACAAAATGGTGTCATTTGTGGGGGGTTTCCACTGTTTAGGTACATTAGGGGCTCTCCAAAGGCAATATCACACCCGCAGACCATTCCATCAAAGTCTGCATTCCAAAACGTCACTACTTCCCTTCCGAGCCCCGACGTGTGCCCATACAGTAGTTTTCTCCCACATATGGGGTATCAGCATACTCAGGACAAATTGGACAACAACTTTTGGGGTCCAATTTCTCCTGGTACCCTTGGGAAAATAAAAAAATGGTGACTAAAAGATCATGTTTGTGGAAAAAATACGAATTTTTTATTTTCACGCCCGGGCGTTGTAAACTTCTGTGAAGCACTGGGGGGGTCAAAGTGCTCACCACACATCTAGATAAGTTCCATGGGGGGTCTAGTTTCCAAAATGGTGTCATTTGTGGGGGGTTCCACTGTTTTGGTACATCAGGAGTTTTCCAAACGCGACATGGTGTCCGATCTCAATTCCAGCCAAAAACGTCAAATGGCGCTGCTTCCCTTCCGAGCTCTGCCATGCCCCCAAATAGTGGTTTACCCCCACATGTGGGGTATCAGCGTACTCAGGACAAATTGCACAATAACTTTTAGGGTCCTGTTACCCTTGGAAAAATAAGAATTGAGGGTGAAAAGATCATTTTTGTGGAAAAAATATGATTTTTTAATTGTATGGCTTTATGTTATAAACTTCTGTGAAGCCCATGGGGGTTCAAAGTTCTCACCACACATCTAGATAAGTTCCTTAGGGTGTCTAGTTTCCAAAATGGTGTCATTTGTGGGGGGTTTCCACTGTTTTGGTACATCAGGGGTTTTCCAAACGCGACATGGTGTCCGATCTCAATTCCAGCCAAAAACGTCAAATGGCGCTGCTTCCCTTCCGAGCTCTGCCATGCGCCCAAATAGTGGTTTACCCCCACATGTGGGGTATCAGCGTACTCAGGACAAATTGCACAATAACTTTTAGGGTCCTGTTACCCTTGGAAAAATAAGAATTGAGGGTGAAAAGATCATTTTTGTTTAAAAAATATGATTTTTTAATTGTATGGCTTTATGTTATAAACTTCTGTGAAGCCCATGGGGGTTCAAAGTTCTCACCACACATCTAGATAAGTTCCTTAGGGGGTCTAGTTTCCAAAATGGTGTCATTTGTGGGGGGTTTCCACTGTTTTGGTACATCAGGGGTTTTCCAAACGCGACATGGTGTCCGATCTCAATTCCAGCCAAAAACGTCAAATGGCGTTGCTTCCCTTCCGAGCTCTGCCATGCGCCCAAATAGTGGTTTACCCCCACATGTGGGGTATCAGCGTACTCAGGACAAATTGCACAATAACTTTTAGGGTCCTGTTACCCTTGGGAAAATAAAAATTGGGGTGAAAAGATCATTTTTGTGGAAAAAATATGATTTTTTAATTGTACCGCTGTACGTTATAAACTTCTGTAAAGCCCTTGTGGGTTCAAAGTTCTCACCACATATCTAGATAAGTTCCTTGGGGGGTCTAGTTTCCAAAATGGGGTCACTTGTAGGGGGTTTCCACTGTTTAGGTACATCAGGGACTCTCCAAACGTGACATGGTGTCCAATCTGAATTCCAGCCAATTTTGCATTGAAAAAGTCAAATGGCGCTCCTTCCATTCTGAGCTCTGCCATGCGCCGAAACAGTCGTTCCCCCCCACATATCAGGTATCTGCGTACTCAGGACAAATTGCACAATAACTTTTGCAGTTCAATTTCTCCTGTTACCCTTGGTAAAATAAAAAAAATTGAACCTGAAGTATTTTTTTTATGAAAAAAAGTTAGATGTTCATTTTTTTTTAAATATTCAAAAAAATTCCTGTGACGCACCTAAAGGGTTAATAAACTTCTTGAATGTGGTTTTGAGCACCTTAAGGGGTGCAGTTTTTAGAATGGTGTCACTTTTGTGTATTTTCTATCATATAGACCCCTCAAAGTGGCTTCAAATGTGATGTGGTCCTAAAAATAAAATGGTGTTGTAAAAATGAGAAATCGCTGGTCAACTTTTAACCCTTATAACTTCCTAACAAAAAAAAATTTTGGTTCCAAAATTGTGCTGATGTAAAGTAAACATGTGGGAAATGTTAGTTATCAAGTTTTTTGTGTGCCTTATCTCTGTGATTTAAGGGCATAAAAATTCAAAGTTGGAAAATTGCGAAATTTTCAAAATTTTCGCCAAATTTCCGTTTTTCTCACAAATAAACGCAAGTTATTTGAATGAAATTTTACCACTAACATGAAGTACAATATGTCACGAGAAAACAATGTCAGAATCACCGGGATCCATGGAAGCGTTCGAGAGTTATGACCTCATAAAGGTACAGTGGTCAGAATTGTAAAAATTGGCCCGGTCATGAACGTGCAAACCACCCTTGGGGGTGAAGGGGTTAATGAGAAAAAAAATGAACTTTTTCGAATTTGCCAAATGGCTGCAATGAGATAGTGAAAAATGTAAAGGGGTCTGAATACTTTCCGTACCCACTGCATTTTTAGTGTATTTTTAGTGGAATATGCGACTTTTTGAGTTAAAAAAGTTGCAAAACAAAAGGTTAAAGGGCATTTTTTAATTTTGCATGAAATTCAAGGACCATTTTGATGAATTTGGAGCAAAGGGAAGTGACTTCAAAAAACCCGCAGATCTGGCCCTTAATGTCACGTAAAAAGCATTTTCCAAATTAAATATCTAAAGTTGTCTAGTCGGTACGCAGCAGTGAGGTATTACAGCAACACATAAATTAGAGAACGGGGCTTCCTGGCTGTGACCTGCATTCCATGAGCTGCAATACCAGGCACAGCCCATGGACAAGAGTGGCGCTGTCTCTGGAGAGCTTTATTTTCAAATCTCTTACAATTTGGATTCATTCTTTTAAACTGTAATTGTAATTACCCAACAAGAAGGACGGGGGATTTCGATGAGCAAGAAATGAGTGATAAAAAATGTCCACGCTTGTTTAGCTTCTAGATGAAGAAAGAGATGACATCCGTCTCGCAAACGGATCGAGAACATTCCACGCTTGCTGCATGAAATATTGATCCGTTGGCATTTTCTAAAGTGATAAATATTACGGTCAGTATTATTTTGATGTTCTGTAAATGCTTTACCACTCACAAAGCCCCATGCTGCATCGCAGTGGATTTTAATTGTTGGGCGGCTAAGGTAACATTGGCCTTGGGGGGGGGGATTAACTCTTTGTCAAAAACACAACAATAAAGCAGACTGAATATCCAGAAAAAGTTTGTGTTTCTTTTTAACTAAATCTGATTTGGTCATATTTCATAAAATCCAAAATTAGAAATTAGTGGATCTTTTGAAATTTAGATTTCACTGACTTAACCAAATTTTCCCCTAAAAATTCATAAGAACTGACACTCTACAGGAGAGAGAGTACTCCACTAACCATGAGAGCTTACACTCTACAGGAGAGAGAGTACTCCACTGACCATGAGAGCTTACACTCTACAGGAGAGAGAGGACTCCGCTGAACATATGAGCTTACACCCTACAGGAGAGAGAGAGAGGACTCCACTGAACATAGGAGCTTACACTGTACAGGAGAGAGAGGACTCTGCTTACCATAAGAGCTTACATTCTACAAGAGATAGAGGACCCTGCTGACCATAAGAGCTTACACTCTACAGGAGAGAGAAGATTCCACTGACCATAAGAGCTTACACTCTACAGGAGAGAGAGGACTCCACTGACCATAAGAGCTTACATTCTACAAGAGATAGAGGACCCTGCTGACCATAAGAGCTTACACTCTACAGGAGAGAGAGGACTCCACTGACCATAAGAGCTTACACTTTACAGGAGAGAGAAGGCTCCACCGATCATAAGAGCTTACACGGTACAGGAGCGAGAGGACTCTGCTTACCATAAGAGCTTACACTTTACAGGAGAGAGAAGATTCCACTGACCATAAGAGCTTACACTCTACAGGGGAGAGAGAGGATCCTGCTTACCATAAGAGCTTACACTCTACAGGAGAGAGAGGACTCCGCTGAACATAGGAGCTTACACTGTACAGGAGAGAGAGGACCCTGCTGACCATAAGAACTTACACTCTACAGGAGAGAGAGGACTCCGCTGAACATAGGAGCTTACATTCTACAGTAGAAAGACAGAGACCCCTGCTGACCATAAGAGCTTATAATCTATAAGAGAGGAACAGATAGACTGAACTACGCTGACCATAAAAGCTTGCACTCTACAGGAAAGAGAGAGAAAGAGAGAGAAATGACCCCACTGACCCTAAGTGCTTACAGTCTACACATGAGAGAGAGGACTCCGCTGACCCTAAGAGCTTACAGTCTACAGGTGAGAGAGAGAGAGGACCCCACTGACCATAAGAGCCTATGCAAGGATAAGGACAGGCTGATCACGTTCTCCCCTGAAGAAGAAAAGTTTTAATGTTATGTGATATAATGTTAAGTGTAATGTGTATAATGTAGTGCGTTATTGTGATGGTTATGTGTAATGTGAATTATGTTGTGATGCATTGTAGTCTTTTGCACTGTACTATGAGGACGTTGTGTTCTGCCCAGCTAAAGACAGTGAGTAGGATACAGTTAAATAACTGGGACTAGCCCAAAGAGGGAGAGGCTATGTTGCAAGGTTAGAGAGTATTTCCTGTTAGAAAAGCATATGGGATCTGGAGGGCAAAGTGAGCTGACTAAAATGTCAATAGTGAGTTGTGCTGCATGGGAGGGTGACCCTGAATGAGAGGAGACTGAAGAGAAGGGATAGTGTGATCCTGAGGATAAATGACATAGACAGAGTGGCCTTCTGGAGACAGGTCTTAGAAAAGGATGCCTAGCCATGAGACCTTGGGCTTATAACGCTAAAAAGTGACCAGCCTAAACAGGACTGAGTGACTGGGACTAGATAAGGGTCCAAAGCAGCAGTTCCAAAATGCCAGTCGTGGAAGAGATAGGATTCAAAACCATAGACCAAGTTAAGGAGACTTGTTAATCAGGACTGCCGGGTTAAAGCTTGGTTGTGATGAATCTGGGAGAAACAGTGGATATAGAAAGCCCTGGAGGCTTCTACAGTGGAAAGATACTGTGTGGAAAATGCTTACTACTGTAAAGGAAACTTCCATAACGCTCTGTACCCGCTATTCCTTATATATAACCCTGATCAAGTTTCCATTCAGTAAAGAGTTTATATTTGAATGGTAGTCTCACTCAATGAACTGGGAAACATCTGGTCCTGGCAAACCAGCAACATCGGTTATATGTGGCTTGCACGGGTGTAAAACCTTCACAGCTCAAGTCCACACCCTCAGCTAGGACCTCAACTTCATATAATGTGCTGGGACGCAACAGACGAGTGGCTCACCGTCTCATGCCATGTTAGGCCGGGGTCACACTGGCGAGGAATACGGACGAGTGAGAGGCGTTAAAAGCACGCATTACACACGGACAAATGATTCTCTATGGGGCAGCTCCCAACAGCCGTATATTTCTCGGGCGTATTCTACGGTCCGTGCCAATCACAGCATGCTGCGATTGATAGCGTACTACGCCCGTAATACGCCAATGCAAGTCTATGGGTGCGCAAAAAATACGGATTACACACGGAACACACATGTGACTTGCGAGAAATACGCACCAGGTGTCTTTTAGCAAAGCCGGCAATTCAGTGCGCGATACAGTAAACTCACACTGACAGGTTTAATAAAGAAACGAAAGAATAGATATAGACACATACATACATATATATATATATATACATACATGTTATTGTGACAAACATATATATATTTATATTTCACAGAGTTCTTCATAGCAGAATAGCCGCTAATTAAATTGCCGGCTTCTATCAAATCATTCCCCAACCCGACATGAAATGACACATGGTTTACATTCAGTGAAGCATTTCATTTCTTGTGTTTTTATATGTCCCTGACTAATAATTAGATGAGGGTTTGTGTGCAAACTTTGGGAGTTGTAGTTGTTATTTTAAGGGGTTAATTCGTTGTTAAAAATGGCGAGTGGGTTAATCTAACAAAGGGTTAATGTCCCCATTCGATTGTAAGGTGGCATTAACCCTTTGTTAGATTAACCCTTTCACCTCCGCTACAGGGCAATGGGAAGTCCACGCATTTTTTAACAGCGAATTAACCCCTTAACCCTTTCGCGCCTGAGCCTGTTTTTGCCTTCGTGACAGGCCAATTTTTTCAATTCTGACCAGTGTCACTTTATGAGGCCATAACTCTAGAATGCTTCAACGGATCCTGCTGATTCTGACATTGTTTTCTCATGACATATTGTACTTCAGGATACTGGTAAAATTTCTTAGATATGAACTGCGCTTATATGTTAAAAAAATCGAAATTTGGCAAAAATTTTGAAAATTTTGCAATTTTCAAACTTTTAATTTTTATGCCCTTAAATCAGAGTGTGATATCGCACAAAATAGTTAATAAATAACATTTCCCACATGTCTACTTTACATCTGCACAATTTTGGAAACATAATTTTCTTTTTTTAGGAAGTTATAAGGGTTAAAAGTTGACCAGCGATTTCTCATTTTTACAACAAAATTTACAACACCATTTTTTTTAGGGACCACCTCACATTTGAAGTGAGTTTGGGGCGTCAATATGACAGAAAATACCCAAAAGTGACACCATTCTAAAAACTGCACCTCTCAATGTACTCAAAACCACATTCAAGAAGTTTATTAACCCTTCAGGTGCTTCACATGAATGAATGGAATGTGGATGGAAAAAATAAACATTTAACTTTTTTTCACAAACATTTTACTTCAGAACCATTTTTTTTATTTTCACAAGTGTAAAAACAGAAAATGAACCACAAAATTTTTTGTGCAATTTCTCCCAAATACGCCGATACCCCGTATGTGGGGCTAAACCACTGTTTGAGCACACGGCAGAGCTCAGAAAGGAAGGAGTGCCGTTTGACTTTTTCAATGCAGAATTGGCTGGAATTGAGATAGGACGCCATGTCGCATTTGGAGAGCCCCTAATGTGCCTAAACAGTGGAAACCCCCACAAGTGACCCCATTTTGGAAACTAGACCCCTTAAAGAACTTATCTAGATGTGTCGTGAGCACTTTGAACCCCCAAGTGCTTCACAGAAGTTTATAACGTAGAGCCATGAAAATAAAAAATCATTTTTGTTCCACAAACATGATCTTTTAGCCCCCAATTTTTTATTTTCACAAGGGTAACAGGAGAAATTGGACCCCAAAAGTTGTTGTCCAATTTGTCCTGAGTACAATGGTACCCCATATGTGGAAGAAAACTACTGTTTGGGCACACGGTGGGGATCGGAAGGGAAGTAGTGACGTTTTGGAATGCAGACTTTGATGGAATGGTCTGCGGGTGTCATGTCGCGTTTGCAGAGCCCCTGATGTGCCTAAACAGTGGAAATCCTCCACAAGTGACCCCTTTTTGGAAACTAGACCCCCCCAAGGAACTTATCTAGATGTGTGGTGAGCACTTTGAACCCCCAAGTGTTTCACTAAAGTTTATAATGTAGAGCCGTGAAAATAAAAAAATCATTTTTTTTCCACAAAAATGATCTTTTAGCTCCCAATTTTTATTTTCACAAGGGTAACAGGAGAAATTGGACCCTAAGAGTTGTTGTCCAATTTGTCCTGAGTACGCTGGTACCCCACATGTGGGGGGGACCACTGTTTGGGCACACGGTGGGGCTCGGAAGGGAAGTAGTGACGTTCTGGAATGCAGACTTTGATGGAATGGTCTGCGGGTGTCATGTGCGTTTGCAGAGCCCCTGATGTACCTAAACAGTGGAAACCCCCAATTCGAATTCCAACCCTAACCCCAACACACCCCTAACTCTAGCCCTAACCCTAGCCCTAACCCTAGCCCTAACCCTAGCCCTAGCCCTAGCCTGCCTACCTGCTTTTTTTCTTTACTTTTTTTTTTATTTTTGTGTTTTTTATTTTTTGTATTTTTGACTCATAGTAACGCCACTTCTCCTCTGATCTCACACTGGCAGATGATCAGAGGAGAAGCAGCGTTACTATGTGACAAGATCGCTGCCCGGCACAAAGTAACGCCACTTCTCCTCTCATCTCACACTGACAGATGAGCAGAGGTGAAGCAGCGTTACTGTGTGACAAGATCGCTGCCTGGCACAGCTGTGCCAGGCAGCGATTAGCTGTGCCAGGCAGCGATCTAGTCACACTGTAACGCTGCTTCACCTCTGCTCATCTGTCAGCATGAGCTCAGAGGAGAAGTCGCGTTATAATGAGGGAGATCGCCGGGAAACAAGCAGCTTTCCCAGCGAGCTCTCTCATTGACTGCTGTGACGCGACGTCATCAGGACCTGAACCAATCAGGTCTCGATGACGTCGGGGGTCCCAGCATGCATTGTGCACCGGGATCCCCGCATTATAAGGTATGAGGGGGTCCCGGGGGGCACAAAACCGCAGACAGTAGATAAACGTCGGCGCTGCACAAAGCCCAGCAAGCGCCAACGTTTATCTACTGTGGGCGGTCGCGAAGAGGTTAAAATAACAACTACAACTCCCAAATTTTTGCACACAAACCCTCATCTAATTATTAGTCAGGGACATATAAAAAAACATGAAATGAAATGCTTTACTGATTGTAAACCATGTGTCATTTCATGTCGGGTTGGGGAATGATTTGATAGAAGCCGGCAATTTAATTAGCGGCTATTCTGCTATGAAGAACTCTGTGAAATATAAATATATATATATATATCTGTTTATCTCAATGGCTTGTGTGTGTATATATATATATATATATATATATATATATACAGTATATATATATATGCATTCTATGGGTCTATATCTATTCTTTGGTTTCTGTTAGAAACCCTGTCATAGGGCTCCATTATATGTCCATTTTGCAAGGCGGCGAGAAAATCTCGCCATACGGATTGCATACGGATGCCATACGGCTTACATACGGATGCTGACATGTGCAAATTACGCAACCACACCTTGATTACGGATGACATGCGGAGCACTATTTAGGGGTCATTCATCCGAATTACGCCTGTACACTACAGACCGTATTTTTCGTCGGTTAGTGTGACCCCGGCCTTACACTCACACTCTACAGGAATGGAAGAGAGAGAGAAGACCCCGCTGACCATAAGAGCTTTCACTCTACAGGAAAGAGAGACTTACCCAGTTGGCCATGAGAGCTTACACTCTATAAAGCGAGAAAGAAAGGACCACCGGTGATCACAAGAGCTTACACTCTACAGGCGAGTGTCAGAATTTTCAGATTTATCATTTAAAAATATTTAGAAAACCATGTACCATTTCCTTTACACTTCACAAACACTTGTTACTTTGTGTTGGTATATCACATAAAATCCCAAGAAAAACAAATATTTAAGTTTGTGAGTGTAATGTGAAAAAATGTGTAAAAATGCCCATACAGACCCCTGGCAGGCCCATACAGACCCCCGGCAGCCCGCACAGACCCCCGGCAGGCCAGCACAGACCCCCGGCAGCCCGCACAGACCCCCGGCAGGCCCGCATAGACCCCCGGCAGCCCGCACAGACCCCCAGCAGGCCCGTACAGACCCCCGGCAGCCCGCACAGACCCCCGGCAGCCCGCACAGACCCCCGGCAGCCCACACAGACCCACGGCAGCCCGCACAGACCGCGCATTTTGATGACATCATTTCAGCAGCCAATCACAGCCATGCCATTAGTTAACATGGCGAACACAACTGGCTCATTGCATTATGGGAACTTCCGATTCCGGTATTCGATATTGTAAAAATATCGGAACTCGGTATCGGAACTCCGATACAGCGAATATCGGCCGATACCCGATATTTGCAGTATCGGAATGCTCAACACTAGTTATGATCCTTCTTCATGGCATGAACATATAGGCTTCTTTCCACCCATTGGCCTTCAGTGGGATGTTTTTGCCATGCAGAAGGCAGAAGTATCCAGTATTTTTTCTGGAGGCTACAATGAGCGTATAACTGCAGAGGACTCAGTGGCATATGAGGTATGCATCAGACGTTCCTCCTAATTTACAGCATATCCTCGACAGGCACCGCAAAACACAATGTGGAATAACCCTAAGCTACATATGAAGCTGCATTTTGTCATATTGTGCTCAACCAGCTTCCATTAGTGACTTGTGGTCGGGCGAAAAAAAACATAAAAAGTATAATATCCATTTTAGTTCAAAGTAATATTATTCCGAATGAGATAAAAGAATCATATTCACATTTCTGTAAGTGAATTAAAGGTTATCGCTATCATTTCCAACCAGAATTCAGTTTAAGGTGTGCACAAAATGTACCGGATATTATTAATGTGCTATAATACAGTTACATCGGAACCTTTGTGAAATGTATTTGACGTTTGTGTTTGTAATTAAACAGGTAAATGTGTTCTTCTTAAAGATCAATCTTCCATTTATCCGATAAGCAGCCATCTCATGTACTCTATAATAAGAGCCTATCACTTGACCTATTTCCCGATCAATAACAACCCAGAAATGCATCACGGACTGCTGGATAAGGGACAGCGAAACACTCGACGACCTCACAAGTCAAAATCTGGAGCGCTCTTTAACCGGTCTGTGGTTACATTAACCTTAAAACATCAAAAGAATCAAAAGGGCCTTGAAGAAGACTATTTATATACAATGTCCACCTGCGTCACACACTTCACTGAGATAACAAGGACTTGGCAAACACTTGCATGTAAGAGGAGACGGTTCAACAATCTTATACAGAAAAGAAAACTTCATTTTGAAATGTTTCTTTACCCCATTCATTTCCCTCTTCAGCACAAAAGCTGATGGGCAAACCTAAGTTTGGAGCCCCTCTCCACAGACTCGCTCACTTGTTATTGGGCTGAAAATAAGTCCCTAATTTTAGTGGGCATTCTCTAGTTTATAAGTTCACCTCTATCCATTGGATAAGTTCCTGGTTGGTGATCCAACTTGGTGGTCTTCCTGATCGCTGATGGTCCAACCACCAGAACCCTCACCAATCCCAAGAACCGTGGCTCCCCATCTAAATGGAGCAAAGGTCTATCATGCGTGTTGCCAGTCGATTCATTACTAAAAGTAATCCGTCAGCAAGTTTTTGCTATGTGATCTGAGAGCAGCATAATAAAGGGCAAGAGATCCGGATTCGAGAGATGTATCACTTTCTGGGCTGCTATTTGTAGTTTTCATAGAATCCCTGCTTTGTCTGATGTAGATGTAGCAGAACTCAGACTTCTGTGCTGTGTATAACCCCGCCCATACCCCTGATTAGCAACTTCCTGTGTACACTATGGAAACCAGAGAACCACAGGAGTTTTAATAAAATTATAAAAGTGTGGCGCCCCTGAGGCTCAGTCGCCACAGAGGTACTACACCTCCTCCTGAGGTGTAGTATCCCACCATCCAGGTAAGGTGGAGACTCCCAACCACACTCCAACACCTGCACCCCACACCACAAAGTAGTGTAGCAAAGCACCTTCGGCGGCTCCCTGCTTGGAGTATAGCAAAGCACCCATTGGTGGCTCCCTGCTTGGAACACGAAACGTGCTGGGAGCTGGGTGGAGTTAGTTTACATTACAAGGAGCGGGAAGAGTTTAGGATTGGAGGTCAGTTGGTTAGAGAGCTGGAGAGAAGAAGATCCCCAGAGAGAGGGATAGATGGATGGAAGTGCTGCAGCAGATCCCAGTGACCTGGGTCTGCTGGCATGGGAAAGGAAGAGAGAGAGCAACATAGACTGAAAGCCTGATTCTCCATAGAAAGCAAGGATTAGTACAGAACGTGAGGAGTGAAAGAGAACAGAGGACGTGGGTTAGAAGAGAACCCTTCCTAGAATTTCAAAGCGCAAGGCCGGGGCCTTGTCCCCGAGGTTGTATGGATACTAATGGTCCTGCAGCAGACACCGGAGGAATAGAAGTAGTGACCACTTTATTCCCACACAAGACTTGGGGGCACAACAGCAACTGGATAGTGAGCCGGGACTTAGTAGCAAGGAGTCTCCGAAGCAGGCTACAGCTGTCTGCCGTACAAGTAGAGTTCATAGGAACATCGGACAGGAGGAACTCCAGTGTAACTCAGTACTAGGAGTACTTCATCTAAAGGCGCTATAAGGGGAGACGTTCAGAAAGGCACATGCTGGCGGAGTGTGGGAAAGGAGTATTCCATCTGGCCTGGAGGTTGACTGAGTGCCTGACCCGGAGGACACGGCACGGAGGAAGGCACCTGTTTGCACAACAGACTGTGAGTAAAGCTTTGGAACTACATACTCTGGTGTCCTCCACTTATTCCTGCGCCAACACACCCGGCACTGCTACATCTTGGTGCTCGACATTGCCTGACCTACGCCTTCCCTTGACCTCTACATCTACACTGCCCTGGGACTACAGCTCCACCTGTGGGGAGCTATAACATATTTTCTGCGCCATACCATCAGTCCCAGAGGATCTGCATGCAGCGTCGGCTTAACACCTCCCTTGCCGAACACCACAGGTGGCGTCACGAACGATTCATTTCAACTACACTTCACCATTCTATTCCCCTTTTACATTAGGCGCCCAGGGCCATGGACTGGGTCACCGCTGCTGTGACATTCCCATCTGAGAGACTGGCCCGGTACCGAGTACCCTGCAGCCCTGGGGGGCGACCCAACTTGGCGTCATGAAAAGGATGACGAGACCCAATGCCATTGGGTTCTGTGTGCCTCAGACTTAAAGTTTTTGAAAATGTGAAGAAGACCCAATTTAATAGACTGTAAAATGAACGCTAAAAATGGCTGCTGGAGCAGTGAAGAAGGGCGTGACAACATGGGTGGTCCTAAGAAACGACTGCGAACTGTCCTGGGCCTCCCCTGTCTGAACTTCTATGCGACAGCAACATGGCCCACCCCCCGAGGGGTTCGTATACAGGCCTGGTATGGAGGAGTTAGAAGAAGACGCCGCCCCCAGAAGGAGGTGCAGAGGCCAGTGGCGGGAAAAGAGCTCAGACAGGAAGAACGCCAGAACGCCATCTTGGAAGGAGAAGGGAGGAGGCCTGCGGAGCACGTGGAGGTTGAGCTGAATCTCCCCGGCGCCATGGCTGAAGGCTCCAACCCTGTCTCCAGGAAGAACCACCAACAGCTGGAGGACGAGATAGCCCAGCTAACGTGGAAGCCCAGCTGAGGCAGGAAGCGTTATGGACATTGAACCTGCAGCGCGCCCAGGAGGGGCCTGCACCTGCGGTACCCGCAACACCAGTACCTGTCACCGCTGCACCGGATCTCCTCCAGGAAGCCCCCTTAGCACCCGAGACGGCTGCAATGACCCCGGCAGCGTCTGTGGACATCTCCATGCCACTCCATGCTGCCAAGGGAGCCGAAGCAGAGGAAGAGGAGCTCCCGCCTGGACCTGACGCGGCTGCGCAGATCCCACCGGAAACCCCCACGGACCTGGAGCTGCCATCTGCTCCACCGGCGCCTCTGCCGCCTCACCGGCCCATCCCGGTGGATATCCCCGCTGCCGCCGGCTATCTCCAACCTGTACCGGAGTGCCCCCAGGAGGCTCCAGGTACGTCTGGCGTCCCTGTGCCTGGGAAGACCTTGGGGTGTACCGTGGTAGCAGCGGCTGGCCAGGTCGTGCTAGATCTGGTCTGGGACCGGGATACCAGTCCCCCGGGGGAATCACTGGAACCCCTAACAGTAGTACCACGGTCCAGGGTGGGCAAAGATTAGTCCCGGGAAGAGGAGGAAAAGACGAGGTCCCACTGCCAGGAGACCATCCGACAACTGGCAGCTGAGCAGCAGGAGAGGGAACAGAGAAGATTGTCTGTGCTGGGCCCTGACCTAGCCCGCAAAGACAAAGCCCGTGCTGGTCACTATGGTCCCCGGGATTCAGCAGGATGGGGCCAGGTTTTCAATGTGAACCATGAGCGGGGGGTTCGGTTTTATCTCTGACCACCAACAGATCTCCGACCTGTTCTTTAATCGGAGAAATGTGGAGTCCCATCTGAGAAAGGGACATCCTGTCCAGAACCTACACCCAGGGGATTACGTGACTTTCACCCGGCATGAGGGGCTAAGGGGGTGGTATGCCCTAAATATACACCATATCCCGGAGGATTTCATTGAGAGCTACAGGCAGAAGCAACCTGCTGCTCCTCCACCCACAGTCATCACCAAAGCCGTGCGAATATCTGCCCCCATAAGCCAAGCTGCATCAGCACCAGTCCCGCAGCCAAAAGTACAGGAGGTCACCAATTTCACCCTTTGGGAGGAAAAGTACCTGCTGTCTGCCAACTCGTTTTTCACCCCAGGAGGGGATCACCACTACTTTAGCAATTTACAGTAAACTAACTTTGTTGCCCAGGAGGGTATTTGCACCATTGTGCCTGTTTTTCAGTTTTCTAATATTTTTCTATTTTTGATTATGTTCTCTGTTGATCCAGTTGTTGCCTAGTTCCATTGGCAGCCTTTACACTTGAACTGTGGAGATCATGGACGCTGAGTGATCCAGAACTGTACTTGTAAATAGTTTGCACCTCTTTAGGTGCTCTCTCTTGGTTTTACATAGGAACCTTTCCTTGAATAAGGACTACCTCAGGATAAGGACATTTCAAGACATAATGGCCGGACCAGTGTCTACTCTTTGCACTTATTGATAATGCTAACTGTGTTTGAATAAGAAGCTAGACAATGATAGTGTGTAGTGAAAGTATTAATGACAGATTTTATAGGGTCTAATTGAGAAAGAAATACAGTGACTATGTTGCAGAATTTGAATAAAGATGTGAGAGTCAAATAAAAGTGGAGAAGAAATGTGTCACTAGCAAATGTGTTGCTCGAGTGATGGTGAATCTGTTGCTATAGCACTTTGAATTAGGTAGCATAACTTTAAATATAGACAGGCAGTTAACTTGTTTGTAACGTTCAAGAAACAGTGCCTCCCACATTGGGAAGTTTAGTATAAGACCTGTTTATTATGCAATATAAAATGTTTGTATGTTCCTGTATTGTCAACTTTGTTTATCTTGCAGCCCGCGGACGTGCTGTCTTTAACGGGGGGGGTATGTGGTGCCCCTGAGGCTCAGTCGCCACAGAGGTACTGCACCTCCTCCTGAGTAGTGTAGCAAAGCACACAAAGTAGTGTAGCCAAGCACCTTCGGCGGCTCCCTGCTTGGAGTATAGCAAAGCACCCATTGGTGGCTCCCTGCTTGGAACGCGAAACGTGCTGGGAGGTGGGTGGAGTTAGTTTACATTACAAGGAGCGGGAAGAGTTTAGGTTTGGAGGTCAGTTGGTTAGAGAGCTGGAAAGAAGAAGATCCCCGGAGAGAGGGATAGATGGATGGAAGTGCTGCAGCAGATCCCAGTGACCTGGGCCTGCTGGCACGGGAAAGGAAGAGAGAGAGCAACATAGACTGAAAGCCTGATTCTCCATAGAAAGCAAGTATTAGTACGGGATGTGAGGATTGAAAGAGAACAGAGGACGTGGGTTAGAAGAGAACCCTTCCTAGAAGTTCTAAGCGCAAGGCCGGGGCCCGGTCCCCGAGGTTGTATGGATACTAATGGTCCTGCAGCAGACACCGGAGGAATAGAAGTAGTGACCACTTTATTTCCATACAAGACTTGGGGGCACAACAGCAACTGGATAGTGAGCTGGGACTTAGTAGCAAGGAGTCCCTGAAGCAGGCTACAGCTGTCTGTCGTACAAGTAGAGTTCATAGGAACATCGGACAGGAGGAACTCCAGTGTAACTCAGTACTAGGAGTACTTCATCTAAAGGCGCTATAAGGGGAGACGTTCAGAAAGGCACATGTTGGCGGAGTGTGGGAAAGGAGTATTCCATCTGGCCGGGAGCTTGACTGAGTCCCTGACCCGGAGGACACAGCACAGAGGCAGGCACCTGTTTGCACAACAGACTGTGAGTAAAGCTTTGGAACTACATACTCTGGTGTCCTCCACTTATTCCTGCGCCAACACACCCGGCACTGCTACATCTTGGTGCTCGACATTGCCTCACCTACGCCTTCCCTTGACCTCTACATCTACACTGCCCTGGAAGTACAGCTCCACCTGTGGGGAGCTATAACATCTTTGCTGCGCCATACCATCAGTCCCAGAGGATCTGCATGCAGCGTCGGCTTAACACCTCCCTTGCCGAACACCACAGGTGGCGTCACGAACGATTCATTTCAACTACACTTCACCATTCAATTCCCCTTTTACATTGGGCGCCCAGGACCATGGACCGGGTCACCGCTGCTGTGACATTCCCATCTGAGAGTCCGGCCCGGTACCGAGTACCCCGCAGCCCTGGGGGGCGACCCAAAAGTCTTTATTAATCCATTACAAATTAAAGAAACACTCAAATGAGGACCAAAACAGGACCAAACGCCACTAAGTACAACATAAACACATCACAGCCTTATAGGTCCGATAATAATATATCCCATGAGTGAGCCCCTATATTATGTCAAAGCACAATAAACACAATAAGCCTCAGTCTCCCAATTTTGTATAAAAATCACCATTATATCTTATGGGGACCGGGTAACCATAAATTATCCTCCATAATATCACATCTTATTGCCATTTGCCATATACCATATCCATATGACCAGATATTTATATGGAGGACAGAGGGGGAATAAAAAATTCTCTCACCCAGTACTTAGGAGCCGGTCCAGATGCACCTCGACGCGTGTTTTGTTGCTCTTAGTTTCGCTTTCTCAAGGGGAGGCGTGTACACTGTACATTGTCAGCAAGCTAACAATCAATGGTGGGGGCGGGCTTAGACAGATTAGCTTGACTGCCATGGATGTGAGATCTAATGCTCTAATAATAAACTCAAACTGCTAAAACACTGATTGTGTTGAAACTACAGCACACAGCCTAATAATGACACATCCTTGGAATCAGGCTCTCTTGCTCTATATCATGGTCATCTTAGTTTAAATAGCAAAAAAAAACTGCTTCCCTTTAATGGAGCCACCAGAAATAGCCAAGTGCTGCTCTTGTCTTGTCTTCGGTACTACCATGAGAATGAATGAAGCGGCAGGACGCATGATTGGCCTCCGCTCCATTCAGAAGGGGAGCCCCGGTTCTTCAGATTGGTGGGGGTCCCAGAGGTCAGATTCACAACTTATCAGCAAGTTATCACCAATCATTTGAATAGGTGATACATTCTAAAGAATGCAATAAGCCTGTTCAGTGGTTTTTTCTGGGCTTTAGATAATTTTCTGCAGTCATACTATGTAACTGCAGAATACTGAATCGTGATAATGTGCACACTGTTGCGATTCCTCTGTATTTGTAGTGCGATTGGATGATCACGTGACCACAAGTATGTGATTTCCGTACTTAAAGAGGTTGTATAGGACAAGAGATAGTCCTTAGGATAGGTCATCAATGTCTTATCGGTCAGGGTCCCACACCCGACACCCCTGCCGATCAGCTGTTATTATCGGCCGCCGGCCGGAAGTACTCACTTGCGGATCCGGATGTGTTCTGAAAGTAGCCACCGCAGAGTACCACCCATCCGCCTACTATTGACTTGAATAGGAGGCATATGTGTAGTACCAAACGTCAGCCACTATCACAAGACGGCCAGCTTCACAAATGAGTATTTCCGGCTAGCATCCATCACCGCCAACATCCAAAACAGCTGATCGGCGGAAGTGCTGGGTGTTGGATTCTGAATGATCACACTTTGATGATCTAGCCAAGGGATAGGTCATCAATACTAAAGTAGTGGACAACCTCTTTAAGATCATGTGTCGACTAGAGTTTCAGCATATTCTATCAAGAGAACATTGAGAAAAGCAGATGACAAACTAGTTATCACCTGACCACAAGTAGCCAAGTCACATACTTGTGATCATATGATCAACCATTCCCGCTGGAAATTGTCAAAGTGGGCACACTACACACTGTCACAATTCAGCAATCTGCAGTCAGATAGTATGACTAAAGAAAATTGTCTCGTGCCCCAAAAACCCCTTGAAGGGTATGTATTTTTAGGTAGATTCTGCTCCGAACACCTCCCAGAAAATGCTAAAAAGAATGAACATATGCATTTTTGTGTAAAAACTGCTTGCTGTTCAGGCAACATATGTTTCGGATTTACAGCATCTTTTAACTGCTTCAGGTTTCCAAAGACACCAAACAGTAAAAAAGAGTAAGATGTATACTTTACAATACAAGCAAGTGGGAAGTCTAAAGAGACCAACGAGTGTCTTTTTAGGCATTTTGCCAACGTCTTCAAACACTGCTAGCAGTTTCTTCATTATCCAATGAAGCTAAAAAAAATCTATCGGAAAACACCAGTAAAAAAAAAAACTACACAAAAACCATGGGAATAATAAAAAAAAAATGCTTGTGGCACTCAGAAAAAGCTTAAAAAAAATACATATTTCCTTTGTACAGAAACAAAGTCAGCACCCGTAAGAAGATCCATTGTATAGAAACCTGTAGTGCCACAGGAGGTAAATAAATGAAATTAAATTCCAACATCCGAGTCTTCTATTATAAGTCAAAAGTTTATTCATACAAAATAAAATTAAGAAAAAGTTGCAATACAAATATAGTGAAAATGTAAAATTTCAGCAAACGCATTTCAGACACTGAGTAAAGACGGTTGTCTGAAACGCGTTTGCTGACATTTTACATTTTTGTGATAAGGCTGTTGCGACTTGTTTCCATTCTCTTTTGTAAACTTTTGGCTTTTGCTAGAAGACTCTGAAGCTGGAATTCCATTTCATCTCCCACATATTTCCTTGGTTCTCTAAATTCAGGGTCAATAAACTTGACGGCAGATTATCATTGAGTTGTACATTTTGGCGGAACCAGGATGACGGGATTTTGGATCCAATGTTTGCAAGAACTGCAATCTCTTTGATCAAACAAATTTTTTCATGGTTTTACATTTCGGGAAGGTGCAATGGTGATTATGCCTTTCGTACTCCTTCTCCCTGTAAAAGAAAAAATTCTGCAGGCCATCGCATAGAGTGCCATCAGTCATATACAATAGCTTCAAGGGATGCAATGTGCAGAGCGTTACATCATTTCCAACTTCAGATGCTAAAGCCTTTGCGAGGCAGAGCATTGCGGAACTTGCTACAGCAGACATTGCAGATGATTGCATAAATTCCTTTGGGCTAACATAGGCACTGCAGGACATTACAGAAGGCTGCATGCAGAGGTCTGTCTAATGACTGTTAATAATGATGAACTCCTGCAGAGCACAGCTCAGCTATTTCCTTGTCTTATGAGACATCCTTTAAATGACATTCGCCATTAGGATGTGGGGATTATTAACCGGACCGTACATTCAATGCGACTATTCGAGACAAGAGAAAGACGCTTTTGATATGTTGTCTTGATTCTTTGTTTTTCCTTGGCCTGCTGTTGGTATCCATTGTATCATCCTAATAATCTTTGCAGTTTACAATATAAAAGTAGCTTTTCTGCAGTATAGAAAGCAATAGTTTGGAGAATAATAATAATAGCTAGGATTTTCAGCTTGTCACTTGCTCCAACCTATCACCGAGGACTTATGTGTCTAAAGGCCACTTCTTTAAAGGGTGTAGTGTGCCATATAGATCAATTTTGATCCTAAATCCCTATCTATGTTATGCCATAATCTAAACTATTTTGTAATATACTTTAACTAAAAGTTCATTTTCTTTTCCTATCTGCACTCTCTAACTGCTTTTCTTTTTTTTTCCCCCTACTTCCTTTTTGATGACGCTTCACTTGAGAATCCTAGTGCTTACTGGGATAGTGTTCTCTCTTGCAGGCTCAGATTAGCAGTAACGAATCAGCAACAGAGTGCACTGTGAAGACAGCGCTGACCTCTGCACACTGGGTATTATTCTGACAATGTGAATTGACGGTGCGCTCAGCCAGTGAAGGAGCGCACTGTCATTGTGCACATCACACAGGTACTAGCCCAGCCTCTGAAATGAAGGTCATTGATGACTCTTTGTTTTAGGGATGGGACAGTCTGCCCCTGATGATGCTTTGAGTATCCCAGTGTGCACTGGGATTGTCAATTGAACAGTCATCAAAAAGTGAGCAATGGAAAATTAAAAGAAAAACATATAGCTAGGGAAAGATAGAGTAACTAAGCAGATAGGGATTTAGAATGAAAATGTATTTGTATGTCAGACCACCCCTTTAACTATACCTATGATATAGATTTAGCAAAAATGCAGTCATATGTCTAAGTCAAATGTAATTCATATGAAAAGAGAGTACTCTATGAAAATAAAGTTGCCTGTAAACCTTCAATAATTGTTAGGAAAAATTCATGCAGCTGACAACTATTCCTACTGACTCCCTTATGCAAATGCACAGCCCGATCGGCTGAGCATGTATGTGTTTCCATGGAAGGAGAGTGCAGTATGCTACTGCATTTAAAGGAAATCTGCCTACAAGTTTTTGCTATGTAAACTGATAGGAGCAAGATGTAGGGGCAGAGACCCTGATATTAGCGATTAATCACTTAGTTTATTAGGTGAATCAGTTGTGAAAGAATCACAGTTTTCTCTGCTGCAGATCTAGCAGAGCTCAGAATGCTGTTCCCAGTATAACCCGTTCACACCACTGGTTGGAAGCTTTCTGTGTACAATGCGTATCGACAAAAAGCTGCTAATCAGTGGTGTTAGCGTGGTTCGACCAGGAAGCACAAGACATCTAGTCTTCTAGTCTTAGGGTCCCGTTTCACTTAGCAACGCACCAGCGATCCCGACAACGATACGACCTGGTAAGGATCACTGGTGCGTTGCTAAATGATCGCTAGTGAGCTGCCAAACAGGCAGATGTCTTCAACGATGCAGCAACAATCCAGCTATCAAACACAACGATGCATGCTGGCCAGCGGGATGCCGGCGCCAAAAAAATGGCCCAGGACATTACTGCATGATCAGCGATATCCAGCAGGGGGGCCGGTCGCTGCTGCGTGTCACATGTAGCAAGATCGCAGGCGAGATCGGTGACGCATTAGCGATTTCGCTTGCGATCTCGCTATGTGAGGCAGGGCCTTTAATCTACTGCTGATGAAACACTGATTTTATTGAAGCTTAAAAACACAGCTGAGTAAGTGACACGTCATAGTAATCAGTGTCTCTGGCTCTCAATTACACAGCAAACACATGTTGACAGATTCCTTTTAATTTTTTAGGACAACAAATGCATCAGATATTTAAATTCCACGTGCCCGACTCTTCTCATCACTCTCCCTGTTCCTTCACCGACATCCTTCTCAGCAATGTGGGTGACATTTAAAGATGACAGATTGCCTTTAAGTTTTAAGCTTCTTTAAATAATAGCAGGACAAAAAATATTTTTTTAAATCATTCTGCAACTATTAGTCCAATATATGATTCAGCTAGCATAACCTTATTTCGTTGTCTCCTTCTATCTGAAAGTTGACAAAATCCTTCTTTTCAGTTGGGACATGTGATCACATGGTACCATCATAGAAACTACATGTCTTTATGTTATCTCAAAAGGAGTCACCAGAAGTTTCGGTATGATGAAATTGCACTGACTCTACAATAAAATTTCTCCAAAATGGAAGACAGAAACACTCTTCACAGTTACTGATGATGATAAGACAGCTCTTTTCACACAGTTGCAATGAAGGAGTTAAACTTTCTTATTACATACTTCTGTGTTTTTTACTACTTACGATACGGTCCATGGCTCTAGCTCACCGTGAGATGCTGTGATGTTGCATCTTAGAATTTATAGCAGAACGTAGAGGACCAACATAAAGAGTGATATCTAAAAATCAAAATGGAGTCGGAAAGGAAGAAGTAAGTACAAAGTTGAAATACAATCTATTCTTTAAATGGAGAGTAGTTTCTTTTGCACATTGAATAACCTCATGACCCAATATCAACATGGGTTTACAAGAGACCGTTCCTGTCAGACTAATCTGATAAGCTTTTATGAAGAGGTAAGTTCCGGACTGGACCAAGGGAATGCAGTGGATGTGGTGTACTTGGACTTTTCAAAAGCTTTTGATACGGTGCCACACAAAAGGTTGATACATAAAATGAGAACAATGGGGATAGGGGAAAATATGTGTAGGTGGGTTAAGAGCTGGCTCAGGGATAGGAAACAAAGGGTGGTTATTAATGGAGCACACTTGGACTGGATCACGGTTAGCAGTGGGGTACCACAGGGGTCAGTTTTGGGCCCGCTTCTTTTTAACATATTTATTAATGACCTTGTAGGGGGCATAGAGAGTAGAATTTCAATATTTGCAGATGACACTAAACTCTGCAGGGTAATTAATACAGAGGAGGACAATTTTATATTACAGGAGGATTTATGTAAACTAGAAGCTTGGGCTGATAAATGGCAAATGAGCTTTAATGGGGATAAATGTAAGGTCATGCACTTGGGTAGAACGAACAAGTTGTAAAATTATGTGCTTAATTGTAAAACACTGGGCAAAACAGTCACTGAAAAAGACCTGGGTGTATGGGTGGACGACAAACTCACATTTAGTGGCCAGAGTCAAGCAGCTGCTGCAAAGGCAAATAAAATAATGGGATACATTAAAAGAGGCATAGATGCTCATGAAGAGAACATAATTTTACCTCTATATAAATCACTAGTGCGACCACACTTAGAATACTGTGTACAGTTCTGGTCTCCGGTGTATAAGAAAGACATAGCTGAACTGGAGCGGGTGCAGAGAAGAGCGACCAAGGTTATTAGGGAACTAGGGGGTCTGCAATACCAAGACAGGTTATTACACTTGGGGTTATTTAGTTTGGAGAATCGAAAGCTTAGGGGTGATCTTATTACAATGTATAAATATATGTGGGGACAATACAAAGACCTTTCTAATGATCTTTTTACTCTTAGACCTGTGACGGGGACAAGGGGGCATCCTCTACGTCTGGAGGAAAGAAGGTTTAAGCATACTCAGACTTGGATTCTTTACTGTAAGAGCAGTGAGACTATGGAACTCTCTGCCATATGATGTTGTAATGAGTGATTCACTACTAAAATTTAAGAAGGGACTGGATGCCTTTCTTGAAAAGTATAATATTACAGGGTATATACACTAGTCTCCTTAATATTGCGTTGATCCAGGGAGCTAGTCTGATTGCCGTATGTGGAGTCGGGAAGGAATTTTTTTCCCCAATGTGAAGCTTACTGTTGCCACATGGGTTTTTTTTGCCTTCCTCTGGATCAACATGTCAGGGTAGTTTAGGATAGGATATGGGTTGAACTAGATGGACTTAAAGTCTTCCTTCAACCTTAATAACTATGTTACTATGTTACTATGTTACTATGAATAGGGCAGTGTCGGACTGGGGTGCCAAGGGCCCACCAGAACCATTGACTTTGGGGGGCCCACTTTTCACCTGTATACAAATATTACACTATCCTTATTCACAAATTTACCTATATCTCTATATAATAATACACTGGGCAGTTTGGTTAATGAATGATGAAATGCTGCTTTTTTCGGAAGTGAATCAACTGAATTATGCCAAGTATTGCCCAAATAGTGGGATTGGGGGCCCTGATTTGCACTGGGGCCCACCAGGGGATTCCGCTGTTCCCCTATGGGCCAGTCCGAGCCTGGAATAAGGGGTGTACTGGGCAGGTTACTACCTCCTGTGATGTCCATATGCCCTAAAAAGACATATAGCTCTATAGATATGAACCATAGTGATATTAAAGTGCAATCCAGTAATAATGTACAATGCTGGATTATATGTAATTTATCAGACTTTTCGCGATTATCATCAGCAGGGAATGCGAAGAGCAGTATTGATAATGCGTCTATCAGTATGCCGAGGAAGCAAGCCGATGTTGACTTTAAACATGATTGTGTTTGCTGATGGATGTCACTTAAAGTGTTTACTTCTTACTATCGTCTATTAGGACAGAAGTAACATTTGCCAATGAAGTCTATAACGACCGATGCAACGTTCAAAACTCTTTCCCTGCTGGACTCCAACCTTATACCTTGTGAATGACAAGAGAGCCGCCGTCAATAAATGCTGCGCAAACAAGACCAAGTCAAATAGCCGTCTTGATAGAGTCGGAGATTGATATTTTGGACTTTCAGAGATTTAATCTGTCTTTTCCATTTGCTGGTTCAGCGCTATTTTTCCTTTGCATACGGACTGTTATCCATCTGCCGGAAGATGGATGAGAAACAAATACAACAGCCAGGGCCAAGTTTAATATCTTCATGGCTAATAGGAAAGTAACCTGCAGCTTTCTGACTTTCTCGCAATGGGGTTTCAGATATTATTGTATTATAAGATACTTTGGCCTTTCTGCAGATACATAGTTAGAAGCTCCGGCTTCGGCCTCGGAATTGCCATTGATGTCACATCCTGCATTGTCCGGACTTGGTATACATGTTTCGGCACTTGATTGTGGTGCTTGTTTGTAGAGATGAGCGACTTTGCCATTTTTACGGTCGAGTTGGGTTTCATGAAATCCGACTTTCTCAAAAGTCAAGTCGAACGAAATCGGCCGACTATCGTGATAAGTCAAAGGTCTGATTGAAACCCAATGCAAGTTAATGGGGAAGCAAAGTTGGCAGGGAGTGGAGGACAGGAAACACACCTACATGCCGGACCGCTTTTTTAAAGTGCACAAAATCTCTCTCTCCCCGGACGCTGCACATGCCATCTCATTGCCCACAGTGTACGTCCTTGCTCAGTGGCTGAAAAAAGTCATGTGCAAGCATTCTGGGTGATCCGACTTTGAGGCTGCGTGCCCACGATGCGATTTTTAAGTGTTTTTGCAGTGATTTTCGGCGCGAAAACGCTGCAAAAACATTTAAAAATCTTATACATGACGCACCCCATGCATTCCTATGGCATTCCGCACATGCTGTGCTAATGCTGCGCTTTTTTCCGCGGCGGAATCGCATCGCGGAAAAAATCGCAGCATGATCATTCTTTTGTGCGGAATCGCAAAGAATTGCCGCGATTCCACACCCATAGGAATGCATGAGAATCGCTTACTTCCCGCATGTGGCTATGCCCACCATGCGGGAAGTTAAGCGTCTCATGTGCGGTTGGTACCCACGGTGTGGAGGAGAGGAGACTGTCCTCCAGGCCCTGGGTACCATACCCCTGTTAAAAAAAAGAATAAAAAATAAAAAATCGGGGTATATTTACCTTCCGACGTCCCGCGCTGCATTCCCGGCCTAAGCGTTCCCAGTAATGCCTTGCGGCAAGGTCCTGTGATGACGTAGTCTCGCGTGACTCTAGCGGTCTCGCGAGATCGCTATAGCAACGCGAGACCAACATCATCACAGGTCTCGCAAGGCATCGCTGGGAACGCTGAGGCCCGGGATGGCAGTGCGGGATGTCGGAAGGTAAATATACCCCGATTTTTTATTTTTTTATCATTTTATCTTTTACTATTGATGCCGCATAGGCGGCCTCAATAGTAAAAAGCTGCTCACACTTGTCAAACACTATGTTTGACGAGTGTGACCAACCTGTCAATCACTTTCCAAGCGATGCTTCAAATTGATTGGAAAGTGCTTGAGAAAATCGCGGCAAAATCGCGAACACAATCGCGGTAAAAAAACGCATGATTTCTGGGAAGGAGTCCAGTTTTCATTGTGTGTTTTAAAACGCTACGTGGGCCCATAGCCTGAAGGTCGTTTTGCCGACCGCATGGCCGACTTCATGCTATGGTCGGGTTTCGGTCGGCGAAACCCGACTTTGCCATAAGTCGGCGACTTATGAATTTGGCCTACCTGTTTCGCTCAACTTTACTTGTTTGGTTTCTATGCCAGGAAAGTGTCCTGCGTTTTTTTCTGCATTTTTCTCTGCAGGCAAAACCTGCTCTCTTTTATCTCTTTTAGGCTAAGTTCACACTGGGCGTTTTTCAGCATTTTTAATGCAAATTTCCAGCTGCTTTTTACAGTAAAAGCAAAGCCTATGAGATTTCAGAAATCTCATGCACACTTTGTTTTTTTTTGTCATCGAGATTTTGTGCTATGCATGTTTTTGTTTTTTTTTTACAATAGAGCATGTCTCTTTTTTCAGCACTTTTTCAGCTTCTTTCAGCGTTTTTCACCCATTGACTTGAACGGATGGTGAAAAAAACATTGAAAAAACTAACCAAATGCAGGTGTCAGGTTTTTAGACACCAAAAAAGAAGGAGCAATAGTACCTCAATGAAATAATATCAAAATAAATAGTTTTATTATTAATTCAATATTTTAGAGTAAAAAGTTCATCAAATAGACAAAGATAACAAGTGTAGAAGGGACACAGACAGTACAATCTGAGGCAACGGAATTATCTGTAAGGACCTGGTAGAAAAACACCCACTTTTTATATCCTAGCCATAGAAACCGTTATATATACAGGGATGTATCTATTGCATATGGTAACCAGTGCACTTTCTTATGTAAAATGTCCTGCACCCTTATCCTAATAGTAGGTGCCAATAAACGGTCAAACAGTCAATAGATACAGTGGGGCAAAAAAGTATTTAGTCAGTCAGCAATAGTGCAAGTTCCACCACTTAAAAAGATGAGAGGCGTCTGTAATTTACATCATAGGTAGACCTCAACTATGGGAGACAAACTGAGAAAAAAAAATCCAGAAAATCACATTGTCTGATTTTTTTTCATTTTATTTGCATATTATGGTGGAAAATAAGTATTTGGTCAGAAACAAGCAATCAAGATTTCTGGCTCTCACAGACCTGTAACTTCTTCTTTAAGAGTCTCCTCTTTCCTCCACTCATTACCTGTAGTAATGGCACCTGTTTAAACTTGTTATCAGTATAAAAAGACACCTGTGCACACCCTCAAACAGTCTGACTCCAAACTCCACTATGGTGAAGACCAAAGAGCTGTCAAAGGACACCAGAAACAAAATTGTAGCCCTGCACCAGGCTGGGAAGACTGAATCTGCAATAGCCAACCAGCTTGGAGTGAAGAAAAAACTGTGGGAGCAATAATTAGAAAATGGAAGACATACAAGACCACTGATAATCTCCCTCGATCTGGTGCTCCACGCAAAATCCCACCCCGTGGGGTCAGAATGATCACAAGAACGGTGAGCAAAAATCCCAGAACCACGCGGGGGGACCTAGTGAATGAACTGCAGAGAGCTGGGACCAATGTAACAAGGCCTACCATAAGTAGCACACTACGCCACCATGGACTCAGATCCTGCAGTGCCAGACGTGTCCCACTGCTTAAGCCTGTACATGTCCGGGCCCGTCTGAAGTTTGCTAGAGAGCATTTGGATGATCCAGAGGAGTTTTGGGAGAATGTCCTATGGTCTGATGAAACCAAACTGGAACTGTTTGGTAGAAACACAACTTGTCGTGTTTGGAGGAAAAAGAATACTGAGTTGCATCCATCAAACACCATACCTACTGTAAAGCATGGTGGTGGAAACATCATGCTTTGGGGCTGTTTCTCTGCAAAGGGGCCAGGACGACTGATCCGGGTACATGAAAGAATGAATGGGGCCATGTATCGTGAGATTTTGAGTGCAAACCTCCTTCCATCAGCAAGGGCATTGAAGATGAAACGTGGCTGGGTCTGTCAACATGACAATGATCCAAAGCACACCGCCAGGGCAACGAAGGAGTGGCTTCGTAAGAAGCATTTCAAGGTCCTGGAGTGGCCTAGCCAGTCTCCAGATCTCAACCCTATAGAAAACCTTTGGAGGGAGTTGAAAGTCCGTGTTGCCAAGCGAAAAGCCAAAAACATCACCGCTCTAGAGGAGATCTGCATGGAGGAATGGGCCAACATACCAACAACAGTGTGTGGCAACCTTGTGAAGACTTACAGAAAACGTTTGACCTCTGTCATTGCCAACAAAGGATATATCACAAAGTATTGAGATGAAATTTTGTTTCTGACCAAATACTTATTTTCCACCATAATATGCAAATAAAATGAAAAAAAAACAGACAATGTGATTTTCTGGATTTTTTTTTCTCAGTTTGTCTCCCATAGTTGAGGTCTACCTATGATGTAAATTACAGACGCCTCTCATCTTTTTAAGTGGTGGAACTTGCACTATTGCTGACTGACTAAATACTTTTTTGCCCCACTGTATAAACCAAGTTAAAAAAGACAAGAAATAAGGGGGTCATACCACAATAAGTCCACCGTGCCGTCAGGTGTCGCAGCAGTGTCAGTGGCAGACACTGATTCTGATATCTTCTCTATGCATACGTAGACCTGAATTGGTGAGTGTCAACCGAGACTCAACCTGCGTGAAAATACCGTCATCACAACAGCCCTTGTTTCATTGTCCATTGGTCATTATGCTCTTTTTTTTATTTTTTATTTTTATTTTTTGTAATATAATTGAAAAAATAAAGAAAAAAAAAATGAATCATAGACATGAATAACCTACAAAAGTCCGTATTTGTAATTTTAACATTATGGTAATGGGATCTCAACCTTCTCAGTAAAATATATAGACAAATAGAATAAATTTACATCACAAAAAAAACACAGGCCACCCCTCAGAGGGGGATAGCAAAGTAATCCTAGAGTAAATGACGAAATCAGGGAAAATTAAAATCCTCCACCCAAACAGACATTCTCATACATACTCAGCCCAATCATTCATTCGCTTGTCATCTTCCAAACCAGAGTGATCAGACACTCTTAAATGAGTTTGGACATTTTCTAGACACATCAAGTACTTTGTAGAAGGCAATATATTTGTTAAAGCGAATCTGTCAGCAGGTTATTGCTATGTAATCTGAGGATGACATGAGATACAGGTTAAAACTCTGAACTCAACGATGTGTCACATGTCCGGCTGTGTGGTGCGGATTAGTTACTCTGAAGCTTTAATCATCTTGTGATTAACATTGCTGTAACTAGATGTCCACGTGCTTGCAACTACGACTCCGCCCCTTTTACATGATAAGCAGCTCACTGTCTATAGACACTGTATACACAGAGCCTGATGTGGGTTGGGTTAGCTTTCTCAGCATGTATATATTAAAAGGGATTTCCAAGCTCAGAATAATGATGGCACCCATATGCAGTAGTTGAAAGTCAGCCAAGCCGGCCCATTTTGGTAAGACCATCCGACAATTTGCCCAACTGTCTATCAAACAGATGATGCCATGGAAGAAATGCATCGGTTTGTTGGAATTTCAATGATGGATTCTTTGTTTTCAGGGGGGATAAGCAGTTGTCACTGAGTTTGGCAGTGACTTTCTCCTCTCTCCTCATTGAAAACTCTTCATTCAATTGGCAACAGCTATCTGTCCCGCTTTTCCGGGATTTGGAAGGAAATTCTGATGCCTAGCTCAACATAGAGCGCAGTATGAATGTGCACCGAGCCTTACAGATGCACACAAACCAGTTATCTCAAAAGTTCAAGAGGTTGCATGTGATATTAATAATAATCTTAATAATAATCTTTATTTTTATATAGCGCTAACATATTCCGCAGCGCTTTACAGACATTATCATCACTGTCCCCGATGGGGCTCACAATCTAAATTCCCTATCAGTATGTCTTTGGAATGTGGGAGGAAACCCACGCAAACACGGGGAGAACATACAAACTCCTTGCAGATGTTGTCCTTGGTGGGATTTGAACCCAAGACTCCAGGCTGCAGTGCTAACCACTGAACCACCGTGATATAAATATAGGTAGACAGATTGCTAGATACATAAATAAGAATAAAAATATAAATTTCTAATCTCATTCAACCATTTTAAACAATTACACATTTTGACATCTCTTGTTAATTCACCTAATTATATTGTGATGTGTAGTCTTAGACGTCAGTCATCGATGACCTTTCGGTGGCTCCGATATTATTTATCATCTGTTTCATGGATTAATAGCTAGAACCTGACATTGCAATGAAAGCCAAGATGAGATAATGATGGCAGTGATGACTTGGAGCAATAGTGGCTTATGACATTTACGTAATATTCTTCCCTAGGGGTTAGTTGTGTTCTCACTACCGGACAATGATGTCAGTCCATCTCTAAGAGCAGAATTTCTTTAGTCATGTCTGGGTGGTAAAAGGTTAGGGTCACCTATAGGACGTAAATCCTCTGTAGTCATATCAATGAGTCATCGCGTGTTGCACCAATGTAAAATTCAACTTGTTAAAACTATAGAAACTGTTCAACCAGTGATGGCATTAATATATTTTTGTCTTTGGGAATGTGTCACTAGAAAATTGACTATTATTAAATCAGATTTCTATGTTAAGCTTGTTTTTTCACGCCCCATAAGGGAGTGATAACATGGAAAGAGGGACCACTATTCTGCAGAAATTATCACCCTACTGACTGGTCAAAGTCCTAATTAGTATTTGAAAAGGAAAGTTAAAACTACTTTCTTTTAACATACAGAAGATTTTAGTGAATAGCATTATACAGGGCTGATTAGACAGGAAATTTAGTCATATATACAGTATACAGTTGTGGCCAAAAGTATTGACACCCCTGCAATTCTGTCAGATAATACTCAGTTTCTTCCTGAAAATGATTGCAAACACAAATTCTTTGGTATTATTATCTTCATTTAATTTGTCTTAAATGAAAAAACACAAAAAGAATTGTTCTAAAGCCAAATTGGATATAATTCCACACCAAACATAAAAAAGAGGGTGGAGAAAAGTATTGGCACTGTTCGAAAAATCCTGTGATGCTTCTCTAATTTGTGTAATTAACAGCACCTGTAACTTACCTGTGGCACCTAACAGGTGTTGGCAATAACTAAATCACACTTGCAGCCAGTTGACATGGATTAAAGTTGACTCAACCTCTGTCCTGTGTCCTTGTGTGTACCACATTGAGCATGGAGAAAAGAAAGAAGACCAAAGAACTGTCTGAGGACTTGAGAAACCAAATTGTGAGGAAGCATGAGCAATCTCAAGGCTACAAGTCCATCTCCAAAGACCTGAATGTTCCTGTGTCTACCGTGCGCAGTGTCATCAATAAGTTTAAAGCCCATGGCACTGTGGCTAACCTCCCTAGATGTGGACGGAAAAGAAAAATTGACAAGAGATTTCAACGCATGATTGAGCGGATGTTGGATAAAGAACCTCGACTAACATCCAAACAAGTTCAAGCTGCCCTGCAGTCCGAGGGTACAACAGTGTCAACCCGTACTATCCGTTGGCGTCTGAATGAAAAGGGACTGTATAGTAGGAAACCCAGGAAGACCCCACTTCTTACCTCGAGACATAAAAAAGCCAGGCTGGAGTTTGCCAAAACTTACCTGAAAAAGCCTAAAACGCTTTGGAAGAATGTTCTCTGGTCAGATGATACAAAAGTAGAGCTTTTTGGGCAAAGGCATCAACATAGAGTTTACAGGAGAAAAAAAGAGGCATTCAAAGAAAAGAACACGGTCCCTACAGTCAAACATGGTGGAGGTTCCCTGATGATTTGGAGTTGCTTTGCTGCCTCTGGCACTGGACTGCTTGACCGTGTGCATCGCATTATGAAGTCTGAAGACTACCAACAAATTTTGCAGCATAATGTAGGGCCAAGTGTGAGAAAGCTGGGTCTCCCTCAGAGGTCATGGATCTTCCAGCAGGACAATGACCCAAAACACACTTCAAAAAGCACTATAAAATTATTTGAGAGAAAGCACTAGAGACTTCTAAGGTGGGCAGCAATGAGTCCAGACCTGAATCCCATAGAACACCTGTGGAGAGATCTAAAAATGGCAGTTTGGAGAAGGCACCCTTCAAATATCAGGGACCTGGAGCAGTTTGCCAAAGAAGAATGGTCTAAAATTCCAGCAGAGCATTGTAAGAAACTCATTGATGGTTACCGGAAGCGGTTGGTCGCAGTTATTTTGGCTAAAGGTTGTGCAACCAAGTATTAGGCTGAGGGTGCCAATACTTTTGTCTGGCCCATTTTTGGAGTTTTGTGTGAAATGATCAATGTTTTGCTTTTTGCTTCATTCTCTTTTGTGTTTTTTCATTTAAGACAAATTAAATGAAGATAATAATACCAAAGAATTTGTGTTTGCAATCATTTTCAGGAAGAAACTGAGTATTAGCCAACAGAATTGCAGGGGTGTCAATACTTTTGGCCACAACTGTATGTTAATGCTGCTTGTTTGGTGGGCATGGGGGACCTGACAGGTACCCTTTGAAGATAAAAGCTATAAATGTTGCATTTTTCATACTGTCCAATAGGACTTTTTCAGATTTTAGCTAGGGATAAGCGAGCATAAAATGCTCGGATGCTCGTTACTCAGATCGAGGAATTCCTAGTGCTCTAATGCTCATTTCAAATAACAAGTATCATGGGAGTCAATGGGAAATCCGATCATTTTTTCCTACATGGAAGTCCGGGTGGGCAGTGAAAATGTTGAAATGGATGGAAGGAGAACAGCATGGGGAAGACCCCTGAAAGTATCTCAAATCGCTGCTGAGAATAATAGTGCCACACTTTTATTCCACTCGTAAGGACTGACAATGAAACATTCAAAATCTAAGAGAAATTGGAATTTACAGGAGAAAAAATGTTTTCCTGTATAATGACTTGTTTATAAAGTAAAATTTATAAAGAATTTAAAAAAAAATAATAATTTAAGCAAACCAAAATTGACATTTTTTAAAAATTGGAATGCGATAGATGCCACTGTACAGGCGTGTCCGTCGGCACCATTTTGATTAAGACATATTTTTTAAAAACAAAACTAGAGGTTAGAAACCGACTCCATGAGGATGGTCTGAGTGCCCAAAGTCCACAGATGGGGGTTCTGCAGGATGCGTGGTGTTGTGAGTTCATTTTCCCCTTCGTCACTGAGGTCTGGTGAACTCCCTATGCTGGTAACGGAAGGTAATGAGCCTGATTATCAGGCACCTGAGCCTAATGAGGATGACTGGCCGAGTGGAGTCACGGACTGGATATAAGGCTGCCGAAGCCCTTCTGCCCTGCGAGTGATTTCTCTGTGGACTTCTTTTTTGTTTTGTTTTGTTTTTTTGTTTGCCTTGCTTTTCTGGATTCTGCCATTCCCTGCTGGGGTGAGCTGAATCTCCTTTTGCCTGTTGCTCTGTCTTTAGAATATTCCTGAGTACTGACATAGCTTTTTGAAGCTGAGCGTCTTCAGGGCCTTTTTTCACTGTCAGTTTGTTGGCCCTTATTTTTGTAGGGTTTTTCACGGATTGCAGACAGCAGCCTTCCTGTCCTTTCCTATCTAGTTAGCTTGGGCCCCGTCTTTGCTCAGTCTATCTTTCTGTCTGTGTTAGTGTTCTTTCTTCTTGCCTCACCGTCATTATATGTTGGGGGCTGCCTTTTGCTTTGGGGTCTGCTCTGGGGCAGTTTAGATTTCCCTTTCTGTCTTTAGGCTAGGCAGTTCTCCGGCTGTGATCAAGGGGTCTAGGGCATCGTAGGAACCCCCCACGGCTACTGCTAGTTATGTTGATAGCTTCAGGGGTCTGCAATCCGATAGCTGCCAACTTCTCTGGTTTTCTGGACTTAGCTAGCATTTCTGTTTTTGCCTCCTACGGTGACTCATTCATAACAGAATCACCCGCCCTACCGCAGATCCTAGGGTACTCAATAGCAGGAAAGAATTGTGTTTAAAAAAAAAAAAAAAAAAAAGTGTGTATATTCTTTCCTCTATATCTCTGAGGCCGTAGGGGGAATTTTTTTTCTCTCAATGAAGATAAAGCAATTGTCTGATCATGTGGAGCAGCTCGCTGCAGAAGTGCGGGGAATTTCCGCCTACCTTGCTCGTTCGCATGCTGTTGAACCAAAGATCCCTACACCTGATGTATTTTTTGGGGATCGATCTAAATTTTTGAGTTTCAAAAATAATTGTAAATTATTTTTTGCCTTGAAGCCTAACTCGTCAGGGAGCTCCGCGCAGCAGATTAAAATTGTCATCTCTTTGCTGCGTGGCGATCCCCAGGATTGGGCGTTTTCTTTGAAACCAGATGATCCTATTCTGACTAATGTGAACGCATTCTTTCAAGCCTTGGGGTTGTTGTATGACGAACCTAATGCTATTGATCAGGCTGAAAAGACCCTGCTGGCATTGAACCAGGGTCGAGATTCTGCAGAGTTGTACTGTCAAAAGTTCCGAAAGTGGGCGGTCCTTACTACCTGGAATGATAATGCCTTGGCTGCTCTCTTTCGGAAGGGTTTGTCAGAAGCCGTAAAAGATACTATGGTGGGATTTCCTGTTCCCTCTGGTCTGGACGATTCTATGTCATTAGCCATTCAGGTTGATCGGCGTTTACGTGAACGCAGGATTGCACGAGAGGTGTTGCCACCGGTTGAACAGACGTCTGAACCTATGCAATGTTATAGAGTTTTGTCTAGGGCGCAACGTCAGGAGTTCAGAAGGCGTAATAAGCTGTGTTTTTTCTGTGGAGATGCCTCGCATATTATTTCTGTTTGTCCAAAACGAAACGCTTTGCACACACGTTTTCTGTTGGTGGTGTTCAACCTAAGTTTCTTCTGGCAATTACTCTGATCTGCTCCCTGTCCACATTTTCCGCCAAGGCTTTTGTGAATTCAGGAGCAGTGCTAAACCTAATGGACTTGGATTTTGCCAAACGTTGTGGATTTCCGATGACACCTCTGCAGACGCCTATCCCTTTGAGGGGGATTGATGCTACTCCTTTGGCAAAAAATAAACCTCAGTTTTGGACCAAGGTGGTCATGCGGGTCGCCCCAGACCATCAAGAAAATTGCAGATTTTTGGTGTTGCATGGTCTGCATGATGCCGTTGTTCTGGGGTTTCCCTGGTTGCAAATTCATAATCCAGTTTTGGAATGGAAATCTGTGTCTGTGGTGAGTTGGGGTTGTCGGTGTGCCTTTAGTGAGGCTCCGGTTTTTTCCACCTCTCCTCAGTCGCATGATGTTCCTGACTAATTGGCGGACTTTTATGATGTATTTAGTGAGAATGAGTCTGCATCTTTGCCTCCTCATAGGAGTTATGACTGTGCAATTGAACTGAGCCCGGGGTGTAAATTTCCCAAGGGTCGGCTCTTCAATTTATCTGTACCCGAGCACGAGGCTATGCGATCCTATATTAAGGAGACGTTGGAGAAGTCAACAGTGTGATGCAGCAGCAAAAAAGGCAAATGCAATTCTAGGATGTATTAACAGAAGCATACAGTCTAGATCACGTGAAGTAATTATTTCCCTCTACTCCTCTTTGGTCAGACCTCATCTGGAATATTGTGTCCAATTTTGGGCACCACATTTTAAAAAAGACATCAACAAACTGGAGCAAGTTCAGAAAAGAGCGACCAGAATGGTGACCGGTCTGCAAACCCTGTCTTATGAGGAAAGGTTGCAGGATTTGGGAATGTTTAGTTTGCAAAAGAGAAGACTGAGAGGAGACTTAATAGCTGTCTACAAATATCTAAAGGGCTGTCACATTGTAGAAGGATCAACTTTATTCTCATTTGCACAAGGAAAGACTAGAAGCAATGGGATGAAGCTGAATGGGAGGAGACACAGATTAGATATTAGAAAAAACTTTTTGACAGTTAGAGTGATCAATGAGTGGAACAGGCTGCCACGAGAAGTGGTGAGTTCTCCTTCAATGGAAGTCTTCAAACAGAGGCTGGACAGACATCTAACTGGGATGATTTAGCGAATCCTGCTTTGAGCAGGGGGTTGGACCAGATGGCCCAGGAGGTCCCTTCCAACTCTACGATTCTATAAGGGTCATATTAGACCATCCTCTTCACCCTTAGGTGCCGGTTTTTTTTGTGGCCAAAAAGGATGGTTCTTTAAGGCCTTGTATTGATTATCGTGCCCTCAACAAAATTACTATTAAATATCAGTATCCGTTACCCCTGATTTCGGATCTATTCTCTAGAGTTAGAGGTGCTTGCTGGTTTACCAAGCTTGACCTCCGGGGGGCTTATAATCTTATCCGCATTAAGCAGGGGGATGAATGGAAGACGGCGTTTAATACTCCGGAGGGACATTTTGAGTACCTGGTGATGCCTTTTGGGCTCACTAATGCCCCTTCTGTCTTCCAGTGCTTCATGAACGATATCTTCCGAGACTTTGTCGATAAATTTTTGATTATCTATCTGGATGATATTTTGATCTTCTCCAAGGATTGGGATTCTCATGTGGAACATATTCGGACTGTGTTCCGGATCTTGAGGGAAAATTCCCTGTATGTCAAAGGATTGAAATGCCTTTTTGGAGTACAGAGGATTTCATTTTTGGGATTTATTTTGTCTCCGTCAACTATTGAAATGGACCCGGCCAAGGTACAGGCCATTTATGATTGGGTTCAGCCCACTTCTTTGAAGGCCCTCCAGAAGTTTTTGGGTTTTGCTAATTTTTATCGGAAATTTATTGCAAAATTTTCTAGTATTGCCAAGCCATTGACTGATCTGTCTAAGAAGGGTGCTGATGTGTTGAATTGGTCTCCGGAGGCTGTTGCTTCCTTTCAGGAGCTGAAGCGAAGATTTACCTCCGCCCCGGTTTTGCGGCAACCTGATGTCTCACTCCCGTTCCAGGTAGAGGTGGATGCTTCCGAGATTGGTGCAGGAGCTGTTTTGTCCCAAAAGGATCCGGTAACATCTAAAATGAATCCCTGTGCTTTCTTTTCCCGAAAGTTCTCTCCATCTGAACGTAACTATGATGTGGGGAATCGGGAACTGTTGGCCATGAAATGGGCATTTGAGGAGTGGATACATTGGTTGGAGGGAGCTAAACATCAAGTTGTGGTCCTCACTGACCACAAGAATTTGATTTACCTAGAGTCGGCTAAACGCTTGAACCCTACACAGGCTAGGTGGGCCTTGTTTTTTACACGTTTTGATTTTGTGGTCTCTTTTCTTCCTGGAACTAAGAATGTCAAGGCAGACGCCCTCTCTAGGAGCTTCTTTGCTGATTCTCCTGTGGTGACCAAACCTGCTACCATCTTAGGCGAAGGGGTAGTTCTTTCTGCCATCTCGCCCGATTTGAGACTTGCTCTGCAAGAGTTCCAGGAGGACAAACCTGAGCGTTGTCCCAGTGGAAAGTTGTATGTTCCTGACCAGTGGAAGAAGAGAGTGATGTCTGAGGTTCATTGCTCTGCATTGGCTGGTCATCCAGGTATTTTTGGTACTAGAGATCTGGTGAATCGCTCTTTTTGGTGGCCCACCTTGTCTCATGATGTCAGGAATTTTGTGCAGTCCTGTGGGACTTGCTCCTGGTCTAAATCTTGTTCTCGCTCTAGTGGGTTGTTGATGCCTTTGCCGATCCCCAGGAGGCCATGGACCCATATTTCAATGGATTTCATCTCTGATATGCCGGTCTCTCAAAGAATGACTGTTATTTGGTTGATTTGTGATAGGTTCTCTAAGATGGTTCATCTTGTACCACTCCCTAAGTTGCCGTCTTCCTCTGAGTTGGTGCCCCTGTTTTTGCAACAGGTGGTTCGCTTGCACGGGATTCCTGAGAACATTGTATCTGACAGAGGAGTTCAGTTTGTGTCTAGATTTTGGAGGACTTTCTGTTCCAAGCTGGGAATTCAGTTGTCCTTTTCCTCTGCTTTTCACCCTCAGACCAATGGGCAGACAGAGAGAACAAACCAGACCTTGGAGTCGTATTTGAGATGTTTTATTTCCGCTGATCAGGATGATTGGGTTTCATTTTTGCCCTTGGCCGAATTTGCTTTAAATAATAGAGCTAGTTCTGCCACTTTGATGTCACCTTTTTTTTGTAACTTTGGGTTTCATCCTCGATTTTCTTCAGGGCAGGTGGAGCCTTCTGCCTGCCCAGGTGTTGACACTGTGGTGGAGAGAATGCACCAGATCTGGGACCAAGTGGTGGATAAGTTATCTCTCTCCCAGGAAAAGGTCCAGCGGTTTTCCAATCGACATAGGACCATTGGTCCCCAGTTTAAGATTGTTGATATGGTGTGGTTATCATCAAAAAATATTGCTATGAAGGTGGCTTCTCCTAAGTTTAAGCCTAGATTTATTGGACCTTACAAGATTTTGGAGATTATTAATCCGGTCTCTTTTCGTTTGGCTCTTCCTGTCACATTTAAGATCCATAATGTGTTCCATAAGTCCTTGTTGAAGAGGTTTGTTGAACCAGTTGTTCCTGGGGTGGCACCTCCGGACCCTGTATTGGTTGAAGGTAACATGGAATATGAGGTAGAGAAAATACTGGATTCCCGTCTGGCTAGACGGAGACTCCAGTATTTGGTTAAGTGGAAGGGTTATGGTCAGGAGGATAATTCCTGGGTCTCTGCTTCTGATATTCATGCCAAAAGATTGGTGCGTACCTTTCATCGGGCTCACCCTGATCACCCTGGTGGCGTGGTTGAGGGTTCGGTGACCCCTCCTCAAGGGGGAGGTACTGTTGTGAGTTCATTTTCCCCTTCGTCACTGAGGTCTGGTGAACTCCCTATGCTGGTAAAGGAAGGTATTGAGCCTGATTATCAGGCACCTGAGCCTGATGACTGGCTGAGTGGAGTCACGGACTGGATATAAGGCTGCCAACGCCCTTCTGCCCTGCGGGTGATTTCTCTGTGGACTTCTTTGAGACCAGTCTGATTCCTGATCCTCTAAAGCTAAGTTTTCTGCTTTGCCTGTTAGCATTTGTGTTTTGTTTTTTGTTTGCCTTGCTTTTCTGGATTCTGCCATTCCCTGCTGGGGTGAGCTGAATCTCCTTTTGCCTGTTGCTCTGTCTTCAGAATATTCCTGAGTACTGACATAGCTTTTTGAAGCTGAGCGTCTTCAGGGCCTTTTTTCACTGTCAGTTTGTTGGCCCTTATTTTTGTAGGGTTTTTCACGGATTGCAGACAGCAGCCTTCCTGTCCTTTCCTATCTAGTTAGCTTGGGCCCCGTCTTTGCTCAGTCTATCTTTCTGTCTGTGTTAGTGTTCTTTCTTCTTGCCTCACCGTCATTATATGTTGGGGGCTGCCTTTTGCTTTGGGGTCTGCTCTGGGGCAGTTTAGATTTCCCTTTCTGTCTTTAGGCTAGGCAGTTCTCCGGCTGTGATCGAGGGGTCTAGGGCATCGTAGGAACCCCCCACGGCTACTGCTAGTTGTGTTGATAGGTTCAGGGGTCTGCAATCCGATAGCTGCCAACTTCTCTGGTTTTCTGGACTTAGCTAGCATTTCTGTTTTTGCCTCCTACGGTGACTCATTCATAACAGCGTGGCATTTGCCACAGACCACCAGGATTGGCAAATTCGCCACTGGCGCCCTGTGCTCTTCACAGAAGAAAGTAGGTTCACACTGAGCAAATGTTACAGACGTGACAGAGTCTGGAGACACCATGGAGAGCGATCTGCTGCCTGCAACATCCTTCACCATGACCAGTTTGTCAGTGGGTCAGTAATGGTGTGGGGTGGCATTTCTTTGGAGGGCCGTACAGCCCTCCATGTGCTCGCCAGAGGTAGCCTGATTGCCATTAGGTACCGAGATGAGATCCTCAGACCTCTTGTGAGACCATATGCTGGTGTGGTTGGCCCTGGGTTCCTCCTAATGCAGGACAGTGCCAGACCTCATGTGGCTGGAGTGTGTCAGCAGTTCCTGCAAGATGAAGGCATTGAAGCTATGGACTGGCCAGCCCGTTACCCAGACCTGAATCTGATTGAGCACATCTGGGACATCATGTCTCGCTCCATCCACCAACATCACGTTGCACCACCGACTGTCCAGGAGTTGGCGGATGCTTTAGTCCAGTTCTGGGAGGAGATCCCTCAGGAGACCATCCACCACCTCATCAGGAGCATGCCCAGGCGTTGTAGGGAGATCATACAGGCACATGAAGGCCACATACAATACTGAGAGGCACGTGGAAGCCACACAAAATACTAAGCATCATTTCGACTTGTTTTAAGGACATTACATTCCAATTTAATTTTGTGTGGGACTCCAATTCCAGGCCTCCATTGGTTAATAAATTTGATTTCCATTGATGATTTTTGTATGATTTTGTTGTCAGCACATTCAACTTTGTACAGAACAAAGTATTCAATGAGAATATTTCATTCATTCAGATCTAGGATGCGTTATTTGAGTGTTCCCTTTATTTTTTGAGCAGTGTGTATATATATATATATATATATATATATTTATATATATATGTCTTTATATTGCATAGAGAGATAGAAGAAAAGCCAGTAATTCAGCAGCCGCTTATTGTAAAATCGCAGCAGGAGCCGACAGGATAGAAGAGATGTACACAGCAAATACACATAGAATAGGAAGATATATAGATATCAGTGACATATACAATTAGTACAATGTGTGTGCAGCTTTCTGTACATAAAAGAGCACGTATTGAACACAGCAATAAATGTATATCACTGATGAAGGCATTGAAACAAATAGAAAGTGGTATACAGTATATCTGCTGTATAAGAAAGAATGGCAGACCATTCGGAAATAGTGTAAAACCAAAGAGGAAAACACCGAACTAGGGTCAGGACGTAATAGGACAAGAAAAAGAGAAATTATTAAGGCTAAAATAACTTTATTATTGAGGGTAAAAAGTAACACTACAAACAAGAACAAGGTGCCCATACGGAAGGCAAATTTTTATTTTATCAGTATTTATATCACCATGATTTTTTGATTGCTCAAAGCTCTCGCTGGTACATCACTAGTAATTTTCTCTGTTGTCACTTCATTATTTGCACAGTATTATGACTCATAATTATTATTATTATTATCTATTTTGTTGTGTTTATACACATATACAATTTTATATATATTTTTTACCATCAATTTTATTCCTTTTTTCTTTGTCACACTGACAGTTCATGATAGGTCATCATGTCCCTTCTTCTTGTTATTTATTTATGTGCAAAATAAGTTATTTTACAGATAGCACTTGGGGTATTGTATTTTAATACTGATCAATTTTTAATATTAATTTTTTATGTAGTCATAATAATTTATTTCCATTTTTTTATACATTTCTGTGTTAATTTACCTTCTGTGAGGGCACCTTGTTCTTGTTTGTAGTGTTACTTTTTGCCCTCAATGATAAAGGTATTTTAGCCCTAATAATTTCTCTTTTGCTTGTCCTATTACTTTTTGACCTTAGTTCGGTGTTTTCCTTTTTGGTTTTAATTTACTGTACCTGTATTTAATTAATAAAATATTATTTTTCTGACAAAAATGGTGTGGGTTCCCGTGTAATTTTCTTAACCAGCAGAGGGAAATCCGACAGCTGCGGGTAGATGTTTATAGCCTGGGAAGGGGGGTAATAACCATGGAACTTCCCAGGCTATTAATATCAGCTCACAACTGTATACTTAGCCTTTACTGGCTATTAAAATGGGGGACCATAAAAAATGATGTAGGGTCCCCATATAATTAATAGCCAGCAAAGGCTATGCAGACAGCTGCGGGCTGATATTAATAGCCTAGGAAGGGGCCATAGATACTCGCCCCTAGGCTAAAAACATCAGCTCTCAGCCGCCCCAGAAAAGGTGCATCTCTAAGATGTGCCAATTCTGGCACTTAGCCAGGCTGTTCCCACTTGTCCTGTAACAGTGGCAAGTGGGGTGATGGTTGGGGGGTTGATGTCACCTTTGTATTGTCAGGTGACATCAAGCCCCGAGAATAGTAATGGATAGGGGTCAATAAGACGCACACATTAATAACCACATAGTCATATCGTATAAAAACACAGAAAAAAATTCCTTTATTTCAAAGAATGATACAGACTCCTTTAAAAAATCTTAATTAAACCATACTTACAAGCTTCCCCATTCCACCAATGCCATTGTCGTCTGCGAAAGCATTTAAGAAAACAAACAACAATATTTCTCACCTTTCTGCAGAGATGATAATAATCCATTTGTCCCACGATGGGTCTAGCTCTGCGACATCTAGATGGCAGGCTGCATGGTTGCATGATGCGACCATAAGGCCTGCCATCCAGCAGAGACACTGAGCAGCGTGATGTCACCTGACAATATAAAGGTAACATCAACTTCACAACCATCACCCCATTTGCCACTGCTACAGGGCAAGTGGGAAAAGCGAGGCTAAGTGCCAGAATTGGCACATCTTAGAGATGGACCTTTTCTGGGGTGACTGAGAGATGTTTTTAGCCTGGGGGGCCAGTATCCATGTCCCCTTACTATGCTATTAATATCAGCCCGCTGCTATCTGCATAGCCTTTGCTGGTTATTAATTATAGGGGACCATTTTTTTTTAGCGTTCCCCATTCTAATAGCCAGTAAAGGCTATACAGTTGTTAGCTGATATCAATAGCCTGGTAAGCTCCATGAGTTTTACCCCCTTTCCAGGCTATAAACATCGGCCCCCAGCCATCGGCTTTCCCTTTGCTAGTTAAGAAAATTACGTGGAAGCCCACACCATTTTTTGGGGAAAAATAATATTTTATTAATTAAATACGTGTACAGTAATTTGCACATACACTGCACTAATTGTATATGTCACTGACATCTATATACCTACCTATTCTATTTGTATTTACTATATGTAATCCATCTCTTCTATCCTGTCAGCTCCTGCTGTGATTTTACACAACATGGTTCTTGATTTGCCGGCTTTTCTTCTATGTATCTATGTAGTATATATATATGTTTATGTCACTGGCATCTACATATAGCTATGTATTCTATATATATATATATATATATATATATATAAATATTCTATCTATTCTATTCAAACCTGTCAGTGTGATTTTACTGTATGCGGCACATGAATTGCCGGCTTTTCAAAGGACACCGGTGCATAAAAATTGAACAGCACTCGCATGATCCAAGTGCTGTGTGATTTTTTTCTCGCACCCATAGCCTTGCATTGGTGAGTCTCGGCCATGTCTCGGTAACAATCGCAGCATGCTGCGATTTTACACGTATGCCGAATACGCCTGAGAAAATAAACACTGATGTGAGATGCCCCATAGATTAACCCTGGGCCGAGTGCTATGTGATGTTTTCTTGCATAGCACGCGGCCGTATTCTACATTAGTGTGACTCCGGCCTAACAGCGCCAACCTGACACTGTCTGTAGGTTACTGTGCACAATTCTGATGACAGGTTCACTTTAAAGGAAGTTTTTCACCAGGACAGAGACAAGACACCCTGATTCCAGTGATGTGTCACTTACTGGGCTGCTTTCTGTAGGTTTATTAAGATCACTATTCAATCAGTAGATTGAGAACGAACCAAACAGTGAACTGATAGATCCAAAGTTGTGATAGTCCGGTTATATCTTTTTTTTTTTTTTTCGTATATGTACCTACCTACTGTCAATGTAATGCCTTTATGCATCTGTATCTGTACTTGTTCCTGCCTTGCTGCTGTAATGCTCTGAATTTCCCCATGGTGGGACGATTAAAGGATTATCTTAACACTAGAGGACAAGTAAACCTGCTGATATGTAGTCCTCCATATTCATGAGCTCTGAATAACCTTTCCTCCAGCTTTCTGCCTATGCACAGCACACACAGGAAGCTGCCACTCAGTGGTGTGGGCAGGGCTATACAGAGCTCAGCATTCAGAGAACTGCTAGACCTGCAGGAAAGAAAGAAGTGATTTTATCAAAATGACAATAAGCATCTCCGTAAATGATACATCACTGGAATCAGTGTCTCAGCCTCAACATCATGCTGCTCTCAAATGCGGTAGCAAAAACTTGGTGTCAGATTCACTTTAAACAATCTGTACTCCAGACTAATGTAATCTATCATACAACAGGAAGATTTGTGCAGCTGCTTCTGATGTATTATCTGGGGACAATAATTTTTCTTTATGTCCTTTTAACCCCAGTAATCTAAGTCATCCATAAAAGACTGACATACGGTATACACATGACTAGTTAGTCTCACATGCGAGGTGCAGACCTCCACTACACTTTACTGTAGGCATTTCTCTGTCTTTTGCTTCCCTTTATCTCTGTTAATTTTTATCCATTTGCCCGGATGCTGGGGTGAAGTAACTGCTACATGTTTTCTGAGTGTCCAGATGGAAATAAACCCTTCATCCAGTAAATATAAATCCGCTCATTTTTTTTGTGTTTGACATAACTGTACAAATTGATCGGAGTTTTGCATTTCGGAAACGGCTGCTGCAATTTCAGAGCATAAAGAATCTACAAGCGCGAAGCACTAAACCATCTTATATATGTCTCCCTGACTTGAGACTTAGACATCGAGCACTTAAAAAATATATGTCCTTAAATATGTCACCGCCGTCGGTTCTCTTTGGTAGTGAATGTAATTACACAGTTCAAGCGAGATTATGATGCTGTAAGGTCTTGAAATATAAATATATCATAAACCTCTGAAAAATTCTGTCCTAAAAAGCTTTCCTCCTTGTCTGACTGCAGTAAAGCACAGTACAGCTGCTCCTTAATGGCTTTTCAACCGGAGCCTGTAACATAAATATGGCTTATAAGAGTTTAATAAAGCCGGTTAACCCTTTACCACTTGTGGGTTAAGTCGTGGACATACAGAGCCAAGGTCGCCCTGGACAAAACTATTTTATAGGCCTGAAAAGAAGGTCATAGAATACAACATTTCTTTGGTGGATTGCAGTCGTAAAAATTCGTGAGCTCAGTTCCTTATCTTTAAAGGGAACCTGTCATAAGGATTTTATACCACTATCTAATGGCATGGGTGTAAAGGACCCTTAATGCTAATCCTTATCTTTCTTGTGGAGTATCATTTTAGAAAAATTCAGCTAAAGAACCAGCTGTCAGCTTTAGCTTGGCTGGTCGTCTAAAAGGGGAGTAACCCCGCGCCCTTTTTCTTACATTATTTATTTAAATAATTTTAAAAAACGAATTGAGAACCCTGTATTCTTGATAACCAACCTTGCTAACGCTGACAGCTGAGGGTTGCAGCCCGCAGCTGTCAGTTTTTATCTGTCTGGTTATCAAAAATACAGGGGAACATGTACATTTTTTTAAATTATTTACTTATAGCGCAATTTATGGGTCAATTGATGCCACTTTTCCTGAAGTCTGTCCCTAATTGTAGCTGTTTTGGCAACTTTTTGACCCCCCCTGAAGTTGTTGTCTATGCATTTGGTTTTGCCTTCCATTGAAGTCAATGGGGTTCGGGTATGTTCGCCGAACATCGGGACGTTCGCTGATCCGAACCGAACCTTAAAAGATTCTTTCATCTCTAGTGATGACGTCATATCCACTACGACATCATATAACAGCAATGGCCAACCACAGCATGTTACAATGATCCCTGTGCGTAAAATATATGACCACTTCTACAATGACCTATTCCAATATTCATCTGCCTCACAAAAAAAAAACCCTTTAACCCCTTCCTGACATCCGACGTACTATCCCGTCCACGGTACCCGGGCCCGTATGACCGTGGACGGGATAGTACGTCTACCGCGATCAGCGGCGCCCACGTGGTGAGCGCCGCTGATCGCGGCCGGGTGTCAGCTGATTATCACAGCTGACACCCGGCACTATGTGTCAGGGGCGGTCACGGACCGCCCCCGACACGTTAACCCCTTGCACACCGCGATCAAACATGATCGCGGTGTACCGGGAGTTAAAGGGAAGCATCGGGAGGGAGGGGGCTCCCTCCGTGCTTCCCTGAGCCCCCCACGGCAGCGCAAAGTGCAGCGCTGCTGCGGGGGGCTCCTATCCTCCAGGCCCCCGAATCCAAGATGGCGACGGGGGCCTTCGGGGACCTGAGGAAGCTGGCTTCCTCAGTGCCTGCAAAGCGCAGGCAAGAGGAAGTCTGCTTCAATGCCTGTGACAGATTGCTGATCTGTCACAGTGATCTGTGATGTGACAGATCAGCGATCTGTCACAGGACAGTGATGTCCCACCTGGGACTATGTAATAAAGTAAAAAAAAAATTAAAAAAAAATGTAAAAATAAATTTAAAAAAATCGCCAAATAAATTAGAAAAAAAAAAAAAAATATTCCCCCAATAAATCCATTTTTTGGAAATAATAAAAAAAAAACCAATAAAAGTACACATATTAGGTATCGCCGCGTCCGTAATGACCAGCCCTATAAAACTGTCCCATTAGTTAACCCTTTAAGCGAACCCCTTAAAAAATAAAAATAAAAAACGAAGCAAAAAATAATGATTTATTATCATACCGCCAAACAAAAAGTGTAATAACGCGCGATCAAAAAGACGCATATAAATATCCATGGTACCGCTGAAAACGTCATCTTGTCCCGCAAAAAACGAGCCACAATACAGCATCATCAGCGAAAAAATAAAAAAGTTATAGCTCACAGAATAAAGCGATGCAAAAATAATTATTTTTTATATAAAATAGTTTTCATTGCATAAAACCGACAAAAACATAAAAAAAGACCTAAATGAGGTATCGCTGTAACCGTACTGACCCGAAGAATAAAACCGCTTTATCAATTTTACCGTACGCGGAACGGTGTAAACGCACCCCCCCAAAAGAAATTCATGAAACACTGGTTTTTGTTCATTCTGCGTCCCAAAAATAGGAATAAAAAGCGATCAAAAAATGTCACGTGCCCGAAAATGGTACCAATAAAAACGTCAACTCGTCCTGCAAAAAATAAGACCTCACATGACTCAGTGGGTCAAAATACGGAAAAATTATAGCTATTAATATGTGGTGATGCAAAAACTATTTTACAATAAAAAGCGTCTTTTAGCGTCTGACAGCCGCCAAACATAAAAACCGCCATAAATAGTAAGTCAAACCCTCCCGTTATCACCCCCTTAGTTAGGGAAAAATAATAAAACTAAAAAAAAAGTATTCATCTCCATTTTCCCGTTAGGGTAAGGCTGTGTGCACACGCTGCGGATTAGGTGCGGATTCACCCGCGCAGATTTTGTAAAATCCGCAGGTGAAACCGCAGGTCAAAAGACCTGCGGTTTTACCTGCGGATTGCTCTGCGGTTTTGTCCTGCGGTTTTTCATCTCCTCAATAGAGGAGATGGCAAACCGCAGGAGAATCCGCAGAAAGAATTGACATGTCAATTCTTTCTGCGGATTGAAAACCGCAGATAATCCGCGCGGAAAATTCCGCACCGTCTGCACTGCGGTTTTTGATTCCCATAGGGAATCATGGTACTGTACACCGCAGCAAAAACTGCTGCTGGTCCGCAGCGGCCAAAACTGCTGCGGAACTGCAGCAAAATCCGCAGCGTGTGCACACAGCCTTAGGGTTAGGGCTAGGGTTAGGGTTAGGGTTAGGGCTAGGGTTAGGGATAGGGCTAGGGTTAGGGCTAGGGCTAGGGTTAGGGCTAGGGCTAGGGTTAGGGCTCAGATTAGGGTTAGGGGTGTGTTGGGGTTAGGGTTGGAGTTATAATTGGGAGTTTCCACTGTTTGGGCACATCAGGGGCTCTCCAAATGCAACATGGCGTCTGATCTCAATTCCAGCCAATTCTGAGTTGAAAAAGTCAAATGGTGCTCCTTCCCTTCCAAGCTCTGCCATGCGCCCAAACAGTGTTTTACCCCCACATGTAGGGTATCAGCCTACTCAGGACAAATTGCAAAACAATTTTTGGGGTCCAATTTCTCCTGTTACCCTTAGGAAAATAAAAAATTGGGGGCAAAAATATCATTTTTGTGGAAAAAAATGATTTTTTTATTTTCACGTCCGAGTGTTATAAACTTCTGTGAAACACTTGGGGGTTCAAAGTGCTCACCACACATCTAGATAAGTTCCGTGGAGGGTCTAGTGTCCAAAATGGGGTCACATGTGGGGAGTTTCAATAGTTTAGGTACATCAGGGGCTCTCCAAACGCACATGACACCCGCAGACCATTCCATCAAAGTCTGCATTCCAAAACGTCACTGCTTCCCTTCCGAGCCCAGACGTGTGTCCATACAGTAGTTTTCTCCCACATATGGGGTGTCAGCATACTCAGGCCAAATTGGAAAACAACTTTTGGGGTCCAATTTCTCCTGTTACCCTTGGGAAAATGAAAAAATTGGGGACTAATTGATCATGTTTCTGGAAAAAATACGATTTTTTTATTTTCATGCCCTGGCATTATAAACTTCAGTGAAGCCCTTGGGGGTTCAAAGTGCTCACCTCACATCTAGATAAGTTCCTTAGTGGGTCTAGTTTTCAAAATGGTGTCATTTGTGGGGGGTTTCCACTGTTTAGGTACATTAGGGGCTCTCCAAAGGCAACATGACACCCGCAGACCATTCCATCAAAGCCTGCATTCCAAAACGTCACTACTTCCCTTCCGAGCCCCGACGTGTGCCAATACAGTAGTTTTCTCCCACATATGGGGTATCAGCATACTCAGGACAAATTGGACAACAACTTTTAAGGTCCAATTTCTCCTGGTACCCTTGGGAAAATAAAAAAATGGTGACTAAAAGATCATGTTTGTGGAAAAAATACGAATTTTTTATTTTCACGCCCGGGCGTTATAAACTTCTGTGAAGCACTGGGGGGTTCAAAGTGCTCACCACACATCTAGATAAGTTCCTTGGGGGGTCTAGTTTCCAAAATGGTGTCATTTGTGGGGGGTTTCCACTGTTTTGGTACATCAGGGGTTCTCCAAACGCGACATGGTGTCCGATCTCAATTCCAGCCAAAAACGTCAAATGGCGCTGCTTCCCTTCCGAGCTCTGCCATTCGCCCAAATAGTGGTTTACCCCCACATGTGGGGTATCAGCGTACTCAGGACAAATTGCACAATAACTTTTAGGGTCCTGTTACCCTTGGAAAAATAAGAATTGAGGGTGAAAAGATCATTTTTGTGGAAAAAATATGATTTTTTAATTGTATGGCTTTATGTTATAAACTTCTGTGAAGCCCATGGGGGTTCAAAGTTCTCACCACACATCTAGATAAGTTCCTTAGGGGGTCTAGTTTCCAAAATGGTGTCATTTGTGGGGGGTTTCCACTGTTTTGGTACATCAGGGGTTTTCCAAACGCGACATGATGTCCGATCTCAATTCCAGCCAAAAACGTCAAATGGCGCTGCTTCCCTTCCGAGCTCTGCCATGCGCCCAAATAGTGGTTTACCCCCACATGTGGGGTATCAGCGTACTCAGGACAAATTGCACAATAACTTTTAGGGTCCTGTTACCCTTGGAAAAATAAGAATTGAGGGTGAAAAGATCATTTTTGTGGAAAAAATATGATTTTTTAATTGTATGGCTTTATGTTATAAACTTCTGTGAAGCCCATGGGGGTTCAAAGTTCTCACCACACATCTAGATAAGTTCCTTAGGGGGTCTAGTTTCCAAAATGGTGTCATTTGTGGGGGGTTTCCACTGTTTTGGTACATCAGGGGTTTTCCAAACGCGACATGGAGTCCGATCTCAATTCCAGCCCAAAACGTCAAATGGCGCTGCTTCCCTTCCGAGCTCTGCCATGCGCCCAAATAGTGGTTTACCCCCACATGTGGGGTATCAGCGTACTCAGGACAAATTGCACAATAACTTTTAGGGTCCTGTTACCCTTGGAAAAATAAGAATTGAGGGTGAAAAGATCATTTTTGTGGAAAAAATATGATTTTTTAATTGTATGGCTTTATGTTATAAACTTCTGTGAAGCCCATGGGGGTTCAAAGTTCTCACCACACATCTAGATAAGTTCCTTAGGGGGTCTAGTTTCCAAAATGGGGTCACTTGTATGGGGTTTCCACTGTTTAGGTACATCAGGGACTCTCCAAACGTGACATGGCGTCCAATCTGAATTCCAGCCAATTTTGCATTGAAAAAGTCAAACGGCGCTCCTTCCATTCTGAGCTCTGCCATGCGCCGAAACAGTCGTTCCCCCTCACATATCAGGTATCTGCGTACTCAGGACAAATTGCACAATAACTTTTGCAGTTAAATTTCTCCTGTTACCCTTGGTAAAATAAAAAAAATTGAACCTGAATTATTTTTTTTATGAAAAAAAGTTAGATGTTCATTTTTTTTAAATATTCAAAAAAATTCCTGTGACGCACCTAAAGGGTTAATAAACTTCTTGAATGTGGTTTTGAGCACCTTAAGGGGTGCAGTTTTTAGAATGGTGTCACTTTTGGGTATTTTCTATCATGTAGACCCCTCAAAGTGGCTTCAAATGTGATGTGGTCCTAAAAATAAAATGGTGTTGTAAAAATGAGAAATCGCTGGTCAACTTTTAACCCTTATAACTTCCTAACAAAAAAAAATTTTGGTTCCAAAATTGTGCTGATGTAAAGTAAACATGTGGGAAATGTTACTTATCAAGTTTTTTGTGTGCCGTATCTCTGTGATTTAAGGGCATAAAACTTCAAAGTTGGAAAATTGCGAAATTTTCAAAATTTTTGCCAAATTTCCATTTTTTTCACAAATAAACGCAAGTTATTTGAATGAAATTTTACCACTAACATGAAGTACAATATGTCACGAGAAAACAATGTCAGAATCACCGGGATCCATGGAAGCGTTCCAGAGTTATGACCTCATAAAGGTACAGTGGTCAGAATTGTAAAAATTGGCCCGGTCATGAACGTGCAAACCACCCTTGGGGGTGAAGGGGTTAAGGATTGGGCTGCAGATATATTATAATCCCAACAAAAATACTTGCCTGTCAAGGAAATATTAAACACCGATATACACCGTACATAAAATTATATATTGCAAAACTTGCACACATACAAACATTCAAGCTGTAAAAAAAAAAAAAAGTTTGCACTGGCAAAAAATGTAATATTCAGAGAGATCTTACTCGTTGAGTCACCTAGTAGACTGTATAACCTTGGTGCTAATTACTGTAGGTAGAGGTTAAATAAATGCATTGCAGGTATACGGTATGTAACACGTGGTGTAGACGCTATTACCATGTTTTAATGTTGTGAACCTCAATACTTTCCTTTTCATCACCTTCTGGGGTGTGTTACTGCAGGTTAAAATTACCTTGTTGCACATTATGTTACAGAAACGATCTTCACATCACTTCTTCACCAGTTATCCAATAGTACATACATTGTACCATCCCCCTAATGTTCTGTAGGTCCATTACATGGCAGAGTGATTATGCTTTAGGCATATTTAGATGTCAAGTTCTTGAAAGATATTGAATAGTAAACATTTTAAGAAAATTTTGGCACAAAATAATTTTCAAGATAGACCATGGCGATGTAAAGAGAATGTCGTCACTAATGTTAGTCCCTGTCCCCATTGTATGTTTTTAGGAGGAATGCAACTACGAGAAGAATATACAAATTCCAAGTCATATGGGAAAGTTGCAGCACTGGTACTAGATACAGTGTACGCCTTGCAGAATGTGATCCAAAGGTCCTTGGAGGGGGAAGCAGCACATAAAAGAAATTAGTTTTTATGCCATGCAAGTACAGCCTTTGGTTTATTATTTATTATTTTGTATAAAGAGCACCATAATCTTCCGCAGTGCTCTAGAGACATTATCATCACTGTCCCTATTGGGGCTCACAATCTAAATTACCTATCAGAACATCTTTGGACTGTGGGAGGAAGCAGTGGACCAAGTAGGAAACATACACGAGGAGAACATACAAACTCTTTGAAGATGTTGGTGGGATTTAAACCCAGGACCCCAGTGCTGCCAAGCAACAGTTCTGACAACTAAGTCATTGTGCTATTTTTTATTGGTTAGATTTGAACCCAGCGCTGCAAGGCAAAAATGCTAACTACTGAGCCATCATGCTGCCTAGGACCTTGGCCTGAGACCCATAGGTACTTTGGCCACATATGAAGAGTAGACATCTTTATGTTGCACAGGGTAGACAGAGGTCCTATGACAAATTATACATTAGGACCAGAAGTTTTAAGTTACACCTTTAGTAAATGGGAAGAGTGAACCAGATGAATAGACTTTAATTGACCCAAAATGTGAAAATGATTCACTCTTTGATATACTAACTTGTGCATTGTCACTCCAGAGCCCAGTGACTGGCTGCAGCAATCACATGTGCCATTTTCGTGACATGTGGACCTGGGGATGGTGAGTAACACTGATTTCATTATTTTTGGCCAAGGCAAGTTTATGAGCAATTAATAGTTGAAACTGGAAAAACCATTTAACTTCTTGAATGTGGGGTTGATAAAGCAGCAACTAATCCAAGCTTTACTTTCTGGTGCTCACATTGGTGTTACTTCCCTTCCTCCAACAATAAAAATTAAAGGGGTGGTCCAAAAATTTTACTGATTTAATTCTAAAGCTCTAATGTAATATAACCTCTTTTTAATTTACTTTAATTTTAAAGTCTCTACTGTTCCCTCTCTATTTTCTCTAACTGCTTTAATATTTTTACCTATTTTCTGTTTAATGACATTTCGGTTGTGAACCCAAGTGCATGCTGGGATACTCAAACAAGACGTCAGAGAGAAGAGGCTGCGGTTACTGCCGCAGACTTTGTCTTCACCCTGAAAAGAAGCATCATCAGTAACATCCACTTCAGGGGCTGGACTAGTCCCTGCTCTATTCAGCATGCATCAGATGATTTATGGTCACTAGGATCTTGTCACTGTGCAATATTCTTTTTAATGAACAGTGACAGTGCACTCCCTCACCAACTCTGATGAGAAGTGACGAGCTAGCAAAAGAGTGCACTGTTGGTATACATTGTAATTAGCTTAACTGGTGAGGAGGAAATGCACCATCCAGCCCCTCCCCTGAAACCAAAGTCACTTTGAAAGTGTGTATACAGAGACAGCCATCAATTAATAATAGGACTGACAAGTGGACCAAAACTCACAGAAAGAGCAAAAAATTAAACGATTAAAGCCTGGGATATACTTAATTTTTTTTTCACAAGGCTATGTATCTTTCCACCTGCTCTATAACACCCACCAAGGACAACATCTGCAAGGAGTTTGTATGTTCTCCCCGTGTTTGCGTGGGTTTCCTCCGGGTACTCCGGTTTCCTCCCACATTCCAAAGACATACTGATAGGGAATTCAGATTGTGAGCCCCATCGGGGACAGTGATGAAATGTGTGCAAACTGTAAAGCGCTGCGGAATATGTTAGCGCTATATAAAAATAAAGATTATTATTATTATTATTATTATTATTATTATTATGGTGCCTGCAGATTGTTCTGTATTTCATGGTTACAGGTTCACTTTAACCCCTTAACAACTGCCGATACGCCTTTTAACGGCGGTAATTAAGGGAACATCAGAGGAGAGAGAAATAAGGTCCCCGATCCCCCCCTGTACCTCCAGGTGGTCCTCTGTTCCCTCCCGGTGGTCCTGGGTCCCTGCAGCTTCCTCCAGTGGGCGCTGCCATCTTGGATCCGGAGAAAATGGCGGGCGCATGCGCAGTGCGCCTGCCGGGAATCTGCAGGCTCCGGCCAGCAGATTCCATTCGTTCATTTTGATCACTATGATAAACTATCATAGTGATCAAAATAAAAAAAATAGTAAATAGCCCCCCCCATTTATCACCTCCTTAGATAAGCAAACATAATGAAATAAAGAAAATATTTTTTTTCATTATTCCATTAGGGCTAGGGTTAGGGTTAGGGCTAGGGTTAGGGCTATAGTTAGGGCTAGGGTTAGGGCTAGGTTTATGGCTAGGGTTATGGTTAGAATTAGGGTTAGGGTTAGAATTATTGTTAGGGTTGGAATTAGGGTTAGGGTTGGAATTAGGGTTAGGGCTAGAATTAGGGTTAGGGTTGGAATTAGGGTTAGGGCTAGGATTAGGGCTAGGGTTAGAATTAGGGTTAGGGCGAATTAGGATTAGGGTTAGAATTAGGATTAGGGATTAGGGTTGGGATTAGGGTTAGCATTGGGATTAGGGTTAGGGGTGTGTTGGGGTTAGGGTTGGAGCAAGAATTGAGGGGTTTCCACTATTTACCAACTTTGGGGGTCTAATTTCTCTTGTTACCCTTGGGAAAATAAAAATATTGGGGCTAAAAAAATCACTTTTGTGGAAAAAAAAAGACTTTATTTTCACGGCTCTGCGTTATAAACTTCTGTGAAGCACTTGGGGGTTAAAAGTGCTCACCACACATCTAGATCAGCTCCTTGGGAGGTCTAGTTTCCAAAATGTCACTTGAGGGGGGTTTATACTGTTTAGGCACATCAGGGGCTCTGTAAATGCAACATGACACCCACAGAACATTCCATCAAAGTCTGGGTTCCAAAATGGCGCTCCTTCCATTTCAGGCTCTCCCATGCGCCCAAACAGTGGTCCCCCCCACATATGGGGTATCAGCATACTCAGGACTAATTGAACAACAATGTTTGTGGTCCAATTTCTCCTGTTACCCTTAGCAAAATAAAAAATAGCGGGCTAAAAAATCATTTTTGAGGAAAAAAATGATTTTTTATTGTCACGGCTCTGCGTTTATAAACTTCTGTGAAGCATTTGGGGGTACAAAGTGCTCACCACATATCTAGATAAGCTCCTTCGGGGGTCTAGTTTCCAAAATGGGGTCACTTGTGGGGGGTTTATACTGTTTAGGCACATCAGTGGCTCTGCAAACGCAACCTGACGCCCGCAGACTATTCCATCAAAGTCTGCATTCCAAAATGGCGCTCCTTCCCTTTCGAGCTCTCCCATGCGCCCAAACAGTGGTTCCCCCCACACATGGGGTATCATCGTACTCAGGACAAATTGCACAACAACTTTTGTGGTCCAACTTCTCCTGTTACCCTTGATAAAATAAAAAATAGCAGGCTAAAAAAATCATCTTTGAGGAAAAAAAAAGATTTTTAATTTTCACGGCTCTGCGTCTATAAACTTCTGTGAAGCACTTGGGGGTTCAAAATGCTCACCACATATCTAGATAAGCTCCTTCAGGGGTCTAGTTTCCAAAATGGGGTCACTTGTGGTGGGTTTATACTGTTTAGGCACATCAGTGGCTCTGCAAACGCAACCTGATGCCCGCAGACTATTCCATCAAAGTCTGCATTCCAAAATGGCGCTCCTTCCCTTTCGAGCTCTCCCATGCGCCCAAACAGTGGTTCCCCCCACACATGGGGTATCATCGTACTCAGGACAAATTGCACAACAACTTTTGTGGTCCAACTTCTCCTGTTACCCTTGATAAAATAAAAAATAGCGGGCTAAAAAAATCATTTTTGAGGAAAAAAAAAGATTTTTAATTTTCACGGCTCTGCGTCTATAAACTTCTGTGAAGCACTTGGGGGTTCAAAATGCTCACCACATATCTAGATAAGCTCCTTCAGGGGTCTAGTTTCCAAAATTGGGTCATTTGTGGGGGGTTTATACTGTTTAGGCACATCAGTGGCTCTGCAAACGCAACATAATGCCCGCAGACCATTCCATCAAAGTCTGCATTCCAAAATGGCGCTCCTTCCCTTTTGAGCTCTCCCATGCGCCCAGCAATGGTTCCTCCCCACAAATGGGGTATCATTGTACTCAGAACAAATTGCACAACAACTTTTGTGGTCCAGTTTCTCCTGTTACCCTTGATAAAATAAAACATAGCGGGCTAAAAATCATTTTTGAGGGAAAAAAAGTGATTTTTTATTTTCACTGCTCTGCGTTATAAACTTCTGTGAAGCACTTGGGGTTGAAAGTGCTCATCACATATCTAGATAAGCTCCTTCAGGGGTCTAGTTTGCAAAATGGTGTCACTTGTGGGGGTTTTTTTCACTGTTTAGGCACATCAGGGGCTCTCCAAAAGCGACATGGCTTCCAATCTCAATTCCAGCCAATTCTGCATTGAAAAAGTCAAACAGTACTCCTTCCCTTCAGAGCTCTGCTGTGCGCCCAAACAGTGGTTTGCCCACACATATGGGGTATCAGCGTACTCAGGACAAATCGCACAACAACTGAGGGGATATGATTTCTCCTGTTACCCTTGTAAAAATAAAAACTTGGGGGCAAAAATATCATTTTTGTGGAAAAAAATGATTTGTCAGTAACACCGCACTGCCCTTGCTCACTGAGCCAGTGCGCGAGTCCTGAGTAAAGCGAACTGTGCTCAAAGATACCTGTGGTGCGGGCAGCAGCCGACTAGGTGTGTACTTCAGAACAGCAGGACCTGAAGCACATGACTGCTGGGGGCGTGGCCTAAACTCCAGAGAGCTAGGAGCTGCACGAGAATTCCTAGCAGGGTAACTGCGAGACAAAGTTACCAAGGGGCATTGACAGGGAGGATAGTCAGGACGTAGCCAATGAGTCATACACAGAGATAGCTGCAAGGTACAAGAGGGGCGAGCAGAGAGTAGTCAGATCACAGGCAATGAGTCATACACAGGGAGGGTAGCGAAGTACAGAATCAACAGGCAAACTCATAACGGGGAACAGAACCGGGTCAGAACCATATAAACAAGCTATAACAACGAACAGGCACAGGCACACAGAGGTCACCACACTCGGCCAAAGGCAAAAGTATAACTGACAGGGATTGGAGCTTCCCAGGGGTTTAAGAAGCTCTCCCAGAACAATAGAGAGGCCACAATCATTAACCCCAGGCGTGCAGGTCAAAACCTGCACTAAGCTCCAGACATTAACCACTGACGTGCAGCTCAAAAACCTGCACTGGGATCATGACAGTACCCCCCTCTCAACGGGGGGCCTCTGGACCCCCAGGCTTCCCCAGGTACTTTGCATGGAAACCTCGAACCAGGCAATCTGCATGTACAGAGTGAGCAGGGACCCATGAGCGCTCCTCTGGTCCATATCCCTTCCAGTGGACCAGGTACTGCAAAGAGCGGCGCACCCGCCGAGAGTCCACAATATGTCCTACCTCATACTCCAATTGACCCTCCACCAGCACTGGAGGAACAACAGGCTCGGAGTCCTCTTTGACAGACCCTACGGATTTCAACAGAGATTTATGGAACACATTGGATATTTTTAAGGAGGCGGGGAGACGCAACCTATATGCCACTGGGTTAACTATCTCCATTATCTCGTACGGACCAATGAACTTTGCTCCCAATTTAGCTGAAGGTACCTTCAAGTTGATGTTACGTGTGGAAAGCCAAACCTTCTCTCCCACCTGAAACATGTCTCCCGAGGCTCTCTTTTTGTCAGCAAAATATTTGTACCTCCCCTTCAGCCCAGAGGTTTTTTAACCGTTGAACGGACCCCTCTACCCCTGGACAACCGGAATCCACCCATGAAAACTCCCCAAAATGCGGCTTGAACCCATAGTTAATCAGGAATGGGGACATATTGGTGGACTGACTCACCCGGTTGTTAAAAGCGAATTACGCCAACGGTAACGCATCACACCAATCCTCCTGTCTGGCGGAGGTCAGACACCTGAGAATTTGTTCCAGGGATTAATTGGTGCGTTCCGTCTGACCATTACTCTCCGGGTGATATGCCGACGAGGAGAGTGAGATGCCCAATTTCATACAGAACGCCCTCCAAAATTTGGCCACAAACTGCACACCTCTGTCAGACACAACATTCAGGAGTACCCCATGCAATCGGACCACATGCTGTACAAACAACCTTGACAATGTTTCTGCTGAGGGTAATTCTGCCAAGGGAATGAAATGGGCCTGTTTAGAAAACCTATCCACCACCACCCAGATTACGGTATTGCCCCTGGAAGGTAGAAGGCCGGTAATAAAATCCATGGAAAGATGAGTCCATGGCCTATCAGGAACCTGTAAAGGTATGAGTTCCCCAGCCGGCCGGTTATGCGAGCTTTTGGAACGGGCACACACACCACAAGCAGAAACAAATTTCTTGACATCAGACCTTAGTGAAGGCCACCAAAAACCCCTGGCTACTGCCTCTCTAGTGGCCGCGATACCTGGATGAGCACTCAACCTAGACTAATGAAACTCCTGCAGAAGTCTAGGCCGCAATAAATCTGGAACAAACAATTTGTCCCCTGGCCTGGTTGCCGGAGCTAGGGTCTGAGCCCTTAGAATTTCATGTTCCAACTCAGATGAGACCCCTGCCACTACCACTCCTGGGGGAAGAATGGAGGATGGCTGCTCGGGGGGTGACACCGGGTCAAAACTTCTGGACAGGACATCCGCTTTAACATTTTTGGACCCCGGTCGAAAAGTAATGGAGAATTGAAATCGTGAAAAAAAAGTGACCAACGGGCTTGTCTCGGAGTAAGCCTCTTAGCAGATTCAAGGTATGCCAAATTTTTGTGATCCGTGACAACCGTGATAGGGTGAGCTGCCCCTTCCAAAAAGTGCCTCCATTCCTCAAACGCCAGCTTGACCGCAAGAAGTTCTCTATTGCCTACGTCATAGTTTCTCTCGGCTGAAGAGAACTTCTTGGAGAAGAAGGCACAGGGTTTGAGATTGGTAAGGGTGGCCGGACCCTGGGACAGCACAGCCCCCACCCCAACTTCAGAAGCATCCACCTCCACAATAAATGGTTTGGACGGGTCTGGCTGTACCAACACCGGGGCGGACATGAAACATTTCTTAATAGCTGAGAAGGACTCCTTAGCGAGTACAGACCAATTTTTTACATCAGCGCCCTTCTGGGTAAGATCCGTGAGTGGTTTAACCACTTGTGAGAAACCTTTAATGAATCTCCGATAATAGTTTGCAAATCCTAAGAAGCGCTGGAGCCCCTTGAGATCTCGAGGCTGAACCCAGTCAGCGATCGCCAGCACTTTCTTAGGATCCATACAAAACCCCACAGGACACAATCAACCCCAAAAAAGACAGTTCCTGTACAAAAAACGAACACTTTTCCAATTTAGCGAACAATTGGTTCTCCCTGAGTCTCTGGAGAACTGTTTGTAGATGTTGCAAGTGAGATTGGCTGTCCGGGGAATACACCAAAATGTCATTCAAATAAATAATAACAAAACGGCCTATCAGGTCAGAAAACACAACATTGATGAAATTCTGGAAAATAGCGGGTGCATTAGTTAACCCAAACGGCATTACCAGGTTTTCAAAGAGTCCTTCTGATGTGAGGAACGCAGTTTTCCACTCGTCCCCTTTCCGAACCCTTATCAGATTGTAGGCCCCCGGAGATCTAACTTGGAGAACCATTGGGTCCCAGCTAACTGGTTACATAAGTCTGGGATGAGGGGAAGAGGGTAAGTGTTCCTAACCGTTATCTTGCTCAGTTCCCGAAAGTCGATGCACGGCCGCAAACCACCATCTTTCTTCTTCACAAAGAAGAATCCTGCTGCCACAGGTGACACAGAAGGTGGCAGCGCCTCAGCCTCACTTTCGGAAAAACGTCTTCGAAATCCTTCAGGTACTCTGGAGTACCTTTCAGACCGACAGACGCCACAGATACGGATATAACAGCGTTAACAAGATGTCCCAGGTTACCACATTTATCTTTACATCCCCATTGAGTGATCTCCCCTGTCACCCAATCAATGGTAGGATTATGGCGTTGAAGCCAAGGCATCCCCAGTACCAGTCCTGCAGGCAAGTTATCTAGCACAAGACAACTTAGTTTTTCCACATGAGTGGAACCCACTTTTAGAGAAAAAAGTTCGGACCTGCAACAGATACCCTCCTGGGTAAGAGGGGACGAGTCAATTGCCACAAGTTTAACAGGATCCTGAAGCCTGACTGTCCCTATCTTAATAAGAGTCATAATTTTGGTATCAATCAGGTTCACGGCAGAATCACCATCAACAAAAGCAGTAGTTTGAACCGGACCATTACCAAGTTCCAGTTCCACCTGCAGCACCATTTTTGCACGTGAGGAAAATTGTACCTGAAGGTCTGGGTAGCCTCCTCGACTACTACCCAGACCTAGTCGTTTCCCGCCATCTTGGAGGATGACGGACAGGAGGAGCAGTCCTTCTTCCAGTGTCCAAATTCCCCACAATAGAAGCACATCTGCTTCTCCTGGTGGCATCTTCTTTCCTTTTTCCCACAGGTGACAGCGCTCACCTCCATAGCCACAGGAAGAGTCCGGGTCTCATCTCCACTGAAGAATAATGGTGTTTCCAGTTGCATAACGCCACTAGCCCGCAGTCTGCGATCCATGCAAACCGGTTGGGTCATGGCATCCTCCAAGGGAGTCAGGTGGAGGATGGAATACCAGGGCATCCTTCAGACATTCACACAGGCCTCTACGGAACAGCCCCCGAAGGGCGGCATCACTCCAAGAAATCTCGGCTGCCCAACGTCTGAATTCAGTACAGAACCACTCGGCCAAGTGCTCCCCCTGACACACACTCATCACCTTGTCCTCAGCCAAACGCACTCTATCAGGCTCATCGTAAATAAGCCCTAAGGCTTCTAAAAACGCATCCACAGACATTCTCTCAGGGGCAGAAGAGGAAAGCGAAAATGCCCAGGCTTGTGGGGACCCCCTAAGCAGGGACATAACCACCCCCACCCTCTGTTTCTCATCCCCAGAGAAGTGGGGTCTCAAAGAGAAAAAGAGCTTACAGCCCTCCTTAAATGCTCTGAATTCATCTTTGTTACCAGAAAACGTTTCTGGCAATTTAACTGGGGATTCGGGTGGGACTAAAATTGCATCTTTATTCCTTACCTGCTGAAAGCCTGCAGAAAGCACCCCCTGAAAAGTCAAACGGCGCTCCTTCCTTTGCTAGCTCTGCCGTGCGCTGAAAAAGTGGTTTACCCCCACATATGGGTTATTGGCGTATTCAGGAGAAATTGCACAACAAATTTTATGGTTTGTTTTCTCTTTTACCACCTGTGAAAATAAAAAAAATTGGTTCTGAATTAAATTTTTTGCAAAAAAAACCTAAATATTAATTTTTTCCTTCCACATTGCTTTAGTTCCTGTGAAGCACGTAAAGGGTTAATGAACTTCTTGAATGTGGTTTTGAGCACCTTGAGGGGTCTAGTTTTTAGAATGGTGTCACTTTTGGGTATTTTCTCTCATGTACACCCTTCAAAATGACTTTAAATATCATGTGGTCCCTAAAAAAATGGTTTTGTAAATTTTGTTGTAAAAATGAGAAATTGCTTGTCAACTTTTAACCCTTATAACTTCCTAACAAAAAAAAAATTTTGTTTCCTAAATTGTGCTGATGTAAAATAGACATGTGGGAAATGTTAGTTATTAAGAAATTTATGTGACACATCTCTCTGATTTAAGGGCATAAAAATTTGAAGTTTAAAAATTGCAAAATTTTCAAAATTTTCGCCATATTTCCATTTTTTTCATAAATAAACACAAGACATATCAAAGAAATTTTACCACTAACATGAAGTACAATATGTCCCGAAAAAATAATCTCAGAATCAGCAGGATCTGTTAAAGCGTTCCAGAGTTATAACCTCATAAAGTGACAGTGGTCAGAATTGTAAAAATTGGCCTGGTCATTTAGCTGTAAAATGGCTCTGTCACTAAGGGGTTAAAGGCAGTTATTTAAATGAGAACCAATGCTAAATTAATAAATAGATTCTGACTCCATAGGATAGGTGATAAAGGTATGTGTAACACCAGTGTCTGCATCCCCTTCCCCAACAGAGACACTGACGCTCTCAGTCCCGCAGCCCTGCACCTCCCTTTCCTCCTGCAGTTGCAGTTCATGCCTTGTCTCTGGTGCCTCTATTCTCCATTTCCATCGCCCAGCAGAGATTACGACAAACTTACCGTCACAGTCCCTCGATCTGTCCACGTACCCTTGCGGCTGCCAGGGGTCTGTGCACTGCTCGCAGATTCTCTGGCTCTTTAAAGGGACTGCACGCACCATCCTAAAGTGTCCCCAGCCAATGGCTGGGAATCACTTATTATTTAAGGCACCTCCACCAGATGGGAGGTGCCTGTGCAACGTCATAAGTGTGCTCCTAACATCCTTGTCAGTGATCTCAGGTCTCAGTGATCGCCGGTCTATCAGCCATTCCCGCCAGCCTTTTTATCAGCTGTGACTGCTAGCCTGTCTATCAGCCATGCCCACCTGCCTATCAACCGATCCAACCTGCAACTGCCAGTGCACATCTTCTCCCCAGCCAGTCCCGTCTGCACCTTTGGTACCTGTCTCCTTACTCCACCTGCCTGCAACTATTAAACATTCCTTCAGGCCGCGCCAGCTACCTGTTCCTAGGGGGTCATCTACCATTTACACAAAGTCAGCCTTGGAGTAGCACCTGGTCCACCTCCTTTTGTCTCTCCTCGGATCTCTGTATCGTATGTTGCTGCGTATCTTTAGTCAGATTGGGTGAAGCTCTTAGTCACAATTCTTCATGCCTTCCTTGGGCTCCGGCACAGTGGTTCCACCACCGAGCCCGTTACAGTATGATTGCTGTAGGTTTTGAGTGCTGGAATCCCCATCATTTATAAGAAGGGGTTCCGAAATCCCATGTAGATAAAGCCGTAGTGAGCATGTACAACTGTCATTCTATGGGTGTGATGGTCCCACAAGTGCAATAATGCTCCAATCACACAGAGGACTATTGGTTTTCTGTTTTTGGAAACAATGGAGGTCTCACAAATCACACATTTATCTATTCTGTGGATGGTGATGAATGTTATTTATAGGACGACCCTTTAAAACACATTTGTAAGAGTACAGGATTTTCGATATGTTACTACTAGAGATGAGTGGATCTTTTGAAATTTAAATTCATTGACTTCGTGGAATTTTCCCCAATAATTCGATTTGCGGCAAATACATTTGTGTGAAATTCAATACAGGAAAACTTGTAATTGCTCACCTCGGGAGAGGGGAGATAGTAAGAGAAAAAGAACCTCACTGAACATAAGAGCTTACACTTCACAAGCGAGAAAGAGAGGATCCCGCTGACCATAAGAGCTTAAACTCTACAGAGAAAGAGAGGACCCAGCTGATCATAAGAGCTTAAACTCTACAGGACAGAGATAGGATCCCGCCAACTTCTCTCCAGACGAGAGAGACTTACTGGAGATGGACTGGACTCTGCTGTACACCACTTGGAACCGCTGATCTGTGATCTGTATAAAGTATGATGATGTCAGAACTGTAGGAAATTATGGGGAGATCTGTATGGGAACGAATAATTACATTAGCCCTCTCTCAGATGATTTAGCAGTGTGGAACATGGTGGCATGCAAGTTTTTGTTTTTTTTTACGAACCACAAATCGAATCTCAAAATGTTCGAATTTGCATGAAACCAGGAAGTTGTCCTCCAAACCACACATCCAAGCTCCTGCCACCTCCAACTCAAAAATATTTCCAGAATCTGTCCTTTCCTCAACCCTGTACTTACTAAAATGTTAGTACATGCCCTCATCATCTCCTGCCTTGACTACTGCAATATTCTCCTTTGTGGCTACCCATTTAACACTCTCGCACCTCTCCAGTCCATCCTTAACTCTGCTGCCTGATTAATCCACCTCTCTCCTCTCTACTCCTCTGCCTTTCCACTCTAAAAAGTCCTTCATTGCCTCCCAATTCCACAACGTATCCAGTTCAAACTACTAACACTGATGTACAAAGCCGCCCATAACATGCAACCTCCGGTCCTCCCAACAACTTCTCTCCTCCACACTCAAAGATTCCTCACCCTATTGCCTCCAAGACTTCACCCGAGCATCCCCCATATTCTGGAATTCTGTGCCCCAACATGCCCAATTATCCACTGCACTCAAAACTTTCAGACGGAACTTGAAAACCCATCTCTTGAAGAAATCTTAGGCCTGTTTCACACTTCAGTTTTTTGACGTCAGTCAAAATCCGTCGTTTTGCAAAAAAACGGATCCGCCATTTTTTTGTCGGATCCGTTTTTTCCCTTTGACTTGCATTGCGGCGGATGGTCATCCGTTGCATCCGTTTTTTGACGGATCTGTCAAAATTTTGGCATCCGCTGTCTTGAGTGGACAGACAATGAAACGTTTTTTGTGTGCATCACAAAGCGGATAGCAACGGATCCGTCGCTGTCCACCATGCGTTATAATGGACGCCTATGGGCAGCGGATCCGTTGGCAACCGTTAATTAACGGAATCCGCCAACTGATCCGCCTTTTGTATACTGAGTATGCCCAAAACAAGAGAATTTTAACCCCACATTCTGTTCTGGCAGCAAAAAAAATCTCTCTCTCAGAGTCATGTCACTTTAAATTTCATGAAAAATCTACTGAAAACGGATCCGTCAAAAAACGGATCCTGCGTCATCTGTTTGTGGCAAAACGGAAACGGATCCGTCCTTTAACACTCTGGCGGATTTTGACTGACGTAAAAAAAACAGCGTAAAAGTGTGAAACAGGCCTTACAGTCTGCAATGACCCTGGTGCCACCTCACCACCACCGGAGCTGCTGCAAACCCCGACCTACTGTCTCCTTCCCCATTATCTGCTAGAATGCAAGCCCTCAAGGGCAGGGTCCTCTCTTCCCTGTACCAGTCTGTCATTGTGAGCTTGTTCACTGTAATTTATATTTGTATTTTGTATGTAACCCCCTCTCATGTACAGCACCATGGAATCAGTGGTGCTCTACAAATAATAACAACCACAGGAAATTCAACTTGAACTTGATCCTTCACTAATGAATCCGCTCATTTCTAGTTACTACAGTTGGGATCTGAGAAATGTCAGATTACTAAATATCCCGGATTACCGAATAGTGAAAAAGTATTTAAAATATAATAATAACATCGAAGACTTTCAAAAATATTTACAAATCCAATTACTATCAATGAGTTTTCCTACTTGGTTTTCACTGTTCCATCTTCTCTGGTTTGTAAAATTCTACATTATATTCAGAATTTGGAAATGATCGAATGCCAGATTAAAGGATTTTCCCGGCACTTTTGTAGACCAAGTTCTTCACTTTCCTCATTAATTTACTTTGAAGAATAAGTAGCTGAGTCTTGAGTAATCTCTGAACTTTCGCGCGTTTGACACTTTGTCCACTTTGCTAGATTTCCAGCGCATACATTGAGAGGGAGCTGGTCTAAAATATCAAACAGGATACACTGTCTGGCCTGACATTTTCTCATCCCTTGGAGAAACAGGGTACTTCTTGAGCTCTTCTCCATTAAGATGCATCACAAAGTATCAGTGACATTAGGACAAGCTCTCCTGACTTCGCACATCAGCGTGTTATATCCCTCCCGTTACCAAGCGGCTATAAAATCCCGCAGCATAAACTGTGATTGATGCCGGGGCCTCACTGAGGTTTTTGTCATTTCAGACCTGGCATGAGGTCAATATTTTGTCTTTTTTTTTTCCGTAAAGTAACACTTCTTGTAAGAGATGAGCGCACAGTACAGATACTTAATATCTTTATACACTTTCAGTCCCCGAAAGCCTCTAGACCACTGCACTTTAACCTCAGACCTGCCATGTTGATTTCCTATGGTTATTCCTAGCCAAGGGCTATTACAGTGGAATCAATCAATCAGTGTCATCCGTATTGATAAAGTTACAAAGCTTCTCTGTGAATTGTTCCTGTGTTCCAAGCCTTCATTAATAGGATATGGAACGTTTGTTTTCGGAGCCAAAGGATGCTGCAGAGCGAGGTCTAAAAGTAGATGGATATAACCTTCAAGGACAAAATGCAAAAATGTAGGGCATCAGGAGGATGTATACAGCATATATACAGTTGGTACACTTACATTCACATTCTGACGGGTACGGGTAAAAAGTTCAATAAATATGAATGGAAATCATGGACTTCTATTCTTTTCAGTGTTATGGACCTGTCCCGGATCCGGGCTTTGCTTGGCTCATCCTGGTCAGTTGAACTCTGCTGTGCTCCACATTGGGCATGGCAGATGACCTGGTGTGATCCCATGTAATCATCTGCTTGGGGCTATATAAGGCCTACCAAGACACACACCTGTTGCCTTTGGATTAAGACTTTTAGTTTTCCTGAGTCCTTTCTGTCTGCAGCCTCCAAGGCCTCTGACACCTGCTTCCCAGTCTCCTATTTGCTTGCAGCCTCCAGAACCTCTGCTACCTTCCTGATCTCTTGTCCACATGTGGTCTCCAGGGCCTCTGCTACCTGTTCCCATACTCCTGTCTGTCTGCGGTCTCCAGTACCTCTGCTACCTGTTCCCAGACTCCAGTCTGCAGTCTCCAGTACCCCTGCTACCTGTTCCCAGACTCCTGTCTGCGGTCTCCAGTACCTCTGCTACCTGTTCCCATACTCCTGTCTGTCTGCGGTCTCCAGCACCCCTGCTACCTGTTCCCAGACTCCTGTCTGCGGTCTCTAGTACCCCTGCTACCTGTTCCCAGACTCCTGTCTGCGGTCTCCAGTACCTCTGCTACCTGTTCCCATACTCCTGTCTGTCTGCGGTCTCCAGCACCCCTGCTACCTGTTCCCAGACTCCTGTCTGCGGTCTCTAGTACCCCGCTACCTGTTCCCAGACTCCTGTCTGCGGTCTCCAGTACCTCTGTTACCTGTTCCCATACTCCTGTCTGTCTGCGGTCTCTAGTACCTCTGCTACCTGTTCCCAGACTCCTGTCTGTCTGCGGTCTCCAGTACCCCTGCTACCTGTTCCCAGACTCCTGTCTGTCTGCGGTCTCCAGTACCCCTGCTACCTGTTCCCAGACTCCTGTCTGCGGTCTCCAGTACCTCTGCTACCTGTTCCCATACTCCTGTCTGTCTGCGGTCTCTAGTACCTCTGCTACCTGTTCCCAGACTCCTGTCTGTCTGCGGTCTCCAGTACCCCTGCTACCTGTTCCCAGACTCCTGTCTGTCTGCGGCCTCCAGTACCCCTGCTACCTGTTCCCAGACTCCTGTCTGTCTGCCGTCTCCAGTACCTCTGCTACCTGTTCCCAGACTCCTATCTGCAGTCTCCAGTACCTCTGCTACCTGTTCCCAGAATCCTGTCTGCGGTCTCCAGTACCTCTGCTACCTGTTCCCAGACTCCTATCTGCAGTCTCCAGTGCCTCTGCTACCTGTTCCCACACTCCTGTCTATCTGCAGTCTCCAGTACCCCTGCTACCTGTTCCCAGACTCCTGTCTGTCTGCGGCCTCCAGTACCCCTGCTACCTGTTCCCAGACTCCTGTCTGTCTGCCGTCTCCAGTACCTCTGCTACCTGTTCCCAGACTCCTATCTGCAGTCTCCAGTACCTCTGCTACCTGTTCCCAGAATCCTGTCTGCGGTCTCCAGTACCTCTGCTACCTGTTCCCAGACTCCAGTCTGCAGTCTCCAGTACCCCTGCTACCTGTTCCCAGACTCCTGTCTGCGGTCTCCAGTACCTCTGCTACCTGTTCCCATACTCCTGTCTGTCTGCGGTCTCCAGTACCCCTGCTACCTGTTCCCAGACTCCAGTCTGCAGTCTCCAGTACCCCTGCTACCTGTTCCCAGACTCCTGTCTGTAGTCTCCAGGACCTCTGCTACCTGTTCCCAGACTCCTGTCTGTAGTCTCCAGGACCTCTGCTACCTGTTCCCAGACTCCTGTCTGCGGTCTCCAGTACCCCTGCTACCTGTTCCCAGACTCCTGTCTGTCTGCGGTCTCCAGTACCCCTGCTACCTGTTCCCAGACTCCTGTCTGTCTGCGGTCTCCAGTACCCCTGCTACCTGTTCCCAGACTCCTGTCTGTCTGCGGTCTCCAGTACCCCTGCTACCTGTTCCCAGACTCCTGTCTGTCTGCGGTCTCCAGTACCCCTGCTACCTGTTCCCAGACTCCTGTCTGTCTGCGGCCTCCAGTACCCCTGCTACCTGTTCCCAGACTCCTGTCTGTCTGCCGTCTCCAGTACCTCTGCTACCTGTTCCCAGACTCCTATCTGCAGTCTCCAGTGCCTCTGCTACCTGTTCCCACACTCCTGTCTATCTGCAGTCTCCAGTACCCCTGCTACCTGTTCCCAGACTCCTGTCTGCGGTCTCCAGTACCTCTGCTACCTGTTCCCAGACTCCAGTCTGCAGTCTCCAGTACCCCTGCTACCTGTTCCCAGACTCCTGTCTGCGGTCTCCAGTACCTCTGCTACCTGTTCCCATACTCCTGTCTGTCTGCGGTCTCCAGTACCCCTGCTACCTGTTCCCAGACTCCAGTCTGCAGTCTCCAGTACCCCTGCTACCTGTTCCCAGACTCCTGTCTGTAGTCTCCAGGACCTCTGCTACCTGTTCCCAGACTCCTGTCTGTAGTCTCCAGGACCTCTGCTACCTGTTCCCAGACTCCTGTCTGCGGTCTCCAGTACCCCTGCTACCTGTTCCCAGACTCCTGTCTGCGGTCTCCAGTACCCCTGCTACCTGTTCCCAGACTCCTGTCTGTCTGCGGTCTCCAGTACCCCTGCTACCTGTTCCCAGACTCCTGTCTGCGGTCTCCAGTACCTCTGCTACCTGTTCCCATACTCCTGTCTGTCTGCGGTCTCCAGTACCCCTGCTACCTGTTCCCAGACTCCTGTCTGCGGTCTCTAGTACCTCTGCTACCTGTTCCCAGACTCCTGTCTGTCTGCGGTCTCCAGGACCTCTGCGACCTGTTCCCAGGCTCCTGTCTGCAGTCTCCAGTACCTCTGCTACCTGTTCCCAGACTCCTATCTGCAGTCTCCAGGACCTCTGCTACCTGTTCCCAGGCTCCTGTCTGCAGTCTCCAGGACCTCTGCTACCTGTTCCCAGACTCCTGTCTGTCTGCGGTCTCCAGTACCCCTGCTACCTGTTCCCAGACTCATGTCAGCGGTCTCCAGTACCTCTGCTACCTGTTCCCAGACTCCTGTCTGTCTGCAGTCTCTAGGACCTCTGCTACCTGTTCCCAGACTCCTGTCTGTCTGCGGTCTCCAGTACCCCTGCTACCTGTTCCCAGACTCCTGTCTGTCTGCGGCCTCCAGTACCCCTGCTACCTGTTCCCAGACTCCTGTCTGTCTGCCGTCTCCAGTACCTCTGCTACCTGTTCCCAGACTCCTATCTGCAGTCTCCAGTGCCTCTGCTACCTGTTCCCACACTCCTGTCTGCGGTCTCCAGTACCCCTGCTACCTGTTCCCAGACTCCTGTCTGCGGTCTCCAGTACCTCTGCTACCTGTTCCCATACTCCTGTCTGTCTGCGGTCTCCAGTACCCCTGCTACCTGTTCCCAGACTCCAGTCTGCAGTCTCCAGTACCCCTGCTACCTGTTCCCAGACTCCTGTCTGTAGTCTCCAGGACCTCTGCTACCTGTTCCCAGACTCCTGTCTGCAGTCTCCAGGACCTCTGCTACCTGTTCCCAGACTCCTGTCTGTAGTCTCCAGGACCTCTGCTACCTGTTCCCAGACTCCTGTCTGCGGTCTCCAGGACCTCTGCTACCTGTTCCCAGACTCCTGTCTGCAGTCTCCAGGACCTCTGCTATCTGTTCCCAGACTCCTGTCTGCAGTCTCCAGGACCTCTGCTACCTGTTCCCAGACTCCTGTCTGCGGTCTCCAGGACCTCTGCTACCTGTTCCCAGACTCCTGTCTGTGGTCTCCAGGACCTCTGCTACCTGCTCCCAGACTCCTGTCTGCAGTCTCCAGGACCTCTGCTACCTGTTCCCAGACTCCTGTCTGCAGTCTCCAGGACCTCTGCTATCTGTTCCCAGACTCCTGTCTGCAGTCTCCAGGACCTCTGCTACCTGTTCCCAGACTCCTGTCTGTAGTCTCCAGGACCTCTGCTACCTGTTCCCAGACTCCTGTCTGTAGTCTCCAGGACCTCTGCTACCTGTTCCCAGACTCCTGTCTGCAGTCTCCAGGACCTCTGCTACCTGTTCCCAGACTCCTGTCTGCGGTCTCCAGGACCTCTGCTATCTGTTCCCAGACTCCTGTCTGCGGTCTCCAGGACCTCTGCTACCTGTTCCCAGACTCCTGTCTGCGGTCTCCAGGACCTCTGCTACCTGTTCCCAGACTCCTGTCTGCGGTCTCCAGGACCTCTGCTACCTGTTCCCAGACTCCTGTCTGTAGTCTCCAGGACCTCTGCTACCTGTTCCCAGACTCCTGTCTGCAGTCTCCAGGACCTCTGCTATCTGTTCCCAGACTCCTGTCTGCAGTCTCCAGGACCTCTGCTACCTGTTCCCAGACTCCTGTCTGCAGTCTCCAGGACCTCTGCTACCTGTTCCCAGACTCCTGTCTGCAGTCTCCAGGACCTCTGCTACCTGTTCCCAGACTCCTGTCTGCAGTCTCCAGGACCTCTGCTACCTGTTCCCAGACTCCTGTCTGCGGTCTCCAGGACCTCTGCTACCTGTTCCCAGACTCCTGTCTGCAGTCTCCAGGACCTCTGCTACCTGTTCCCAGACTCCTGTCTGCGGTCTCCAGGACCTCTGCTACCTGTTCCCAGACTCCTGTCTGTGGTCTCCAGGACCTCTGCTACCTGTTCCCAGACTCCTGTCTGTAGTCTCCAGGACCTCTGCTACCTGTTCCCAGACTCCTGTCTGTAGTCTCCAGGACCTCTGCTACCTGTTCCCAGACTCCTGTCTGCAGTCTCCAGGACCTCTGCTACCTGTTCCCAGACTCCTGTCTGCAGTCTCCAGGACCTCTGCTACCTGTTCCCAGACTCCTGTCTGCAGTCTCCAGGACCTCTGCTATCTGTTCCCAGACTCCTGTCTGCAGTCTCCAGGACCTCTGCTACCTGTTCCCAGACTCCTGTCTGTAGTCTCCAGGACCTCTGCTACCTGTTCCCAGACTCCTGTCTGTAGTCTCCAGGACCTCTGCTACCTGTTCCCAGACTCCTGTCTGCAGTCTCCAGGACCTCTGCTACCTGTTCCCAGACTCCTGTCTGCGGTCTCCAGGACCTCTGCTATCTGTTCCCAGACTCCTGTCTGCAGTCTCCAGGACCTCTGCTACCTGTTCCCAGACTCCTGTCTGTAGTCTCCAGGACCTCTGCTACCTGTTCCCAGACTCCTGTCTGTAGTCTCCAGGACCTCTGCTACCTGTTCCCAGACTCCTGTCTGCGGTCTCCAGGACCTCTGCTACCTGTTCCCAGACTCTTGTCTGCGGTCTCCAGGACCTCTGCTACCTGTTCCCAGACTCCTGTCTGCAGTCTCCAGGACCTCTGCTACCTGTTCCCAGACTCCTGTCTGCGGTCTCCAGGACCTCTGCTACCTGTTCCCAGACTCCTGTCTGCGGTCTCCAGGACCTCTGCTACCTGTTCCCAGACTCCTGTCTGCAGTCTCCAGGACCTCTGCTACCTGTTCCCAGACTCCTGTCTGCGGTCTCCAGGACCTCTGCTACCTGTTCCCAGACTCTTGTCTGCGGTCTCCAGGACCTCTGCTACCTGTTCCCAGGCTCCTGTCTGCAGTCTCCAGGACCTCTGCTACCTGTTCCCAGACTCCTGTCTGCGGTCTCCAGGACCTCTGCTACCTGTTCCCAGACTCTTGTCTGCGGTCTCCAGGACCTCTGCTACCTGTTCCCAGGCTCCTGTCTGCAGTCTCCAGGACCTCTGCTACCTGTTCCCAGACTCCTGTCTGCAGTCCCCAGGACCTCTGCTACCTGTTCCAGGACTGTCTGCAGTCTCCAGGACCTCTGCTACCTATTTCTTGCTTGCCTCAGCTGCCTGATGCACTGATGCCCATGACCCTTGTGTCCACTCAAACCTTGGGCTTGGAAGATCCACTTCACCAGGTGAGCATAACATCCAGCCAATGATTCGCCATATGTAATTCTTACAGCTTGCATTTTATTAAAAAGACCAAATAGCATTGTTTAATCCCTTAAATGACTAATCATGACCTAAAAATGAAGTCATTGCGTCTAAGGAATGCTTCTCTGTTAGATATTTTCTTCCGATCTTATCATTTAGATGTTTTTTATGAAGTGTGATCCCTGACTACAGCCTCACTATCCTAGGTAGTCTGGTGACGCCCACTGTTTTATCACTAGCAGTTCTTCCTTCTTTCCCTCTACCTCTCTCCCTGTTCTGATTGGCTGGTGTGATTGAATATTCCAAAAAACAAGCCTATCACAAGGCTTTTGAGAAAGTCAAAGCATGGAGGGCAGTTTTCTATAATTATAAAGTGCCGATTGTTAAACTACCAGTGAGAAAAAAGATTATTGCTACATGTATACTGAGGATTAAAAAATAGAAGCGTGGAGTTTGGCTTAAAAAATTTTTATATATATTAATTTCTTTTTCGCCTCCTCCCATATTCAGCCAGCCATATATATTATATATTTTTTTTAACTTTTTTGCTATGTAATTGGTTGGAGTCTGTATTTTTTGCGAGATGTAGATTTTTTTAGGTTTTGTTTTGGGGAACATATAAGTTTGAATTAATTTCCAATTAATGTTTAAATGGCGTAATGCAAAAATAAATGTTTATTTTTTTCACGCATTCTGACTTTTATTATTCACTGGTTGTCTTTAATGGCACAAATTTAGTATGGTGTTTACCTATATTGGGATATCAAATATGTGTTTATTGATTTTGTTAACTTTTATTCATTTTATATAAATTCATCACAACGTCTCTGTCTATAGTAGAGTTTTCTATCATTCCTATTAAGCAGAAACTTAAAAAAAAAAAAGTTCTATATTTACCTCCCGGACTGGTGCTGCTCCTCTTCTCTCAGCCCTGTGTCACACGTCTGATGTCGCCAATCAGTGGCGTATTAGTAGAAACACCGTTCTTCGACTTGGATGGAATTCTTTAGGTTGCAGCTGATCAGTGCCTGACATTATGTCAGTGGACTAGTATTTGGGGGGGGACTGAGGCTGAGAGCAGAGGAGCGAAGTTGGTCTGAGAGGTAGGTATAGATTTTTTTAAAATTTATGTACCAACCTTTAAAAAGAGGACCTCAGCAGTTAACGACCCCATTAAAGGGAAGGCGTCAGTAGTTTTTTTTTTTTTTTACTTAATCTGAGGATATCATGAGGTTGGGGCTGAGACACTGATTTTAGGGATGTGTCACTTGTTAGGCTGTGTGCTGCTATTTTCATACAATGAAGGTTTTATCACCAGGAGATTATCACTGTCTAGACTACAGCTCATGTGAGCACTGGTCTGACCACGCCCCTTCCTCTGCTGTGGTGTGGGGCGGGGCTAGCTTTCTGAGCTCTGCTGCATACTACATCTAAAAGCTCTGACTATATCCCAACTGCTTCACCCAGTAAGCTAAGTGATACATTGTTGGAATCAGGGTCTCTGTCCCTACACCATGCTGCTCTCAGGCGAGGTAGCAAACACCTAGCGACTGATTCCATTTCATGTCTCTGCATGCAAGCAGGACAGGAGAGATTTATGCTGTTGCTTTATTTACTGTAGCTTAGAAAGGATTTTCTACCCAAAATGGCTTTCGAGCACTGCACTCCTTGCCAAGGAAACCGGGCATTCCCATAGACCATAGGGGTGGCCGGTAACCAAGACAACGAGCACCTATAGAATTAGGGAATGGAGAGGATTTTTATTAAGAGGAAAATTGCAAAGTTTTGACAAGCACTTTGCCAATTAAGAAGTTGAAGCCACCACTCTAAGAGCCAGGCTGCGCAGGCGGTTGGTATGTCTGCAGCTCCATTCACTACGAGGCGAAAGTTTCCGAATGCAAATATGGTGTCTGTGCTTTAAAGCAAGTAATTTACTAAAATGAAGCATTGGCGTGTGTCTGTACACGGGTCACAACGTGAAGTCTGCTTCTCGGAAGCCCAGGCGGTAAGACAGGAGCAGATTAGGCGACAGACAAATGGAGTACCTGTCTCCAGTATAAACAACATGCTCGCAGTATGTGCCGCCCGCCTAAACACTCCGAGGCGCACACAGCGTGCGACAAGACACAACAGCAAACAGAGGCTATCACACCACAAGTGCAGATGGCGGCGTGTCGCACACTGCGCAGAGCTGATATGCCGGCCCGATAGCATCCCTGTATGAGGTGAGGCGGAACCAGTGGGACACAACCAGGCCCCAGTCACTGCGCATACGTGGAGCTGTGCTGCCACCTTGTGGCCACCTCGCAAAAAAAATAAAAAAGCTGAGCTGACTGCACGCATAGCATCACTGTGCTCGCCTCAGGGCTGCAATCACACAGACAAGGATCCAAACTTGCTGGTTACACATTGTCTGGAGTGGACACCTAGGTCCGGGCAGATTTACCTCTGCAGACTGCGCTTGTGGCCCAGAAAGAAGATAGAAAAAAATGGTTCTTCAAGTAATCTGGAGATCACCTGATAATGGCTGAGTGTTAATGCAGTGCCGAGCTTGTCTGTCTATCATCTATCTGTTATCTATCTATCATCTATCCATGTATCTATTATCTATCTATTATTTATCTATCTATATAGCTATCTATTTATCTATTATCTATCTACTGTACACTGTGTGCAGAATTATTAGGCAAAGGAGCATTTTGATCACATCATCCTTTTTATACATGTTGTCCTACTCCAAGCTGTATAGGCTTAAAAGCCAACGGCCAATTATGTAAATCAGGTGATTTGCGTCTCTGTAATGAGGAGGGGTGTGGTCTAATGACATCAACACCCTATATAAGGTGTGCTTAATTATTAGGTAACTTCCTTTCCTTTGGCAAAATGGGTCAGAAGAAACATTTGACGGACTCTGAAAAGTCAAAAATTGTGAGATGTCTTGCAGAGGGATGCAGCAGTCTTAAAATTGCCAAACTTTTGAAGCGTGATCACCGAACAATCAAGCGTTTCATGGCAAATAGCCAACAGGGTCGCAAGAAGCGTGTTGATAATAAAAGGCGCAAAATACCTGCCCATGAATTGAGGAAAATCAAGCGTGAAGCTGCCAAGATGCCATTTGCCACCAGTTTTGCCATATTTCAGAGCTGCAATGTTACTGGAGTATCAAAAAGCTCAAGGTGTGCCATACTCAGGGACATGGCCAAGGCAAGGAAGGCTGAAAAATGGCCACCTTTCAACAAGAAACATAAGATAAAATGTCAAGACTGGGCCAAGAAATATCTTAAGACTGATTTTTCTAAGGATTTATGGACTGATGAAATGAGAGTGACTCTTGATGGGCCAGATGGATGGGCCCGAGGCTGGATCAGTAAAGGGCAGAGAGCTCCACTCCGACTCAGACGCCAGCAAGGTGGAGGTGAGGTACTGGTATGGGCTGGTATCATCAAAGATGAACTTGTGGGACCTTTTCTGGTTGAGGATGGAGTGAAGCTCAACTCCCAGACGTACTGCCAGTTTCTGGAAGTCACCTTCTTCAAGCAGTGGTACAGGAAGAAGTCGGTATCGTTCAAGAAAAACATGATTTTCATGCAGGACAATGCTCCATCACATGCATCCAAATACTCCACAGCGTGGCTGGCCAGTAAAGGTCTAAAAGAAGAAAAAATAATGACATGGCCCCCTTGTTCACCTGATCTGAACCCCATAGAGATCCTGTGGTTACTCATAAAATGTGAGATCTACAGGGAGTGAAAACAGTACACCTCTCGGAACAGTGTCTGGGAGGCTGTGGTGGCTGCGGCACATTGCAATGGTGATCGTAAACAGATCAAGCAACTGACAGAATCTATGGATGGAAGGAAGGCGAGTGTCATCGTAAAGAAAGGTGACTATTGGTCACTGATTTTTTTTGTTTTGTTTTTGAATGTCAGAAATGTTTATTTCTACATTTTGTGTTGTTATATTGGTTTACCTGGTGAAAATAAACAAGTGAGATGGGTATATATTTGGTTTTTATTAAGTTGCCTAATAATTCTGCACAGTAATAGTTACCTGAAAAAACAGATATCCTCCTAAGATAGCCAAATCTAAAAAAAAACACACTCCAACTTCCAAAAATATTAAGCTTTGATATCTGTGAGTCTTTTGGGTTGATTGAGAACATAGTTGTTATTCAATAACAAAAAGAATCCTCTCAAATACAACTTGCCTAATAATTCTGCACATGGTGTATTATCTATCTATTATCTATCTATTATCTATCAATTATCTATCTGTTTATCTATTATCTATCTATTATCTATCATCTATCTATTTATCTATTATCTATCTATCTATCATCTATCTATTTATCTATTATCTATCTATTATCTATCTATCATCTATCTATTATCTATCTGTCTATTATCTATCTATTATCTATATATCTATCTATTATCTATCTACAGTGTACACAGGAAGCCTCCAGTCAGTGGTGTGGGCGGGGTTATGCACAGCTCGGCATTCAGAGCACTGCTGCATCTACAGCAGAGAAAACAGGGATTCTAACAAAACTACAAAAAAATATTCAGTAAGTGATACATCACAGGAATCCGGGTCTCTGCCCCTACTTCATGCACCTCTCAAATAATATAGCAAAGACCTGCTTCCTTTTAAGGAACTGTGCAGGGAAGTTGTTCCAAAACTCATGGAGAACTAACCACAGATCTTGTATGGCTGCCACTAGTGCAATTCCCCCTGTCTTTTATATAACATCACACAAACGCAATGTTGAGATCAGGACTCTGTGGGGGCCATATCATCACTTACCGCACTCTGCGGTGGCCATATCATCACTTACCGCACTCTGTGGGGGCCATATCATCACTTACCGCACTCTGCGGTGGCCATATCATCACTTACCGCACTCTGCGGTGGCCATATCATCACTTACCGCACTCTGCAGTGGCCATATCATCACTTACCGCACTCTGTAGGTGCCATATCATCACTTACCGCACTCTGTAGGTGCCATATCATCACTTACCGCACTCTGTAGGTGCCATATCATCACTTACCGCACTCTTTATTCGACTTGATGCTGAAGACAGATCTTGGCCTTTTTCTGTCTGCGTCCACCAACGCCCTGGCACGTTGCCTGACTGCACACTCATCCTCCGCACTCATCCTCCGCACTCATGCTGCAGAGCAGGCTGTCAATCATGGCGCAGGGGAGTGATTACAGCTGGGGTCACTCTACAGTGAGCGGTGACTGTACAGCCCCGATGACTGGAAGCCAGCAGCTGCAGGGAAAATAATATCACATTTTCACCCTGTAGCCGCTCTTCACTCGCAGTTATTTACTGCACATAATCTAGAAATCAGACATATTCTTGCATTTTGGAAATTGGCTTCATCATCATGTAGTTTTGTATTTGGACACCAGATGGCAGCAGAGAGTAGAAGGAATAAATGTCAGCCAGGATGGATCAGCTTCTTGCTATTTCTGTATAAATCCACTTAGTATTTTTTTCTTCCTTTTTTTTTGAACATTATAACAGCAAGATTTACTACAGCTACACAGTGGTGATGAAACAGCAACAGAAGCAAAAGGCACATTGTGCACTGAACATCAAAGAACTTATTACATTATTAGATTCTTGCATCATGGATCTGCAACATATTTCCTTTATAAATATAACTGTCCACACTTAGCTTTTCTTTTGTTTTTCTATCGACTCCAGTTTCTCAATGAATTCAATACATGGGAAAACCCTATGGTAAAACCCATGACAGGGTGCAATTCACATGGCAAACACTAGGTGGCCTCACATAAAGCGTACACATATGACATCCGTACAACAGGGTACACATCAAGTAACTGTTGCTGACAATCACTCGGCTCAGCGGTTCGGAACTGGTGTGGTCGCCATCAGCAGAGTCTAGTGATTGGCTGCAGTAGTCACATGATGTCAATAAAAAGTTGGCAGTGGGCTAGTATAGTTGACTTTGCTATTATCATATATAGGAAGCCTATAGGTTAATATAAAAGCAGGCATACAACCCCTTTATTGAATAGGTGGAGTCTTATATAAGCTGTTTGCACCAACTTAGAGGACTGCATAGCCAATCGGTAGCATTTGGTGTAAGAAAAGAGAGACATAGAAGGCAGGCTTCAGAACTGAAGCATGTGAATGGGGAGCAATCTGTATGGTCGGGAGATCTGTACCCTACCCACATCCCTGATTAGCAGATTTATGAGTGCATTGTATGTCGACAGTAAGCTGCTAATCAGTGCTGGGGGCGTGGCTGACCAGGAAGAACGAGAGCTGTAGTCCAGTGATAATGTCCTGCTGATAAAACACCTATTGTATTGAAGCAAGAGCATACAGCCTAATAAGTAGCACATCACTGTAATCAGTGTCTCTGTCCCTACCACATGCTGCCCTCAGATTACATAACTGTTGCCTTTTTCTTGCAATGATCTGTATTGTTTTATGAATGGATTTGTTATGCACTGTATTATTGGGTTTGATACAGAGTATGAGTCAGCACTTCATATACTAACGAGATGTAGATGATTGAAGGGATATTGTGTCCAAGTTTTTGTGACAATGTCACGATGTGACACAACCCAACAGGGGGTCGGCCAGCGGATGGCGCAACATACAATGGGATGGAAATAGGGAGAGGAAGGCCCTGATAGGGAAATGTGGGATGGTCACCACCTGAGCTCAAACCTGAACCTGCCCCTGCACTCCCCTAATGCCCTAAGTGGGTCCTTCCCCTCGCTGTTGTCACGAACCTTGTCCCTCGCTGTCACCAAACACTGCCCTGGCTAGTGCACTGGCCGGCAAGGGGCGCTAGCATCACCACTGCAGAGAGTACCACACAGGGGACAGTGACAAACACGAAAGGGACAAAGAAAAAACACCACACTTAGCTTCCAGACTCCCTGCCAAGCTCAACACCACAGATAACACATAAGCCGGCCTCCAAACTCCAGAAACAGCTGACACCAGAGAGCTGCCACTGCAAGGCTGGTCTCCATAAAGAAACTCTATCACTAACAGTAAGCTGATAGCTCAGGTGACCATTTAAAGGATGAAGGAAGTGGTCACACCCACATCAGCTGACCCAGCTGTGGTGGGGGCCCGGATTGGGGGGTGGTCCACTGCTTACCATGACCAGACGATGCAAAGACGAGACGGAGGCAGATTCCAATTGTAACAGGTCCGAGTTTATTGGCCATCCTCCTGACGACTGTAGCCATACACCGCAGCAAGTTTACAGCTCTCCGTTTCCAGGCCCGGGTACCTTTCACCTCTCCTTTAGTCGTGATGACGTCCCTCGTGGATCTTTTGCTGGGGCTGTCCTAGACCAATCTACCGCCAGAGCTTCACTTGCCCGAGGTCGTCGTCCAGTCATTACTCCCGGGGCCTCGTCTGTCCTGCGGTACGTCGTGTCAGGGCCACCCCCCTGACTGTCTTCTCTTGTCAGTCCCCTGGTCGAGCTCTTCACTGTTCTCCATCTTCTGTCCTGAGTCCTCCTCTGTTGAACTCTTCCCAGGACTAGCCTAGCCTGGAAACCCAACCTGTCCTATTTATCCCCTCTCTCACTGGGAATTTCCCTCCTGGGTTCCTATCTCCCCACCCCCCATGACTAAGCAGTTTCTATAGCCCTAAGCTGATGTTAAGTCCTGAACTACACTCCCCCCTGCCATCTTGTGGTCAAATTTCGGTACTGCACTCCCTTTTCTGTCTCTCCCTGCTGTTACCTTTCTGTCATTGCCAATCTTCGTCTGTAGTGCACAAATCGTCCCCTCCTACTTCCAGTCAAGTCTGTCCATCAAGTCACCTTCCCCACACAGCAGCACTGCAGTTACAGCAGATTGCCTTCAGGAGGGGAACTGACATTAACCATCGCTGGTCCTAAAAGTAAAAAAGCTGCATTTAAAACAGAGTGGAACCAGAGCTGCCATGAATTCAAAAATGGGTCGAGACAGTACCCCTCTTTCAATGAAGGGCCTCTGGACCCTCAACACCAGACCTCACCGGAAACAACATACAGTGAGGACGCCTCGATCCACTAGAGTTCACCTCTGCAGTCACCTGATCCTCAGGTTTACGGCAAACGCAGCCCAATTGAGATGACAATAACGCAGGCTCCGGAGGCGGAACAAATCTCCAGAGCTCCGACCTGTGGAATACGTTGCGTATGTGCATTACTAGGGGTAACTCCAGCTGGAAAATCCCCAGACTGAGAATGGCCAACACCCGATACGGCCCAATCACCCTAGAACTCCAGGTCCCAGAAGCATACTTCCACCTGATGTTTTTGGTGGACACACCTACACGTATTCATTCACACACAGTTTTTTTCCATGCATGTGCTTGCCACAGGATGGTGAACTCTTTGAGGAACCGACAGCAGAGGTGTCCCCCTGTGTTGCCAAACTCTTACCCTCACTGCATAGAGAGGGATCCACCACCCTCCCTAACTCCTCCTCATAAGAGGACTCTGAGACTCAGGGTTTACTTGTGGTGAGAGTTGAGTCCTGCCCTTATTCCATGGCAGCACCTTCGCTGACTCCACCGGCGAAGAACGGGTAGGTTTGAGAAAGACGGCAGAGACAGTTGCTCATGGGCAGCGGTCCTAACACGACTGGTCCCAGCTGACTACTTCCCTGGACCGCCAATTTATGACCGGGTTGTGTTTCTTCAACCAAGGGAGGCCTAATACGATGGGAGTTGGCATACCCTCCAAGACATAGCAGGACAGGGATACTTCATGAGGAGTCACTATTCGCAGGTTAACATCTACAACTTGGGTCACCTTCCCCTGGCTGAGGGGACAGAGTCAATTGCCTGAATACTAAGGGGTCTCGCCAACATCCTACTCATTAGACCATGGGTCCGGACAAACCGAGAATCCACCAAATTGACTTGTGCTCCACTATCCACAAGTACCGGAACTGTCTCACTAACTCCGCCAACCACCACTTCAGCAGGAATAGTACACTGAGATGAAAAGATGGAGGAAATGTACACACACTGGTCGCCTCCCTGCACACAACCAGGGGGATGTGGCTTTTGAGATAGTGAACATACTTTGGCACGAGCTGGGCAGACATTGATGTAATGAACCATAAGTCCACAGTAGAAACATTCCCCCATTCCACAGCGAACTTCAGGCAACCCCATTTGAGAAGAGACTCCTCCCATCTGCATAGGTTTGTCCGTCTGCATCGGTTTGTCCTCCTCCCTAGAAAGAACAGAGGACAGATTCTGTGTATGCCTCTCTCTGAGCCGTCTATCCTCCCGGATAGCAAGAGCCATGGTGGCTTCCAACGAACCAGGAGTAGCATACTGCACCAGAGTATCCTGTAGCCTGGCTGACAGACCCTGACAGAAATGACTCCTAAGAGCAGGGTCGTTCCACTGTGTGTCAGTGACCCATCTCTTAAACTCTGAGCAGTACTCTTCAGCCGGCCGCCCCCCCTGCTGATTTTACGGAGTCTAGACTCAGCTAGGGTGATGCCATGAGAGTCCCCATATTCAAACGCCAATGCCACAAAAAACTCATCCACCGACCGCAAAGATGGTGAATCGGTTGGCAGGGAGAAGGCCCAGGATTGGCGATCACCCTTGAGAAGGGAGACTGTAATCCCCACTCCCTGGGGAACATGTGGAGCCTGAAATGTAGCTTACAGGCCTCCTGAAAAACCAAAATATATCTCTCCCTCCAGATAACCTGTCAGGGAGAGATATTTTGGGGTCCGGTTGAGCCTGCACATGAGCGGAGACCCGGAACTCTGACAACTGATGATGCTGCTGTACAACCTGACACCATAGCTCCTTATCCTCATCAGTGAGGGTCTCGATGAGCTGGGAAAAAAGCCTGGGCTTGAGCCATAGGTTCACCGGAAAAAATATGGGTTGGTGATAATGTCACGATGTGAAACGACCCAACGGGGGGTCGGTCAGCGGACGGCACGACACACTCACAACAGTGGGTTCTTCCCCCCACCGCCGTCAGTAACCTTGTCCCTCGCTGTCACCTAACACTGCCCTGGCTAGTGCACTGGCCGGCAAGGGGCGCTAGCATCACCACTGCAGATAGTACCACACAAGGGACAGTGACAAACACGAAAGGGACAAGGAAAAAACACCACACTTAGCTTCCAGACTCCACTGCCAAGCTCCACACCGCAGATAACACATAAGCCGGACTCCAAACTCCAAAAACAGCTGACACCAGAGAGCTGCCACTGCAAGGCTGGTGTCCATAGGGAAACTCTATCACCAACAGTCAGGTGATGCATCAGGAGACCATGTAAAGCAAGGTGGGAGTGGTAACCACCCACATCAGCTGACCCAGCAATACTGCAGTTACAGCAGATTGCAGGGGGGGGATAAGACTGACATTAACCCTCGCTGATACTGAAAGGAAAAAAGCTACATTTAAAACAGAGCGGAACCAAAGCTGCCACGAATCCAAAAATTTATCATGACAGACCTATTCTGAAAGCTGCATAATCCCCTACAAAATAAAGAAAGACTGATTCCAGCCATGTATCACTTACTTGGCTGCTTGCTGCAGTTTTAATAAAATTACAGTTGTATCAGTAGAATATTATCACTTGAGGACAAGTAAACCTCCTGTTATGTTGCTCAAACACACTCCCATCGCTGATTGGCAGCTTTCTGCCTATGCACGTGCTCAGTGTACACAGAAAGCTGTCAATCAGTGGTGTGGGTGGGGTTATACAGAGCTCAGTATTCAGAGAACTTCTAGATCTGCAAGAGAGAAAACAATAATTTCTTAAAACTGCACAAGTAAAGTAAGAGACAGATTGCTGAAATCAGGGTCTCATCCTTTACATTATGCTGCTCTCAGACGGGGATCAAAAACCTGGAGACACATTCCCTTTAATGCCTCAAATTAACTATGTAGAAGCAAAGTTTATGTAAAGTTCCAGCCTCAGTTTGCAATTCAGAGCTTGTTGTGCAGAGAAGTAGTTGGTTCCTGTTGAAGATGGCTGAAACAGCAGAGTGATCTGATCATGTGTGAATTGTACGCTTACCATCAAGGAGGATGAGCTAAAAAGGAAACTGTCATGTCCCCGAAAGCTATTAACCTGCAAGTATGGGTAAATATGCAGGTTAATAGCATTCTGAAACTGCGGCCACCGCACTGACAGCCCGGCTACTGAGAGGAAATTATTTTTATTCCTCCCTGCAGCCTCTGGCTTTCAGTCATTGAGGAGCGACTTCAGTCACCACTCAGTACATAGTAAGTGGCAACTGTAGCCATGCCCTGACACTGACTGACAGCGGGCTCTTTACTGATGCACTGCTGAACCTTCTGAGCCTCTATTACTGAGAACAATCTTGACATCTGAGGATGTCTCCACACCAGAACCATGACAGGTGAGCAGCGGTGAGAGTATTTTTTTTTTTCCACCGGGAGTCTAAAATTTAGCAAAATAGCAGCCGGCTGCACCAATCTGATTGCAAAAAAATTTGGATTGTAACATAGTAACATAGTAACATAGTTATTAAGGTTGAAGGAAGACTTTAAGTCCATCTAGTTCAACCCATATCCTATCCTAAACTACCCTGACATGTTGATCCAGAGGAAGGCAAAAAACAACCACACGTGGCAATCAGTAAGCTTCACTTGGGGAAAAAAATTCCTTCCCGACTCCACATATGGCAATCAGACTAGCTCCCTGGATCAACGCAATATTAAGGAAACTAGTGTATATACCCTGTAATATTATACTTTTCAAGAAAGGCATCCAGTCCCTTCTTAAATTTTAGTAGGGAATCACTCATTACAACATCATATGGCAGAGAGTTCCATAGTCTCACTGCTCTTACAGTAAAGAATCCGCGTCTGTGAGTATGCTTAAACCTTCTTTCCTCCAGACGTAGAGGATGCCCCCTTGTCCCCGTCACAGGTCTAAGAGTAAAAAGATCATTAGAAAGCTCTTGGTATTGTCCCCGCATATATTTATACATTGTAATAAGATCACCCCTAAGCCTTCGATTCTCCAAACTAAATAACCCCAAGTGTAATAACCTGTCTTGGTATTGCAGACCCCCTAGTTCCCTAATAACCTTGGTGGCTCTTCTCTGCACCCGCTCCAGTTCAGCTATGTTTTTCTTATACACCGGAGACCAGAACTGTGCACAGTATTCTAAGTGTGGTCGCACTAGTGACTTATATAGAGGTAAAATTATGTTCTCCTCATGAGCATCTATGCCTCTTTTAATGCATCCCATTATTTTATTTGCCTTTCCAGCAGCTGCCTGACACTGGCCACTAAATGTGAGTTTATCGTCCACCCATACACCCAGGTCTTTTTCCGTAACAGTTTTGCCCAGTGTTTTACAATTAAGCACATAATTATACATCTTGTTTGTTTTACCCAAGTGCATGACTTTACATTTATCCCCATTAAAGCTCATTTGCCATTTATCAGCCAAAGCTTCTAGTTTACATAAATCCTTCTGTAATATAAAATTGTCCTCCTCTGTATTGATTACCCTGCAGAGTTTAGTGTCATCTGCAAATATTGAAATTCTACTCTCTATGCCCCCTACAAGGTTATTAATAAATATGTTAAAAAGAAGCGGGCCCAATACTGACCCTTGTGGTACCCCACTGCTAACCGTGACCCAGTCAGAGTGTGCTCCATTAATAACCACCCTTTGTTTCCTATCCCTGAGCCAGCTCTTAACCCACTTACACATATTTTCCCCTATCCCCATTGTTCTCATTTTATGTATCAACCTTTTGTGTGGCACCGTAGCAAAAGCTTTTGAAAAGTCCATGTACACCACGTCCACTGCATTCCCTTGGTCCAGTCCGGAACTTACCTCTTCATAAAAGCTTATCAGATTAGTCTGACAGGACCGGTCCCGTGCAAACCCATGTTGATATTGGGTCATGAGGTTATTCTTCTTCAGATACTCCAGTATAGCATCTCTTAGAAAACCCTCCAGGATTTTACCCACAGTAGAGGATAAGCTTACTGGCCTATAATTTTCAAGTTCAGTTTTTGTCCCCTTTTTGAATATTGGCACCACACTTGCTATACGCCAGTCCTGTGGTACAGACCCTGTTATTATGGAATCAGAATTTTAAAAAAAATTCCAGGCAACTTCAATTTAGATGCCATTGGAGTCATGAGAAGAAATGGACCCAGCCAGAGGAGAACATTGATTTAGAGTAAAACGGTAACATTGAGAAGGACCACCCACTGAACTCGTAGAGCAATATGAACAGCCATAGAAATAAATAACTTATACTGAATATTTAACAAGAGGTAACTTGTTCTTCTAATGTTGCTCAGGCTAAAACCAATGACTCCCCCATCATTTGGTATCATAATGTGGCTGTGCATCCGCCATGTAGAATATTCCTATATCATAATGTGGCAGCTGATCCAGGGAGCTAGTCTGATTGCCGTATGTGGAGTCGTGAAGGAATTTTTTTCCCCAATGTGAAGCTTACTGTTTGTCACATGGGTTTTTTTTGCCTTCTTCTGGATCACCATGTTAGGGCAGGTTAGGATAGGATATAGGTTGAACTACCTGGACTTAAAGTCTTCCTTCAACCTTAATAACTAGAATATTCCTATATTATAATGTGGCTGTGCATCCACCATGTAGAATATTCATATATCATAAGAAGGCTGTGCATCTACCATGTGGAATATTCTGTATCCTACAGTGTGTTTGTAACATTTCATTTTGCGGGTTTGCAATGGCTGTCCTGCCCATCCTGGTGACATTACATGCAGATTCTAGCTAGCAGCTGTTTTCTTACTGATCTCCATTCTCTGTCTCTTCCCTCTTTATTTCAGATGTGGGAATTAGACCGTAAATTAATGCAATGAGGGAAACAAAGATTTCTCTAATTTTATTTAATCTGCCTGATTAGGAACTTGATTAGATTCCTCATTATCTAAAGACTTAAAACTCCGGAATCTGTGATGCTCGGTAGCATTCATTTTAATGTTATTTTCATAATTTCAGTCTCCTTTACAGTTCTATTTAATTCAATGGACTGTTTAGCCTTTTCTTCTTTTCTCTGTAATATCTTTTGCTGGGTTGCTTTTTTTGTATATTTGTTCACCTTCCATGTAGGAAGCAAAAAACAGCTGCCATGCTGTGTCTAATTCACATAGTTGTATTGGTCTAATTAGAGGAGCCCTATTAAAACACTAATGGCATCTTATAAAATTGGTCTTTGGGTAGAAGAAAATAAAGCAAGAACAATAGAGATTTCCAAAATAATTATCGTTTTTGTCCTTCAACCTAAATTATGCTTTTTCTAAAAATAAAAATCAGTAACATAAATTGTCTCCCTATGGATATTAGTTACAATCAAGTTTCTAGTCAATAACGCTTTTTGGCTAATAAGGTGCTATAATTCCCAGTGCTTGTATAAATGGACAGGTAGATTAGGCAGGTTGCAGGACACACAGACAGACAAACAAGTGGATGGATGGTTGGTCGAAGAGATGACAGACAAAAATTTGTGTTCTAGCACTAAAGAACCAAGTGTAGCTTGTTCTCATGGAGTCAAGTTGACCTGGCCAGCGAAGGCTTGTGGGTGTGTGAGACATCAGCCTAGGAGGGGGTGGAAAAGAGCAAATAGTGGAGGATGGATGGATGCATGGATGTGTGGATGAAGAGATTGGACAAGTAGCTGCATACACAAACAAGTAGATGAATGGATGGATGGATAGATGCACGGATGGATGGGTGGATGAAGAGATTGGACAAGTAGCTGAAAACATAGGCACACAAGTGGATGGATGGATGGATGGATGGATGGATGGATGGATGGATGAGTGAGTGGATGGATGAAAAGATGACAGACAAATATTTGTGCTCTAGCACTAAAGGGCCAAGCGTAGATGGTTCTCGTGAAGTCAAGTTGACCTGCAGTTGGCCAGCGAAGGCTTGTGGTTGTGTGAGACATCAGCCTTGGAGGGGGTGGTAAAGAGCATCTAGTGGAGGACTGGCAGCCCTGAGACATTTATTGTGACCATCTGTGTTTCGGCAGTGTCCCATCATTTTAGGTGTCTTTTTAGCCCACTGTGCATGTCTAAAATGATGGATACCACCGGAGCAGACGCCAAACGGACTCCAAAGTGTCTCCACCACCTTTTGGTGGATGGTTCATTGGGGGTTTCATCCAAATTTCACTTTTGTGAGATTTACATGGAAACCCTGACATAAGGACTCAGCGTAGAACACAAGAATGTGATCCCAGCATTATTCTAGAAGTGATAGAAAAATATTATGTACCCAAAATGTTACCAATAAAAACTCTAATTTATCCCACACAAAACCAGCCCCGACTGAGGTCCACTATTTGTCACTGGAAATATAGGGGGTTTCTACATCACAGCTCCTGCCCATTAAAATAAAATCCAGTGAATTCTGCACCCCCACATATAAGTGCATAAACCACAGTAAGTGACCACGTTTGGCATTGTTGCCAAATGATTTAGGGCATAATGCAATAATTCTCATGCACATCTCATAATAAGGAATACCTAGTGGAATATTCCGGAGGCACAGTGTGGGATTTATCTAACGGCAGGAGTATTCCACTATAGGGTATATTATCTGCCCATATTTTTGACATTACAATGTCCTATGTTTATATTCAATTAGTGTCCTTCGTAATACCCCTTATTGATCAATATCAAAGGGAAGGTGGACAGACTGCATACAAGCACTGTGGATAGTTTATATATTATTATTATTTATATATATATTAGGCAAAAAAAAATGCCTAATACCAGACCCTAATAAATTATAACTTTTATTTAATTATTCATTATAAATGGAAATCATAGAGCCAGGAAGGGTATTATTAATCAGGATATCCTATAGCTGGATATATGATACTTATTAAGCAGTTAACCCACAATACAAAACTCTACCAATGAGTAGGAAAAAGGTGCAGGAGTGTATCTACAGTATATGAGGAGCTGGTATGCCTATGTAACTGGCTCTCGAGGTCACTATCTCATAGCAGCTTAACTAGTGCTGACTACCCATATCTATCCAAAGTGCCTGTTCTTTATTATTAGTATTTGCACACAACCCAAGCATTCAGTGATCAGTCATTAGTGTATGAAACAAGACCGGTTCCTAAACATATTAATAAATGACAGGAGCAATTCCCAACTATCTGGTTCCTCTTTCTTTAAGATCAATCTACTTGAACTTTTATGAGTCCATATTCCACTATCTTGCTCAAATAGCTGTCTCTTAGATCATATGTAGTGCTTCCCTGCCTATTAATCCGCTATTACTCTGCCTAAAATCAGCAGCCATTCGCCTCCCCAACATGTTTCGCTGCAAGGCGTCATCAGGGTAATGAGGCTGTATGGCAATGGCAGTTGTGTGAATAGTTTCCAGAATGGGATTTCTACTGTTTAGACACATCAGAGGTTCTCCAAATGTGACATGCCATTCACTATCGGTTTTGGTGATGTATTCATGCAATGACATTGGTTCTGGAGTCACATTCATGTACTGATGGTGGTTTTGGTGCTGTATGTATATACTTAAGGTGTTTCTAATTTTCTACACATGTAGCAATCCATGACTGGTCAAATGATGGTTATGGTAAAACCAAAAAATCCTCAAAACTAGAAATGTTGAGATTAGAAGGAGGATATGGAGACTTACAGCTCTGTTTCTGCTTCAAAAACTCAGTGTAAGTTAGGGTGTGGTGACATTGATTTTGCTTGCAGCAGAAACTGAACAGAAACTCTCCAAATCCTCCTCAAATGCTCAAAACTTGATTCTGGCTATATATTTATGTACTGACAGTGGTTCTGGTAATATATTCATGTAAGTACCTATTTAAATTTTTTCTCCAATCACAGGCCTCCTTGCATAGTCAGCTCAAGCAGAAGATATATTTTGTTTTATGTCACAGCCCTTTCCCGACATCTATACGTGTGTGGCGCCCCTGAGGCTCAGTCGCCACAGAGGTACTGCACCTCCTCCTGAGGTGTGGTGCCCCACCATCCAGGTAAGGTGGAAACTCCCAACCACACTCCAACACCTGCACCCAACACCTCAAAGTAGCGTAGCAAAGCACCTTCGGCAGCTCACTGCTTGGAGTATAGCAAAGCACCCATTGGTGGCTCCCTGCTTGGAACACGAAACGTGCTGGGAGGTGGGTGGAGTTAGTTTATATTACAGAGAGCGGGAAGAGTTGAGGATTGAGAAGTCAGTTGGTTAGAGAGTTGGAGAGAGGAAGATCCCCGGAGAGAGGGATAGATGGATGGAAGTGCTGCAGCAGATCCCAATGACCTGGGTGTGCTGGCACAGGAAAGGAAGAGAGAGCAACATAGACTGAAAGCCTGATTCTCCATAGAAAGAAAGGATTAGTACGGAACGTGAGGCGTAAAAGAGAACAGAGGACGTGGGTTAGAAGAGAACCCTTCCTAGAAGTTCTAAGCGCAAGGCCGGGGCCCGGTCCCCGAGGTTGTATGGATACTAATGATCCTGCAGCAGACACCGGAGGAGTAGAAGTTAACAATACTTTATTCCCACATCAGACTTGGGGGCACAATAGCATCAGAGAAGTGAGTCGGGACTAGTAAGCAAGGAGTCCCCGAAGCAGGCTACAGCTGTCTGCCGTACAAGGAGAGTTCATAAGAACATTGAACAGGAGGAACTCCAGTGTAACTCAGTACTAGGAGTACTTCATTTATAGGCGCTATAAGAGGAGACGTTCAGAAAGGCACATGTTGGCGGAGTGTTGGAAAGGAGTATTCCATCTGGCCTGGAGGTTGACTGAGTCCCTGACCCGGAGGACATGGCACGGAGGCAGGTACCTGTTTGCACAACAGACTGTGAGTAAAGCTTTGGATCTACATGCTCTGGTGTCCTCCACTTATTCCTGTGCCAAAACACCCGGCACTGCTACATCTTGGTGCCCGACATTGCCTCACCTACGCCTTCCCTTTGCCTCTACAGCTACACTGCCCTGGGACTACAGCTCCACCTGTGGGGAGCTATAACATCTTTGCTGCGCAATACCACCAGTCCCAGAGGATCTGCATGCAGCGTCGGCTTAACACCTCCATTGCCGAACACCACAGGTGGCGTCACGAACTATTCATTTAATCCACTACATCCCACCATGCAATCTCCCTTTTACTTGGGCACCCAGGGCCACGGACCAGGTCACCTCTGCTGTGACATTCCCATCTGAGAGACCGGCCCGGTACCGAGTACCCCACAGCCCTGGGAGGGCGACCCATGTGTGCTTACGACACAGTTGAAAACACAAATCGAACTATAGTCAGCTAACCCTTTTGTGAAGTCTTCATTAGGCAGCTGGCACTCAGCACTTAGAGCAAACGTACATGGGAAAGAAAAAAAAAAAACAGCGAGTAGATCGCAGACTAAATTATAACCTTTAATCCATTAGGTTATGTCAAAACGCGTCATCTGTTTCTGAAGTGTTTTTCTACATGCCCGGCAATCCTGCGCCATTCATGTTTTAACCTAATGGATTAAAGGTTATATTTTAGTCTACGATCTACTCGCTGTTTTTTTTTTTTTTCGTTTTTTTTTCTTCCCAAGTTGAAAACACAGGTCTCGCTGTCTTGTATGTGTACCTAATGTACAAAGCATGTGCCATAATAAAATTGGACTCAAAAAGTTAACTCTTCTGAGTACTTGTTGCACTAAAGACTAATTTAGCACATTATGTGTATTCAACTTTGAATAAGATATTCTTGATTTTTTTAATGTTTCATGCACGTAAAATTTAATGCATATGCCTTGGTAATTTTGGACCTTTTCTGGCCTTAGGTCTTCTGGCACTTTACTAATGATCAATCTAGTTAATAAGCGATGTAGAGAGGACGAGACAAAAAGGACCTGTCACAGGTTAAAAATAACCATTTTTTGCTCTTGTTTCCTGTTGCTCACCTGTGTGATCAAGTTTTTATTTTATTTTTTTTTTAAATCCACCATACATTTCCAGAGATATACCGTACATTTAACATTAATTGTTATTGATTTTACAAGAGGTTAGTGCTCATAGGATTCTGATTATTACCCTGTAAGTCATATCCCCTTGCCAGGGCCGGATCCAGGTTTTCTTTTTTCCCTGGGCAAAAGAGTTTCCATGGGCACCTTTAACACATACCACAATTCCTGATGCACAGATATGGCAGAGAAATATAGGTACAGTACAATGCCAAAGAGTTCACTTCTTACATTACATGAGCTTCATATATAATGGGCCCCATATAATGATTCATACATAATGGGACCCATATAATGCTCCATACAATTTATTTTGGCCCCATATATTGCTCCAAATATAATGAGCCCCATATAATGCTCCTTACATAATGGACCCATATAATGCAGCAAACATTAAAAAAAAATACCTTTCTTCGTTGGCCGCAGGTCCCAACTCCTCAGTGTCGCCGTTTTCCGGCTCTGTAAACTGACTTTTCAGAGCAGAGAGTGCGCTTTATTAATGTCATCGTGCCCTCTGACCTGAAACATCACAGTCAGATGACGCGGAAGACGCCACCACTGCAGAGGAATCAGAAGAGGTAAGTATTGCAAGTACCGAGGCCCTGAGAAGCTGGGGCCCAATCTCAGGCACTGGCATTGGGCCCCCATAGCACACCAGTGTCTCTGTCAGCAAGTGGGCCCCCTACCTGCTTGGGGCTCCAGCACTTTCCCAGGTGCGCCGAACGCTGACACCAGCCCTGCCCCTTGCAAAGACCGTATAACTTAGTACTAAATAAAAAGGCCTATATATTTTGAAGTGTATGGGGATTAAGAAAAAGAATAGTCAGGGGAGCCATGGGAATAAAATAAGAGCAAGAACTGGCTAATTTTGACATACTGTAGTGAATATAGACCATAAACAGTACAGAAATGTAAGTTTTCTACCTGCTCCTAAAGTTATGCCCCCTACCCCTCGCTTAGTACTTTGAGAGTTTAGTTCTGTTAAAAAAAATTGTTTGTGCAGTGTTCACAGTGCACGTGTGGCAAATACACAGTGGATGAAATAAGTATTGAACTCATTACTAATTTTCATAGTAAATATATATTTCTAATGGTGCTATTGACATTAAATATGATGTCAGTAACATCATATCCAATCCACACAGGCAAAGAAATCAAACCATAGATGTCCATAAATTAATTTAATTGTAATAATAAGAAATGACACGGGGAAAAGTGCAGAACACGTGTACTGAAATGTGTAGAATTCTTCATACAAAAACCTTTGTTGGTGGTGACAGCTTCTGTATGGAGAAACTAGTCGCACGCATTGCTCAGGTGTGATTTATGCCCATCCTGCCACATAAACACTCTTCAAATCTTGAAGGCCATGTGATCTCCTTATATGAACTCTGAGCTTTAGTTCCTTCCATAAATTTTCTATTGGATTCAGGTCAGGTAATTTGCTGGTCATTCTAGCAGCTTTATTTTTTTTCTCTGAAACCAATTGAGAGATTTGGCTGTGTGTTTGGGATCACTGACTTGCTGAAATGTCCACCCTCATTTCATCTTCATCATCCTGGTTGATGGCAGCAGATTTTTATCAATAATGTCTCGGTACATTTTCCATTCATCCTTCATTCAATTACAAGTGTGCCAATGTCATATGCTGAAAAACAGCTCCACATGATATTCCCACCTCCAAATTTCACTGTGGGTATGGTGTTTTTGATGTGATATGCAGTGTCTTTTAGCCTCCAAACATGGTATGTATTATGGCATCCAAAGATTTTAATTTTGGTCTCATCTGATCAGACTATATTTTCCAAGTATTTCACAGGCGTGTCTAAATGTTGTTGCGCAAACTATAAACGCGTTTGAGTATGCTTTTTGCTTAGCAATGCAGTCCTACATGGTGAGCGTGCATACAGGCCATGGAGGTTGAGTGTATTACTTATTGTTTTCTTTGAAACAATTGTAACTGCTGATTCCAGGTCTTTCTGCAGCTCTCCACAGTTGTTCCTTGGCTTTTGGACAACTCTTCTGAAAATTCTTTTCACTCCTCTGTCGGTTTATCTTGAAATTATATTCTTTCCTCTTCCTGATTTTCGCCCCAACAGTGATCACTGGAACTTTGGGTAGCTAAGAAATGCCATCAATATGTTTTGCAATAATAAGGTTATGATGGTATTGAGGCAGCTCACTGGTTTTACTCATCATGAGATGTTTCTTGTGTGGCACCTTGGTAATGAGACCCTTTTTTATATGCCATCAGTTGAACCAGCTGATATTTTTCACTAAGTGGCAGGAATGCATTCTAATTACTGATATATTTCAGTTGGTGTCATGACTTTCCATGGCTTTCTCCACCTCTTTTGCTTTATGTGCTCAATACTTTTCGCCTATGTCATTTCTTATTAAACATGTAAGCATGACTTAATTAATGAAAAGTATGGTTTGATTTCTTTGCTTGTGTGGATTGGATGGGTTGTTGCTGACATCTGCTGAGAATTTCATGTCAACAGCACTTTTAGAAGTATATTTAAACTGGTGATGTTTTCAATACTTATTTCACCCACTCTGAAGCTTTGAAGGCAGAATTACCCTCCAGGCAACATCCTCCAGACACCCTGGAAGAGGTCATTCACATATAAAAAAATACGTTGATTTCTCTGGAATAAGAGATCGGACCACAAATGTCAAAGTTTCATTTATATTCAGCTTTCTATGACCTGCGTGTCAATAAAGACTGTTTAGGAGGGTGGATCCCACTGATGGATTCCCTTTAAAGAGTAAAAATAGATGTTTAGAAAATGCATTTTAGGTGCCGGATCACCGCTTTAAGTGTTTACATTGCCTCAGTGCTGGATTTACAGTTACACTGCTCAGTTCTGCTGTATAATATTCTCTATACCGCTGATGCTTCTGAACACATGGAACTAAAAGATAGAAGAGCCGGAATCTCGGATGTCTCTGTGTGTGGTATATGTGGAAAATGCATAATAGCTAGTCCATCCCTATCCCCTAGCTAAGAGAAAAATGAGAGATAACGCCTTCAGAATGTAAAATACCGTAAGTGAAAAATCCAGGATACATGCCCTTCAGACAAATTTGATATTATTGAAAATGTACTTGTAGAAAAATAATTATTTTATATATTTTTTAATTTAAGGATAACAACATGGTTATCCTGTTTCATTTGCCTCTTCGTCTCACTGTCCTTACTGTGACTTATTGGTCTCATTTATCACCCTCCATTCTTCTTACGCTTCCACTAGTGATAAAAATAAATTACAGACAAATGATGATTTAATTGTAAGTAAATGTCGGCGACTCATTAAGACCCTTCTCACCATTAATGGTGTCTCGTTTCCACAAGAGAAATTTACGAGACACAATAAAGAGAACCTTCTGGTGTCCTGACCACGTGATGGGTCCACAGCTGTGGAAGCAGACCGCCATTTACCCTTAACTCTACTGATGAGTACAGCTTTGAATGCATGATGTATAAATGTGATGTGTAGCATACCAATGTGCAGTATATTACTTGAGGGGCAATAATCCATAATCTATATGGTAAAACTGACCTGTCAATTTGATTCTCCATTTCAGCACGATTGTGAAGATACCAAACAGGAATTTTTTTTTTAATTTAAGTCGAGAAAAAAAATGTTGAAATTTAAAAAAATGTTAAAAATTCACTTGTTGCCATCTTCCGAGATCCGTAACATTTTACTTTTTTGGTGGATGGGGCTATGTGAGAGTTAGCGAGCCCGTATCAAAGTTAAGTAGCTGGCACATGACATACCAGTATATGTCATATGTTGATAAGGGCTTGAAGTGGTTGCCTAATCTTTCTTAAGAAGTGCACTCCTCTTAAATAATGGAAGACGCTATAGAGAAATCTCAATGTATTAAGCGAATATGATTTTTTTTCTCCACTTATGAGCCAATTCTTTTCCTCTTACCTGCCTCTTGAATACAGTACATCATTCACTTTGAAAAACAGCAAAGCGGACATCTAGCTCACTGAGGTGTCAGATTACAGTTCCTTATTGAAGTCTATGGATATTGGAGAAGGGTGGAGCTTTGTGAGGGAACAGGCAAAGGGGCGACACAGACATATTGTTCTTCAGCTTCCTAGGAAGTGATGGTCTCACCCCAGTGCATGGATTACACTGCTTACAACTTGTGCATGTAGTTCTCCACACAACTGATACTTCTGAGCATGTAGAAAGACAGCAGAGCAGTAATCCCTCATGCCTCTGCATGCCGTGTAAGGGAAATAGCAGCAAGTCTTTGTCCACTAGCTCGGAGAAAATGAGAGCTTAGCGATAGAGGGGAAAATGGACGCAAAATAGAAAACATTTTACAAATGGGACAAAAAGTTGTAACCAACTCAGAAAAGTCAAAAATTGTTTTAAGTCTTACAGAGGTAGGCAACACTCTAGAAACTGCTAAGATATTGGGATCACAGAACCGGAAAAAGTTTTGTTGCAATTAGTCAAAAGGGTCGCAAAAAACGTGTTGAGAAAAAAAGAAGCACATTAACTGCAAAAGATGTGAGAAGAATCAAACATGAAGTGACCAGGAGGCCATTATCCTCTAGTGCCGTCATATTCCAGGACCGCAACCTCACTGTAGGACCAGAAGTACAAAGTGTTCAGTGCTCAGAGACATGGCGAAGGTAAGGAGGGCTGAAACATGACCACCACTGATCAAGACACAGAAGTTCAAACATCAAGACTGAGTCAAGAAATATCTGAAGACAGATTTTTCAAGGATTTTATGGACTGATGACATGACAGTGACTCTTGATGGAGCAAAAATGAATGGGCCCGTGACTTTACCAGCATAGGGCACAGACCTCCACTTAGATGCCAGCAAGGTGAAAGTGCGGTAATGATATGGGTTGGTATCATTAAATATGAGCTAGTTGAATATTTTTGAGGTTGAAGATGGACTGAAAATCAACTCCCAAACCTACGGCCAGATTTTAGAAGACACTTTCTTCAAGCAGTGGTACAGGAAAAAGTCTGTGTCTTTCAAGAAAACCTTGATTTTCATGCATGATAATGCTCAATCACTACATCGAAGTCTCCACGGTTCGGCTGCCAGCAAAGGCCTTAAAGGCAACCTATCAGCAGGTTTTCGCTACCTTACCTGAAAGCAACATAGTGTAGGCAAAGAGAAGTTGAATCCAATCGTGTATCACTTAGATCACTGGGTGCAGCCGTTCTGACACAATCAGAGTTTTTCCATTTAGAATGAAGCAGAGCTGAGAAAGCGAACCCCGCCCACACGAGTGCACATAGTCCATAAACAGTGAGCTGCATATCACAGGGGGAGGAGACATTGACTGCACACACAGATAATCTCATATGAAAGTGAATACCTCACTTTTACTTTCTTAAATATTCAGGCTTCAGGTTTATTAACGTTTTGGATTGTCCGACAGCCTGAAGTTGTTGAATAATATAATGAGTCATCAAAAATATAAGTTGCCTAATAATTGTGCCAATTTTGATGCAGTTTTGTCGCATTTTAGTTATGACTTGGAGGCACCTAAATGTTCTATTAGATATTAAAGGTTCATGGCTATGGGTGGTCCTCTGGGAAATACTGCATGGTCCTTAGAGTTTTGATTAGATCGTTGTTCATACAGTGGTAGAAAGTACAGGAGACTCCATTACATACATGCAATGTTGCTCTCTGCTGTAAGCATTAATAGAATACAACATTTTCTGCACCTTCCTGTCCCTGATAAGACTTTGATAGTCCATGGAGGGCAGACCCTGTTACATTTACAAAGAATCACCCCTGTGAGTAATGCAGCCTTTCATCTGTAACAAACGGAGCTGTAGCAGAGGTTTCTTATCCCAATGTCGAGTTTGGTTCCAATTGCAGGTGATATTACTGCATTGTCTGCTCCTCAGCAAGAAAAAAAGCACGCAGAGTTCAATGATAAATTCAACTCTGCTACATCTGTATCTATCTTGTATTATCTTTAAATTATTAAGCACTTACATATTCTGCAGTGCAGCACAGGAGCACGAGCCGCACACACAGAATAACAAGTACAGGGAAATGGTGATAGAAGACATATCGCTTGTACAGTCCGCGCTGCCATCCATAGTGCTGAGGGTCATGCAGAAAGATGTACAATAAAAGTAAATTTAAGATGTAAGTTGATATGTTAAAATAATTCTCAAAATGAGTCTTTCACCCACAAAACAGAAATTATACTAAGCACGCGCACATATAGGTACGTAGCTCATATAAAATCAGACCATTATAGTGCTAATCAATGCATCTACTCTTTAAAAACGCTGTTTATTAAGTACGGAAATGATGATGCTTGCCTGGTGCACCCTTGATATGGTGCTTGGTGCACCCTTGATATGGTGCTTGGTGCACCCTTGGTACGGTGCTTGGTGCACCCTTGGTACGGTGCTTGGTGCACCCTTGGTGCGTTGCTTGGTGCACTTTTGATATGGTGTTAGTGGGTCGCCCTCCAGGGCTGTGGGGTACTCGGTACCGGGCCGGTGTCAGGGGAGTGTGTCACAGCAGCGGTGACCCAGACCGTGGCCCTGGGCGCCCAAGTCAATGGCGGAATGTATATGTAGTTAATGAAATGGAATAGTTTGTGACGCCACCTGTGGTGCTCGGCAAGGGAGGTGTTAAGCAGACAGATCCTCTGGGACAGATGGTAGGATGCAGCAGTAATGGTATAGCCCTCCACAGGCAGGGCTGATGTCCCAGGGCAGTGTAGTTTTACTGGTTGTGGAAAGGCGCAGGCAGTATAACAGATGGTACCCAGATGTAGCGGTGCTGAATGGGTTGGCGCGAGAATGAATGGAGGACACCGAGGCTTGCAGTTCCAAAGCTTTACTCACAGTCTGCGGTACACAAGGGTGCCTGCCTCCGGGTCAGAGACTCAGCCAACCTCCAGGCCAGATGGAAAGCTCCTCTCCAACACTTCGCCAACATGTACCTTTCCTGAATGACTTCTCTATTGCGCCTTAAAGTGTGAAGAGCTCCAGTACCGTGGTACTCTGGAGTTCCTCCTGACAGATGTTCCTAACAATTCTACTTGTATGGCAGACAGCTGTAGCCACTTTCAGGGACCCCTTTCTCCGGAGTCCTGGCTCTCTATTCAATTGCTGTTGTGCCCCAAGTCTTAGTTGGGAGTAATGCATTTACAGCCAACTACTCCACCGGTGTCTGCTGCAGAACCATAAGTGTCCATACAACCTGGGGGACCGGGCCCCGACCTTGCGCTGAGAACCTATAGGCAAGGTTCCTCTTCCAACCCACGTCTCCTCTCTGTTCTCCTACTCCTTCATTCCGCGCTGTTCCTTCTCTCTCGTATGGAAGCTTAGGTTGCAGTTCTTCGTCTTTCTCCTTCTGTTCCTTTTCCGTGCCAGCTGGCTCAGGTCACTGAGGCAGCTGCAGCACTCCTTCCTCCATCCCTTCTTCCAGGGATCCCCACTCCTCCCGAGTGGCTTCCTTCCTCACGGACCTTCTGTCAGACTGAACCCGTAATCCTACACTTTCCCACTCTTTTATGTATCTAAACTCCTCCCACCTCCCAGCACATCCAGTTTTCCATGCAGGGCAGAACTACCCTGTGTGTGGGGTGCGAGTGTTGGAGTGTGGAAAGGAGTTCCCACCTTACCTGGATGGTGGGGCACTACACCTTAGCGCTATATAAAAATAAAGATTTTTATTATTATCTGGTGTAATAATGAGCTCTATGTAATTCCAACTATGCATTGATTGACTGTTTCCAGCCTTTAATGTGCATAGGCAGTAAGCTGCCAATCTGGGTGGGGATTGGAATATTGAGGACTACATAGCAGAAGCTCATCATTGAGATGATTAGCAAAGCTACGACTGATAAAACAGTGCTCAGCAAAACTACATCAGGAAGCCCAATAAGTGGCCTAGTGCTGGAATCAGGGTTTCAGTCCCTACATTATGCTGTTTCAGATAGGATTGCAAAAAGCCACATTTTTGCAAGCAAAGAATAATCCGATTCAGCAATACCATGCCAAGATCTTTAAAGCTGTGAGGAGGTATGGTAATATTAGGAGAAAACTCACCGAGATATTTGTTGAAAGAACCGTTCAGAAACCATTTCACAATTCACAAGTAGGGCGAGCAACACAACTCACGAAGCAATAACAAATCCCCTCTGCAGCCGAAGCCTCAGACGCTCCGTCAATAACAATCAAATTTGAAAAGGGAAGTTCTCAATGGAGCCAAGGCACTGAGAAATAAAAGCATTACGGCCGCGCACGGAAGGGACCTAAAAATAGATTTCTTGTTGGATGGAAGATGATATAATAGTGGGATTCAGGAAGCCAAGCCATTGTGTCACCCCCTTAATATGATCAGGGACTGGAATCCCAGCAATTACTACATCATGTGGCCAGGGCTGAGGTCCCAGGGACCTTCCTACAGTTCTCATCGAAAGCTTCGGTTACATCCTTCCGCTGTGACATTGGTTTCTGGGATATACATTTTGATCGGTTTCTATTGAGATAAAGATTGACCACAGGGCTCGTTATGAGGGTAATGTGTCTAAAATCCGAGGCAAATGCATTAGAAGGAATCATTAAAGAAATTAGTAGGATTGTGCTTAACTCTGCAGCTTCTGCTCTTACAGTTACGTAAGGGGGAGACAATAAAGGCAAAGCCCAAATTTCTACAAAATCATATTTCATGTCATTCAAAAGAATAATATGCTGTTTTTTCACAGAATATTTTCCAAACTTCTATAATATAACACACGAGTATATCCTATTAAAGTTGTTATCTGGTGTAAAAACATGTCTCAGTAATTACTCATTATCAAGATATGTTATTCATTGGAAACCCTACCACTATGAACCCTTTCATGACGTTTCCATACTTTTTTCCCGTTTTCGTTTTTTCCTCCCCTTCATTTATAATTTTTTTCTCGTCCACTTAGCTGTGTAAGGGCTTGTTTTATTTTTGCAGAACAATTTGTACTTTTGAATGACACCATTCATTGTGGGTTTTTTATTGTTTTATTTTTAATGAGGCAAAAACTTTTGGCTTTTTCATTTTTTTTTAACTTTTTATTGTATTCAAAAAAGCTGTGATCATTAGATCGCTTGTACTATACATGGCAGTGTGTCAGCAGTGCTATGTATAGAGAAAATCGCTTATGGACACCAGCAAAACATTGGCTTCCATGGGATGATCATTATAACAAGTATGGAGGTCTTCAGGAGACCCCCAGCTGTCATGGTAACCAGTTGGTACCCGGAGATCACATCATAGGGGCACCGATGGGCACATGGAATGACGCTCTCCCCCGTAGGCTCATGTTAAATGCCACTGCTAGACGTTGACAGCGTTATTTAACACCCGCTTGACTCCACCCACTCCAGCACCACTCCACCCGCTCTGTTAATGGCACATCTGCCGAGAAAGATGTGGCATGGGGTATGAGCCCGCATCAAAGTCAGGAAGACAGCTTTTGAGGTACATGTACATCATTTGTTGTGAAGGGGTTAACTTAAAGGCGTTATCGATCAAATTGTTTTTTTTCCGTAAATGTATACATTATATTTCAGGCTAAAAATCAGTTTTACAATTGGGTTGAAATACAAATATTTTCACCGTGTTGCTTTTACCGCCTCATTGCTTCCCTGCATATTCAACTTTGATGTGGTCAGCAGTCATAAATCATCTGAGAAGGGCTCAGAAAATGACAAATAAAAGATGTACATTTTTGAGTTGTGAAGTGCACCAAGGTCAATGGTGAAGTCCAAGCAGGGCCCTCCGATCTAGGTCGGGGTTGTTTTGCCACAATCTTCTTTCCATAATTGATAAATCTGCCCCTATGTATATAGGAGAGATACCATTCATGTTATATCGCCACTAAGGTGAAGGCTACACATTCCTTAAAGAGACCAAACCCTTAATTGTGTGACCTGTAGCTGTCATTTTGCTATTGGATCTAGGGACCATTCACTTGGTTGCAACATAAAAATATGGAAGGTAGATATGTGTGAAAACTAGTGACATAGTAGTCTCAAGGGCCAACAAAGGAATGTTCTTTCACAGGGATTGGTGCCCCTCCATATAGGCAAGGATGGGCTGTGGCAGAGAGTGGCTGTTCAGAGACCTATGACAATCAATAGGGAAAGATGGGAGCCTACAGTAACTTTTGACACATCCTAACCTAGAGAAAACTCCAAGGAGATTAAAGGAGTAGTCTAGGACTATTTGATGTTTTTACTCTGAGTCAAAAGACTAACAAGCAGATGCTTAGAGGAATCTATCTGCCTGCTCTACCCAACGTCAGATCAGAGCAGTCACTGACCACTCCTGCTGGCGATTCAGCTGCTCCACATCAACAGAGCACCTCTTCTTTTTCTTCATCAGTCATCGGGGCGTGACTGAAGACATCATACTGATTGACAGGCAGCTCCCTGCAGTTAGGCAGTGGGGAGCTAGCTGTCAATCAGCATAACAAAAGCAATCACGCCCATCAACAAAGTACAGCAGATGAGAAGCAGATGCTCTGTCCATGTGACATCAGCAGAAGCAACTGGATCGCCGATGCGAGCAGTCTATGGCCGATCTGTGCTGGCGAAGATTGGTGCCAGACACGACAGGCAGGTAGTAAGCAATTACATGCTTGATAGTTCTTAGGCCCATAGTAAAGCAAAAAATATACAGGGTGGGCAATTTATATGGATACACCTGTGTGGGCCATTTATAAAGATGCAATCCAAAATGGTCAACTTCAAAATGGCCACCATGGTCATCACTCATCTTGAAAAGTTTTCCCCCTCCCATATACTAATGTGCCACAAACAGGAAGTTGATATCACCAACCATTCCCATTTAATTTAGGTTTATCCATATAAATGGCCCACCGTGTATAATCCTGGATAACCCCTTTAAGAACCGCAGTATAGGAAACCTTTCTGTGGTCACTCTAAAGGCTCCCATACACATTAGAGTATTGTCAGGTAAACCCACCAACAGCGATGGGTTTATTCAACAGTCTAATGTGTGTGAGGGCCCACAACAGATGATTGTTCAGGAAAGTTAGGATCCGATATGTCCGATTTCGGATTGTTGATTCTATTGTTCTTCAAGGGGTGAACTGCAGTGGCGCTCTCACGAAAGAGCACGGCGGTGTATGGGAGACTTAAGGAACAGAGCTTGGCTTAACCACTGGCTGAATACCATTTGGCCAACAGCTCTCTAAAGTGCATGGTGGTCTACGGAGTGGCCTGGAGAACTGAAAGTCATGTAGTCCCAAATTTAGTGCAGGTAAGAACGTGGCCTCCCTTTCTTTGAGCTGGTTATTGCATTTATATAGCCTTCTTGGTACTTATTCTTATTAAGGTCATTTTTTTTTACACATGGTAAGGGTTTAATACTAGAGGATAGGACAATCCAAATTTGGATACACCTTGACGCTCGTGGGATGGCCTTTATGTTTTTTTTATCACAAACAACGTTACTAAGAACCCTGTAATTTATATGCACTATTACCTTTTACCTACAGCAGGGTATATATTCATTTTGTTTCTATCTTAGGTTTTGTTGTCTACTGGCCAGTGTGAACATGCTCCTACACATTGCATGTTTACCAACTTATACTCCCATTCATTTCATTCAATTTTCCTAATTTACCTAAGAGATATATTTTATTACAAAATCTGTATCTTACGTGGAACCTCCTTTTACATTTGCAATTGCTTATACGTAAGTATAATTTAAAACTCTTGAGTGCCAATGCGAAATCTGTGGCAAGGCCACTCGCCCAAGTTGTATGTGTATGTTATGTATAATTTCAATGTCTTATTTGTCAGTAAGGTGTTTTTTGGTCGTGTAGACTGCTGAGAAGATAAGTTACAAGAGAATTTTTTTTGGATCTGATGGCACCAGTACTGGTTGGTATACCTGACTGGAATCCATGGCCTTTTACCTGTAGATAGACATCTATGAATGCACTTGGGTAAGGAGTTTAGCTACACTGGGATGCTCCAGTTGGTCTGTGTTTACAGTGTGTATTTGCTCCAAAAAAACTTCTAGCATATACGGTATGCCAAACTTATCTGTATCCACCCCGCTGAGGCCATCTTACAGTGCATTTGATCTACTCAAGTGGATATAGGTTGATGTGCCTTTTTTCTGATGCATGGCGCCTGCTGTGCTATTCCATACAGAGGCATCCCATAAAAAATGTATATCACGCAGTGTAAGTCTACAATGGCATATACCCTTATAAAAGGAGCCGTTTACTGATGACAGAAATAGAATGAATAGACAGGCTACAATACCACTGTCATTCTTTTTTTTCCTGTGTCCCTCTCAATTCCAACTTTCCAAGACTGCTTAATTCTCTTTCGGGAAAGAACTATAACTTAGTTCATCTTGAGGGAAAAGTAACACTTCGAAAAATCACTAGGAACAATGAAATTCTAATCCATATTCATGGCAAAAGTTACAGAGGTAGCACAAGCCACAAGCTTGCATATATGTACACCAACAGGATTGCCAGGACAAATTTTCTCACCTGTCTTCTGCTGGCTTCTTCCCTCAGGTTTTGGTCTTCTTTTCTTCGGTCTTCGCTCTGTGGAGCCTCAAGGGTTGTCTATGTGAAGTATGACCTTTTGATGTCACTTGAAGTTTAGTCAGTGCCAAAGATTGGAGACTAAAAAGAAGACCAGAGGTAGGTAGCCAGGTAGTCAAATCCTCCAAATTTGACTTTGAGAAGATTTGCTCATTTCTACTGATTACTGTTATAACATATAACTTAAGACTAATGACCAAGATCTACAGTATCTCTTCCCTAGGGCATATTCAGACATCAGTTTTTCATGTACATTTTTCACGGATAGAACTTGTACTTATTATAGTCCTTGGGGCTGTCCCCATGTCTGTGTATTTTTGCAGACCAGGAGGCCCTCATCAAAACGCAGTGACGTCCCGACTTTGATCTGAGTCATGGATCAAACTGCTCAATGCAAGTGGGTCGCCCTCACACCCAGGGCTGTGGGGTACTCGGTACCGGTCCCGATGAGCCTCAATGAGAGATGTCACGGCAGCGGGGACCCAGCCCGTGGCCCTGGGCGCCCATTGTAAATGTTCAGTGTGAATGAATAAGTCATGACGCCACCTGTGGTGTTCGGCAATGTAGATGTTAGGCCGACGCTGCAGACAGTTCCTCTGGGACAGATGGTGTGGTGCAGCAGTGATGGTATAGCCCTCCACAGGCAGGGCTGTAGTCCCAGGCAGAGTAGATGTAGTGACACTTAGATGGTGTAGTGTCAGGCACAGGGGATGTAGCAGTGCCGGGCAGGATGACGCAGGAATAAGTGGAGGACACCAGAGCATGTAGTTCCAAAGCTTTACTCACAGTTTGTAGCGGCTCAAGAGCCCGCGTCGGTGCCGTGTCCTCCGAGTCTGGAGCTCAGTCAACCTCCAGGCAAGATGAAGCACACCTTTCCAACACTCCTCCAACTTATGTGCCTTTTCTGAACGTCTCCCTCTTAGCGCCTTTAGTGAAGTCCTCACAGTACTGAGTTACACTGGAGTTCCTCCTGTCAGATGTTCCTATGAACTCTACTTGTACGGCAGACAGCTGTAGCCTGCTTCGGGGACTCTCTGCTACCGAGTCCCGGCTCTATCTCGTTGCTGTTGTGCCCCCAAGTCTGTTGTGGGAATAAAGTGTTCATCAACTTCTATTCCTCCGGTGTCTGTTGCGGGGCCATAAGAATCCAAACAACCTCGGAGACCGGACCCCGGCCTTGCGCTTAGAACTTGGGAAGGGTTCTCTCCTAACCCTCACTCCTCTGTTCTCTTCCTCTCCTCATGTTCCGTACTAATCCTTTCCTTCTTATGGAGATTCAGGCTTTCCTTCAATGTTCCTTTCCTGTGCCAGCGGACCCAGATCACTGAGGTCGGCTGCAGCACTTTCCTTCATCCATCCCACTCAGGGGATCTCCTTACACAGGTCCGACCTCATCAGACTCCTGTGACTAACTGTCTAATTCCTATCCCCTTCCCGCTCTTTTGGTGCAATCTAATCTAAACTCCACCCGCCTCCCAGCACGCTTCGTGTTCCACGCAGGGAGCCACTAAAGGGTGCTTTGCTACACTACTATATTGTGTGGGGTGCAGGTGTTGGAGCGTGGACAGGGGTCTCCACCTTACCTTGATGGTGGGGTACCACACCTCAAGAGGTGCAGTACCTCTGTGGCGACTGAACCCTTAGGGGCACCACATACCCCCCCGTTAAACACAGCACATCAGCGAGCTGCAAGAAAACAAAAGTTAACAAATACAGGAACATACAAAAATTTTGTAATGCTTAATAAACAGTTCTTATCTAATCTTCTCAATGTGAGAGGCACTTATTCTTGAACATTGCAAACAATTCCTAATTAACTATCTAGAGTCCTAATTCAAAAGTGCAAGTTTCATTATCAACACATTTCTTCATCTTCTTTCCTTTTCACATTTTCTACTTTCTTTTATTAGCTTGAAGTGACAACCGCTGATACCTGGTTCGTCACCTGTATTTTCAAATCTTATCTTTTATTCAAATCTCTAAGCTCTTTATTAAAACATTCCTAAATTCTATATAAAAGTTATTTTCTAATCATCAATACTTTCATAAGACACATTATCAAATACTCCACATTAAAACTTTCAATAATTCTTTTAAGTGCTGGACACCGCTCCCAGCCGGGATCTCTTGCAGTGTCCTTTGATTGGAGCCATGCTCCAGATGACGTAGTCCTTCTCTTCAAAAAGGGTCTATGTAAAACCAAGAGAGGGCACCTAAAGAGGTGCAACTATTTACAAACAGTTCTGGATCATTCAGCGTCCATGATCTCTACAGTTCAATAGAAAAAAAATCGCTGCCAACAGAACTGGGCAACAACATGTTAACCAAAAATAGGAAAAATAGAAAAATAGGGAAAAAAAAACTGGAAAAACAGGCGCAATGGTGCAAATACCGTCCTGGGTAACAAAAGTTAGTTATTTATCTTCCTTAGTGTTGGTGGGCCCCTCCTGGGGTACTGGAAGCTGTTGACTTGGACTGATGCTTCAGGGAAGAATTTCTTGACATCCTCTTCCTGTAGACGGATTCACATGGGACGAAGTGGTGGCAGCTAGGTGGACCACTGCCTGAGGTACAGCTGAGGTGGTGATTGGTACTAAGGGACGCTGGATTGGTACTTCCGTAGCCTGGCCCACTGGTGTGGGTACAAACACTGTTTTAGTGACTACGGTAGGCGGTTTCTCTGCTGGGGTAACACGCACTTTCCCCTTTAGATAAGTGGACAATAAGTCTTCCGGTATGCGGCGTATGTTTAAAGCGTACCAGCCTCTTAACCCCTCATGCTGGGTGAAAGTCACATATTCCCCTGGCTGAAGGTCTCTAGCAGGGTGCCCCTTCCTTAGGTATGATTCCACGTCCCTCCGGTTAAAGATCAGATCGCTGATCCTCTTGGGGTCTGCAATGAACCCGAATCCTCTTTCCTGGTTCACATTGAGGACCTGTCCCCACCCAGCTGCATCCAGGGGACTGTAGTGACCAGCCCGGGCCTTCTCCTTCCGGTCCAGATCAGGACCCAACACCGCAAGTCTCCGCTGTTCCCTCTCCCTCTGCTCTGCTGCCAGTTTGCGGAGGGTCTGCTGATAAAAAGGCTCTTCCTCCCGGGACCTGTTTTTACCCACTGTTGACAAGGGTGCCTCTGCCGGGGGTTCGGGTGTCTCCCCCCAGGGTTCAGTGTCCCAGTCCCAGAAAAGGTCCAATATGACCTGTCCTGACGCTGCCACGGGCGTACACCCCAGGGCCTTCCCAGGTGCATGGACAGCAGACGTACCTGGGGCCTCCTGGCGGTGTTCCGGTGCAGGCTTGAGACGGTAACCAGCTGCAGGGGTGTCCACAGGAATGGCTGGTCCGGTTGTCGGCGGTGGTGGAGCAGATGGTGGCTCTGGGTCCGTAGGGGTCTCCGGTGGGACCTGCGCAGCTGCGCCAGGTCCAGGCGGGAGCACGGCTTCAGCTCCCGGGCCCTCCGGTAACTCTTCCGGACAGGCCGCAACCAGCCGTATGGACAGCGTAGAGGTGTACACCTGCGCTGCCGGAGAATAGTCCGGTGCAGCGGTGGCAGGTACCGCCGATGAGGGTACCGGGGTTGCAGCTGTAATGGCAGGTACCGACGGGGAAGGTACCGGGTCCGGAGGTGCCGATGGTGTAGGCCCCTAATGGGCGTGCTGCCCGCTTAGCTTCTTCAAGGCCTCCTGCCTCAGTCGCAGACGGGTAGTCAGCTGGGCTATTTCCTCCTCCAGCTGCCGGCGGTTCATTATGGATGCCAGATCGGAGCCTTCAGTTGCTGCGCCTGGGAGATTCAGCTCAACCTCCCTTTGCTCTTCAGGCCTCCTCTCTCCTTCCATGATGGCGTCTTCTCTCTCCACTTCTTCTTCCTGTCTCTGCTCTTTTCCTGCCACTGGCTCTCGCCCCTCCTTCTGAGGGTGGCGTCTTTTTCCTACTCCTCCATACCAGGCCAGTATACGAACCCCTCAGGGGGTGGGCCATGTTGCAGTCGCATAGAAGTTCAGACAGGGGAGGCCCAGAACAGTTTGCGGTCTTTTCTTAGGACCACCCATATTATCTCGCCCCTCTTCTCTGCACCGGCGGCCATTTTTAGCATTCATTTCACAGTTTATCAAATAGGGTCTTCTGCACATTTCCACAAACTTTTAAGTCCAATAAATCGTAGGCACACAGAACCCGATGGCACCGGGCTTCGTCATCCTGTTCGTGATGCCAAGTTGGGTCGCCCTCACACCCAGGGCTGTGGGGTACTCGGCACCGGTCCCGATGAGCCTCAATGAGAGATGTCACGGCAGCGGGGACCCGGCCCGTGGCCCTGGGCGCCCATTGTAAATGTTCAGTGTGAATGAATAAGTCATGACGCCACCTGTGGTGTTCGGCAATGTAGATGTTAGGCCGACGCTGCAGACAGTTCCTCTGGGACAGATGGTGTGGTGCAGCAGTGATTTTATAGCCTTCCACAGGCAGGGCTTTAGTCCCAGGCAGAGTAGATATAGTGACACTTAGATGGTGTAGTGTCAGGCGCAGGGGATGTAGCAGTGCCGGGCAGGTTGACGGGGGAATAAGTGGAGGACACCAGAGCATGTAGTTCCAAAGCTTTACTCACAGTTTGTAGCGGCTCAAGAGCCCGCGTCGGTGCCATGTGCTCCGGGTCTGGAGCTCAGTCAACCTCCAGGCAAGATGAAGCACACCTTTCCAACACTCCTCCAACTTATGTGCCTTTTCTGAACGTCTCCCTCTTAGCGCCTTTAGTGAAGTCCTCACAGTACTGAGTTACACTGGAGTTCCTCCTGTCAGATGTTCCTATGAACTCTACTTGTACGGCAGACAGCTGTAGCCTGCTTCGGGCACTCTCTGCTACCGAGTCCCGGCTCTATCTCGTTGCTGTTGTGCCCCCAAGTCTGTTGTGGGAATAAAGTGTTCATCAACTTCTATTCCTCCAGTGTCTGTTGCGGGACCATAAGAATCCAAACAACCTCGGAGACCGGACCCCGGCCTTGCGCTTAGAACTTGGGAAGGGTTCTCTCCTAACCCTCACTCCTCTGTTCCATTCCTCTCCTTACGTTCCATACTAATCCTTTCCTTCTTATGGAGATTCAGGCTTTCCTTCAATGTTCCTTTCCTGTGCCAGCAGACCCAGGTCACTGAGGTCGGCTGCAGCACTTTCCTTCATCCATCCCACTCAGGGGATCTCCTTACACAAGTCCGACCTCATCAGACTCCTGTGACTAACTGTCTAATTCCTATCCTCTTCCCGCTCTTTTGGTGCAATCTAAACTCCACCCGCCTCCCAGCACGCTTCGTGTTCCAAGCAGGGAGCCACTAAAGGGTGCTTTGCTACACTACTCTATTGTGTGGGGTGCTGGTGTTGGAGCGTGGACAGGGGTCTCCACCTTACCTGGATGGTGGGGTACCACACTTCAAGAGGTGCAGTACCTCTGTGGCGACTGAACCCTCAGGGGCGCCACACAAGTCTATGAAAAAAATCGGACAACTCTCGGATGCCTCCTATGTCCTGTCTGTTTTTCACTGATTGTTTGATAGAAGAAGCTTGAGAAATCTCTGACATTTTTTTTGTGTACAAGTAACACTGAATAAGGTGAAGTTCCCATGATGAGTTTCTGGTGAATTTTTTACACTGCATATTTTAGAAAAAATGCAAGCAACCTACTTTACTGAATAGGTGCAGAACATCTTGAACATTAAAAACTCACCAAAAACTGCCCTAGCCTAACGGCACAAGCACATGTTGAGTTTTTGGTGAGTTTTTTACTTCAGTATTTGTAAGCCCAAACCAGGAGTAGGTGATAAATCCAGAAGTGGTGACGTGTTTCTATTATACTTTTCCTCTGATTCTTCCACTCCTGGTTTTGGCTTACGGATACTGAGGTAAAAAATAAATCACCAAATACTCAACATGTGAACGTGGCCTAATTACCTACCAAACTCTAATCAAAATCTGATGCAAAGCACTAATGAAAGTCGTCAGTTTTCTACAGAGGAGAAAAATCAATGACATCTCAATGAGCTCTTTTATGTCAAGAAGTTCATTCTCCTGTAGCCTCACGAAAGCCAGTTGGCAATCAACGATACTGATTAAAGGAAGATCGTGGTAAGATGCAACATGTTATTATCTCATTACAACGGAAATATATCCTGTACTTTAACCCTGTCATAACAGGGTACATTTTAATTTTTGCACTTTATTCCAAGAACCATTACATTTTTGGTCGATATGATTGTTTGTCTTTTTGCAGTGACGAGTGGTAGTTTTGAATGGCATTGTTCATTTTATGAAACAATGTAGTCAAAAATGGGGGAAAAAAATCCATCGAACCTGAAATGGTAAAAAAATGCAATGTTGTAGGACAGAGTCATTTTATATGGAGCAAGTTCAGAGAAGAGCGACCAAAATGGTGACCGGTCTGCAAATAATGTCCTATGAGGAACAGTTACAGGATTTGAAATGTTTAGCTTGCAAAAAAGAAGACTGAGAGGAGACTTAATAGCTGTCTACAAATATCTCAAGGGCTGTCACATTGTAGAAGGATCATCTTTATTCTCATTTGCACAAGGAAAGACTAGAAGCAATGGGATGAAACTGAATGGGAGGAGACACAGATTAAATATTAGAAAAAACGTTTTGACAGGTAGAGTGATGAATGAGTGGAACAGGCTGCCACGAGAGGTGGTGAGTTCTCTTTCAATAGAAGTCTTCAAACAGAGGCTGGACAGACATCTGTCTAGGATGATTTAGCGAATCCTGCTCTGAGCAGGGGGTTGGACCAGATGGGCCAGGAGGTCCCTTTCAACTCTATCATTCTATGATTCTATTTCATACTGCATACTATATACGGCAATATTTAATTAACCCATGTAGTAAACACCTTATAAAGAAGAACTTGAATGCCTGACGTAGCATTTATTGCTTCACCTCCTATAACCCCAAACATTGGAACAAAAAGAGATAAAAAAAAATTATATGTGCCTCAAAATGGCACCAATAAAAATAGTCACCATGCAAAAATACACTTGTGTGAACCTGGTCTTAGATAGACTGGTCCCATGTGCTGCAATATAATCTAAAGGAGTTTAGGTAGCCCTCACACTCAGGACTGTGGGGTTCTTGGTACCGGACCGGTCTCTCAGAGGGGAATGTCATAGCAGCGGTGACCCGGTCCGTGGCCCAGGACGTCCATGTAAGGGAGTGAAGTGATGGAATAAAGTTTATGAATAGGTGATTCGTGATGCCACCTATGGTGTTCGGCAATGAAGATGTTAAGCCGACGCAGCAGACAGATCCACTGGGACAGATGGTGGGGTGCAGCAATGATGGTATAGCCCTCCACAGGCAGGGCCGTTGTCCCAGGGCAGTGTAGATGGGTGTTGGGAAGGAAGGTGTAGTGTCAGGCACAGAGATGCAGCAGTGCCGGGGAGGTTGCCGCAATAAGGCAAGGACACAATAGGGTGCAGTTTCTTTACCTTTACTTGGCAAATGCAGTCCAGGGTTCTGAGTACAGATGGCACAGGAGCTGGTTAGCCTTGAAGCAAATCAGGAATCTCTCTATCAGATGGGTTGTGTAGTCTCCTTCCTAGCGCTGGCTTGAGGTACATGCAGTACTATGTTCCACTGAAGTTCCTCCTTCTTATCTTCTCTTAGAACTACCTTGTATGGCAGACAGCTGTAGCCCTCTATCTCTCTTGGCTTACCCATCACTGTTGTGCCTCTGAGTCTTAGGTGGGAAAAGAGCATTTACAGCTCCCTATTCCTCTGGTTTCTGGTGCAGGACCGTCAGTATCCATACAACCGTGGAGACCAGGCTCCAGATCATGCGCTATCACTGGGAGGGAGCTGTCTATCCTCAGCTCAACCTCCAGCTTCTCTCCACACGTGGCCCTCCTCAGACTGACTGACTAATTTCCCTTCCTGGCCCTCAGAGAGCACTCATCCCCCAATTCTGGTTCAGAGCTCCCTCTGCTGGCCTGGAGTGGGAACTGTGTTGCATGTTATGGTTAACTGCTAGAGAGACCCTTTATTGCTTCCAAGCCTGACATCACCCTCCTTGGAGGAAGGCAATGCCACTGTGGCGACCATACTCCTGGGGGCGCCACAGGTAATACATGTACAACATGTATAACAAATCCAGTACTGTATGTGTCACACAAGTATTATATTTCCAGGAGCAAATATGAGGAAGAAGTGGTACAGGCACTCACCGTCCCATTTATGTGCTTTATTTGGAAATCACAGAGGAGACGCAACGGACGACAGTCGTTTCGCGCCGATGTGTGCTTCTACGGGTCCCGTAGATGATGCAAAATTGCATCTATTGGGTCCGATTGAGAAAACATATCCAAAAAAATACATATGATGGCTTTTGTGAGTTAACGCTTTCCATCAATAATCAGACAAAGTGAAGACGGTTGGAGAAATTACAGTACTCCGCTTACATACTATGATGTCTGAACGCAAGAGAAAGAAGAATTGTAAAGAAAGAATGGATCCGTTAAATAAGCCTGTGCTGCAAAAGAATGTAATTCTAATGAACATGGCATTAAAGCCTGGAACGCTCTGTATCAGGCAGGTGTCTTTTGTATCTAAAATGTTTAGAAACAAATAGGTGGCGGTTTCCCACGTCATCACACATCAACGGCAGATTGTAGTGAAGCATAAAAAAACAGAATGTCTTAGAAGATGAGCAGAGATGTGAAGTTTGTAACGTGAATGGGAGAGTAACAACCTAAAATACGTATATTCTGTGGCAATCTGACACAGGAACCTCGGGTCTAACCTTCTCATCCTTGATGTGGTTGAATGACATTCAAACAATCAACATGCTCTATGGCCGAAAGGAAGGCAAAGTAAGCCATCACCTTAATCGCTGGGATATGTAAGAGATTTAATAACCAATGTGCGCCAATTTTCTGCTGGAATTTTGGTTCTCCTTGCTTTGGGTAAACACTTTTGACTTGTTCGTTGGTAGATAGCACCAAGGGGTACAAATTCTTTTGTCGATAAGCAAAGAGTTTATTAATCAATTTGAGGCAAATCAAATCGACTTTGGATTTCACAAAAAAAAATAGATTTGCCGGAATCCAAATTTTTAGATCTGATTTTCCCAAATCCAGCCATTTTGTTAGATTCAAAACGGACAAGAAAGTGCCAAAGTTAAAAAAAATAATAATATTCACCCCGTCCTCACCTGTAATCTTTGTTCAATTTATTCAAATATTTTAATTAAAGTTTTCAAAAGAATTTAAGACACTGGGGAAATAAACATGGTAGAGAATTGGTCAGGAAAGGATAGGGTAACCGGCATAAAGGAAAGGAAACAAGGAAAGTCATAAAGCACTATACATATCTAAAGGTCAAGTACAACGTATTGCATCATACAATCCATAACAAAAGTCTAAAGAGATGAACTGGAGCATAAGTTGCTATACAGTCAATGTGCAGGTGCTTGTTCGAACTGGCCACTCAACAGACAAAATTTAAATTTGTTTTTATCTTAGGTTTTGTCATTTTAGTAAACACAGAACAAAAAGAACGATCCAAAAGTCCAGCAATTCATGTGAAAAATTTATAAAAAGTTCTTTATTGTAATAGGAACATGAGGGAAAGGCTTAAAACACCACAAAGTGATTATAGCTGACAAATTGATGATGCTCAGAGTACAGGCGTAGACCCCTGAAGAAGGAGCATAGCGCTCCGAAACGCGCGTCGGGGAGACGCCTGTACTCTGACCGCTTCTACCTCGCCTCTCCTGCTGCCGCTTTTGCAATAAGTGGATACCTTAGGTATGTTTATTTCATTGATCATTCACTCTCTATGCTAATATGAGTGCCCTTTGTTTTAGGCACATACACTATGGTACATGATATGTTAATATGCTCAGGAGAGATTACCTTGTCTTTATATGCAATGCTATTAGGCTCCTATCGGTTCTATATATGAGATTTTTGCGGGATGAGTCAGCGTCATCAGTTTGTCAGCTATAATCACTTTGTGGTGTTTTAAGCCTTTCCCTCATGTTCCTATTACAATAAAGAACTTGTTATAAATTTTTCACATCAGTTGGTGGACTTTTGGATCGTTCTTTTTGTTTTGTGTTTATCCTTATTCACGATCAGTCCCTATTAGTCCATGATTATAATATCATAATTATTGGATATTTTTCCGTAGATATAAATTACTAAAAGTATGATACTAGTGTGTGTGTTGAATTGTTTTCTTTCTTTGTCATTTTAGTGTCTGTTTACTGACCAGTGTGAACATGCGCCTACACGTTGCATACATACTAACTTATATTCCAGTTCATCTCTTTAGGTTTCTTTTTCAGGTTCTTGAACTCTGTGCAAATAAGGAAGTGGTCTCTCTTTTCTTTGAGCTGGATATTACATTTATACAGCTGCCCATGGCTGGGTGTCCATTATAGAATCATAGAATGGTAGAGTTGGAAGGGATCTCCAGGGTCATCAGGTCCAACCCCCTGCTCAATGCAGGATTCACTAGTCATCCCAGACTCTGTTTGAAGACTTCCATTGAAGGAGAACTCACCGCTAGAGATGGCCAGAGTAAAGTTTGTGGTCCACACCGAACACATACTGTGTTGTGACCCCTGTGCTCTTGATAACTAAACTTGCTAAAGCTGAGGGTTGCAAACTGCAGCTGTCAATTTTGCCTGGCTGGTTATCAAAAATACATGGGAACCCACATCTGCTTTTTCTTTTTAATTATTTATTTAGAGCACAGGCCAGCTGATGAATACTCCCATCAGCCATTGCCTGTAGGGATGAGCAAATAGCTTCGGAAAAGTCCCTAGTCACCTGCTGTCGCTGTTATTAGCAGCAGCAGGCATAGGCTGTTGGGAGTAGTAGTCTCTGATCCAAGTTTGCTCAGACTGTTAGCATGGTGTTAGCTTAGTAGGATACGATTCTCTCGGGTGAGAGAATCAGAACACACTCTGAGGAGCAAATGGAGAACAAAAAATATCCATTTTCTATATTCTGTGAGTCAACGGAATTCGGACTGAACTTAGATGTCATCCGAATGCAGTCCAGTCCAATGTTTTCCACACACTCATAGACTTGAATGAATGAGTGTCTTCCAATTTAAGAGTGAAATCGCACTATACTGCAATTTTTTTCACAGATTCTGTCAATGAAAAAAATGGTAATCCGCACTACCCCATTGAATAACATTGGTCTGAGTGCTGAGCGCATTAATTCTGAGACCTGGGCAGGTAAGCACTGTAGTCCCTTTGTGCTGTATTATTTCTTTAATTTTTGAAGGATTTTTAATCCTCTTTTGTGGTTTTTCTATGAAGTTTAGCGTTAGGACTTGCAAATGTGAGGACCCTTGATGCGGGTTGTGAGCTTACGTGTCTTGGCCAAAATATCGACCAATGCCTTATATATTATTTATATTTATGTTTTTTGCACTTCGTTTTTAGGGTGCAGCCTGGCCCAGTATTTCTGGCCTTGTAAACTAGGGGGTTTGCTCTCATGGGATGCACTAAGATAGTGCTGGGCAGCCCGTCTGATCTAATAGTATGGCCGCTCATGTGCACATGAACAAGCGGTGGACGCCGTGTTCACGCCGCCACTTCGACGCTGAATTCACTAAGGACTCTTGAGGCCATACCATCAGACATCGTGTCTTTTCTACTCACAATTTACCAGTGTGCACTCTGATGAAGGTCCTTGTATTCCGAAACGTCACACTGTACTACTACACTGTTAATTAACCTTTATATTTCTACTTATCTGAGTGCTAAGTCCTTCATAATACTATATGGTTTGGTCATGTAACATCCACCAGCTCCGTGGTGTCGTCCTGAAGGAGTGGAAGAGGATTTCAATGGCAACCTGTGAAGCTCTAGTGAATTCTATGCCCAAGAGAGTTAAGACAGTGCTTGAAAATAATGGTGGCCACACAAAATAGTCACACTTTGGGCACAGTTTGGCCATTTTTACTTAGGGGTGTACTCACTTTTCTTGCCATTGGTTCAGACATTAATGGCTGTGTGTTGAGTTATTTAGAGGGCACCAAATTTACACTGTCATACAAGCTGTACTGACTACTTGACATTATATCAAAGTGTCAGATCTTCAGAGTTGTCCCATTATATATATATATATATATATATATATATACAGTATAAATGAGAATATGTAAAGAGAGATGACGGAAAAGACAATGCTGATGATCTAGTTGATTATTTTATTTCCACGTAAAATAGCAGCAATAGCTTACAGAAAAGTAATTTGAAGCCTGTGGGACCCAATGTAAATGCATGGTCTCCCGACAACAAAGTTTAATATAGAAAACTGGTATCTTCATATAGTGCAAAGAAAATTTTAGGCAGCAACATATGGATTATACATATACATAAGCGCATTAAAGGGTTTTCCACCACTGTGATATTGATGACCTAGCCCTGGTGTCCGGCATAACCATCAAGTGTAAACAGGTGGTGATACCGGACAGGTGTAAACAGGTGGTGATACCAGACGGGTGTAAACAGGTGGTGATACCGGACAGGTGTAAACAGGTGGTGATACCAGACGGGTGTAAACAGGTGGTGATACCGGACAGGTGTAAACAGGTGGTGATACCGGACAGGTGTAAATAGTGTACAGAGAGGAGCACTACAGCTCCTTATGCCATGTGTTGGCTGCTTCCAGGTTCTGCAGATCATCTCCTACAGTATTCAAATGGTAGTCAGCTATTCAATAAGAAGAGTTGATCTGTTGACCCAGCAGTGGTCACGTAACAGTGTGACAAAGTATTGGAATCCATACCATGCACTGTTTACATTGGGTATTTTACGCTGAAAATGGTTGATCAAGGGTGGTGCTGGGTCTTGAACACCCATCTTATACTGATGACCTACCTTAAAGATAGCTAATTATCAATACCAAAGTGGTGGGAAATACCCTATAAAATGAAGCTTTTAGCAAGATTTTGCCCTCTAAGCTATTTATATGTGCTTGTGGCTCTTTCGTAGACTTGTCCAGTAATTTCTTTACATGGCCAGTCCATTCCTTCATTACTGAGAAATCAGGTTTTTGAATTGATATACAAGTGAGGCTGAATGATCTGATTCCTCTGTCACTCCAGCTCTATTCCCCTGCCAGATCAGGCTCCTTTTGCTTGACTGACAGACTGTCTTTGAAAGAGCTACATGAGCATATAAAAAGTTTGGGGGGTGAAATTCTGCCTACAGATTCCCTTTAAACAAAAACAGTATTTCAAAAACATGGCTGGCTTTTTGTCAAAATCAGTGCAAAATCTGTCCTGGAATTGTGTGTTGGGGCTCAGCTGCAGTCATGGGTAAACGTGTCAGTCAGGTGCCCAAGGTGCTATTGGGGCCCTTTCACACTGTGTTCTTCACCACTTTCAGTGGTCCCATCGGAGCATGAGTCTGAACCCCCCACATGACGGGTTCGAGCATATGTGCCGATGTGGCCATTTACTATAATGCTCAGTGTGCGCCCTGTCATGCATTATTTTTGGGCATATATGTGTACTGAAGGTGGACAACCGTACATAGTCTACTAGGGAGATACATTTTATGGAATTAAAATCAACACTATGTTCTTATATTTTTCAGAACAACCTAATGGACAAGGTATACAATTGGCTGATAATGCTTCAGGTATCAGGGATTGTTCCCTTTAGACCATTGGAGGAATGAATATCAAGACCTATGGGGTTAGATTTCCAAAGCCATGCTTTGGGGCCAGGAGAACTTGTCCAGCCTTCTGGCTGCCATACCGGAACAAGATATGGACAGGTGTGGCATTGTTTATGGAAGAAAGTAGCCATGCTTTCCTGGACAACCGATGGTACCAAAACCTCATACTCCATGCAGTCAACCAGTAGAACTCAACATTTTCTAGTATTGGCTAAGTGCACTGGTTCTCCATTCGCACATTTTACCTTAATACGAGATGATATTTTTTTATTTGTATCATAGTTACAAGGTTTCTTTGAACGCCGGGTACAGCTGATTACTGGAAAACACTCTGGACTCCAGCAACGGCCATTTTCTTTATTCTGACATATTCTTATGACTTCAGCCTCTGAAGCAAAGATAAAGCTGGTGATTTTTTGGCATCTACCAGGGTCATTTCTACGATGTTCAGCCATATATTGTGCACAGTTTGTGAATTCCCCGTTTACAATATGCTTTCTTTTAAACTCTTCAAAATTTTGCTCAGCTCGGCTTGGATCTAGGCATGAAGTCGACTCCAGAAGGAGAATTCCAAAAATGACTAGGAAGAAATGCATGATAGACAAAGTGTCTGGATCTGTGGAGAAAATCGTGGAAAAAAATGAAATATAAACTATATATGTTAATCACTTAATGTGAAGCGAAAAAAGAAGAAATATGCAGCACTCACCGATATAGCTGAGAAACTGTGCGTCTTTATTTGCACCTGGACCCGTAGAAGCGAGTAATCGCGAGACGGCCGTTGTCCGGCACCTCCCTCCCCTAGCATTCCTCTAACGTCCTGCATGTCCACACATATATTGATGGAATTTATGTGAAATAAAGACGCACAGTTTTTCAGCTATATTGGTGAGTGCTGCATATTTCTTCTTTTTTCGCTTCACATTGAAATATTCTTATTTTTTCATGCAAGCACCTCCATTTTTTGACTGAATTATATGCCGCAATACTTCAGATAAATAGCTCCGTCTGGTAATGTGGTGATTTGTGTGCCCTAGTATGCCGTTCATCTGTTTTCTCTCTGCTGGGATCATGTTAATCACTTAACTGGAATGGATTTTGCTGCTGCTCACAAACTAATGGAACATTTAAGCTTCAATATAAAAAAAAAAAAAAAAAAAGCAATAGACCAAAGCTCTGTTCACATTTGCGTTCGTTTAGAATGTTTTCATGAAAATTCTGTGTTATTGTTGGTCTTAAAAGAAGAAAGAAAACAACTAAAGCCATAATGAGTCAGTGGGATCTGCTGTGTGATGTCGGTGGCCATCCTAGCAGTACCACTCTTTGTTCAGTCGTATATGGGCTTTACAATTACTCTTGTCAGTAGTGTGTTTTTACACAGTTATACAGTATACGGTTGTGTGAACAAGCCCTAGATTAAAGTCTCTTTTCCCCTTTGTAGCACTCCATTAAAGAGAAAATGATGTGGTGTAGTGGCCATCTTGAATATGATATCTCCTGACCATTGGACCAGAAAAGGTTGTGCAACCATATAGATCTATATATACAGTATATCTTGTTGTAATGAGAAAATAATGTAATGATATCATGATGATGATGATAATAATGATAATAACTTACCAAGATCTTCGTTTAATCAGTATCATTGATTGCCGACTTTGACTTCCTTGAGGCTATTGGACAGTGAGCTAGGTTATTCGTCTTCCCAACCAAATCTAGGTTATATCCTATAAAGGTAATCACTATTCATTATACAATACTGAAGACAACTACATCATTTGACAAGTATATTGGAAACCTCCAGTATAGATTAATGATCATGTGCCACATATAGTATAAAAGACTGAATTATCCTCTAGAGATTTTAGTGCAAAGATGCACCTCCCCACACAAATTATATGGCCTGCAAATCTACATATGTCATCTGAGAGTATCATTATGTAGAGGCATAGACCCTGATTCCATCCCTGTGTCACAGATTGAGCTGCTTGGAGTAGTTTTGATAAAATCTATTGGCATTACACTTGGACTCATGGTAGCACTAGTTTTGATAAAATCACAGTTTTCTCTGCTGGAGATCTAGCAGTGCTCTGAATAATGAGCTCTGTGTAACTCTATCCACACCACTGATTGGCAGCTTTCTGAGCAGAAGCAAATAGCTGATAATCAGTGGTGGGGGCGGGGATTAAAAAAAGCAGGAGGACTACATGGTACGAAACAACTAGTCCTTTAATGATAATCTCCTGGTGATAAAACTCTGATTGAATAGAAACAAAAACAAGTAGCCTGGTAAGTGACGCATCACTAGAATCACGTCTGTGCACCTACATTATGCTACTCTCAGATTACATAGCAAAAACCTACTGACAGATTCTCTTTAAGAGTATCTTATTAGGACAAATGGCACCAATATACATTAGATACCGTAGCTGTTGGCAAAATGGTTGTTCAGCCAACAGCTTTCTCTCCCAACTCCCCCATACACAGAAGCACTCATGTCTTGTATTCTCTACGGGAGAGTCACAGCCAGACTGCTTATCTCCCTGCCAATTGCCAAACAAAAGGATTCGCCACTGAAATTCCAAACCCTTCTCCCCTCTTACATCATCTGTTGGGGAAAGTATGGAGGCCCCCCGTACATATTAGGCTGTCGACCGATCCTGCCAATATTAATGCGTTTAGCCGACTTTATTCTAATTTGCATAGTGGCCTTTAAACTACTATGAACAGTCAATCCTGCGAACAATAGTCTTGTTCCATCCACTTCATCACCATCTAAGGAAAGTCACCACCATTGTGCAGACAGTTCTCGACAGCAAAGCAGAGAACAGGATAATAACGATGATGTTCATTTAAGCCCCCCATAATGTTGTAGGAGGTTGACCACCACTGGTCAAAGTCTTGTGCAACTTGCAGTATATTAGTGGTCCTCAGTCACTGGCTCTACAGTGGTGTATCTCCAACTCCAACCATGCATGGTCAACATGTAGGTCAAATTATTCTATCCTATTCATCCACTATGATGACTTAAAACTTTCTAATTCTTATCAACTAGTTTCATACGATCTGTACCCCCCTTCAGCTGACACACTACCTGACGTGGACTTCAGTCTTAGCTCTCAGCCTTGTAGTCACCTCTGGAGTGAGGGTCTTCTTATATAGGTGAACTGTATCACGACATGATCATCAGTGGGAGGAGGTGTAGAAACATGTGTTGGTGGTTTTGTTTCATTGATTTCATAGATATATTTGTGGTTTATAAAGTGGGCCACATAAACCTGAGACGTGTCATTTTTAATGTTTAATTTTCAAATTAATTTTAATTTGGCAGCAGGAAATATTAAAAAATTTTTTTTTTAAAAAAGCTCAAGTGACTTTGCTCCTGTGTTACACGCTGGTCTTTGTTAATGGAATGGTAATGTGATGTCTCCATGTATCGTAATACATAGCAGAATAGCTTCAGAATGACTTAGCTACCAGGTCCCCCACTGAGCACCTCTGATCGTCTGTAAGGCCTCCTTCACTGGTCCGTATGAAACAAGTGTGTGAAAAAACGTTACCGGTATCACCATTGTGTCATCAGTAGTGTTGAGCATTCCGATACCGCAAGTATCGGGTATCGGCCGATATTAGCTGTATCGGAATTCCGATACTTAGTTCCGATACTTTTTTCATATCGAATACCGGAATTGGAAGTTCCCATAATGCTAGGAGCCCGCTCGATTTGATTCAGCCAATGGGGATCCTCAGAAGTGTGGGCATATCCTGTTAGGCATGTAGGCATGTTAACTACTGGCATGGCTGTGATTGGCTGCTGAAATGATGTCATGATGCACTATAAAAACCGCAGCAGCCGCCATTTCTGGTCACTCTGCTGTGAATTCAGTTAGGGACAGGCTGCTGTTGAAGACTGTGAGGGACAGTTAGAAATAGCGATTCTAAAAATAATATTGTGCTTTATCCAGGCTACATAAACCACCACTGTAGCTTGCTTTTCCCTAGCAGCGCTGTTTTCACAGCTGTCTGCAAGGGCTGTGTGAGTGCAGACCCACGCTGTGTAGTGTGTCCTGCAGGCACGTCTGCTTGTAGGCCGGCCAGCGTGTGTCTCTGCCTCATACACATTTTTCTTTTATTGCTGCTTTTTTTTTCTCCTGTATAGTGTGCTTCCATACGCATCCATATACGTTGGTTGCAAACATAAAGGAGTGGACAGCGGAGCCTTTCAGCAGCCTTTCAGTGCTATAGCCCATTTCTCTGTACTGTTTTTGGCTGTCTGATAGGTCTCTCTGTGTGTGAGTGCAGCTCACGTTGCAGTGTGTTCTACAGCCACCGCTAGCTGTAGTCCGCTCAGCGTGCGTCACTGCCTCATACATAGTCCTTTTTTTGCAGCAAATTTAGCCAGATTTTTGCTCCTATATTAGTGTGCTTCCAACCGCATCCATTGTCATTGGTTGGTTGCAAACACTATATAGGATTAGATAGAGGAGCCTTTTTGCTGGCTTGTGCCCTTCAGGGCCAGCCAGGCTAGTATCACCCTATTTTTTGGAGCCTCATCAGTTGCATTGTAGGTTAGCTTCCTGCATTGTAATCGCTCCAAAAAGTTTGTCATACTATAGCTTTCAAACTTTGGTCACATCCTTTCCTTTCCCCCCACCCAAAAAAAAAAAGGAAATAAAGTTCACCAAACACTCCACTTTACAGTTGTCTAGGCCACATTAGATCATATTAAAGTGTAGTACACACACTCTTAGCCAAATTAGTGTTTCTTATACTGGTTAGCAGGTGTTCAGGAATAAGAACACTAAGCCACCCCTTTTTTACTTTTCTGCCTATCTTTATCAGTCTACCAAGATGAAGAAGGCAGGGAGTAAGGCACGTGGTCGTGGCCGTGGAGTTTCAGCAGGGAGAGGACGTGGGGATTCGGTATCTGCTGCGGCCACCAGTGACCCGGCATCCCCCACTTTTACCAGGCAACAGTCCTTCATGCGCAGCTTTGTAGGACCTCGCCGTACCCCACTGCTGCGTGACGAACAAATTGAAGCCGTTGTCGGATGGATGGCAGCTAACGCATCCACTTCAATGACTTCCGCATCCTCCCAAGGCCAGAGCACTGAAGAGCAACCATCTGTCTCTTCACCACCTGCCAAATTGCCCAGGCAGTCTGAGAGCCCTGGACAGGAGCCATCTCAATCTTTACTTCTGTTCTCAGAATCTGTTGGCTTGGAAAGAGGTGGCCAGCCAAGCAGCATTCTAGAGCGTGAAGAAGAGGGAGTATGCAGTGATGCGCAACTGCTTTGTCCCTCTGAATCTGAAGAGGCGGTTGGGCCAGTGCCTATGGTCAGCACACCTCAGTATGCATCAGATGATGATGAGACTCAGTTGCCAATTTCTGGTGCGTACGGTGCTGGCGAGACAACCCAGGACCAGCCGGTGCTTGAAGAGGGGAGTGGAGATGATGAGGTCCTTGACCCATCATGGCGTCAGCCACAGGAAGGTGGTGGGAGCAGCTCTGAGGAAGAGATTCCCCGAACGGCCAAAAGAGGAGGGAGAGGGCGGGGGCAGACTTGGTTGCCTGTAGCCTCCACTTTGGCACCCGTGAGGAGCAATCCTCTTCCAAAGCACAAAACGGGCGCTCCCAGGACTTGCAGTGCGTGGTCTTTTTTTGACACAGTTGCAGATGACATTTGCTTTGTCAAATGCAAGCTGTGTCATCACAAAGTGAAACGAGGGAAAAATGTGAGCAACCTCAATACCACAAATATGTGGAAACATGTGCGTACCAAGCACGAGGTGGAGTTACACAGACACACTGAAGATGTAGGCCAACCTTCAGCAGCACCTACCACCTCTTCAGCTCGTGTTGGGGCCTCTTCCTCCAGCTCACACACAGCTGGTTCGGCTTCCTCACTGGAACGCCATGGAAGAACCACTGCCACTGTTGTCCAGAGACCCAGTGAAATTCCACCCACTGAACCACGTTCGCAGTCATCAGCACCCTCCCAGGCCACTCACCAGCAATCGGTAGCACAGGCATGGGAGAAAAAGCGGCCATACTCGGCAAACCATTCCCGAGCACTGGCTCTGAATGCCGGCATTGCCAAACTACTGGCCCTTGAGATGCTGTCATTCAGGCTGGTGGAGACTGACACATTCCGGAACTTTATGTCATTGGCAGTTCCACAATACAATGTGCCCAGACGCTTTTATTTCAGCAGGCAAGCTGTCCCTGCCCTGCAAAAGCATGTGGAGGGAAAAATTAAAAATGCGCTACTAAATGCCATCAGTAGCAAGGTCCACCTGACCACCGATGCGTGGACCAGTAGCCATGGACAGGGATGATACCTTTCCCTCACTGCCCATTGGGTCAATGTTGTGGAGCCGGGTACAGATCTGGAGAGTGGCTCTGTACGTATTCTGCCAACTCCAAGGATTGCAGGAATGCAGTCTGTACATATTGAGTACTCCTCCTACTCTAGTTCCTCGGAATCAGCACTGCGTGAGCCTGTTAGGCCAGATATGAGCACAGGTGTGGCCAAACGTCAACAGGCCGTCCTTAAATTAATTTCTTTGGGGAATCGGAGCCACACAGCACAGGAGCTCTGGAATGCCATCAAGCAGGAGAGCGATGTGTGGTTTGTGCCAGCGAATCTCCAGCCAGGTTTGGTAGTGAGTGACAATGGCCGAAATCTAGTGGCAGCTCTGGGCCTAGGCAACCTCACTCACATACCATGTCTGGCACACGTGCTCAATTTGGTCGTGCAGAGCTTTCTGAGGGACTATCCGGATCTTGATGCACTGCTGCACAAGGTTCGCCTAGAGTGTGCTCACTTGCGGCGTTCCAGCATGGCAAGATCGCGCATTGCATCTCTGCAACGCCGATTCCGCCTGCCAGAACATCGCATCATATGTGACCTCCCCACCAGGTGGAATTCAACGTTACATATGTTGGAGCGGTTGTGTGAGCAGCAGGCAGCAGTAATGGAGTACCAGCTGCATCAGGCGCAAACAAGTCGCACTGTGCGCCGGACACACTTCACCACCACTGAGTGGGCCACTATGAGGGACATCTGCCAAGTTTTGCGTGCCTTCGATGACTCCACGCGGATGGCCAGTGCAGATGATGCACTAATCAGCATGACTGTCCCCCTCATCTGTCTGCTTCAAAAAACCTTACAAGCACTAAGTGAGGAGGTTTTTGAAGAGGTCGAGGATGAGCAGTCAGAAATGCCATCTGCTTCTGGCAAGTCTGCGCAACGTGCTTCCACACAAAGGCCCAGGCAGGGGACACTTAGTGAGGAGGATGACGAGGAGTCAATGGAGGAGGAGGAACACATCTCTCCAGAGGAGGGAGGTACACAAGGCTCTAGTAGTCAGTGTGTACAGCGAGGGTGGGGTGATGCTGAGCAGGCAGAGATGCTGCCTCAAGCTGGGGACAGCGTTTCCAGTCCAGTTGGCAGTCTGCAGCACATGGTTGATTTCATGCTGCAGTGCTTGTTAAATGACCGCCGCATCGCCAACATTCTCCACACGGCTGATTATTGGGTGTACACCCTCCTAGATCCTCGCTACCGGGACAACTTACAAAGCCTCATACCACAGTTGAACCGGGAGCGAAAAATGCGGGAGTACCAAGAAACACTTGTGCAGGCCATCATGTTCTCCATTCCCCCCACAAGTGTTGCTGGTAGTGCTTTTCAAAGCAGCCATGTGGGTAGAGGCAGTGGAGGAAGCTCTGCACAAAGAGGTAGCAGAGGCAGTGCCGCAGGACAAGGCAAGGCCAGTATGGCCCAAATGTGGAAAAGTTTTGTGGGACCGCCACAAACGGCTACACCATCACAGACGGCTCCAGTCAGCAGGAGGCAACGTTTCCGTCAGATGGTGACAGACTACTTGTCGTGCCCTGTTAGTGTTCTCCCAGACGGCTCTTCCCCGTTCAAGTATTGGGTCTCTAAGCTGGATACATGGCCAGAGCTTAGCCAGTATGCATTGGAGGTGCTGGCTTGCCCTGCTGCCAGTGTATTATCGGAACGTGTCTTTAGTGCTGCAGGTGGTGTGGTAACAGACCGTCGCACGCGACTATCCGCCGATAATGTTGACCGGCTTACTTTTGTGAAAATGAACAAGGCCTGGATCTCACCTGAATTTGCCAGTCCTCTTCCAGAATAAATAATTGGCTGGCAACAGTATCCAAGTCTCCTGTTGTGTTCATGTTTCTATGACCTGAACTTTATTTCCTGGGCTACAGCAACGCCCGTTGTTGCTCAGAAGTGCTGTCCACACAGACAAAACACTCGCTCATGTGTAAGTGGGGTTCGGTAACGTCAGCTGATCCCCTGCTGTGTGTACGGCAAACTCTCCTGCTGCCTACAACTTCTGACTACCTCTGATTTAATATGTTCTCTGATTTGCCCTCTGTCTCCACTCTGTTTTGAGTATTTCCTCCGGCCTACAACACCGCCTGTTTCTGCTCTCAAGTGCCGTCTGAACAATCCACACTTGTTCCTGGGGTACCTGGGTCCTGTAACATCTGCTCATCTCCAGAGTTGAGCACGGCAATGTCTCCTGCTTTGTCTACATTCCCACTACTTGTAGTGGAAATGTGGACAGAGCAGGAGACATTGCCTGACTCACCTCTAGGGAGAAGCTGCTGTTACAGAACCCCAGTAACACAGGAACAAGTGTGGGTTGTGCAGACGGCATTTAAGAACAGCAACTGGCGTGGTTGGAAGCCAGCGGAAATACTCGAAACAGAGTGAAGACAGAGGCCTAATTGGAGTACGTTGACAGTTAGTAGTAGTCTAGAAACAATCGCAAACTGCCACCAAGTAGGCCTCGGCCTACTACCTGATTTTCCCTGGGCTCCGACACCGCCAGTTGGTGCTCAGAAGTGCTGTCAGCACAGAAAAACACACTCGTTCATGTGAAAGTGGGGTTCGGTAACGTCAGCTGATCCCCTGCTGTGTGTATGGCAAAGTGTCCTGCTCCCTCCACAGTCAAACAACCTCAGATTTACACCTGGCTCCAAGTAGGCCTCGGCCTACTACCTCATTTTCCCTGGGCTCCGACAACGCCAGTTGGTGCTCGGAAGTGCTGTCCACACAGAAAAACACACTCGTTCATGTGAAAGTGGGGTTCGGTAACGTCAGCTGATCCCCTGCTGTGTGGCGGGCAAACTGCTGCTGCCTCCAAATTTTATCTACTTCAGATTTAAACATTCTCTGATTTGGCCTCTGTCTCCACTCTGTCTCTAGTATTTCCCCTGACCTCCAACACCGCCAGTTCCTGCTCACAGTTGCCGTCCACGCATTCCACACGTGTTCCTGTGTTACTGGGGTTCTGTTACGTCAGCAGATCCCCCAATGTGTGTCCGCCACTGTCTCCTGCGCTGTCCACCTTCCCACTGCAAGCGGTGGGAATGTGGACAGAGCAGGAGACAGTGGCAGACACACATCAGGGGATCTGCTGACATTACAGAATCCCAGTAACACAGGAACACGTGTGGATTGGGCAGACGGCTACTGTACGCATAAACTGTCGGTGTTGGTGGTCACGTGAAATCCTGGAAACAGAGTGGAGACAGATGCCTAATTGGAGCACGTTGACAGCCTGTTGTAGCCTACAAACAATGTAAAACTGCCACCAAGTAGGCCTCGGCCTGCACCCTGGTTGTCCCTGGGCTCCAACAACGCTAGTTGGTGCTCGGAAGTGCTGTCCACACAGAAAAACACACTCGTTCATGTGAAAGTGGGGGTCAGTAACGTCAGCTGATCCCCTGCTGTGTGGAGGGCAAACTGTCCTGCTCCCTCCAAAGTCAAAATACCTCAGCTTTACACCTGGCTCCTAGTAGGCCTCGGCCTGCACCATGATTGTCCCTGGGCTCCAACACCGCCAGTTGGTGCTCGGAAGTGCTGTCCACACAGAAAAACACACTCGTTCATGTGAAAGTGGGGGTCAGTAACGTCAGCTGATCCCCTGCTGTGTGGAGGGCAAAGTGTCCTGCTCCCTCCAAAGTCAAAATACCTCAGCTTTACACCTGGCTCCTAGTAGGCCTCGGCCTGCACCATGATTGTCCCTGGGTTCCAACAACGCTAGTTGGTGCTCGGAAGTGCTGTCCACACAGAAAAACACACTCGTTCATGTGAAAGTGGGGTTCAGTAATGTCAGCTGATCCCCTGCTGTGTGGAGGGCAAACTGCTGCTGCCTCCAAATTGTAACTACTTCAGATTTAAACATTCTCTGATTTGGCCTCTGTCTCCACTCTGTCTCTAGTATTTCCCCTGACCTCCAACACCGCCAGTTCCTGCTCACAGTTGCCGTCCACGCATTCCACACGTGTTCCTGTGTTACTGGGGTTCTGTAACGTCAGCAGATCCCCCAATATGTGTCCGCCACTGTCTCCTGCGCTGTCCACCTTCCCACTGCAAGCGGTGGGAATGTGGACAGAGCAGGAGACAGTGGCAGACACACATCAGGGGATCTGCTGACATTACAGAACACCAGTAACACAGGAACACGTGTGGATTGGGCAGACGGCTACTGTACGCATAAACTGGCGGTGTTGGTAGTCACGTGAAATCCTGGAAACAGAGTGGAGACAGATGCCTAATTGGAGCACGTTGACAGTCTGTTGTAGCCTACAAGCAATGTAAAACTGCCACCAAGTAGGCCTCGGCCTGCACCCTGGTTCTCCCTGGGCTCCAACAACGCTAGTTGGTGCTCGGAAGTGCTGTCCACACAGAAAAACACACTCGTTCATGTGAAAGTGGGGGTCAGTAACGTCAGCTGATCCCCTGCTGTGTGGAGGGCAAACTGTCCTGCTCCCTCCAAAGTCAAAATACCTCAGCTTTACACCTGGCTCCTAGTAGGCCTCGGCCTGCACCATGATTGTCCCTGGGCTCCAACACCGCCAGTTGGTGCTCGGAAGTGCTGTCCACACAGAAAAACACACTCGTTCATGTGAAAGTGGGGGTCAGTAACGTCAGCTGATCCCCTGCTGTGTGGAGGGCAAAGTGTCCTGCTCCCTCCAAAGTCAAAATACCTCAGCTTTACACCTGGCTCCTAGTAGGCCTCGGCCTGCACCATGATTGTCCCTGGGCTCCAACACCGCCTGTTGGTGCTCGGAAGTGCTGTCCACACAGAAAAACACACTCGTTCATGTGAAAGTGGGGTTCAGTAACGTCAGCTAATCCCCTGCTGTGTGGAGGGCAAACTGCTGCTGCCTCCAAATTGTAACTACTTCAGATTTAAACATTCTCTGATTTGGCCTCTGTCTCCACTCTGTCTCTAGTATTTCCCCTGACCTCCAACACCGCCAGTTCCTGCTCACAGTTGCCGTCCACGCATTCCACACGTGTTCCTGTGTTACTGGGGTTCTGTAACGTCAGCAGATCCCCCAATATGTGTCCGCCACTGTCTCCTGCGCTGTCCACCTTCCCACTGCAAGCGGTGGGAATGTGGACAGAGCAGGAGACAGTGGCAGACACACATCAGGGGATCTGCTGACATTATAGAATCCCAGTAACACAGCAACACGTGTGGATTGGGCAGACGGCTGCTGTACGCATAAACTGGCGGTGTTGGTGGTCACGTGAAATCCTGGAAACAGAGTGGAGACAGATGCCTAATTGGAGCACGTTGACAGTCTGTTGTAGCCTACAAACAATCTAAAACTACCACCAAGTAGGCCTCGGCCTACACCATGATTGTCCCTGGGCTCCAACAACGCCAGTTGGTGCTCGGCAGTGTCTTTGGCACGGGGACTCCCTGTTGCCCAGCCTGGTTTCAGCACGCCTGCTGTTTCCGGGTAGTGTCAAGGTCACTATGCCACCAATCCGTTGTCCTGTCGTCTTGCGGCCGGGTTAGCCGACTCTACGGTGCCTGCAGTTTAGGTGACTCCTATGTGGGCTGCGGGAACTGGCACTGAAGGCTGGATCCGTAGTGCCAATGGGACATGGACCCCCTGTAGGACTGTGGGTTTTGGTAACTGCGGCCGGCTTGCGGCCTGGCTACTTTGCTTTCAATGGGTACCTTCTGCTACCCACCCGGGTTCCAGCACTGTCTGCTGGTTCTCGCCAGAGCCTTTGGCCTAGGTGCCTCCATCTCGGTATCCGAGGTCCAGCACCGTCAGCTGGTCCTTGGTAGTGCTTTCTAGCACAGGTACCTCCTGCCTAGTAACCGTGGTCCAGCACCGTCAGCTGTTCCTCGGTAGTGCCATTGGCTCTTGTAGCTTTTGCTACCCATCTGGGTTCCAGCACCGTCAGCTGGTTCTCGGCAGTGTCTTTGGCACGGGGACTCCCTGTTGCCCAGCCTGGTTCCAGCACGCCTGCTGTTTCCGGGTAGTGTCAAGGTCCCTATGCCACCAATCCGTTGTCCTGTCGTCTTGCGGCCGGGTTAGCCGACTCTACGGTGCCTGCAGTTTAGGTGACTCCTATGTGGGCTGCGGGAACTGGCACTGAAGGCTGGATCCGTAGTGCCAATGGGACATGGACCCCCTGTAGGACTGTGGGTTTCGGTAACTGCGGCCGGCTTGCGGCCTGGCTACTTTGCTTTCAATGGGTACCTTCTGCTACCCACCCGGGTTCCAGCATTGTCTGCTGGTTCTCGCCAGAGCCTTTGGCCTAGGTGCCTCCATCTCGGTATCCGAGGTCCAGCACCGTCAGCTGGTCCTTGGTAGTGCTTTTTAGCACAGGTACCTTCTGCTTAGTAACCGTGGTCCAGCACCGTCAGTTGGTCCTCGGTAGTGCCATTGGCTCTTGTTCCTTCTGCTACCCATCCGGGTGCCAGCACTGTCTGCTGGTTCTCACCACAGCCTTTGGCCTAGGTGCCTCCATCTCGGTATCCGAGGTCCAGCACCGTCAGCTGGTCCTTGGTAGTGCTTTCTAGCACAGGTACCTCCTGCCTAGTAACCGTGGTCCAGCACCGTCAGCTGTTCCTCGGTAGTGCCATTGGCTCTTGTAGCTTTTGCTACCCATCTGGGTTCCAGCACCGTCAGCTGGTTCTCGGCAGTGTCTTTGGCACGGGGACTCCCTGTTGCCCAGCCTGGTTCCAGCACGCCTGCTGTTTCCGGGTAGTGTCAAGGTCACTATGCCACCAATCCGTTGTCCTGTCGTCTTGCGGCCGGGTTAGCCGACTCTACGGTGCCTGCAGTTTAGGTGACTCCTATGTGGGCTGCGGGAACTGGCACTGAAGGCTGGGTCCGTAGTGCCAATGGGACATGGACCCCCTGTAGGACTGTGGGTTTCGGTAACTGCGGCCGGCTTGCGGCCTGGCTACTTTGCTTTCAATGGGTACCTTCTGCTACCCACCCGGGTTCCAGCACTGTCTGCTGGTTCTCGCCAGAGCCTTTGGCCTAGGTGCCTCCATCTCGGTATCCGAAGTCCAGCACCGTCAGCTGGTCCTTGGTAGTGCTTTCTAGCACAGGTACCTCCTGCCTAGTAACCGTGGTCCAGCACCGTCAGCTGTTCCTCGGTAGTGCCATTGGCTCTTGTAGCTTTTGCTACCCATCTGGGTTCCAGCACCGTCAGCTGGTTCTCAGCAGTGTCTTTGGCATGGGTACTCCCTGTTGCCCAGCCTGTTTTCAGCACGCCTGCTGTTTCCGGGTAGTGTCAAGGTCACTATGCCACCAATCCGTTGTCCTGTCGTCTTGCGGCCGGGTTAGCTGACTCTACGGTGCCTGCAGTTTAGGTGACTCCTATGTGGGCTGCGGGAACTGGCACTGAAGGCTGGATCCGTAGTGCCAATGGGACATGGACCCCCTGTAGGACTGTGGGTTTCGGTAACTGCGGCCGGCTTGCGGCCTGGCTACTTTGCTTTCAATGGGTACCTTCTGCTACCCACCCGGGTTCCAGCACTGTCTGCTGGTTCTCGCCAGAGCCTTTGGCCTAGGTGCCTCCATCTCGGTATCCGAGGTCCAGCACCGTCAGCTGGTCCTTGGTAGTGCTTTTTAGCACAGGTACATTCTGCTTAGTAACCATGGTCCAGCACCGTCAGTTGGTCCTCGGTAGTGCCATTGGCTCTTGTTCCTTCTGCTACCCATCCGGGTGCCAGCACTGTCTGCTGGTTCTCGCCACAGTCTTTGGCCTAGGTGCCTCCATCTCGGTATCCGAGGTCCAGCACCGTCAGCTGGTCCTTGGTAGTGCTTTTTAGCACAGGTACCTTCTGCTTAGTAACCGTGGTCCAGCACCGTCAGTTGGTCCTCGGTAGTGCCATTGGCTCTTGTTCCTTCTGCTACCCATCCGGGTGCCAGCACTGTCTGCTGGTTCTCGCCACAGCCTTTGGCCTAGGTGCCTCCATCTCGGTATCCAAGGTCCAGCACCGTCAGCTGGTCCTTGGTAGTGCTTTTTAGCACAGGTACCTTCTGCTTAGTAACCGTTGTCCAGCACCGTCAGTTGGTCCTCGGTAGTGCCATTGGCTCTTGTTCCTTCTGCTACCCATCCGGGTGCCAGCACTGTCTGCTGGTTCTCGCCAGTTTCTCAGCCTTCTTGTACCTTCTGCTCCATTTCCAAGATCAAGCTTTTTGAAATTGTCTTTGGTAATCCTTATTGATCTCCATGACGATGACCCTGATGATGACGACCCTGAAGACCACACCAAAGAAGACCAGAAATATGACCCTAAATAATAAGACCAAGAGGACAAAGAACATGAAGACAACCACCAAGATACAGAACAAAAGACAGAAGAACAAGAAGCAGAAGAAGCAAAAGCAGAAGAACAGAAAGCAGAAGAACATTAAGCATAAGACAAAAAATCAGCATAGAAGAAATCAAAATTATAAGCAGAAGAAGACTAAGCAGTAAATGGGGGTGAGTCCGTTCCTCCTCGTGGTGCCCCTGGAAAATGCCTGCTGCTGCAGGCCAAACTGAACGCGGACAAATCCTGTTGTAAATCTTTTGTGACAGGCAGAACGTAAGGTGTAATCTTATAACTTTTATAGATAAGTACTACAGGAATGCCTGTCACCATAAGAAAATGAAGAAAAAGAAGAATAGGAAGAAGATGAAGAAATAGCATATGAAAATTAATAATAGCTGAATAAGAAGAATATGAAGAATGGAAAAAAAAAATTAATGGGAAGAAGGTGAAGAAGAAGAAGATGAATAAGGTGAAGAAAAAGTTGATGAAAAAATTGCTACTGCTGCGGATCATGAAGGAGAAAGTGTGGGAGAAGTACAAAAGAAGGTGAAGAGCATGGAAGTTGCGAAACATACATATCTGACTAAATATAAAAAAGTTAACATAGTCAATATCTTTTTAACTCTGAATGTCTTGAAAAAAAAATTGGAATTGATGCTATGCCATGTGATTTGAATAAACCACTATGTTTTTAATGTCTCCTCCACCTCCCACAATACATTCTACATGATTCTTATTTGTTAAGGTCACCAATGACCTCTTAACTGCCAAGAGCAAGCGACACTACTCTGTCCTCCTCCTCCTGGACCTGTCGGCTGCCTTTGACACAGTGGACCATTCCCTATTATTACAGACCCTCTCATCCCTCGGCATCACAGACTTGGCCCTCTCCTGGATCTCATCATACCTAACAGACCGGACATTCAGCGTCTCCCACTCACACACCACCTCCTCACCTCGCCCCCTATCTGTCGGAGTCCCACAAGGTTCAGTCCTTGGGCCCCTGCTGTTCTCTATTTACACCTTTGGCCTGGGACAGCTCATAGAATCTCATGGCTTTCAGTATCATCTTTATGCTGATGACACACAGATCTACATCTCTGGACCAGATATCACCTCCCTACTAACCAGAATCCCTCAATGTCTGTCCACTATTTCATCCTTCTTCTCCACTAGATATCTGAAACTCAACATGGACAAAACAGAATTCATCATCTTTCCCCATCTCACGTGACCCCCCCTACGAACCTATCAATTACAGTAAATGACTGCCCACTCTCCCCAGTCCCACAAGCTCGCTGCCTCGGAGTAATCCTTGACGCTGATCTCTCCTTCAAACCACATATCCAAACCCTTTCCACTTCATGCCGACTTCAACTCAAAAATATTTCACGCATCCGTTCATTCCTCACCCAAGAATCTGCAAAAACCCTAGTCCATGCCCTCATCATCTCTCGCCTTGACTACTGCAACCTCATGCTCTGTGGCCTCCCCTCAAACACTCTCGCACCCCTCCAATCTATTCTAAACTCTGCTGCCCGACTAATCCACCTGTCCCCCCCGCTATTCCCCAGCTTCTCCCCTGTGACGACTCCTGGAGTGGACCCTCTGGGTCGTGACACCAACCCTCCCAGGGCGAGCTGACCTAGTGAAGACCACCCCCTATACAGGGAGTGTCAGGGGCAAGCCCCAGGGGGTGAGGCACCACGACTGCTGGCACCAGGCGGCCGGCTCACAGGAGACACGAGTGGGTGAGAGTGTCTGCAGGAACGTGTAAAGTGTGGACACGGGAACACGTGGTATACAGAGACTTCGTTCGTCCGGGTGTGAGTGAAGCAGGAAGCGTGCAAGGAGCACGTCAGAGCACTGAGTCAGGCAGCAGGTGTGCCAGGAGGTACAACTGAGTATAAGACAGAGCACGGAATCGGAGTGTGTGCCAGGAGGCACGACTGAGTATAAGACAGAGTACAGGGTAAGAGCGTGTGCCAGGAGGCACAACCGAGTATGAGACAGAGTACAGTGTCAGAGCATGTGCCAGGAGGCACAACCGAGTACGAGACAGAACACAGGGTCAGAGCGTGTGCCAGGAGGCACAACCAAGTACAAAGCAGAGTGCAGATTCAGAGCGTGTGCCAAGAGGCACAACAGAGTGCAAGGCAGAGGACCTGAGTACAGCGCACAGCCAGGCAGGGACACGGCAGACCAAGCCAGGAAGCACAACAATAATCAGGCACCTCCCCTAGGGGGAGGTCGTCTGATATAGCACATGACTACTACTGGTTCCGGGTCAGGAACTAGCCAGAAAGCACATGACCACTACAGGTTCCGGGTCAGGTCCTCCATTACCATAGAGAGGACCAAGCCCTATACAGCACTGACAGGAGCGCGCAAGCGCAAACGTGACATGTAGGAGGAGGCCCGGGGACGAGAGCTGCGCGTGCGCACCCTACGGGACCCCCGGAGTGACCGCAGCTCCGGAAGAGATGACGTCGGGACCGAGGTCCCGCCCCCAGGTGAGCACGGCGTGACAGTACCCCCCCCTTTACGCCCCCTCTTTCTAAAACTGGAGAGGAACTTAGACAAAATCTGGGGTGCGTGGATATTCTCCCTGGGTTCCCATGACCTCTCCTCGGGGCCAAAACCCTTCCAATCGACCAGGAACATGGTTCTCCCTCTTACCTTCTTCATGGCCAAAATGTCATTCACCTCAAACTCATCCCCCAAGCCAACAGGCTGGGGTGTGTGGCCTGGAGAAGGATGAAATCGGTTAAGAACCACAGGTTTTAGGAGAGACACATGGAAGGAATTGGGAATACGGAGTGAAGGAGGCAGCTTCAATTTGTAAGCAACATCATTAATCCGCCTGAGGACCTCAAAAGGACCAATGTAACGGGGACCCAGTTTGTAAGATGGTACCTTAAGGCGGACGTATTTGGTGGAGAGCCACACCTTGTCACCAGGGAGAAATGGAGGAACGTCCAGGCGCCTCTTGTCAGCGTGTAATTTCATTCTGTCCCGTGCTTTCTCGAGAGCGGTTTTGGTCTCCTGCCATACCCTGGAGAACTCCACAGACTGAGAATCGGCAGCAGGTACCCCCGAGACAGGAAGTACCGGTAGAGGCACATTGAGATGCTGTCCAAAGACGATGAAGAAAGGAGACTTGGTAGACGATTCACTGGAGTGATTATTGTAGGCGAACTCAGCCCAAGGAAGTAGACTGACCCAGTCATTCTGATGAGCATTAGAAAAATGCCGGAGATAGGATGTAAGGATCTGGTTGGTACGTTCCACCTGCCCATTGGTTTGGGGGTGATAGGCGGAAGAGAAATCCAATGACACTTTCATGAGTCCGCATAGAGCTCTCCAGAACCGGGAGGTGAATTGGACCCCTCTATCCGACACGATGTGCTGGGGGAAGCCGTGAATCCTGAAGATATGGGAAATGAAGATCTTCGCCAAGTCAGGAGCAGAGGGTAGTCCGGGAAGAGGAATGAAGTGAGCCATCTTTGAAAATCGGTCTACAACCACCAAGACCACAGTACAACCGGAAGAACAAGGCAGATCAGTAATGAAATCCATGGCTATGTGCTGCCATGGAGCCGACGGAATGGGAAACGGGAACAGAAGACCGGAGGGTGGTTGTCTGGGTATCTTGTTCTGGGCACAGGACGGGCAAGATGCTACAAAGTCTTTAACATCCTGGGAGAGTGAAGGCCACCAATAATGGCGAGAGATTAAGTCCAAAGTCCTTTTGACACCAACGTGGCCGGCAATCTTGGACGAATGTCCCCAATTTAGCACTCGTTTTCGGTTATTCTCAGCCACAAAGGTTCTTCCCGGAGGTAACGTGGTTAACCTGACAGGAGCTACAGTAATTACTTTGGATAAATCAATGATATGAGAGGGTTCTTCCTCTGCATCAGACGACAGGAATGATCTTGACAACGCATCCGCTCTAACGTTCTTATCGCCGGGCCGAAAATGTAGCTCAAAGTCAAAGCGGGCGAAGAATAGGGACCACCTGGCTTGCCGAGGATTGAGCCTCTGTGCGGACTGGATGTACGCCAGGTTCTTATGGTCTGTGAAGATCTTGAATGGATGTATGGCACCCTCCAGTAAGTACCTCCACTCCTCCAAGGCCAACTTAATGGCCAATAGCTCTTTGTCGCCAATGGAGTAGTTCTGCTCAGTGGAGGAAAATACTTTAGAAAAGAAGCCACAGGTGACAAAACGTCCAGAAGAGGATTTCTGCAGAAGGACTGCGCCAGCCCCAGTAGAGGATGCGTCTACCTCGAGAGTGAAAGGTCTACTAACCTCAGGTCGGTGAAGCGCCGGAGCAGCGGCGAAGGCTTGTTTCAACGACTGGAAGGCCTCTTCAGCCTCAGAGGGCCAAGCCTTTGGGTTAGCTCCCTTGCAGATAAGGGACGAGATGGGGCGAACCAACGAGGAAAAATGAGGAACGAACTGTCGGTAGTAGTTCGCAAAACCAAGGAAGCGTTGGATTGCCTTCACCCCATGGGGCTGTGGCCAATCGAGGACGGCGGACACTTTTGCCGGATCCATGCATAGACCTGATTCTGAGATAATGTACCCCAAGAATGGCAGGGACGTTTGCTCGAAGGCACATTTCTCAAGCTTGGCATAAAGGCGGTTCTCCCTCAGGCGCTGGAGGACTTGACGCACGTTCTTTCTGTGGGCGGAGAGGTCTGGAGAAAAAACGAGGATGTCATCCAGATAGACTACCACGCAGGAGTACAGCATATCCCGGAAGACGTCATTCACGAACTCCTGGAAAACCGCTGGGGCATTGCAGAGGCCGAAGGGCATGACCAAGTACTCGTAGTGACCGTCTCTGGTGTTAAAGGCGGTCTTCCACTCATCCCCGGAACGAATGCGGATCAAGTTGTAGGCCCCACGAAGATCCAGTTTGGTGAAAATTCGAGCTCCTCTAAGTCGGTCAAAGAGCTCCGGGATCAATGGCAATGGGTACTTGTTCTTGACCGTGATATTGTTCAGGCCTCGGTAGTCTATGCAAGGACGGAGGGAGCCGTCCTTCTTTTTTACAAAGAAAAATCCCGCTCCCGCGGGCGAGGAGGACTTACGGATGAAACCTCTAGCAAGGTTCTCCTGGATATAGTCAGACATAGCTTGGGTCTCAGCAGGGGATAGCGGGTATATCCTACCCCTGGGTGGCGTAGAACCAGGAATGAGGTCAATCGGACAGTCATATGGCCGATGGGGGGGCAGAGTCTCGGCCTCCTTCTTGTCGAAAACATCTGCAAAGGACCAGTAAGCCGACGGCAGACCTGTAGGTGCCGGGGATGGACCGGCAGAGTTCATCAGACGGACGGGCAACAGGCACTTCTCCTGACAGAACGGTCCCCATCGGAGTATCTCGCCCGACCGCCAGTCCAGGGTTGGCTCATGAGTCCGTAGCCAAGGGAGGCCTAGAAGAAGTGCGTGAGACATGGTGGACAAGACGAGGAAGGAGATCTTCTCCAGGTGCAGGGCTCCGATCTGCAGCTCGATCTCTTCGGTGGCCTGGGTAACGGACTCCAGCACGGACGTACCATTGACCGAAACAATCGACCGAGGAGTCTCCAGGGATCTGACAGGAATCCGGTATTTTTTAACCGCCTCGAGTGTGATAAAATTCCCCTCCGCGCCAGAATCCAGGAAAGCCTCCTCAGAATAACGCTTGGCACCGAGATTCAATAATACGGACACGAGCAGGGGAGGAGAGGAATCACGTACACCTAGGGAGGCCTCTCCTATCAACCCTAGGCGGAGAAGTTTCCCGGCTTCTTGGAGCAGGAACGGAGGAGGTGAGAGGAGCTCCTCTCTCTGGCTAATTCACGGGCACGTTCCTGAAACCGCAGGTCGATGCGTGTCGCCAGTGAGATCAGATCCTCTAAAGAGGTGGGAGTATCCCGACCTGCCAGTACATCTTTGATCCGACTGGACAGGCCACGCCAAAAGATCCCTACGAGAGCCTCGTTGTTCCAACCGAGTTCGGAGGCCAAGGTACGAAAACGGATGGCATACTGTCCTACCGGTAGCGTACCCTGATGGAGGTTAAAGAGGGACTCGGTGATAGAGGCCAGCCGACCCGGCTCGTCGAACACCTTGCGGAAGGTGTCCAAAAAGGTGGAAAGCCGAGAGACGAGTGGGTCATTGCGCTCCCAGAGGGGGTTCACCCATGCTAATGCCTCCCCCTCTAAGTGTGAAACAATAAAGGCAATTTGGGCGCGCTCAGTGGGATAGTGCTGCGGCAAAAGCTCAAAATGTAACCGGCATTGGTTCAGAAATCCTCGACAAAACTTAGGGTCCCCGCTATATCGGGGTGGCTTGCCGAGGCGCGGCATCGGGTGCGGGGCCAAGGACTGGGCAGAAACGGATTGTATGGCCGACAAACGAGACTCCATGGATTTCAAAAAGACCATAATCCTGGTCTGACTCTCCCGTAGGAACACCAGTTCCTTTTGGATGGAGGTGGTGGCACCAGCGAGGTCCATGGCCTGATTATACTGTGACGACTCCTGGAGTGGACCCTCTGGGTCGTGACACCAACCCTCCCAGGGCGAGCTGACCTAGTGAAGACCACCCCCTATACAGGGAGTGTCAGGGGCAAGCCCCAGGGGGTGAGGCACCACGACTGCTGGCACCAGGCGGCCGGCTCACAGGAGACACGAGTGGGTGAGAGTGTCTGCAGGAACGTGTAAAGTGTGGACACGGGAACACGTGGTATACAGAGACTTCGTTCGTCCGGGTGTGAGTGAAGCAGGAAGCGTGCAAGGAGCACGTCAGAGCACTGAGTCAGGCAGCAGGTGTGCCAGGAGGTACAACTGAGTATAAGACAGAGCACGGAATCGGAGTGTGTGCCAGGAGGCACGACTGAGTATAAGACAGAGTACAGGGTAAGAGCGTGTGCCAGGAGGCACAACCGAGTATGAGACAGAGTACAGTGTCAGAGCATGTGCCAGGAGGCACAACCGAGTACGAGACAGAACACAGGGTCAGAGCGTGTGCCAGGAGGCACAACCAAGTACAAAGCAGAGTGCAGATTCAGAGCGTGTGCCAAGAGGCACAACAGAGTGCAAGGCAGAGGACCTGAGTACAGCGCACAGCCAGGCAGGGACACGGCAGACCAAGCCAGGAAGCACAACAATAATCAGGCACCTCCCCTAGGGGGAGGTCGTCTGATATAGCACATGACTACTACTGGTTCCGGGTCAGGAACTAGCCAGAAAGCACATGACCACTACAGGTTCCGGGTCAGGTCCTCCATTACCATAGAGAGGACCAAGCCCTATACAGCACTGACAGGAGCGCGCAAGCGCAAACGTGACATGTAGGAGGAGGCCCGGGGACGAGAGCTGCGCGTGCGCACCCTACGGGACCCCCGGAGTGACCGCAGCTCCGGAAGAGATGACGTCGGGACCGAGGTCCCGCCCCCAGGTGAGCACGGCGTGACATCCCCTCTGTCAATCCCTTCACTGGCTCCCAATTGCCCAGAGACTCCATTACAAAACCCTAACCATGACATACAAAACCATCCACAACTTGTCTCCTCCATACATCTGTGACCTCGTCTCCCGGTACTTTCCTGCACGCAACCTCCGATCCTCACAAGATCTCCTTCTCTACTCCCCTCTTATCTCCTCTTCCCACAATCGCATACAAGATTTCTCTCGCGCATCACCCCTACTCTGGAACTCTCTACCACAACATATCAGACTCTCACCTACCATCGAAACCTTCAAAAAGAGCCTGAAGACCCACCTCTTCCGACAAGCCTATAACCTGCAGTAACCACCGATCGACCAAACCGCTGCACGACCAGCTCTACCCTCGCCTACTGTATTATCACCCATCCCTTGAAGATTGTGAGCCCTCGCGGGCAGGGTCCTCTCTCCTCCTGTACCAGTTATGACTTGTATTGTTTAAGATTATTGTACTTGTTTTTATGTATACCCCTCCTCACATGTAAAGCGCCATGGAATAAATGGCGCTATAACAATAAATAATAATAATAATAATAATTTGTTTTCAATTATGTAGAATTAGCCAACAAGGAAATAAAGGCCTTTTTTAAATTCCGATACCGGAAATCCCATTGACTTGAATGGGACTTCCGGTATCGGAATCGGCGATACCCGATATTTTTTTCGTATCGGGCGATACCATCCGATACGATATTTTTGGGTATCGAACGGTATCGCTCAACACTAGTCATCAGTGTATCCGTAAAAACACAGACATGTGAGCAGCCCCATAGGTTATAAAGGGTATGTGTGGGATCGGTAAAAAAAAAATGAATACCACATGTACTGAAAACACGGATGTGTGAAGGAGGCCTACGAGGATTGACTATGTTGGAATAGGTCACAACTTCAGGTAAGCAAGACCAGCTCTGACTGGAGATATCCCACTTGGGTAAAGCCAGAAGGAGGGCCAGCACGTGGTAACTTTTTAGCAGTCTTTTACTTTTGTCTTATGAGACAGAGGTCATAAATGGTACAAAAACCAAAGAGCAACAGGACAGTGTCTGAATTCCCTGACTCCAGTCTCACTGGTGTCAACGACACTAAGTCCCTTCGCCTAGTCACTCTAAGGGCTCATACTAACTTGCGAGAGACTCGCACAATTCTCATGCGAGTCTCTCACATGAAAACCTGGCACTGCCGCCAGCACTGGGACTGCAGCGTGCTGCTGCATAGAAATACATGTAGCCGGACATTCCGGTCTGAGTGCCGGCCAAGTGAGTATGAGCCCTTAAGCGTACATCATGCAACACCACAACACTCATTGCTCAATGTTTTTTTTGTTGTGTCTATGTAACGGAGTGAAGTAAGATGTCCCTTTTTTGTCACCTCCCTTTAAGAAGTGTAAGTTATGCATCCTTTGGGTTCATTAGAGGAGGGCACAATTAGTATACAGTTCCTAGAGCTGGGTAAGTGTAATTCTGTTGTGGGCCATTAGATGGGGGCATGCTAGTGGGCCTTGTAGGTATATCTTATAGAAAGTTCAATGTTGGTTTTTATTAGCTGCTATGGGTTAAGTAAGTGTAGGAAATAGGAATAGGTTAGAAAGGCAAGGTCGCCCGAAGTGTCCACAAGGGCTCTAGGCCCAGGACGACATAGCAGCTATGAAACGTTTTGTTGGAAGAGAAGTGCACGGGCACAGTCAGACGGGTGCTGGATGAGACCCAAGCACCCCAGGAGTTACGGTGTTCCACAGCAGCAAGGAAAGGAGAGAATTATGTGGTCCAAAAGTCATGCAGGGCGCAGAATATTCACAATGTGGCAGATCTTAAATAGGGCTGAAGCTTGTAAGTCCGGGGCGAAATGGATGACTGGGATCCCCTATGTCCTGAGGTCTTACAGAAGTGATGATGCGGTACCGCCTAGGGCGCTACTACCCTGTAATGTGTGTGAGGACAAAGAAAGCAGGAAAGGGAAAGTTCAGGAGGAATGCTGTGTGGACTGTAATGTTACCGATGTGCCCTGGACAATTGAAGAGAAAAGTAAAATCATTTGTTTGGCATCTGAACCGGTATATGTGTCCGTTCTTTACACCCTATGCACCGAAGCTGAGTGTACAGGATCTGTGCAACACCGCTGTGGAATCCCTGACGTTGAACTAGAACCCCAAACAGGTACGCCGGTAGAAGATGACAATTTTCCTGTGAGAGGAGCCCAGGATACCAAGACCCTGGGGTCCTCGGCCAAGACTACCATTCTGACCCCCTCTTACATCTAGTCCTCAGTAATGTGCAGTCACCAGTTTACTTCTCCCCAAACAAGCTGTCTGGCTAGGGGGTACACCAATGTAATGCACCTGTTCCTCAAAAGGCTATGTCATGGGCAATCGCAATGGCAAACTCAGACCTATTCATTTGTCTACTGTGTCTGACCCTTAGAGCAGGAGCAAACGACCGTAGATTCTCTCCATCTGCACCATTCCGTCAGTTCACAGAAATCGGTCTGCACTCAGTGGTCATCCCAGTGTAGTCCAATGTCTGTAATCCTGGGCCTCATTCTGGTATATATGTCCTACAACCTGGTATATAAATCCCCCCATCCTGGACCACTTCATGGCATATACAGCTCTAGCAAAAATTAAGAGACCACTGCAAAATTTTCAGTTTGTCTGATTTTTCTCTTTATAGGTATATTTTTGAGTAAAATGTAAATTGCTCTTTTATTCTATAAACTACTGACAACATGGCTTCAAATTTCCACCAGTCTTTCAGACTGCTTTTGGGTGACTTTATGCCAATCCTGGTACAAAAATTTAAGCAGTTCTTCTTTGTTTGATGGCTTGTGATTATCCAACGTCCTCTTGAGATTTTCAATGGGGTTCAGGTCTGGAGATTGGGCTGCCCATGACAAGGATTTGATGTGTTGGTCCTTCATCCTCACATTGATTGACCTAGCTGTGTGGCATGGCGCATTGTCCTGCTGGAATAAACAGTCCTTAGAGTTGGGGAACATTGCCTGTGCAGAAGGAATCCACTGTTTTTCCAGGATAACCTTGTATTCGGCTTGATTCATACGTCATTCGCAAAGATTAACCTGCCCAATTCCAGCCTTACTGAAGCATCCCCAGATTATCACCAATCCTCCACCAAATTTCACAGTGGGTGCAAGACACTGGTTGTACGCCTCTCCAGGTCTCCGATTAACAGCGCTGGACTGGCCCACCGGAGAACTGGAGGATTCTCCGGTGGGCCCTGGCATCTGGTGGGCCCTGGCACCTGCTGGCATACACGGGCCCCCACTGCTCCAGGGGCCCCCAGCCAGTGATCTGTCGCTAATAGCGGCACACCACACAGCTGCTATGGGGGCCCGTGCCAGCGGAGCACCAGCGGGTGTCAGGAGCCAGGAGCCCCTGTCCCCGCTACTAAAGAGAAATGAATATTCACTGCATCCCACACACACATGGGCGTGGGAAGCAGTGCATATCATTTCACTCTCGGTCTCCACTCCCCTGGGGCCCCACCCCCCAGCCTAGGCAGCCGGGACCGCCCTCAATTGCAATGGAAAAGAGAGCGTCTCTCTCCCATCAGTCCCCTCTGCTCCTGACTCACAGCCGGTGCGCGATGACGTTACTTCATCGCGCACCCGCTGTGTGTCTGGCAGACACACAGCGGGTACGCGATGAAGTAACGTCATCACGCACCGATGAATCCTGAATCTGAAGCAGGCATCAGCGTGGGAGCGAGGAGGAGAGGTGAGTATTGTGATTTTTTTTTTATATCTATCTATCTCTATATCTATCTCTATATCTATCTATCCATCCATCTATCTATCTCTATATATATCTCTATATCTATTTCTATATCTATTTCTATATCTATCTATTTCTGTATCTATTTCTGTATCTATCTATCTATTTATCTATCTATCTATTTTCTGTATCTCTCTATCTATCTATCTATATCTATCTATCTATCTATCTATATCTATTTCAATATCTATCTATCTCTATATCTATCTATCTATCTCTCTATCTATTTCTGTATCTATCTATCTATTTATCTATCTATTCTCTGTATCTATCTAACTATCTATCTATCTATCTCTATATCTATTTCTATATCTATCTATCTATCTCTATATCTGTCTATCTATCTATCTATCTATCTATCTCTATATCTCTCTCTCTATATCTATCTATATCTATCTATCCGTCTATCTATCTCTGTATCTATTCTATCCATCTATCTCTATATCTATCTATCTATCTCTATATCTCTCTCTATATCTATCTATATCTATCTATCCATCTATCTATCTCTGTATCTATTCTATCTATCTCTATATCTATCTATCTCTCTATCTATCTGTCTCTATATCTATTTCTATATCTATCTATCTCTATATCTATCTATCTATTTCTATATCTATCTATCTCTATATCTCTCTCTATATCTCTATCTATTTCTATATCTATCTCTATATCTATCGCTTCATCTCTATATCTATCTATCTGTCTATATCTCTCTCTATATCTATCTATCTATCTCTATACCTATCTATAGCTATCTATATCTATCTTTCTATCTATCTATCCATCTATCTATCATCTATCCATAGATCTATCTATTTATCATCTATCTATCTATCTGTCTATCTAGCTCTATACCTATCTATATCTATCTGTATTATCTTTATATCTATCTATCCATAGATCTATTTATCCCATATCTATCTATCTATCTATCTATCTATCTATCTATCTATCCATCTATCTCTATATCAATCTTTCTGTCTATCTCTATATCTATCTTTCTATCTATAGCTATATATATATATATATATATATATATATATATATATATATATATTTATCCATTATCTCTCTTCTATCTATCTATCTATCTATCTATCTATCTGTCTACGTATCTATCTATATATAGTGTTATACCCTATGAGGGGGCAGCATTACACCCTATGAGGGGGCCAGCATTATACCCTATGAGGGGGGCAGCATTATACCCTATGAGGGGGGCAGCATTATATTCTATGAGGAGGTACATTATACCCTATGAGGGGGTTCATTATACCCTATAAGGAGGCAGCGTTATACCCTATGGGGGGCAGCATTATACCCTATGAGGAGGCAGCATTTTACCCTATGAGGGGGCAGCATTATACCCTATGAGGGGGGGAAGCATTATACCCTATGAGGAGGCAGCATTATACCCTGTGAGGAGGCAGCATTTTACCCTATGAGGGGGCAGCATTATACCCTATGAGGGGGGGAAGCATTATACCCTATGAAGGGGCAGCATTATACCCTATGAGGAGGCAGCATTATACCCTGTGAGGGGGCTACATTTTATTCTATGAGATGGCTATTCTGTGAGGAGGCTGCACTATACTATATGAGGGGGCTGCTTTATATTCTATGAGGGAGGTTACCCCAACTCCTGCTACATAATTAAGACATGTACTACCTTATATTACACCCGGATAGTAACGTGTTTTACCGCAAAATTGGTCGTCTTGTATTTATTTCTATGTAGCTACATAGTGGGCCCCAAGAATGATTTTCTCTGGTGGGCCCAAGGTGCTCCAGTCCGACGCTGCCGATTAACCATTAGATGACCAGGTGTTGGGCAAAGCTGAAAATTAGACTCATCAGAGAAGATTACCTTACTCCAGTCCTCTATGGTCCAATCCTTATGGTCTTTGGCAAACTTCAGCCTGGCTCTCCTTTGCTTCTCATTGATAAAAAGATTTTTTTCTAGCTTTACATGACTTGAGCCCTGCCTCTAGAACGAACTGTTCTTGCCATGCACTTCACCCCAGCTGCCATTTGCCATTCCTTTTGAAGGTCACTTGATGTCATCCTGCAGTTGCTGAGTGACATTCGAATAAGATGATGGTCATCCTGGTCAGTGGAGAGTCATTTTCGCCCTCTGCCAGTCTGTAGATTTGCTGTCCCCAATGTCTGCTGCTTGACCATTTTGTAATGGACTGCTGTCTTAGAAATTTTAAGGATGGAGGCAACATGACGCTCACTATTAGTAAAGCCAGAATTGAGCCCTTCTTTTCCTCACTCAAGACTTTTCATTTCAACTCCTTTGGCATGGTTAAGTTTTTTTCATTCCTATTACTTTTGGGGTATTACTAGCACTTGTTTTGCCATCCAGCTTGTCCTGTTGTAAGAAGATTGTGAATACCACAGCAGGGTTTTTTATTCTTTCCTTTGTTAAATAAGATTTGGTTCAGGTGATCACGTAATCAGAAGCACATTAAGTAGAATGAGGTGTACTCTGGTTGGAATTCAACTGACACAGGAATGGAATGACTGTCATACATGTACAGAAGCTGATTTTTATAAAACTGTGCAGTGGTCTCTTAAATTTTGCCAGAGCTGTATGTCCCCTATTCTTCAATCAAGGAGGAACAAAGAGTATATATAGCCAAAAGCACAAAGAAAGATTGTGTTTATCAAAAGTTATACTTTAATAAATATATGTAAATATATGTAATACAAACATCATATGTTAACAAACATGCATGGGCATACATCAATGTCATGTGACTAACTCCATGGGTCAATATAATGACCAGGAAAAAAGGCACCCAAAATTTAAATAACACATGCACCATTCAAAAAAAGTTCATATAGAAGGTTAGACGTTATTAAAAGACACATGTTATCCAGGGATAGGGATTAAACAGTACTGACTTCCCCAAAGCATACAATTCCTATACCGCTAGGTAGACAACCTCCCATTGACACTAATTAGCGCCATTACAAGTATATAATCCAGTGCACGGTAAAGGAGGAATTTATAAGAAGATTGGTAAAAAATAGTTACCCATAGTGGTGTGTATGACGTCCCGTCTAGACCTTGGTCATGTACCCCGACGCGCATTTCACGTACACAGGATGTCGCTTCCTCAGGGGGCGTGTCCCCCATTCTGCTGCTGTTCTCTAATGCACATTAAAAAAACAATATATTCTGCTCATGTTCCTCCGCTCCCACGTCGATCGGCGTCTTCTGTAGCCGAGACAGAGGCCGGCCGATGACATCGGCATGCCTGCTATGGGCGACGTATGACGTGATAGCCATATGCCACCTGCTGACATCAACTGCCGGCCTCTGATTGGCTGACGGCATGTATTGCTGTGCAGAGACCCGCCGGGTCTCTGTCCTGCAATACATTTCAGATGAATGTGCGTCCTCGGATACACCTAGAGCTGAAATAGCCACTAGCGTCAGGTCCTAATCCCGCACAGGCCCGGTCACACTCTCTCGACTGCAAACATTACACCCATGAATGATGGTATTGTGGCACTCAGAGCAGCACTGCTCAGAGTAGACATCCTAGTGTTGCAAGCTGGGAGACATTGTCCTCCTGAAGATACAGTGTGCCTGACCTCTATCGTAAGTATCTGCTGAGGCTGCGGTCTCAACTTCTACAGAAACACAGCTGACCAAAAGTGCCATAAATGCTTTTTATCACTCAGCCTTTAAAGCACCATTAATTGCACAGCACTTTACAGACACTGCGATCTTCTTCACACGAACACTCGGTCCATTTGAAGATGGTCATCAGAACAGCCATATTGAATTCCACTGGTTTTCACATAGGGAAAAACACAGCAAAATCTGCAGAAGTAAAATCTTTGCAGGTTTTGTTACAGAAATAGTGATTTTCCCACACATTTCACACTTTACATTGCAAAATGTTAATTGAGCACTGATAACAAAGCATGAATTGAAATGCTGCAGAATTACAATCCACAGCGCACACTAATTTACATTGCAGATTATATCTGCAGCATGTGATTTCTGTTGCTACTGTAAAATGCGACAAATTTTCTGCATGCAGATCCACAGTGAAAAATCCTCAGTAGTTTTGCAACTTAGAAACAAAGCCTACATACCCATGATGAGCATTTGGTGAATTATTGACACTGCAGAATTTCTGTACCATTTCTGCACCTATTATTTCAAAGGAATCTGTCACCTCGTTTTTGGCCTATGAGATGCGGCCACCGCCATCAGGGGCTTATCTACAGCATTCTGTAATGCTGTAGATAAGCCCTCGATGTAACCTGAAAGAGAAGAAAAACTAGTTAGATTATACTCACCCAGGGGCGGTCTGGTCTAGCCTCCCATGTTCTAGCGATGACATCCTTCTTCTTACTTCTGCCGCGGCTCCGGCACAGCCGCACTGCTCTGCCCTGTTGAGGGCAGAGTAAAGTACTGCAGTGCGCAGGCGCCGGACCTCTCTCACCTTTCCCGGCGCCTGCGCACTGCAGTACTTTACTCTGCCCTCAACAGGACAGATAAAGTACGCCTGCGCATGAGCCATGGCAGAAGTAAGGAGGAGGACGTCTTCGCTAGAAGATGGGAAGCGCCGGACAGCGACACCCTCCGGACCGGTCCCCCGGGTGAGTATAATCTAACTCGTTTTTCTTATCTTTCAGGTTACATCAGGGGCTTATCTACAGCATTACAGAATGCTGTAGATAATCCCCTGATGGCGGTGGCCACAGCTTCTAGGCCAAAAAGGAGGTGACAGATTCCCTTTAAATTAGGCTACTTGAGGTTTTTCATTGTCTTTTGCGTGCTTTTTTTTTAACATGTGTTATTATGATTTTTAGAGAATGCAGTTTGTGTCTCTTCTTAGTATGTTGTGCTTTAAATAAAGCTGCTTTGTTTTTGATACTTCCTGGTATTTGACACTGACAAAACTTTATTGATACAGTTATCAGAAAATCTTATCTCCTGAGACACAGCACCATCCGGAGCAAAGTAGTTTTATTCTTATCTTGCAGCAAGTGGACAAGGCGTTGGTCATAAGTGTTTCCTAGAATGCAATAGAGTCACTCAGATACAGTTGTGCACAAAGTTTACATACCCTGGCAAAATTTTGCTTTCTTGGCCCTTTTTTTTAGAGACTATTGAATGATAACACCAAAACTTTTTCTCCACTCATGGTTAGTGGTTGGGTGAAGCCATTTATTGTCATACTACTGTGTTTTCTCTTTTTAAATCATAATGACAACCCAAAACATCCAAATGACCCTGATCAAAAGTTTCTTACCCTGGTGACTTGGCCTGATAGCATACACAATAGGTGACACAAATGGGTTTGAATGACTACTAAAGGTAACATCCTCACCTGTGACCTGTGATAAATGCCAGGAAAAAATTCAGGATGCAAAGAAATACTCACAAATAACATCAGCTGAAATACTGGACTCTCTGAAAATTAGCGGTGTGGATGTTTCAAGATGCACAATAAAGAGGCACTTGAAGAAAAATGGTCTCTCGTTGATCACAAGGAGAGCAGGTGACAATGATGACAGTTGCAGTTAGCAAGATACACATGAAGGCAGGTTGCGGGATGCAGTGGCGCAAGAAAGGCAGAGCAAGGGTTAACAAATTTAATTTAATAATGAAGATACTCCTCGCAGGGAGATGAACAGTTAAAGAGGCAAATGATAGTGAAATAGGCAACCACAAAGTTATAAAAGTCCACGCAATCAACTTGTGTCCAGGGTTTCTTCGGCCACAGATGATCCGAGGGAGGTAGTAGTCCCAGTAGCGGCTAATGCAGTGTCCCCAGTGGAGATTCCAAAGCTCACGGTATATCTTCTAGCGGCAACGGATGGTCTCCGGTTTTTACCCGTTGAGCCAATTAGTCCATACACTTGTGCAGCCAAAGTCCTGGGAATTGCGTGCAGTCTATTAACAAGGGGGGTCTGCAGCATGCTGACCAGCAAAGAAGACCACGAAGAACAGTCCTAAACACTGCCCCCATTCCTGTGCCCGCGTACAGAACTCAGCTTAATGGAGCCCACAGCTCTTCCTCTGCTGCTGGGCTCAGCGACGCATTCGTGCACAGCCGACCGCGGTACGTTGCGGGGCTGTCGCACATCCAGCCCTGTGTCTGCCGGAGGGAAACTAACTGTCGCTTTGTGAGCTTTCCTTTTTGCCATGCTCCCAGCTTCCGTGTCACTAGGTCTGTCCGGTCCCCTATTCCTTCCCCCGGACAACCTGGGACGCAGCCTCGGCAGTTCCGGACCCAGCGCAGTACAGGTGCCCGCATCCCGGTCTTCCTTGCTCTTGCTAATCGCAAGGAGAGCAGGCGACAATGATGAGAGCTGCCTTCAGGCGCCTTGGAACAGAGCTAACTGTATGGCTTTTCCCAGGCGCCAGTACGTGTCACACTGATGATACACGGATGTCAACCATGTGTTATCAGTGTATATATGTGTGGCACACATTTAGTGTGTGGTGCTGTTTAGAAATAAACATGTCTATGGGATATTTCTCAGGGACACACAGTCCGTGTGAAAAACTTGACATGTGTGCACCACCACTGAATACTATGGGTGTGCGTGTGTCCGTATTTGTGGTCCATAAAAAATGGACCCGAAATGTATGTGTGAAGGAGGCTTCAGATTGCGCCATTAATTCCACAATACTTTACAGACATTTTCATCACTGTCACCATTGGGGCTCCACAATCTAAAATCCCTATCCATGTGTCTTTGGTAAGATGCTAGAGGAAACCCACGCAAACACAGTGAGAACATACAAACTCTTTGGAGATGTTGTTCTTGGGGGGATTTGAACCAAGACTAGCCACTAAGCCTCTGTACACCACAAAGTATCTAAAACAAAGCAAATTTAAAATGTAAAATGACAAAAAGAGACAAAACTGAAGTATCAAAAACAAGATAAAAACACGCAATGAAAAAAGTAAATATTTTTAAACATTTGAAAAAAATTTTGAATATGACAAATGTAAAAAAAAATTTGTTATAAAGAGGTCCTAAAAGAATAAAACAAAAAAATGGTATTCAAGAGACCTTGCTATGATACTTTAGCAGAACACACAGCTTTTGTCAACAGGATGTATGTTTGAATTTGGCACAATTTTTAGGACATTGTGCAATTTAATAGATTGGTTTTATGACAGCATCTATCATACTTTACCTTGCTTATGTTACTGAATCTATGGAGTAAGCTTGGTTTTGGAACTGTATCTATTTGTGTGCGCCCACCAGCCAATGACAAGATGACATTTATTTTGATGGGACTCTGATCAATTATATCAGGCTTGCCTCTCATGGGTTTCCACCTGTTCACTCTTGCCTGATTCTATTAGAATGTGATGGTCAATTTTTTATTTTACGGATTTTATGCAGTAAGCTTGGTTCTGATACTGTATGTTGTCAGCTTGGTTCTGTTCCCATATCTATGCAATAAGCTTGGTTCTGGTACTGTATCTATTCATTATATTTTATTCTTTTACTGTATCTATGCAGTACTATCTGGTACTTGATCCATACAACAAGCTTGGTTCTGTTCCCATATCTATGTAATATGTACCATATGCATTAAGTTTGGTTTTGGCACTGTATCTATGCAGTAAATTTGGGTCTGGTACTGTATATGTGCAGTAAGCTTGCTTCTATTACTATAACTGTGTAGTAAGTCTGATATATAGAAACTGATTTTTTAAATCCCTTCTAGTGGTATAGTTGATTACTGATAGAATTTGATTTAGAATGTTGAAACAGACAGCTAATTAGAATATAATATACCTTCTTTACAGGACTCAACTACACTACACCACCTATGGGTAATGGAGAATAAGAAACAATACTAATCTCTGTGTTGTTAATAGCCCAATCATGTATTTGGGATTACAGCATTCAAACCCAAAATAAAAATAATACTATGTTTAATTGTCACTGGATTGAAAACCCTGCTTCCTCTGTTGCCCTTGTAAGGAAGGAGGTGGTATACAGGTTAAGGATGAGTTGCTACACATGGGCTTAAGCATGCTATGTGCTTGCCTCCCAGGATAAAATTTGCCAGCCAGCTCCTGTCTGAACATACCACAACTTCTGGGCAGAGGAGGAAGCAAAAGAGACTATACAGACAGGACAGTATGGGATCACAGCTGCAGCTTTATCTGAGGTAAAACATTTCCCTGTCAGTTTACAAACATATGGGGAAATGTTTTTCCTGAGCGAAACCAGCTGTCACGGCACTGTTGCAGACTGTCCAGAGCTAGGGGCTCCTTCCCTATCCATAAAGCTAGGATCGCCCTAGCTATCGTTACTCCCTGGATTACTTCTGATTGTGAAGACGCCGAAGCCATGTGCCTTGCTGGACTTGGTCGTTATCTGTACCCTTTCCCACCAAGGGAAGTGGGGAGTTGTGGTGTATAAAATACACAAACCAGACAAACAAGGGAAGACTTACAGGGATAAATGAAAATACCTATCATACAAACATGCATTCACAACAACAAAGTGGAACACCAAGATGGAAAGGAAGAAAAAGGCAAATTGGAGAGGATGAGGATATGCACACACATATGACCAGGCAACAATCTTCTAAACAACATTCCAAACACCTCATCAAACAACCAACACCTCCAACTCCAGAACCCGGCAGTAAGAAACTAGTACTGGCAATCTCTGATTCCCAGAGGTGAGTATATATAGCAGAGGGGAGTGGCCAACACTGAACATGTGAGACAATCAAAGCAGGAAAGCTTCTAGAAGCTCTCAGCTTAACATATTAACCCCTGCACTGCTAGGAGAAACCTGCACTGTTTAATGTGATGGTGATCTAATCAGTGCAGGAGTACGTGAAATCAGACACCACAGTCTTATGGCCCCTTTCTGTTGCGGCAAACCCGTGACAACATGCTGTCCTGTCTGTATGCTCTCCTTTGCTTCCACCCCTGACCAAGAGCTGTAGTGTGATCAGACCATGTACCTGTATAGTCATACACAGCCATTACACAATACATAGCAGGGGCACATTTATAACATTATCTCAGCAAAGGAACATTTTTTAACACATTGAATTGTGGATCTTATTTTTTTCCAAGATCGATTGATTAAAAAGTACAATGTTCATGGAAAAACTCCTTTAAGTATATACGAATAAAGATATGCTGTTTTGCATGGGTCTACTCGCCAAAGTCACGATCTGGAGCCCTGCTCTTCATAGCTGTTTGTTGCACCCGGTGCTAATGCAATAAGTTGAGTCACAAGTTCCATGTCATGTGGTTTTTCCTGAAGAAGAAGTTATATACTTCGAAAAGCATTGAAATAAACCACCACCTTACTGGACCATACTGGGATATACGTCTCAATTCTGTTAACAGCACCGAATTTGTCCACTAACTCCCTTTACAGTCTGATGACTGATTTAAAGGCGTAAGAATTAAAAATTTGAAAATTGAAAAATTTTCTAATTTTTCGTCAAATTTCTGATATTTTCACTGATAAATGCTAGTCATTTCGAACAAATTTTACCACTATCATCAAGTATAATATGTCACGAGAAAACAGTCTCAAAACCACCGGGATCCTCCGTTGAAGCATTCCAGAATTATTAGCACATAAAGTGTCAATGGTCAGAATTGTAAAATTTGGCCTGTTCAGGAAAGTAAAAACTGACTTTAGGGTGAAGGGATTAAAGACGGGTGCATTTAAGTAAATAAATAAATCTCAATACATATATTGCTGACCCTTATTTTTCAAACATCTGCATATCTGCCCTTTGTTCTGGCAGTTGGATATCAGCTTCTGGGCCAAATCCTAACTGATGGCAACCCATTCTTGTCTAATTAGTGCTTGTAGAATATCACAATGTTTTGCTTTTTTCCAGCCTTTCTTTGAGGATTGACCACAGGTTCTCAATGGGGTTGAGATCTTAGGGTACCGTTACACTTAGCGATGCACCAGCGATCCCGACAACAATATGGATCGCTGGTGCATCGCTAAGTGGTCGCTAGTGAGCTGCCAGACAGGCAGCTCTCACCAGCGACATCGCTGGGGTCGCTACTTACCTGTCAGACGCGGCGATCCTGACGTCCTCCCGCCCGCGTCCACGCGTCGCTCGTCGGCGCCACAGGAAGCCCAGCAGGAAGCGCCCGACGAGAAATGATCCAGGAGCTTCTCGCACGACCAGCAATAATCAGCGGGGGAGCGGTCGGAGGTAAGTATCACATGTAGCGATATCGCTAGCAATATCGCTGCTACGTCACAAAATCGGTGACTTTACAGCGATATTGCTAGCGATATCGCAGTGTGTAACGGGGGCTTTAGCCATTGATCCTAAATTTCAGTTTTGTTAATTCCATAATATTGTCTTGTTCCAATCAGATGCACTGGTTTCTGGTTCTCACTTTACACTTACTTTACATTAACCTTGTGTCAGTGCATAACCAAGCGACTACCAGAGAGCTGAAACCTGATAGATAGATAGATAGATAGATAGATAGATAGATAGATAGATAGATAGATAGATAGATAGATTACTGATGAAAGAGGCAATGATGATGAGCTACTTTTATTTCCACATACAATAGCATTAATAGCTTACAGAAAAATTATTTGCAGACTGTGGGACATAAAATAATTCTTATTTTCCCTCCACAGCCAAGTTTAATATAGAAAACTGGTATCTTCATATACTGCAAAGAAAATGTTAGGCACAACACATGGATTATACATGTACATAAGTGCATTAATGGGTTTTCCACTTCTATAATATTAATGAACTGGCCCTGACGTTACGTCCCACATCACAACCGATCAACAGTTTGCAGTTTAAGCACATGCCGGATGTAAAAAGTTTACAAATAGAAACACTACTCTATATACCATGTAGTTGTACCGGAGATCAGCTGTGGCAGTGGCCACGTCACAGTGTCACAAAGAGTTAGAATTCCATTCCGTAGATTGTTTACCTCCGGCTTTTTGTGCTGTAAACTGCTGATCGGTGGAGCTACCGGGTATCAATCAGACACTCATCGATCTCATATTGATGACTGATCTTAAAGAGGTTGTCTGGTTCAAATCGATATCTGCAGCCACTCTGTGTGATATACTGTGTGCGGTGAGGATTTGATGGTTCTGAGCCAGGACCGGTGCTATGTATGCGTTATACATACTCCCGGCCAGTGGGCATGGCCTCACTTCCTTACACTTGTATGAAGGGAGGGCACGCCCCATCTAGTGATGCAGCCGCCCAATGGGTGTGGCCAACTGGACAGGCTCTGGTATGGAAGGGAGGCCGTGCCCACTGGACGGGCTCTGGTCAGGATTATGTTTTACACATGACTTCCCTCCTGTCCTGGCTCAGAAACCGGTGAATCCCTGCAGTGCACAATATGAGCGCTGGGGGGATTTATAAGTCTGTAGTCACACAGAGTGACTTATCAATTTGACCAGACAGCCCCTTTAAAAATAGCTCATCTTCGGTACCAAAGCGGTGGAAAAAGCCTTTAAATGGAAACAGTATTTTTTAAAAACATGGCTGCCTTCTTACGAAGAAAGAGCAAAGTCTGTCCTTGAGTTGTGTCTTGGGACACCGCTGCAGTCATGGTTAAGTGTGTTATGCAGGTGCCTAGATTTAGGGGAATACAATTTATGAAAGAAAAATCAACACACTGTCCTTAAATTTCTCATAACAATGAACTAGTCAATGTATATAATTGGCAAATGCTTCAGGTACCAGGGATTGTTCTCTTCAGACCATTGGTGGACTGAAAAATTTACTCTTAGTATGAGGTCCAGTGGGGTCACATTTCCAAAGCTATGCCTTGGGCCAAGAGAGCTTGTCCAGCCTCAAGCTGCTGTACCAGGCACAACCTAAGGAAAGGTGTGGCATTATTTAGGGAAGAAAGTAGACCAGTAGATCTCAACATGTAGCCAAAGGGACCTCAACATTTTCTAGTTCCAGATAGGTGGACTGGTTTTTTCTTCCAACACGTTACTTTAATTTGTGACTTTTCAGTTTGGTCCTGTTTGTATTTACAAGGTTTCTTTAATATTTGGATACAGTTAAATACTTGGAAACATTTTGTACTCCAGCAATCACCATCTGGTTTCTTCTTGCACGTTCTTTTTACATCAGCCACCGAAGCTTTGATAAAGCTGTTGACATTTTTGCAAACATTGGGTTTATTTATGCCACGTTTGGCCATATAATGTGTACAGTTTGTAAATTTCCCAGTTAAAATATGTTTTTTTTTAAATTCATCAAAAGTTCTTTCAGCTCGGCTTGGGTCAAGGCATGAAGTCGACTCCAGAAGAAGAATTCCCCAAATGCCTAAGAAATATATGGTAGACATAGTGTCTAGATCTGTGGAGAAAGTCATAGAAAAATTGAACTATAAACTATATTAAGCAAAACCAAAAAAAATGAACTGGAGTATAAATAGGAATACTAGAGGATAGGACCATCCAGACTGGGTTCACCTTGGCGTTGGTGGGATGGGTTTTACGCTTTTGGTTATTACTTATAGCTGGGTAAAGGTTCATTTGTTTCAATCTTAAGTTTTATAAATTTGAACTGGCATCTGGGATTTATTCAATCTGACCATTGGACCAGAAAGCACTGTGCATATCTCTCACTGTGTGTATATATATATATATATATAGTTGTGGCCAAAAGTATTGACACCCCTGCAATTCTGTCAGATAATACTCAGTTTCTTCCTGAAAATGATTGCAAACACAAATTCTTTGTTATTATTATCTTCATTTAATTTGTCCTAAATGAAAAAACACAAAAAGAATTGTCCTAAAGCCAAATTGGATATAATTCCACACCAAACATAAAAAAGAGGGTGGACAAAAGTATTGGCACTGTTCGAAAAATCATGTGATGCTTCTCTAATTTGTGTAATTAACAGCACCTGTAACTTACCTGTAGCACCTAACAGGTGTTTGCAATAACTAAATCACACTTGCAGCCAGTTGACATGGATTAAAGTTGACTCAACCTCTGTCCTGTGTCCTTGTGTGTACCACATTGAGCATGGAGAAAAGAAAGAAGACCAAAGAACTGTCTGAGGACTTGAGAAACCAAATTGTGAAGAAGCATGAGCAATCTCAAGGCTACAAGTCCATCTCCAATGACCTGAATATTCCTGTTTCTACTGTGCGCAGTGTCATCAAGATGTTTAAAGCCCATGGCACTGTGGCTAACCTCCCTAGATGTGGACGGAAAAGAAAAATTGACAAGAGATTTCAATGCAAGATTGTGCGGATGTTGGATAAAGAACCTCGACTAACATCCAAACAAGTTCAACCGGAAGCGGTTGGTCGCAGTTATTTTGGCTAAAGGTTGTGCAACCAAGTATTAGGCTGAGGGTGCTAATACTTTTGTCTGGCCCATTTTTGGAGTTTTGTGTGAAATGATCAATGTTTTGCTTTTTGCTTCATTCTCTTTTGTGTTTTTTCATTTAAGACAAATTAAATGAAGATAATAATACCAAAGAATTTGTGTTTGCAATCATTTTCAGGAAGAAACTGAGTATTATCTGACAGAATTGCAGGGGTGTCAATACTTTTGGCCACAACTGTATCTACACACTTGTGTGGTCCATAATTCCTTTTTATACTTTATGTGTATGTGTGTTTACAACTTTTTTTAAAATAAAATTTACATAGTTTTTATATATAGTATTGACTCAGCTTTTCTCTCCATGCAATATTACATTGAATTGCTATTCCTAGTACAGCATTTAGCATATGGGTGCAACTTTATGCACCACAATATAGTTATTACATGATGATTTGGAGAATATGCATGCCATATATATATACAGTACATATATATATATATATATCTATATATATAATCGTCTTATAATGTCTGTCTGTAACCGAAATCCCACAGCGCTGACTGGTCGTGGCCACCAGGCCGTGACTAATCAGCGACAGGTGCAGCTGTTTGTAATGGTAAGCTGTGCCCGCCGCTGATTGGTCGCTGCCTGGCGGCCACAACCAGTCAGCGGCAGGCGCAGTCGGGTGCAGCGCTCAATCGGGCTCAGCGCATCTGTAAAAAATGGAATTAAAATAAAAAAGGTTATACTCACCTTCCGACGGCCCGCGATCTCCTTTCCACGTGCCCGGCCTCATGGTCCCAGTAATGCATTGCGCCTTAGACCGGAGATGACGTCACTCTCGCAAGAAAGCGACGTCATCAGCGTTGTTTCACGCAAAGCATTACTGGGACCGCGAGGCCGAGCGCGCGGAGTGGAGATCGCGGGCCATCGGAAGGTGATTATATAATTATTTTTTATTTTAACAGAGACCATGCATACCAGGAAAGGGGGGTGAGGGGGACCATGCATACCAGGAAAGGGGGGTGAGGGGGACCATGCATACCAGGAAAGGGGGGTGAGGGGGACCATGCATACCAGTAAAGGGGGGTGAGGGGAACCATGCATACCAGGAAAAGGGGGTGAGGGGACCATACTTACCAGGAAAGAGCGGTGAGAAGACCATGCATAACAGGATTGGGGGATGAGAGGACCATGCATTCCAGGATTGGAGGGTAGGATTTGGGGGGTGAGGGGTACCATGCATATCAGGATTGGGGGGTGAGAGGACCATGTATATTAGGATTGGGGGGTGAGGGGACCATGCATTTCACGATTGGGGCATGAAGGGACCATGCATACCAGGAAAGGGGGGTGAGGGGGACCATGCATACCAGGAAAGGGGGGTGAGGGGACCATGCATTCCAGGATTGGAGGGTGAGGGTACCATGCATATCAGGATTGGGGGGTGCATTATTGCATTATTATTAGAACTTCATAAATAAACTACATACCGTATATACTCGAGTATAAGTCGACCCCCCTAATTTTGCCACAAAAAACTGGGAGAACTTATTGACTCGAGTATAAGTCTAGGGTGGGAAATGCTCCATAGATTATTCCCCCATATGGTGTCCTCAGAAGAAGCTCCATAGATTGTTCCCCCATATGCTGCCCCACAAGAAGCTCCATAGATTGTTCCCTCATATGCTGCCCCCATAAATAGCTCCATAGATTGTTCCCTTATATGCTGCCCCCATAAATAGCTCCATAGATTGTTCCCTTATATGCTGCCCCCATAAATAGCTCCATAGATTGTTCCCTTATATGCTGCCCCCATAAATAGCTCCATAGATTGTTCCCTCATATGCTGCCCCCATAAATAGCTCCATAGATTGTTCCCTCATATGCTGCCCCCATAAATAGCTCCATAGATTGTTCCCTTATATGCTGCCCCATAAATAGCTCCATAGATTGTTCCCTTATATGCTGCCCCCATAAATAGCTCCATAGATTGCTCCCTCATATTCTGCCCCCATAAATAGCTCCATAGGTTGTTCCCCCATATGCTGCCCCCATAAATAGCTCCATAGATTGTTCCCTCATATGCTGCCCCCATGCTGCTGCTGCTGCTGCATGTAAAAATAAAAAAATGACATACTCACCTCTCCGTCGCTGGGTGTCAGATTCTCACCTGTCCTGCGTCCATGGCTGCTCACCGTTATCTGCACGTCATCAGTCAGTGACGTTCAGACTGCAGGGGGCGCGGCGCGCACTAACCACGTCACCGCGCCCTCTGCTGTCTGAAGTCACTGACCGATGTCAGACAGCAGCAAGCAGCCATGGACGCAGGACAGGTGAGTATCGCTATACTTACCCGTCCTGACGCTGTCGCTTGAGTCCCCAGCTTCTCCGCGCTCTCTCTTCCTGCATTCAGCGGTCTTGTGATACCGCTCATTAATATGCGCATATTCATGAGTTTTAATGAGCGGCACCACATGACCGCTGAAGGCAGGAAGAGAGAGCACGGGGAGAAGCTGGGGGCTCAAGAGACAGCGTCAGGACGGGTAAGTATGACCTGACACCCCCGCCCCCCTCCCCCTCTGACCCCCTTTGTATATGACTCGAATATAAGACGAGAGGGGGCTTTCAGCCCAATTTTTTGGGCTGAAAATCTCGACTTATATTCGAGTATATACGGTACATATTCTAGAATACCCGATGCATTAGAATCGGGCCACCATCTAGTGTATATATATATATATATATATATATATATATATATATATATATAATCAAGGCAGAAAAGTCCAGCAAGCGGAAACTTCAGGTGGTATAATAAAATCCAAGAATTTTTATTGCAGATAGTTTAAAAAATCCAGAGTCCAGTAACAAGATGCAGACATAATGCTGAACAGACTACGCGTTTCTTCTGGAATACTCCAACATTCTTAAGTAGAAAAAACATTTCTTAACCTCCTAATCAAGAAGTAGTAACAGGTGTAGATAACATCCTTCAATGTTAACTCTAAAGCTTCCAGAAACAAGTACAGGAAAAAAGCATCAATATGAACAGTACCTGCGCTAACAAAGTTATCTGACCAGGATAACGGAATAATTAAAAACACACATTATTACATTAATACAGCGGTGTTATATAATAAAAACATTATGACTGAAATATAAAAGCATGGAAAAACATAATATCAGAAATTATGTATAATGTATTGCTAGATCCATTCTATTATTGAATCCATTCGGTAACCTTGTATCTAAAAGAAACATCCATTTGCTTTCTCTTGCAAGAATTTTTTTATGATAATTCCCCTCCCCCCCCCTTTGTGGTTTTTTAACCTGTTCAATGTCTATAAAAGAAAAACCCTTGACATCACCCCCATGTATTTGTGAAAAACACTGATGCTTTTTTTCTCTACTTGTTTCTGGAAGCTATAGAGTTAACATTGAAGGATGTTATCTACACCTGTTACTACTTCTTGATTATGAGGTTAAGAAATGTTTTTTCTACTTAAGAATGTTGGAGTACTCCAGAAGCAGTTTGAGACCGTGAAGAAGGCGGCAGTTGTTATCGCCGAAACGCGTAGTCTATTCAGCATTATGTCTGCATCTTGTTTGATTTTTTAAACTATCTGCAATACAAATTCTTGGATTTTATTATACCACCTGAATTTTCCGCTTGCTGGACTTTTCTGCCTTGATTTCTACATTGTTGAACTTGTTCCCAGTCTTGGTCCGTGCAACACAGAGGAAACAGGTATTTACCATCCAGAGCTCGGAGGTTAGCTGGTCTATGTGTTGTTTTGCTATATATAATATATATATATTTATATAAATATATATAGACACACACACATCTTGTTGTACTGTGAGATAATAATATGATGAAACTTACCAAGATCTTCTTTTTTAATCAGTATCGTTGATTGCCGACTTTGACTTCCTTAAGGCTATCTGACAATGAACTTCTTGACATATAAGGAATAGATAGAAATCTTGGATATTGGTCTTCCCAGCTAAATCTAGGAATAATTCTATAATCATTATACAATACTTAAGACAACGCCTACATCATATTACAACTTTGTTGCAGAACTCCATGCGTCATATACCCTTTAGCAAATTTTGGTGATTTTAGTGAGAAGAAACACTGCCCCACACAAACTAAATGGCCTGCAAACAAAATTCTTTGCACACATTGTAAGTCAACCATGAGGAACAGGCTACTTAGGAGTATCTGATTGGGACCTATGCCACCCATACACATTAGAAAACAATCAGCAGCTTTCTCTCCCAACTCCCTTTACACAGAAATGTCATTGTCATTGTCATTGCTGTTCAACCAGGTTTATGCAGTTTTTACCTCTCTCAGCTGATCTATTACCTGATGAGGCTTCAGTCTCAGCTCTCAGTTTTGTGGTCACCTCTGCAGTAAGGTGCATCTTAAATAGATGAACTATATCACGTCATGAACATCAGTGGGAGGAAGTTTAGAAACTCAGTGATTTTGTTTCATAGATGTATTTGTGGCTTATACAGTGGTCACCAAGACTCCTTTTTTTCTCATACTGAGACGTGTCATTTATAATATTTGGTTGTCTAATTACTTTCAGTTTAGCAGCAGAAAAAGTAAAATGTAAAAATGCTGGGCTTGGATGCACCCTGAAAAATGAAGTTTAAAAAAAAATATATATATGAATATATACTGTATTATATGAGGTATTGGTTGATATTTTGCCCAAGATATCCAAGCTCGCAAGCTGCGTCAAGGGTCCTCACACTTGCGAGTTATAACACTAAACTTAGAAGCAAAGCCACAAAAGAGGAATAAAACTCCTTGGGTTGCGAGCTTGTATATCGTGGCCAAAATATCAACCAATACCTCCTATATTATTTACTGTATATACATATATTTTTTTTTTGGACTTCATTTTTCAGGATGCAGCCAGGCCAGCATATTTGGCCTTGTAAACTAGGGTATCTGTTCTCATGGGATGCACTTAGATAGTGCTGGGCAACCTGCCTGATCTAATAGTATGGGCATCACTAATAGGCTGTAAGCCAGAGCATTACCTGCAGGGTCACCATCAGGGCATTACTGCCCTGACTGGCGTATGGGGCCAGATAAGTAGAGGGGACCGGCTTCAGGTCTCATCTCTTCTGCTCACCGAGCCCTAGTGGCAGGATTCTGCAGGTGCAGTAACTGAACCTGCGTCAGAGGTGCAGGTTCAATTAAACTCTATTGCAGTGCGGACTCACACAGCAATAGTTAAAAGCCGCCAGCCAATCGGAGGCTGGCACCTGACGTCAGTTCTCATGTCACCGGCGTATGACGCCACTGTCATTCCGTTGAAATGCCTGGAGGGAACATCGCCGCTGGACCGCGGCCAGGTGCAGGATGGAGACATAGTGCAGGATGGAGACATGGTGTAGGATCATGGGGCAGGATGGAGACATGGGGCAGGATGGACATGGTGCAGAATGGAGACATTGGGCAGGATGGAGACATGGTGCAGGATGGAATATCCTCATAAAGCAAATAGATGAAGCTGCGACTCAAGGAGAAGTCATTATTATGGGGCACTTCAACTACCCTGAAATACATTGGGGAACCGAAACCTGCAGTTCCAGCAAAGGTAATAGGTTTTTGACAACTATGAGAGACAATTACCTTTCACAACTGGTTCAGGACCCAACAAGAGGGGGGGCGCTGCTAGACCTAATATTATCCAACAGGCCAGACCGCATATCAAATGTAAGGGTTGGGGGTCACTTGGGTAATAGTGATCACAAATTAATAAGTTTTCATGTATCCTTTAATAAGATGTGTAGTAGAGGGGTTACAAGGACACTAAACTTCAGGAAATCAAATTTCCAACAGATGAGAGATGATCTTGGTGCAATTAACTGGGACGATATCCTGAGACATAAAAATACACAAAGAAAATGGGAGACGTTTATTAGCATTCTGAATAGGACCTGTGCACAATATATACCATATGGGAATAAATATGCTAGAAATAGGAGGAAACCACTATGGCTAAATAGAGCTGTAAGGGGTGCAATAAGAGATAAAAATAAAGCATTTAAAGAATTAAAGCAAGTAGGTAGTGATGAGGCATTAACTAAATACAGAAGATTAAATAAATTCTGTAAAAAGCAAATCAAAACAGCAAAGATTGAGACAGAGAGACTCATTGCCAGAGAAAGTAAAAATAATCCCAAAATATTCTTTAACTACATAAATAGTAAGAAGCTAAAAAATGATAATGTTGGTCCCCTTAAAAATAGTCTGGGTGAAATGGTGGATGAGGATGAGGAAAAAGCCAATATGTTAAATGACTTTTTTTCGACAGTGTTTACACAAGAAAATCCCATGACGGATAACATGATCAGGGATAAAAATTGTCCATTAAATGTCACCTGCTTAACCCAGCAGGAAGTACGGCGGCGTCTAAAAATCACTAAAATTGACAAATCCCTGGGCCCGGATGGGATACACCCCCGAGTACTGCAGGAATTAAGCACAGTCATAGATAGACCATTATTTTTAATCTTTAAAGATTCCATAATAACAGGGTCTGTACCACAGGACTGGCGTATAGCAAATGTGGTGCCAATATTCAAAAAGGGGACAAAAACTGAACTTGGAAATTATAGGCCAGTGAGTTTAACTTCAACTGTGGGTAAAATCCTAGAGGGTTTTCTAAGAGATACTATACTGGAGTATCTGGAGAAGAATAACCTCATGACCCAATATCAACATGGGTTTACAAGGGACCGATCCTGTCAGACTAATCTGATAAGCTTTTATGAAGAGGTAAGTTCCGGACTGGACCAAGGGAATGCAGTGGACGTGGTGTACATGGACTTTTCAAAAGCATTTGATACAGTGCCACACAAAAGGTTGATACATAAAATGAGAACAATGGGGGTAGGGGAAAATATGTGTAGGTGGGTTAAGAGCTGGCTCAGGGATAGGAAACAAAGGGTGGTTATTAATGGAGCACACTCGGACTGGGTCACGGTTAGCAGTGGGGTACCACAGGGGTCAGTTTTTGGCCCGCTTCTTTTTAACATATTTATTAATGACCTTGTAAGGGGCATAGAGAGTAGAATTTCAATATTTGCAGATGACACTAAACTCTGCAGGGTAATCAATACAAAGGAGGACAATTTTATATTACATGAGGATTTATGTAAACTAGAAGCTTGGGCTGATAAATGGCAAATGAGCTTTAATGGGGATAAATGTAAGGTCATGCACTTGGGTAGAATGAACAAGATGTATAATTATGTGCTTAATTGTAAAACACTGTGCAAAACTGTCACTGAAAAAGACCTGGGTGTATGGGTGGATGACAAACTCACATTTAGTGGCCAGTGTCAGGCAGCTGCTGCAAAGGCAAATAAAATAATGGGATGCATTAAAAGAGGCATAGATGCTCAGGAGGAGAACATAATTTTACCTCTATATAAGTCAATAGTGCGACCACACTTAGAATACTGTGTACAGTTCTGGTCTCCGGTGTATAAGAAAGACATAGCTGAACTGGAGCTGGTGCAGAGAAGAGCGACCAAGGTTATTAGGGAACTGGGGGGTCTGCAATACCAAGACAGGTTATTACACTTGGGGTTATTTAGTTTGGAGAATCGAAGGCTTAGGGGTGATCTTATTACAATGTATAAATATATGCGGGGACAATACCAAGACCTTTCTAATGATCTTTTTACTCTTAGACCTGTGACGGGGACAAGGGGGCATCCTCTACGTCTGGAGGAAAGAAGGTTTAAGCATAATAACAGATGCGGATTCTTTACTGTACGAGCAGTGAGACTATGGAACTCTCTGCCATATGATGTTGTAATGAGTGATTCCCTACTAAAATTTAAGAGGGGACTGGATGCCTTTCTTGAAAAGTATAATATTACAGGGTATATGCACTAGTTTCCTTAGTGTTGCGTTGATCCAGGGAGCTAGTCTGATTGCCGTATGTGGAGTCGGGAAGGAATTTTTTTCCCCAATGTGAAGCTTAGTTTGCCACATGGGGTTTTTTTGCCTTCCTCTGGATCAACATGTTAGGGCAAGTTAAGATAGGATATGGGTTGAACTAGATGGACTTAAAGTCTCCCTTCAACCTTAATTGCTATGGTGCAGGGTGGAGACATGGGGCAGGATGGAAGCAGATGGGTAGGAACATGTGGAAGGATGGAGATAGATGGTGCAGGATCATAGGGCAGGATGGAGACAGATGGTGCAGGATCATGGGGCAGGATGGAGACAGATGGTGCAGGATCATGGGGCAAGATGGAGACAGATGGGGCAGGATCATGGGACAGGATGCAGACACATGGTGCAAGATCATGGGGCAGGATGGAGACATGGGGCAGGATGGAGACATTTGATGCCAGATCATGGGGCAGGCTTGATACGATGAAGACAGATGGGGCAGAATCATGGGGCAGATGAGGCAGGATCATGGGACAGATGGGGCAGGATCATGGCACAGATGGAGCAGAATCATGGAATGGAATGGGCAGGATCATGGGACAGATGGAGCAGAATGGCTACTCATGAGGGCAGGATGGGAGAACATATAGGACCAGGATGGAAGAACTTATGGCTGGAGCCAGGAATGAGACACACGGGGGCTAATTAAAGGATATTATTACTGCAATGATGTATTTATTTTATTTTTTACGATACTGTTTTAAATGGGGGACGGTCCTTTTACTGTACAGAACGACACAATATCGCCTTTTTTTCTTCATCTGGTGTAGTGTAGAAGTTGGGGAAAAAATAAGTAATGTGCTCTGCAAGCAGTACTCTAGATAATTGTTATTTCCTGCAGAGTCTGTGCTGGATGATGATGAAAAGCGAAGATGAAGGACTACTCCTAGAGACGTCACTGGTGAGTCAGTGTGTTACCTATAGACTTACACTATACATTGTATACTATATACAGATGTCCTGTGTACAATGTCACTAGTAATCACTGTATTACCTGTAAACTGACACTATGTACAGAGCTCCTGTATATAATGTCACCAGTGATCACTGTATTACATGTACACTGACACTATATACAGAGCTCCTGTGTATAATGTCACCGGTGATCACTGTATTACTTGTACACGGACACGGCATACTAAGCACAGCTCTCCTGTGTATAATGGCATTTATGGTGATATTATTATTGTGTTTTTTATTAAATGTTTTAATTATTATTTAATTTATTATTGTAGTATTCGGTCACTATGTGGTGGTAATATGTGGTGCAGCCATGGTGTGAATGTATTTGTCACTTGTATGTGGTATTATAGGTCACTATGTAGTGGTAATATGGTGTCTCATCATGATGTGCTGGTATTTGTCCCTTCTATGTGATATTATTGGTCATTTTAAAAACTGAAAAATAAATAAAAATATAACTAAATTGTTTTGCATATTTTAACAAATGTTTAGTAGGTTAGAGTAGAGTAGGGCCCAGCCAAAAGAGTCTACCTTGCGTGATGGCAGATTAAAAAATCTTTTGGCCAAAGCAAAAGCTGTTGGTTATGTGTAGTTTTTCCAAGAGAGAGCAGTGGGACTGCGGACAGTTCGAGGGGTTGAGGTGGGGCTGGGATGGAGCCTGGGTGGAGTCTCAAGGGGGCCCTGAAAATTTTGCCAATATGGGGCCCCGAAATTCCTAGTGGCTGCCCTTATTACCTGTGTGTGACCAGCGTCCTCTACAAGCCGCTTTTCTGCAATTTAATACTAAGCAATCACCCCCTCCATGAATTGGTAGGTTGTGAGTGGTTGTCTCTTCAGTATTCTGCACCTGTGTTGCCGCCATCTCTACTACATGGGTTTGCTGTTTCCTGAGAGTGCATTAGTGAGGAGCAGATCAATCTTTGTAAGATCAAGTTAGTATCAAATTTCTTACAGGAAAGATGTATATTTTTGTACCGTGTTAGCCAGTAGATAGAAAAATATTAAGAATTGAGAGTCCTCAGTGGTTGATACCTTTTAATGGCTATCTGAAAAGATAGTAACACTTTGCAAGCTTTCGAGACTACTCAGGTCTCTTCATCAGGCATAGACTAATACAAAATCTGAAGAGTCACATATTTATGCACAATACAGCACAGAAAAAATGCAATAGATAAGACAAGTGACGTGAACTGGTCCAATATTTATGTTTCTCCCTCTCCCATAATCATAATTCTGCTTCACATCACTTGTCTCATCTATTGCATTATTTCTGCGCTGTGTTGTGCATAAATATGTGACTCTTCAGATTTTGTATTAGTCTATGCCTGATGAAGAGACACCTGAGTAGTCTTGAAAGCTTGCAATGTGTTACCATCTTTTCAGTTAGCCATTAAAAGGTATCAACCACTGAGGACTCTCAATTCTGAATATTTTTCTATCAAATTTCTTGAAATTTGTAGTTTCACAAATAAGGAAGGTAAACTTGCCCGGCACTATGTCCGACACTGCTGAAGCATCAGAGAGTTGGCTAATGTCATTTTGCGTAGCTGTGTGGTCCCCCCCCCCCACAATTCCCTGCAGCTACATCTCTACATCTTATGGATTACCATGCCTTGTACAGTGGTGGTCAGTACCTGGGCTATCTCAGTTCAGTGGTTCCAAGTGGAGAGGTTCCCAAAGTCATTTTTCATATCAGAGTCACTAGGTGAGTCTCTGTCTCCTGTGGACTGTAGGCTCTTATGGTCAGTGGGGTCCTCTCTGTCTCCTGTAGAGTGTAAGCTCTTATAGTCAGTGGAGTGCTCTCTCTCTCCTATAGCGTGTAATCTCTTAAGGTCAGTGGGGTCCTCGCTCTTCTATAGAGTGTAATCTCTTATGGTTAGTGGGGTCCTCTCTCCTGTAGAGTGTAATCTCTTATGGTCAGTGGGGTCCTCTCTCTCCTGTAGAGTGTAAACTCTTATTATGGTCAGTGGGGTCCTTTCTCTCCTGTAGAGTGTAATCTCTTATAGTCAGTGGGATCCTCTCTCTCTCCTGTAGAGTGTAAACTCTTATGGTCAGTGGAGTGTTCTCTCTCCTATAGAGTGTAATGTGGTTCTTTCTCTCTACTGTAGAGTGTGAACTCTTAATGTCAGTGGGGCTCTCTCTCTCGCGTCTGTAGTCTGTAAGCTCTTTTGACCAGGGAAGTCATCTTTCTCTGCTTGTCCTCAACCCCTTGTGTATTTTCCAAGCAATTACAAGCTTTACAGTTTTGAGAGTCTAGTAAAATTTAAGTACTGCCAATTGAGTTTTTGGAAAAAAAAAATTTGACAAAATCTTAAAATTTGAATTTCAAAATATGCACTCATTTCTAGTAACAAAGCAAAAAAACAGCTAGTTTTTACTCACTCATTATTGACTCTAGTAATTTTGCTCACGTGATAAGCGCTGGTCTTTATTTATTTTCTGTAAGTGATTATGTAATGCCTTCATGTACTACAGTACACCGCTGGCTGCAGAATGACTTACCTGTCAGATCCATCAGTAAGCTCCACTGACTGTACGAGGAAAGGGCATGGAAGGAAAGACAACACATGATAAATTTTCAACAGTCCTTAGTTTTCTTTTACAAGCCAAAGGTCTTAAATGCTACAGAAACCAACTAGCAGCAAGACAGTTTCTGAATTTTTGTTTAACACAACTCATTCCTTCTCTAGGCTTTACAAGCAAGGGACACGCAGCTGCATTCATCCTTTCATCCTCCTAATTTCTCAACTTTTACACCATCCCCCAGTTCCTTCTCAACAGGCTCCTGTCCTCAGTGGCCCATTTCTTCACCATACCTGACTCTTGTCTCACTGGTGACTGCAACACTAAGGTCCTTCGACTGATCACTCAAAACTTTACATCAAGCAGCACCACAACACACCTTACCCACTGTTTTTTGAGAGTTGTTAGTGGGGTGGTTAGTCTGCTAATAACAGGCAGACACCGGTCCAGTGTCCTTCATTTAGTGCACCTGTTCCCCAGCACACTTTGTGAAAGGATCAAGTTAAAGGTTTTCAACCTTCTTACCAATCAAATTTTTAATCCTTATCTCTCTTTTCCTAATTACTACTCCTAAGCCATGTTCTAAACATATCTAAAAAGAATGAAAGTTTTTTCAAATGCTCCCAAAGATGTCCATACAATTTAAGGGAAAAAAGAAACATGTAAATTACTGGAAGTCTTTGGGAAATCTGGTTTGTAGATGGCTTGATTGGAAAATCCTGCAAATTTTTAAGTACAGCTTAGTCGCTCTGGCAAAATCTATATTACTGCTCTAAATACTACTGTTATTTTTGAAGATTTTGAACAATTGTCTGTGGTGAAATGACTGTAAAGGATAGGCTACAGAGGTTTGTATAATGACTAGACAAGCTACTGCAGAACCTTAATGCAATTGAGAGATAACCACGAGAGAGACTTTGACCAACACAGAAAGCTAGTGCTTAGTTACTGCGATAACCACACATTCAAGATCTTTAAGTCTTCTGACTGCATATGTCTGGAGAACAAAACAAGCTGATTTCAAGATGGGTCAGAAGGACAGCGCTCAGACAGACAAGTGCTCGACCATCATCTATCTAAAATGTATGGACAGCTTAACTGTTAAGACTGTTGACATGAACAAACGTGTACCTAATAAACTCTGCTCCCCCATTGTAAAAGATATACTGAAACATATTTAGCTTTGATGGACGGAGTCAGCCACAGCTTTACTGAAAGATTATTTTCATTCTAATTTTTAAACCAGCAGAGAACCGAAACACTTTGTGTCAGCGGACTCCCGGAGGGCAAGCCCGTCTTCAGTTCCTTTAAATCTCCAACCAGATACTTTACCACCACAGAGGAGCTTGTGTAAACACCGAGCTCCAACCTCCATTTAGTAAAAATAAAGCTTGCTCGACTTCATAATGTAGCCTGGAAATAAACGTGTCCAAACCTGTATATTTAAGGGAACACCATTTTGGGCCACCAGATGATGGTTATCCCCTTAAACCCGACAATTAACAGTTCTACGGGCCCATTCTACAGGCCAGGTGACCCGCAGAATAATTTACGACCATACCAAGATTATTTCAGGGGAAAAAAATGATACACTCTAGATCTGCTCACATCAAAGTAATGAGTACAGGCATTTTTAGAAAGAAGAGGTTGTTGCCCCCAGTATGTATAATTAGAACAACCAGATGTAAGGAGAAGGACCGGACTGGGCGTACCTGTTCCATGACCTTTGCACTCAGTGATAGAGGGTGCGGCTAAGCTTAAAAAGCTGCAGAGCGCAGGAAACAGAAGAGACTTGGTGGGAACGCGCGGTGCGTAGGACCGTGTTGGTGCTCCGACCTCTGAGCATCAGGACGGAGCAAGCCCACGCTACAGGGGCACAAGGTCCTCGCGCAGAGACTGCCAACAGAAACTTGTAAAGTACCCATTGGCACCTGTGACCAGGAGTGACAATATCTCCAGCCAGAGAATAGACGCACATGGGTTGAGACAGAGAACCCGGGCGACCCGCTGTGAACTGTATCCTGATTTACCCGTATACAACTGCCGAGCAACGTTAAGGTCTGACAGTGATAAATACTGTGTACGTTCCTGCACCAAAGCTCTGGACAATGAGGAACCACCACTGCCGGGATCGGATCCCCATCTTCTTCAAGACCCCTCACACGCCACTGCCTTTACGCCACCGTTGAAAACTAGGATTCTACATTCTGACGTCGTCGAACTGATAAGTTTATCATTACTGAACTTCCCCCTTAAATTCCTCGCTCCTGATTCACTCCATTTTGCATAATCTCTTGCAAGCCTGTTTTTACTCAACCCTCTACCTGCATGGAGTATTCCCTGTTAAAGTAAATTACAAGTTGACTCTTGCTCTGCCTCCTGTCTTTTACTGCATCTTGCAACCTGCTCACAAAGAGAACTAGATATCTTGATCTCCAAGCCATCAGGTTAAACCTGTGACCAGGTTAAAAACAGGATTCCTCTCCATATTACTTCCATATTCCAAAATCCCAGAGTCGCCATCAGATCTGTATTTGACCCTCTGCGATTCACCAAAAGACAAAGGAATAACCCAAAAGACATACCTTCGGCTTCCGAAAACTTGAAAGATAAATATGTTAGTTTAAAAGTTCAGAACAGATATAACTTGCAAAGTATTCAGATTTCCAATGACCAATCCTTTGAACCTCTTCGTTAGATAGGCCTGGACACTTCTGTAGATTCTGATTCTGAATAAATGAGTACCAAATTCACTGAACTGATCTGATTTGGAACAATGTATGCGAAGCCTAATTGACTCATTGCCAGTGATGTTGTCACCTTTTAACAAACCCCTTGACTTCTCTTTAAACAGCACAACAAGCTCGCCTACTTGAAGGGCCCCGGAAAAGCTAACAGAAAAGTTGCACTATAAAAAGCCACCTTGTATCTGTCCTTACAAACTGATTGGGCAGTCAAAATCAAGTGGCTCAATAAAGAATAAGAAATTGGGAACCGACTTTCCTTACTAACAAGCTCCTTCTTCCAATCCTTCAAAGCTTGTCGAATAAGAAAAGACTTAGTTAGATCAAACATACCACAGATGAAAATGAAACCCGCTAGTTTGCGCTAAGCAATGGAGACAGATACACCTGAGTCCCAAAGGTATAACAAATAATGAATTATGCTGAATAAAAGGGAATAACTTTTTTTTATCACAAAAATTGGTCCAGAAAAGGGACACCACTCGTCCCAAGCCTTACCATAAATGTTCCATGTAGCGGGAGCCAATGAAGACCTGATCAAGACCAACAGCCTCTCGTCAGCACCTCCCGTAGTGCCAGAGAGCATGGTTTGCCTTCCCTGGAAGCTACCGATATGAGTTTCCAAAATTTCTGCCAATGAAGACATAACAGAGTATCAATACAAACATTCTTAAACCCTGGAACATGACGAGATCTGAACCAAATATTAAACTGAAGGCACTGACGAACCAAATGCCTGAGTATCGCTAAAATTGGTAAGGAACATCTGAGGTTGTTTATGCAACTTACCATGACAGAGTTGTCTGTACAGAAACACATCCTCCTGTTTGCAAGCCTGGGTCCCCTGAGTTTGACAGATACCACAATTGGAAAAAGCTCCAGGAAGGAGATGTTTGTGCACAGACTGTAGCTGTACCAGGCCTCTGGCCAAATGTCTGCACACCATTTACCATAACCAGGCAAAAACCATGAGGCTAAGCAGTGACTGCATCTGCTTAAGCGTCACTTTACTGACAAAACCTAGGATCATGTCCAAGAGCTTTTCTAATTTTTCTTGTAATAATCTAAAAACCATGTCACCAGAATCTAATTCAATACCCAGGAAGGACAATTTAGTACCGGGACCAAGAGTTTTTTCAGAAAAAAGGTGGACCCCAAATGACTGCATCCTGAAGCAAAAAGAGTCGAGAAGAAAGCGACAGCAGTTTTCATCATGTGGGGAGACAAATAAAAAATTGTCTTAGTAGTGTATGATGGCAGTAGAACCTGTCTCAAAATGTACCACCCACTGTAAAAAGCTACTAAACATTTCAAAGTAGTGGCAGGAAATAAAGCTACTACTCCCATCAGACTACACCTGCTGTTACTAATGACAGCGAGAGCAGGAGGCGGCTGATGGGAGTATTCCTGAACCGGCGCCTGAGCTATAAATAAATAATTTTTTTTAAAAACTGGCTTGGATTCCACTGCATTTTTGATAACCAGCTTGCAAAACCGACATCTGCAAGCTACCTGAGGGAACTTATCTAGATGGTGGTGACCACCTTGATCCCCCAGATGTTTCACAGAAGTTTATAACGTTGATCTGTGAAGATAAAACAATTACATTGTTCTCACAAAAAGTTTATTTAGCCCAAATTTTTTATTTTCACAAGGAGATCAGGAGAAAATCTAACCCAAAATTTGTTGTGCAATTTCTCCTATGTACGCAGGTACCCCATATGTGGGGTAAACTATTGTTTAGGCTCACAGCAGGGATCAGAAAAAAAGGAGTAACATTTTGCAAAGTAGACTTTGATGGAATGGTCTGCCGGCATCATGTCTCGTTTACCATGAGGCAAGTTGAGCACTTTGCCTCAGGCAGCAGTGCGTCCCTGAAGAGAAGGGGCGGCAGATTCTCAGGGTGAAGTAACTGAACTTGCGTCGGAGACGGATGTTCAGTTACTACTCTATTGCCTTGTGGGCCCGGGCCCGCGTGGCAATGATTAAAGCCTCCAGCCAATCGGAGGCTGGCAGCTGACGTCAGCACATACGTCGCCGACGTATGACGTCACCGTCATTCGCCAGCGAGTGTGCGCTTGAAAAGCCTGGAGGCTGGGAGCATCGCCGAAGGAGTGCGGCCAGGTAAGGAGAAAGTTTTTTTTTTTTATTGAAAGTGGCAAACCTCAATGTGTATCACTGGCAGGATGGAGAGACATGGACCATGTGTCTCCATTCTGCCCGGGAGCAGAATGGAGCATGGGGGCAAAATAGAGCATGGGAGCAGAATAGAGCACAGGGGCATAATGGAGCACAGGGGCATAATGGAGCACAGGGGCAGAATAGCGCACGGAGGTAAAATGGAGCATGAGGGAAGAATAGAGCATAGGGGCATAATGGAGCACAGGGGCAGAATAGATCATGGGGCAGAATGGAGCACGGGGAAGACTAGAGCACAGGGGCATAATGGAGCACGGGGGTAGAATAGATCATGGGGGCAGAATAGAGCACAGGGGCAGAATGGAGCATGGGGGGCAGAATGGAGCCTGGGGCAGAATAGAGCACAGGGCAGAATTGAGCACGGGAGCAGAATGGAGCACGGGGTGTTATGAATGAGTCACCGTAGGAGGCAAAAACAGAAATGCTAGCTAAGTCCAGAAAACCAGAGAAGTTGGCAGCTATCGGATTGCAGACCCCTGAACCTATCAACACAACTAGCAGTAGCCGTGGGGGGTTCCTACGATGCCCTAGACCCCTCGATCACAGTCGGAGGACTATATAGCCTAAAGACAGAAAGGGAAATCTAAACTGCCCCAGAACAGACCCTAAAGCAAAAGGCAGCCCCCAACATATAATGACGGTGAGGCAAGAAGAAAGAACACTAACACAGACAGAAAGATAGACTGAGCAAAGACAGGGCCCAAGCTAACTAGATAGGAAAGGACAGGAAGGCTGCTGTCTGCAATCCGTGAAAAACCCTATGAAAATAAGAGCCAACAAACTGACAGTGAAAAAAGGCCCTGAAGACGCTAAGCTTCAAAAAGCTATGTCAGTACTCAGGAATATTCTGAAGACAGAGCAACCGGCAAAAGGAGATTCAGCTCACCCCAGCAGGGAATGGAAGAATCCAGAAAAGCAAGGCAAACAAAAACAAAACACAAATTTTAACAGGCAAAGCAGAAAACTTAGCTTTAGAGGAGCAGGAATCAGACTGGTCTCAAAGACGTCCACAGAGAAATCACCCGCAGGGCAGAAGGGCGTCGGTAGCCTTATATCCAGTCCGTGACTCCACTCAGCCAGTCATCATCATTAGGCTCAGGTACCTGATAATCAGGCTCATTACCTTCCTTTACCAGAATAGGGAGTTCACCAGACCTCAGTGACGAAGGGGAAAATGAACTCACAACAGTACCTCCCCCTTGAGGAGGGGTCACCGAACCCTCAACCACGCCGCCAGGGCGATCAGGGTGAGCCCGATGAAAGGCACGCACCAATCTTTTGGCATGAATATCAGAGGCAGAGACCCAGGAATTATCCTCCTGACCATAACCCTTCCACTTAACCAAATACTGGAGTCTCCTTCTAGCCAGAAGGGAATCCAGTATTTTCTCTACCTCATATTCCATGTTACCTTCAACCAATACAGGGTCCGGAGGTGCCACCCCAGGAACAACTGGTTCAACAAACCTCTTCAACAAGGACTTATGGAACACATTATGGATCTTAAATGTGACAGGAAGAGCCAAACGAAAAGAGACCGGATTAATAATCTCCAAAATCTTGTAAGGTCCAATAAATCTAGGCTTAAACTTAGGAGAAGCCACCTTCATAGCAATATTTTTTGATGATAACCACACCATATCACCAATCTTAAACTGGGGAACAATGGTCCTATGTCGATTGGAAAACCACTGGGCCTTTTCCTGGGAGACAGATAACTTATCCACCACTTGGTCCCAGATCTGGTGCATTCTCTCCACCACAGTGTCAACACCTGGGCAGGCAGAAGGCTCCACCTGCCCTGAAGAAAATCGAGGATGAAACCCAAAGTTACAAAAAAAAGGTGACATCAAAGTGGCAGAACTAGCTCTATTATTTAAAGCAAATTCGGCCAAGGGCAAAAATGAAACCCAATCATCCTGATCAGCGGAAATAAAACATCTCAAATACGACTCCAAGGTCTGGTTTGTTCTCTCTGTCTGCCCTTTGGTCTGAGGGTGAAAAGCAGAGGAGAAGGACAACTGAATTCCCAGCTTGGAACAGAAAGTCCTCCAAAATCTAGACACAAACTGAACTCCTCTGTCAGATACAATGTTCTCAGGAATCCCGTGTAAGCGAACCACCTGTTGCAAAAACAGGGGCACCAACTCAGAGGAAGATGGCAACTTAGGGAGTGGTACAAGATGAACGATCTTAGAGAACCTATCACAAATCACCCAAATAACAGTCATTCTTTGAGAGACCGGCATATCAGAGATGAAATCCATTGAAATATGGGTCCATGGCCTCCTGGGGACCGGCAAAGGCATCAACAACCCACTAGAGCGAGAACAAGATTTAGACCGGGAGCAAGTCCCACAGGACTGCACAAAATTCCTGACATCATGAGACAAGGTGGGCCACCAAAACGAGCGACTCACCAGATCTCTAGTACCAAAAATACCTGGATGACCAGCCAATGCAGAGCAATGAACCTCAGACATCACTCTCTTCTTCCACTGGTCAGGAACATACAACTTTCCACTGGGACAACGCTCAGGTTTGTCCTCCTGGAACTCTTGCAGAGCAAGTCTCAAATTGGGCGAGATGGCAGAAAGAACTACCCCTTCGCCTAAGATGGTAGCAGGCTTGGTCACCACAGGAGAATCAGCAAAGAAGCTCCTAGAGAGGGCGTCTGCCTTGACATTCTTAGTTCCAGGAAGAAAAGAGACCACAAAATCAAAACGTGTAAAAAACAAGGCCCACCTAGCCTGTCTAGGGTTCAAGCGTTTAGCCGACTCTAGGTAAATCAAATTCTTGTGGTCAGTGAGGACCACAACTTGACGTTTAGCTCCCTCCAACCAATGTCTCCACTCCTCAAATGCCCATTTCATGGCCAACAGTTCCCGATTCCCCACATCATAGTTACGTTCAGATGGAGAGAACTTTCGGGAAAAGAAAGCACAGGGATTCATTTTAGATGTTACAGGATCCTTTTGGGACAAAACAGCTCCTGCACCAATCTCAGAAGCATCCACCTCTACCTGGAACAGGAGTGAGACATCAGGTTGCCGCAAAACCGGGGCGGAGGTAAATCTTCGCTTCAGCTCCTGAAAGGAAGCAACAGCCTCCGGAGACCAATTCAACACATCAGCACCCTTCTTAGTCAGATCAGTCAATGGCTTGGCAATACTAGAAAATTTTGCTATAAATTTCCGATAAAAATTAGCAAAACCCAAAAACTTCTGGAGGGCCTTCAAAGAAGTGGGCTGAACCCAATCATAAATGGCCTGTTCCTTGGCCGGATCCATTTCAATAGTTGACGGAGACAAAATAAATCCCAAAAATGAAATTCTCTGTACTCCAAAAAGGCATTTCGATCCTTTGACATACAGGGAATTCTCCCTCAAGATCCGGAACACAGTCCGAATATGTTCCACATGAGAATCCCAATCCTTGGAGAAGATCAAAATATCATCCAGATAGATAATCAAAAATTTATCGACAAAGTCTCGGAAAATATCGTTCATGAAGCACTGGAAGACAGAAGGAGCATTAGTGAGCCCAAAAGGCATCACCAGGTACTCAAAATGTCCCTCCGGAGTATTAAACGCCGTCTTCCATTCATCCCCCTGCTTAATGCGGATAAGATTATACGCCCCCTTGAGGGCAAGCTTGGTAAACCAGCAAGCACCTCTAACTCTAGAGAATAGATCTGAAATCAGGGGTAACGGATACTGATATTTAATAGTAATTTTGAAGAGGGCACGATAATCAATACAAGGCCTTAAAGAACCATCCTTTTTGGCCACAAAAAAAACCCGGCACCTAAGAGTGAGAGGATGGTCTAATTTGACCCTTCTCCAACGCCTCCTTAATATAGGATCGCATAGCCTCGTGCTCGGGTACAGATAAATTGAAGAGCCGACCCTTGGGAAATTTACACCCCAGGCTCAGTTCAATTGCACAGTCATAACTCCTATGAGGAGGGAAAGATGCAGACTCATTCTCACTAAATACATCATAAAAGTCCGCCAAATAGTCAGGAACATCATGCGACTGAGGAGAGGTGGAAAAAACCGGAGCCTCACTAAAGGCACACCGATAACCCCAACTCACCACAGACACAGATTTCCAATCCAAAACTGGATTATGAATTTGCAACCAGGGAAACCCCAGAACAACGGCATCATGCAGACCATGCAACACCAAAAATCTGCAATTTTCTTGATGGTCTGGGGCGACCCGCATGACCACCTGGGTCCAAAACTGAGGTTTATTTTTCGCCAAAGGAGTAGCATCAATCCCCCTCAAAGGGATAGGCGTCTGCAGAGGTGTCATCGGAAATCCACAACGTTTAGCAAAATCCAAGTCCATTAGGTTTAGCGCTGCTCCTGAATCCACAAAAGCCTTGGCGGAAAATGTGGACAGGGAGCAGATCAGAGTAATTGCCAGAAGAAACTTAGGTTGAACACCACCAACAGAAAACGTGTGTGCAAAGCGTTTCTCTCGTTTAGGACAAACAGAAATAATATGCGAGGCATCTCCACAGAAAAAACACAGCTTATTACGCCTTCTGAACTCCTGACGTTGCGCCCTAGACAAAACTCTATTACATTGCATAGGTTCAGACGTCTGTTCAACCGGTGGCAACACCTCTCGTGCAATCCTGCGTTCACGTAAACGCCGATCAACCTGAATGGCTAATGACATAGAATTGTCCAGACCAGAGGGAACAGGAAATCCCACCATAGTATCTTTTACGGCTTCTGACAAACCCTTCCGAAAGAGAGCAGCCAAGGCATTATCATTCCAGGTAGTAAGGACCGCCCACTTTCAGAACTTTTGACAGTACAACTCTGCAGAATCTCGACCCTGGTTCAATGCCAACAGGGTCTTTTCAGCCTGATCAATAGCATTAGGTTCGTCATACAACAACCCCAAGGCTTGAAAGAATGCGTTCACATTAGTCAGAATAGGATCATCTGGTTTCAAAGAAAACGCCCAATCCTGGGGATCGCCACGCAGCAAAGAGATGACAATTTTAACCTGCTGCACGGAGCTCCCTGACGAGTTAGGCTTCAAGGCAAAAAATAATTTACAATTATTTTTGAAACTCAAAAATTTAGATCGATCCCCAAAAAATACATCAGGTGTAGGGATCTTTGGTTCAACAGCATGCGAACGAGCAAGGTAGGCGGAAATTCCCCGCACTTCCGCAGCGAGCTGCTCCACATGATCAGACAATTGCTTTATCTCCATTGAGAGAAAAAAAAAATTCCCCCTATGGCCTCAGAGATATAGAGGAACGAATATATACACTTTTTTTTTTTTTTTTTTTTAAACACAATTCTTTCCTGCTATTGAGTACCCTAGGATCTGCGATAGGGCGGGTGATTCTGTTATGAATGAGTCACCGTAGGAGGCAAAAACAGAAATGCTAGCTAAGTCCAGAAAACCAGAGAAGTTGGCAGCTATCGGATTGCAGACCCCTGAACCTATCAACACAACTAGCAGTAGCCGTGGGGGGTTCCTACGATGCCCTAGACCCCTCGATCACAGCCGGAGGACTAAATAGCCTAAAGACAGAAAGGGAAATCTAAACTGCCCCAGAGCATCCCCCAAAGTAAAAGGCAGCCCCCAACATATAATGATGGTGAGGCAAGAAGAAAGAACACTAACACAGACAGAAAGATAGACTGAGCAAAGACGGGGCCCAAGCTAACTAGATAGGAAAGGACAGGAAGGCTGCTGTCTGCAATCCGTGAAAAACCCTATGAAAATAAGAGCCAACAAACTGACAGTGAAAAAAGGCCCTGAAGATGCTAAGCTTCAAAAAGCTACAGTATGTCAGTACTCAGGAATATTCTGAAGACAGAGCAACCGGCAAAAGGAGATTCAGCTCACCCCAGCAGGGAATGGCAGAATCCAGAAAAGCAAGGCAAACAAAAACAAAACACAAATGCTAACAGGCAAAGCAGAAAACTTAGCTTTAGAGGAGCAGGAATCAGACTGGTCTCAAAGACGTCCACAGAGAAATCACCCACCGGGCAGAAGGGCGTCGGCAGCCTTATATCCAGTCCATGACTCCACTCAGCCAGTCATCATCATTAGGCTCAGGTGCCTGATAATCAGGCTCATTACCTTCCTTTACCAGAATAGGGAGTTCACCAGACCTCAGTGACGAAGGGGAAAATGAACTCACAACAACAGGGGTAGAATGGAGCACCGGGGCATAATGGAGCTCGGGGGTAGAATGGAGCATGGGGCAGAATAGAGCATGGGGGGCAGAATGGAGCACAGGGGCAGAATGGAGCACAGGGGGCAGAATGGAGCATGGGGGGCAGAATGGAGTATGGGGGCAGGACTGAAGATGCAGGGGGCAGGATTGGAGACACAGGGGGCAGGATCATGAGGCAGGATGGAGACAGATGGGGCTGGATTGGAGACAGATGAGGCAGGATCATGGGGCAGGTTGGAGACAGATGGGGCAGGAACATAGGGCACTACGAATACGATGTAGACAGATGGGGCAGGATCATGAGGCAGTATGGATATGATGGAAACAGATGGGGCTGGATTGGAGACAGATGAGGCAGGATCATGGGGCAGGTTGGAGACAGATGGGGCAGGATCATAGGGCACTATGAATACGATGTAGACAGATGGGGCAGGATCATGAGGCAGTATGGATATGATGGAAACAGATGGGGCAGGATCATGGGACAGATGGGGCAGGACCATGGGACAGATGGGGCAGGATGGGACATCACAGGGCGGCATAATGGATACTCATGAGGGCAGGATGGGAGAACATATGGCTGGAGCCAGGAATTTGACACACGGGGGCCAGGATATATCATAGGGGCTAATTAAGGGATTATCTGTGTAGCAAAGTGGATATTAAAACTTAACCTTTATTAGGTAAAATTGTAAAAAGCCAAATTCCAAATTATTCAAATAACAAAAACAAAGGGATACCACAGTGAAGGAAGTGCCCTATAACCAACGAACAGAAAAGGGGGGTTATCAAAAAGGTACTACTGGCCTCTCAGATCCTCAATATTAATCTGACCTGATAGCAAAATGACTATAGTTGCCCATAGGATTAATAGTATATACATGATCTCATTTATATGGTACAAATAAGTGGTGCTTATGACATATCCTATGGGCAACGATAGTCATTTTGCTATCAGGTCAGATTGATATTGAGGAACTGAGATGTCAGTAGTACCTTTTTAACAACCCCCCTTTTTTCTGTTCCTTGGTTTATAGGGCACTTCCTTCACTGTGGTACCCATTTGTTTTTGTTTGTCTAATTTGGCTTTTTACAATTTTACCTAATAAAGGTTAAGTTTTAATATCCACCTTGCTACACAGATAAACTATTTTGTGGATTGCTTGATTCCTGCTTTATATGCTAATTAAGGGATATTATTACTGCAGTCATGTATTTATTTTATTTTTTGAGGATACTGTTTTAAATGGGGGAGGCGGTCCTGTGCAGAGCGAGACTGTCGCTTTTTTTCTTCATCTAGTGTAGTTTATAATTTGGGATAAAATTAAGTAATGTGTTTTGCAAGTGGTGCTCTAGATAACTGTGGTATTTCCTGCAGAGATGAGCCCTGGCTGAAAGAAGTGATGGCGGTCTGTGCTGGATGAAAGTTGAAAAGCAAAGATGAAGGACTTCACCTAGCGACATCACTGGTGAGTTAGTGTGTTACCTGTACACTGAGACTATACACTGCATATGGTATACAGCGGTCCGGTGTATAATGTCACCGGTGATCACTGTATTACCTGTACACTGACATTGTATACAGAGCTCCTGTGTATAATGTCAACGGTGATCACTGTATTTCCTGTACACTGACATTATATACAGAGCTCCTGTGTATAATGTTACTGGTGATCACTGTATTACCTGTACACTGACATTGTATACAGAGCTCCTGTGTATAATGTCACCGGTGATCACTGTATTTCGTGTACACTGACACTATATACAGAGCTCCTGTGTATAATGTCACCGGTGATCACTGTATTACCTGTACACTGACATTATATACAGAGCTCCTGTGTATGTCACTGGTGATCACTGTATTGCCTGTACACTATACACTATATACAGAGCTCCTGTATATAACGTGTATATATATATCTCACCGGTGGGTGATCACTATAATATCTGTACAGTGACACTGTATACAGAGCTCCTGTGTATAATATCACTGGTGATCACTATATTACCTGTACACTAACACTATAGACAGAGCTCCTGTGTATAATGTCACCGGTGATCACTGTATTACCTGTACACAGACACTGCATACCAAATACAGATCTCCTGTGTATAATGGCACTTAAGGTTATATTAGTATTGTGTTTTTTTGTTAATGATTAGTATTGTAGTATTCAGTCACTATGTGGTGGTAATATGTTGTCTGGCCATGGTGTGGTGGTATTTGTTCCTTATATGTGGTATTATTCGGTCACTGTGGTAGTAATATGTTGTCTGGACATGGTGTGGTGGTATTTGTTCCTTGTATGTGGTATTATTCGGTCACACTGGTGGTAATATGGTGTCTGGTCATGGTGTGGCAGTATTTGTTCCTTGCATGTGGTATTATAGGTCATTATGTGGTGGTAATATGGTGTCTGGTCATGGTGTGGTGGTATTTTTACCCTGTATGTGATATTACTGATCATTTTAAAAATTGAAAAATAAATAAAAATATACCTAAATTGTATTGGATATTTTAACAAATGTTTAATAGGTTAGAGTAGAGTAGGGCCCAGCCAAAAGAGTCTACCTTGTCGTGGTGGTGGCTTAAAAAATCTTTTGGCCAAAACAAAAGCTGCTGAATATATGTGTGATCTGGTTATGGGAACTGTTAATGTGTGATAGGTGAGAAGTAGAGTTTTTCCAAGAGAGAGCGGTGGCACTGTGGTCAGTTCGAGGGGTGGAGGCAGGCCTGGTGTGGAGGCCTGGGCGCAGTCTCGAGGGGGCCCCGAAATTACTAGTGGCAGCCCTATCTGTGTGCACATGGGCAATATTTGCTCCCAGGAAGGTACGGAGCCGGGACAAAGCAGGAGGAATCTCCATTGTTCTTACAACATGTGTTACACTATTACTAAGTATTAATTTATAAGATTTATCACCAGTTTTATTCACAAGTAATCTGTGTCAGCAAAATGGCCCCAAATCCTACACCCTGGGTACTGCCGATATATCCAGGTTGTCTGCCCCCTGTGCCATGGTCCTAAATGCAGAAACACTGTGTATTTCCACATTTCATCTTTAATATATATTTTTTTTTTTTTTTTGTTCTTAACAATCTGCTCCGATTATTGGGTCTTTGCTGTATTTTTTAGGTTTCTCAGTGTATGTATTTTTGGTGTAGATTTATTGCTGGGATTCTGCACGCTAAGCACCACTTTGTGTTTTTTTTGGGGGGTTGTCATGAAGTGGTGCTTCTAAACTAAGGTCCCTTGCCTGCTCCTATACTCCCTGCTGCCGTCTTCACCTATTATCGGCGCCATCTTTTGACTGCAACTTCTGTCTGCGGGAGGTCAGAAGTAACAGTCAGAAACACACTGTCAGGCCACATTCACACGTTCAGTATTTTACCTCAGTATTTGTAAGGCAAAACCAGGAGAGGAACAATCAGAGGAAAAGTATAATAGAAACACGTCAACACTTATGAATTTATCACCCACTCCTGATATGGCCTTACAAATACTGATGTAAAATACTGACCAAATACTGAGAGTGTGAATGTGGCTTTAGGCTGGTTTCACACATCCTGATATTAAAACCGGTACTGGAAATATCCATGTCCATGTGTGTAATACATGTGGCAACTGTGTGCGGCCAGAAGCTCTACAGTAAGCACTGTTCCCTGGCCAGGGGCGCACCTAAAAGGAAGCAAGTAGAATCACTTCGCCTCAGGTGGCATTGAGTCCCTGAAGAAGTGTAAAGATCGATGTTTCAAATATATTCCCATTTAAAAGTGTATGTATTTTACATGTGCATCAGGTTAGGTTAGTAAAGAGTAAACCAGATTTATTTGTACTGATTTTACTACGGGGGGCGCCATTTTTCAGTTTGCCTCAGGCGGCAGAGAGGCTAGGTTCACCCCTGGGTATGGCTCGCAATACCCCTTCTGGACCTCAAGCCCAAGAAAGCCTCGGCATCCAGATGAACCTCAGAATGTGCCCTCAAGGTGGTGGAAACTTAACGTGACAGCACCGTTCAGCTCTGCTGCATTTTGCTCCTGCTAACACTGTCTTGTCCAGCTTTACTTTACGCTCCACTCTCTCCTTGAACTTGCACATGACTGAGTCCTAGACTCCAAATAACTTACTGACTGACTAACAAACTCCCTTACCCAGAAAACCTTTTCTTATAAAAACTGTTTAACCCCTTCCAAACTGTGGGATAATCACAACTCTATTAACTTTCTAATCTCTAGTGTAGTGCAAACTGTATCGCTATCTAGTGTATTGTTCCCGTAGTGGACAGACCTCCCACATTCCCAGGGACGGCCTTAGGCATAGCCTATAGGAGAACTGAACACATAAAACAGGCCATAGGGATATGGGCACAATGTAGGGGAACGCTGAAATATATGGGGGTTCTACACTGTATGGGGGCACAATGTATGGCCACTAAACTGGCAGATTTTCAGTTCTCCAGAATAAAGTTAATGTTGCAACCTAGTCACTGCAGTCATAGATTAATTCATTGAAAGGTATAATTTCTGATCCCAGCATGCCCGGCTCCTGGGTTGTTTTACAGTGGGACAAATCATTCCTAAGTTCCTACTAAAATCAATGGATAAACAGAGTAATATTTGTAGATAGAGATGAGCAAATTGCTTTTAGGCAAATCAAATTCACCTTAAATTCCACCAAAAATCTGGATTCACTAGAATCTGAAATCAATGTGCTCGACTCCAGCGAAAAAGTCTCCATTTGGTCTTCTTCTGTCTTGCTGAACAGCCCTGCTTTGTTGATCTTGACCATCTGGCCAGTCACCAGTGCTGTCTTCTTTTGGCTATCCACGGCACTTCCCGACATCCTTAGCATCTCCTACAGTGCCGAATTAGAATCCAGTGAAGACCACACCGTGTACTGGACTGGTGAGAAAGAGACCTCAGATCCCAATACTGTACTTTAGTTTTCGCATCAAATACATTTGATACAAATCAAATCAAATTTGGGACCAAATCTGAGCTAATTGCCTAATTTGAATTTCAGTGATTCACTCATCTCTATTTGCTCTGGCTAATTGTAATGGTACTGAGAAGTTGACCACTACAATTTAGAGTCCCTTAACACGATGTTTGAAAATGTTTTTATTTTTTTTCAAACCCAAATTACTCCTTTAAGAGCCATGAATACTTTAAATAAAAGTCTGTGTGTCAATTAAGGAGATGGATCATTTGGAGGCATATAGCATTTTTTTTGTGCACCTCTTATTTTATATCAAGTAAAACCTGGCTGTGTGTAGAGTTATTCAGCACTTTTTACATGTGCTGACATAAGCAGCCGTCAGAATTTATGACAACCTGATTCCTCCAGGAGCATTTAATATTATAGTAGAACATGCAAAATGATATTTAACCCATCACAACCTACCCCAATTAGGTAAGAGCAATACATTTAGTTAAGAAACAAATTCTAAAACTGAAAAGTTGTAGCGTACCCAACATCTTTTTCATAGAGGCAGTAATGTCTGTGGCAGTAGAATTATCCTGATGAAGGGGGAAATTTGAATCACTATCCAAATCATGTCGAGTAGAGATAAGCGATTCTACTAAAATTTGCTTTCAACATATTCACTCAATTGGTCCAAATTGATAGGGCGCTAATTGCTGTTTATTATGCTCACAGGTCTCTTAAAACCCCAAAGCATCATAAAAGGAGAGCGAAATAATGCAACACATTATATTCACCTATACTTGGCTCTCACCTGTCCTTGTGCCACCTCCACTGCTGTCAAAGTTCCCCATTCTCCCAGGTCTTCCATTGCTGAGTCCAGTAATTGGTCTCATATGGAGGACGATGCACATCTGCAGTTCTTCTGGCTCTACGGCCAGTGGTTGACTATACAAAGTTACATTATTGACCATAGTGTCGGAAGAACTGTCTGGTGCTGAGGACAGGGTATCTGCAGCAGAGGCAGTGTAAGGAAAGTTCAGGATCTAGGACAAGTGAATATATTATTATTACTACATTTTTTTTCCAAAGTAAAGGAATGCGTAATAGATGCTACACTGCTGGTGAATCAGTTCCAGTTTATTCTCAATGCGTTTTGAAGTCAGCTTGACTTCTTTCTCAGGAGAACCACAGAAAAGTGCAAAGGGAGACTAGGTGTCAATTTAAATAGTCCAGACATTCAAGAACTAGCCCCAAGACAGTTGAAAAAACTCCCATTGTGGGCGTAAGTAGCTTTAAAATAAACAAAAAATGCCTCTCACCCCCATAATGGGAATTTTTTCAACTGTCTTGGCACTAGTTCTTGAATTCCTGAACTATAGGGTGGGCCATGTATATGGATACACCTAAATAAAATGGGAATGGTTGGTGATATTGACTTCCTGTTTGTGGCGCATTAGTATATGGGAGGGGGAAAACTTTTCAAGATGGGTGGTGACCATTTTGAAATTAGCCATTTTGGACACATTTTATAAGTGGTCATAAACTTGTAACTAACTCATGTAAGAATAAAGTTACATTAAAACCAAGCACACCATTGTTTTTCTTGCGAAATTCTCAATAAGTTTGATGTGTCGCATGACCCTCTTCACATTGAAAAAACAAAGTTGGATCCAAAATGGCCAACTTCAAAATGGCCGCTATGGTCGCCACCCATCTTGAAAAGTTTCCCACCTCCCATATATTAATGTGCCACAAACAGGAAGTTCATATCACCAACCATTCCCATTTTATTTAGGTGTATCTATAAAAATGGCCCACCCTGTATTTAAACTGACACCGAGCCAATGTTTGCATCTTTTCCGTTGTTCTCCTGAGAAAGAAGTCGGTGCGGCTTCGAAACGCATTGAGAATAAACTGGAATTGATTCTAGCCTCTTTGTCTTCAGAATCATTACCAGCAGCACAGCATCTATTCCTCAAGTCTTTCCTTTGAAAGTATATCCACATTGGATTAATCCAACTAAGGAAGCAGCATCTGGATTTTTTTTTTAATATGCTTACTTATATAGCACCATTAAATTCCACGGCCCTTTACAGATATGGTCATGTCCCCATTGGATCTCACAATCTGAATTCTAGATCAGTATGTCTTTGGAGTGTGGGAGGAAACCGGAGAACCCAGAGGAAACCCACAAAAACATGGGGAGATAATGTGAAGGGAACGCTGCATGAGCTATGTGAATGTGTACTGTATACACATGCCCTGGTCAAAGAATGTCCAGCAGGATGCCAAAGTTAGTGGTTAGAAGTGCCACTCACCAGGATCAAATGTTGAGCTAGGTCTTTTGACTAATATGCACAAAGTTGTGCCATCACTGGATTGGCGCCATAGGCAAACAAACTCTCCCTGGAAGCATGACAGAACAGAATAGGTTCCTGTTTCCTGTCTACTCTATATATATTTTTCTAATCCAGCATACTCTATATGGTATGCTACTCCAGGAATAAAGCAAGGCACCCATCAAAACATGCAAAAATGCTCTACCCTGTGCTGCTGTCAGTATATTACCACCATTGATGAGACTTAAGGGGGGTTTGCCATTATAAAAGAGCGTAAAGAGGCTTTTTTCCTTTGTACAATAGTGAGACTTATATCTGCTCACAATAGACAAAGAGAAAGTGTACTCTGCTGAATTAAGAGTGACACAAATGCTGTGCCAGAATAAAGTAGCAAATTTTACATTTACATTTAGCTGTTGATACCTACTTACTGCCTCCTGCTGCTGCTTGTTTCATTGTTGAAGCAGTTTAGCTTATTTCCTTTTGTAAGACTCTGTAGTTAACAAACTTATTACCTACTGTAAGACTCTAAAGGTACTGTCACACTTAGCGATGTACCAGCGATCCCGACCAGCGATATGACGCGGTCAGGATCGCTGGTACATCGCTAAGTGGTCGCTAGTGAGCTGCCACACAGGCAGATCTCACCAGCGACATCGCTGGGGACGGGGGTCGCTACTTACCTGTCACACCAGGCGATCCTGCGTCCTCCCGCCCGGCTCCACGCATCGCTCGTCGTCACAGCAGGAAGCGCCGCAGGAAGCTGACGACGAGAAACAGTCCAGGACGTTCTCGCGTGATCAGCGATAAACAGCAGGGGAGCGGGTTGTAGGTAAGTATCAGACACAGCGATATCGCTAGCAATATCGCTATAACGTCACAAGTTATAGCGATATTGCTAGCGATATCGCTTAGTGTGACAGTACCTAAAACAACAAGCCTTTTGCCTCTTTTAAGACTTTGTGACTATCACGCCTGTTGCCTCTGACTCTGAAACCATCAAGCTTGTTTTTTCTTGTAAGACTCTAACCATCAAGCTTGTTTCCTCTTTTCAGACTCTGTAACCATCAAGCGTATTACCTGTTGCAACTGTGATCATCAAGGTTGTTGCCTTTTGTAAGACTTTAATCATCAAGCTTGTTGCCTTTTGGAACACTCTATAACCATCTAGCTTGCTGCCTTTTGTAAGACTCCAACCATCAAACTTGATGCCTTTTGTAAGTTTCAAACCATGATGTTTTTTTGCCTCTTTAAGACTCTGTCTGTAATTATCAATCTTATTCATGTTGCAAATCTAACCATCAAGCGTGCTGCCTTTTGTACGACTCTAACCATCAAGTTGTTTATCTTTTGTAAGATTCAAACCATGATGCTTTTGTGCCTCTTTTAAGTCTGTCATTATCAATCTTATTTCCTGTTGCAACTAGACTCATCAAGCTTGTTGCCTTTTGTAAGACTCTAACCATCAAGCTTGTTGCCTCTTTTAAGACTATGTAACCATCAAGCGTATTCCCTGCCTGCTGCAACCATGATCATCAAGCTGGTTGCCTTTTATAAGACTCTATAATTATCTAGCATCTTGCCTCTTGAGTGAAGCCATTGTAGAACTGTGTGAGTGAACCTGCATTCTTCCTGCCAATTCTGAGTGGGAGATTACTTTAAGAGCCACACATATAACCAGCATCTGCCAAATACCTCTACAGGCATCAAGTTTATCATTTCCTGAAACTCCTTCAATGTTAGATGATATTTGAAGGATTGTGAAAAAGACCGAGTGAATGCATAAATCTTAGAGAGAATGCATAAGCCTATCGGGACCATTGTTGTGGTCCTACAGCAAGTATCTAATCTATTCTATTATTTCTAAACACTGTTTTTCGGTGATTCCTTTGTATCCCCCGTTCATACTGCACCCACACACACAAATGATACACCATTTGAAAGGTAAACTTGCCCTCTTCGGCAAGAAAATAGCCAAACAAACCACACATGCACGATTTGATCACAAAATACAATTTAAACATTAATTTTCATAAACCTGCAGTGAGGAAAAATGACCTGCAGGTGGCACCACAGTACCCCAAAGCACACTACCAACACATTTGTAAACATGCACTGCTTTTTCGCTAATTATTTCGCCCCACACACACACGATACACCATTTGAAAGGTAAACTTGCTCCCTTCAGCAAAAAAACAGTCAAACAAACCACACATTCACGATTTTATCACTAAATACGGTTTAAACATTCATTTTCATAAACCTGCAGAAAGACACAATGACCTGCAGTTGGCACCTCAATCGGAAAACATTTTTTGGCCTCTACTTATCAAACCAATTCATTGTATTACCAATCTACATATATAAATTACTGTCTGTGTTCATCAGCTCATGAAATACATTTACATTTGACCTGCTTGCTTTTGCTGAAATTGTATGCGCCCCCCGACGACCAATGTGCAAAAATTTTGCAGGGGCCAAGCTAGTAATATAAAATTATGTTTTACCAAGAACTACAGCTATTTGCATTGATGTGTGCAAAAAAACCCTCTCTATCCCTAAATCAAGTTAGCAATAACAGTCAATTATGAAGGCAAAAATAATGCAAATATCACACCCTTCCTCCAGTCTGCAGTCTTTTTTTCTACTGAATAGATTATCAAGGGACCTTGAGAACTAAGTGTCATATCTATTTTGCTCATATTAATTCATGGTGACACCTGGGTTTCCACTACCCACTGTTTCATTACCATATTTAAGGAGCATCACAGCACCGTGCATGGTAATTTACAATGTTGCATTGCTAGTGGCAAGAAAGATTCTGATCCCATCCTTGGCACTAAATATATAGCACATTTGTCATAATAAAGACATTTGCATGAACTGTTGAAAGTTTATTCCCAACATTGAAAATTATCACCTTTCGGATCGGCAGTAGTCTGATCAATGGGGTCCCCACTGATTCGAAGAATGGAACCATGGCTACCACTACATTCTCTATGGGATTGAAGAAGAAAGCCAAGTGCTGTACAACAACTGCATATAATAGCTGATAAATGATGATCGCTAGGGACCCTCAATCAGAGACCCTAACAATCACTGAGTTCTCCATTGCATTTAGAACAATGATCAGACACATACACTGCCGTTCAAAAGTTTAGGGTCACTTAGAAATTTCTTATTTTTGAAAGAAAAGCTCCGTTTTTTCCAATGAAGCTAACATTAAATGATTCAGAAATATACTCTATACATTGTTAATGTGGTAAATGACTATTCTAGCTGCAAACATCTGGTTTTTAGTGCAATATGTTCATAGGTGTATAGAGGCCCATTTCCAATAACCATTTCTCCAGTGTTCTTATGGTACTTTGCATTTGCTAACTGTGTAAGAAGGCTAATGGATGGTTAGAATACCCTTGAAAACCCTTGTGCAAGTATGTTAGCACAGCTGAAAACAGTTTGGCTGATTAGAGAAGCTATAAACCTGACCTTCCTTTAAGCTAGTTGAGAATCTGGAGGATTACATTTGTTGGTTCCATTAAACTCTCAAAATGGCCAGAAAAAAAGAACTTTCATGTGAAACTCGACAGTCTATTCTTGTTCTTAGAAATGAAGGCTATTGCATGCGAGAAATTGCCAAGAAACTGAAGATTTCCTACAACGGTGTGTACTACTCGCTTCAGAGGAGAGCACAAACAGGCTCTAACCAGAGTAGAAAGAGAAATGGGAGGCCCCGCTCTACAACTGAGCAACAAGACAAGTACATTAGAGTCTGTAGTTTGAGAAATCGACGCCTCACAGATCCTCAACTGGCAGCTTCATTAAATAGTACACGCAAAACGCCAGTGTCAACATCTACAGTGAGGAGGCGACTCTGGGATGCTGGCCTTCAGGGCAGAGTGGAAAGAAAAAGCCATATCTGAGACTGACTAATAAAAGGAAAAGATTAATATGGGCAAAAGAACACAGACATTGGACAGAAGAAGATTGGAAAAAGTGTTATGGACAGACGAATCCAAGTTTGAGGTGTTTGGATCACACAGAAGAACATTTGTGAAACGCAGAACAACTGAAAAGATGCTGGAAGAGTGCCTAACGCCATCTGTCAAGCATGGTGGAGGTAATATGATGGTCGGGGTTGCTTTGGTGCTGGTAGAGTGGGAGATTTGTACAAGGTAAAAGGGATTTTGAATAAGGAAGGCTATCACTCCATTTTGCAATGCCGTGCCATACCCTGTGGACCAGTGCTTGATTGGAGCCAATTTCATCCTACAACAGGACAATGACCCAAAGCACATCTCCAAATTATGCGATAACTATTTAGGGAAGAAGCAGGCAGCTGGTATTCTATCTGTAATGTAGTGGCCAGCGCAGTCACCAGATCTCAACCCCATTGAGCTGTTGCGGGAGCAGCTTGACCGTATGGTACGCAAAAAGTGTCCATCAAGCCAAACTATCTTGTGGGAGGGGCTTCTGGAAGCATGGGGTGAAATTTCTCCAGATTACCTCAGCAAATTAACTGCTAGAATGCCAAAGGTCTGCATTGCTGGAATTACTGCAAAGGGAGCATTCTTTGACAAAAGCAAAGTTTGAAGGAGAAAATTATTATTTCAAATAAAAATCTTTTTTTCTAACCTTGTCAATGTCTGGACTAGATTTTAAATTCATTTGGCAACTCGTTTGATTAATAAAAGTATAAGTTTTCATGGAAAACACAAAATTGTCTGGGTGACCCCAAACTTTTGAACGGTAGTGTACACAACCATTTCTTACAAGAAACAGTTTCAGCCAAGGTGGCTTCAAAGTGTTCTCCATGTTTTGCAAAAATAGTCCCCTGACTCCCCTGCTGGGATTAATTATCTCTAATTTGTTGCAAGTCTTGACAGCAAGTGTTCAATTTCACTGCAGCACCACCACAGGCGAAATCAAGCATTACACAAACCCATTTACCATGCATGGATTGTCCCCACATATCGCAAAGAATGCCAGGTCCTCAGGAGTGAAAGACTATTCATAGACACTCTCAAATCCTGTTTTCCTTAAAACAGTCAAAGACTTTATCACAATTACCTCCTAATAATACTGTGCATAAATAATTAAAGGGAATTTGTCACCTGATTGATGCTGCCCAAACAAGGGAAAGCATGAATAAGAGCCTGACTGCACGATTGTCCATTATTCTGATATGAAGACACGAGCTGCATTCACTGTAACCTGTAAAATGATGATAATTACAGTCAAAATCATTTCTATGTTTATTCAGCTTCAAAAAAAATCATGGACTCCTTACCTTTTTTTTTTTACGCACAGGGCAAAAAAGTGCCCTATTTTTAGGGACTGTCCTGGAATTTCTGGATGGTTGGCAACCCTGCCAGGTGATTGCAAAGTCTCTCACATAGCAAGAGACCTGTCAATCACAGAGAGGCGCCGGACTAGTTTCATTCTAGTCTCTGGCTAGATCTTTAAAATTTCCTTTTAATGTAAGTGATGTATGTTCAAATTTTGTTATTTGTGAGAGTAAAATTAGTAAATCATCAGGGAACACATTCTGTGCTCAACACCATGAAGCAGAAACTTTCTCTATGGACTACAGGTCTTCTTCATCATTGGCACACGAAAACATGATGCTGATCAGCCGATGAATAATCAAAAAATCTTGTTGATCAGCTGATGCGATGGAAGCCTAATATTCATTTTTCTGTCGACAGCACTTCTCCAGCGTGAACACGGGATGTGCTGCCGAAGATATGCATGCTGGATGAGACAGAACAATCATATTAATGCTCGTTCTGTCCCTATGCAGTTTATATCTGCCGTGTGAACCGATGATCAAAAATGAGTGCCGATCGGCTTGTATACAGTTGGTTGGTGCTCCTTATGGTCAGGAATATGGCCATGTAAAGCAGCTTAGGTAAAATGTAGAAGAAAATATTGAGTTCTAACAAATTTTTAGAGATGAATATAAACATGGCTGCATTGCCATTAGCTTAAGTTATTTTAGCTATTTATTCACGACTTCCTGGTTGGTTTACGAGCTTGAGTCTTTGTCTACTGCTGCATCCTCTGTGGGTTTCCATCTTACTCATCTACCTAAAATTAGTTATTTTTGTGGTGTGACTTTTTATGTTTCTCTGAGAAAATGATAGTGTGGCTGCTGTGGTAGTGGCATAATGACATCCATCTACTGAGTAGGAAAATTGTGTGTGGTACACTGTTCATAGCCCCCCAGCAAGATCATCAGATCATCCATGACCAAATGCAGACAGTAATGAGCCTCAGTGCAAGAACTGTATATGGCCCCCCACTTTTCTGATAGCTCTTCATAAGGAACCTAAAAATTTAGTTGTGCATCACCGGGTGAGGTGGATTTTCCAAGACCAAGGTCCCGGTGGGTACACGGGCCACAGGCTTTGGTGCAGTCGGCAGGAGAGGAACACAGGAAAAAAGGTAGTGTAAGCACTGGAGGCCTCAGGCAGACAGGAAACTGGGAAGCAGGTAGCACAGGCCACAATCAGAAAGGACTCAGGAACACTAAAAGTGTGTGTTTTGTAGGCCTGCCTTATATAGGCCCAGGCAGGCAATCACATGGTAGCAAGCCGGGCCATCTGCAAAGCCTGACGTAAAGCAAAACAGAGTTCAGCTGACCAGGATGAGGGGAGCAAAACCTTGATCCAAGACAGGTGTGTAACAAATTTCTTTATACCACACCTCCTGTAATTGTCATATATGAAATTTATTAGTAGTAGTATAACTCGGCACCCAAAAGGATATGTTGCAAAACTAGGTATGTCTGCACTTGGTTATGGTGGCTGAAAGCCACAGTGAGGAAGTGCTGGGCAGTCATTGCTGCACATGTCTTTTTACCATAGAAATGAAAAGTGCGGTCAGGCGGTGCGCTGGGTATACCGAAGAGGGCAAAAGGTTAATGTAAATATACTGACCATTCTTTACACAACGCGTTTCGGCGGCTGAATACCGCCTTCATCAGCTGATGGGGGAATATTACAAGCAAATGGCTTATATATAGCAAATGAACAGGAAGTGATCTACACCCCATTAACCTCTACTTTACCAGACAGTAAGAAACATAGTAAAGTAAAAACAATAAAATTAAATAAAAATGTATAAATATATACACTCACTGGCCACTTTATTAGGTACACCATGCTAGTAACGGGTTGGACCCCCTTTTGCCTTCAGAACTGCCTCAATTCTTCGTGGCAGAGATTCAACAAGGTGCTGGAAGCATTCCTCAGAGATTTTGGACCATATTGACATGATGGCATCACACAGTTGGCGCAGATTTGTCGGCTGCACATCCCTGATGCGAATCTCCCGTTCCACCACATCCCAAAGATGCTCTATTGGATTGAGATCTGGTGACTGAGGAGGCCATTTGAGTACAGTGAACTCATTGTCATGTTCAAGAAACCAATCTGAGATGATTCGAGCTTTATGACATGGCGCATTATCCTGCTGAAAGTAGCCATCAGATGTTGGGTACATTGTGGTCATAAAGGGATGGACATGGTCAGCAACAATACTCAGGTAGGCTGTGGCGTTGCAACGATGCTCAATTGGTACCAAGGGGCCCAAAGAGTGCCAAGAAAAAATTCCCCACACCATGACACCACCACCACCAGCCTGAACCGTTGATACAAGGTTGGATGGATCCATGCTTTCATGTTGTTTACGCCAAATTCTGACCCTACCATCCGAATGTCGCAGCAGAAATCGAGACTCATCAGACCAGGCAACGTTTTTCCAATCTTCTACTGTCCAATTTCGATGAGCTTGTGCAAATTGTAGCCTCAGTTTCCTGTTCTTAGCTGAGAGGAGTGGTACCCAGTGTGGTCTTCTGCTGCTGTAGCCCATCTGCCTCAAAGTTCGACGCACTGTGCGTTCAGAGATGCTCTTCTGCCTACCTTGGTTGTAACGGGTGGCAATTTGAGTCACTGTTGCCTTTCTATCAGCTCGAACCAGTATGCCCATTCTCCTCTGACCTCTGGCATCAACAAGGCATTTCCGGCCACAGAACTGCCGCTCACTGGATTTTTTTTCTTTTTCGGACCATTCTCTGTAAACCCTAGAGATGGTTGTGCGTGAAAATCCCAGTAGATCAGCAGTTTCTGAAATACTCAGACCAGCCCTTCTGGCACCAACAATCATGCCACGTTCAAAGGCACTCAAATCACCTTTCTTCCCCATACTGATGCTCGGTTTGAACTGCAGGAGATTGTCTTGACCATGTCTACATGCCTAAATGCACTGAGTTGCCGCCATGTGATTGGCTGATTAGAAATTAAGTCTTAACACACAGTTGGACAGGTGTACCTAATAAAGTGGCCAGTGAGTGTATATATATATATATATATAAACTAAATAAAAATAGTCAGAATGCGTATTTATTATATCACTTTCTCTAATGACACATTAAGCCCCTCTGGAGATAATGTACCAAGTTTGCGAGTTTCCTATGTCTATTTGGACAGGACTTGGATATATGGTCAATGATGGTCAGCCTCATTTCACTTGGGTTTTTAAATGTTCCAATAGAAAATGTTTAGAAACACTGTGCAGGAGGTAACCTGTCCTAATGTTGTGTCTATGTTTATTAGCAGATAATTTCACCTGCGCAGGAGCCACGACACAAGCAAGGAAGAGGATGTGATCGCATGAAGATGAGAGGTGCCGGGCCCGGACCTGCGACACCCATCGCCCCCCCAGGTGAGTATAATCTAACTTGTTTTTCTTATCTTTCAGGTTTCCTTCAATGGCAACCAGTCATCCTGTCCCTGCAGTTGAAAAATACCCCCATAGCATGATGCTGCCACCACCATGTTTCACTGTTGGGATTGTATTGGGCAGGTGATGAGCAGTACCTGGTCTTCTCCACACATACCGCTTAGAATTATCATCAAAAAATTTTATCTTCATCTCATCAGACCAGAGAATCTTATTTCTCATAGTCTGTGAGTGCTTCATGTGTTTTTTTAGCAAACTTTATGCGGGCTTTCATATGTCTTGTACTGAGGAGAGGCTTCCGTCGGGCCACTCTGCCATAAAAGCCTGACTGGTGGAGGGCTGCAGTGATAGTTGACTTTGTGGAACTTTCTCCCATCTCCCTACTGCATCTGTGGAGCTCATCCAGTGATCTTTGGGTTTTTGTTTACCTCTCTCATCAAGGCTCTTCTCCCAGGATTGCTCAGTTTGGCTGGATGGCCAGGTCTAGGAAAACTTCTGGTGGTCCCAAACTTCTTTCATTTAAGGATTATGGAGGCCACTGTGCTCTTAGGAACTTTGAGTACTGCAGAAATTCTTTTGTAACCTTGGCAAGATCTGTGCCTTGCCACAATTCTGTCTCTGAGCTCCTTGGCCAGTTCCTTTGACCTCATGATTCTCATTTGGTCTGACATGCACTGTGAGCGGTGAAGTCTTATATAGACAGGTGTGTGCCTTTACAAATCAAGTCCTATCAGTTTAATTAAACACAGCTGGTCTCCAATGAAGGCGTAGAACCATCTCAAGAAGGAGCACAAGGAAATGGACAGCATGTGACTTAAATATGAGTGTCTGAGCAAAGGGGCTGAATACTTATGACCATGTGATATTTCAGTTTTTCTTTTTTAATCAGTTTGCAAAAATTTCTACATTGTTTTCTTTTCAGTCAAGATTGGGTGCAAAGTGTACATTAATGAGAGAAAAAATGAACTTTTTTGAATTTACTAAATGGCTGCAATGAAACAAAGAGTGAAAAATTTAAAGGGCTCTGAATACTTTCTGTATCCACTGTATATACATATACATATATATCTTGTTTTACATTATCTTAACATCACTATATGTCCAGCCGTGGAGTCCATACCAGATTAGAAGTTTTTACATTCATCTTCCATTCACTTCCTTGGCCAAGAAGGCAGTTTAGTTCCATGGGATTTCTTGTCTTTTTGCAATGATTACATTAGCTCCACATTACTCTGTATTAACCCAGATGGTTGGACGTGTAACTAGGGAACGGCTCGTGTGAATAATATTACGCACCCAGCCTCCTCTTTGCTATAGCACATTTTAATATAATTTCAGCTGTTCTTTTTATTTCCCCTACAGCAAAGCAGCGATATGTTATTATTTTGCATAGTTTTGAAAAAAATGTATTTTTGCTCATCCTTGTGTTTAGTACAAAGTGAATAAAACAGCACTCAGTTTCGATTAATATCCCGGCCTCCTGCATTACTATTAATGTGCTTCTTTTCACTCTCCTTATCTTTCCTTGTCTCTGTCTTAATTTAGCTCTTGCATTTGGTCTAGCTGCATTTCACCGTTGTCTCTAACATAATTATCATACATTTCCAGCATTTAATAAGAAAAACTTTCTTCTGCTAAATTTGTTATGCTTCTTGCCTATTGAATCATTTTTCGGGAAATTTTAGCTTTATAGTTGTGTTCTTGGCAGAGCTGCATTTATCAATGGGCGTCCTAGAAAGTAGAAAGACTATACAGGGCTATAACTTATAATATTTGCAAGGCAGAATCATCAAGTTTTCTTTTATTTTGTTTCTTTGTTTAGTGCCTGGAGCAGAAGATATCAGCTAGTATGAAAGCTGAAACAGTATATTTCTTAAAAGGGTTGGGACTGCATTCCAGCATAATATGATGTGTAAAATGATATACATTATTTTGATAAAAGTTTCAGTATAAATAGTACTTTATTTATGGCATCCTTTGCTCATTTTGCACTTAGGAGTCCAGTGGGTGGTCATATCAGTGATCAATTATCTCTATAGTGGCTTAGTAAAGTGTGGGCTCCCCTGTCAAAATTACTGTTATTGTGAGCAGTTGGGCAAGTTGAAGATGAAATGATCTCTAAATGGTCTAAAGTTAAAGATGTCACATTTCCTTTGTATTTTACGCAATATATATTTAGATTTTAAAAATGACAAAAAGGAAAATGGACCAAAGCAAATTTTTTGGCAACCTTGGAGATTTGTGTTCTCAGATAACATTGACCAAGGTTTCAGACCTTAATTGGACTGTTAGGGTTATGGCTAGTGTTGAGCATTCCGATACCGCAAGTATCGGGTATCGGCCGATACTTGCTGTATCGGAATTCCGATACCGACTTCCGATATTTTTTCAATATCGGAATTCGGCATCGGAATCGGAAGTTCAGTTGATTGACGGCCTGACGTCATCATGATGCGCGGTGTGTGCGCATCATGATGCGCCGTCATTTCGGGCCTTCCGGGGGTCTCTGCCGGCCTGCCGGGGGGCTGTGCCGGCCTGCCGGGGGGCTGTGCACCCTGTGGGGGTCTGTGCCGGCCTGCCGGTGGTCTGTGCAGGCTCCGGGGGGCTGTGCCGGCCTGCCGGGGGGCTGTGCCGGCCTGCCGGGGGGCTGTGCCGGCCTGCCGGGGGGCTGTGCTGATGTCCGGGGGTCTGTGCAAGCATCGTCCGATGGGACTACAAGTCCCATCGGGCGATGCCTGCTACCATGACAGTGATTGACACATTAGCCAATGATGGGACAGTAGTAGTCCCATCATCCGGCTAATGTGTTAAATGTTAAAAAAAAAAAAAAAAAAAATACTACATACATACTACATGCTACATACATACTACATATATACTACATACATACTACATACATGCTACATACATACTACATGCATGCTACATACATACTACATGCATGCTACATACATACTACATGCTACATACATACTACATATATACTACATACATACTACATACATACTGCATGCTACATACATACTACATACATACTACATACATACTACATGCATGCTACATATATACTACATGCTACATACATACCACATGCATGCTACATATATACTACATGCATGCTACATACATACATATATACTACATGCATGCTACATACATACTACATGCTACATGCATGCTACATACATACTACATACATACTACATACATACTACATATATACTACATACATACTACATACATACTGCATGCTACATACATACTACATACATACTACATACATACTACATGCATGCTACATATATACTACATGCTACATACATACCACATGCATGCTACATATATACTACATGCATGCTACATACATACATATATACTACATGCATGCTACATACATACTACATGCTACATGCATGCTACATACATACTACATACATGCTACATATATACTACATACATACTACATATATACTACATGCATGCTACATATATACTACATGCATGCTACATATATACTACATGCATGCTACATATATACTACATACATACTACATATATACTACATACATGCTACATACATACTACATACATACTACATATATACTACATGCATGCTACATACATACTACATGCTACATGCATGCTACATACATACTACATACATACTACATGCTACATACATACCACATATATACTACATACATACAATACATTCATACAATACATACATAGACATACAGTACATATAACATAGAGTAACATACTTACCAATACTTGTCACATTGTTCCCCGAAGCCATTGTCTTTCCGGAATAAATATTAACATAACAAACCACAAAAATACTCACCCACGATCCGAAGCAGTCCACGAGTGTGTCCCACGACGATCTTGGGTAGAGAACTGCAGCATCAGATGATGCTGCCGTTCTCTACGGGCTGCAGGAATCCAATGACGGAAGGTAGGTATCCTTCCGCACTGTATTCCTCCGCCACTTAAAAAAAAAAAGTCCCTAGTCTCACTTTATGCCATTGCTGCGTGGGAAATTCCCACACAGCAATGGCATAAAGTGAGACTAGGGACTTTTTTTTTTTAAGTGGCGGAGGAATACAGTGCGGAAGGATACCTACCTTCCGTCATTGGATTCCTGCAGCCCGTAGAGAACGGCAGCATCAGCTGATGCTGCAGTTCTCTACCCAAGATCGTCGTGGGACACACTCGTGGACTGCTTCGGATCGTGGGTGAGTATTTTTGTGGTTTGTTATGTTAATATTTATTCCGTAGACGACAATGGCTTCGGGGAACAATGTGACAAGTATTGGTAAGTATGTTACTCTATGTTATATGTACTGTATGTCTATGTATGTATTGTATGAATGTATTGTATGTATGTAGTATATATGTGGTATGTATGTAGCATGTAGTATGTATGTAGTATGTATGTAGCATGCATGTAGCATGTAGTATGTATGTAGCATGCATGTAGTATATATGTAGTATGTATGTAGCATGCATGTAGTATATATGTAGCATGTATGTAGTATGTATGTGGTATGTATGTAGCATGTAGTATATATGTAGCATGCATGTAGTATATATGTAGTATGTATGTAGTATGTATGTAGCATGTATGTAGTATATATGTAGTATGTATGTAGTATATATGTAGCATGCATGTAGTATATATGTAGCATGCATGTAGTATATATGTAGCATGCATGTAGTATATATGTAGTATGTATGTAGTATATATGTAGCATGTATGTAGTATGTATGTAGCATGCATGTAGCATGTAGTATGTATGTAGCATGCATGTAGTATATATGTAGTATGTATGTAGCATGCATGTAGTATATATGTAGCATGCATGTGGTATGTATGTAGCATGTAGTATATATGTAGCATGCATGTAGTATGTATGTAGTATGTATGTAGTATGTATGTAGCATGCAGTATGTATGTAGTATGTATGTAGTATATATGTAGTATGTATGTAGCATGTAGTATGTATGTAGCATGCATGTAGTATGTATGTAGCATGCATGTAGTATGTATGTAGCATGCATGTAGTATGTATGTAGTATATATGTAGTATGTATGTAGCATGTAGTATGTATGTAGTATTTTTTTTTTTTTTTTTTTTTTTTTTTTTAACATTTAACACATTAGCCGGATGATGGGACTACTACTGTCCCATCATTGGCTAATGTGTCAATCACTGTCATGGTAGCAGGCATCGCCCGATGGGACTTGTAGTCCCATCGGACGATGCCTGCACAGACCCCCGGAGCCTGCACAGACCACCGGCAGGCCGGCACAGCCCCCCGGCAGGCCGGCACAGCCCCCCGGAGCCTGCACAGACCACCGGCAGGCCGGCACAGACCACCGGAGCCTGCACAGACCCCCTGGCAGGCCGGCACAGCCCCCCGGCAGGCCGGCACAGCCCCCCGGCAGGCCGGCACAGCCCCCCGGAGCCTGCACAGACCACCGGCAGGCCGGCACAGACCACCGGAGCCTGCACAGACCCCCTGGCAGGCCGGCACAGCCCCCCGAAAGGCCCGTACAGACCCCAGAGAGGCTGTACAAGGGCAGGAAAGGGTTTTTCTTATTCCGATACCGGAAGTCCCATAGACTTGAATGGGACTTCCGGTATCGGAATCGGCGATACCGATACTTTTTTTAAAGATCGGCCGATACCATCCGATACGATACTTTGAAGTATCGGATGGTATCGCTCAACTCTAGTTATGGCTTGTTCACTATCATCGTTGACATGTCTCAGATTTTTTCTATCGGACTCAGTCCACGGAAAAAAACTGGACATGTGCACGGCACCAAAAAACGATAGAATACCACGGGTACAAGTGCTATGCTTGAAAACCATGGATAACACTAGTCCGAGAAAATAGGAGGTGTGTGCAATCTCTAACGGCTCATGCAGAAGTCTGTCCAAATCCGTACGAGCGAGGACAGGTGTCACGCTGTGACTGTCTTCAGTACTGAAGGGGGGCCTAAAACTGTCCCTGGGGCTGCAATCCTAACTATCTCTGTGGCGAGGGTACTTTTGAAAGTAGAGAGGCCCGAGTCTCCAATCTTACAATGAGGCATGGGACAGTAATGTAAGGTAAACACGACACAAACACAAAACAGAGATAACAGAAAACCTCTATCATACAAAAGCACTGACCAACAATAGGGAGGAGGATATGGACAGGGAGGAATAAACTAAATGCGAACAGGAACCAGGAGATAAAAATACACACATACTACAGCAAACCACAGGACACTACTACAACAACTCCACTCCAACCACTTAGCTTTAGCACTCAGCAAAAAACTTTCACCAGCAGGGACAAAAAGGTCTGACCAGTTTTTATAGGAAGAGCTAATGACCAGAGCAGAAGCATCTGAAATGGAACTACATGTTTGTGACCAGGATAGAAAGGGTCGTTAACCTTTTTCAGCACCAGAGGAAACTAAATGCATTTAATATGGGACACAAATCGCACCATCTCTAAAGAAGACCCGCCATTCAGTACCCGACATGACCGTCTAACTCCATGTCTTCCAGGGGGACGTGACACCATCGTGACAACTGGCTGCAGTACTCCCAACCTGAGTGTGACAACCTCATCGACATATATGAAGTTGTCACACTCAGGTCAGGAGACCTGTGGCTAGTCCATGCATAACAGTCTGAAATCGAACCGAAATCCACGGACATTTGATTGAACCCTAAGGCCAGGTTCATACTGCATTAAAATAGCCCATTCAACACATAGCATTGATGGGCTGTGTTAACGCTATAGCATAACGCGATCGCGTTATGCTATACCACTAGCGCAGATGCTTCATCTGCGCTAGCGATGACGGACCCTCGGACGCTGCAGCCCGCGTCCGAGCTCCTGTCACTGAATGACGGCACATCATTAGCGCATGCCGATTATGTCATGCGTTGGCGATGCGCCGATAATGGGGGTTAATGGCAGCGTTAGCGGATTGCGTTACACCGCGTTACGCCACAGTGTAATGCAATCCGTTAAACGGACTGCCTTAACGCAGTGTGACCCCAGCCTAACACAACTAGCCCTATTTGAGCACTATAATATTATGTAAGTACATATCCCAATGAACTGGTTGCACCTAGTTATCAATTTATTCATAAATTAGATGGTGGCCCGATTCTATCGCATCGGGTATTCTAGAGTCTCTCTATCTACTCCCCCTCTCCGCAGATGGGGTCCACTCTCCTGCCAGTTGGAGACCCCTTTAATTCCATGTGTGCTGTTCTTTTCTTCCGGGGAGGGTTGTCTCCAGTCACAGCCTTGGCTCCCCGCCATTACAGCAGTAGTGACACACATACACTGCATGCACCTTCCTGCACACAGCAGCCACATCCAGGCCATGCTCACATGAAGCAGCACTGCTGTGGGGTCGCTCTTTCCCTATCCGCTCTATGACCCTGCAGCGCCGCTCTGGCCAAGAGTCCACCTAGCTGTATGTAAAAAACACCAAAGACTGGAGATGACGTCACTCTCGCGAGAGCGCGACGTCATCAGCGGTGTTTCGCGCAAAGCATTACTGGGAACGGAAGATGCCGGGCGCGTGGTGAGAGGAGGGAAAGAGTCTGGGGGCCATCGGAAGGTGAGTATATGACTATTTTTTATTTTAATTCTATTTCTTACAGGTTTATGGTACCCAGTGTCCGGAGGAGTCTCCTCTCCTCCGGACCCAGGGTACCGGCTAGCGCCGGTCATCTCCCGGCTGCGTCGCCGATGACCAGCGGCAACTGCTGATCTCCCGACAGTAGCAGTGGCGTGCGTCCTTCGAATTCCAGACTGCGCCTGCCGCTGTTTGGTCGTGGCCGGCCGGTAACGACCAATGAGCGACACGGGATTTTCGTTACAGACAGACAGAATAAGACGATTATATAGTAGATATTTAGGATGACTAAAAGAGAAATGGCACAATGTAGTGATCTAACCAAAATGCTCCAGAATTGGTATTTCCCTGAGAATACAAGTATTTGCGGAAACAAACACGTCCGAAGTCCTTTCTAATGAAAGTTACTTTTAATTTTAATTATCATTCCCATGCTTATTTATAGTTAAGTAAATTAAGTCTGACTTCGAAAAGAAGCATGATCTGTATGTTTCAATAAATTTACTTCTAAATAATATAAGACACAGATGATGATGAAACACATAGAAAAAAAAATTCTATACATTAGGCTTATTGTCCTCATTTTCAGGCAGCAGACAACATCCACTGACCTCACTTCACACCACCGCCTTACTGCAAACCGTGAGTTATTCCTGTTAAATATACAAATATGCTCCTGTCAACAGGGTCCTCTAGAGCCTTAGGCTGCAAAACGGTAAAGCATAAATCCAAACCAGGACCCAATATGTACGCATTCATTAAATTTTTTATGCCAAAGCGGGTGCAACATGCTTAACGAAGCAAAACACTCAACGTATTAAGGGTTTGTTCTGTACACACAAATTAATTATAAATTAGCTTTAATAATGCCCATGGCAAAAAAAGGCCTTATTAATGTGGCCCTATGACATCGGACATATTTTAAACACAAACTTGTTTTTTTTTATATAAGCACAGAGCTATTTTTCCTAGTCTTATGGCCCCCAGAGCAAACATTACAGAATAACTGATGCGATGGGCTTTGTAGTAATTAGAAAAATACAGAACACAACGCAGTAGACATCGTTGTGTGTTAAATGAAATGAAGGAAGAATTTAATAATTGAGTCTGCTCAACAATTAAATTGATATAAAACAGTAATTTTTGTAAGCAAGAAAGATACTAGCATTTCTTATCTGAAAGACATGTAGCTATTTGGGTTGTTTCTCTGGAATGGCCCAAGTGGTAAAAATCGGTAATCTACTGTATGGTTGTGTGTCAATGTGTCTTTTGCATCTGTCTGCAGAAGGTCTCAGTAGTTTGCTTTGGAGACGAGTGGCCACCTCCCCCGATGCTAATGTCCACACCTGGACACGAGTGTTGATATACTTCCTGCTTGCTGCTGGCAAGCTCGGGTGATGTTTTTTATTTGCACTTTCCTATTGAGGCTTGGAGCTGCAGCAGTCGGCTAGGGTCCTCTTTGTAGTTTGAAGGACAACAGTGTTTCTATATGAGTCTAATCAAGCTATGTTTCCCCTTGTTTTGTGTATCCTAGCTGTCTTTAGTATTAGTGGGGTTCAAGCAGCGTTCACCCCATCCTTCCCTAAGCAGGGCTTACCACTAGGGTCTGACGGGGACTAGATATCTTGCTCGGAGATAGGTGCGGAACTTGTTTAGGGTCCCTTGCTCGGACTTCTGAGCTGGAGTTCACTCTGCTCCCTCTGGTGGTTACTGGGTGTAACAACCCTGCTGGCATCACTGCATGGCCTCCCATCCCCCGCACATCAACTTACTCACTGCTCCGGATCATGCTGTGAATTCTGTCTGTTGCCAGTCCTGTGCTCTGTGCCTTTGTTCTCCTGTATGTTTCCTGGCTATGTGTGTATAGGGGGGCGGCGCCAGAACTCTCTGGTTCTTATGCAGTCAGGGTGTACCGGTCTAATCTGTCCCTGACCAATCACCTAGAGCCCTTGACCATTTAGTTCCGCCACACCCACTGAAACATTGCCTGTGCAATGTCTATACTCAGTTAGCAACTTGCTTCTGAGGAAGCCAGGCCCTGTTCTGTGTATCTCCTTCTCTGGAGGATTACTCCTAGTCTTGCTTTGTACCTTGTCTGCCTGCCAGGAGGCTGTATATCCAGGCCCTTGAGTCTTGGTCCCAGTACCTTGTCTGTACTCTGTCCTACCTTAGTCTCCCTTTCTCCTTGTCTGTGGCTTCCTTCCCTGCTGTGTCTTTCCTTGTGTCCTCTCTGCCTGTGCATCTGCACCCTTGCAGCTCTGTTTGTGCATCTGCACCCTTGCAGCTCTGTTTGTGCATCTGCACCCTTGCAGCTCTGACTGTGCATCTGCACCCTTGCAGCTCTGACTGTGCATCTGCACCCTTGCAGCTCTGACTGTGCATCTGCACCCTTGCAGCTCTGTCTGTGCATCTGCACCCTCGCAGCTCTGCCTGTTCGGCTCCCTAGCCGCTCAGCCTGCTCGGCTCCCTAGCCGCTCTGCCTGCTCGGCTCCCTAGCCGCTCTGACTGCTCGGCTCCCTAGCCGCTCTGCCTGCTCGGCTCCCTAGCCGCTCTGCCTGCATGGCTCCCTAGCCGCTCTGCCTGCATGGCTCCCTAGCCACTCTGCCTGCACGGCTCCCTTGCAGCCCAGCCTGCTCTGCACCCCTGCAGCTCTGCCTACTCCACACTCCAGCCTATATCCATACCTGCACCTCCTGTGTGAACAGGTCCAAATGCAGTCCCAACATACACCACTCCTTCCTGCCTACACCTGCTGTGTGAACAGGTCCTTACCTGTCCCTTCTCATACCACGCCAGTCTGTCCAGTGTCTTCAAGTCGTGCCTGCCTGTCCAGTGTCTCCAAGCCGTGCCCGCCTGTCCTGTGTCTCCAAGCCGTGCCCGCCTGTCCTGTGTCTCCCAGCTGTGTCCGCCTGTTCAGGGTCTCCAAGCCGTGTCTGCCTGCCCTGTGTCTTCAAGCCGTGCCTGCCTGCCAGTGTACCAAGCCGTGCCTGCTTGCCCTGTGTCTCAGCCGTGTCCGCTTGCCCTGTGTCTCAGCCTGCTTGTAACTCACACCTGTCCATGTGTCCTGTTCCCGAGTGGGATCAGCAGCCACAGCCAGACACCACCCTGGAGTGGCATCCGGCAGCTACCTGCCGCACAAGCCTGTCCTCACCATCAGAGGCTCCAGTGAAGACCGAGGTAGCTGCCGTAGTTACGCCCCTTCCAGGGTAGTCTGGTTTGTGGCACAGTGGGGCCACAACCCCCCAGCTCGTGCCACTCAGCCATGGCGCGAGCGTGACACTGGGAGTAGTGGAGCTGGCCAGGTTGATGGAAGTTTGCCAACTGACGACTATAATTGGGAAACGGGGAATACTGGCTGGGAGCATATAATTGAGCAGGCTTCCCTTGGTGGTTGCTGGTGATTTCCTCCTTGTGCATTTGGAGTTCTTTTGTCTCCTGCCGGATCTGCATGGTTCAGTTACGTGATTCTTTTGCTAATCATATGCATCTAATTTGGTTGCGCCTTTTTTTGCTTTCTGCTTTGTTGCTAGGGTTCAGCGTACTCCCTGCTGGGGGCAGCACTGGGCCCCGCTCATATGTTACAGCTTATGTCAGTTTGTTCAGTCCCCTGTTATGTTAGTATCTTTTGCATTGCTTCCAGTTCATACCAGAGTGCTGATCTAGCAGGGGTGAGGTCGTGTGGCCTCAGGTTTTTGTATATCAGATGTGTTGGATTTTTTAAGGTTTTGTGCGTGATTGCAGTCAGTATCTTTTCTGTCCTGTCTAGACAGCTTGGGCCCCACCGTTTGCTCAGTCTGTTTTCTGCCTGTGCTTGTGTCTCATCTTGTCTCACCAACAATATATGTTTGGGGGCTGTCTATTCCTTTGGGGATCTGCTCCGGAGCAGTTTAGATTTCACCTTTCTGACTTTAGGCTTAGTTAGTTCTCCGGCTGTGCTGAGGCGTCTAGGGCATCGTAGGAATGCTCCATGGCTACAGCTAGTTGTATTGATAGGAACAGGGGTCTGCAATCCACTTAGTTACCAACCTCTCTGGTTTTCTGGTGGCTTAGCCTGTTCCTGCCATCCTCATCAGTGACCCATTCAAAACAGGTCTCTTAGGCAGATAGGGTGACGTTAGATCTGCCTAGGGATCTCGTCTCCCAGCTTCAATATTGTTGGACCCCCCTCCCCTTATCCCTTTGTGTTGCACTTAGTCTGTCCTACACTGTGTGTGACATTATTTTTATGGTGCTCATTGGTGTCCAGTGTACTTCTACCCTAGGGCTCTATTCTTTGAAGTCCATGCTAGTTCTTAGTATTTAATGGTTTGTTGACCTAATTCCAAGTATCTATTACTGTAATTTTTTCTAGTGGATTCATGTTCAATTGTTGGTGTGTACTGTTCTTGTATGATGTAGAGAGCTATAGTTTCATGACTTGGCGTTTGGGGTCTATTCTATTTCCAGGTATACAATGATGTGACCTAATCCCCAGTGTTTTCTAATTTATCCCTTGGCGTCTAGTGTCTAATCATTGGTGTCTAGTCTAATTTTGATAGCTCTTTGGTTTAGTTCCTTAGTTCCTTGTGCTTTTGGATCCATTCTAGTTCCCGGTACCTAAAAATGTAGTGCCCTCGTCACAAGGGTCCATTGTTTAGTTCTCAAGTATCTAATTATAAATTCATTTATTTTACTCACCTCTATGTCACAATTAAATTTCACAGCACTTCACACATATCATCATAACCCCTGTCCCCATTCTAAATTTCCTATCGGTATGTCTTTGAAGTGCGGAAGGAAAGCGTAGAACCCAGAGGAAACTCACACAAATATGCGTAGAACATACAAAGTAGGAAGCCAAGGACCCACCACTACAAAACTACAGTCCATTCATTGGTGTCCAATAGATTTCTACTTGGCATTGGTGCTCATAACATTAATGCCTTTTCCCTTGGGGATGACTTTCATAGTGTCCAATTTCTTGGGTCTCAATGCTTTGGTGACCTAATTCTGAGTGTATATTGGTTTATTCCCTGCTGTATAAGTGGATTAGTGGCCATTCGTTAGCAGCCAATGTTTTTTTACCTTGATAATTAACAGCTTATTGCCTCTTCTTTGGGGGTTCATTGGCAGGGAACCAAAATGCCTTGTGAGCAATCCTTCTTTGGGTCTATGGAAAACCCCAACTTTTAGCTCCATATGATATATGAGAATATGGAAAGAAGGTCCATCACTTGACCAAAGTTGCCAACTCTTTAGAAGACTTCTTAGTCCAAAGATGTTGATCTACAGATGTTTGTGTGAATGGATGGCAATGCTTTGCTAATATTAATAAGCCACTCAAATTCTCAGTTGGTCAGATTTGCATCCATGTGTTTGCAAACTAAATATTGTGAACTCCTGAAAGTCTTTCTTTATGGCCTGTTAGGTTACCGGGGTTTGAGAGCCTCATGCCAACATCATTGTATCTGCATTGGAGGTTGCAAAAATGTCAGACGCCATGAAAGAGACCTCACTGAGGTCATTATAGCCAGTTGGGTTTTTCGACCTCTGTACCTAGCTTTGCAATTATTGTCATTTCTCTGTTGCTATAATGGAAGAGAAAAAAATTTCTACTGTGCTTCTAGCCCAAGACTGTATTTCTTACATACTAATAAAACATAAACTAAATATGGCTTCAAGTATACATCCACAACTTACAGTCTTCGTGTTTACTCAATGTGTTGACAGACTCAGTTTTTCCGTTGCCAGCGCAGAATGACAAAACTGGTCACAGAGGCCTCTGGGAGAACTGTCAAAAAGTTCAGCTGCATAAAAAATGAACAGAAAATGGCACTTCTGCGCATAGATTTATGAAGTGTGAAAATTGTCATTTAAATGTTGTTGCTACAAAGACAAATTGATAAATGCTCCCAAATATCTTGGGTTCTGAATTAAATATCATTGTAATAACATGTTCGTAATAAGTCTTGTGCCGGTGACAGATCCTGGGATACACCATGACTCTTTCATGCTTGTTTGTGTACTGTAGTTCTCTGACATTGCAATAATGAGCAAAGGTATATAAATCTCAATATAAGGTTTGTAACGAAAGGTCTAATTGTACTGAGCAAACAACAATAAGTGATTGTAAAGGCCAGGAATACAGAGGAGCAAATTTGCTGAAAATCGTTTTGGACAGATTAGCTCAATTCGGCTGGCCTATTCTGTTTGGTCTGAATCGAAAGTTCCCTGATCACTGTAAAAGATATTTATGTCTCTTTAGACCAAAATTCTAATAAACTGAGATTAACAAAGGAGCTTAAAAAACCCACATTATACTCAACTCTCGAAAGTCTGCACTTGATTCCCTACACCGTCATCACAGCGCTCGAGTTCTCCGCGTGGATCTTCAGTTTTTTCAGCACTGATTGGCCTCATCCGTTCATTGCTGGATTTGTGCAACTTGAATGTGCAAACTTAAATTTTTCAAAATCTTAAATATGTGGGAAATTTGTTACAATTTTGATTAATTAAAGATTGATTTGCTTATGTCTACTAGGAATGTATTTGTGTAGTAGCCACCATTGTGACGGTGAACTAAAATTGTAGCAGAGCGTGCGTTTGCTCTTTGCTTAGCGTACCCCTCAAAGTGAATGAAAACACTCGACACTACCCAAATTGCATATAGCACCATAGTAATATTTGTAGTTCCTAAATTGTATATTGTGACAAAATATTCCAAAGTGTGCTCCAATTTTTTACCTCCCTATACATCAATTCATGGTCTTTCATCCATCGAACCATTGCCCTACTCAGCACTGTCAAGAATCAAGAAGAATTTTGATAAAGTTGTCCACAGTTAGAGGTCCTTTCGTTTTGGAGAAGATTATGATTTGGCAAAGTATTTTTGGTCATGTTGCAAGGCTCGTTAAAAGTGAATTAATTGACTAAGATGGTAAATGCCTTCGATTGGTAGGATTGGAGAGGCAGTATGCTTCCTTCCAAAAGATACTACATTAGCATAACCTTTTCCAAGGTAGCACGGCCCCTTCTAGAAGTCTCCATCCATTGGCTGGTGTCCTCCACAAGTTGAAACAGCACTCCCTAGAGTAGACCTGTGCAAAATACCTCTCACCAGTGAACCAGTACACTTCCAACAGTCTTTGGAAAGGAGCCTTTTCTTTTTTGGTAAACACTCTGGTTTGGCTAGGTATCCTTTGTCATGTTGCAAGGTTTGGTAAAGGGTTGAATATTGACTTATAGGGTAACAACCTCCAATAGATGTCACTAGAAAGCAAGATGGTTTTCTCCTGGAGGACTACTAGTTTGCCATATCAATATCCAGAGCACAATAGGGCTGACACTAAAACTTTCTGGCACAAACAGGGCAACCGGAACATTTGCACTGGGCATCAGGGCAAGTGTAAGGGTGTTGGACAATGGCTGTCATGTTCCTATCCCTGAAGACACCAATCGTGTTATGTATTGCAATCTATTGTGATATACAGTGTGATAAGCATTGATAATGCAATCTGTTCCTGTATAATCTGTAGTAGTGTAAGAAAATTAGTGTAATGCATAGTGCTATAAGACAATGCTTTGTAAGGAAATTCTGCCCAGCAACAAACAGCAGAGTCAAAAAGTTATTATTTGGGACTAGCCCACAGTGAGAGGGGCTAGAGCATTGGTGAAAAATTGACTGCTTCCTGCTAAGAAGAGAGTTAGGGTCTGAGTGCAGATTGAGCAGATGAAGAGTCCAGACCATACAGTGCTGTATTGGAGTGTAACCTTGAATGAGAGGAGACTGAAGAAGAGGGATAGCGAGATCCTGAGGATAAGAGACTGAGAGACAGAGTGGCCTTCCGGAAACGGGTCCTAGGAGAGGACACCTAGCCACAAGACCTTGAGCTTTTAACACTAAAAGGTAACAGGCCTCAGCAGGACTGAGAAACTAGGACTGATATGAGTCCCGAGTGGGAGTTCCAGGGTGCCAGTAGTGGAAGAAATAGGATGTGGAACCACTGAACAAGTAAAGGAAAATTGTTAGTCAGGACTGTAGTGTTAAAGATGGGTTGTGGAAAAGTAGGGAGAAACAGTAGATATAGAAAGCCCTGGAGTATTCTACAGAGGTAAGATACTGTGTAGAAAATGCTTCATATTGTAAAGTAAACATTCACAAGACTTTGTACCTGCTATCCCCTGTGTATAACCCTTACCAAGTTATCATTCAGTAAAAAGCTTGTTTTTGATTGGTGGTGTCTCTCACTGAACTGTAAAATATCTGGTCCTGCCAGACCCACAAGAACTGTTACATGTGGCCTGCAAGGGCATAGAGCCCCATAGCACAAGTCCACACACCTAGCCAGAACCTCCACTTTCATGTATGCCTCACCTACAGGCACTGCCCCGTGCCACGTTACACCGGAACCACACTTTGCCTGGTCAAATGTATTTTTAGATATAGCGTGACTGTAGTACATTGAACGTTTTGCTCCAGATGAAGGAAAAATTAGCAACATCTCTGCAATAAGACCAATTCCATGTGAAATAAATGATCCTACCTTTTTTGGGAGGAAACCAAAAATCCCATTGAAAAATGGAATGATCCTTTTTCCGCTTTTGACATTTTTCATGATCTTGTGCAGATCTGAGATTGATGATATTGGATAGAATTGGGTTACAATACTGCTGGTGTAGTTTGTATTCTTGTAGCCACAACAGTGTTTGACACTGTTGTTGGGTGATAAGGTCTTAGGGGATAACGCTTAGGCCACAGATGTCATTCTGTTTCTTGCCAAAATTGTAGAAATTAAGAATTAACTCCGTTAAAGATTACCAAAACCAAACTTTGCAATCCATCTTTCCAAAAGCTTTGCTTGGCTCATCAGCCATTGCCACACATAGGCAAGAGAGACAAATATGAAATATTAGTGGACATCTGGAGAAAGAGGTGAATCATTTTGTTCTACCAAATGTCCTTGATACAATGCTTAAAGGCCCCGTCACACACAACGAGATCGCTAGCGAGATCTCTGATTTTGTGACGTCACAGCGATCTCGCCAGCGACATCGCTGTGTGTGACAGACTTCAGCGACCGCCCCCCCCCCCCCCGCCGGGTATTGCTGATCGTGCAGGATTGTTCTGGGCCATTTCTTGATCATTGGTTTCCCGCTGGCCGGCACGCATCGTTGCGTGTGGCAGCGGGAGAGCAACGATCAGCAGCGCTGCACGCTGGTATCTAAGGTAAACATCGGGTATCCAAGAGCCGCGCGGCTCTTAGTTATCCACTGTTTACCCTAGATACCAGCTTGCTCGCTGGTCCTGATCGCTGGTGAGTCTGTCTATGTGACAAGGTCACCAGCGAACAGCCTAACGATGTCCCAGCAATACCATCCACGTCGGATTGTTGGTGGGATCGCTGGGACATCGTTGTGTGTAACGGGGCCTTAACAGCAGAAGATATTTGATTTTCTAAAGAATATAGAAAACACTACTGAAATCACAGACGGAGAAGATTGGAAGGGGAATCCATCAATTTCATGGCTGACCGAGTGTGGGGTATGGGGGTGATGCTGGATCGCAAGTCAAAGCATTAGAAGAATGGTACTGGCAAGCTGACAGACGAAGGAGGGGAAAGAAAGGTCTCATCATAAGAATTGATTAAGAGAGTGTTAAAAGTGGATTGTGAAGGAGGTGGAGAAGAGATGTCACGATTTGGAGAGAAATAGTTGACTACTGTTTAACTAGCAAGAAATAATACTTATAATCACATTGTGGAAAAAGAAGCAATGGAAAGTATTTTAAAAACTATTATGAAAATATATACTGCATACATACAGTCCCAAAGATGAAACAACAGTAGACCCGTCATAATGCAAAAGGGGCAAATGCTCTTTGTGGTCTACTGAGTTTCAGAGATGAAAACATCAATAATTAGCCATGAGAATAAATGTCCATCAAGTTCAACAAAAGGATGAGTTCACACGTGAATGTAAGAAATGGAATGTTTTTAGAAATTAGTTTACCCATATTATTCCAGAAAGCATGAGGCAATGAGCTCTAAAAGGGAAAATATTCCTGCTTGAAACACAACAATTATTTTTATCAATTTATTTAGAAATATTTTAATGACTATGTTCACTTTTACAAGTGCTATTTTGTTAATTCTCCAAATCATTAGAGTGAAAAATTAAGCAACTTTATAATAGATTTTAATTAAAAATGTTTCAGTGCTCTCGGTCTTTAAAGCTCCTATGCAGATTTATGCGTCTTCATAGCAACAGACATGAGTCTGATTGTGCCATCAAAGTCTTTAACATCTGTCCCCTGCTACTTGGTAATTTAACACAAATACTGTTAGGAAAATGAAGAGTTAAACGTTATGGAAAAATGTATTTTCAAGAGATGTTCTCATGGCTGGGACAAAAGAATGTTTCTAGATTTGTACTAATCAAACTCCTGTTTTTGAGATAGAGAGAGAATGAGACTGTGACCTTGGATTTATACAGGACTTGTGTTATCAACACCCGTAGGTTAGAAGAGCAAGACAGCCACAAAATGAAAATGATTATCCCATGGAGGTCTGGATTTGGAATCATACTCAAAATCAAATTGGAAAATCAAATTACAGGCTGATCCAACTTTAGTGGAAATGCCTCAAGACAAGGAAATGATGGTCAGTAGTGTGTGTGGCCTCCACATGCCTGTATGACCTCCCTACAATTCCTGGGCATACTCATGATGAGGTGGCAGATGTTTTCCTCCCAGACCTGGATTAAAGGATCAGTCAACTCCTGGATAGAGATGGGCGGACACCTGGATGTTCGGGTCCGGCTGGTTCAGACGAACAGTTACAAAAAGTTCAGTTTCGGGTACCAGAACCCGAAACCCATTCACTTGAATGGGGGGCCCGAACATCCAGTGTTTGCCACGCTGTCATGTGCATGACAGCATGGTAAATGCCACGTCTAATCGGCGGTGACAGCATGAGATTGGAGGTATAAAGTTTACCTTCAGTCACTAGTGTCAGAGGATGGGACTACAGCTCCCATTATCCGACACCTGATGCTGATAATAACAGCGAGAGCAGGAGTGGCTGATGGGTGTATTCATTAGCTGGCTCCTTCACTGTAAATAAAAAATTTTAAAAAAATTGGAGTGGGTTCCCCTGTATTTTTGATAACCAGCCAGGCAAAACTCACAGCTGGGGGCTGCAACCCTCAGCTATCAGCTTCAACAAGGCTGGTTATCAAGAATAAAGGGATCCCCATGCTGTTTTTTAAAATTGGTATCTGCTTAATTCTCTGGACACTAGGCTGACAGACACAGCCACCCATGTTGCCACAGCTCGCATTGATGTGCCATCCTTGATGAGCTGCACTACCTTCTACAACTTCGGTGGGTTGTAGACACCGCTTCATGCTACTCTACAGTAACTCTAGGGGTGAGAGCAATGACAAAATGCAAAAGTGATCAGAACAACAGCCAAAAAGGATGGGAACAGAGAAATGGTTTATGGTCACCCCCTGCATAACCACTCCTTTATATGAGTTGTTTCGCCAATTGCCTATCATTTCTACCTGTTGTCTGTTCCATTTGCCCAACAGCAGAAGAAATTGATTCACAATTTGTGTTGCTTCATAACTGAACAAGTTGATTTCATAGAAGCGTGATTGACTTGGAGTTATATTGTGTGGTTTAAGTGTTCTTTTTATTTTTTTGAGTAGTGTATATACACATATATTTGTATATTTTCCCTCAAGTTTCATTTTAGCTACAATAAAAATGAGTTTCATTATATCACAAAGTGATGACGTATCTTTGAAATATACCATCACTTTATAATTTAATTGCAATTTTCAGTAAGTGGCACTACTGTACAATTCTAGTCCTCTTCTTCTCTGAAGAGGTAATTTGTATATTTAATTTCTCTGCAGAACATTACATGGCCTACAAGCCTCCTTATGATGGTGTGGGGAGGTTGAGCTGGGTACGGTTCTGTCTGTAATGGAGACAGAGAGATTGACAGAGGGTGTCATGTGGCAAACTGCCCATCAGAGGTCACTAGAGAGCACCGATGGCAGTGATTATGTAACTGTCATTTGAGTGTTACATAACTGCCAGAGGTCAAGGTGACGTTGATTGGGCAGAGATGACTGTCAGGTGACAGAGGGTGGGGCTACCTGGTCTGTCTGAATAAATACTGAAGTAAGCTTCCAGAAGCTTCAGTGAGTCAGGGGAGCTCACAGGTTAGGAGAGTCTGTCACACAAAGGAGACCCCTCAGAGACTTTGGACAGTGGAAACGGTCATGGGGGGTGACCCTATAGGACATTGGTCACAGGCAGAGACGGCCTGTGAGGACCTGGATTACACAGGTCAACGAAAAAAAAATTTTTTTCTGGTGTCCAAAATATTTTAATGAATTTGGGGTATTTTTGGGGTGCTGATTCTGAATATGTCATCAGTTTTGCCAGATTGGCTCAAGTTTTTGAGATTTTTGGTATCTTATTTATAGCACTTGTTGGTAAATGCGACGCATCATCTCATTAATTTCTTTGGATTAGTACTTGAACTGAGCAGTTCTCAATATAGTTTTGTGTTAATTAGTGTTCTAAAAGTTTGTTCATAGCTTGATTTTTGCACTAACTTTATGTTGTTGTCTGTTTTCCAGTGAAAAGCATGAACTCATCATGAAGAAGTTGTCTTAACGATCCAGACTCATTCTGTTACATTTGTGGTGAATATACACTGCCAAAACATAGAAGAAACATAACACACTTCGTAAAAAAAGTGTATTTTGCCTATTTTGGGGTTATGCTTGGGGACCAAGACAAGTTTTGGGCACCACACATAGTGTGCAAAGCATGTATCGAATTATTACGAAAATGGAGCAAAGGACAAAGAAAAAGCTTCAAATTTGGTGTTCCAATGGTGTGGAGAGAGCCAAAAAATCATCATGATGACTGTTATTTCTGTGCAGTGCAAGTGCAAGGATTCAATAAGCATAAGAAACGAAAATGGGAGTAACATGGAATCTGCAAGAAGGCCTGTCCCTCATTGTGAAGATGTGCCTGTACCTGTGTTTACCATAAATAACAGTCATCATGATGATTTTTTGGCTCTCTCCACACCATTGGAACACAAAATTTGAAGCTTTTTCTTTGTCCTTTGCTCCATTTTCGTAATAATTCGATACATGCTTTGCACACTATGTGTGGTGCCCAAAACTTGTCTTGGTCCCCAAGCATAACCCCAAAATAGGCAAAATACACTTTTTTTACGAAGTCTGTTATGTTTCTTCTATGTTTTGGCAGTGTGTATTCACCACAAATGTAACAGAATGAGTCTGGATCGTTAAGACAACTTCTTCTTGATGAGTTCATGCTTTTCACTGGAAAACAGACAACAACATAAAGTTAGTGCAAAAATCAAGCTATGAACAAACTTTTAGAACACTAATTAACACAAAACTATATTGAGAACTGCTCAGTTCAAGTACTAATCCAAAGAAATTAATGAGATGATGCGTCGCATTTACCAACAAGTGCTATAAATAAGATACCAAAAATCTCAAAAACTTGAGCCAATCTGGCAAAACTGATGACATATTCAGAATCAGCACCCCAAAAATACCCTAAATTCGATTAAATATCTTTGGCACCAAAAATGCTGTTGACCAGTGTTATTGGTGGACTTTGTAAGGTGAAACGCCGTGGTGGATTGGCCTTGGGCAGCGACGGCGGATAGAGCCACGAAGTACGCCTGACGGAGAAAGTGTACAAGTGAAGGTACCCGGGCCTGTCTGCAGGAGGATAACAGTGTGAAACATCTGTCGTATTTTGTTCTGGTCGTCGTGAGGGCGGCCAATAAAAGCAAACCTGTTGAATACAATTCCTGCCTCTGTCTCGTGCCTGTTGACATCAAGAAGCAGGTCACCCCCCATTCCTGTGAGTACAGCACACCTTCGCCATCTACCAGCCACACCACCTAAATACCACAGCAGGCTACCCTCTGCCCCAGCCTGCCACCGGTCCCTACAATGGCATGTGAGACATGTCACTCTCCACAAGAGACGTTACTCCTTACACTGCAACTAATCCTAGACATGGGGCAGCCCAATAGTCCTTTATATTATACATGGTGAGTCAGTAGAGGTGAATGATATACCTGAACAAACCATTTTTAAAAAAAGTAGTTACCCTTGTAAAATAGAAATGGCAGGTGCTTACCTCCGACACAAGCGCCATTTCAGTGAGGTCAGGGTTCTCGTGACGTTATGACACATGGCGTCTACTGGACTGCTGGGCTCTCACTACTTCCACATGTCTGAGGTTCGTCTGAAGGAAGTGAGTGGCTTTTGACTTATGCCACGTGAGCCCCGCCACCAATGTTATGCGAACCTTGGGAGCCCTGGCTCCAACATTGCGGGAATGACACCAGTGTTAGAAGTGAGTATCTTCTTTTTTACTTTATAAGGTAGAGTACTTTATCTAAAAATGAGATGTCCAGGTAGTGGACAACCCCTTTTGCACACAAAGCAACTTTTTGGGTGGCGTCCCCTTGTGAAGCTTCAGGGATTGGCAGCGTCCAAGAGTGGACCCTCTGGGTCGCGGAACCAAGGCCCCCGGGGGCGAACGCACCAGGTGGAACCGACCCATATACAGGGACCGTTAGGGGCAGGCCCACGGGAGTCAGACACCGCAACAGCTGGAGCCAAGAGGGGCGGCTCGAAGGACCGGGGTATGCTTACGGACAGGACCAAGGTACCAGACGGACCCAGGGTACAGGAGCAAGAAAACAGGATGGGGCACAGGAAGCAGACAGTTACCGGGTGGTGGGTATAGGACTGGGCACAGGACACCGTGCAATAAGCACGGATGAAGGCACGGAGCATAGTAGTACTGAGAACCGAATGAGACAGACACCAGGTAGGAGAATCAGGGCAGAAACCAGGACAGGCACTGGGAAGCAGAAACAGGATGAGGATCAGAGCAGACACAGACAAGGAAACCAGAGGAAGTGACAGGACAGATAACAGGACAGGTGATAAGGCTTATAGGAACACTATAAGGTGGACAATATTAACGCAGGGGTGACACAGGATAATCAGGCGTCTCTCCCTTACGGGAGACGCCTGATATATCCCGTACCAGCATGTGATTGGCAGGCCATACCCCCTAAACACCCACTGCAGGGTTAAGAATCCTGCAGGGCATACGCCCACGGCCTAAGGCGCATGCGCGGGACCGCAGCTGATCGGGAAGGAGGAAGTGAAGAGGCAAGAGACGGGACCGCGCGAGCGAGGGGAACAGTGCGGCTGGACGCGGCCCGGTAAGAGGACGCAGCGGCGGGGGGCACGGCCGCTGACGTAACAGTACCCCCCTCCTTATGTCTCCCCCTTCTGAGATTGGCCAAAAATCTTTTCAGAATACTTGGGGCATTAACATTCTCCCGAGGCTCCCAGGACCTCTCCTCAGGACCAAATCCTTTCCAATCGATAAGGAAGAAGGCTATTCCCCTGACTCTCTTCATGGCCAGAATATCTTTTACTTCAAAGACGTTATCGGCCCCAATTGGCTGAGTGGACGGAATTGGTGCAGAGCGAAAGCGATTGAAAATAACAGGTTTAAGAAGCGAGATATGGAAGGCGTTAGGGACCCGGAGTGAAGCCGGCAACCTCAATTTATATGCCACGTCGTTGATGCGTCCCAGTACTTCAAAGGGACTGATGTACCGGGGACTCAACTTGTAAGAAGGGACTTTCAGGCGGACATGTTTGGATGAAAGCCAGACTTTGTCGCCAGGATGATATGATGAGAGGTCTGTCCGTCTTTTGTCCACATGCCTCTTTATCTGGGCACTGGCATTCACGAGAGCCTCCCTGGTCTCCCTCCAGACTTGCAAAAATTCTAAGGCAAGAGCATCTGCTGCGGGAACACCCAAAGATGTAGGATACCCAGGTTCTGGCCGGAAACCACAAAGAATGGTGACTTGGAGGTGGATTCATTAGGATTATTGTTATGGGCAAATTCTGCCCAAGGAAGAAGTGAAACCCAATTGTCTTGATGGGCGTTAGAAAAGTGACGCAGGTAGGACGTCAGTACTTGATTAATGCATTCCACTTGCCCGTTGGTCTGAGGATGATAGACAGAGGAGAAATCCAGAGACATACCCATAAGCCGACTGAGAGTTCTCCAGAATCGGGAGGTAAACTGGACTCCTCGATCAGATACAATCCGTTGAGGGAGACCATGCAGTTTGAAGATCTGATGGATGAAGATCTCGGCTAACTCAGGTGCTGAAGGCAAACCGGGCAATGGGACGAAATGGGCCATCTTGGAGAAGCAATCTACTACTACTAGGATGGTAGTACACCCAGAAGAGCGAGGTGAGTCAGTAACTAAATCCATAGCGATTTGCCGCCAAGGAGCTTCAGGAAGAGCCAGCGGGTGAAGAAGACCGGAAGGCAGGCTCCTCGGTACCTTGTTCCGAGCACAGGTCGTACAGGAGGCTATGAAATCCGTCACATCCTGATGAAGAGAAGGCCACCAGTAGCAGCGAGAGAGAAGAATGAGGGTTTTCTTGGTCCCGACGTGTCCTGCAATCTTGGAGGAATGCCCCCAGCGTAGCACCTCCAGTCTTTTGCTCTGTGGAACAAAGGTTCTGCCCAGCGGGAGGGTGGAGAGACTTACGGGAGCCACGGAGATAACTTTGGCAGGCTCGATAATATATGATGGGACCTCCTCAGTCTCAGGCGATTGCAAGGACCTGGAAAGTGCATCCGCCTTGGTGTTCCTATTCCCAGGTCGAAAATGGAGTTTGAAGTCGAAGCGAGAAAAATACAAAGACCATCTGGCTTGCCTGGAGTTGAGTCATTGGGCTGACTGAGGATAGGCTAAGTTCTTGTGGTCAGTGAAGATTGTAAAGGGGTGAACCGCCCCTTCCAGCAGATACCGCCACTCCTCCAGAGCGATCTTTATGGCCATCAACTCCCGATCTCTGATGGACTAGTTGCAGTCTGCAGGGGAAAATGATTTAGAAAAGAACCCGCAGGGAACCAGATGCCCCAAAGATGCTCGCTGGGAAAGGACCGCATCCACCTCTAAGACGAAGGGCCTACTGGCTACTGGGCAGTGTAAGATCGGTGCCGACGCAAAGGAGCGTTTCAGGGCAAGAAAGGCATCTTCAGCCTCAGGAGGCCAGATGTTCGATTTTGTTCCTTTTTGGGTCAGGACCGTGATGGGCTTGGTCACCGAGGAGAGGTGAGGAGCGAATTGCCTATAATAATTTGCGAAGCCTAGAAACCGCTGGATGGCTTTTACTCCGACTGAACATGGCCATTTGAGTATGGCAGAGAGCTTCTTGGGATCCATCTTCAACCCGGAGTCTGTGATTATATATCCCAAGAAGGGCAGCGAAGTTTGCTCAAACAGGTATTTCTCTATTTTAGCGTAGAGTCAATTCTCCCGTAGGCGTTGCAGGACCAGGCGAACACATCTCCGATGGGAGGATAAATCGGGTGAAAAGATGAGGATATCATCTAAATATACCACGACACAGAAGTACAACAAATCCTGGAAGACCTCGTTAACGAACTCCTGAAACACTGCCGGGGCATTGCAAAGTCCAAACGGCATGACCAAATATTCATAATGGCCATCCCGTGTGTTGAAGGCCGTCTTCCACTCGTTCCCAGCACGGATTCAGATCAAATTATAGGCCACCCACAGATCCAACTTGGTAAAGATCCAGTCTCCCCTCAGTCGGTCAAAGAGTTCAGGGATTAGCGGAAGATGATACCTATTTTTGACGGTGATATTGTTCAAGCCTCGGTAGTCAATACATGGCCGAAGGGATCCATCTTTCTTCCGGACAAAGAAAAAACCCGAGCCTGCAGGGGAAGATGATTTCCGAATAAAACCCTTGGCCAAGTTCTCCCGAATATACTCTGACAAGGCCGAGGTATCTGCTGGAGACAGTGGATAAGTTCTCCCCCTGGGAGGGGTGGCTCCTGGAATCAAATCGATTGGGCAGTCGTAGAACCGATGCAGTGGCAGGGACTCCGCCTCCTTTTTACTGAAGACATCGGCGTACAAGTGATAAGGTGCGGGGAGTCCAGGAAGATCAGCTGGAACCTGCAGCGGACGGGAACGGACAATCGACAGCAGACAGCATTCATGGCATGATTGACCCCAGCGCAGAATCTCCCCTGAGCGCCAGTCAAGAACTGGCTCATGCAACCTGAGCCAGGGTAGTCCAAGGAGCATGGCGTGGATCAAGTTAGGCAGGACGTAAAAGGCTATTTTTGTCAGATGAAGAGCTCCAACTTGTAACTCCACTTCAGCGGTGACCATGATGATGAGCTCAGGTAGCGGTTTGCCATCCACAGATGCGATTGCATGCGGGTTTTCTAGGGTGACCACCGGAATCTGGAACTTGTCCACTTCTTCAAGTCAGATGAAATTACCAGCGGCACCCGAGTCCACATACGCCTCCACAGATCTACGCTCCCGACCTAGAATAATTAGAGCCGAAATGGTAAGGGGCAGAGAGAAATTAGGGTCACCTAGGGAGGCCTCTCTTACCTGGCCTAGATGGAGGCGTTTCCCAGTCTCTCTGGCCAGGTACGCAGAAAATGATTGGCCTTGCATCATTCTCTCCCTCCGCTGTTGCTCGGACAATCTTATTTGGTCTACCTGCATGGGCTCGGGAGCGGAACTAGCAGGCAGTGCGGAGGAACGAGGGATGGGAGCTTGATAAAGCCTAAAGGGTCTCCTCTCTCCAGGTGACTCGCGAGAGCTCTCTAGAAACCGAAAATCTATACGGGTGGCCAGGGATATGAGATCCTCTAGGGTGGTGGGAGTGTTCCGACCGGCAAGCTCATCTTTTATTTTGCCAGAAAGGCCCCTCCAGAAGGCTCCAACCAAAACCTCATTATTCCACCCTAGCTCCGAGGACAGTGTCCAGAAGCGGATGGCGTACTGTCCTACGGTAAGGGAACCCTGACAGAGGTTAAAAAGGGCTTCGGTATTAGAAGCCAACCGTCCGGGCTCATCAAATACCTTGCGGAATGTATCCAGGAAATTCTGTATACTCGATACCACTAGATCATCCATTTCCCACAGGGGATTCACCCAGGCTAAGGCCTCCCGCTCAAGATGGGACACAAACGCCACTTTGGCTCGATCTGAGGGGTATTGCTGGGGCAGATGCTCGAAGTGCAAACGGCACTGGTTCAAAAAACTCCAGCAAAGCTTAGGGTCCCCGCTATACCTGGGGGGCTTTCCCAGACATGGTGGCGGGTGAGAGTCTGGATCCCGGGGTTGGAGCGAGGCGGCAGCAGAGGACTGCAGGGAAAGCAGTTGATCACCAACGGACACCATGTAACTCAGGATGTGGGACTGGGCATCGCACTGCTGCGCAAGCTCCTGCTGGAGGCCTGCTAACAGGAGAGCATTCCCTGGGTCGGTGGTCTGAAGGGCAGAAAGCTGGGTGTCCATGGACTTCATGAAGGACATTATTCGAGTCTGGTTTTCCCGCAAAAAGAGCAATTCTTCTTGTGTAGCCGCCGTGGCACAAGCGGCGTCTATGGCCTGATTATACTGTGACGCTTCAGTGATTGGCAGCGTCCGAGAGTGGACCCTCTGGGTGGTGGAACTGAGGCCCCCGGGGGCAAGCGCACCAGGTGGAACCGACCCCTATACAAGGACCGTTAGGGGCAGACCCGCGGGAGTCAGACACCGCGACAGCTGGAACCAAGAGGGGCGGCTCGAAGGACCGGGGTATGCTTACAGACAGGACCAAGGTACCAGACGGGCCCAGGGTACAGGAGAAAGGAGTACAGGATGGGGTACAGGGTACAGGAAGCAGACAGCAGGTACCGGGTGGTGGGTATAGGACTGGGCACAGGACATCGTGCAATAAGCACGGATGAAGGCACAGAGCGAAGTAGTACTGAGAACCAAATGAGACAGACACCAGGCAAGAGAACCAGGGCAAAAACCAGGACAGGCACTGGGAAGCGGAAACAGGACGAGGATCAGAGCGGACACAGACAGGGAAACCAGAGGAAGTGACAGGACGGATAACAGGACAGGTGATAAGGCTTATAAGAACACTATAAGGCGGTCAAGATTAACGCAGGGGTGACACACGATAATCAGGCGTCTCTCCCTTATGGGAGACGCCTGAAATTTCCCGTATCAGCATTTGATTGGCTGGCCATACTCACTAAATGCCCACTGAGGGTTAAGAATCCTGCAGGGCGCACGCCCGCGGCCTAAGGCGCATGCGCGGGACCGCAGCTGATCGGGAAGGAGGAAGTGAGGAGGCAAGAGACGGGACCATGCGAGCGAGGGGAACAATGCGGCTGGACGTGGCCCCGGTAAGAGGACGCAGCGACAGGACTCACCGCTGATGGAACGGCGGCGGCACGGCCGCCGACATAACACCCCTCTTCTCAGTTCCTGATAAAGTGTCAAATTATTTCTGCTAGAACCACTTACTAAGGGGACTTCCCAGTTTAAAGGGAAACTATCATGTACCCAAATGCTGTTAACCTGCAGATAACAGAGTTCTAAAGCTGTCCGGCTGCCTCACTGACAGTCTGGCTGTCAGGAGGAATCGAATCTTATGTTGCAGCAATGGCTGTCAGTCAGCGTCGGACTGGCCCACCGGAGAACCGGTGGATTCTCCGGTGGGCCCTGGCATCTGGTGGGCTCTGGCACCTGCTGGAATACAGGGCCAGCAGTTGCCTAGGGCCCCTGCTGCTCCAGGGGCCCCCAGCCAGTGGTGTGTCGCACACCATGCAGCTGCTATGGGGGCCCCTGCCAGTGGAGCAGCAGCGGATGACAGGAGGCAGAAGTCCCTGTCCCCACTGCTAAAGAGAAATGAATATTTCACAGTCTCCACCCCCAGAGGCCCTGCCCCCAGCCCAGTAAGCCGCTCTGCATCTGTAAATCAGGGCCGGTGCCGCCCTCAGTCCCCTCTGCTCCTGACTCACAGCCAGTGCACGATGACGTCACTACATCGCGCACCCGCTGTGTGTCTGGTAGAGGGGGTAGCTCCTGACACTGAAGCCGGGATCAGCGTGGGAGCGAGGAGGAGAGGTGAGTATCGTGGTTTGTTTTTTTATATCTCTATCACTCTATCTGTCTCTCTCTCTATCTATCTAGATATCTATCTATCTCTATATATCTCTCTATATATATCTCTTTCTCTATTATCTATATCTATCTATCTATCTCTATCTATTATCTGTCTAACTATCTATCTGTCTCTATATCTATCTATCTATCTCTATCTATCTATCCATTATTTATCTCTATATTTATCTCTCTATCTATCTATATCTATCTCTATCTATCTCTATATCTATCTATCTATCTATCTCTATATCTATCTCTCTCTATATCTATCTATCTCTATATCTAATGCTATGTATCTATCGCTCTATCTCTATAGCTATCTATTATCACTATATCTATCTCTATATCTATCTCTATATCTATCTATTATCTCTATATCTCTATCTCTATGTATCGCTCTATCTATATCTATCTAACTCTATTTCTATCTAACTCTATATCTATCTCTATATCTATGTCTATATCTATTATCTCTATATCTATCTCTATATCTATTATCTCTATATCTATCTATCTATTTATCTATCTGTAGCTATCTATCTCTATATCTATCTATATATCTCTATATTATTATTATTGTTACTATATCTCTATATTTCTATCTATTATCTATCTCTATCTATCTATCTCTATATCTATCTTTCTATCTATAGCTATCTATCTCTCTATCTCTCTATCTATCTATCTATCCATTATCTATTTTCTATCTATCTCTATATCTATCAATCTATCTCTATATCTATATTTCCATCTATATCTATCTTTTTATCTATCTCTATCGATCTCTATCTATTATCTATCTCTATCTATCCATTATCTACTATCTATCTCTATATCTATCTATTTCTACATCTATCTTTCTATCTATATCTATCTAACTCTATATCTATATAGCATTATACCCTATGAGGGGGCAGCATTATACCCTATGAGAGGGCAGCATTATACCCTATGAGAGGGCTATATTCTATGAGATGGCTGCATTATATTCTATGAGGGGGCTGCATTATATTCTATGAGATGGCTGCATTATATTCTATGAGGGGGCTGCTTTATATTCTATGAGGGAGGCTACCCCAACTCCTGCTACATAATTAAGATTTGTACTACTTTACATTATACCCTGTTATTAGCGTGTTTTACCACATAATTGGTGGTCTTGTATTTATTTCTATGTAGCTACATAGTGGGCCCCAAGAATGATTTTCTCTGGTGGGCCCAAGGTGCTCCAGTCCGACGCTGCTGTCAGTTAATGTGTCAGCGCTTGCTCACAGATTCCAATCACTGTCTACTGAGTGGTGACTGATGTTGCGCTGGCTGTGCCTTCATGACTGAAAGCCGGAGGCTGCTGGGAGGAATAAAGTTAATTAACTCCTAGTACCTGGTGGACAGGCAGCTTTAAAGCGCTATTAACCTGCAGTTTAACCCCATATCTGCAGGTTAATACCTCTTAAAGTAAAAAACCCTCTTTGAAGGGAAGGGAAGGAACCTCTCTGGAGGTAGACACCTCTCTATTCCATAAAGTTTCACAGAATTTTTTCTTCCCACTCTTTTGGTGCTAGAACAGTTACACATTCAATTTAAAAGAGGATTGTAACACAGTTTTCCATTTTCTTTTTCTTTTTATACATTTCACTGACTTGAATGGAACAGAAAGTAAAATTCTAGCTTTTGTTGATGATATAAAACTATGTAGAAAATTTAAAACTCAGCTTGTTCATGAAATATTACTGTAAGTCCTGAAAAAGCTGTCAGTCTGGGCAGGTAATTGACAGGTAACATTGGCAAATGTATATACTGTCTATACATAAAAATGAATATAACATAGATTAACAGTAAAAGTAAAGGAGTGAGTGTACCAAGTAGAAGCAGCCAACGCCAAGCAGCAGCTGCAAAAGTAAGTACAATTTAGAACATATAGAAAGGACTTAAAAAAAATGAGTCACCTGTTTTGTGCTACTTCATCAGAGAGCAGCATGTTGTGGGATCAGAGGACCTGATTCCAGCAAAGTGTCACTTACTGAGCTGCTTGTTTCGGTTTTATCAGCTGCAGATCTACGAGTTTTCTGAATGCTGAGCTCTGTATGACGCCACCCCCAACACTGATTGGCAGCTTTTGTGTATACTGTGCATAGACAGAAAGCTGCCAATCAGTGTTGGGGCGGAGTAATACAGAGCTCATGAATATGGAGGACTACATGGTAGCAGGTTTACTAGTTCTCTAGTGATTTTTATCAAAATTACAGCAAGTAGTCAAGTTTATGTTTCTACATTATGCTGGTCTCAATTAGGTGGCAAAAACCTGGTGACATGTTCCCTTTAAGAACTAGTGATACATATAGAATATTTCTCTACTGATAGATCTCAATTACTTTGTTTCTCATTTGCTCCAGAATATATTTGGATTGAGTTATGATGTCTAGCTTTTGACAATCATTTGTCTACTTCACTTTGCCAGGCAGGTCCTATGTAAGTGATTTCTTAATTGGAACAGGTGTGGCAGTAATCAAGCCTGGGTGTGGCTAGGGAATTTAAACTCAGCTTCCCAAAGATGTGATAAACCACAGTTAATTTATATTTAAGAGAGGGGGCAATCACTTTTTCACGCAAGACCCATTAGGTTTGGATTGCTTTTTTACTTAATAATAAAGACCTTTTTTTAAAACTGCATATTGTGTTAAGTTATGTTTTCTTTGTCTAATATTTAAATTTGCTTGGTGATCTGAAATATTTAAGTGTAACAAACATGCAAAAGAATAGGAAATTAGGAAGGGAGCAAACACTTTTTCACACAACTGTAGATACGTTAAGGCTGGGTTCACACGTAGCGGAACTCTCGCGAAATTACCGCGAGAATTCCGGAAGTCCATTCCGCGGGAAAATCGCATTTTAAATTCCCACGATTTTCCCGCGGAAAAACTAGCATTTTGCAAGCGTAATTAGCTTGCAGAATTGCTAGCGTTTTCCAAGCGATCTGTAGCATCGCTTGGAGAATTGATTGACAGGTTGGTCACACTCATCAAACATAGTGTTTGACGAGTGTGACCAACTTTTTACTATTGAGGCCGCCTATGCGGCATCAATAGTAAAAGATAGAATGTAAAAAATAATAATAAAAAATATATATATATATATATTGTTAATCTCACCTTCCGACGTCCCGAACGGCCTTCCCGCCTCTCTCCACGCTCCCGGTACCAGTAATCCTTTGCGACAACTACCGCGATGACGTCCGTTCTCGCGGGATCGCGCCGTCTCGCGGTCATTCGCGATGACGTCACGCGAATGACCGCGAGACTTCGCGATCCCACGAGAACGGACGTCATCGCTCGCAAAGGCTTACTAGGACCGGGAGCATGGAGAGAGGCGGGAAGGCTGCGCGGGACGTCGGAAGGTGAGAATAACAATATTTTTTATTTTAAATTCTATTTTTTACAGGGATATGGTACCCAAAGCCCGGAGGACAGTCCGCAAATGTTCTGCTACTTTTCGCATGCTATGCACAGCCACATGCGGAAAGTAAGCAGAACAATGCATTCCTATGGGTGCGAGATCGCCGCGATTCCGCGAAATTAATGAGCATGCTGCGTTTTTTACCGCGAAGCGATTCCGCTGCAGTAAAAAACGCAGCATTAGCACAGCATTGTGGAATCCCATAGGAATGCATGGGATGCTTATTTTTCACGGCAAAATCGCGAGGCTAAAACCGCCATGGAAACGCGAAAAAACCACCACGTGTGAACTCAGCCTTAGTCTCAAGCTCTATGCATAGGTTACCAAAAGGGGGCAACATGAACAGTTACCTACATTACTAATACAAATATCTAAAAATTATCTGAAGGCTCACAAAACTAAAGATAAGTGACGAAAAGTAGTGATCACGAGGCAAGAAGTTCTTCTAAACTGTTTGTTACAAATCCATTGAAGAACAAGTCTTCTCGGTGATATTTAGACATTAGGTTTTGTCTGCCATTTGAAGATCTGAACTTGTTCTCATGACAAAACTGAAGGAAAACACCATTGTTGATGTTGTTTTTGGAGTTGAAGTTGACCTAAGATCTCAGTCTGGTTGTGTCAACTCTCCTACCTTCGTAAGTGAACAATGAAACTTTTCATACAAAATTTTTCAATAGAAACTTTCTCAGGTGACCCAAAAAAGTTTAGTAAGACGAGAATAAGAGAAGCATTTAAGTACAGAAATTTGGTAGTAATCCATTGACAGATTTGACAATCAACCTCTCCATGATGTGAAACAGACATTATGTTTCAACCACCATTTATAAACTGCAATCGATAGCAGAGCTGAATTTAATCCTGTGACCCAACTGATGGAAAACATCATTGTTGATGTGGTCTTCACACTACGGTTGGACCTATGATCCTAGCCAGCTGTGACCACACTCCCATTATCGTAACTGAACAACGAAACTTTTTATATACAACTGTCTCAATAGAAACTTTAGCAGCTAACCACAAAGTTGAAGAAGACCAAAACAAGAACAAGTGTTAAAGAAAAAGATGAACTTGAAGACTGTTCAAGAGTATAGATTCGATCACTAAGTCTATTCTGGGTCAAACCTCCATTTTATCAAAGCAGTCTTCCAAGTTCATTCCTATTTCAGGCGGTGTCATTACATTATTCTATCATTGTGTTATCAAGACCTCAGTTATCTTTCCCCTGTGAGTTACCATAGTTTTGTATCCCTGGGGGGTATTTATCAGCGAGATGGAATGACAAGGAATCTAAAAATGAGAGGAAAAAAAATTTCATTACAAGTCATTTTCCTTCCCTATCTACTTATGAGGCACAATTTACTCCCATTTGAAGGTATTTAGCTCACTTTTAGGATCTAATTGCTAGTTTGTGCCTCTTATATTTGAGCCCCACTTCTTAAATAGAGCACAAAAGTGCCTCAAATGACTCGTGCTGCATTTTCTGTCTCTTTCACTTGACAAATTATTCCCAATAGACTGCACTGAGCTCCTCCATTGGGTTCCCGCACCTGCATTTGCATTATGTTGATCCAGAGACAGGCGAAACTCATTTATATTCATTTGATGTTTCACACTGTATTATGGAGCAGTTGCATTTTCCGCTGGCATCCTCTGTCTCGCTTTTCTATTAAATGAGCTTGGTTTACATTATATTGTGCTTCTTCTAAGTCTAAGCGTCGCTTCCTTTCCTTAAGACCCAGGCTGTGAGAAGAATCATGTTTAATATTAGATTACTTTACTGCTTGAATGTTATTTTATTGTAGAGGATCTGAATCATGGTTATGAGGTGGCATTTGGTGGATTTCTTAAAAGAAAATACAAATAAATCCATAAGACGGCTCTGAAGCCTATCATTTACACAACCTGTAATACTCCCATTTTCTTAGTAGGTTGCTCTGGTGAAGTGGATACAGCAAACCATAGAAAGTTAATGAAGGAGTATTCGGTAACTGACAGCCAGAGAATCCAATATACGGTAAGTTAAGGAGTGCTGTATTTGAAGTGTCTAAGTTAGATGGAATTTTCAAGAAAATTGATAACTAGAGAAGAGCAAATTGATTCAAAACAAATCGAGTTCACTTTGAAGTTTACAAAAACTCAAATTGCAAGAATCCAAATTTTCATCAATTTCCTTTTTTCCAGATTACAAGACTCACTTTTTCCCCCTAAATTTTGGGGAAAGTGCATCTTATAATCCAAGTGTAGCTTACCAGGGGTGGCTGTGGTGGAGCAGAGTCCAAGGAGGCAGGGACGCTCCTGCAGGAAGCTGGCAGAGGCAGGCGTGGGGCTGGGAGAAAAGGGTGTGAGGCTGCGTGAGGCTGCGATGGGCTTTAGGCTTTCACAAAATGTCTCTGGACTTCTCATCCTTTTTACTGCGGTGGACTTCAGAAAAATGGCAGCAGAATCGATCCAATCCTACCGCCACCAATAGCTTCCTGCAGCAGCGACCTTACCTCCTGGGAACCTACGCCACCACAGCAGCCCCCATAAAAGCGGACTATAAGACTCACCACTATTTTATTAAAAAAATATATATATATTTTTCCTATTTTCCTCCACAAAATATGGCGCATCTTAAAGTCCGAAAAAATATGGTAATTAAATTGAGCAAAATGGCATTCTGCCACCATTTTTCTGGACTCATTTTAGGGCTGGAAAGGGGTAAAACATATATATATATTTATTTTTTTTTAACTTTAGGTTTATTATGCATGGGGGTTTGGAGAGACCTCAAAGGATAGTAAATGTCTGTAAATGGCAAATTTCATTTACATTGAATAATATTGATGAAAATTAGAGGTTGTCCACTACTTTAACATTGATGGCCTCATTCTACTTAATGTGCTTCTGATTAGGTGATCACCTGAACCAAATCTTATTTAATGAAGGAAAGTATAAAAAACCCTGCTGTGGTGTGCACAATCCTCTTGCAATAGGACAAACTGGATGGCAAAACAAGTGCTAGTGATATCCCAAAAGTAATAGGAATGAAAAAATAACTTTTAACCATGCCAAAGGAGTTGAAAAGAAAAGTCTTGAGTGAGGAAAAGAAGGGCTCAATTCTGGCTTTACTAGCAGAGGGATACAGTGAGCATCATGTTGCCTTCATCTTTAAAATTTCAAAGACGGCAGTCCATTACAACGAGGTCAAGGAGAAGACATTGGGGACAACAAAGCTACAGACTGGCAGAGGGCGAAAACGTCTCTCCACTGACTGGGATGACCGGCATCTCATTCAAATTTCACTCAGCAACCGCAGGATGACATCAAGTGACCTACAAAAAGAATGGCAAATGGCAGCTGGGGTGAAGTGCATGGCAAAAACAGTTCCTATCAGGCTCCTAGATGCAGGGCTCAAGTCATGTAAAGACATGTAAAGATAGAAAAAAGCCTTTCATCAATGAGAAACAAAGGAGAGCCAGGCTGAAGTTTGCCAAAGACCATAAGGATTGGATCATAGAGGACTGGAGTAAGGTAATCTTCTCTGATGAGTCTAATTTTCAGCTTTCCCCAACACCTGGTCGTCTAATGGTCAGACGGAGACCTGGAGAGGCGTACAAGCCACAGTGTCTTGCACCCACTGTGAAATTTGGTGGAGGATCGGTGGTGGAAGGCTGGAATTGGGCAGGTTAATCTTTGCGAAGGACGTATGAATCAAGCCGCATACAAGGTTATCTTGGAAAAACAGTTGATTCCTTCTGCTCAGGCAATGTTCCCCAATTCTGAAGGACTGTTTTTCCCAGAAGGAAAATGAGCCATGCCACACAGCTAGGTCAATCAATGTGTGGATCGCGGACCACAACATCAAATCCCTGTCATGGCCAGCCCAATCTCCAGACCTGAACCCAATTGAAAACCTCTGGAATGTAAGCAAGAGGATGATGGATTGTCACAAGCCATCAAACAAAGAAGAACTGCTTAAATTTTGCACCAGGAGTGGCATAAGGTCACCCAAAAGCAGTGTGAAAGACTGGTGGAAAGCAGCCAAGACGCATGAAAGCTGTGATTAAAAATCATTGTTATTCCACAAAATATTGATTTCTGAACTCTTCCTGAATTAAAACATTAGTATTGTTGTTTCTAAATAATTATGAACTTGTTTTCTTGCATTATTTGAGGTCTGCAAGCACTGCAATTTTTTTTGTTATTTTGACCATTTCTCATTTTCTGAAAATAAATACAAAATTCAGTGCCTGAAATTTTGAAGACATGTTGTCAGTAGTTTATAGAATAAAAGAGCAATTTACATTTTACTCAAAAATATACCTATAAAGAGAAAAATCAGACAAAATGAAAATTTTGCAGTGGTCTCTTAATTTTTCCCAGAGCTGTATATATCCAGGAACAATCCAAGTTTTCTTGCTTTCCAATTTGTCGGACACTACTTTTGATGTCTGGTTCCTCTTCATCAACATTGTTCCAGGATTAAAGGAGCTAAAACTTCCTTTCCTCCACTTCTTAACATGCAAGGTGCTTGTAATTGTACAATAACTTTCTATAAACCAAACAGGCATCTCTGCAACTGGAGACAGATTACGCCTCTTTCACACTTCAGTTTTTTGCATCAGTTATAATCCGCCAAAAAGGCGGACAAGCGGATCCGTTGTCAACTGATGTGAACGGATGGCACAGGATACGTTTTGAGACGGATCCTGAAAGTGACGAAATTTAAAGGAATCGCTGGCTAGGAAAGAGAGAGAGAGAGAATTTTTTTTTTTTTTTTGTCCGGCACCCAGAAAGAATTTCGGGTTAAATCAGTGACTGGAGGATCCGCCACAGAAAAAAACGTTACAAGCTCCGTTTTGAAATCTTTGAGGATGGTGACGGACAGCAACTTTTGGCGGATCCTCAAAAAAAACGGATGCAACGGACAGCAATCCGTCACAATCCGCCATTAATGCAAGTCAATGGGGAAAAAAACGGATCCTCAAAAAAAATTGAGGATCCGTTTTTTTTCAAAACCTGGCGGATTGTGACTGATTGTAAAAAACGGAAGTGTGAAAGAGGCCTTACACTTAAGGGAATCTGTCACCTCATTTTTGCCCTATGAGATGCGGCCACTGCCATCACTGGCTTATCTACAGCATTCTGTAATGCTGTAGATAAGCCCCCGATGTAACCTGAAAGTTGAGAAAAACGAGTTAGATTATACTCACCCGGGGGACCGGTCTGGTCCGATGGGTGTCGCGGTCCGGTCCGGCACCTCCCATCTTCTAGCGATGACGTCATCCTCCTTACTTTTGCCACGGCTCCTGCGCAGGTGTACTATATCTGCCCTATTGAGGGCAGAGTAAAGTACTGCAGTGCGCAGACGCCGTATCTCTCTGACATTTCCCGGCGCCTGCGCACTGCAGTACTCTGCTCTGCCTTCAATAGTGCAGATATAGTACACCTGCACAGGAGCCGTGGCAGAAGTAAGGAGGAGGACGTCATCGCTAGAAGATGGGAGGCGCCAGACCGGACCACGACACCCATCGGACCGGTCCGGACCCCCGAGTGAGTATAATCTAACTCTTTTTTCCTATCTTTCAGTTTACATTGGGGGCTTATCTACAGCATTACAGAATGCTGTAGATAAGCCCCTGATGGCGGTGGCCGCATCTTATATCGGAAAAATGAGGTGACAGATTCCCTTTAACAACAGGCAGTGAACATCTAATTAGACACTCCTCTAGATACCTAGTGACCAGCACCTTGGAGTGAATTTTTGGGGTCAGATAACAGAGTTTGCAAATAAAATGATTTGCAACTTGTCTATTAATCACCCTATCTACCAACTGAGATCACATTAAATGATAGCATAGTGACCTTAGGTCCATACACTTAGGTGTATGGACATAGGTCCAACACTTGTCTTTGCTGTAATGTGCAGCACCTTGGTGGCACTATCATGTCACGTGGCCAAAATCTCTTAAGAATGTTGAGTTGCTGAGTATTACAGTTCTGAGTATTTGTACTTTGCTATGGGTTTCAGGTGCAGATTGAAACACTCATAATGCACAGACTGTGGGTTTTTTTCATTCTCATCAGTCTCTGACTGCTTACTAAACTATTTAATCGTTTTCCCTAGAAAAGCATTTTCCAAGATTCCAATATCCCCTTTTCCAGCAATAGATATATTCCCTATGGGGACACCAATAGTAATTGAGCACTGTGGTGTATGTACTCTGTCAATTAAACTCTTTGCTTCTGTTAAGTTAATCAATTTAGAATCCATTCACAAACCTTTGAATACTAAAGGTTATATCCGGGCTTTCATGTTGCCAATGTACTAGAAGGAATATTCACTAAACACCTAGGTAAAAAAAAACAAAATGTTATCAGTAATTTAACACTTGCTACCATTTCTTCCAGGGATACATTCAATGGACTTGGGAAAAAACATGTTTCAACACTTTTAATTTGTCTTAGGGCTAAATAAATAGAACTCATTGTGGTTTAAATCTTCTATAATATTACTAAAAAAAAAAAAATATTGTTCTGCACCAAATTACAATTCATGTTTCACAGCAACTTAGCATAGAGGCTTGTAGACATTAGCCTCATGGTTTACCCCTTGAAAGAGGAGTTATCACTTCAAAGGAAATGTCATGAAGTTAATGGAAACTAAAGTATAACATGTTTTTCATATATGCATGGAATATATACAGTGGGTACGGAAAGTATTCAGACCCCTTTACATTTTTCACTCTTTATTTCATTGCAGCCATTTGGTAAATTCAAAAAAATTCATTTTTTTCTCATTAATGTACACCCTGCACCCCATCTTGAATGAAAAAAACAGAAATGTAGAAATTTTTGCAAATTTATTAAAAAAGAAAAACTGAAATATCACATGGTCATAAGTATTCAGACCCTTTGCTCAGTATTGAGTAGAAGCACCCTTTTGGGCTAGTACAGCCATGAGTCTTCTTGGGAAGCAAAATAACAAAGTGTGAACAGCCCTATACTCTGTAATAGATGTGTCAGGAACACCGCACTAAACTTGCTCACTGAGCATTTCACCTGCTCAGATAAAGCACACATTGGGTCCATGCTGCAGAAGTGAGGAGAGAAAAAAGAAATTGTAGGCCAGTTATAATGTCAGGAACACCGCACTGAACTTGCTCACTGAGCCAGTGCGCGTGTCCTGAGTAAAGCAAACAGTGCTCAAAGATACCTGTGGAGCGGGCAGCAGCCGAGTAGATGCGTACTTCAGAGCCCCAGGACCTGAAGCACGTGACTGCTAGGGGCGTGGCCTAAACTCCACAGAGCTAGGAGCTGCAAGATAACTCCTAGCAGGGTAACTGCGAGACAAAGTTACCAGGGGGCATAGACAGGGAGAATAGTCAAGACGTAGCCAATGAGTCACACACAGAGATAGCTGCAAAGGTACAAGAGGGGCGAGCAGAGAGTAGTCAGGTCACAGGCAATGAGTCATACACAGAGATAATAACGCAGTACAAAATCAGCAGGCAAACTCACAACGGGAAACAGAACCGGGTCAGAACCATATAAACAAGCTATAGCAACAAACAGGCACACAGGGGTCAGCATACTAGGCCAAAGGCAAAAGTATAACTGGCAGGGATTGAAGCTTCCCAGGGGTTTAAGAAGCTCTCCCAGAACCAGAAAGAAGCCACAATCATTAACCCCAGGTGTGCAGGTCAAAACCTGCACCGAGCTCCAGATATTAACCCCAGGTGTACAGCTCAAAAACCTGCACTGGGATCATGACAGTACCCCCCTCTCAACGGGGGGCCTCTGGACCCCCAGGCTTCCCCGGGTACTTGGCATGGAAAGCCCGAACCAGGCGATCTGCATGTACCGAGCGAGCAGGGACCCATGAATCATAGAATCATAGAATCATAGAATCATAGAATCGTAGAGTTGGAAGGGACCTCCTGGGCCATCTGGTCCAACCCCCTGCTCAAAGCAGGATTCGCTAAATCATCCCAGTCAGATGTCTGTCCAGCCTCTGTTTGAAGACTTCCATTGAAGGAGAACTCACCACTTCTCGTGGCAGCCTGTTCCACTCATTGATCACTCTTACTGTCAAAAAGTTTTTTCTAATATCTAATCTGTGTCTCTTCCCATTCAGTTTCATCCCATTGCTTCTAGTCTTTCCTTGTGCAAATGAGAATAAAGTTGATCCTTCTACAATGTGACAGCCCTTTAGATATTTGTAGACAGCTATTAAGTCTCCTCTCAGTGGACCAGGTACTGCAAAGAGCGGCGCACCCGCCGAGAGTCCACAATATGTCCGACCTCATACTCCAATTGACCCTCCACCAGCACTGGAGGAACAACAGACTCAGAGATCTCTTTGACAGATCCTGTGGGTTTCAACAGAGATTTATGGAACACATTGGATATTTTTAATGAGGCGGGGAGACGCAACCTATATGCCACTGGGTTGACTATCTCCATAATCTCGTACGGACCAATGAACTTTGGTCCCAACTTAGCTGATGGTACCTTTAAGTTGATGTTACGTGTGGAGAGCCAAACCTTCTCTCCCGCCTGAAACATGTCTCCCGAGGCTCTCTTTTTGCCAGCAAAAAATTTCTATCTCCCCTGGGCCCGAGAGATATTACGCCAGACTTCAGCCCAGAGGTTTTTTAACCATTGAACGGACCCCTCTGCCCCTGGACAACCGGAATCCACCCGAGAAAACTCCTCAAAATTCGGATTAAACCCATAGTTAATCAGGAATGGGGACATGTTGGTGGACTGACTCACCCGGTTGTTAAAAGCGAATTCAGCCAACGGTAACGCATCACACCAAACCTCCTGTCTGGCGGAGGTCAGACACCTGAGAATTTGTTCCAGGGATTGATTGGTGCGTTCTGTCTGACCATTACTCTCCGGGTGATATGCCGACGAGAAGGAGAGTGAGATGCCCAATTTCATACAGAACGCCCTCCAAAATTTGGCCACAAACTGCACACCTCTGTCAGACACAACATTCAGGGGTACCCCATGCAATCGGAACACATGCTGCACAAACAACCTTGACAATGTTTCTGCTGAAGGTAATGCTGCCAAGGGAATGAAATGGGCCTGTTTAGAAAACCTATCCACCACCACCCAGATCACGGTATTGCCCCTGGAAGGTGGAAGTCCGGTAATAAAATCCATGGAAAGATGAGTTCATGGCCTATCAGAAACCGGTAAAGGTATGAGTTCCCCAGCTGGTCGGTTATGCGAGCTTTTGGAACGGGCACACATGCCACAAGCAGAAACAAATTCCTTGACATCGGACCTTAATGAATGCCACCAAAAACCCCTGGCTACTGCCTCTCTAGTGGCCATGATACCTGGATGAGCACTCAGCCTAGACTCATGAAACTCCTGCAGAAGTCTAGGCCGCAATGAATCTGGAACAAACAGTTTATCCCCTGGCCTGGTTGTCGGAGCTAGGGCCTGAGCCCTTAGAATTTCTTGTTCCAACTCAGTTGAGACCCTCGCCACTACCACCCCAGGGGGAAAAATAGAGGATGGCGGCTCAGGGGGAGACACTGGATCAAAACTTCTGGACAGGGCATCCGCATTTTTGGACCCCGGTCGAAAAGTAATGGAGAACTGAAATCTTGAAAAAAAAAGTGACCTACGGGCTTGTCTAGGAGTAAGCCTCTTAGCAGATTCAAGGTATGCCAAATTTTTGTGATCCGTGACAACTGTGATAGGGTGAGCCACCCCTTCCAAAAAGTGCCTCCATTCCTCAAACACCATCTTGACCGCAAGAAGTTCCCTATTGCCTACATCATAGTTTTTCTCAGCTGAAGAGAACTTCTTGGAGAAGAAGGCACAGGTTTTGAGATTGGTAAGGGTGGCCGGACCCTGGGACAGCACAGCCCCCACCCCCACTTCAGATGCATCCACCTCCACAATGAATGGTTTGGACGGGTCAGGTTGTACCAACACCGGGGCAGACATGAAACATTTCTTAATCGCTGAGAAGGATTCCTTAGCGAGTACAGACCAATTTTTTACATCAGCGCCCTTCTGGGTAAGATCAGTGAGTTGTTTAACCACTTGTGAGAAACCTTTAATGAATCTCCGGTAATAGTTCGCAAATCCTAAGAAGCGCTGGAGCCCCTTGAGATCTCGAGGCTGAACCCAGTCAGCGATCGCCAGCACCTTCGTAGGATCCATACGAAACCCCTCACAGGACACAATCAACCCCAAAAAAGACAGCTCCTGTACAAAAAACAACCATTTTTCCAATTTAGCGAACAACTGGTTCTCCCTGAGTCTCTGGAGAACTGTGTTTAGATGTTGCAAGTGAGATTGACTGTCCGGGGAATACACCAAAATGTCATCCAAATAAATAATAACAAAACGGCCTATCAGATCAGAAAACACAACATTGATGACATTTTGGAAAATAGCGGGTGCATTAGTTAACCCAAACGGCATTACCAGGTTCTCCAAGAGTCCTTCTGATGTGAGGAATGCTGTTTTCCACTCGTCCCCTTCCCGAACCCTTATCAGATTGTAGGCCCCCCGCAGATCTAACTTGGAGAACCATTGGGCCCCAGCTAACTGGTTACATAAGTCTGGGATGAGGGGAAGCGGGTAAGAGTTCCTAACCGTTATCTTGTTCAGTTCCCGAAAGTCGAGGCACGGCCGCAAACCACCATCTTTTTTCTTCACAAAGAAGAACCCTGCTGCCACAGGTGACACAGAAGGCCTGATATGCCCTTTGCGGAGGCTCTCAGCTATGTACTCCTTCATGGCTTGGCACTCAGGCCCAGACAAATTGAACAATCGAGCCTTAGGTAGCTTGGCTCCGGGTACTAAATCAATGGCACAATCATAGGGTCTATGTGGTGGCAGCGCCTCAGCCTCACTTTTGGAAAAAACGTCTTCGAAATCCTTCAGGTACTCCGGAATACCTTCCAGACCGACAGATGACACAGACACGGATTTAACAGCGTTAACAAGATGTCCCAGGTTAACACATTTATTATTGCATCCCCATTGAGTGATTTCCCCTATAACCCAATCAATGGAAGGATTATGGCGTTGAAGCCAAGGCATCCCCAGTACCAGACCTGCAGGCAAGTTATCTAGCACAAGACAACTTAGTTTTTCCACATGAGTGGAACCCACTTTTAGAGAAAAAAGTTCAGACCTGCAACAGATACCGTCTTGGGTAAGAGGAGACGAGTCAATTGCCACAAGTTTAACAGGATCATGAAGCCTGACTGTCCCTATCTTATTAAGAGTCATAACCTTGGTATCAATCAGGTTCACAGCAGAACCGCAGTCAATAAAAGCAGTAGTCTGAACAGGACCATAACCAAGTTCCAGTTCCACCTGCAGCACCATTTTTGCACATGAGGAAAATTGTACCTTAAGGTTTGGGTAGCCTCCTCGACTACTACCCAGACCTAGTCGTTTCCCGCCATCTTGGAGGATGACGGACAGGAGGGGCAGTCCTTCTTCCAATGTCCAGATTTCCCACAATAGAAGCACAACTGCTTTTCCTGGCGGCGTCTTCTTTCCTTTCCCTCACAGGTGACAGCGCTCACCTCCATAGCCATAGGAAGAGTCCGGGTCTCATCTCCACTGAAGAATAATGGTGTTTCCCATTGCATAATACCTCTAGCTCGCAGCCTGCGATCCATGCGAACCGCTTGGATCATGGCATCCTCCAGGGAGTCAGGCGGAGGATGAAGTGAAAAAAGCATCCTTCAGACGTTCACACAGGCCTCTGTGGAACAGCCCCCAAAGAGCGGCATCACTCCAGGAAATTTCGGCTGCCCAACGCCTGAATTCAGTACAGAACCATTCGGCCAAGTGCTCCCCCTGACAGACACTCATCATCTTGTCCTCAGCCAACCGCAATCTATTAGGCTCATCATAAATAAGCCCTAAGGCTTCAAAAAATGCATCCACAGACATTCTCTCAGGGGCAGAAGAGGAAAGCGAAAATGCCCAGGCTTGTGGGGACCCCCTAAGCAGGGACATCACCACCCCCACCCTCTGTTTCTCATCCCCAGAGGAGCGGGGTCTCAAAGAGAAAAAGAGCTTACAGCCCTCCTTAAATGCCCTGAAATCATCCTTTTTACCAGAAAATGTATCTGGCAATTTAACCGGGGATTCGGGTGGGACTAAAATGACATTTCTATTCCCCACCTGCTGGAAGCCTGCGGAAAGCACCCCCTGAACTGAGTCCTCCACCCGCCGTTGGGACTGGGCCAGAGCTTGGTGTTCCAAACTAAGCTTCTGCAGTGACTGAGTCAAGCATTTCACCTGCTCAGATAAAGCACACATTGGGTCCATGCTGCAGAAGTGAGGAGAGAAAAAAGAAATTGTAGGCCAGTTATAATGTCAGGAACACCGCACTGAACTTGCTCATTGAGCCAGTGCGCGTGTCCTGAGTAAAGCAAACAGTGCTCAAAGATACCTGTGGAGCGGGTAGCAGCCGAGTAGATGCGTACTTCAGAGCCGCAGGACCTGAAGCACATGACTGCTAGGGGCGTGGCCTAAACTCCACACAGCTAGAAGCTGCAAGATAACTCCTAGCAGGGTAACTGCGAGACAAAGTTACCAGGGGGCATAGACAGGGAGAATAGTCAAGACGTAGCCAATGAGTCACACACAGAGATAGCTGCAAAGGTACAAGAGGGGCGAGCAGAGAGTAGTCAGGTCACATGCAATGAGTCATACACACAGATAATAACGCAGTACAAAATCAACAGGCAAACTCACAATGGGAAACAGAACCAGGTCAGAACCATATAAACAAGCTATAGCAACAAACAGGCACACAGAGGTCAGCACACTAGGCCAAAGGCAAAAGTATAACTGGCAGGGATTGAAGCTTCCCAGGGATTTAAGAAGCTCTCCCAGAACCAGAAAGAGGCCACAATCATTAACCCCAGGTGTGCAGGTCAAAACCTGCACCGAGCTCCAGACATTAACCCCAGGTGTACAGCTCAAAAACCTGCACTGGGATCATGTCAAGATATGTCTATCCGTGAAAACCACAGAAATAAGTAAGTAAAACTTGAGTGTCTGAATGAGGTCTAACCCTTTACGAGCAGCTGTTTCCATCTCTTGATCATGTGTAATTGACAGTCAGTTATTCACGTCATTACATTTCTTTTGACAGACTTAAGCAAAAAAATGATGTTGTTAATTCTCCCCTTGTATTTTATGGACTACCAGACTACGAAAAAGAACAAGTTAATCTGTTCATCCAGGGTCCTTCCAGATCTGAGCACAAGGCACATTTTAGCATTCCTACACTATATAGAATAAGTGTAACCCATCTCACAGTTGATACTTTTGTTACGCAGTGACCCCTGTTACAGCTAGGGAGTGCTGTGTGTGCGCTTCAGGATGTGCTTGGAGACATAATTATGATGGTGAATTAGGGACTGGCTTTATTGTAAATGGCCGGTATGTGTCACAGAGGTTCTCTGCGCTGTAAACCCAAAATGATATGGTTATGCTGGGATTTATAGTTTCACAACTGTTCCGTGTGTTTACTTATAAGGGGGGCTTATAGGGTTAGTCAGAGAGTTGGGCAGGAATTGACTAACCACACATGAACCGCCCATCCATGGGGGGTGGTTACAACCATATAATGTGACTGAGGTCTGCTCACATGGTCAGAGTGTATGGACCTGAATGGTTCAGAGTGCTAGATCCTGGAAGATCTGCGTTGGAAGGTCACATGTGGGGATGAATTTCCTGAAGAGCACGCGGTGAGACCTTGGACCTGGTGGCCTGGGTGTTGGACGAACGTCCTGAATAGCACCCAGACAGGCCACATGTGTGCATACCCTTGGACGGTACCTACATTGAGAAAGATGCTGCCCTGTAGAGGACCTTTGACTGACGAGGAGTCAGACTGTGTAGCAGGAGCTCCTGAAAGGTAACTCCTGGTATGGAGAAGGAACTATGTGCACTGACAAAGGTCAGTTACTGAACTGTGCGGTCACCCAGTGACAGGAGAGAGAGTCAGGTGTGACTAGTGAATGCTTTGTAAAGCCATACGTGATGAGGAAATGGACTATGTGTAAGCCGGTGATGTGCAACATGGCCTACAGTGCGGTTTATGATGTCTTAAATAAACCGTATGAACTGTTTTGTGTGAAAAACCGTGCCTGACTATGTTAATCCGCTGCCAAGCGAGTGTTCCCCAACACACACAGTAGGTGCTATGCCAAACCTTGCAAAACAGAATACTATCCCTGTAAAACTGGAGGATGTAATCTGATTTACTAACTACATGTATTTTTATATTGTTACACAGTACAGTTGAAAAAAAAACACATTCATCAGGTTCACATGTCCATGTGAGAAAAGTCTAATAATTTAATCTACTGTCAATGTTTGTGGTTTTCTCTGAACTAATAGATCCTCTTTAAATGGAACCTGTCAAACCCCCAAATCTCACACATGGACATAAGCTAAATCCATTGACACCTTTGTATCTTTTATCTGTTGTTGCATTTTTGAGAAATTTGCATTTTAATTTATATGCACATGAGTTATTAAGTGTTCGTTCTGGGTGTGACAGATCATTTTCCAAGCCTCTGCCTCTCAGAACCAACCTCTTTAACTTGATAAATCGCTCACTGTCTACGTGTTGTCAGGCACGGACAAGGAAATCAGACAGTGAACTGTTAATCAAGCTAAAGAGGCTGGTGCTATTGTGTGCACCATAATGTGTGTGGGTCTGTGGGGCTACCATACTGCTTTGTTGTCTATGGGGCCGTCATAGTGTGTCTAGGCTGTGGGAGCATTATAATGAATAAAGCCATCATACTGTGTGGTGTACATTGGGGTGTATCATACTGTGTGGGGGTCTGTAAAGTCACAAACTGTTTTGGAAATTTCTTGGGTCATAATACTATGTGGGGGTCTGTGGGGCATCTAAGACGCATTAATACATTATTGGGGCACTCAGTATTGTAACCATCAAAGGTGCACACTGGAGGCATTAGTAATTTTTAGGAGGCAAAATGTGAGCCCTATTACTTTCTTGGGCACTCACAGAGAGCTTTAGTATTTCCTAGAGGGGAATATTACCATCAAGAAGGCATATAGAAGGCATTACTGTGTAAAGATCACAGCAGTAGGCATTATTATGTGGGGCACTAAAAAGAATACTGCTACCATGCCACACAGTAGGTGCAGTACTAGAGAGAAACATGGCAGCATCATGCTCAGCATTGGGGTAACAGTAGGATGAGGAGCTTGTAGAGGCTGCAAATAGTTGGGAAGATTGAGAAGTCAAATGTGTCTTCTTTGTAAACTCTGCAGATGAGTTGTGTTTAGAGAAGGAGTCATTGTGGTCTGGACCACATGGAGAAGTGAACAACCCCCTCAAAAAGAATGTGAACTGTAAGTTATAATTTATAACTGAAATGAAATACTTGTAATTTAAAAATGCTCTGCATAATCTATCACCCTACAGTCACTATATTGGTCGGTCTTTGTATAGTGATTTTTTTCTTGTAACAGCATGGTTCTCCTATACTCACTATGATTAGGGTTAACCACTGTAGTTCTAAGCATTGTTACCTAGGTTATGGGTTAACTCTGTAACTGCAGACTTGTGAATCCTCACGCACAGTGGGCTATGAGGATTCTCAGATGTCAGCTCCAGAAGTTTCGGTCGCGTGACCACAAGTATAGCATTTGTATACATGTGGTCACATGTTGACTAGATGTGTGCGGCCTCTCTCAGTGCAAGAGTATTGAGTGAGGTGGGACATGTCTAATCAAAATCGTGCGGGCACCAGAAAGCGCTGTGATCATATTACATAGCGCTGTGTACTTACAATTGCTCATTTTGCCTTTCTACTCAGTTATTTCATCTCTTTTTTTCTGCTCTGAGTAGAAACAGGAAGTCTCTTGTCCTTACATGACTCATTCCCCTAATCACCTCCTGAACCAGCTTCTCCTTCCTCACCTTGCCATAGACTTTTTCAGTGACTCATGTCTTGTGCAGAGAAAATTGGCCTCCTGTTTTTACATAGAGCTTAGAAGGATTCATCTAGTCAGTTTTTAATCACGTCATATCATAGACCTAATAAAAAAAAGAGAAGAATTAATTGGGTAGAAAAGCAAAATGAGCAATTGTAAGTACACAGTGCCATATAATTTGATGACTGCAACATATTAAGAGGATAAAAATTTTAATGGTAGGAGGAGGAAGAGGAGGGCTTCTTTAACATTATACACTGTATATTAGGGATATTTAGGATCTTTAAGGACAGTTAATCTTGAGCAGGGGCCTCATTTGTCCTATATTTAGGGTGCCAACCTCCAAAGCTAGTTAGCACAACTCACTCAGAGACAACTAAAGGCCCTGCCACACATAAAAATGCACCAGCGATCCCGACAACGATATTACCTTGTCAGGATCGCTGGTGTATCGCTACATGATCGCTGGTGAGCTGCCAAACAGGCAGCTTCACCAGCGATCAGCACCAGCGAGGACGCTGGTCTCTAAGGTAAATATCGGGTTACTAAGCGGCGCGCGTCACTTAGTTACCCAATGTGTACCTTAGAAACCTGTGTGCTCGCGCCGGGAGCTGCTAGCACGCAGGTTTCTAAGGTACGCATCGGGCAACTAAGTGACGCGCGCCGCTTAGTAACCCGATATTTACCTTAGAGACCAGCTCCCAGCGCCTGCTTAGCGCGCTGGGAGCCTCACTGATCGTTGGCTGCCACACGCAGTGATGCGCGCTGGCCAGCAGGAGAGCAACAATGAAAAAATGGCCCAGGACGATGGAGCACGATCAGCTATACCCGGCGAGGAGGCCGGTCGCTGATCCTCATCACACACAGCGATCTCGCTGGGGAGATCACTGTGGCGTCACAAAATCAGCGATCTCGCTAGCGAAGATCGCTGTGTGACGGGGCCTTTACGCTTCTCATAAAAGATCGTATTGAACCAAATGCCTTATGTGTTACGACATGTATGATTCCATAATACCAGTGACAGGTTTTTCTCCAGTTTGTCCTTGCTTTGTTTGCTCCCGTGATTCTTTGCGAGGAAGAAAGTTGATGAAATGTACAAGTGTAATAAGTTGCCTGTAGCTTCATCACTCGCTGCTATGATATAATTCATCTTGCCGAGTGGTCCAATTGTATTTGAATTACCTATATGAGCGTAGACGCTCTCGCACTTTATCCCCTGTGCTTTGAGCTAATTTGTATTCAAAGTCTGCTTTTACATTCGTTCTGGAATATTTGCATTTACTGCTAGCCTCTCAATAGCTATGAGGCCAAATGTGTTTAGACTCACTTTAGACTCTTTTTTGAAACCATTTATTTCTCCTGTACATCGTCTACAGCTGAGAAGTAAAGAATGCATTTTTAAGGAATACATTTTCTTATTCTCCGGTGACATAAAGTAAGAAAATTGTAGTTAATATATTATATTAAAGAAAATTTCAGGCAAAAAAAAAAAAAACAATTTTAGATGGCGGATGGGTGATACTTCTTCACTGTTAGGGTGGATTTAAAACATATTTGACCGTTGACATAAAACATGAAGCGCATAGTGTCACTACCTTCATCCCCCACAGCCAGCTAAAAGTTCAGGTACAAATACTTGTCTAATTTGTCCAGCAACTGTCCGAATTTTCCTGCTCTGTAGCTTCCAATTGACTCTTTTTTTGAGAGGAATCATCCTCTTCCTTCGAATTCTAGCAGCACTATAGGTGCTGGGACTTCTTTTCCTTTCAATGCGTTATGGCTTGCCTATCCTGATCTGAAAATCCACATTTCTCTCACGTTAATACGCAGTTCGGCAGAAGCTGAGGCCCGCTCTTATTTGCTGTAAGGGCCTCTGTGTTTTTCGCATGGTTTTGGCAAAGAAATAATGCAGCGTTTTACAGTTTCAGCAAAGTGAATGAGATTTTGAAATCTTGTGCACATACTGCTTATATTTTTCTGTAGATATGAAACTTCAAAGCATTTTTTCAAATCTGCAGCATATTGATTGTTTCAGCATTTTGGCAGCATTTTTCACCCAATCAAATGAATGGGGAAAAATGCATAGAAAATGCCAGTAAAAATGTGTCAGAAATGCATATATTTTACACAGCTTTTCTCCTGTTAGAATGAGGGGAGCATTAGTGCGCTTTGTCAACCTCCACTTAATTCAGCCAGGGGTTCCGTAAAGTGCTGATTTTTTGGAATCAGTGGGGGCCACCATGGTAACATCCCTAGCAATCGGAAAGTTATCTCTTGGATAAAGGATAACTTTTAAATTTGAGAATACCCAAGGTGATATCATCCATAACATGGCTGTCTTTTTGTAGCTTTAAGTACACAATTCCTAATTCGATTGCGAGTCTTATGACCCAAACTTCCAGCTGTATGCTTGTAATGCTGTGTGTTCAGACCCAGAGTTGGGTCAGAAATTGAAGCTGAGGATCATCTGGACTAGGTTAGAGACCAACAAAAGTTATGAGAATTAGACCCCCTTCACACTCCGTGATTTTACTGGTATTACAAAAGCCAGTACCGGTGTGATCAGGAGTGTGTGTCCATGTGAAACACTTGTGCTACATGTGCATCATCCGTGTGCCGTCCGTGCAGCGTCCACGTGGTACGTACTGGAATAGAATGCAGAATAGAAATTAGAGATGTTTAGATGATAAAGATGTGCAAAGATATAGGTAGATACAGGGGAGGACAGAAGCAGCAATGAGCCCCTGTGCAGGAAATACGTCGGGGGCCCGCTCCTGCATGTACACTGCGTATAAAATACCTATAATCATATATGTGTTTACACAGCAGTATATATACACACACACACTAGCCCTATATACACAGCTGTACACACACACACACTAGCCCTATATACACAGCTGTACACACACACACTAGCCCTATACACACAGCTGTATACACACACACACTAGCCCTATATACACAGCTGTACACACACACACACACACACACACACACTAGCCCTATATACACAGCTGTACACACACACACACACACTAGCCCTATATACACAGCTGTACACACACACACACACACACACACTAGCCCTATATACACAGCAGTACACACAGCAGTACACACACACACTAGCCCTATATACACAGCTGTACACACACACACACACACTAGCCCTATATACACAGCTGTATACACACACACACACTAGCCCTATATACACAGCTGTACACACACACACACTAGCCCTATATACACAGCTGTATACACACACACACACTAGCCCTATATACACAGCTGTACACACACACACACTAGCCCTATATACACAGCTGTACACACACACACTAGCCCTATACACACAGCTGTATACACACACACACACTAGAGCTATATACACAGCTGTACACACACACACACTAGCCCTATATACACAGCTACACACACACACACTAGCCCTATATACACAGCTGTACACACACACACACACACACTAGCCCTATATACACAGCTGTATACACACACACACACTAGCCCTATATACACAGCTGTATACACACACACACACTAGCCCTATATACACAGCTGTATACACACACACACACTAGCCCTATATACACAGCTGTACACACACACACACTAGCCCTATATACACAGCTGTACACACACACACTAGCCCTATACACACAGCTGTATACACACACACACTAGCCCTATATACACAGCTGTACACACACACACACACACACACACACTAGCCCTATATACACAGCTGTACACACACACACACACACACTAGCCCTATATACACAGCTGTATACACACACACACACTAGCCCTATATACACAGCTGTATACACACACACACACTAGCCCTATATACACAGCTGTATACACACACACACACTAGCCCTATATACACAGCTGTACACACACACACACTAGCCCTATATACACAGCTGTACACACACACACTAGCCCTATACACACAGCTGTATACACACACACACTAGCCCTATATACACAGCTGTACACACACACACACACACTAGCCCTATATACACAGCTGTACACACACACACACACTAGCCCTATATACACAGCTGTACACACACACACACACACTAGCCCTATATACACAGCAGTACACACAGCAGTACACACACACACTAGCCCTATATACACAGCTGTACACACACACACACACTAGCCCTATATACACAGCTGTATACACACACACACACTAGCCCTATATACACAGCTGTATACACACACACTAGCCCTATATACACAGCAGTACACACACAGCAGTACACACACACACTAGCCCTATATACACAGCTGTATACACACACACACTAGCCCTATATACACAGCTGTATACACACACACTAGCCCTATATACACAGCTGTATATACACACACACACTAGAGCTATATACACAGCTGTACACACACACACACTAGCCCTATATACACAGCTACACACACACACACTAGCCCTATATACACAGCTGTATACACACAGCACTACACACACACACACACTAGCCCTATATACACAGCTGTATACACACACACACACTAGCCCTATACACACAGCTGTATACACACACTAGCCCTATATACACAGCTGTATACACACAGCAGTACACACACACACACTAGCCCTATATACACAGCGGTTTACACAGACACACACACAGTAGACATATCAACATACTGTACATCACATGGAATGTGCACCTACAGTGAGTGCAGTTGCAGGGAGGTGGTCCATCCCAGAGGAACACAGGAAATGAGCAGGGGAGACATGGAGCCTGTCTAGACTGTCAGCTCTCAGCCCTGCAGACTTTTATTCCCGGCCCGCCGACCCTTCTCCTACCTAGACTAGCGATTCCTCCTCACCCCACCCCCTCTATTTTCACGTGTATCCCAGTCCCACAGATCACTGAGAGATGCTGGGGAGAGTGAGCACGTACAGCCAGGTCCGTATTTGGCCTTCATGCTGCCATATGCACTTTTCGTGGTCGTGCCCCTTACTGACGTCACACACTGAGTCAACTTGGGAAGCCAAGAGCAGACAGGTATCAGGCGTCCGAGCGAGCCTGCAGTCACGTTGTGTGCACCCACACTGACACTTGGAGTACGCTGCTGCACTCATCCAGTGTTGCTGGTTTCACAGTTGCGTTTTTTTCAAGTCAGGCAAAATCACGTTTTTCAGCCAAATCCTGATCCTTTCAAATCAGTTTTTGCCCATTCACTGTAATGGCGTCAGGTAGAATCCAGTTACTTCAGGTTGCTTCCTGACACCATTAAAGTGAATGGACAAAAGATTGGATCCTGAAATGATCAGGATTTGGCTGAAAAACCTGATTTTGCCTGACTTGAAAAAAACGCAAGTGTGAAACCAGCCTCAGTGAGTAAGCGCAGACATGCAAGCTGATTATAGACCGCACTCACTTTTACTAACTTAGCACTGACAATAAAGACAAGCTTTAGTATACAAATACGAGAATGCTGCAAAACACCCTCATTTGCACATTAAAGTAGATTTTACTTTATAGAGCCAATAAAAACTATTCTACAGGAATATGCCCCCTAATCCCCATTCTAAAGTGTCAGGTTCTCCCAAATCCCGAGCCTGCATAGCACCAGACTCCCCTGTTCACCAGTATACAGCGGTTACAGTCTCCACTGTCACCAGTATATGGCAGCAGCCTCCCCTGTTCACCAGTATACAGCAGCACCAGCCTCCCCTGCTCCCCAGTATACAGCAGCAGATTCCCTTGTTCCCTAGTATATACCAGCACCAGCCTCTCCTGCTCCCCAGTATATAGTAGCACCGGCCTCCCTTGCTCCCCAGTATATAGCAGAATCGCCCTCCCCTGCTCCCCAGTATATAGCAGCATCGGCCTCCCCTGTTTCCCAGTAAACAGCAGCACCAGCCTCCCCTGTTCCCCAGTATATAGCAGCACCGGCCTCCCCTGTTCTCAATTATATAGCAGCACCTGCCTCCCCTGTTCCCCAGTATACAGCAGCACCGGCCTCCCCTGTTCCCCAGTATACAGCAGCACCGGCCTCCCCTGTTCACCAATATACAGCAGCCCCGGCCTCCCCTGTTCCCCAGTATATAGCAGCATCGGCCTCCCCTGCTCCCCAGTATATAGCAGCACCGGCCTCCCCTGTTCCCCAGTATACAGCAGCACCGGCCTCCCATTTCCAGTATATAGCAGCATCGGCCTCCCCTGTCACCGGTATATAGCAGCAGCCTCCTCTGTTCACCAGTATATAGCAGCACCAACCTCCCCTGTCACCGGTAAATAGCAGCAGCCTCCTCTGTTCACCAGTATACAGCAGCACCAGCCTCCCCTGTTCCCCAGTATACAGCAGCACCAGCCTCCCCTGTTCCCAGTATATAGCAGCATAGGCCTCCCCTGTTCCCCAGTATACAGCAGCACCAGCCTCCCCTGTTCCCCAGTATATAGCAGCATTGGCCTCCCCTGTTCCCCAGTATATTGCAGCACCGGCCTTCCCTGTTCCCCAGTATACAGCAGCACCGGCCTCCCCTGTTCCCCAGTATACAGCAGCACCAGCCTCCCCTGTTCCCCAGTATATAGCAGCACCGGCCTCACCTGTTCCCCAGTATATAGCAGCATTGGCCTCCGCTGCTCCCCAGTATATTGCAGCACCGGCCTTCCCTGTTCCCCAGTATACAGCAGCACTGGCCTCCCCTGTTCCCCAGTATACAGCAGCACCAGCCTCCCCTGTTCCCCAGTATACAGCAGCATCGGCCTCCCCTGCTCCCCAGTATATAGCAACACCGGCCTCCCCTGTTCCCCAGTATACAGCAGCACCGGCCTCCCCTGTTTCCAATATATAGCAGCATCGGCCTCCCCTGTCACCGGTATATAGCAGCAGCCTCCTCTATTCACCAGTATACAGCAGCACCAGCCTTCCCTATTCCCCAGTATACAGCAGCACAAGCCTCCACTGTTCCCAGTATATAGCAGCATCGGCCTCCCCTGCTCCCCAGTATATAGCAGCATCGGCCTCCCCTGTTCCCCAGTATACAGCAGCACCGGCCTCCCCTACGCCCCAGTATACAGCAGCACCAGCCTCCCCTGTTTCCAGTATATAGCAGCATCGGCCTCCCCTGTTCCCAGTATATAGCAGCAGCCTCCTCTGTTCACCAGTATATAGCAGCACCAACCTCCCCTGTCACCGGTAAATAGCAGCAGCCTCCTCTGTTCACCAGTATACAGCAGCACCAGCCTCCCCTGTTCCCCAGTATACAGCAGCACCAGCCTCCCCTGTTCCCAGTATATAGCAGCATAGGCCTCCCCTGTTCCCCAGTATACAGCAGCACCAGCCTCCCCTGTTCCCCAGTATATAGCAGCATTGGCCTCCCCTGTTCCACAGTATATTGCAGCACCGGCCTTCCCTGTTCCCCAGTATACAGCAGCACCGGCCTCCCCTGTTCCCCAGTATACAGCAGCACCAGCCTCCCCTGTTCCCCAGTATATAGCAGCACCGGCCTCACCTGTTCCCCAGTATATAGCAGCATTGGCCTCCGCTGCTCCCCAGTATATTGCAGCACCGGCCTTCCCTGTTCCCCAGTATACAGCAGCACTGGCCTCCCCTGTTCCCCAGTATACAGCAGCACCAGCCTCCCCTATTCCCCAGTATACAGCAGCATCGGCCTCCCCTGCTCCCCAGTATATAGCAACACCGGCCTCCCCTGTTCCCCAGTATACAGCAGCACCGGCCTCCCCTGTTTCCAGTATATAGCAGCATCGGCCTCCCCTGTCACCGGTATATAGCAGCAGCCTCCTCTATTCACCAGTATACAGCAGCACCAGCCTTCCCTATTCCCCAGTATACAGCAGCACAAGCCTCCACTGTTCCCAGTATATAGCAGCATCGGCCTCCCCTGCTCCCCAGTATATAGCAGCATCGGCCTCCCCTGTTCCCCAGTATACAGCAGCACCGGCCTCCCCTACGCCCCAGTATACAGCAGCACCAGCCTCCCCTGTTTCCAGTATATAGCAGCATCGGCCTCCCCTGTTCCCAGTATATAGCAGCAGCCTCCTCTGTTCACCAGTATATAGCAGCACCAACCTCCCCTGTCACCGGTAAATAGCAGCAGCCTCCTCTGTTCACCAGTATACAGCAGCACCAGCCTCCCCTGTTCCCCAGTATACAGCAGCACCAGCCTCCCCTGTTCCCAGTATATAGCAGCATAGGCCTCCCCTGTTCCCCAGTATACAGCAGCACCAGCCTCCCCTGTTCCCCAGTATATAGCAGCATTGGCCTCCCCTGTTCCACAGTATATTGCAGCACCGGCCTTCCCTGTTCCCCAGTATACAGCAGCACCGGCCTCCCCTGTTCCCCAGTATACAGCAGCACCAGCCTCCCCTGTTCCCCAGTATATAGCAGCACCGGCCTCACCTGTTCCCCAGTATATAGCAGCATTGGCCTCCGCTGCTCCCCAGTATATTGCAGCACCGGCCTTCCCTGTTCCCCAGTATACAGCAGCACTGGCCTCCCCTGTTCCCCAGTATACAGCAGCACCAGCCTCCCCTATTCCCCAGTATACAGCAGCATCGGCCTCCCCTGCTCCCCAGTATATAGCAACACCGGCCTCCCCTGTTCCCCAGTATACAGCAGCACCGGCCTCCCCTGTTTCCAGTATATAGCAGCATCGGCCTCCCCTGTCACCGGTATATAGCAGCAGCCTCCTCTATTCACCAGTATACAGCAGCACCAGCCTTCCCTATTCCCCAGTATACAGCAGCACAAGCCTCCACTGTTCCCAGTATATAGCAGCATCGGCCTCCCCTGCTCCCCAGTATATAGCAGCATCGGCCTCCCCTGTTCCCCAGTATACAGCAGCACCGGCCTCCCCTACGCCCCAGTATACAGCAGCACCAGCCTCCCCTGTTTCCAGTATATAGCAGCATCGGCCTCCCCTGTTCCCAGTATATAGCAGCAGCCTCCTCTGTTCACCAGTATATAGCAGCACCAACCTCCCCTGTCACCGGTAAATAGCAGCAGCCTCCTCTGTTCACCAGTATACAGCAGCACCAGCCTCCCCTGTTCCCCAGTATACAGCAGCACCAGCCTCCCCTGTTCCCAGTATATAGCAGCATAGGCCTCCCCTGTTCCCCAGTATACAGCAGCACCAGCCTCCCCTGTTCCCCAGTATATAGCAGCATTGGCCTCCCCTGTTCCACAGTATATTGCAGCACCGGCCTTCCCTGTTCCCCAGTATACAGCAGCACCGGCCTCCCCTGTTCCCCAGTATACAGCAGCACCAGCCTCCCCTGTTCCCCAGTATATAGCAGCACCGGCCTCAACTGTTCACCAGTATATAGCAGCATTGGCCTCCGCTGCTCCCCAGTATATTGCAGCACCGGCCTTCCCTGTTCCCCAGTATACAGCAGCACTGGCCTCCCCTGTTCCCCAGTATACAGCAGCACCAGCCTCCCCTATTCACCAGTATACAGCAGCATCGGCCTCCCCTGCTCCCCAGTATATAGCAACACCGGCCTCCCCTGTTCCCCAGTATACAGCAGCACCGGCCTCCCCTGTTTCCAGTATATAGCAGCATCGGCCTCCCCTGTCACCGGTATATAGCAGCAGCCTCCTCTATTCACCAGTATACAGCAGCACCAGCCTTCCCTATTCCCCAGTATACAGCAGCACAAGCCTCCACTGTTCCCAGTATATAGCAGCATCGGCCTCCCCTGTTCCCCAGTATACAGCAGCACCGGCCTCCCCTGCTCCCCAGTATATAGCAGCATCGGCCTCCCCTGTTCCCCAGTATACAGCAGCACCGGCCTCCCCTACGCCCCAGTATACAGCAGCACCAGCCTCCCCTGTTTCCAGTATATAGCAGCATCGGCCTCCCCTGTTCCCAGTATATAGCAGCAGCCTCCTCTGTTCACCAGTAAATAGCAGCACCAGCCTCCCCTGTCACCGGTATATAGCAGCAGCCTCCCCTGTTCCCAGTATATATTGTGGGGAGGAGGACTCCCAGACAGTGAAAGGACAGGTACCCAGGGGATCGCCATCAGCGTTCCTGAGGGAACGATACGGGGAAGACAGTAAAAGGAAAGACTTGACTGAAGTTGTCAGGAAAACGGGGTGGGGCAAGCTTAAAATGAGCAGGGGGCGCGCTGAAGTGGCAGTTGACAGAGAGCAGGACAACAGACAGGAAGCCGTGTGAGACAGAGAGGAACGAGGGAGCAGACGGTGTGTGTTGTGAGTTCATTTTCCCCTTCACTACTGAGGCCCGATGAACTCCCTCTTCTGGTAAAGAAAGGTAGTGAGCCTGATTATCAAACACCTGAGCCTAATGATGATGACTGGCTGAGTGGAGTTACTGACTGGATATAAGGCCGCCGACGCCCTTCTGCCCTGCGGGTGATTTCTCTGTGGAATCCTTGGAGACCAGTCTGAACTCCTGCTCTTCTAAAGCTAAGTTTTCTGCTCGGCTTTTTGCATTTGTGCTTTGACTTTGTTTTGCTTTGTTTTTCTGGATTTCTGCCATTCCCTGCTGGGGTGAGCTGAATTCCTTTAGCTCTGTCTTCTGAAAATACCTGAGTGCTGATTTAGTTTTTGAAGCCTAGCTGCTTCAGGGTCCTTTTCCATATCAGATTGTTGGCTTATGTTTTTGATAGGGTTTTGGCAGATTGCAGACAGCAACCTTCCTTTCCTGTTCTGTTTAGTTAGCTTGGGCCCCATCGTTTGCTCAGCCTATCTTTCTATCTGTGTGAGTGTTTTTTCATCTTGCTTCACCGTCATTATATGTTGGGGGCTGTCTTTTACTTTGGGGTCTGCTCTGGGGCAGTTTAGATTTATTTTTCTGTCTTTAGGCTATTTAGCTCTCCGGCTGTGATCGAGGGGTTTAGGGCACCGTAGGAACCCCCCACGGCTACTGCTAGTTGTGCGATAGGTTCAGGGGTCTGCAATCTGATAGTTGCCAACTTCTCTGGTTTTCTGGACGTAGCTTCTATTTTTGTGTCTGCCTCCTACGGTGACTCAATCATAACAGAATCACCCGCCTTACCGCAGATCCTAGGGTACTCAATAGCAGGAAAGAATTGTAAAAAAAAAAAAAAAAATTGTGTATATTTTTTCCTCTATATCTCTGAGGCCGTAGGGGGAATTTTTTTTTTCTCTCAATGGAGATAAAGCAATTGTCTGATCGTGTGGAGCAGCTCGCTGCGGAAGTGCGGGGAATTTCCGCCTACCTTGCTCATTCACATGCTGCTGAAACCAAAGATTCCTACACCTGAAGTATTTTTTGAGGATCGGTCTAAATTTTTGAATTTCAAAAATAATTGTAAATTATTTTTTGCCTTGAAGCCTAACTCGTCAGGGAGCTCCGCGCAGCAGGTTAAAATTGTCATCTCTTTGCTGCGTGGCGATCCCCAGGATTGGGCGTTTTCTTTGAAACCAGATGATCCTATTCTGTCTAATGTGAATGCATTTTTTCAAGCCTTGGGGTTGTTGTATGACGAACCTAATGCCATTGATCAGGCTGAAAAGACCCTGCTGGCATTGAACCAGGGTCGAGATTCTGCAGAATTGTACTGTCAAAAATTCCGAAAATGGGCAGTACTTACTACCTGGAATGATAATGCCTTGGCTGCTCTCTTTCGGAAGGGGTTGTCAGAAGCCGTAAAAGATACTATGGTGGGATTTCCTGTTCCCTCTGGTCTTGACGATTCTATGTCATTAGCTATTCAGGTTGATCGGCGTTTGCGCGAACGCAAAACTGCACGAGAGGTGTTGCCACCTGTTGAACAAATGTCTGAACCTATGCAATGTGATAGAGTTTTGTCCAGAGAGCAGCGTCAGGAGTTCAGAAGGCGTAATAAGTTGTGTTTTTTCTGTGGAGATGCCTCGCATATTATTTCTGTCTGTCCTAAACGAGAGAAACGCTTTGCACACACGTTTTCTGTTGGTGGTGTTCAACCTAAGTTTCTTCTGGCTATTACTCTGATCTGCTCCCTGTCCACATTTTCCGCCAAGGCTTTTGTGGATTCGGGAGCAGCCCTAAACCTAATGGACTTGGATTTTGCTAAACGTTGTGGATTTCCGATGACACCTCTGCAGACGCCTATCCCTTTGAGGGGGATTGATGCTACTCCTTTGGCTAAAAATAAACCTCAGTTTTGGACCCAGGTGGTAATGCGGGTCGCCCCAGACCATCAAGAAAATTGCAGATTTTTGGTGTTGCATAATCTGCATGATACTATTGTTCTGGGGTTTCCCTGGTTACAAATTCATAATCCAGTCTTGGATTGGAAATCTGTGTCTGTGGTGAGTTGGGGTTGTCGGTGTGCCTTTAGTGAGGCTCCGGTGTTTTCCACCTCTCCTCAGTCGCATGATGTTCCTGATTATTTGGCGGACTTTTATGATGTATTTAGTGAGAATGAGTCTGCGTCTCTGCCTCCTCATAGGAGTTATGACTGTGCAATTGAACTGAGCCCGGGGTGTAAATTTCCCAAGGGTCGGCTCTTCAATTTATCTGTACCCGAGCACGAGGCTATGCGATCCTATATTAAGGAGGCGTTGGAGAAGGGTCATATTAGACCATCCTCGTCACCCTTAGGTGCCGGTTTTTTTTTTGTAGCCAAAAAGGATGGATCATTAAGACCTTGTATTGATTATCGTGCCCTCAACAAAATTACTGTTAAATATCAGTATCCGTTACCCCTGATTTCTGATCTATTCTCCAGAGTTAAAGGTGCTTGCTGGTTTACCAAGCTTGACCTCAGGGGGGCGTAAAATCTTATTCGCATTAAGCATGGGGATGAATGGAAGACGGCGTTTAATACTCCGGAGGGACATTTTGAGTACCTGGTGATGCCTTTTGGGCTCACTTATGCCCCTTCTGTCTTCCAGTGCTTCATGAACGATATTTTCCGAGATTTTGTCGATAAATTTTTGATTATCTATCTGGATGATAGTTTGATCTTCTCCAAGGATTGGGATTCTCATGTGGAACATATTCGGACTGTGTTCCGGATCTTGAGGGAGAATTCCCTGTATGTCAAAGGATCTAAATGCCTTTTTGGAGTACAGAGGATTTCTTTTTTGGGATTTATTTTGTCCCCGTCAACTATTGAAATGGACCCGGCCAAGGTACAGGCCATTTACGATTGGGTTCAGCCCACTTCTTTGAAGGCCCTCCAGAAGTTTTTGGGTTTTGCTAATTTTTATCAGAAATTTATAGCAAAATTTTCTAGTATTGCCAAGCCATTGACTGATTTGACTAAGAAGGGTGCTGATGTGTTAAATTGGTCTCCGGAGGCTGTTTCTTCCTTTCAGGAGCTGAAGCGAAGATTCACCTCCGCCCCCGTTTTGCGGCAACCTGATGTCTCACTTCCGTTCCAGGTAGAGGTGGATGCTTCTGAGATTGGTGCAGGAGCTGTTTTGTCCCAAAAGGATCCTGTAACATCTAAAATGAATCCCTGTGCTTTCTCTTCCCGAAAGTTCTCTCCATCTGAACGTAATTATGATGTGGGGAATCGGGAACTGTTGGCCATGAAATGGGCATTTGAGGAGTGGAGACATTGGTTGGAGGGAGCTAAGCATCAAGTCTTGGTCCTCACTGACCACAAGAATTTGATTTACCTAGAGTCGGCTAAGCGCTTGAACCCTAGACAGGCTAGGTGGGCCTTGTTTTTTACACGTTTTGATTTTGTGGTTTCTTTTCTACCTGGAACTAAGAATGTCAAGGCAGATGCCCTCTCTAGGAGCTTCTTTGCTGATTCTCCTGTGGTGACAAAGCCTGCTACCATCTTAGGCGAAGGGGTAGTTCTTTCTGCCATCTCGCCCGATTTGAGACGTGCTCTGGAAGAGTTCCAGGACAAACCTGAGCGTTGTCCCTGTGGAAAGTTGTATGTACCTGACCAGTGGAAGAAGAGAGTGATGTCTGAAGTTCATTGCTCTGCTTTGGCTGGTCATCCAGGTATTTTTGGTACTAGAGATCTGGTGAGTCGGTCTTTTTGGTGGCCCTCCTTGTCTCGTGATGTCAGGAATTTTGTGCAGTCCTGTGGGATGTGCTCCCGGTCTAAATCGTGTTCTCGCTCTAGTGGGTTGTTGATGCCTTTGCCTGTTCCCAAGAGGTCATGGACCCATATTTCAATGGATTTCATCTCTGATATGCCTGTCTCTCAAAGGATGACTGTTATTTGGGTGATTTGTGATAGGTTCTCTAAGATGGTTCATCTTGTACCACTCCCTAAGTTGCCGTCTTCCTCTGAGTTGGTGCCCCTGTTTTTGCAACAGGTGGTTCGCTTGCACGGGATTCCTGAGAACATTGTATCTGACAGAGGAGTTCAGTTTGTGTCTAGATTTTGGAGAACTTTCTGTTCCAAGCTGGGAATTCAGTTGTCCTTCTCCTCTGCTTTTCACCCTCAGACCAATGGGCAGACAGAGAGAACAAACCAGACCTTGGAGTCATATTTGAGATGTTTTATTTCTGCTGATCAGGATGATTGGGTTTCATTTTTGCCCTTGGCTGAATTTGCTTTAAATAATAGAGCTAGTTCTGCCACTTTGATGTCACCTTTTTTTTGTAACTTTGGGTTTCATCCTCGATTTTCTTCAGGGCAGGTGGAGCCCTCTGCCTGCCCAGGTGTTGACACTGTGGTGGAGAGAATGCACCAGATCTGGGACCAAGTGGTGGATAAGTTATCTCTCTCCCAGGAAAAGGCCCAGCGGTTTTCCAACCGACATAGGACCATTGGTCCCCAGTTTAAGGTTGGCGATATGGTGTGGTTATCATCAAAAAATATTGCTATGAAGGTGGCTTCTCCTAAGTTTAAGCCTAGATTTATTGGACCTTACAAGATTTTGGAGATTATTAATCCGGTCTCTTTTCGTTTGGCTCTTCCTGTCACATTTAAAATCCATAATGTGTTCCATAAATCTTTGTTGAAAAGGTTTGTTGAACCTGTTGTTCCGGGGGTGGCACCTCCAGACCCTGTATTGGTTGAAGGTAACATGGAATATGAGGAAGAGAAAGTACTGGATTCCCGTCTGGCTAGACGGAGACTCCAGTATTTGGTTAAGTGGAAAGGGTTATGGTCAGGAGGATAATTCCTGGGTCTCTGTCTCTAATATTCATGCCAAAAGATTGGTGCGTGCCTTTCATCGGGCTCACCCGGATCGCCCTGGTGGCATGGATGAGGGTTCGGTGACCCCTCCTCAAGGGGGAGGTACTGTTGTGAGTTCATTTTCCCCTTCACTACTGAGGCCCGATGAACTCCCTCTTCTGGTAAAGAAAGGTAGTGAGCCTGATTATCAAACACCTGAGCCTAATGATGATGACTGGCTGAGTGGAGTTACTGACTGGATATAAGGCCGCCGACGCCCTTCTGCCCTGCGGGTGATTTCTCTGTGGAATCCTTGGAGACCAGTCTGAACTCCTGCTCTTCTAAAGCTAAGTTTTCTGCTCGGCTTTTTGCATTTGTGCTTTGACTTTGTTTTGCTTTGTTTTTCTGGATTTCTGCCATTCCCTGCTGGGGTGAGCTGAATTCCTTTAGCTCTGTCTTCTGAAAATACCTGAGTGCTGATTTAGTTTTTGAAGCCTAGCTGCTTCAGGGTCCTTTTCCATATCAGCTTGTTGGCTTATGTTTTTGATAGGGTTTTGGCAGATTGCAGACAGCAACCTTCCTTTCCTGTTCTGTTTAGTTAGCTTGGGCCCCATCATTTGCTCAGCCTATCTTTCTATCTGTGTGAGTGTTTTTTCATCTTGCTTCACCGTCATTATATGTTGGGGGCTGTCTTTTACTTTGGGGTCTGCTCTGGGGCAGTTTAGATTTCCTTTTCTGTCTTTAGGCTATTTAGCTCTCCGGCTGTGATCGAGGGGTCTAGGGCACCGTAGGAACCCCCCACGGCTACTGCTAGTTGTGCTGATAGGTTCAGGGGTCTGCAATCTGATAGTTGCCAACTTCTCTGGTTTTCTGGACGTAGCTTCTATTTTTGTGTCTGCCTCCTATGGTGACTCAATCATAACAGTGTGTTGTGGAGAGACCGACAGGGGCCTGTGAAAGGAAAGCTGTGGACTCACCAACTAGTGACACGTGAGAGACTTGCACCGGCGGCCGCTCCCCACATACGGTTCCATACAGAGACTCCCGCTGCTTCCCACCCTGTTGTGACAAGGCGGCTACCTCAGGCGACCGCAGCGACGACAGACCATTCCTTTACAGCGGTCAGGACACTGCCCCCCTGCCTTCTCCCACAGCTGCGGCCCTGTCATCACCGGCCCCAGGGGGCATCACCTCGCTACAGGCGGTAGTAGAGGCCCCCGTCCAGTTTGCTCAGAGACCCTGAGCAGAGGTTGGTGAACGGTTATATTTTGAGACTGCGTCATAACCCTGCAGTGAGACGAGAGCCGCAAGGAGACGCCTGTTGCGCCCATCGGCACAGTTTCTTCAGGGCCTGTTGTGCCCCTCCGTCACAGTTTCTTCAGGGCCTGTTGCGCCCCACCTTCATCGTTTCTTCAGGGCCTGTTGCGCCCCACAGTCATCGCTTCTTCAGGGCCTGTTGCGCCCCACCGTCATCGTTTCTTCCGGGCCTGTTGCGCCCCACCGTCATCGTTTCTTCCGGGCCTGTTGCGCCCCACCGTCATCGTTTCTTCAGGGCATGTTGCGCCCAGCTCCATCCCGGAATATTGAGGCGTCAAGGCAGCCGCATCAGCGACCTCTACACGGCCACGCCTGTGATCCTGACAGACCCCTGGAAGGATAAGTTTATTATAAGAGATAAGGACCCCCCAGTTTGGTCATACGTGGCCTATAGCACCCGGGCCAACCGGGTTAGTCGCATTACCCATAAGAAAGTTAATACTTTTTTGGTTGCTCAATATAGCCCCAGCGGCTACAGTTTATAAAAGTTATTTCCACAAACCACACTCAGTCTCGTGTCTCGTCACTGCATCCTGCTAACCTGCTAGAACCCTACAATAGCAGCAGCCTCACCTGCTCCCCAGTATACAGCAGCACCAGCCTCCCCTGTTCCCCAGTATACAGCAGCACCAGCCTCCCCTGTTCTCAGTATATAGCAGCATCGGCCTCCCCTGTTCCCCAGTATACAGCAGCACCAGCCTCCCCTGTTTCCAGTATATAGCAGCATCGGCCTCCCCTGTTCCCCAGTATACAGCAGCACCAGCCTCCCCTGTCACCAGTATATAGCAGCAGCCTCCTCTGTTCACCAGTATATAGCAGCACCAGCCTCTCCTGTTCACCAGCCTACTCTGTTCTCCAGTATACAGCACAGCCTCCCGTCACCAACTTCCTGTCACCAGCCTCCCCCTCATCTTCAGCTCTATGAGAGCTCACCAACTCCTGTGTCCTCCTCCCATGTCATCTTCCTCCTCCTCTGCTGTGATGTCTGCAGTGAGATTATCTCATCCTCCTCACATGTAGAAATGCTGCAGCACCTCGGATACAGGGAGCTCTCTGACCCCAGAAGTTGCGGTGCCACTACTTCCTTGGTCAGTCAGCTCCCTCCCTCTCCCTCTCCCTCTCTGTCAGTCCTCTCTTCCTTCGTCTGCTGCCCCTCAACCTACAGCACCGCACCAGTGTAGGGTCGTGGGCCGGACTGGGGGGGTGGTCCTTCTGTATACCGCGCAGTGACGTATAGACACAAGATGGAGGCAGATTTCGGGTGCAACAGGTCCAAGTTTATTCACTCGCCGTCCGCCTGACGGCCTCGCAGCACACCACAATCCTCTTCAAGGCTCTTTGGTTACAGCACACTTCGACACAACGTACTTATCACCTGAGACGTATATATACACACCGTCCCTTTACACTTAGGAACACTCTGACAGCTCCGTCACTGTGGTTGCCTTAGGCCTGTACACCAACAGTACTTTACTGGTCAATCGTCGTTCCCAATACGGTGTCCCACACCCGGAGCCTCTTCTACACTGCGGTACTTCGTGTCAGGACCACCCCCCTGACTTTCTCTCTCTTCAGTCCCCTGGTTGGGTTCTCCTCACAGTGCACCAACTGTCACAGTCTTCCTGTCACTTGAGCTCCCTCTGGGGACTGGAACTTTCTGGAACCCTCCTGTCAAATTTATAGCTTTCCCGATTCCCTGTAACTCCGCCCCCCATGACCAATGGTTTCTAAAGCCCTAAGCTGATATCAAGCCCTGCACTCACACTCCTCCCCGCCCTCTTATGGTCAACCCAAGGTACTGCACGTCACCTACACTTTCCTGGCTGTTTTCCCTTCTGTCATAACTGACAGCCACCTAAAATGTGCAAACCCTCCTTTCCACTTGCTGACAAGTCCGTCCGTCAGGTCACCTTCCCCACACCATAACAGCTGGACAGCAGCATAATGTATGCTAACAGGCGAGCTTCTCCTGTTAGCAGTGATACTGCTGCCGGCTGTCATTCACCTATTTGTTTTGCATGTCCGTCAGGGGCCCCCTCCCGGATGGGTCCCCTATCCCCCGGGGCCCCCGTTCAATGAACAGTATGCACGTGCGGTAGGTCCGCCCCTGGGTAGATAGTTATGAGATAGATAGATAGATAGATATCCATGAGATATATAATTAGTGTCTTTCATGTGTAGTTTACTGTACATTTATTAAGCTAATAAGTAAATAAATGTAGAAATCAACAGGAGGTCCACCCTATTTTTGATAACCAGCAAAGGTAAAGCAGACAGCTGCTGGCTGATATTATCAGGTTGAGAGGGTCCATGGTTATTGGGCCCTTCACTGCCTAAAAATACCAGCCTGCAGCTGCCCCAGAATTGGCGCAACACATGAGATGTGCCAATTCTGGTGCTTTTCCCGGCTCTTGCCGATTGCCCTCATGCAGTGGCAATCAGGGTAATGAAGTTTGGGGTTGAAGTCAGCTGTGATTTGTCAAAATAACAGCTGCTCATCAAGCCATGGGGTTAGTAATGGTGAGATGTCTATCAGACACCCCATTACTAACCAAGTAATCAAAAATAAAAACACCCTCCCTCTCCCATCATTCCCCCTCTGCATTTGATGTCTCAGTGCAGTCAGTGCGATGACGTCACTTCATCGTTCCATGCTGTGCTGGGCAATGGAGCTGTTGAAGAGACGCACTGCGGAGATCGGAGCAGCGGGGGAACGGGGAGAGGTGAGTACATGTATTTTTTTTTTAAATCAGTGAGGGTGTGATAGCCATAATACTGGAAGACTATGGGGGCTGCATTATACTATATGTACTTGAGGACTATAGGGGCTGCATTATTCTGTATGTACTATATGGAAATGGCGAACTATGGGGGCGGCATTATGCTATATGTGCTATATGGAACTGAAGTACTATGGGGACAGCATTATACTATATGTACTACATGAAACTGCAGGACTATGGGGCTGCATTATACTATATGTACTGGAGGACTATAGGGCTTACAATATAGCATATGTACTATATGAAACTGGAGGACTATGAGGGCTTCATTATACTATACGTATTATATGGAACTGGAGGACTATGAGAGATGCATTATAATATGCATACTATATGGACTTGTAAGACTATGGGGGCTGCATTATACTATATGGAGCTGGAGGACTATGGAGACTTCATTATATTATTTGTTCTATATGGAACTGGAGGACTATGGGAGCTGCATTATACTATATGTATTATATGGAACTGCAGGTCTATGACTCCATAGTCCCCCAGTTCCATGCGTTATACTATATGTACTATATGGAGCTGTAGGACTATAGGGACTGCATTATACTGTATGTACTGGAGGACTATGGGGGCTGCATTATACCATATGGAGCTGGAGCTCCATTATACTAAATGTAATATATGGAGATGGAAGACTATAAGGAACGTATTATACTATACGTACCATGTGGACCTGTAGGACTATGTGGAGCCAGAGGACTATGGAGACTGCATTATACTATTTATACTATATGGACCTGAAGGACTATGGATGCTACATTATACTATATGTACTATATAGAACTGCAGGACTATGCCACCATAGAGGACTATATTATTGTATATGGAGGACAATGGGTAGTGCATTATATTATATGGAGGACTTTGTGCTGCATTGTTCTATATGTAGGGCTATGAGGCACATTATACTATATGGAGGACTATGGGGCACATTATACTATATGGTGGACTATGGGGTGTGCATTTTACTATATGGAGGACCATTGGTTGCACATTATACTATATGGAGGACTATGGGGTGTATCGTAGTTTATGGATGACTATGGAGAGTGCATTCTACTGTATGAAGGACTGTGGAGGTGCATTATACCATATGGAGGACTATTGGGTGCATTATAGTTTATTGAGGAATATGGGGAGTGCATTATACTGTATAGAGGACTATGGCGGTGCAATACACTGTATGGAGGACTGTGGGGTGCATTATAATTTGTGGAGGACTAACGAGCAAAATGCTGCCTATTCAGCGGGTGATTGGATTATTTATGACAGAACAAAAATCAATGTTCTCTGCAGCATATCGCCCCGTGAAAACTGCAGATAGACTGCTGATAACATGATACAATATGGGGACTGATTGATCTATTCATTATCATTCTATCCCCATCATTCTTTGTCATCCTGTGTAAAGAAACTGGGAAACAAGCATCGAATGACTTCAATACTGTCATCTCGCTCATTTAACTGAACTCAGGCCATTTTAATGCAACCTAATTGTTTCTGTGTGATGGTGCAATATGTGAGCATTTGGGGCCACACTTTTGCCCAGGGCCCCACTTTGTCTAACTTTGGAAGTGTTGCAGCAGCCCATGCAAGTGCCAACTCACTGACTGGTGTGCGACGTCATCACTCTCAGAAACTCCACACTGTACATGCTGACAAGGCTTTGTAAGCAGCAGAGGCCTGTTGTGGAATACCAGCTCCAACATGCCCTCCGGTATTCGGGTCAACCTCCGCACATAACAACTGAAGATTGGGCATGGATGTATGACATATGAGCAGTTCTCCAAGACTTTGAGGACTGCACAAAGAGAGTGAGTGATGATGATGCCATAACCAGCATAACGATCCCTCTTCTGTGCCTACTTAAACAGTCGCTGCTAGCAATTAATCATGAAGCTTGGCATGGAGATTGAGGAAGACATGAGAAAAGAAGATACTGCCCAGCCCTGCCTCATCTCATCTGCTCGGTGCGGATTGGGTAGCAATGAGGAGGTGGAGGCTGAGGAGGAGTAACAGGAACTGGTAACAGAGGCTAGTATCCACACAAGTGATGTCCCGTCTCTCCTATGTGGATAGGTAGGGGTGGGGAATAAGGAGGAAGAGATCGAGAGTAGTCATCTTAGTGGGGACAGGGAAGTGTTGGCTATAGGGACCTTGGCACATATGGTAAACCTTATGTACCGCTGCCTTTCCCGTGTTCCTCACGTTGCATTCATCTTGGCCAAAAAAGAGTACTGGTTGTTCACTCTGCTAGATTCACGCTACATGCAGAACCTTGCAGAAGGCCATTGTGGAAAATATATTGAAAAAATTCCTAGAAGACACCGCTAGCGGCAGGGGGCACAATTTTTTTATTGATTTTCACAGTCCATGTGAAAATCCTGATGTGCCCACCACCATTGAATACAATGGGTGTGCATATGTCCGTATTTACGGTCCTTAAAAAATGGACCGCATGCGGACATAAAAAACGGACATGTGAAGAAGGTTAAGGAAACAACAACTAAGAAGTCTTGTGCCTAATACTTTGTGGTACAATCTGAACTTGAACCATCCAATAAACTTTTGCTTGTTGAAACAAACTGCGTGTCAGCTGAGTTATGTGGGGCGGCTCCGTAAGATGGAGGCCTGGAGAAAACAGAGGCCTGCTGTCTACAAGTCAGTGTGATGCACCCCACACCTGGTAACACATTGTGACTGGGACTCAATTTTCCTGTAAGGTATCAGGACATTATGGAGCAGCAGCTCTTCCACTGCAACTGCCCTCGGTCACTTTACAAAACCACTCTATGGATGACAAACAACCTCACGCATGAATCGTCTCAGTATGCTTTCCTTTTGACATGACTGGACTCATTTCTTTCTTACACAATACCTTGCTTGATAAAAATCCAGGACCAGTTCAAAACAGGACAAGAGCAGTTAGAAGATAGACGTGTGGGTTATGCCTAATGAGCAGTGGGAGCTGGCTTCACGGACCCCAAGGCTGGTCTCTCCCAGCTACTCTGAAAGGGCCACGCAGCTATAGATTTTACACCGAACATACTATACTACAGCTGTATACAAAGATTCCAGTGCCACACCCTGGATGTGTGTCCCAAGGCTCGTGGGCAAGTGGACCTTCATTCATCTGTAATAGAACTGATTGTAGAGTAGCTAAATCTGGTCCCATATATGTAGATAAGACATTTATGACCGAGACAGTAGTTATTGTCCGGAAATGTGTGGTTAGATACTGGTTGTCTCAAATAGTACTTACCATTTTAGATTGGGATTTAGGAGTGTACCCTTCTCATATTGTTTAAAAAGATATTTATATATACAAGTTTTCTAAAATTTGGGATAGGTATAGCAATTCTTTTCTAACCTCCAACACTCAACCTTAGCATCTGAACCTTTCCAACATCTACCTTGGCCATACAAGGGGCATATAGTCGCGGTCGACCCTAATCTAAGAATACCTTCCTTCTGCTAGTACTTCTTTCAATCCACATATACTAACTAAGCGGGAAACTTTTGTATAGTCTCTTTTCTCTTGTAATGTTTATTTGCATTATCAAATGCATAAGTATACTTTCAGAGCTGAATTTCATCTGCTGACGTCCTGTTTATAAGACAAAAGATATTATACATGTGTAGAATATATTGTTTCATGTCTGTTATACACATAACCAATCTGTTTCCGTTCTGTATTGACAATGAGCATTGTTGTACCATTCCGAATAAACTTTATTTGCTTTAAAAAATAAATGTATAACTTTGTGAGTAGCTGATTTGGGACACAAATGCGGTACTTTGGACGCAGCGAAAAAACGCTTCTATTCCTCATCATGGGCACGCAGCCTTAGAAATACATCAAAAGTTTCAAGCCAAACTCTGGCTCAAATAAGCATCATAAAAGCAAACCCTGTCACCATCCATAAAAAAAATCTAAACGGAATCTGAAATATTTTTTAGACAAATCCACATACAAAAAAAGCCTGTGATTGAAGGCAAGCCACATTTTGAAAAGTTTTTTTTCAAGGATTTTAGCTGAATGTACTAGAAATATGAATACAAATTTTCTTCTTACTTGTCCTTCCCAGCAATTTCTCTTCTTTTCGTTATTATTACATTTTTATGCCTCGTGAATCGGAATACTATTAAAAACCAGTCTCTTGAAATTCTATTGTATTTTTGCTATTATTCTTTTTCCCCTTGAACACGATGTTATTTCCTTTTCCATCCTTCTCTTTTTTTTCTAAAAAATATATTTTTTTCTTTAGCTGGTTGCCCCTCTAAGGGGCCTAGATATTGATGTTGCCTTTAATTGAAGTCAAGTTTTGCTGTGTTCATGCAAAAGGAGTCCATTAGGCCTAAGTGGCAAACAGATCAAGAGCTAAGGTGTTTGGTTACCCAGGCATCAGCTTCTGAAACACGCTGTCAAAACTCATCACGGCTAAGAGGAATTATGGAGTCATTATGTCGAACAGCGGATCTCTGACTGAACCTTAATGCAAGGGCCGTGATGACTTGAGATCAGATTTCTTGCCCTCTGCTGACAGCGAGTTCACCACAGTAGCTGGAATGGGAGAAGGACAATGTTCACAGCTTGTCTAAGCTAGGGCACCGAGGGAATAACATTGTGTGGCAATACATGCATCAATGGTGTTTAATGGATATTCCCATTTAACGATTACGCCTCACGTGCCATTTAACCTCCAAGTTCTTCTTATCTCATGTAAGATATTTCAGACTATAGCATATTCACTCTATTCACATATCAAAACAAAACATTCCACCACACGACGAGAGAGAAAAAAATTTCACTGAATTTGATCGCAGGAGAACTACCTCAAGAAAATTATATAAATCCTCTTTGTATGTATTAGGCTAGTTTCACACTAGTGTTTCCTGGAGCTGAGGAGGGAAGCGCACGGCTGCCGTGAAGATCCGCCCACGGCCGCACCTCCTCCGGTTAGCTCCGACTATGTGCGCATGACGCTGCATGCGACCTGCGTACCCTATCTTTATCATTAGGTATGCAGGCCGTGCGCAGGTATGCGTTTGCCGGCGCATGCGTCCTTTTGACGGTGCGCTGACCTGCGCCAAACGCACTGTGTTGCATTTTGGAGCGATTGGCGCACTGTCAAAAGGACACATGCGCCGGCAAACGCATACCTGCGCATGGCCTGCATACAAAATGCTAAAGATAGGGTACGCAGGTCACATGCAGTGTCATGTGCCCATAAGCGGAGCTGATCGGCGGAGGTGCGGCTGTGGGCAGAGCTTCATGCCGGCCGTGTGCATCCCTCCGCAGCTCCAGGAAATGCTAGTGTGAAACTAGTGTTAGCGTGGCTGGTCTGACTTTGAGTGTGGCTGGTCTGGAGACGGAATCTCCAGGAGTGGATCCTCTGGGCCGTGGCACCGAGGGGCCCCGGGCAAGCTGCCAGGTGGAACCAACCCCTATACAGGGACCGTTAGGAGCAGGCCCAGGGTTTCGAGTACCACGGTAGCCGGTACCCAGAGGGGCGGCTCAGGATGGACTGGAGTGGGACTGTGGGACTGAAGTGTAGATGACAGAACAGAGCTGGAACACAGGAGACAGGAATGGAGTAAGACAGTAGACTGGAACGTGGAGAGATGGCTGGAGCAGGAACACAGGAGACAGGATTAGAGGAGGACGGAAGGACTGGAGCAGGATGGAACTGGAACACCAGAGGCAGGACTGGAGTAGGACAGAAGGACTGGAGCAGGATGGAACAGGAACACCGGAGGCAGGACTGGAGTAGGACGGCAGGACTGGAGCAGGATGGAACAAGAACACTGGAGGCAGGACTGGAGTAGGACGGCAGGACTGGAGCAGGGTGGAACAGGAACACCGGAGGCAGGACTGGAGTACAGCAGGGGACACAGATAGCCGGACTGCGAGGCTGCTGCAGGGAGCATATGAGAACGGGACTGTGAGACTGCACAGAGCACACGAAGAAACGAGGCCCAGTGTGCTAGGAAACACAACGATCAGGCGCCTCCCTCAGGGGGAAGTGGCCTAATATGCCCCTGTCTGGTCTGCCATTGGTCAGGGGGTGCTTCCTGGTCAGGGCATAGCCTGTGCACAAGAAGCAGAAGGGAGGCGTGGCCGCAGCCTTTGGCGCATGCGCATTGCATGCAAAGACGCCGTCAGCCACGCACCTGTCATAGGTGACCGCCGTGGCTGTCGGGCGGCGAGAGGCTGCGGCGTGGGAGCGATGGCCGGGTGAGTATGCAGAGACGGCGTGACAACTAGCCTTAGAAATGTGAAAAAGTATGTAAAATACTTTCATTCTATGGTATGGTCACTTGAGGTAACTATCATAAATCCTAAAGCTTAGAGATACTAATAGAAGTATGACTCCATTCTGACATTGATGAAGATGGTGACACAAGATTTCCACACTTCAACCAAAATAAATCAGAAGGAGACATGCTGTCATTTTAAAGAGGTATTTCCATCAGGCATTTATTGCACGTCACGTGGATATTCTTTAAATGACTTGATGGGGGGTCAAAAATCTTGGACACTCACTTGTTAGGAGAGTTAATCGAATGTCAATTTCCTTTTTTTTACACAGAGATGACCTTAGGTGATCCAGATAGTTGCCTACTGGGTAGAGAGCAGAGGGTCTACTTGGTGGGAGATAAAAACTCACCAATTCATGCCCCAATCATGGCCTAGAGAAGAGACAGCCTACAAAGGAAAAATGACCTACAGAGACAGATGGCCTTCAGAGAGAGATGGCCCATAGACCCATAGTGTAAGGTAGGCTGACACGTTCACAGCATAGAGCATAGACCATGTCCTGTGCACCATCACCATCGCCACAGTCCCAAAGCTTGACAAATGGCTTTATAACTTTTCCAGACTAAGAGTACGTGTCCACGGTCCAGATATGCAGTTCTTTGGACGCAGCGGAAACTCGGCTCTGCCCAAAGTGCTGCCCCATGTGGTACTTGCGGTGATACTATTCATAGACTGTGTTATTTATCTTGTGGAGACTGAGCATCTCCGCAAGATAAATAGACATGCTGCGGTCTATAACGACGCGTCGCATGTTCGGTTACGCAGGTCTGCCACATGCGTGTTTGCACGCATAGTGGAGACGGGATTTCAAAAAAATCCCCTCCACTATGCTGTAACATCTGGATGCTGCGGACTGGGCGCTGTGGCTGTACGCAGCCTCCAATCCGCAGCAAATACTGAAGGAATACGCCCCGTGGAAACATACCCTGGTAGATCTCAATTACTTTGTTTCTTATTTGTTCCAGCATGACGTCTAGCTTTTGATAATCTTTTAGTCTACTTCACTTTTTCAGGCAGGTCCTATTTAAATGATTTCTTGATTGAGAACAGGTGTGGCAGTAATCAGGCCAGGGTGTGGCTAGGGAATTTGAACTCAGCTTCCCAAAGATGTGCTAAACCATAGTTAATTTAGGTTTCAAGGTGGGGGCAATCACTTTTTCACACAGGGCCCTGTAGATTTGGATTTATTTTTCCCTTAATAGTAAAGACCTTCATTTAAAACTGTATATTGTGTTTACTTGTGTTATCTTTGTCTAATATGTAAATTTGTTTGGTGATCTGAAACATTTAAGTGTGGCAAACATGCAAAAGAATAGGAAATCTGGAAGGGGGCAAACGCTTTGTTAAACAACTTTGTAAGGCATATCCTATAAATATGTTATAAATGCCTAATATGAGAATAATAACTCTGAAGCATCAGGCTTTGACCATGTAACATGGCAGATTATGTGTAGTATTAGCTTGGAACTGCGCGAGAGGGTACCTTCTCTGGGATGTCCATTTGCCTAAATCACACACTCTTAAAACTGCAGGGAATAAATTATTATGCATTTCTTATTGGAATGAATATATTTGTCCATGTATTGCTTGAACATGCTGGTATATTAAGAGTGAAATTACCTCTTTGCAGTTGCTTTCGTCTCTAGCAAATACATGACCAAGAAAAAAAAAACCTCCAGCAATGTTTTGCTTCGATTACTGCATGCAGAAGTTATGATAGAATCACTGTTTTTTATGCTGCAGAGCTCAAGTTTTTGAGCTGTGTATAACACCGCCAACACCAAAGCGTTCAGTGTTCAATGTGCGGTGACAAAGAGCTGCTAACAGTGCTGGGGACATGGTTGGACCAGGAGGCACAATGTCAGTTGTCCTGTAGTGATAACCTCCTGCTGCTAAAACACTGATTGTATTGAAACAGCAAAACACAACTCAGTAAATGACACATCCTTGTAGTCAGGGTCTCTGTTCCTACATTATGTTGCTCTCAGGTTATATAGAAAATCTGGTGACAGATTTGCTTTAAAAAGAACCTGACATGTTGAAAATGATATCTGATCTGTATGCATTTTATCATTGAAATCCTTTGTGTTTGTATGCACGTGAGTCAAGTGGGTGGCCTACTCAGTGACCTACCAGTCTTCCCTGTGTGATTGTGCATGCAGAGATAGCTGTCAATCACTAATAGCATCGCCCACTGGACTCATGTACAAACACCAGGGATTTCAATGAATAAAATACAAGTTATTCTGAATATTCTGCCACAAACCTATATATATATATATACTGTATATACAGTGCCTTGCGAAAGTATTCAACCCCCTGGAACTTTTCAACCTTTTCCCACATATCATGCTTCAAACATAAAGATACCAAATGTAAATTTTTGGTAAAGAATCAACAACAAGTGGGACACAATTGTGAAGTTGAATGAAATTTATTGGTTATTTTAAATTTTTGTGGAAAATCAAAATCTACAAAGTGGGGCATGCAATATTATTCGGCCCCTTTACTTTCAGTGCAGCAAACTTACTCCAGAAGTTCATTGTGGATCTCTGAATGATCCAATGTTGTCCTAAATGACTAATGATGATAAATATAATCCACCTGTGTGTAATCAAGTCTCCGTACAAATGCACCTGCTCTGTGATAGTCTCAGAGTTTTGTTTGATGCACAGAGAGCATCATGAAGACCAAGGAACACAACAGGCAGGTCCGTGATACTGTTGTGAGAAGTTTAAAGCCGGATTTGGATACAAAATGATTTCCAAAATATAAAACATCCCAAGGAGCACTGTGCAAGCGATCATATTGAAATGGAAGGAGTATCATACCACTGCAAATCTACCAAGACCCGGCCGTCCCTCGAAACTTTCATCTCAAACAAGGAGAAGACTTCTCAGAGATGCAGCCAAGAGGCCCATGATCACTCTGGATGAACTGCAGAGATCTACAGCTGAGGAGGGACAGTCTGTCCATAGGACAACAATCAGTCGTACACTGCACAAATCTTGCCTTTATGGAAGAATGGCAAGAAGAAAGTCATTTCTCAAAGATATCCATAAAAAGTGTCGTTTAACGCGTGCAACAAGCCACCTGGGAGACACACCAAACATGTGGAAGAAGGCGCTCTGGTCAAATGAAACCAAAATCAAACTTTTTGGCAACAATGCCAAACGATATGTTTGGCATAAAGGCAACACAGCTCATCATGCTGAACACACCATCCCCACTGTCAAACATGGTGGTGGCAGCATCATGGTTTGGGCCTGCTTTTCTTCAGCTGGGACAGGGAAGATGGTTAAAATTGATGGGAAGATGGATGGAGCCAAATACAGGACCATTCTTGAAGAAAACCTGTTGGAGTCTGCTAGAGACCTGAGACTGGGACGGAGATTTGTCTTCCAACAAGACAATGATCCCAAACATAAAGCAAAATCTACAATGGAATGGTTCACAAATAAACGTATCCAGGTGTTAGAATGGCCAAGTCAAAGTCCAGACCTGAATCCAATCGAGAATCTGTGGAAAGAACTGAAAACTGCTGCTGACAAACGATCTCCATCAAACCTCACGGATCTCGAGCTGTTTGCCAAGGAAGAATGGGCAAGAAATTCAGCCTCTCGATGTACAAAACTGATAGAGACATACCCCAAGTGACTTGCAGCTATAATCGCAGAAAAAGGTGGCGCAACAAAGTATTAAGTTAAAGGGGCCGAATAATATTGCACGCCCCACTTTTCAGTTTTTGAATTTCCACAAAAATTTATACTATATAATCGTCTAATTCTGTCTGTCTCTCTGTCTGTAACGGAAATCCTGAGTCGCTGATTCGTCACGCCCGGCCGGCCGCGACCAATCAGCGACGCAGGAATACCATTACAAACAGACAGACAGACAGATACTGTATGGTAATGGGTATGGCGCCGGAGATCGCGGTACGCGTAGACCCTGCATACTGCGATCTCCGGCGCCATACATACATACTTACCTCACCGGCAGGAGCGTTGCCGCAGCGCTTCTCTTCTTCCGATGACCGGGGCAGGAGTGCGCGTGAGAATCACGCATGCGCATAGCGCTATCCAGAGCCATTTTCCTGAAGACACATTTGCAGTGTGTCTTCAGCAATATGGCGCCGGACAGCACGGTATGGGCATGAGCGTACTCCGGCGCCACACTCCTCCCCTGGCCTCCGGCAGAATGGGACAGCACTGGAGCACAGGAAAGAAAGGTGAGTATAAATGGTTTTTTTTTGTATGTGTGCAGTTTAATAGCAGTGAGGGGACCATGCATACCAGCATAGCGGGGTGAGAGGACCATGCATACCAGGATAGGGGGGTGAAAGGTAGCATGCATACCAGGAAAAGGGGGTGAGGGGACCATGCATACCAGGAAAGGGGGGTGAGGGAACCATGCATACCAGGATAGGGGGGTGAGGGGGCCATGCATACCAGGATAGGGGGGGTGAGAGGACCATGCATACCAGGATTGGAGGTGAGAGGACCATGCATACCAGGATAGGGGGGTGAAAAGTAGCATGCATACCAGGATAGGGGGGTGAGGGGTAGCATGCATATCAGGATAGGGGGTGAGAGGACCATGCATACCAGGATTGGGGGGTGAGAGGAACATGCATACCAGGATTGGGGGGTGAGGGGACCATGCATACCAGTATAGGGGGGTGAAGGGTAGCATGCATATCAGGATTGGGGGCGAGAGGACCATGCATATCAGGATTGGGGGGTGCATTATTGCATTATTCTTAAATCTTCATAAATAAAGTATATACATATTCTAGAATACCCGATGTGTTAGAATCGGGCCACCATCTAGTATATACTGTGTATATTTATATATATATATGCTCAGCTCCACTCTCTCTCTCTCCCTCTACACCATGCTGTTCACAGATTGGAAAGCAAGTACAATGTGACGTTCTCACCATGACTTGTAAAGTGGTGTCCCTTTTATAATGTCCATTTGTTTCAGTTAGGGCATTTGGCCAGGTGTGGCCTTGATGACACAACACATATTTCTGATACGAAGTAAATATTAGACAGAGATATATATATATATATATATATATATATTTATATATATAAAAAAAAACACGAATAGGACCAGCTGTCCTCCGAAATCTGGATGGTAAATACCTGTTCTCTCTGTACGGACCAGGACTGGGAACTAGTCCAACAATGTGGAAATCAAAGCAGAAACGTCCAGCAAACGGAAACTTCAGGTAATTTTAAAAAAATCCAAAAATTTAGTGCAGATGAATTAAAATATATCCAGAGTTCAGTAACAAGATGCAGACATAATGCTGAACAGACTACGCGTTTCGGCGGAAAAGAAACTGTCGCCTTCTTCACGGTCTTGATGACACAACACATATTTCTGATACGAAGTAAATATTAGACAGTATATATATATATATATATATATATATATATATAAAAAAATTTAAATCTGTACCAATCATTTTCCAGCTTAACATCATCTACTCTTATACAATCAATTGACCTAAGTGATCCAGACAACAGGAGAATAGTGGCTCAAAAAACATCTCATTATTTGCCCAATAATTCAGTAGGTGTAGGTGTTTCAAGGTCAACTTACAGAAGACAGGTGAAGACAAGTTTCATAATCACTGAACTTTATCAAAATATGTTGGGGGTCACACAGAATCACGCTGATATGAGCTAGGAGTCCCCCTGGCCTTTGGTACACTGGGGAGCACTCATGTCTGATTACAGAGTGCCTTCTTCAGGTTCAATCAGAATCCAAAAGAACACACAAACACAAATGAGATTCTAAATGTTAATTATCATTAAGAACTAATAATTGACCCTTTTTCAAGTAGCTGATTGAGAAATTCTTGCTCCAGGAGGGTGCCACTTCTTAATCAAGATATATGTGTATATATATTAGTAAAAAATTAAATGTTCTAAATATGATATAATATTAGTACTCGAGGGATATGATATTTGTAGCCAGCATGTCACATTAGGTTACTGTCTACTGAAACAGAATACAGAGTTTGGTTAACGAGAAACAGCCACTTGCCATAAATACGGTAAGTGGGTTTATCACCTGGTGTTAAAGTCTCTCTTCTACTGAATCATATGTAGTTTTTCTTTTAATAATAATAATAATAATTTTATTTCTATAGCGCCGACATATTCCGCAGCACTTTACATTTCTTTTGTTCCACTATGTGCACCCAGATTCTTTTTTCAGAGAACTAAGGGCTGACACATGAACCTTTAAAGTACTAGGTGTGAGTCCCAGATCTAGGCCGTGTTGAAGAAACTCCAAGATCTGTGCGATATTAGGATGGAAGGGATCTGGAGCATTTGGGGAACACCAAGATGAGAAGTAGTATTTTTGTTATCGGGTTTGGGGGCAGAAGTGGAACTCTCATTTTCCCATGCATCCTCTGAGTTAGAGGTATCAATTTCGCACGAGTCCGAGTCAGATTCCACAGGGGCCGCTTTCCTTTTCCTAGCAGGAGGGGGCTGTGATGTCGGGGTCTGGGCAACAGTCATCATAGAAGTTTGGACTTCTTGTTTGATGAGGGTTTTCTTTCTTTCTACTCACCGTCCTTGCACTGTCGCTGCATCTCCGTAGTACCGGCGCGGAAGCTCTCCTGTGCTGAGCGGTCATGTGGTACAGCTCATTACGGTAATGAATATGTGCTCCACGCTTATGGGAGTGGAGACGCGTGCATATTCATTACCTTATTGAGCGGTACCATGTGACCGCTCAGCATAGGAAGAGCTGCTGGCGCCGGGACGGAGATGCAGGGACGGAGATGCAGCGACGGCGCGAGGAGAGTGAGTTAGCTGTCTTCTGGAAGCCGGCTTCTGCAGCTATAGCTGTCACTGTGCCACAGCCGCCAGCTCCTGCCCCTGCTTTGCCGCTCCCCCTCCTTGCTAGCTTTTTGGATAATGACTTGTGTATAAGCTGAGGGGGGCGTTTTCAGCATTAAAAAATGTGCTGAAAATCTCGGCTTATACACGAGTATATACGGCATATTATACATGTATGTTTATATAAAAAAACCTTCCTTCTCACCCCCCACTGAGGGTGGTCTTTGTTGTCCTTTCTCTTTATCGGGTCCTCTACCAGAGGCCCGTTTGAGGGTACTGCGTGGGATCTTAGTTGTTCCGAGCATTGTGCTTTCTGGACAAAGAGCTCTAACGCTGCTCCTGGGATCTGTTGTAGCCATTCTTCCAACTTAGGGGTCACTGCTCCAAGTGCTCCTATCACCACATATTCTCCAGTTCTCCTTTGAGGCCCTGGTATTTCTCCAGCTTCTCATAAAAAAGAAAAAGACCCTGCAATCAAGCTTTCCCCAGACTGATAAGTCATATTAATTCCAGTCGAACCGTCTCAACTCTGCATAACTGTTTAGTAGTTTTCTTAGTCTATTTTGCTGTTTATATTGTTACTCTTACTTATTTAATACCCTTACGGCTCCTCCCTGCGTGGAGAAGCTATCCCTTGTAAATAAACCCTTTAACTCTTGGTCTGTCTCTGATCCGTGGTGACGTCCTCAGTACCTGCAGGTTATTACATATAAGGCGAGTTTTTCAGCACATTTTTTTTGTGCTGAAAATGCCCCCCTCGGATTATACACGATTCATTGTCCCAGAGGCAAGGCGTAGGAAGGGAGCAACGGAGCAGTGGGTCACAGGAGGCAGGAGCCGGCAGCTGCGGTTGTAACTGTGCCCGCTACTAAAGAGAAATGAATATTCATTTCTCTTATTTCTCTTATAGCACGCACACTGACACCCGCAGCCGCCGGCTTCCAGAAGACATCCTACTCACCTTCCTGCGCACCCTCAACTCGCGGCTTATTTGTTCCAGTGCCAGCAACATTTCCAGCTGAGCAATCACGTGGAGCCACTCATTAAGGTAATGAATATGCACGCCTCTTCACTCCCATAGGCGTGGAGTAAATATTCATTACCTTAATGAGCGGAGCCACGCGATCGCTCATCAGGAAGAGCTGCTGGCGCTGGAACGAGATGCATCGAGGGCGCCCAGGCAAGGTAAGTAGGATGTTTGGTTTTTTTAATAGGAAACATGCATACAAGGATAGGGGATAAGGAGCCATGCATACAAGGAGAGTGATGGGGGAGCCATGTATACAAGGATAGGGAATAAGGAGCCATGCATACCAGGACAGGGATGAGGGGACAATGCATACCCGGCTTATACTCGAGTCAATAAGCTTACCCAGTTTTTCATGGCAAAATTAGGTGCCTCAGCTTATACTCGGGTCGGCTTATACTCGAGTATATACAGTATGTACAGTATATACATACATATATTTATACCTATTATACCTAACACAAAAAAATGTAGTATATTCACAAACAATACAGACAAGACCTATGTAACCCTATGGTGGAAATGAAAAAAAGAAAAGTATGATACTCAGGGGAGCAGCATGAATAAAACAAGAGCAAAAACTATCCACTTTTGACCTGGGGACAGGTCCTCTTTTAAAAGGAGCCTTCACCAGTTTTAGCAAGTTAAACTGACCACATAAAGTAATTGTGGCTGCAGAGCTGAGGAAAACATAGTTTTGATTTCTTATTTCTCCTCTCTGTTGCAGAGATCCTAGCTTGTAAAGTTTAGGTTATGGGCAGTACGGTGGCTCAGTGGATAGCACTGCAGCTTTCAGCGCTGGAGTCCTGGGTTTGAATCCAACCAAAGAAAACATCTGCAAGGAGTTTGTATGTTCTCCCCGTGTTTGCATGGGTTTCCTCCGGGGTCTCCGGTTTCCTCCCACATTCCAAAGACATACTGATAGGGAATTTAGATTGTGAGCCCTATTGGGGAAAGTGATGAAAAAATGTGTGCAAACTGTAAAGCGCTGCGGAATATGTTAGCGCTATATAAAAGAAAAGAAAGAAAGATAATTTATGTTAAGGTCAATTGGGTGTTGTCTCTTGAGTTCTGCACTTCTTCCCCTATACTTGGCATGGAAATGATGGCTCCAGAAGTGCACACAGTCTAAAAACTTGTTGAGTGGCTGTGATGCAGCCTTTGCTTTATTAGACTGGCGAACCTGAACAGAAAACCAAACTTACCGTTCAGGTTCGCTCATACCTAGTCCTTTTGTCTTTTCAGTCCTTTAGCCTTTTCAATCACATTCTATGAATTGGAAACAAAAAAAATCTCACATTACAGTCATTTACAAGAACAACTAAACATTTCACACTTTCAATGAAATAAAAAAAAAAATAAAAGAACGACATTTGAATAGAAAGATATTCCTCTAAAATTTAAATTCTACGGTGCATTCTGAAATATTCACAGGTTTCTTTTGTGACCTCCATTTTTCCCCTAGGTTTATGCGGAATAGCAACATGAGTTCAATACCTGAAGCAGCTCACTTTGCGGCAGATTAATTAAGTGAATAGCTTCCGAATATTCCTGAAAGCTTAACAAAGAGATTGTGAGATGCCATGACCTTTTCAAGGTTGGAATTAAGAGTTGTATTGTCTAGTGGAACATTCCGTAAAAATTCCATTGTAAATGTGAATGATGATAATCAAACTTTCCAGAATTGCTAACTTTTGTACTGACCTATATTTACAGATATAGTTATTCATAAGTGTTCCGGCCTTAATAATAATGACAGACGCATTGTTATAGGCTTCGAAATGAAACAATTTCCAAGGTCTGTGCCTAACTCTCGATTCATTGTGGTGATACCTTGACAATAGGATACACAGAGAATACAGTCATAGCGCGTGGAGGTTGTACACTTAGAATAAAGTTTTTCTTAGCATCCAAAGGAAATGGCATCTTCTCTCTGAAGTATCAGCTAAGATCACCAGGTATTGTGTAGCTATTACCTTCAACAAGTCGCCTGGCTGTGTTCTCCTATTCACCTATGACTGCTACGATGATTTGGCCGGTAACGCAGAACTTAACTACATTGCTCATTGCTGTGCTAGAAAAAAAGTTTCAGAAAAAAAATCTAAATTGGTCTTTTTCACATATCAATTATTACATTGATCATGCAGTTGTAATGGGAGGAAATGCCACAAGTTTTTCTGAAAATGGTCATTTTAATGAAAGTCGCATAACCCTTTTTGATCCAAGGCCACGTCATCAGATTACACAACTCCCAAAGATGGCATCCCATCTGAGACTATTGAGACTTCTATCTAAAAACAGAAATGGCAAAACATTTTTGCAACTGTTATAAAGTCCAAAAGATAGAGAATTTCCAACTTCTCTAATTTGTTGACTAGTGCACCCATTGATCCATTCTCGGCACCAGTCCTTCAACAGCCAGGTTTTTGTGTACAGGTTGGGCCATTTATATGGATACACCTAAATAAAATGGGAATGGTTGGTGATATCAACTTCCTGAGCTTTTCAAGATGGGTGGTGAGTGGTGACCATGGCAGCCATTTTGAAGTCGGCCATTTTGGATTCAACTATATTTTAACGTAACTTTATTCTTTCATGAATTATTTACAAGTTTATGGCCACTTATAAAATGTGTTCAAAGTGCTGCCCATTGTGTTGACACTCTTGACACACTGATAGCAACATCGCAGAAGAAATGCTAGTCTAAGGGGGTCAGATTCCTTGTAGGAATGCTCGGACCTGACACCCATAATGTGGTGGTGCACCATCTTGCTGGAAAAACTTAGGGAACGTGCCATCTTCAGTGCATAAAGAGGGCAACATCATCATGTAGCAATTTCAGATATCCAGTGGCATTGAGGTTTCCATTGATGAAGAATGGCCCCACCTTCTTTGTACCCCATATACCACGCCATACCATCAATTATAGGTGTCAGGTCTGAGAATTCCTATATGGTGCCCCTGAGGGTTCAGTCGCCACAGAGGTACTGCACCTCCTCCTGAGGTGTGGTACCCCACTATCCAGGTAAGGTGGAGGCACCTAACCACACTCCAACACCTGCATCCCACACAACATAGTAGTGTAGCAAAGCACCTTTGGTGACTCCCTGCTTGGAACACGAAGAGTGCTGGGAGGTGGGTGGAGCTTAGACTGCACAAGAGAGCAGGAGAATAGTAGGAAAAGGTCAGTCGGTGAGAGAAGATCCCCTGAGAGGGATGGAGTGAAGGAAGTGCTGCAGCAGACTCCTGTGACCTGGAGCTGCTGGCACAGGAAAGAGCCATAGAAAGCCTGATTCTTCAAAAGGAAGATAGTTTAGTACGGAACGTAAGGAGAAGAAGAGAACTAAGGACTAGGGTCAGAGCAGAGCCCTTCCTCAAGTTTGAAGCGCATGGCCGGGGTCCGGTCCCCGAGGTTGTATGGATACTGATGTTCCTGCAGCAGACACCGGAGGAATAGAAGTTGTCACCACTTTATTCCCACCTAAGACTTGGGGGCACAACAGCAACGTGAGTGAGCCGGGACTTGATAGCAAGGAGTCCCCGAAGCAGGGTACAGCTGTCTGCCATACAAGTAAAGTTCTAAGTAACATCAAGAAGGAGGAACTTGAGTTTAATACGCAACTACAAGTACTTCAGATTAGGCGCTAGTGTGGAAACGTTCAGAGAAGGCACATGTTGGAGGAGTGCTATAAAGGTGTACTCCCTTGCCTGGGAGTTGGCGAAGCCCCTGACCTGGAGGACACAGCACCGAAATGGGCACCTGTATGTGCAACAGACTGTGAGTAAAGCTTTGGAGCTACATGCCCTTGTGTCCTCCACTTATTCTTGCGCCTTACACCCGGCTCTGCTGCATCTGCTTTTTTACACCATCTCCCCACTTGCCAACCTCATCTACACTGCTCTGGGACTACAGCTCCACCTGTGGGGAGCTTCAACATCATTGCTGCACCACACCATCTGTCTCAGAGAAGCAACCCTGCAGCGCTGGTCAAACGTACCAGAAACCACAGGTGGCGTCACGAATCATCTCAACAACTTTATCCCCATCACTCTACCCCCTTTTACATTGATCGCTTGAGGCCACAGACCGGGTCACTCCACTGTAATCAACGGGCCCGGCACCGAGTACCCTACGGCCTCTGGTGGCGAGTCACCTACATGAAGAGTTTACTGGAAAGTGGATTGGTCTTCGTGGGCCAGTCGAATGGCCACCAAAGTCTCCCGATCTGACACCCTTAGACTTTTATCTTTGGGGTCATCTGAAGGCAATTGTCCTATGCTGTGAAGGTATGAGATGTGCAGCATCTGAAACAACGGATACTGGAAGCCTGTGCTAGCATTTCTTCTGCGGTTTTGCTATCAGTGTGTCAAGAGTAGGAGAAGAGGGTTGCATTGACAATCCAACACAATGGGCAGCACTTTGAACACATTTTATAAGTGGTCATAAACTTGTAAATAACTCATGAAAGAATAAAGTTACATTAAAAGCAAGCACACCATTGTTTTTCTTGTACAACTCTCACTAAGTTTGATGTGTCACATGACCCTCTTCCCATTGAAAAAAATAAAGTTGGATCCAAAATGGCCAACTTAAAAATGGCCGCCATGGTCACCACCCATCTTGAAAAGGTTCCCCCCTCCCATATACTAATGTGCCACAAACAGGAAGTTGATATCACCAACCATTCCCATTTTATTTAGATGTATCCATATAAACGGCCCACACTATATTATCAGTACACAGGCAGGATATCCTGATGTTTTGGGGTCGCACAGATGCTTGTTTTCCCCACACCCTAAACTAGAAACTATTATTTTTAGAGTCTCTCTTACACACCTGTCCCAGGTAAACCAGGCTCTTTCTCATTCCCCTGGGTAAGCTGCCCTCTGCTGTGCTCCGCATCGGATTTTGAAGGTGGCCAGGCGTTAATCAATTACATCATCTCCCTAGACCTACTTAAGGCCCATTTAGACACACACCTGTGTTTTAGGGTTGAGAGACTCTACTATTCCATGTTAGGTATTCTTCATTTCCTGTGCTTGCTGTGTTTTGTGTTCAACTTGCTTCCATTCTTGCTGAGTTAGTTCCCCTTCATCCATCCTGCAGCTCTTGAGTTTCTTGCATGTGCCAACTCCTCCATGCCTACATGCCTTCCTGCTCACTGCATCAATGCCCGAGGACTGTGTGCTCACCGGCTCTTAAGGCTTAGCGGATCCACCTCACATTGTGAGCTTAACATTCTCCCATGTCTCCAGAAGCTTGATTTAGGTTGCAGAAGGAATTCACAGGTCACATCATGCAAAATAGTCACTTGCTGTTGGCAGAAGAAAGGTGGAGTAAACAAGGTAAGAAAAAGAAGTGGTACCTACAAGCAGGGCAGTCAAGATGTGCTGAACCTTTAGAAGATACTAAAGATATAGTACTAGCGACCAAAAGTTTTGCTTTTTCCTTTTTAAAGTGTGACTATTACATCTGTCCACTTGTTGTGATGACATTTTTGTGATCCCGCAGAGTATAAGTCGAATAGTCCCTGTCCCTCAGCAGCCAGTTTGCTTAAAAATAAAAAAAATCACCCTCCCCAGGTCCAGCTTTGAGTCTCCACCGCTCCTACGGATGTCTTTTATTGTCTGCAGGACTGATATTGCGTCGACAACATTGCGAACAATCAGTGAGCTTAGCGGCTCTGAGAGGCTCATGCTGTCAATGTCACTGATCTCAGTTATTAACGGCAGCGCTATCGACAAAACGGCAGCGCTCCAGACAATAGCAGACACCTGGGCCCTTGTGGAGACTCTGTGCTGGACCCGGTGAGAGTGAGTAATGCCCAGTTTGTTTTTTAAAAACAAAATGAAGCCTGGGGAGAGAAGGGTTTTTTTTTATAAAAAGCATCTCTTAATGTCAGGTTAGAAAGGTAAAATACATTAACATGATGGTTTTATGATGTACCTCATTAACTAGTCACATGCTGGTCACTGTACATAGGGACAGATGTGCTTTGCAACGTCCATTATCATTTGTAAAAATAAAGCTGCAAAGTCCTGTAGCAATTACACATCATGTGGATACTGAGTGCTTTCATGAGGGGTTAAAAACGCACTCGTTCCCAGAAGCGGATAGCATTTCTCACACCCTGCTGAGTAATGGAAGCATTAAAAAAATGGTTTTTAAATGGGACGCTCTTCCTTACGCCTCAGCTGGCAGGCACTAAAGAGCCGACACAGAACCCTGGAGGTACAGAAAGAGGAAGAGACCGGTGGGCTATTGTGTAACGTGGGAATTAGCCCCCCTAAGACTGTATCATGCTGCTGGTTTACAATCGTAAAGTTCTAGAAAATTATGCAGCAAAGAGTTTATGTTTTACTTTTGCGTAAGTACAATCAAAGGAGACAAAGACAACGAAGAACCAAAATCATTTGGAAGATTTTACAAGGTAAGGTCACATGAGCTCAAACCAGAACATGATTAACAACATTCACGGTTCCTGGGAAAATTGTTCTCGTGGAATTTTTTTGGCGGAAGAGACTAATAAGGGGTTATGCTGCCATAATAATTCTTAAATGACAATCTTATTCAGTGTTCATGAGCAAATTTTCAAAGTTTGTATTCAGTTAAGTAAATAATAAAAGTATAGAAACAATCGTATGCGTAAAGGAATTGTCCGATCACGCAGCTACGCTCTGGCCGGGTTGTCTTCTTTGGTCTGGTCAATGGTGCAGTCTTCGCAGCCTCATCTTTGTTATCTTCCAGTGTCTGACATCTTCTGCATCTTTCGGGGTCCTTCATCTTCAGCATCTTCAGGGATATTTGTCATCTCCTGCACTGACCAAGCCATGACTTTACATGGTGAGCAGCGTGAAGCTTCATGACACCAAGTCAGTGCAGGAGATGCCAAAGATGACCGAAGAATGCACCAGTGACCATACCCAACAGGACAACCGGAGAGTGGCTGCATGGCAGAAAAGGTGAGGACTTTTATTTATATAATCCAGGCCTTCATAATCAACAAAAATAGACGGTGGCCACCATATTGCTTAATTCATGCAAATTGAATGGCAAAAAAAATAGATTTTTTTTTGCAAAATATATTCACCTCAAACCGATTTGCTCATCTATATCATTCAGTACTTAACGTAGAATTAATATTTTAAAGATATTGTAACCTATTGTTGCCAATTAAAAATCCTGTAGATCGGATGGGGGAAGGGTCCTGAGACTCAAACTCATAACTCAAACCACAGATCAGACGTGCCTCGCTCTACACAAGCTCAATCCTACGTCAATGCATCTGCTACGATCGCGGACGCAGTGTGGCTTATCCAGCCAACGCACCCACGTCGTTGAACCATAACGACGACGGGGTGTCGTCCCAGGTGATTGTGGGATGTGGACCCACTGGACCACAGGGGGGACCCGGGCCTACCCGGACTAGAGAAGGGTAGCGACCGGGGTCTGTGGCAGCTGAGCTTGTGAACAAGATGGCCATATGCAGGACTAAAAGACACCGCACAACTTCAGGTATGAAGAAACATAAAGTTTACTTAAATAAAGCAAAAAAAATCTAAACACCAGGTTCCGGATTACACACATCACGAAGGATGGAAAATAGAGAACTGCGAAACCCATAAAGGCAACAGGTTTCGGCTAATAACCAAGAAAAATTATCACAATTGGTGCAGAATCCAACTAGAAAAGCACCTTAATACCTAATACTATCTAATAGACCTGACAGAATAACAAATCTGCAGGTCGTCGGGCATCTAGGAAATAGCGACCACAATATTGTACAGTATCACTTCTCTTTCACTAGGGGACTTGTCAGGGCATAGGCGGACATATCGCCTGTGCAGCCTGTGCGGCTACACTGGGGCCCAGAGGCTCCAGGGGACCCCTGCAGGGCGGCTAATAATGAGGGCAATCTGGCGTGGTTTTTTTTCGCATTTTTGCGGCGGTTTTAACTGCGCGATTTTGCCGCGAAAACGCGAAAAATAAGCATCCCATGCATTCCTATGGGATTCCGCAATGCTGTGCTAATGCTGCGGTTTTTACCGCGGCGGAATCGTTTCGCGGCAAAAAACGCAGCATGCTCATTAATTTAGCGGAATCGTGGCGATCCCGCACCCATAGGAATGCATTGTTCTGCTTACTTTCCTGTGGAGGTGGTGATGGCGAACTCAGTTGAGGGGTTCAAGAGAGGCCTGGATGTCTTCCTGGAGCATAAAAATATTGTATCTTACGGTGATTAGGTTCTTTAGAAGGACGTAGATCTGGGGATTTATTCTAACAGAATATAGGCTGAACTGGATGGACAAATGTCTTTTTTTGGCCTTGCTAACTATGTTACTATGTTTCTCCACACAGAACCAAGCCTCTTTAGCTTGATTGGCTGTCTGATTTCCTTGCATCACACAGACTGTGAACTATCAATCAAGCTGTACAAGGAAAAAATTACGAGGGGCATATTATTTTTAGGTGCAGGGCACACCTCACTTGCATATGAATACAAATGCAAATTACTTGGGAATGCAACAACAGATAGACGATAAAAAGGTGTCGATGGATTTACATTTCAAAGATAAGCATGTCTATAGATACTGGGGAGGTTGATCGTACTGACATATTCCCCTTAAAGACGTTCAAAAGCCTGAAGAAATGAACAGCAAGCCATTTTTCCCATACAAATTAATAGGACAATTCTTTTTTTTATCAACCTGTTAGCACTTTTTCCAGCATTTGTCAAAAAACCCTGCAAATGGGACGCAGTGTGAACAAACCCTAAAACTTAGTACATGAAAATGAAATAAAGACATATGGTTAAATTGCTTAATCAGAAAAGTTAGATTTTCTTTTTAAAACTATATAAATGTCATTGTCAACCATTAAAAAAAAACAAATATAGTTTTTTAGCCTTTTCTCAGGCAAATAAAAAGTTAATATTCTCTCCATCACTTGCAAAAATACTAATAGACACAGAAGGTTTTCTGGCAGAGTTCAGGCGAGCAGCACTTCCACATGATTTAACCACAGAAAATGTCAGCCTTAAATAAATGATAAACACCATTAAAGCAAACATGGGAGAGTGCTGCATCTCATCAACATTATTCTGCCCTACATGGCCCGAGCCCCCTCATCCCCCACCCATGACTGGCTCTGTCCCACACAGTACTGCTCGTGGGGGGATACGTTTAAAGGTCAGAATTGTATTAAAGGTTCTGTGTCCAGAGAAAATAATGTTCAGAGATTAAATAGAGGTAAGAAAAAATGTTTAACCCTTTTAACCGCTGCTGAAAATTCCAGAATCCTGCAAGTGGCTGCCCATGGGAGAGGTGGTCGTGTGTTAATGCAGCTGGTATCAAAAGCACTACAATAAGGATGTAAAATTAGAGATTGGTGAACGCGAAGAGTAAAGTTCGGCGTCCATAACGAACACCAACTCTTTGGGTACGGACACTGAACATGGACTTCACCAGGAAGTCTATGTTACTATTCGGGTTCGGCCCCCCCTGATCATCATAAAATCTCTACAGGTCAGACAGCCATGGTTTACCATGATGCAAAAGCTATGGACTGAGGTATAAAGTTTTCCTCAGGTCATTGGTGTCATCTTATGGGACTACTGCTCCTATCAGCCTACACCTGCTGCTACTAATAAAAGTGAGAGCTGGAACATCTGATGGAAGTATTCATCAGCTGGCGCCTGCACTGCAAGTACATTTTTTTTTTTAAAAAACAGTGTGGATTCTCTGCATTTTTAGTAACCAGTCAGGCAAAACTTACAGCTGGGGGCTGCAAGCCTCAGCTGTCAGCTTCAGCAAGGCTGGTTATCAAGATATAGCATGGGATCCTCCCATTTTTGACAATCAGTCAAACTAAAGCAGACAACTGGGGGATGGTATTCTCAGGCTGGTAAGGAGCCATGGATATTGCTCCCCAGCCTAAAAATAGCAGCCTGCCACCACACAGAAAAGGCAGAGGTTTCACCGGAGGGAGGTCATCGCAGTTCATTGGTCCGACTGGGAATGCATCCTCAGTGACTGGCAGTATTTTTGTTCACGTCACCGCTAGTCACTGACAAAGCACTCGCAGCAGCTCATCCCTCAGTGGTTCTCAGCCTGGATGTTTACATCTTGGTACGGTCCAGGTTGAAAACTGTTTATCCCCCCAGACATGGATTATGGCATGGGACAGAACAACGGACATGTGAGGGATATTGTTATTTTTTATTTTTGTTTTATTACAGGAGATGAGGTCTTCAGTGGAATTAGGCGTTAGGTGAATATGACTGTTTGTTATTTTTACACAAAAATGGAAAAGTGTTTTATTTCAAATAAAAGACTTTATACTTGCTGTTTCTTTATTTACAATACAACTAAAGGATTAGTAATGGATAGGTGTCTTAGATGTCTAAAAGGCAAGTGTGAAGAGCCGGGCAAAGCGCCAGAATTGGCACATCTAATAGCTGCTATTCTTGATAATCAGCCTTGCTGAAGCTGACAGCTAGGGGTTGCAGTCCCCAGCTGTGAGTTTTGCCTGGCTGGTTATCAAAAATACAGGGGAACTAACATAATTTTTTTTAAATTAATTTATAGCGCAGGCACAGCTGTTGAATACACCCATCAGCAGCTCCCGCTATCGCTGTTATTAAAGGCAGCAGGCGTCAGCTGATGGGAGCAGTAGTCCCATCAGCCACCACCAATGACTGGCAGACTGGGGGTAAACTTTATACCTCCAATCATAGCTGCATGCTCACGCTGTCTTTTGACAGCATAGGAACTGTGTGTCTGACCGGTGGTGATGATTTTACCTCTGTACGGAAGCAATGTTTGCCGTGCTCTCATGCACATGACAGCATGGCAAATACTGGATCTTCGGGCCCCCCATTCAAGTGAATTGAGTCTGGCTTCCAGTCCATCCCGGGTACTGTTCTGGTACCCAAATCCGTAAGCGATTAAGTAAAACAAGTGACCTTTAAACATTTTCTGACAATGCATGTTATTGTATTGAGGCTGTAAAGCAACATGTGACAGAGATGGGCATTAATGAAGAAGTCAAGATTGGGCAAAAATCTTCAGGGATTCCATATACAATATTTATATAAAAAGTGGGAACATGAAGTGAAGAAGACACTAAGGCCGGGGTCACACTGGCGAGGAATACGGCTGAGTGAGAGGCGTTAAAAGCACGCATTACACACGGACCAATGATTCTCTATGGGGTCCCTCGCACCAGCCGTATATTTCTCATCCGTATTCTACGCTCCGTGCCAATCGCAGCATGCTGCGATTGTCAGCGTACTACGCCCGTACTACGCCAATGCAAGTCTATGGGCGCGCAAAAAACACGGATTACTCACGGACCACACATGTGACTTGCGAGAAATACGCACAAGGTGTCTTTTAGCAAAGCCGGCAATTCAGTGTGCGATACAGTAAACTCACACTGACAGTTTTAATAAAGAAACAAAAGAATAGATATAGACACATAGAATACATATACACTCACTGGCCACTTTATTAGGTACACCTGTCCAACTGTGTGTTAAGACTTAATTTCTAATCAGCCAATCACATGGCGGCAACTCAGTGCATTTAGGCATGTAGACATGGTCAAGACAATCTCCTGCAGTTCAAACCGAGCATCAGTATGGGGAAGAAAGGTGATTTGAGTGCCTTTGAACGTGGCATGATTGTTGGTGCCAGAAGGGCTGGTCTGAGTATTTCAGAAACTGCTGATCTACTGGGATTTTCACGCACAACCATCTCTAGGGTTTACAGAGAATGGTCCGAAAAAGAAAAAAAATCCAGTGAGCGGCAGTTCTGTGGCCGGAAATGCCTTGTTGATGCCAGAGGTCAGAGGAGAATGGGCAGACTGGTTCGAGCTGATAGAAAGGCAACAGTGACTCAAATTGCCACCCGTTACAACCAAGGTAGGCAGAAGAGCATCTCTGAACGCACAGTGCGTCGAACTTTGAGGCAGATGGGCTACAGCAGCAGAAGACCACACTGGGTACCACTCCTCTCAGCTAAGAACAGGAAACTGAGGCTACAATTTGCACAAGCTCATCGAAATTGGACAGTAGAAGATTGGAAAAACGTTGCCTGGTCTGATGAGTCTCGATTTCTGCTGCGACATTCGGATGGTAGGGTCAGAATTTGGCGTAAACAACATGAAAGCATGGATCCATCCAGCCTTGTATCAACGGTTCAGGCTGGTGGTGGTGGTGTCATGGTGTGGGGAATTTTTTCTTGGCACTCTTTGGGCCCCTTGGTACCAATTGAGCATCGTTGCAACGCCACAGCCTACCTGAGTATTGTTGCTGACCATGTCCATCCCTTTATGACCACAATGTACCCAACATCTGATGGCTACTTTCAGCAGGATAATGCGCCATGTCATAAAGCTCGAATCATCTCAGATTGGTTTCTTGAACATGACAATGAGTTCACTGTACTCAAATGGCCTCCTCAGTCACCAGATCTCAATCCAATAGAGCATCTTTGGGATGTGGTGGAACGGGAGATTCGCATCAGGGATGTGCAGCCGACAAATCTGCGCCAACTGTGTGATGCCATCATGTCAATATGGTCCAAAATCTCTGAGGAATGCTTCCAGCACCTTGTTGAATCTCTGCCACGAAGAATTGAGGCAGTTCTGAAGGCAAAAGGGGGTCCAACCCGTTACTAGCATGGTGTACCTAATAAAGTGGCCAGTGAGTGTATATATATATATACAGTCATATGTAAAAGTTTGGGCACCCCTATTAATGTTAACCTTTTTTCTTTATAACAATTTTGGTTTTTGCAACAGCTATTTCAGTTTCATATATCTAATAACTGATGGACTCAGTTATATTTCTGGATTCAAATGAGGATTATTGTACTAACAGAAAATGTGCAATCTGCATTTAAACAAAATTTGACCAGTGCAAAAGTATGGGCACCCTTATCATTTTCTTGATTTGAACACTCCTAACTACTTTTTACTGACTTCCTGAAGCACTAAATTGGTTTTGTAACCTCATTGAGCTTTGAACTTCATAGCCAAGTGTATCAAATCATGAGAAAAGGTATTTCAAGTGGCCACTTGCAAGTAGTTCTCCTATTCGATTCTCCAATAAAGAATGGCATCATGGGCTCCTCAAAACAACTCTCAAATGATCTGAAAACAAAGATTATTCAACATAGCTTTTCAGGGGAAGGATACAAAAAGTTGTCTCAGAGATTTAACCTGTCAGTTTCCACTGTGAGGAACATAGTAAGGAAATGGAAGAACACAGGTACAGTTCTTGTTAAGCCCAGAAGTGGCAGGCCAAGAAAAATATCAGAAAGGCAGAGAAGAAGAATAGTGAGAACAGTCAAGGACAATCCACAGACCACCTCCAAAGACCTGCAGCATCATCATGCTGCAGATGGTGTCACTGTGCATCGGTCAACAATACAGCGCATGTATAACGCCTTTTTGTATGACCAAACAACTCAATCTTTGTTTCATCAGTCCACAGGACCTTCTTCCAAAATGTAACTGGCTTGTCCAAATGTGCTTTTGCATACCTCAGGCGACTCTGTTTGTGTCGTGCTTGCAGAAACGGCTTCTTTCGCATCACTCTCCCATACAGCTTCTCCTTGTGCAAAGTGCGCTGTATTGTTGACCGATGCACAGTGACACCATCTGCAGCAAGATGATGCTGCAGGTCTTTGGAGGTGGTCTGTGGATTGTCCTTGACTGTTCTCACCATTCTTCTTCTCTGCCTTTCTGATATTTTTCTTGGCCTGCCACTTCTGGGCTTAACAAGAACTGTACCTGTGTTCTTCCATTTCCTTACTATGTTCCTCACAGTGGAAACTGACAGGTTAAATCTCTGAGACAACTTTTTGTATCCTTCCCCTGAAAAGCTATGTTGAATAATCTTTGTTTTCAGATCATTTGAGAGTTGTTTTGAGGAGCCCATGATGCCACTCTTCATAGGAGAATCAAATAGGAGAACTACTTGCAAGTGGCCATTTGAAATACCTTTTCTCATGATTTGATACACCTGGCTATGAAGTTCAAAGCTCAATGAGGTTACAAAACCAATTTAGTGCTTCAGGAAGTCAGTAAAAAGTAGTTAGGAGTGTTCAAATCAAGAAAATGATAAGGGTGCCCATACTTTTGCACCGGTCAAATTTTGTTTAAATGCAGATTGCACATTTTCTGTTAGTACAATAAACCTCATTTGAATCCAGAAATATAACTGAGTCCATCAGTTATTAGATATATGAAACGGAAATAGCTGTTGCAAAAACCAAAATTGTTATAAAGAAAAAAGGTTAACATTAATAGGGGTGCCCAAACTTTTACATATGACTGTATATATACACTCACTGGCCACTTTATTAGGTACACCTGTCCAACTGTGTGTTAAGACTTAATTTCTAATCAGCCAATCACATGGCGGCAACTCAGTGCATTTAGGCATGTAGACATGGTCAAGACAATCTCCTGCAGTTCAAACCGAGCATCAGTATGGGGAAGAAAGGTGATTTGAGTGCCTTTGAACGTGGCATGATTGTTGGTGCCAGAAGGGCTGGTCTGAGTATTTCAGAAACTGCTGATCTACTGGGATTTTCACGCACAACCATCTCTAGGGTTTACAGAGAATGGTCCGAAAAAGAAAAAAAATCCAGTGAGCGGCAGTTCTGTGGCCGGAAATGCCTTGTTGATGCCAGAGGTCAGAGGAGAATGGGCATACTGGTTCGAGCTGATAGAAAGGCAACAGTGACTCAAATTGCCACCCGTTACAACCAAGGTAGGCAGAAGAGCATCTCTGAACGCACAGTGCGTCGAACTTTGAGGCAGATGGGCTACAGCAGCAGAAGACCACACTGGGTACCACTCCTCTCAGCTAAGAACAGGAAACTGAGGCTACAATTTGCACAAGCTCATCGAAATTGGACAGTAGAAGATTGGAAAAACCTTGCCTGGTCTGATGAGTCTCGATTTCTGCTGCGACATTCGGATGGTAGGGTCAGAATTTGGCGTAAACAACATGAAAGCATGGATCCATCCAGCCTTGTATCAATGGTTCAGGCTGGTGGTGGTGGTGTCATGGTGTGGGGAATTTTTTCTTGGCACTCTTTGGGCCCCTTGGTACCAATTGAGCATCGTTGCAACGCCACAGCCTACCTGAGTATTGTTGCTGACCATGTCCATCCCTTTATGACCACAATGTACCCAACATCTGATGGCTACTTTCAGCAGGATAATGCGCCATGTCATAAAGCTCGAATCATCTCAGATTGGTTTCTTGAACATGACAATGAGTTCACTGTACTCAAATGGCCTCCTCAGTCACCAGATCTCAATCCAATAGAGCATCTTTGGGATGTGGTGGAATGGGAGATTCGCATCAGGGATGTGCAGCCGACAAATCTGCGCCAACTGTGTGATGCCATCATGTCAATATGGTCCAAAATCTCTGAGGAATGCTTCCAGCACCTTGTTGAATCTCTGCCACGAAGAATTGAGGCAGTTCTGAAGGCAAAAGGGGGTCCAACCCGTTACTAGCATGGTGTACCTAATAAAGTGGCCAGTGAGTGTATATGCATTCTATGTGTCTATATCTATTCTTTGGTTTGTGTTATAAACCCTGTCATAGGGCTCCATTATATGTCCATTTTGCAAGGCTGCAAGAAATTCTCGCCATACGGATTACATACGGATGCAGACATGCGCAAAATACGCGACCACACCTTGATTACGGATGACATACGGAGCACTGTTTAGGGGCCATTGATCCGTATTACGCATGTAAAATACTGACCGTATTTTGCGTTGGTTAGTGTGACCCCGGCCTAACGCTTTAAAAATAGTTGTACAATCACTTTTTGTTTGAAGAATCCTTTAAGGATAAGATGAAGGACCACCAGCGATCAGCTGCATTTTGTAAGAAAATATGGTAGTAAATGCTCAATTTCCCTACAGCACCACCGCAGGGAAATGGGGAATTACACCGTTCTTATAGAATCAATGGGCTCTCTGTGTTATGCCTGGACTTGTTGGGTCCTCCAGTGACTATTTGCTATGGATTATAGACTAGTGCCCTAGAAGCCTTTTAGATCAATTTATAGGGGTTGGAAACTTTCTAAATATATAATACATTTGTCTTAACATTAAAACTAAGGCAGATTGCTCATAAGTGGTGTTCAAAACTTGTGCACTTCAACACACTTTGGTATATAGTTATTAGACTGGGATTTCAGAGTAGCTTTGGCCATGACATAGGTCTTACGATCAAAGACTACTATATACTGCTGCTACATTGTACCATAGTGCAAGTAATTGGGGTGGCATTGTAACCCATGACTACAAGTAGGTTGCAAAAAATCCTTAAGAGAAACAAGGTGGCAATGACATATGGAGACATCTTGTGTTCCCTTAGCCTTACTTTCTAAATGCATCTAAATTAGACAGACAGTCCTTTGATGGAATTGGAATTGTGTAATACTTAATTTCCATGACGGTGACGCTGCAGGGAAACTAAACACCTACTGCCAGGTTTCCACATGCACTACATCTGATCACTGGAGTTCCTAGCCATGGAAAATTTTGTAATTACCTTATTCTAAAATGAATCAGGATTGTGTATTGAATGAAGCCTGGCCTTTCAAAGACGTGGATGAAATACATAAGAAGTCAACAACAGGCCTTTGTCATCGAGTTTTATGTGCTATTTCTTGTAAGAATCCATAAGTGTTACAAAAAGCTATATCTGCAAGTTAAAAAGTTTTTGATGGAGGAGGTATGGCTGCTAATAGTCTTCAGACAGGGGTATAATGACTGCGGTTGCAAAGGTTGCAAATGGGCCAGTGCGGGGTCCACCAACACCAGCGCAAACTTCAACTGGATGTAAATCTAAGGGTACACATTCAGCTGAAGTGCAATACAGGCTGCTGACCAATCAGAGGCCAGCAGCTTACATCGGCATGCACGTGACTAGGGGCGCATGACAGTGACATCATATACTCCCGTTGCTTGCATGCTGAAGTCAGATGCCAGCTTCAAAAAAGGACACTGGGTTATGGGGGAGCGGAGGGAAGGTGAGTATAATTGTTTATTTTTTCTATGCATTAACGGCACAGAATGGGTTGCATATACCAGAATGGGGCCCAGGATAGGGGAAATATATACAAGGATAGGGCAGGATGGAAGGCATATATACCACGATGGTGGGCATATGTATATACCAGGATGTGGCCAGGATGAGTGACATATATACCAGAATGGGGGACATATATACTAGGATGAAGGACATATATATAAGAATGGAGGACTGTTAAAATCTTGCACCGTGGCTCATTGGATTCTAGTTACAACATTGGCAGAAAACATGTCACCAACATCACTAGAACACTAACAGTCCAGATGGTAAGTATACATTTTATTTTTTTATATGGGGCACTTTTGAGTTAAAGAAGGGGTCTTCCAGTAGTTGATAACCTCATTATAGGAGTTCTCCGAGAATGTGATAAAATTGCCCCATCATGTAATTCAAACTGTAGCGCCCTTCCTTGTTACGTGTCAGGACAGCTGCCGAGACTTGTGTCTTAACTGACAGAGGAGCTGTTTTGTAAGCATGCATATCAGAGCTGCTGAAGTGGTGTATGTTAGAAAAAGAAATAAATCTCCTCGGCTGACTGGGCACAGAGGACTGAGACAGGAGAAAAAAATAATTTGTGATCAGCCTGCCAAGGAGATTAATTTTTTCTTATGTCACAGCCCTTCTCCTCGGGTCACAGAGGTAAGAGTACTTACAATATAGGTCTTCTGTCAGTTGAGACACAGGTCTTTGGAGCTGTATTTTTTCAGACTGCAGTCCATCCTGACACATGACTAGGACAGTTTGTCATTTGAAGTACATGAAATACATGATGGTGGCCATTTTAGCATACTTGCAGAAAGTCTTTAAGGTGCTAAGGAAGATTATCTTTGTGATATGGACCTTCGATTTTAAAAACTAGCATCAGACAAATGTCATTAGTGTACAGAGAGGTACACCACTCCTCCCTCACACTGTTTAGACTCTGATCCCAGTCATGCAAATCAGCTGCTATTCATTTTAGTTGAGCTAATCTGCAGTACCCTGGATCAGCCACTAAGCAGTGTGATGGAGCTGTGCAGTTTTGCAGAGTACAGTATTTATAACTAACCATTGTTAGAGCTCCTAGTATCTGATGATCTGGGGTGCGAGGTGTTAGAACATGCACATCTCAGGCAGCTCTGGTATACTGTATATGCTTACAATACAGCTCCTCTGTCAGTTGAGACACAGTTCTCAGCAGGTGTACTGACACAGAAGGGCTGCAGTTTGAATTATGTGATGGGGCAATTTTATCACATTCTAGGAGAATCCCTTTCAAGGGGTTATGAACTAGAGGAAAACTCTTTTTTAAACACCCCATGTAAAATAAAATGTATAAACACCTTATGATATGACCAAAGAAAAAATTATCAATATAAAAGTGGTGGAAACCCCCTTTAAACTGAACTCATATTATACCCCTATGTTTTTTTCATAGATGTATTCATCATAAGAGCAAAAACAGATTCTTCATTGTTTCACTAGTCAAAGTAATGCTACATGAAGATACTGATAAAATAGCCTTATGGTCATTTGGTGAGTTGATTTGTTTCCTACATTATGCACCGTTTTCATTATCCTAATTAGCTAGGGCTGCTAACTGCCATTTGGAAACATCTACTAATGCAGTTTGTAAAAGCTAGCAAATTGTGTTGGCAAATATGATCCCAGTTGTCAGAATACGTTTAGCCCTTACTATTGTCTCATCTGTATTCCCATTTACATATAGCCTAGTTCCAAGTCCAAGGTAATTCCATGGAGTAGCGGGATACAAATTGCAACTGGCTGTGCGTGTCCTTGGCACCTGTTTGGTCATTTCAAGGCCAAGTGGTTTTTGTGTTAAATTACTGTGTTGATTTCCTAATGCACGGAGCAAATCCATGACTACATTTACCTAGAGGTTCAGAACTTGTGTTTTAGCCACCGTTTTTCATACTTCCCTGAACATCTATGTAAATAATGTGATTGAAATGACTGTCTGGCACGCTGCTCGAAATGTCTGCTCACAGCCAACATGCCAAATGTCTACCACTAAGAAAGTTTAGTATAGGGATGGATACATAGAACAAAAAGTTGAAGTACCAGTCATTTCCCTGACCTTTTTAGAGACGTTTTCCCATTTGGATCATCTGGACAACCACTGTGGATAGGTCCTACTAATGGACATTGATGTCATACAGGGAGAAAACCTTCCAAAGACCTCCCTTAGAAAAAATTGGTAGAAAAAGTTCTGAAATTATTCTTCTTGAGATGATTTTTCTTTTACATGACAAAAAACAGGCATTTTAACATAGGTGTGTAGACTTTTTTTTTACATCCAATGTATTTGCCTGGAGTTTCAGGAGCTATAGATCGCATATTAAAGGGGTTGTCTAACTTGTCTATAATAAGACAAATCCTTTAAGAGACATTGGCTATACAACAATAGTACTAAAAAATATTCAAGGAACTCCAATCTAAAGACATTTAGGTCTACCTGCATGATGCCCTATTAAAGATACCCCTCCATAAGCCAAACAGAGAGCTATGCAATGAGTATGAACTATGAAACCACCATTTGTTGTAGACTATTATGCATGTAATTTTATTTCAAGTTCACATAAGGACTGTCACCAAGTTTTTGCCACCCAATCTGAGAGCAGCATGAAGAACAGATAGAGCTCCTGATTCCAGTGATGTCTCACTTATTTGTCTGGTTGTTGCACTCAGATGTGGTGGCAAAAAACTTTACAGATTTCTTTTAAGTGTACACTCACACTAGCATAGATTTTCTCACGCAAGAGAATCGGGCCCATTATGCTAATGACACTCAGCTCAAACTCTGAGCTGAGTTTTCACAGGGCAATGTGCTACTGAGACAAATGATTTCAGTTCTTGCTAAACAATCCAATTACTCGATGAATAGACAGCATTTTCCTCATTTAGTATAATGCATCCAATAGTCTCCCATATAGTATAATGCACCCAGTAGTCTTCCATGTAGTATAATGCACCCCATAGTCCTCCATACAGTATTATGTACTCCACATAGTCCTCCATATAACATAAAACACTCCCCATAGTTCTCAATATAGTATAAAGCATCCCGTAGTCCTTCATATTGTATAATGCACTCCCATAGTCCTCCATATCATACAATTCACTCCCAATAGTATAATGCACCCCAAAGTCCTTCATATAGTATAATTCATTCCCTATAGTACTCATAGTCCTCCATACAGTATAATGCATCCCTATAGTCATCTATACAGTATACAGTATAATGCAGCACCCATCTATGTATATAAAGCTGAGTGTATGTATGTGTATATGCATCAAGCCACGCCCACTCCACATAGCCCCACCCACTGGCAGAGGGAAAGTGCGGGACATGGGTGGAAAGCCGAGCTGTGAGGGAGAGAGAGGGACATGGATGAGAACGGGGCTGCGGAGGCATAGAGGGAGACGGTGCATGGATAGTGGGGCTGTGGAGGGAGAGAGTGAGGCTGTGGAGGGAGAGAGTGGGGCTGTGGAGGGAGAGCGGGACACAGATGGAGAGCGGGGCTGTGGAGGGATAGAATGTGATGACGCATGGAGAGCGGGGCTGCAGAGGGAGAGAGCAAGATGGCGGGTAGAGAGCTGGGCTGCGTAAGGAGAGAGCATGATGGCAGGTGGAGAGCAGGGCTGTTAAGGGAGAGAGCGGGATGCAGGTGGAGAGCTGGGCTGCTGAGGGAGAGAGCGGGATGGCCAGTGGAGACAGGGGCTGCGGAGAAAGAGGGCGGTACAGCCAATGGAGACAGGGGCTGCTGAGGGAGAGAACAGGGCTGTGGAGGGAGAATGCGGGATGTTGATTGGAGAGTGGGGCTGTAGAATGAGAGAGTGTGACGGTGGATGGAGAGCTGGGCTGCGGAGAGAGACCGTGGGGCTGCAGAGCAAAAGCGGGGCTATTGAGAGAGACCAGGACAGCCAGTGGAGACAGGGGCTGCCGAGGGAGAGAGTGGGACGGCGAGTGGAGAGTGAGGCTGCAGAGGGAGAGAGCGGGATGGCGAGTGGAGAGCAGGGCTGCGGAGGGAAACAGCGGGAGGGTATATATCCCCTGTGGCTTATACTAATATAATCATTATAAAATGTTATACCTGACCACAGTTAGTTACGATGCCCAAGCAACGCTGGGCTCTTCAAATAGTATAGCAAAATGCACTCAGAATAATCCCTGATAGAGAATAATGCAGCTTTCATATAGTATACATAGTATAATGTACTCCCCATAGTCCTTGATAGACTATAATGCAGCACCCATAAATTATAACGCACTCCCAATAGAGTATAACACAGCCCCCATAGAGTATGATGCAGCTCCCACAGAGTATAATGCAGCCCCCATAGAGTATAATGCAGCCCCATAGAGTATAATGCAACCCATATAGTATAATGCCGTCTCAAATAATATAATGCATACCTGATATTCCTTCAGTATTATGGTCTCTGTGACAGATTGCACAGGGGAAGTGGTGTGTTGCCTTCTCTCTCCTCTGGGGAGGGGAGAGAAGGACCCAGCAGGGATCGGCTCTCTGGCACCACCACTTGCCCCAGGTCAGTCAGGAAACTGCACCGAGGGCAAATAGTCACTGGAAAGGCTTCCCTTAAAGGTACAAGTTATTAAGGCGCTCCCAGTGAGGGGGAATACATATCACCAGTCCAGGCTGGGGATATATACAGCTCTGGCAAAAATTAAGAGACCACTGCATAGTTTTATAAAAATCAGCTTCTCTACATGTCTGACAGCCATTCCATTCCAGTGTCAGTTTAATTCCAACCAGAGTTCACCTCATTCTACTTAATGTGCTTCTGATTAGGTGATTACCTGAACCAAATCATATTTATCAAAGGAATGTATAAAAAAACCTTGCTGTGGTGTTCACAATCCTCTTGCAATAGGACAAGCTGGATGGCAAAATAAATGCTAGTAATATCCCAAAAGTAATAGGAATGAAAAAAATAACTTTTAACCATGCCAAAGTCTTGAGTGAGGAAAAGAAGGGATCAATTCTGGCTTTACTAGCAGAGGGACACAGTGAGCATCATGTTGCCTCCATCCTTAAAATTTCTAAGATGGCAGTCCATTACAACAAGGTCAAGCAGCAGACATTGGGGAAAACAAAGCTACAGACCAGCAGAGGGCGAAAACGACTCTCCACTGACCAGGATGACCGTCATCTTATTCGAATGTCACTCAGCAACTGCAGGATGACATCAAGTGACCTACAGAAGGAATGGCAAATGGCAGCTGGGGTAAAGTGCACAGCAAGAACAGTCACTATCAGGCTCCTAGAGGCAGGGCTCAAGTCTTGTAAAGATAGAAAAGAGCTTTTCATCAATGAGAAGCAAAGGAGAGCCAGGCTGAAGTTTGCCAAAGACCATAAGGATTGGACCATACAGGACTGGAGTAAGGTAATCTTCTCTGATGAGTGTAATTTTCAGCTTTGCCCAACACCTGGTCGTCTAATGGTTAGACAGAGACCTAGAGAGGCATACAAGCCACAGTGTCTTGCACCCACTATGAAATTTGGTGGAGGATCATTGATGATCTAGGGATGCTTCAGCAAGGCTGGAATTGGGCGGGTTAATCTTTGCGAAGGATTTATGAATCAAGCCGCATACAAGGTTATCCTGGAAAAACAGTTGATTCCTTCTGCTCAGGCAATGTTCCCCAACTCTGAGGAATGGTTTTTCCAGCAGGACAATGCACCATGCCACACAGCTAGGTCAATCAATGTGTGGATAAAGGACAACCAGATCAAATCCCTGTCATGGTCAGCCCAATCTCCAGACCTGAACCCTACTGAAAACCTCTGGAAGTGTAGGAGAATATAAAGTTTACCCCTTTAAGTTGTTCATATTGGTCTATATACAATATATATATATATATATAGTATGATGTTTTATTATACGTATAGTTTATTATTGCTGCTATGTATATAGTTTTCCTAGGGAAAGTGTAGTACTTAAATTCAGCCACTAGATGGGGCATTTTAGGCTTTAGTGGCTCAAATAGGAATCTCACATAGTGTATATAGTTAACAGTCAAAACATAGGAGGGGTCAACTGCAGTTAAAAAAGAAGGGGTTTCCTGACTACAGTCAGATGGGCCACGGTGCCCAAATCGCCTTCATGGGCTTCAGTGCCCAGGATTATAGCACAGACTAAAGTGTCCAGAATCGCAGCAGTGACCATGCATCATTATGATAAGTGAGGAGCTCAGCCATCTGCAGTAACAGGCCAGGAAAGCAGCAAGACAGAACTATAGTGGGCTACAGCAGTGTAGTGCAAAAGCTGAAGGAAAGGCCAGGAGAGTACAGGGATGCAGGAGTGTTATGAATGGGTCACCGAGGAGGAAAACAAGACCAAGCCAAGTCACAGAAAACCAGAGAGGTTGGTAACTACGCGGATTGCAGACCCCTGATCCTAACCACACAACTAACAGCAGCCGTGGAGCGTACCTACGATGATTCTAAATGCCTCGTCACAACTGGAGGACTAAATAAGCCTAAAGCAAGAAAAGGGGAAATCTAAAACTGCCCCAGAGCAGACCCCAAAAGAATAGACAGCCCCCACACATGTATTGACGGTGAGACAAGATGAAAACACGAACACAGGTAGAAAAATAGGCTGAACAAACGATGGGGCCCACACTAGCTAGAAAGGACAGGAAAGGAAAGATACTGTCTGCAATCACGCCAAAAAAAACCTGCAAAAATGTTCAACACTTCTGATAGCAAAAAATACCCTGAAGTCACTAGACTTCTCCCACTATATCAGCACTCTGGCATATTCTGAGAACAGAGCAAAAAGAGGCCAATCTAATAAGGGTAAAAAAGCAAACTGGCACATACAGTGACATAAGAGTGGAAATTCAGCACAGCCCCAGCCGGGGCTGGCTGACCACACAGAAAACTGAATAGACCAAACCAAATCAAATGTGAACATTAGCAAAGATAACTTAGCTTGAGAAGGCAAGAACTGAGCTGGAAACTAAGACCTTAGGAGGCATGTAAAAAATCACCAGCATGGGAATAGGGAGTCGGCTGTCTTAAATCCAGTCTGAGACTCCAGATGTCCACTCCTCTTCCTCGTTATCAGGTGGCAGGTCTCCGTTAATTAGATCAGCTTCGCTACCTCCTGCCACTACCAGAGGGAGCTCGGAAAGAGACCTCACAACTCCTCTGTCAGCACAACCAGCTCCCTCACCAGAAACCAGAGGCAGACCAGAAAATGAGTTCACAACAGTACCCCCCCTTGAGGAGGGGTCACCAAACCCTCATCCACGCCACCAGGCATGAACCAATCTATTGGCATGAATGTCAGAGGCAGAGAGCCAAGAATTATCCTCCTGGCCATAACCCTTCCATTTGACCAAATACTGGAGTCTCCGTCTAGCCAAACGAGAATCCAATATTTTCTCTACCTCATATTCCACATTGCCTTCAACCAATACAGGGTCAGGAGGCGCCGCCACAGGAACTACTGGCTCAACAAACCTCTTCAACAGAGATTTGTGCAATACGTTATGGATCTTAAACGTAACTGGAAGAGCCAATCGAAAAGAAACAGGATTAAGAATCTCCAAGATCTTATAAGGTCCAATAAATCTTGGCTTGAACTTTGGGGACGCAACCTTCATAGAGATATTCTTTGACGACAACCAAACCATATCACCCACTTTAAACCGGGGACCAATGGTCCTATGCCGGTTGGAAAACCGCTGGGCTTTTTCCTGAGAAAGTGACAACTTATCCACCACTTGGTCCCAAATCTGCTGCATTCTCTCTACCACAGTGTCCACACCCGGGCAGGCCGAAGATTCCTCTTGCCCAGAAGAAAATCGAGGATGAAACCCAAAGTTACAGAAAAAGGGCGACATCAAAGCGGCAGAACTAGCTCTATTGTTTAGCGCGAATTCGGCCAAGGGCAAAAATGAGACCCAGTCATCCTGATCAGCAGATATAAAACATCTTAAATAGGACTCCAAAGTCTGGTTTGTTCTCTCAGTCTGCCCATTGGTCTGAGGATGAAACGCAGAGGAGAAAGATAACTGAATTCCCAGATTGGAACAAAAGGCTTTCCAGAATCTGGAAACAAACTGGACTCCTCTGTCCGACACAATGTTCTCAGGAATCCCATGCAACCGAACCACCTGTTGTAAAAACAAGGGCACCAACTCTGAGGAAGATGGCAACTTTGGGAGTGGTGCAAGATGGACCATCTTAGAAAATCTATCACAAATCACCCAGATAACAGTCATTCTCTGAGAGACAGGAAGATCAGAAATAAAATCAATTGAGATATGGGTACATGGCCTCTTGGGCACCGGCAGGGGCATCAACAACCCACTAGAATGAGAACAGGGTTTAGACCGAGAACAAGTCCCACAGAACTGCACAAAATTCCTGACATCACGAGATAAGGCAGGCCACCAAAAAGATCGACTCACCAAATCTCTGGTACCAAAAATACCTGGATGACCAGCCAATGCGGAGCAATGAACTTCAGACATCACTCTCTTCCTCCACTGGTCAGGAACATACAATTTACAATTTTCCCATAGGAGAGTTGGGTCGCCCTCCCAGGGCTGTGGGGTACTCGGTACTGGGCCGGTGTCGGCGGGATGTGTCACAGCAGCGGTGACCCGGTCCATGGCCCTGGGCGCCCAATTAATGGGGGAAATTGAATGGTAGAATGTAGTGAATGGAATAGTTTGTGACGCCACCTGTGGTGTTCGGCAAGTGAGATGTTAGGCCGACGCTGCATGCAGATCCTCTGGGGCTGGTGGTGTGTTGCAGCCAAGATGGTGAAGCTCCCCACAGGTGGAGCTGTAGCCCCAGGGCAGTGTAGATGTAGGGAAAGAGGAGAGGCACAAGCAATGTAGTAGCTGGTACCCAGATGTAGCGGTGCTGGGTGCGTTGGCGCAAGAATGAATGGAGGACACCAGGGCTTGTAGTTCCAAAGCTTTACTCACAGTCTGTAGTACACACAGGTGCCTGCCTCCGTGCCGTGTCCTCCGGGTCAGGGACTCAGTCAACCTCCAGGCAAGATGGAATGCTCCCTTCCAACGCTCCGCCAACATGTACCTTTCTGAACGTCTCCTCTTATAGCGCCTTTAAGAGTGAAGATCTCCTAGTACTGAGTTACACTGGAGTTCCTCCTGACAGATGTTCCCAAGAACTCTACTTATACGGCAGACAGCTGTAGCCTGCTTCGGGGACTCCTCACTCCTGAGTCCCGACTCACTATCCAAGTTGCTGTTGTGCCCCATGTCTAAGATGGGAGTAGTGCATTTACAGCCCACTACTCCACCAGTGTTTGCTGCAGAACCATTAGTGTCCATACAACCTCGGGGACCGGGCCCCGGCCTTGCGCTTAGAACTGCTAGGCAGGGTTCTTCCTCTAACCCACATCCTCTGTGTTCCCTTTTACTCCTACGTTCCGTACTTGTCTTTCTTTCTTATGGAAGCTCAGGCTTCAGTTCAATGTCTTTCTCCTTCTTTCCTTTCCCATGCCAGCAGACCAGGATCACTCAGGTCTGCTGCAGCACCTCCTTCCTCCAGCCCTCCCTCAGGGATCTGCTTTCCTCACTCCTCTCTGAGTGGCTTCCTCTCTCAGACTGACCCGTAATCCTAAACATTCCCGCTCTTTTATGTATTCTCAACTCCACCCGCCTCCCAGCACGTTTAGTGTTCCAAGCAGGGAACCACCAAAGGTGCTCTGCTACTCTCTAAGCAAGGAGCCGCAATGTGGCTTTGCTGAACTACTCTGTTGTGTGGGATGCGAGTGTTGGAGCGTGGTCAGGAGCCTCCAACTTACCTGGATGGTGGGGCACCACACTTCAGGAGGAGGTGCAGTACCTCTGTGGCGACTGAGCCTCAGGGGCGCCACAACAGCGCTCAGGTTTATCTTCCTGAAATTCCTCCAGGGCGTGTCTCAAATCAGGCGAAATGGCAGAAAGAACTACCCCCTCACCTAGGATGGTAGTAGGCTCGGTCACAATAAGAGAATCAGCAAAGAAACTCCTAGAAAGGGCGTGTGCCTTAACATTCTTAGTGCCAGGAAGAAAAGAGACCACAAAATTAAAACACATGAAAAACAAGGCCCACCTAGCCTGTCTAGGATTCAAGCATTTGGCCGACTCCAGATAAATCAAATTCTTGTAGTTGGTGAGGACCACAACTTGATGTCTAGCTCCCTCCAACCAATGTCTCCACTCTTCATATGCCCATTTCATGGCCAACAATTCCCGATTCCCCACGTCATAGTTGCGTTCAGATGGGGAGAACTTTCGAGAAAAGAAAGCACAGGGATTCAGTTTAGAAGTCACAGGATCTTTTTGGGACAAAACAGCTCCCTTACCAATCTCAGAAGCATCCACCTCCACCTGAAATGGAAGTGAGACATCAGGTTGCCGTAAAACCGGAGCAGAAGTGAACCTCCGCTTAAGCTCCTGAAATGCCGAGACAGCCTCGGGAGACCAATTGAGCACATCAGCGCCCTTCTTGGTCAGATCAGTCAATAGTTTGACAATACCAGAAAAATTACCAATAAATTTACGATAGAAATTAGCAAAACCCAAAAACTTCTGGAGAGCCTTCAAAGAAGTGGTCTGAACCCAATCATAAATGGCCTGTACCTTGGCCGGGTCCATTTCAATAGTCGACGGAGAAAAAATAAATCCCAAAAATGAAATCCTCTGTACACCAAAGAGGCATTTCGATCCCTTAACAAACAGGGAATTCTCCCTCAAAATCCGGAACACAGTCCGGACATGTTCCACATGAGAATCCCAATCACTGGAAAAGATCAAAATATCATCCAGATAGATGATCAAAAACTTATCCACAAAGTCCCGGAAAATATCATTCATAAAGGATTGGAAGACAGAAGGGGCATTAATGAGCCCAAAAGGCATCACCAGGTACTCAAAATGTCCCTCCAGAGTATTAAACGCCGTCTTCCATTCATCCCCATGCTTGATGCGAATAAGATTATACGCCCCCCTGAGGTCAAGCTTAGTAAAGCAGCAGGCACTTTTAACTCTGGAAAATAAATCAGACATCAGGGGTAACGGGTACCGATATTTAACCGTCATCTTGTTAAGGGAACGATAGTCAATACAAGGTCTTAATGAACCATCTTTCTTGGCCACAAAAAAAAACCCAGCACCTAAGGGTGAAGAGGATGATCTAATATAACCCTTCTCCAACAACTTCTTAATATAGGATCGCATAGCATCATGTTCAGGTACTGATAAGTTGAAAAGCCGACCCTTGGGAAATTTACACCCAGGCATCAACTCAATTGCACAGTCATATTTCCTATGAGGAGGCAGAGACGCAGACTTACTCTCACTAAATACCTCAGAAAAATCAGCCAAATAGTCAGGAATATCATGAGACTGAGGAGAGGTGGAGAAAACAGGAGTGTCCCTAAAAACACACTGACAACCCCAACTAACCACAGACACAGATTTCCAATCCAAAACTGGATTTTGTGTTTGAAACCAGGGAAAACCCATGCAAATTGTGCAGCACCAAAAATTTACAATTTTCTTGGTGGTCTGGGGCAACTCGCATTATCACCTGGGTCCAAAACTGAGGTTTATTCTCCGCCAAAGGAGTAGCATCAATACCCCTCAAAGGAATTGGCGTCCGCAGAGGTATCATAGGAAAACCACAACGCTTAGCAAAGTCCAAATCCATCAGATTAAAAGCTGCTCCTGAATCTACAAAAGCCTTAGCGGAAAATGTGGATAAGGAGCAGATCAGAGTAATTGCCAAAAGAAGCTTAGGTTGTACACTGCCCACAGCAAATGTGTGTGCAAATCATTTCTCTCGTTTAGGGCAGACAGAAATAGTATGAGAGGCGTCTCCACAGAAAAAACACAGCTTATTACGCCTTCTAAACTCCTGATGTTGCGCCCTAGACAAAACCCTATCACATTGCATAGGTTCAGACGTTTGTTCAAAAGATGGCAACGCCTCTCATGTAGTTTTACGTTCACATAAACACCGATCAACTTGAATGGCTAATGACATAGAATCATCAAGACCAGAGGGAACAGGAAATCCCACCATCATATCTTTTACGGTCTCTGATAAACCCCAAGGCTTGAAAAAATGCATCCACATTAGTCAGAATAGGATTTCAGGTGTCAGAGATAAAGCACATTCCTGAGGATCGCCGTGCAGCAAGGAGATGACAATTTTAACCTGCTGCACAGAGCTCCCCGATGAGTTAGGCTTCAAAGCAAGAAATAATTTAAAATTATTCTTAAAATTCAAAAATTTAGACCGATCCCCAGAAAACACATCAGGAGAAGGGATCTTTGGTTCAACAGCATGTGACTGAGCGAGATAGGCGGAAATTCCCCGCACTTCAGCAGCGAGCTGCTCCACACGATCAGACAATTGATTAATCTCCATTATAGAAAAAATCCTCCTACAGCCCCAGAGAAAAAGAGGAAAAAATACATAAAAAAAAATTCTGACACTTTTTTTTTTTTAACAATTCTTTCCTTCTTTTGAGTACCCTAGAATCTGCGGTATGGCTGGAGATTCTGTTATGAATGGGTCACCGAGGAGGAAAACAAGACCAAGCCAAGTCACAGAAAACCAGAGAGGTTGGTAACTATGCGGATGGCAGACCCCTGAGCCTAACCATACAGCTAACAGCAGCCGTGGAGCGTACCTACGATGATTCTAGACGCCTCGTCACAACCGGAGGACTAAATAAGCCTAAAGCAAGAAAAGGGGAAATCTAAAACTGCCCCAGAGCAGACCCCAAAGGAATAGACAGCCCCCACACATGTACTGACAGTGAGACAAGATGAAAACACGAACACAGGTAGGAAAATAGGCTGAGCAAACGATGGGGCCCACACTAGCTAGAAAGGACAGGAAAGGAAAGATACTGTCTGCAATCACGCCAAAAAACCCTGCAAAAATGTCCAACACTTCTGATAGCAAAAAATACCCTGAAGTCACTAGACTTCTCCCACTATATCAGCACTCCTGAATATTCTGAGAACAGAGCAAAAAGAGGTCAATCTAATAAGGGTCAAAAAGCAAACTGGCACATACAGTGACATAAGAGTGGAAATTCAGCACAGCCCCAGCCGGGGCTGGCTGGCCACACAAAAAACTGAATAGACCAAACCAAATCAAATGTGAACATTAGCAAAGATAACTTAGCTTGAGAAGGCAGGAACTGAGCTGGAAACTAAGACCTCAGGAGGCAGGGAAAAATCAACCAGCATGGGAATAGGGAGTCGGCTGTCTTAAATCCTGTCTGAGACTCCAGATGTCCACTCCTCTTCCTCATTATCAGGTGGCAGGTCTCTGTAAATTAGATCAGCTTCGCTACCTCCTGCCACCACCAGAGGTAGTCCGGAAAGAGGCCTCACAACTCCTCTGTCAGCACAACCAGCTCCCTCACCAGAAACCAGAGGCAGACCAGAAAATGAGTTCACAACACAGGAGACTCCATGATGTAGCAACTTATCGCATGGGCTAATGCCCTCAGATCAAAGGCGAAATGGCTGAGGGAATCCCCAACCACAGTGAGTGTAAGCAGAATGGATGCTGCATTACCGTTAAAGGCGGTAGGTCCCCATAATGTACTGGAGGCCATAGGAAGTACCACAGGAGAAGCTATGACAGTACAGAAGGGCAGGTTACTCGCCATGTGGCAACTGACTTTGGGAACAGATGATCTGATGTCTGGAGCGAAACAAGAAGCGGAGTGTTTAACCATGGCAGAGCTAAACAGGGAGGACACTGAGGAACCGCATGATACGGTCCGACCCGGAAGCGTGCTGTGTGACAGTGAGAGAAGTACAGTGAAAGAGGAAGAAATGTGTAATGTTGGACATGTGCATAATACTGTGAAATACTTGGATGTGCTGAGAAATCAAAACAGTAAAGTTGTTCAGTTTCAAGTTGAAATGGACTGTGTCTCAATCCATGCAAAATCATATGCAGACAGCCTTCAGTGGCACAGAAGAGATCCTGATGATGCTGGACCTGAAGTCACAGGTATGCTGATTAGTGGACATTATTTTCATGTGATGGGAGGCCAGGGCCTAGAAGCCCAGGTGTCCTCAGCCATGACTACAGCCCTGTCCCTCCCTCACATGTAATCAAGAAGAAGGTGGATAGTCACAAGCCATCAAACAAAAAACTGCTTTAATTTTTGTACCAGGAGGTGGCATAAGGTCACCCAAAAGCAGTTTGAAAGACTGGTGGAAAGCACCTTAAGCTCCGCCTACTTCCACATGCATCCTGCGTCATCCTGCGTATCTATCTTTAACATTGGGTACGCAGGGACTTACATTGTATGTTGATGTGTCCGCCTGCGTCGTTTTGACATGCCCGTTGAACACAACATGTTGCATTTTTGTGCGTTCGGCGGGCAGGTCAAAACGACGCACGCGATGACGTGTACCCAATATTAAAGATAGGTACGCAGAACGATGCAGGACGCATGGGGACGTAGGTCCCTGGGCTGGGCCGCCTCCCTCCTCCCATATCTGAGAGCATGATTTTCCAGACAGAACCGTGGATGGCCCATAACTTTCCGCCTGTAGTTCCAAATGGGTCAGCGGCAATGCCCCTGGGTTCCACTGGATTTTATCTGTGCAGGGAGACAAAATATGGCTACTGTATTTAATTCCTGGTAGCTATGCTTTATAACTCCATAACGCAGGGTTCTGGAGGTGGCTAAATGGCATGGTCTTGTGGGGAAAGGAATACTGATTCCAATTATGTGCTCGGCTAGGTTCAGAGATATTGTATTCTTTTATTATAGGTCATTTTCTAGATTCCATATCTCAGATCCTTGCACTGGTTAGCCTGAGATCTGTTTGCCAGGATAGCAGCCTGAGTCAAACAAAGGAAGCCAGTTTGCTTGTAGCTGCAAGAATTCACACCCCTGTGCTAAATGATGTACACAGGATCTATGTCTCCCATGGAGAGAGCTTCAATCTAGAGTTAAATAAGAAAAACAATGAATTGTCTTGTGGAATCCCAAGGATGGGGGGGCTGAGTTGGGAGCATGTATTCTGAACCACAGCATCTGGTAGAGAGTTCCATCAGATAGGAAGATGATATCAAGTAGATATCATTTTCCTATATCTCACAGTCACCATGTACTCACTGATTTCAAAATAAATAAATACAATGCTCACCTCTCCTCGTTCCTCCGCTACTCTGGTCTCTGCAGTGTGTCATCTCAATAGCTCCTCTGCTCAGCTGGCGCACGATGAAGTGACATCATTGCGCCCACTGCGTCACCTGACGCTCTCTCCTCTATCATTGATTTCCACTGTATTAGCATCTATGATGCTGAAACAGTTGAATACGGGGGGAGGCAGAGCCAGTGCTGGCGCCAGGCCCCCACTGACTCACAGTACCCATAGCAGTGGCACACCACTGGCTGAGGGTCCTGGGGTAGTGGTGGCCATAGGCAAATGCCTAGTTTGCCTGCCCCTAACGCCGGCCCTGGTTATATGTGATATAGGCACCAAAATATTTCCCCACCCACATGCCTATAAAGTACTACTCCTTGGTGATAATCATATTCTGTAGATTACTAAAGTATCCATAAGAATCATTCACTTTTTTTCTTAGTTAGAATATGTTTTACAGGCTTTGTAACAAATGTGACAGCACAAAGTCTGAAACCCACATTTATATTTAGCAAGTGAACCACACGTGTGAACGCTTTACTCTGTACACTAAACTACTATGACTAATCTTGCTATCTGGGACATCACAAGAAAGAGACCGACATGGACCAGGTTCACACAGATTGTAAAGTGAGAAGTATATAAGGCCCCGTGCTCACGGTCATATGCAAAGACCATGTCCGCTGACACACATATCCCCCATGTTAAAAACTAATTGTCCCCTTAAAGCTAATAACCAGTTAGACCACGACTGCAATCATAATTTTCTGATGACTTGTGATGAGACTTTTCCTCTTGTGGTGTAGTAACCACTGAGTCCGCTAGGGGGCGCTGTGTGGATGTCCCAGGAGAAAGGATGAATGGCAGAATATGGAATGGCCATTATGTATCCCAAAGTGGGTGGCTTTGGGATGGAGACTTATGTGTTGTTCAGCAATGATATTGCTGAGGTGTTGTTTCAATGTGTAAGGGAGAAGTCTCCAGGTAACTAGAGAGATGGGCGACCTGGTTACCTACAAACCCACCCAGCGGGTGTGTTTAAAGCACTGTTGGAAAGAGTGTGTAAATGCTTGAAGGACCTGTGATGAGGTCAGAGTCATGTGACCCGGTGGGCGGGGCTATGAACCATATAATGTGGCCAGGGTAGGTCACAGGTGGTGAATGCTTGGACCCGGTTGGTCCAGTGTGGTTGGTCCCGCTGAGATGGGGCTTCCTGCCTGACAGCACGTGTGGACGCTGTGAGTAATGGCTGCAAGTGCCTGAGAGTTCCCTGAAGGGAATGAATGTCTGCAGTATGGAGAAGCAACCATGAGAGAACCCTGACGGGGTGAGATATAACTGTGAGGCTGAAAAGCCTGCGTATTGGACATTGCTAACAGAGTGAAGCTCTGTCATGGACGCTATGCCGTTTATATATTGCTGGTCATGGTTTATGATGTTTAATAAACCACATGGACTATACTGGTTTATGGAAAACCTGTGCTGGATCTCATTTTGTGGCTGCCAAGCGAGTGATCCCCTACTTAAATGATAGCGCTACCTCACACTCTTCATTGTTGAGGAATTTTACAGAATTCTTTGAATTTAGCCACATTGCAGAGTTTATGGAGATGAACTGCATATTACAGCTCTTACCACAGCATCACAATGGGATTAAACTCCAGATTGTGACTCGAACAATCCAAAGCCTTAAAGGGACCTTCTCATGAGGATGTTATTCAGTACAATAATCATCAAGCACAATATGGTACTGTGGCCAAGAGTAAGAATATATCACTCTCCCAGAGTAATCACCCAGAGGTAGTGGGTTAAACGGACAACTCCCAAAGGCATAACAAAAAAAAATGGAGTAACACTGTCTCACAAAACATAATACAAAGTTAAATAGCTTTTATTAGTGTCGAAGGACACCGGAAACAAAATTGTAGCCCTGCACCAGGCTGGTAAGACTGACTCTGCAATAGGCAAGCAGCTTGATGTGATGAAATCAACTGTGGGAGCAATAAAAAGAAAATGGAAGGCATACAAGACCACTGATAATCTCCCTCGACCTGGGGCTCCACGCAAGATCTCATCCCGTGGGGTCAAAATGATCACAAGAATGGTGAGCAAAAATCCCATAACCATACGAGGACCTATTGAACGACCTGCATAGAGCTGGGACCACCGTAAGAAAGGCTACCATCAGTAACACACTACGCCGCCAGGGACTCAGATCCTGCAGTGCCAGACGTGTCCCCCTGCTTAAGCCAGTACATGTCCGGGCCCATCTGAAGTCTACTAGAGATCATTTGGATTATCTAGAAGAGTATTGGGAGAATGTCATATGGTCTGATGAAACCAAAGTAGAGCTGTTTGGTAGAAACAAAACTCATTGTGTTAGGATGAGACAAAGTGCTGAGTTGCATCCAAAGAACACCATAGCTACTGTGAATTTTGGATTGGCAACATCATGCTTTGGGGCTGTTTCTCTGCAAAGGGACCAGTATGACTGATCCTTGTATATGAAAGAATGAATGGGGCCATATATCATGAGATTTTGAGTGCAAACCTGCTTCCATCAGCAAAAGCATTAAAGATGAAACATGGATGGGTCTTTCAGCATGATAATGATCCCAAGCACACCGCCAGGGCAACGGAGTGGCTTCGTAAGAACCATATGAAGGTCCTCAAGTGGCCTAGCCAGTCTCCAGATCTCAACCCCATAGAAAACCTTTGGAGGGATTTGAAAGTCTGTGTTGCCCAGCGACAGGCCCAAAACATCACTGCTCTAGAGGAGATCTGCATGGAGGAATGGGCCAACATACCACCAACAGTGTGTGCCCACCTTGTGAAGACTTAGGGTACCGTTACACTAAGCGACACACCAGTGATCCTGACAACTATACGACCTGGTAAGGATCGCTGGTGCATCGCTAAATGGTCGCTAGTAAGCTGTCAAACAGTCAAATTTACCCAACGGCGCAGCAACGATCTCGGCGGGATCGCTGGTGCGTCGCTTAGTGTCACACAGCAGCGATTCTGACGACTCCCGCCTGCGCCTATGATTTCTGAGTTGCTAACGAGGTTGCTCGTCGGTTTCAAACACAGCGATGCGTGCTGGCCAGTAGGAAACCAGCGATCAAAAAATGGCCCAGAACATTCGAGCATGATCAGCGCGATCGCAGCGGGGGCCTGGTTGCTGCTAAGTGTCACACGTAACGAGATCGCTGGCGAGGTCGCTGTTGCGTCACAAAATCGGTGCCACATCAGCGATCTCGCTAGCAATCTCGCTTAATGTGAAGTACCCCTTACAGAAAACGTTTGACCTCTGTCATTGCCAACAAAGGATATATAGCACAATATTGAGAAGAACTTCTGTTAATGACCAAATACTTATTTTCCACCATAATTTCCAAAATAAATCTTGCCAAATCAGACAAGGTGATTTTCTGGGTTTGTTTTCTCATTTTGACTCTCATAGTTGTGGTCTACCTATGATGTCAATTACAGGCCTCTCTCATCTTTATAAGTGGGAGAACTTGCACAATTGGTGGCTGACTAAATACTTTTCTTCCCCATTGTATGCATTTCATCAGCCTCAAAGCACCTGTACGACTTCCGGTTCCGGCGCCCGCATGTGAGGAGGAGATCTCCCAGCGCTCCCCAATCCCCTGCCAAAAGGCAGCAAAAATACCGAAACCAGACCCCCGACATACCTGAAACAGGTGGAGGAGAGTGCCCGGATTCAGCACACCGCCTCATGGACAGATACGTCCTCAGGAACGGCGGTAAGGAGACACCACAGAACCGGGGGGAAGGAGACACGCGCGTCTCTGAAAAAAAAAATGGCGCCGACGTCGGCCTCAGCAGCGGCTGCAAAGCAGCCAGTGAAGAAAGCGGGGCAAGGAGGAGAGAGAGGCGGAGGGGGAGTGCTGCATAGAGCGAGAGAAATGACCGTAGGGGACCCCAACTGGACCCATAGCACCCCCAAGACATACAATACCCCTGAGGTACAGTGCACCCCTGAAGCATTCAGTGCCCTGGAGGCGCGCCATACTCCTGAGACACACAGCCCCCCTGAGACACAGGTGCCTAACATTGACTATAAAAAACTGGCTGAAGAAGTGGCGGGACACTTGCTGCCGGAGATAGCACCCAGACTTAAAGAATATATTAGCTCTGCCCTACACGACATGAAGAAACAATTAAACGAAACAGCTGAACAAGTGACCGCAGCAGAGACACGTATCTCAACACTGGAGGACGATGTATATGATGACCATGCAACAATATCCAGACTGTCGAAGGAAAATCTGATCTTGAGGGACAGAATCGATGATCTGGAAAACAGATCCAGACGGAGCAACATCAGGATCATAGGAATCTCTGAAAAATTCCCCATAAAAGACCTAAGAGACTTATGCGAAAACATGATCCCTGAGGCATTGGGGGTCGAAGCAGGCAGGAGAATCGAGCGAGTACACCGCATTGGTCCCCCTAAAACCCCGACCGAATCGGGCAACCAGACAAGACCCAGGCAGATCATCACAAAATATTTTGACTTTACAGATAAAAATGACATCATTCAGTCCTACAGGAGACTCAGACGTCCCCTTGAAATCAAGGGAGAAAAGGTGCTCTTGTTCGAGGATTTTTCTTCTGAGGTGACCAGACAACGCAGAGCTTTTAGTGTAATATGCTCAGAAATGCACAAAAAAAATATTCGGTTCCAATTGAGATACCCAGCAACCCTCTAAATTAGACATCAAGACGGCTCTTCACACTCGTTTTTGAATCCCAAAGAGGCAGAGAAATACCTCAAAAACTTGAGAGGTGATCATACCGGGGAGCTGAGACCACAAAAAACTGCAAGCAATCCCAGGAACCAGCATAATGACTGACCGATGCAAGCGGAGGACAGGAGACCGAGACTAACCTCTGAATTACTGAGAACTCTGGGACAATCTAAAATTCCGGGGAAAACCAGAGAATCCACCCAGCAGGATCACATCAGAAGACGAACCTAAAATGTTGTCCCTACGGTCAGGGACTGTGACATAAGGGGGGAGGGGGAAAAGGAGTTAAAAGGAGGGGGAAAAGGGAAAAAAAAAAAAAAAAGAAAAACAAAAGAGAGGGGGGATGGAAGGGGAGAGGAAATAAAGGGAGTGAGGAAAGGGAGGAGGGGAGCAAGGGAGAAAAATGAGCGGGGAAGAAGTGAAGTCAAAAAGTGACAAAAGCCAAATTTGGCAAGGGCCCTGGAGTCATACTTCAGGTCCCTCATGGGTTAAGGGAAAGGGGAATAGGTTTATTTTTGTTGAAAATGTTTGTTGGAATTGTTATTATAATTTTGAATTCCTTGTTAAGATTCCTACACCAGGCACTCTCCGGATGATAATATGGAGGAGAATCAGAACACAAAGAAAAAGAAAGGCAGAATACGCCCATGACCGTGTCCCACTACCCATTGTCAGTGTGTCACCCGAGGTGAAACAGGAGGTAAACTACACCACACAACGCAACACAACCAGATTCATCTACCCTAGAAGTACTCTGACATACAGATCACCTACACAAAATTCATGCGGATAGTCACTTGGAATGTAAAGGGTCTGCGGTCTCCACATAAGAGATTAATGATTCTCAGGCATCTCAAACGTATCAAACCAGATAGAGCCCTATTACAAGAGACACATTTAGAGATATCAGATTTCCAGAGGATGGAAAAACTATGGGTGGGTAAGACATACGGATCATCAGCAGTCAATAACAAAGCAGGTGTACTGATCTTAATAGATAAAAATTTACAACATCAGATAGTGGATACCCAATCAGACAAGGCAGGGAGGCTACATTCAATCACCATAACTACACCCGATATACATATAAAATATTAAACATTTTTGCCCCTAATGAGAATAACAAAAAATACTATCAATATCTAGAACAGGAAATATTGAAAGACCCAACACAAAATCTAATAATTGGAGGCGATTTCAATTCAGTGGTGAATACCTTAGAAGACAGGAAAAACAAATCCCAAAAGATATCGGTGGTGAGAAGCCACGACAAAGTGATTCCCCTAATGCAAGAGAACACGGGGTTACATGACGCGTGGAGATATCTTCATCCACAGGATAGAGAATACACATTCTATTCTAATGCCAAGGACTCATGGTCAAGATTAGATTACTTTTTCGTCTCTCCACCCATCCTCAATAAACTTACTTCGGTCACAATACATGACCTGGTGATATCCGACCATGCACCAGTGGTTATGGACCTGGCAGAAACGTTCCCTAAAGGAACAGATTATCTGTGGAGGTTCCCTAGGTATTTATATGACAATGAGGACTTTGAACTTAGGTTGGAAGAGTGGTGGGTGGAGATAAGAGAGGATAACAAAGCACATTAGACTGACCCATCCCTATTATGGGAAACAATTAAAGTAGTCATAAGGGGGAAAATAATCTCATATACGTCTGCTATTAAGAAAAAAGCCCAGGAAAAGTACAACGTACTTACGAATAAGCTCAGAAACACTTACACTTTATTTCAAAGTCACCCTAATAAATTAAATAGGAAAAATTGGATAATGGAACAAAGAGAGTATAATACTTGGATGGAAAAAAGGGAGCAATTATTTAAAACATCTCAAGAGGCCAAACTTCATAAGTTCGGAAATAAAGCAGGAAAATTGATGGCCTCCATGGTCAGAAATAGATTCTTTGCCCAAGGCCCACTACATTTAAAGGATCAAACTGGAGAAATACAAAATAAACCAAAAGATATAGTTAACATATTGGGAAAATATTACAAAAACCTTTATACGGCCATGGCAGATCAAGAAATACCAAATAATACCTTACTCGACCGACCAGATATCCCCATGCTGACAGATGAACAAAAACAGCTCCTTAATGCACCCATCACAGAAGGGGAAATAAAATTAGCAATTAAAAATCTAGGAAACGGGAAAGCCCCGGGTCCGGGTGGCTACTCAGGAGAATTTTTCAAGCTTCTACAAGATGGAGCAACCCCTATTATGACAGAAATATTTAACGGGATAATGAAGGGGAAACCCATGACGAGGTCCAGCAACTTAGCATATATTAAGGTTTTACCAAAACCAGGAAAAGACCCCATGTCACCAAGTTCATACCGTCCCATATCCCTAATAAATGTAGACAATAAAATAATGTCCAAGATACTAGCCGACAGATTGGCAGATGTTTTGCCAAAACTAATATCTGACCCGCAGGTGGGATTTGTAAAGGGGAGATCTGCGACGATCAACATGAGGAAAGTCATATTGGCATTGGACAGGGTAAATCTCAAACCCAATCTAAACGAGAAACCAACACTGCTAGCAATCGATGCGGAAAAAGCATTTGATAATGTCAGATGGGAGTGGCTCTACAAGGTGATGGCGAAAATGAATTTTGGAGGTCCCTTTTTGGCCTATATCAAAGAAATATATTCAAAACCTGAAGCCCAGATTTACATTCCTGGTTTCCTTTCTGATAGATTCCAGTTGTCCAAGGGTACAAGACAAGGGTGCCCACTGTCACCATTGCTGTTCAATATAGCGTTGGAACCTCTGGTGAGAGAGCTATCTGACCCATTGCTGTTCCCTGGAATTCAGATCAACAAGGAGGCAGTGCGAGCTATCTTCTTTGCAGATGACATTCTGCTTTTCCTTGGTGATCCATTTGAACAGGTGGAAATGGCACTGAAAACAATACATACATATGGGACTTATTCGGGCTTTAAAATTAACAAAACAAAGTGCGAGCTACTTCCCTTGGGAAAGTGGGACACGAGAAACCAAGACAAATTAAACGAAGCGCAATTGGGGGTGAGCATTGCGAAATCCTACATCAAATATCTAGGCGTTAAAATAGGGGGGGAGCCATCTTCCATTTATAAACTAAATTACCCACCATTAATAACAAACAGTGAAAGATCTAGAAAGATGGAGAGATTTACCACTAAACTTGACAGGGAGCGTACAGCTAATTAAAATGATGAGCACCTCAAAACTAATGTACCACCTACAAACAATCCCATTACTTTTGAAACATAAAGACATAAAAATTTTAAACACTGCGTTCTCCAAATTCGTATGGAGAAACAAACAACCGCGCATAAGTCTCAAAAAGCTGATGACTCCAAAGTTAGAGGGGGGCCTAAACCTACCTAGTGTTAGAAATTACAATATAGCATGCCTTGCGAGGTACCTTCTGAATTGGATTCACGAGGAGAGCAAATACTCTGCCTATAAATTGGAGAAAGACTACGCTCAACCGTGGGATCTTAGATCCCTAATACACGCAAGAATAAAGATGTTACCGCCCAAAATAAAAAACTCACTGATATTTAGAGACACCATAGCCACCTGGAAGACGGTGAGAAAAAAATATAAATTATCGTTTAGAATATCAAAATACCTTCCAATATGGAACAACCCAGAATTTCTACCGGGAGTAGAAAATAAATTATATAAGGAATGGAGAGATAGGGGTATAAAAGACATCACACACCTGATACATCCCACAGAAAACAGATGGCTATGTAAAAAAGAAATAATAGAAAAATTCAATCTAAAAGAATATCAAACTGTACAATTTCAACAAATTAAATACCATGTCATGGCCCAACTAGTTGACACGCAGACTGAGTCCACACGTAATGCGTTTGACATAATGGTTAATTCTGCGAAAAACTCAGTGTCTATATCAAAGCTATATAGCGAGATGAGAGAAGTCCTCTTGGTAGCCACCAGACACATTCTATAAGAAATGGGAAATGCAACTAGAGGATAAAGATTTGGGAGACAAAATAAGATAAGGAAAGGGTGGATGAAAGTCCGCCAGTTCCTTGGAAATGAAGGCTGGAGAGAAACTCAATATAAAATAATCCATAGGGCGATTTATGCCTTCCAGTTTCCAAAGGGCTCTGCAGCATCAGAAAGAATCACCCACTGTCCCAAATGCAACACACCACATACTGATCTACTTCACGGTTTGCTGACTTGCAAACTAGTAACAGACCTCTGGTGGGCGGTGAGAAAATTTATGGAAAAAATCTGGGACTGGGGGGACGAAATCCCGGTGAACTTGGTTCTCTTCCATTATTGGGAGGAACAATCTAAAATACGATTGGGAAGCGGAAGCCCCCCACAGGTTGTACATATAATTATTATGCTCACAAAGAAATTACTATTAAAATATTGGCTGAAGTCAGAAATACCAACCATTAAAGAACTCACGGAACATCTAAAACATGTAATGATTCTCGATAAATTGGAAGCAGAGAAGAGAAAGTCCAAAGATACAGCTAAATTTTTCACGAAATGGAAACAGTTTATTAGGGAACATTGCAGTGGGGAAGAAATAAAGCGTATAGTTGGTCCATTTGTGGACACAACGTGGTATCACACAGAAGCTCTGGGAGGAACATTGGGCTTGCTAAAACTGAATTAAATGACCTGAAGAAGTGATGACCGTCGGTCGGAGAGCGTCCTGGTTGATCCCAGATGGAGGGATTTGTTCTAACTGTAGTCTGATAAAGTTTCAGGGTAAGGGGAGGAGATTTGTATGAAAAAGTTATATGGGGAGGGTGGGGGAGGGAGAGGGAGAGGGGGAGGGAGGGGGGAGGGAGATATTACTAATTCAAATTGAAGCCTAAAGAGATGAAGAGTTACCACTAGTAATGTCTGACAAACCTGCGATGTAATAATTTATATAGCATTATGTCTCTTTTGAATTGTACAAGTTTGTTATTGCTTTATAAAAAAACAATAAAAAGAGTTTAAAAAAAAAAAGCACCTGTACATTCACATCATTAGATAGAGATAGAAAAAATCAAATATCATGTTCCTGAATTTTAGTTTCTTTTGAATCGTTCAGAGGTGGACTTGCACATGTTTCAGATCATTGTCCTGCTGCACAACCCAACTGCTCATGAACATTAGGACACAAACTGACCGGTGGACATTCTTCTTAAGATATTCAAATAGAGAACATGCAGATAGCCTCTTCAGAGGAAAAGGGCTAGAACTCTAGTGCCCAATATAGGGGATAGTAATCCTAAAAATCCACGCAATTTTTTTCAACGAATTAACCCGTTAATTTAACACCTACATGTCCAAAATTTTACACGCTGATGTATTGAAACAGAAAAATACAGCTCAGTAAGTGACACATCACTGGAATCAGGGTCTCTGCGCCTACATTATGGTGCTTTCAGATTGTATAACAAAATTTTTCCATTTTGCCCTAGTTTTAAAATGTTCATAACTCTAGGCAATCAAGCCAAATATTGCAGCTTTATCACAATTGCGGCAAAAAATGTACTATGTATCTATGTACCCATAGATGCAGTGATAACGTAACATTCTCATTGCCAGTCATGCCAAGTTCCGGAATCTTTTGTGGGATCCTATAGAGCTCAGCCATCCCGTTTTCTCATCGTCTTAAAGTTTTAATTATAACATTCAATGTGAATTGTCCATATAAAATGAACGAAAGTATCAGCAATAAACCTACACAGGGATTATCACAGAGGGAGCGCTCTCTTCTCTCCCTCTTATAGTTTGTAAACAATATTCATGTCTTCTAGCATTTTTGGGAGAATATTTCATTGCCTGTTTATCATAAGCAGATGATAGGATTTCTCAGGAGTAATATACTGTGCATTAATATTTTACTCCTACAGTAACGGCTGTCAACTACCTGCAATACTCTGCAAACTAAAATATAACAAAAGGTATGGAGAAAGAAATAAAATACCTTATTGAAATGGATAAAAACAAATTTAAAGGGAATCCGTCGGTAGGTTTTTGCTTCCTCATCTAAGAGCAGCATAATGTAAAGAAGAAGATCCCGATTCCAGCGATGTATCACTTAGTTCACTGGGTGCAGCAGTTGTGCTACTATCAGAGTTTTTATATTTAGCAGGCAGCAGAGCTCAGAAAGCTAGCCCCGCCCACACCATTCTATTTATGTACATAGTCTATTGACTGTGAGCTGCTTATCAGAGGAGGGAGCGTGGTCAGACCAGGGTTTGCTTCCACTATGGTCCAAGCAGTGTTTATTTCCTGGTGATAAAATCTTCATTGTATGTAAACAACAGCACACAGCCTAATAAGTGACATATCACTGAATCTATGTCTCAGCCCTAACCTCATGCTGCCCTTATATTATCTAGCAAAAAAACCGCTGACAGATACCCTTTAATATAACCTCTTGGTACAAGAGCATCATATCATGGCCATACTGGAGAGCGCCAGAGGACCTGTCCTGTCTTGAGCTACACAGGCAATCCATTTAAAACCTAGGCTAGGAACAAAATCACCATATACCCTGATGTAAGTAAGTAAAAAGAAATAGTGCATATAAATAACATAGGCTACTTAGTAAAAACTGCTTTTGATCAAAAAAGTGTAAAGGCCATCCCGCCGACGCCAAGGTATACCCAGTCAGGACGGTCCTATCCTCTAGTATTAAAAACAATGTGAATAAGGGCCAAGCAGGACCAGGACCCAATTATGGCCACCGGTTGTGGGAAGCTATATAATCGTTATGCCCAGCTCAAAGAAAGGGAAAAGGGAAGACCTCACCCTTACCTGCACTGAGTGCAAGAACCTAAAGCAAAACCAGAAGAAATGAACGGGAGTATAAGTTGTGATACATGCAGCATGTATTACTGGGAGGGACACTCCCTCGAGAAAAAGATCTGAAACTTTCATCTGGTTGCAAAGTGTCTTACAGAAAAAGACCCAGCCTTACCAATAACGGGTCAGATTACCAATGCACTAGCAGGGTGCAGCAGACCCCATAATAAAGGTGGGGGCAGCACAGGTGCAAACTACTGATGCGAACATCCGCTCACAAACCTACAAATTCATGGAGGGTTGGCTGTCTAGTAGTAAAGCAGCACACAGATGAGGCTCGCATAGGGCGTCAGTCGCACAGTGTCCGGCTTACAGCCTATTAATGACGCCCATGCTATAAGATCAGACGGGCTGTCCAGCACTATATTAGTGCACCCCACGAGAACAGATGCCCCAATACACCCAACCAACACTAAAGGGCCTGGCAGAAGAAAAATGGAAAAATGTGCAATAAAAAGATGAGAAATGATGCATATAAAACATGAGGTATTGATTGACACTGCATCTTGCGTACCGGGGTGACTGGCGCCCTGTGCAAGCCTCATCTGTGAGCATTTTTAATACTAGGCAGACACCTCTCTCCATGAATTGGAAAGTTTGTGAGAGGTTATTTCAGCAGTATATTGCACTTGTGCCGCCCCCCGCCTTTAGCATGAGCCACTTAAAGCTACAGAGGTTTTTTATTTCACCGCTGGAGTGGTGCTGAAAATCCAAATCACCGACCCCCTCTGATACTCACTTTCCGGGGTTTTCATCCATTTTCCACGCCACTCCGATCCGTCTCCTGCAGTTTGTGACCTCCCGGCAGCTCTAGTGTTCTACGGAGTGGCGCGGAGGTCACTTTTCAATACAAGTCTGTGGCAGCCTCATTCTGCCTCTCATAGACTTGCATTGAAAGCTTGTGACATAGCTTCTGATTTCCAGCCAGTCAGAAGCTGCGCTCACAAGATGGCACCGCGGGACAGGAGCGGTGCCGAAAAATGATGAAGATGCCGGAGGGTGAGTACATGACCGCGGGAAGGGGGCTTACAGTTTACAGCACCACTCCAGCACTAAAAAAACTGCTGGAGTGGTGCTTTAATGAAATCGGCTCCTTGTACTCCAGCAAGAATGGAGCCAATTTTAATGAATTTTCCCCATAGACTTTGTTCTGCCTCTTGAGCAGAGCTGTTTTTTCAGAGATTGCCGGGAATTTCAGGACTCCAATCTGCGGCACGTTGGGAAGACACTAGATATTAAATACTAAATGAAATGATAGTTACTTTTCAAATGGAATTTGTCAGAAGGTTTTCACTATGACACCTGAGAGCGGCATAATGTAGGGGATGAGAAACTGGTTGCAGCAATGTGTCACTTACTAGGCTGTGTGCTGTTGTTTCCATACAATGAGCGTTTTATCACCTGGAGATTTTCACTGCCTGGACATGAGAGTTCTGGTCTGGCCACGCCCCCTCCTTTGATAAGCAGCTCACTGTCAATAGACTATGTACACAGAGAGCTGTGGTGTGGGCGGGAGCAACTTTCTGAGCTCTGCTACATCTAAAAACTCTGATTGTGTCTCAACTGCTGCACCCACTAAACTAAGTGACACATTGCTGGAATCAGGGTCTCTGCCCCTACATTATGGTGCTCTCATGTGAGATAGCAAATACAAGGTGACAGATTCCCTTTAAAGTTCTGTTCTTGTCTAATCCCGTCCCTTATTTCTCATTCTGCTCCAACGACAGGTTCCAACTCCGGCATCTCCCGCTCTTCTCCCACCTGTCGACACCTGTCAATTACGGATAAGATTTTTTTTTCTAAGATTTTTTGGTTGTGATTCCATCTGCTGACCCCCATCTACGTATCTCCTCACAGCTACCACCAACTGGAGGCTTCTCTGGGGGATGAGATATGGAAATCCTCATCCAGAAAATATGCCTGCTGCCTTCAAAATCTCGATGCAATTATTAGAGTAAGAGGCAAACATATGGAAATCATGAATATTCACAATTATAACTGAAAACTTCTGTTTTTTTATTTTTTAAGTATCCACCTTATACATTTTTGGTTATTTTTTTTATGTTGTCGCGTTGCCACATTCCATTATATTATCTCAACTATAATGCGATTTTACTAACATAAAATCATAAAACATGTCAGCTTTGAAGTATAAGAAGGTTACACTGAAGACGGCATCAGCTAATAATAATAATAGTATATAACAACCAGAAACAGGTCCAGATGCTCCAGGTTGTGATATTTTAGTGTGGGGGTTGTGGGGGGGAATATATCACTTGTGTTGTACTGACATCTGGTGGACAACTTTGGAATTGCATGGATTGCAGCATTGAAATGCAGCACAAATTTTGCTCAATATTACCAGGAGATCAGAAAACTATTAACCTTTTTTTTATGTTGCACGCCATAAACGTAGATGTTGCACTTAAAACCTTGCTGTATTACAATCCGCTATATTAAAACTATTATTCTTTAATATTTCTTTTACTAGACGCTCCTCCAACCTCCTGCATTGCAGCATGAGGATCTCCTCCGTAATAAAGCTGCATGCATGCCGGCTTCTGTGACTAAGATCCATGAAATATTTGATCCTTTTCTGCTGATTGGCAGCAAGTTTGAAATCTGGGCTCTGATAAAAATCCATACCCCGAGCCAAGGCTACTTCTAAACCAGAGATTTTAAACACCTAAATTGGCTGCGCCGTCCCTTTTAATAAAAGCTTGTGGATGGTTGAGCCTCCCCGAGTCCTTTATTCTGATGGTTATAGCTATTCCTTTGGTCCGATGCCAGAGGCCACTTTATATAAAATCACTGCTTTTCCTCCCTTTATAGCATACCGGATGGGTCAATATGGGCTACCTGATTAATTATGAGACTCCGCGCCCGTCACTATTCCATATGGTCTCCTATGTTACAGTCACTGCTCATTTTTTGGAGAATTCTTCCATATGAATGGAGCTCAGTCAACAGCTCTTGTATAATCTGAAGCTTTCTGCTATACACTGATACAATTCATTGCCATCTGGGGGTGATCCTGTCTGGATCCCATTCAGTCCATGCCAACAGATATGAGCTTATGTGTATTCCATCCTCCCATCTCTGTACGGTAAAAAAGGGGACACCACCTGAAGTGTGTAATGGCAATTTTGTTGTGCACCCACACAAAAATAGTGCCTCTAATGAAGCCCCCAGTAGTATTCCCACACAGTTCAATATGGCTTTTATGGCCCAAATGTAAAACGAGTAAGGTTCATTGGGTGCAGTGAAGAGCCGGAGGCAGAGAAGGGGTAAAAAGATTTACTGAACAGGCAATTAACAAGTAATACTCCATGCAGGGAGGCAAGAACAGTACGACAGCAGCGGGAATCGCACACAAACATAATGCTCAAGAATAAGATATACAAAAACAGGGTAGCTTATCACTTGCAGTTCTTGCAGGGGAAAAGCAGCAAAATCTCCTGACAGCGTCGCAAATCGTGGACAAAGTCTCTAGTTCTGCTACAGAGGAACGAGAAGCACTGTCTCCCGACGGTGCTGATGGATCCGGTCCTGCTTGACTTGAGTGCGCTGGAACATGGAAACAGTCCTTGATGTGGATTCCTCAGGAATGGCGCCGAACACGTGCCGTCGGCTCGCTCACAGTCCGCAGCAGCGAGCGGTCCTTTGGGGTAGTCTCTAGTCAGCTTATCCGTTACCACAGACAGGACAGGGCTGTCCAGAAGAACAGGGTCAGACAATAACTCAATAGCGTCAAAGTCAATCTTATAGTCAGCACGCTGAGATATGAGCGGCGTAGAGTTGTCAGCCGGAGCAGCGGAGAGTGAGTCAACCTTCTCCTGTCGCTTTCCCACCAAGTCTGACCCGTTCCTGTGCTCAGTCCTTCTTATATACCCCGTGCCCCCTGCTGTCCAGCGGGAATGTCTTTCCCTCCCAGAAAAAGCCTCCCTCGGCAACAGTGGTGACAGTCCCGATAGTTCCGGCCTTAAAGGGCACCGGAAACCACTAACTCTGCCTCGGCTCATCTTCTTACACCTATGCAGCATGATGCTCCAAAGATGTCCTCCTTACGCATCGATGCTCCCACATTGACCCTTTATATGCATATTATGATGCCCCGAGAGTTCCTTCTGCACAGTTGCTTACACAAACTATGGTGCCCCCACAGTGTCACCATACACAATATGTCATCCCAAGCACCCTACATAGTATGATGTCCCAATAACTCCCCCCACAAACATACACTATGATGCCCCCAGTGTGTCACCACACATATTATGTCTTTCTGAACACCCCACAGCAGTATGATGCCCCACACACACGATGATGCCCATGCAATGTCACTACACACATTATGTCACCCAAAGCTCCAAAACCAGTATTATGCCCCTACACACACTAGGATATCCTAACACGCATTATGTCGCCTAGAGCCTCCTACACAGTATGATTCCACCACAGTCCTCCCACACAGAATGATGCTTCCACAAGCACCCCCACATACAATTGGATGTCTCCACACACAGTATGAAATCTCCATTGTCCTTATTGTTGCCCCACCACACAGCATGATTCTCCCACAGTTTAACCACAGAGTAGGATGCCCCAATGTGTCCCACACAGAGTATCACACCTCCAATATCCCACACCATGCAGTAGGATGCCCCCAATGTCCCCATATAGAGTATCACACCTCCAATATCCCACACCATGCAGTAGGATGCCCCCAATGTCCCCCCACGTAGAGTATCACACGTCCAAAATCCCCCCATCACACAGCATGACGCTCCAACAGTTTAACCACAGAGTAGGATGCCCCAATGTGTCCCACACAGAGTATCACACCTCCAATATCCCCCACCACACAGTAGGATGCCCCTAATGTCCCCCACATAGAGTATCACACCTCCAATATCCGACATAACGCAATAGGATGCCCCTAATGTCCCTCATATAGAGTATCACACCTCCAATATCCCACACCATGCAGTAGGATGCCCCCAATGTCCCCCACATAGAGTATCACACGTCCAAAATCCCCCCATCTCACAGCATGACGCTCCCACAGTTCAGACACACAGTATGATGCCCCAATGCCCCCTACATAGAGTATCCCACCTCCGATATCCCCCCACCTTACAGTATGATGCCGACACAGTACCTATTTCCCCCCAGTATGATACTCCACTGGCAAATCTAAAAAAAAAGTCACTTAGCCCCTTTCCATGATAAGCGGAGTAGATCTTTGCTCTGTCATGTGTCTGTGGTGCAGCAGGGGGGATGTAGTGACATGATTGCGCCTCCTGTGCTGAGCTTCAGAAGTTACATATGAATGGTGGAGCGGGGAGCTAGTGCTTCTTTCTCTATCACTAGTTATCACTGTGTTTGTGTTCAAAAAATGAGGAGATAGCTTAAAACTGATCATGTCACTTACCTCTCGGGACAGATCACAAATCCTGGACTGTCATCATGACTGAAGTAGTACAGGCTCGCTCTGAGCCATTCTGGACAATCTACGCCATTCTTGAGTACACAGCACCAAATTTATTAAGTCATATGTAAGAGGGTCAGGGCCTAGCCCTGTAAATGTTGATTCTAATGTTTGCTTGTACATGATTGCCATACTTGAATGTCTCGTATTTACGTATCTGTGCATTATGTGTAAACTGTATATACGTGTGTATTGCCATATTATTGTATGTAAGTTAGGGACAGTGTAGGTTGTAGAAAGGACAGTACATAGATGGGGGCACTGAGTACACTCATATTGGAGCACAGTTGTAGGACACTTCAGAGTTAGTTAGAGGAGTGTTAGCAATAGCTGGGAACTAGTGAGGGAGATTTCCTGGGACATAGTCAGTCGGGGGTGGACTCCGGGTGCTGTCAGACTCCCCTGTTCCTGAGCTGTGTAGCTGTCATACAAAGTCTGAAGTGAATCCCTAGCCTTCCATAGCAGATGTGGGAGAATTGTGCAGAGCCGAGAAGAAGTGAAGTGTACGGTATCTGCAGCAGTGAAGAAGCCAGTGAAGAAGTCACTGAGGAAAGGTCAGCCTAAGTCTGGGTGCTGACGAAGTAGTTGAGTGGGCCACCAGCGAGTTCTCAGGCAGGATAAAAAAAAGGGGGTGGACGACCTAGAAGATGAATATTTCCGTGTCTGGACTGGTCAGTTCCAGGGAGATAGGTCGAAGTGCCGTTTTCACCGGGCTCCTCATCCCGCTGTAACTTTGTGGTCCAATCTGGTGTAGATGAATAAGCTAGGGAAAGCTGAAGAAGATGTATTGCTGGTACCGTGTCAAGTGTGCTAAAGGTGTATTGGATGTGCTGTGTCCTGAGGAAAATAAATCTTTATTGTTTGAAGTTATCCTAGACTCTGCCTCTAGTCCTTGGAAGCCCAGGAAGAATATGGGACGCACCAGGGATGAAGAAGCTACCAGCACCATGAGTACCCGATGTGCTGATGTGTCTACCCCCAGGCCGCATTATAACACATACACCACTAGATGAATTTTGGCACCTTTAGTACGTAGCACGCGTCTATGTTTGCTGCATCAGAAATGCTACTTCAGTCAAGAAAATCCCAGCAGACTTGATGAGGGACTTAGCTACCCCCCGCATCCTGCCCCGGGTCTGCCCAGCACCGATTTCAGTCTAGCTGATGCAAAGTGTGAAAACACCAAAAGTTGCAATTTTTGGACCAACTCTGAGTTGCACAGAATTTTGTGACTTTTCAAAGCTTTTACGTCAATTTTTGTGGTGTAAAAAGTTTGGTTGAATCAGCCCCTGACTGTTTTTCTTTGGGTCCATAAGCCCCCCCCAGCCCCAAGTTAATTTCACCTACCCCTCAACCTACTAGTCTCCATGTTTATGTTACAGTACAGAGCTTAAAGCAGATCTGTGACCAGATTTCACGTTACAAACTGCAGTCATTGATAAATAGATCTTAGACCTGATGAGACTGGAGTATTTATTTAGTACATTTCTGTAAAAATGACTGTAAAATCTTTGTGAAAGATTCCCTGCCAAATATTATTAATCAATTGAACATTTCATGAGTCCATCTAGAGTTTGACTTACTTGAACCACGTTGAGTTGATGGGAGGCTGGGAATGTCCTTGTGCAGCGAACACATGGCCTAAGCCGCGCTGTGACCCCTTACATTCTTAAGATCAGTAATGGTCCCAGAGGTCCGACTCCCAGTGATCATTAAATAATGACATATCCTATTAATATGGTATGACTTACTGAGATGGTACGTGTCCAACCCATCAATGGTGCCCAAACACTAACAAGACACAATGACCTCAACCTCCAACACTAAGGGTCCCGTCACACCAAACGATGCATCAGTGATCCCGACAATGATACGACCTGGTCAGGATCGCTGGTGCATCGCTACATGGTCGCTGGTGAGCTGCCACACAGGCAGACACATCAGCGATCAGAACCAGAGAGGACGCTGGTATCCTAGGTAAATATCGGGTAACTAAGCGTGCGAATTGCTTAGTTACCTGATGTGTACCTTGGATCCCAGCATGCTCGCGCGGAGAGCTGGTATCCAAGGTAAATGTCAGGTAACTAAGCGTACGGCACTTAGTTACCTTGGATGCCAGCTCCCAGCGCGAGCACGCTGGTATCCAAGGTACACAGCTGGTAACTAAGCGCCGCGTGCGCTTAGTTACCTTCAGTTTACCCTGGGATACCAGCTCCCAGCGTCTGCTTACAGCAATGGGAGCTCGCTGATCATTGCTGTCCTGCTGCCACACGCAGCGATGCGCACTGACCAGCGGGAGGCCAACGATCAAAAAACGGCCCAGGACATTCCTGCACGATCAGCGATACCCGGCGGGGGTGGGGGCGGTCGCTGATGCGTGCCACACACAGCGAGATCGCTCATGCGTCACAAAATCAGCGATCTCGCTAGCGATCTCGCTATGTGTGACGGGCCCCTAAAGGTGAGTTTGTGAGTTCAGTAAAACTACAGTCATGGCCAAAAGTATTGACACCCCTGCAATTCTGTCAGATAATACTCAGTTTCTTCCTGAAAATGATTGCAAACACAAATTCTTTGGTATTATTATCTTCATTTAATTTGCCTTAAAAGAAAAAACACAAAAAGAATTGTCCTAAAGCCAAACTGGATATAATTCCACACCAAACATAACAAAGAGGGTGGACAAATGTATTGGCACTGTTCGAAAGATCATGTGATGCTTCTCTAATTTGTGTAATTAACAGCACCTATAACTTACCTGTGGCACCTAACAGGTGTTGGCAATAACTAAATCACACTTGCAGCCAGTTAACATGGATTAAAGTTGACTCAACCTCTGTCCTGTGTCCTTGTGTGTACCACATTGAGCATGGAGAAAAGAAAGAAGACCAAAGAACTGTCTGAGGACTTGAGAAACCAAATTGTGAGGAAGCATGAGCAATCTCAAGGCTACAAGTCCATCTCCAAAGACCTGAATGTTCCTGTGTCTACCGTGCGCAGTGTCATCAAGAAGTTTAAAGCCCATGGCACTGTGGCTAACCTCCCTAGATGTGGCCGGAAAAGAAAAATTGACAAGAGATTTCAACGCAAAATTGTGCGGATGTTGGATAAAGAACCTCCACTAACATCCAAACAAGTTCAAGCTGCCCTGCAGTCAGAGGGTACAACGGTGTCAACCCGTACTATCCGTCGGCATCTGAATGAAAGGGGACTGTATGGTAGGAGACCCAGGAAGACTCCACTTCTTACCCCGAGACATAAAAAAGCCAGGCTGGAGTTTGCCAAAACTTACCTGAAAAAGCCTAAAACATTTTGGAAGAATATTCTCTGGTCAGATGAGGCAAAAGTAGAGCTTTTAGGGCAAAAGCATCAACATAGAGTTTACAGGAGAAAAAAGAGGCATTCAAAGAAAAGTACACGGTCCCTACAGTCAAACATGGCGGAGGTTCCCTGATGTTTTGGGGTTGCTTTGCTGCCTCTGGCACTGGACTGCTTGACCGTGTGCATGGCATTATGAAGTCAGAAGACTACCAACAAATTTTGCAGCATAATTTAGAGCCCAGTGTGAGAAAGCTGGGTTTACCTCAGAAGTCATGGGCCTTCCAGCAGGACAATAACCCAAAACACACTTCAAAAAGCACTAGAAAATGGTTTGAGAGAAAGCACTGGAGACTTCTAAGGTGGCCAGCAATGAGTCCAGACCTGAATCCCATAGAACACCTGTGGAGAGATCTAAAAATGGCAGTTTGGAGAAGGCACCCTTCAAATATCAGGGACCTGGAGTAGTTTGCCAAAGAAGAATGGTCTAAAATTCCAGCAGAGCATTGTAAGAAACTCATTGATGGTTACCGAAAGCGGTTGGTCGCAGTTATTTTGGCTAAAGGTTGTGCAATCAAGTATTAGGCTGAGGGTGCCAATACTTTTGTCCGGCCCTTTTTTGGAGTTTTGTGTGAAATGATCAATGTTTTGCTTTTTGCTTCATTCTCTTTTGTGTTTTTTCATTTAAGACAAATTAAATGAAGATAATAATACCAAAGAATTTGTGTTTGCAATCATTTTCAGGAAGAAACTGAATATTATCTGACAGAATTGCAGGGGTGTCAATACTTTTGGCCATGACTGTATGTTCACATTGTGCATCATAAATGGAAACCACATTGTACTGAATGACTAAATCCTTCAGATAACGGATACCATCATTGTCAATTGGACCCCATTATGAGATGTCAATTGGAACCCATTATGAGAGCCATTATGGTTTCCATTGTTTTGATACCTGCAAGACAAATCCAAAAATGTGGCAAGAGTCCTGATTTTAGTTTCTGACAGCAGTGTGAACTCAGCCTGAAAAGTAATAGCTTTGAGTCTACAATGTATCTTACGTGACATATACAACGGTATACACACATACGTATTCAGTCTATATATGAACCATGAATGACGGCGTCCTAGATACTTGTTTTCGTTAGGTAATCTTCCTCCCCGCACATCAGCAGCAGACGTCTACTCCGTGGAAATGGAGGATCATAGAAATATGTAAATAGCTATATGTATTCATGAGCAATAATGAGGTAATAAGATGTATTCTATACCACTTTGAGGGAACATTAATAATATGTGTATGGACCATGAACTTTTATGCTGAATCTGGAACATTAATAGCTTCAGTTTTTATACAAGTAGTGAATACAAATTGGATAAGGTAAGTTAGAAAGTAATTCACCTCTGTGATCACCATGTGCGGCGTAATATAAACGGGGGGCTTTGTCCATCCTTCACTTAGCTATGAGCCGGAGTAAACTGGGTGACGGTAAGGAAGAGGAACTGGTTGTTAGTCCCGTCTTTCACATGGACAGTGTGAATATGCATTGTGCAGGGTCATATTATGAACCGCAATGGCCTGAGACCTACTGTACATACTATACCATAGTGACAGCTACTGTTGTCTGTTTTCCATAGTGGAGTGAACTAAAGCTGGCCAAACACATGAACGTTCTACTTAGCCAAGCATTCAGGTGTTTTCAATGGGGAGAGCGGAAAAAGCCACTGCCAGACTTTTCTGGCAACAGTTTATCGCCTTCAAAACAAAAGGATTAGATGTTGAAATTCGAAGTGCCCAAATCTTCTTTCCCCTACATCATCTGTCGGCGGAGAGTTAGGATGCCCTCATACACATCACATGGTCAGGTGGTCCCATCAAAATTAGCGGGTTAACACTAAGGAAAAGGTACCTTACTAATTATTGGTATGAAATAACTTTAGCCCTATGTACATATTTACCAACATTAACATGAAAAATTTAATAAAGTTAAGAGCTTTCCATCAACACTTGGTTTTGGACATGGTTTTTAAAAAAAACTTTGCCCCTTTTGTGTTTAAGTTCTCAGGAAAGTCCCAGCAAACTCAAGACCATTGGCAAGTATGTGTAGATTGCTCTTTATGCCGTCATGTGAAACAATCCTTGCTGGATATTTGGACTGAGCCAGTGGCCTAAGCATCATAGTCACAGAGATCGCTACCTTGATCAGGCCCATAGTGTAGGGGAGCCCACCCGAATTCCAGGACAGATAGGACCTTCAACGTTATCTGCAACCTCATGATGTGGATAAAGTATGCAGATCAGTTTAATGTTAATAAATGATGGTGGTACCAGAGTATTCTCAAATTTGGAAGGTATCCCTTATCAATGGGATGTGGAAAACTTTCCAATTGCTGGTGGTATGACTACTGGGACTCTCATCGATCCCAAAAACTTGGGTTCTAAAGAACCCTGTGTGAATGGAGTAGTGGTTGATCATAAGCACAGCCACTCCACTCATTGCTACAGGAGTGCCAATCACCAGCTGAGCATAGCACTTGGATATATCCGGCTGTCTCATTAAGAATGAATAGAGCAGAAGTGCGTATAATTGACTACTGCTCCATTGACACTTAAGAGCACCAGTTCTCGGGATTGGATTGGTGGGTGTCCCAGCAGTTTATATATGGTATATATATTTATATGTGTGTGTTTTGTGTATTGTTAGTTGGATGGTCCAGGTCCATAATTTGCCCTGGAACCCAATCACTTTTTCGGCCTCAACCCTTGTTTTTCCTAAATCCTCAATACCGCAAGAATCCCTTGTAGAAGATATGGTAATATCGACCCTCTGTTCACGTCTCCATGGCTTCCTAGTTGTATACTGTGAGTGAAAAGAGGGAGAGTCCTGTGCTTGTTCATATGGCCCCTAAGGAAGGAGTAGACGTCTAGCCTGACCTGGGGCCATCTTCTTATAGTCACTATAGTAGACTATGCCTAGTGAAGGCAAAATCGTAGAATCGTACCGTAGAATCAAAATCTTTTCTTTAACTACATGAAATCAAGGGGCTTCTCTTGAGTTTACTAGGGTGCAATTAAATTGTATAATCTTGATATTACAATCTTCTTGGAAATTCCAGTTTCTGGCCAGGAAAGTGGAATGTCAATACCAGATGGTTATGAACACATAAACAGCAATTCCCCTGAAACATGTTGTCTACTACTTTTAGATTGATGGTCTTTTCTTAAGATACTAAACCGGTGGGTGTCCGGCATAGGGTCCCCACACTGATCAGCTGTTTCCAGCTCCAGCATCCGCCAGATATAAAAGTTGATTGAAGCGGATCACCACTACGCGGACAGACTGTTAAGTGTCCGCTTCACGGTTCTGCAGATCAGCTCCTGAGTACAGATTTTGCTTTCAAACCTACGTAGGCGTTGTCCAAGCTGGATAGGTCATCACTTGCTAATCGGTGGGTGTCGGAGCACTGGGACCTTCAGAACAGAGAACTGTTACCCCTGTTACAAAAGGAAGTGGCAGATTGCACGCCTGACTGCCGCTCCACCAAATCTCTATGGGGCCACCAAAAAATAGCTGAGCACAACACTCGTGGGGATGAATGGAGAGGTGCACTGCCGGATGATAAAACTTCTGCTGATCCGTGCGGAATGGGTTAACAAGCGATGGCTTTACAGATCCAAATACGTTCCCGGTATCAGAAAAATAAAAGGAATTGAGAATCATCAAGAGTTTCTGGACGGCATGGGGTTAAACAATAACATGCCATAACATCCATAAAACTCAATTGCATTGGGTTACAAAACAGAGGAAGATGTTACCATGGAAACTCGGTATTTATCTACCTAATTAAGGGGGGAAAAGCGTCTCGCAGATTGGATGGCAGAATGGTTTTGTTAGCCTGTATTTAACTGGCAGGTTGAATGTCAAAATCAAATATGATTTCTGCTAATCACCTTCAGGTTATTAAAGACAGAGACTCGGGAGAGGAGGCGGCAAGGACGGATGACAATAAATACACAGACAATGAGCGAGGGATAACAGAGGAGGATGGGGGAAGACAGCCGCGAACAAATGCTGAGAAGTTTTGATAAATCCATGTACAATGCTCGCAGCATATGGCGTGAGTGATAGTCGGAGGAGATAGGTGCACGTCATGTGATCGCGGGACTGACAGCTTCTACCGTACGATCACATGATGTCAGATCAGCCGACTCGCGAGCCGTGTAATTATCCCGGCAGCCTTCATTTTACATACGACATTGAGCCTCTGCTAATACTAAATGAAAGCTGTCGTCAGACCCGGAGACGCAAAAAGACATTATAACTCCAGCTGACAAATGTGAAATAAAACATATGAGGAATCAATGGCGTAAAGTCTGGGAAGTGATAATATTATAATTTACAGTGTGCACTATAGTCGTCTATTGTAAAGCAACACAAATTACAGAGAGTCCCATTTATTTAACCGAACAGTTCACTTAAAGGGGTTCTCGGGGACAGTTTTTTTCTTACTTTAATGCGTGTATCTGAGGCTAGAAATGATTATTGCAATTGGATTTTATTAACAATTTGGTACCGTTTGCCTTGGCTATAGCTGGCTGCAGAATGAGTTATCTGCGAAGCTGTCAGTGAGCTCATTCTGGTGATCTAATTGGAGAGTTTGTTACTCATCTGTTTTTGGCTACATTCACACGTTCGTGTATTGCAGTCTGTGGACGGACCGAAATACCTTGACTGGCCATGAGTATCCTGACCCAAGCTTGAAGCTGACAAGTTCAGGTTCGGAGACCCGCAGGCAGTCCGTGCGTTGTTGCCTGGTTTTTTTTTTGAGCTGCCGTCAGATGATTTATGACCACAGACCACACCAAAGCTGAGTGTACAGGGAAACTAAGCACTAAAGCAAAATGGTTCAAATGTTTTTATGAAACCCATTTGCAAAAATACATGCATTTAAGTGAAAAAAAAAATGGTGGATAACAACTTTAAAGTGTTTGTACTGTCAGGATTCTCTGGTGCGACTGCAAGTTTGTTATATGCTTACTACAGGCCACATTCCGACTAGACGTTTCCAGTGTTGCTCAATTCACTTGTATCAAGTGAGGTTGCGCAAGTCTAGTCGGCAAGTGACCGCATGTATGCAAATCACATACATGTAGCAACACGCCAGCTCACTTCCAGCATCGGCACCGGGGGATCTCGACAGAGCACACAGTGCGCACACTGTGAGGATTCACACTTCTACAGTCACATAGAATGGCTGCAGACTTGAGCCTCAAGGCCACCAACCCCTTTTATGACTTGTCACTTACAATGAATACTTTATATAATTTTTTTTACCTGGTGTTAATGCTATACAGTTCCATAAGAATGCTGACCTCCTCCTCTCTCCCCACAGTAATTAACTGAGACTGCAAAGAGACGTACCTCTAAAATGTTTGTCATAACCTTGGCATCTTGAAGCCTCAGCTCTACACCAAGTCTGTTTTGGGCCTATGCAGACATATGTCATATGGAACATATAAAAGAAAGAAATGGGTCAGGTCTTCTTCAAAGTGGATCCCTCACCAGATTTCACAATACAAACTGCATACCTTATTATATAAGAACTATCAGACCTGATGAGGCTGATGTACTTACTTTGAAAACCCATGAAAGAATGGCTGTATAACTAACATTAAAAATAGCATTTTATTTATCATCTCTCTCTGGATTCATAAAATACTCATTTTAGTCTGAAGATGATTCAGCCATTGTGCCCTGGAATTTTAGTAAGTACATCTGCCTCGTCAAGCCTAAGAGATCTATTTAATAATGTATATTATTATTGTGAATTCTGGTGACAGATCCACTTTAAGTAGACTTGAAGCTTGGCAGAAATATATACAGAAGAAATATACAACTTTGGAAATGACAGCGCCCAGGGGGTGCAAGGGCCTTAACAGCAATCAACCGTGTGCTTATTTTCAATGTATGAGATGGGCACCAATTGTATAAAATAGATCATGTACGGTATTTTATTTTTCTCACTCATATCTGAGAATGACTGCATGCTGGGCTCATGTCCTCAGTGTTTGCTTATATCAGACACTGTCTGTCATTAATCTTCCCGAGTGTTAATGGAACTCAGGCTGAGACCTGCTGAGCCCCCCACCTATGTCTCTCTTAACTCTTCTGTTATTCAAATCTGTTCCAAATCCACTTGCTATAATCATTATGGGTGACTGGGGAAGAATTCAGTGTTCGTCCCTGTTGTAGATCTTATATTGCATCTGTGGCGCCCCCAGGAGTAAGGTCGCCACAGTGGCTTTGCCTTCCTCCAGGGAGGGTAATGCCAGGCTTGGAGGCAATGATGGGTCTCTCTCGCAGTCAATCTATGCATGCAACACAGTTCCACTCCAGGCCAGCAGGGGGAACTCTGAAACGGGATTAAGGTGAGGAGTGCTCTCTGAGGGCCAAGAGGAAGGGTTGGTTAGTTAGTCTGCGGAGGGTGACGTGTGCAGACGTGTGGAAGGAGCGCTGAGATAGAGCAGAGAGGACGAGCTCATCTCGGGAGAGAGCGCATGAACTGGAGCCTGGTCTCCACGGTTGTACGGATACTAACGGTCCTGCAACAGACACCAGAGGAGTAGGAGGCTGTAAATGCCCTGCTCCCATCTAAGACTTGAGGGCACAACAGCAACTTGGATAGTGAGCCGGGACTCAGGAGAGAGGAGGCCCCGAGAAAGGCTACAGCTGTCTGCCGTGCAAGTGAGGTTCTTGAGAACATCTGTTCGGAGGAACTCCAGTGTAACTCAGTACTGGGAGTACTTCATTTGAATAAGCGCTAGTAAGGAGACTGCACAGCCCATCTGCTGAGAGAGAATCCCATAGTTGCTTTCAGGCTAGCCTGCTCCAATACCATCTGTAATCAGGACCCTGGACTGCAGTTACCAAGTAAAGGTACATAAATTGCACCCCACTGTGTCTTGTCTGCTTCCTACCTTTTCGGCATCGCTACATCCCCGTGCCGACCACATCTACATTGCCCTGGGACTATAGCTTCACCTGTGGGGAGCTTTTACATCTTTGCTGCCCCATACCATCAGTCCCAGAGGATCTGTCTGCAGCGTTGGCTTAACACCTCCCTTGCCGAACACCACAGGTGGCGTCACGAACTATTCATCTAACTACATTCCACCATTCACATCTCCCTATTACTTGGGCGCCCAGGGCCATGGTCCTGGTCACCGCTGCTGTGACACATCCCACTGATACCGGCCCGGTACAGAGTACCCCACAGCCCTGGGAGGGCGACCCAACTTGGCATCACGAACAGGATTACGGAGCCCGGTACCCCCGGGTCCTGTGTGCCATAGACTGTGTTTGTGTAAAAGACTGTGTGTGAAATTGGCGCCAATCGCCGCCATTGCCGCGCCGCTTGGCGCGCGCGGGAAGAAAAAGGGACAGGCCTTCGTGGGCGGAGCCTGCCACAGAGCGTGAAGAAGTGAAGTGTCACGCGGGAAGAGAGGACAGCGCGCGAGAAGGGGAGGAGCATCAGGCCTGCGAAGTGGTCGCCGGTGAGCTCACACAACCCCCGGCCCTGGCTAACGTTAACTAGGGGGGAGGAAGAGAATGTCCGCGCCACATGGCAATGCAGCGGCGGACGCCGCCGCCAACCCCGCAGCGCCGCCAGGAGGAGCGCCCGCCGCAGCGGTCTCCATAATGCTGCTGTCTATGCCCTACATACCGGGAGCGGCCTGGTTACTGCAGTACTCGGGTGAGTCACATACCCTGAGTGAATTTAAAGAGAGACTGTGCAGTTTGTTTAAAGTCTACCCTCTGTCTGAGAGCCAGAAAGGGAATATCCTGATTGGACAGCTAACGGGTGCAGCGCAGAGAGAAGTGAAAGCCTGGCAGGACACTGATAAAGAGACTGTTGCAAAGATCCTGGCCCAGCTGAGAAGCACCTTTGACACTAGCACTGCAGCTGAAATCAAGGAAAAGATCCAGCTTGCTTCCTGTCCAGAGGATGTCCCGTGGCTCCGGAGGAGGAGAACCCTGCCACTTCGAGGGAGGAACAACGATCGCTATGACCAGGACAGACGTCCCATCTGTCGTCGCTGCTACAAGGCCAGCCATCTTGCGAGATTTTGTCCTTTAAACGAACAACCCGTGGGGCAGAGGGCCAACCCCCAGGAGTAGGACCACGAGGCCCAAGGAACTGGCAAGCCAAGTATGTGGGAGATCGATCCTTCCTGTGGTGATTAATGGCATCCCCATGAACGCTTTGCGCTCCCGGGTGACCACTATGCCGTACATTCTTTACAAGAGGTATTGGGCTAATTCACAACTTACCCGTGGCCCAGCTGATGAACTGACAGTAGTTGCCAGTAGAGTTGAGCGACTTTTGGTTTTTTAGGGTCGCGTTTCGTTTCGTGAAACCTGACTTTTCCAAAAGTCGGGTCGAGCAAGATCGTCCGATTATAGGGAAAAGTCGGGGTCGTCCCGAAACACGAAACCCAATGTAAGTCAATGGGGAATAAAAGTCGGCAGTGAGAGGAGGACAGGAAACACACCTACAGTGCCCATTTGAATGCCAAAAGCATCAATTCTTCTTTCTTAAGCTTGTCAACCTTAATTAACTTCATAATACAAGTTACGCACTGAAAAATGGGGATTATTTGGCTACAAACTGTGGGGGGGGAGGGCTGGCTCCAGGTTTTCATGTGCCCTGGGCGAAAGAGAGCCCCTTTAACACATACCACAACTCATCATGCTCCGATACGGCAGAGAAATAGCGGTATAGTACAATGAAAAATACCTCACTTTTTACATCTCATGACGGGGCCCATCTATTTCTCCATACAGAATCATTGGTCCCATATAATGTTTGAAACAGTATATGATGAGCTCCACATAATGCTACAGTATATGTTGGTCCCCATGGATGAAGCTCCACTGTCTTATGGGCCCAAATAATGCTCCAAACATAATGGGCCCCATTTCTAATGCTCTAGTGTATAATGGGCCCTGTAAATGCTGCTCCAGTGTCTGATGTCCACCTTTGGAATGTTCCAGTGTATGGTGGGCCCCATCTATCATTCTCCAGAGTATAGTGCTCCCCAAAAATTGCTGTCCCAACATTGAAAACAATCAAATAAGTCTCCTCGCTAGGGAATCCCTGTACTTGTCTGGACAGGTGCTGTAGCTTGCTTAACAGCTCGCCAGCTGTTCTCACACCCAGTATGGATTACACGTGATTGCACAAAAGTGAGAAAGGGTACCGTATCCCCAGATAACATGTATGGATAGCGTACACATTCAAAATATATGTCTCAGGAGGCAGGCTCAGACGGTGTTAGGCCCAGTATGGATTGCACGTGATTGCACAAAGGTTAGAAAGGGTACCGTATCCCCGGATAACATGTATGGATAGCGTACACATTCAAAATATATGTCTATACAGCATGAGGCAGGCTCAGACGGTGTTAGGCCCAGTATGGATTGCATGTGATTGCACAAAGGTTAGAAAGGGTACCGTATCCCCGGATAACATGTATGGATAGCGTACAGATTCAAAATATATGTCTATACAGCATGAGGCAGGCTCAGACGGTGTTAGGCCCAGTATGGATTGCACGTGATTGCACAAAGGTTAGAAAGGGTACCGTATCCCTGGATAACATGTATGGATAGCGTACACATTCAAAATATATGTCTCAGGAGGCAGGCTCAGACGGTGTTAGGCCCAGTATGGATTGCACGTGATTGCACAAAGGTTAGAAAGGGTACCGTATCCCTGGATAACATGTATGGATAGCGTACACATTCAAAATATATGTCTATACAGCATGAGGCAGGCTCAGATGGTGTTAGGCCCAGTATGGATTGCACGTGATTGCACAAAGGTTAGAAAGGGTACCGTATCCCTGGATAACATGTATGGATAGCGTACACATTCAAAATATATGTCTCAGGAGGCAGGCTCAGACGGTGTTAGGCCCAGTATGGATTGCACGTGATTGCACAAAGGTTAGAAAGGGTACCGTATCCCTGGATAACATGTATGGATAGCGTACACATTCAAAATATATGTCTATACAGCATGAGGCAGGCTCAGACGGTGTTAGGCCCAGTATGGATTGCACGTGATTGCACAAAGGTTAGAAAGGGTACCGTATCCCTGGATAACATGTATGGATAGCGTACACATTCAAAATATATGTCTCAGGAGGCAGGCTCAGACGGTGTTAGGCCCAGTATGGATTGCATGTGATTGCACAAAGGTTAGAAAGGGTACCGTATCCCCGGATAACATGTATGGATAGCGTACACATTAAAAATATATGTCTATACAGCATGAGGCAGGCTCAGACGGTGTTAGGCCCAGTATGGATTGCACGTGATTGCACAAAGGTTAGAAAGGGTACCGTATCCCCGGGTAACATGTATGGATAGCGTACACATTCAAAATATATGTCTATACAGCATGAGGCAGGCTCAGACGGTGTTAGGCCCAGTATGGATTGCACGTGATTGCACAAAGGTTAGAAAGGGTACCGTATCCCCGGATAACATGTATGGATAGCGTACAGATTCAAAATATATGTCTATACAGCATGAGGCAGGCTCAGACGGTGTTAGGCCCAGTATGGATTGCACGTGATTGCACAAAGGTTAGAAAGGGTACCGTATCCCTGGATAACATGTATGGATAGCGTACACATTCAAAATATATGTCTCAGGAGGCAGGCTCAGACGGTGTTAGGCCCAGTATGGATTGCACGTGATTGCACAAAGGTTAGAAAGGGTACCGTATCCCTGGATAACATGTATGGATAGCGTACACATTCAAAATATATGTCTATACAGCATGAGGCAGGCTCAGATGGTGTTAGGCCCAATATGGATTGCACGTGATTGCACAAAGGTTAGAAAGGGTACCGTATCCCTGGATAACATGTATGGATAGCGTACACATTCAAAATATATGTCTCAGGAGGCAGGCTCAGACGGTGTTAGGCCCAGTATGGATTGCATGTGATTGCACAAAGGTTAGAAAGGGTACCGTATCCCCGGATAACATGTATGGATAGCGTACACATTCAAAATATATGTCTATACAGCATGAGGCAGGCTCAGACGGTGTTAGGCCCAGTATGGATTGCACGTGATTGCACAAAGGTTAGAAAGGGTACCGTATCCCCGGATAACATGTATGGATAGCGTACACATTCAAAATATATGTCTATACAGCATGAGGCAGGCTCAGACGGTGTTAGGCCCAGTATGGATTGCACGTGATTGCACAAAGGTTAGAAAGGGTACAGTATCCCTGGATAACATGTATGGATAGCGTACACATTCAAAATATATGTCTCAGGAGGCAGGCTCAGACGGTGTTAGGCCCAGTATGGATTGCACGTGATTGCACAAAGGTTAGAAAGGGTACCGTATCCCTGGATAACATGTATGGATAGCGTACACATTCAAAATATATGTCTATACAGCATGAGGCAGGCTCAGATGGTGTTAGGCCCAGTATGGATTGCACGTGATTGCACAAAGGTTAGAAAGGGTACCGTATCCCTGGATAACATGTATGGATAGCGTACACATTCAAAATATATGTCTCAGGAGGCAGGCTCAGACGGTGTTAGGCCCAGTATGGATTGCACGTGATTGCACAAAGGTTAGAAAGGGTACCGTATCCCTGGATAACATGTATGGATAGCGTACACATTCAAAATATATGTCTATACAGCATGAGGCAGGCTCAGACGGTGTTAGGCCCAGTATGGATTGCACGTGATTGCACAAAGGTTAGAAAGGGTACCGTATCCCTGGATAACATGTATGGATAGCGTACACATTCAAAATATATGTCTCAGGAGGCAGGCTCAGACGGTGTTAGGCCCAGTATGGATTGCACGTGATTGCACAAAGGTTAGAAAGGGTACCGTATCCCTGGATAACATGTATGGATAGCGTACACATTCAAAATATATGTCTCAGGAGGCAGGCTCAGACGGTGTCAGGCACAGTATGGATTTGACGGCCCAGATTACACAGCGGAGGAGCAGGGAGAGGTAAAGATTGCAAATGCTGGGGCCCTGCCCAAGCAAGGGGGGCCCACTCGTGAGCGTCGGTACTGGCACTGGGCCCCTCATAGAACAGCGGTGTGTCTGATGGCGGGTGTGCACCACCACCGTCAGAGACACTTGATTGCACTATGAGGGACCCTGTGCCAGTGTCCGCGCCCAAGAGTCGGCCTACCCACCTGTCCAGGGCAACGGCACTCGCACGGTGTCGTGCGCTAGGTGGTGACCCCGGCCATGGGGGGGAGGCAGCACAGTTAGGGAGTTTTAGAAAGTGGCATATGTTGATGTTGGACATTCAGCTGATGCAAAAGGCGAAATAGGTGAAGTACCAGGAAGAGGTGGACCAAAGCAAGCCATTTTTCTGTCACCCTATGTGTCATCAGGGGAAGGTGGGACAAAATCCTTGGAAACCCATGCGTGGTTCATTTTAATGAAGGTTAGATCCTCCACATTTTGGGTTGACAGACGGGTCCTTTTTTCTGTCAGGATTGATCCAGCTGCACTGAAGACTCTTTCCGATAGCACACTTGCAGCTGGGCAAGCGAGCTCCTGTAAGGCATATTGGGCCAATTCAGGCCAGGTGTCCAGTTTAGCGGCCCAATAGTCAAAGGGGAATGACCTGTGTGGGAGAACATCGATATGGGAGGAAAAGTAGTTTGTAACCATAGTTGACAACTGCTGTCTCCTGTCACTTTCCATCGATGCAGTATTACCAGTTGTGTGAGCGGTATTTGAAAAATCAGTCCACAACATTGTCATGAAACCCCTGTCTCCAACGCCACTTCTGCTGTGTGCACCACGAACACCTCTGCCAAGCTGCCCCCGGCCCGTACGGCTCGTGTGAGAACCATCACCGCTGCTGTGTGCTGGGAATGCCTCAAGCAACCGATTTACCAGAGTTGCTTGTTTATTAGCCAATATTAGGTCAAGGTTCTCCTGTGGCATGATGTTTTGTAATTTGCCTTTATAGCGTGGATCCAGGATGCTGGCCAACCAGTAGTCGTCATCGTTCATCATTTTGGCAATGCGGGGGTCCCTTTTTAGGATCCGCAAGGCATAATCTGACATGTGGGCCAATGTTCCCGGTGTCAATGATGCACTGCGAGTGCTGGGTGGAGGAGCACTTTCTGGCAAATCCACATCCCTCCAGTCACGCACAAACCCTGTACCAGACCTTGCCACGCCAACATTTTCACTTGCCCCACGAGATGCATCCTCCTCCCCTACGTAATCATCCCCATCATCCTCCTCCTCCTCCTCTTCTTCCTCCACCTCGTCCAGGAGAGGTCCCTGAGCAGACAATGGCTGAATGTCATCAAGGATTCCCTCCTCCTCTTCCTCCTCATCAACATTGGCTGCAGACGCCTGCTCCTTAAGGTGCGTCAAAGTTTGCATGAGCAGACGCATAAGTGGGATGCTCATGCTTAGGATGGCGTCGTCTGCGCTTACCAGCCGTGTGCATTCCTCAAAACACTGAAGGACTTTACAAAGGTCTTTCAGCTTCGACCACTGCACACCTGTCAACTCCATGTCTGCTCTCAAAGTGCCTGGCCGTGTATCCTCCCACAAATGCATTATGGCCTGCCTCTGCTCGCACAGCCGCTCCACCATGTGCAGGGTGGAGTTCCACCTTGTTGCAATGTCGATAATGAGGCGGTGGTTGGGAAGGTGGAGCAATCGCTGCAGCTTCTGCATACGAACGGAGTGTACAGGCGACCGGCGGATGTGCGCGCACAGTCTTCGCACCTTCTGGAGCAGGGCTGTTAACTCCGGATAATTTTTGAGGAAGCACTGCACCACCAGGTTCAAGGTGTGAGCCAAGCAAGGTATGTGGCTGAGTTTTGAAAGGGCTATGGCTGCCACAAAATTACGGCCGTTATCACTAACTACCTTGCCTGCCTCAAGATGTACACTGCCCAGCCATGACTCAGTTTGCTGCTTCAAGTACTCGGCCAGCACCTCGGCGGTGTGTCTGTCGCCCAAACACATCATCTGCAACACAGCCTGCTGACTCTTTCCACTAGCTGCTCGATAGGGGGACACATCGTGTGCAACAGTGGCAGCTGCAGATTGGGTGCTCGTACGACTGCGCTCTGTGGACGAGCTTTCGCTTCTGGAGGAGGAGAAGGAGGGTCGAACGCCTACAGCCAACTGTTTCCTATACCGTGGGCTAGGCAGCACTGTCCCACCACTGCTGTCCCCTGTGGACCCTGCATCCACCACATTAACCCAGTGCGCAGTGATGGACACGTAACGGCCCTGGCCATGCCGACTGGACCATGCATCAGTTGTGAGGTGCACCTTTCCGCTCACTGACTGCTTGAGTGCATGGACAATGCGGTCTTTCACATGATGGTGGAGGGCTGGGATGGCTTTGCGAGAGAAGAAGTGGCGACTGGGTAGGTCATAACGTGGTACTGCATAGGCCATGAGTTCGCGGAAAGCTGTGCTTTCCACCAACCGAAAGGGCATCATCTCAAACGAGATTAGTTTGGCAATGTGGGCGTTCAAACCCAGTGTACGCGGATGAGAGACTGAGTACTTTCTTGACCTACTCATAGTGTCTGGGAGGGTGAGCTGGACTTGAGAGCTGCATATGGTGGAAGTAGCGGTGGACAGGGCGGACTGAGAGAGGGTTGATGATGGTGATGGAGTTGGTGTTCTTTCTGATGGCCTAGAATCAGTCTTTCGTTGATATAACAGTGGGATTCCCTGACTGCTGTGGCCTTGCAACGACACCTCAACATTTGCTGCTGTGCTAACCGGTGGGCTTACAGTGGGGGAAACAATGTAGCGTTGCTGACTACCTTCGTTGTGATCAGTTGCACATATGGCACTTGAGGTTTGGTGTTGTGTCCACGCTTGCAAGTGCATGCTGGTTAAATGTCTAAGCATGCAACTGGTATTCAAATTTTTCAGACTTTTCCCTCGGCTAAAGGTCTTTGCGCACTTCTTACAGATAACCTTGGCCTGATCATGAGGATTTTGTTCAAAAAAGTGCCACACTGCACTCTTCCTACTTTGGCAGATATTTTGCGGCCTAGCACGCTGTGATCTTTTGACCCTCTGGACAAGCTGTCCAGCAACTCTTTTGATGTTTGGAACCTGTCTTTGGAGTGCTCCGGGCCTGCCAGATAACAGCTGTTGCGATGTCGATGTCTGCTGTGGATGCTCCTCATCTGAGCTATTGGAAGCAGCACCCTCTTCCCCCAATGGATGCCAATCTGGGTCAACAACTGGGTCATCCATCACCTCCTCTTCTATGTCATGTGCACCTTCCTCTGTGTCACCATGTATGGTGGTATAGTGTGCGGGAAGGGGCACCTGAGTCTCATCAGGGTCAGAATCTGGCTCTGTACACTGCGAGGACAATGTAGTGCTCTGAGTGAATGTACCAGCAGAATCATCCATCAGCGGCTGTGCATCAGTGCACTCCATGTCAGATTCATCTTGGCCTGGGTAATTCACCATTTCACTTGATAATCCAGGCATGGTATGTGAAAACAGCTCCATGGAGTAATCAGTAGTATGGCCTGCGTCATCCTTCAATCTTGGTTGGGGTGAAGGACACAAGGAAAGGTGTGGTTCATGAACATGAGCCTCCAATGACGACTCAGTGCTTTTACTTTTTACAACTGAAGAAGAGGAGGCGATAGAGCTGGAGGCTGAGTCAGCAATGTAAGACAAAACTTTTTCCTGATGCTCTGGCTTTAAAAGCGGTTTGCCAACTCCTAGAAAACTAAGCGTTCGAGGCCTTATGTAGCCAGACGATGACGCAGGGTCAGCACCTCCTGCATTCGGTCCTATTTTGCTCTTGCCACTACCATCAGATCCACCACCAACACCATCATTACCAGCTGCCAACCCCCGCCCAATTCCACGGCCTCTTCCACCAGCCTTCCTCATTTTTGGTAGAAATGTAGACAAAATCCAACAAACTATATAGTAATGTAAAACAAGGTACAAGGTGTCTATAGGACAGGGGAGATTTTGAATTTCTGCACACACTTTTGGACACTGGACACTTTTGGATTGTGTGAGGCCCACTGATATCTGAGCGCTATGTGACAGGCTCGATGGCACTGCTGTGACAAAAGTGACTAAAGGATAAGGGAGATTTTGAATTTCTGCACACACTTGTGGACAGTGGACACTTTTGGATTGTGTGAGGCCCACTGATATCTGAGCGCTATGTGACAGGCTCGATGGCACTGCTGTGACAAAAGTGACTAGAGGATAAGGGAGATTTTGAATTTCTGCACACACTTGTGGACAGTGGACACTTTTGGATTGTGTGAGGCCCACTGATATCTGAGCGCTATGTGACAGGCTCGATGGCACAGCTGTGACAAAAGTGACTAGAGGATAAGGGAGATTTTGAATCTCTGCACACACTTTTGGACACTGGACACTTTTGGATTGTGTGAGGCCCAATGAATATCTGAGCGCTATGTGACAGGCTCGATGGCACTGCTGTGACAAAAGTGACTAGAGGATAAGGGAGATTTTGAATCTCTGCACACACTTTTGGACACTGGACACTTTAGGATTGTGTGAGGCCCAATGAATATCTGAGCACTATGTGACAGGCTCGATGGCACAGCTGTGACAAAAGTGACTAGAGGATAAGGGAGATTTTGAATCTCTGCACACACTTTTGGACACTGGACACTTTTGGATTGTGTGAGGCCCACTGATATCTGAGCGCTATGTGACAGGCTCGATGGCACTGCTGTGACAAAAGTGACTAGAGGATAAGGGAGATTTTGAATTTCTGCACACACTTGTGGACAGTGGACACTTTTGGATTGTGTGAGGCCCACTGATATCTGAGCGCTATGTGACAGGCTCGATGGCACTGCTGTGACAAAAGTGACTAGAGGATAAGGGAGATTTTGAATTTCTGCACACACTTGTGGACAGTGGACACTTTTGGATTGTGTGAGGCCCACTGATATCTGAGCGCTATGTGACAGGCTCGATGGCACAGCTGTGACAAAAGTGACTAGAGGATAAGGGAGATTTTGAATCTCTGCACACACTTTTGGACACTGGACACTTTTGGATTGTGTGAGGCCCAATGAATATCTGAGCGCTATGTGACAGGCTCGATGGCACAGCTGTGACAAAAGTGACTAGAGGATAAGGGAGATTTTGAATCTCTGCACACACTTTTGGACACTGGACACTTTTGGATTGTGTGAGGCCCACTGATATCTGAGCGCTATGTGACAGGCTCGATGGCACTGCTGTGACAAAAGTGACTAGAGGATAAGGGAGATTTTGAATTTCTGCACACACTTGTGGACAGTGGACACTTTTGGATTGTGTGAGGCCCACTGATGTCTGAGCGCTATGTGACAGGCTCGAAAGGTTCAAACATTACCTAGCCTCCGCCAAGTTCACTATCTTCACGGACAACAACCCATTGACACACTTGGACACTGCAAAACTAGGTGCACTGGAACAGCGATGGATGGCTCGGCTATCTAACTATGAGTTTACCATCAAGTACCGGGCAGGGCCCCAGAATGCCAATGCTGATGCACTGTCCAGAGTGCCTAACCTACCAGATGCAGGAGAAGACCCTGAGGCTCTTGAAGAAATAGAGTTACCTCCCTTCCACCGGCCACTTGCGGCCCAGCGTGCTCAAGGAGTGAGAAACAGACGGTCTGTCTTGAAGGAGGTCACCCTGAATCCATTGCCTCATCATGACTGGGCAGAAAGGCAAGATAGTGACCCTGCAGTCCGCCTGGTGAAGGAGCTGCTGTCGCAAGCTGACTCATGCCCAGAGTCGGATGCTCCTGAAGAAACCCAGCAGTTGTGGAAGGAAAGAGATCCGCTGTTCATCTATGAAGGGAAGCTATGTCAGAGGAGTTTCAATGCCCGCACTCATGAGCTGGTCTGGCAGGTGATAGTCCCAAAGAGAGAGGCATCAATGGTCCTGGAAGCATACCACAATGGAGCTGGACACTTCGGATGGAAGAAGTTGGAAGCATTGCTCCGAGAGAGGTTCTACTGGGCTGGTATGAGGAAAGCCATTGAGAGGTGGTGCCAGGAGTGTGGACAATGTAACCTGCGCAGAAAGGATTGAGACAGCCAGAGAGCTCCTCCACAGCCCATAATAACCAAACAGCCACTTGAGTTGTAGCCCTGGACCATGTGAAGCTGGTTCCAAGTCGGTCAGGCTACATCTATGCTTTTACCATTGTGGACCACTACCCAAGATTCCTGGTTGTTGTGACTGTCAAAGATCAGACAGCCAGGACAGCAGCCAGAGCATTCCAACAGCACTTCTGTAGACCACATGGATATCCTGAAAGAGTGCTGACAGATCAAGGTCCAGCTTTTGAGGCAGAAGTGTTCCAGGAATTCTGTATCTTGTATGGTTCTAAGAAGATCCAGACAACACCGTACCACCCACAGACCAATGGCATGTGTGAGAAGATGAATCAGGTAGTGATTGACCTACTGAAGACTTTGCCCTTGGAGGAGAGGAATCTGTGGCCAGAGAAGTTGCCAGATCTGGTGGACCTCTACAACCATATTCCAGTGAATTCCACCAACTGTACCCCAGCCTACTTAATGGGAGCAAGACCTGGTAAACTACCTATTGATTTGGACATGGGAGTCCTTACGCCCGAAGTAACATCACCAGATGCTGACTGGGATACAGGAAGACAACAACAGTACAGAAGAGTTCAAGAATGCGTGGGAAAGAGTCTAGCCCAGGCAAGACAAAAGCAGGAAAAGCTTTACAATCAAAATGCACCTGCCGTTCCTTTGTCGCCGGGAGAACAGGTCTTAAAAAGGAAGAGAAGATTGCACAAATTGGATGCTCAATGGGAAGCTGAACCTTATACCATTCTGCCCTCAAACTTTGATAATACCAAGGTATACCTTATTAGCAAAGATGAAGGAGAAACCTCGGCAGCGATATCAAGAAATCACCTGAAACTATATCCTGACCTGCTGAAGGAAAGAGTGGAAGAACCAGATAACATCCAACCCATAGAGGAAGAAGAGAAGGTCAGCACAATACTTGGGGAATTCCCTGCGAATTGGACTAAAATTAATGATGCTATAGTGGTGCCGGTGTTGACATTTCCCCAATTGGTAGCACAGGAAGATGTGACTCAAGGAAATCCTGAGTATCAGGAAAATCAGGCAGCAGATGCCACACCAGCAGTGGAGCCAGAGAACCCTCGCCGTGCCAGTGGTGAACCTGTTATGCCCCTGGTGAGTCTAAGAGTTCACAGACAATCTAGGATCCCTGTGCCATGCAGAACCCCCAGTAGTGTAACCAGTACATTACCCCTACACCAGTTTTACGTAGGTCTGCCCGCATTACCCAAGGGATACCACCCATCAGATATCGTATATAGATAAATGTCAATGTTGAAATTGTATGAGTATATATGTAACTGTTTTTCAAGTTTTGTGCCTATAGGTAACCTGTAAGAGTTTCCTTTGGATTTGCCAGTTTTATTTTATGGACATTGTACCACAGGACTTGTGTGGTCAAAAACTTTCCTGTATATAGTTCACCATTTGCCCAGGAATGGACCATGGACATTGATGCTTGGACTTATCATCATAGGACCATTTTTGAAGCTCTTGGTTTTTGTAACTTTTTCATTTTTAACTCTTGTACAATTATTATTGTATAACTGTTTGTATGTTTCATGTTTTTGTTCAGCCCAGGAGTGCTGACTAGCACTAGGGGGAATGTGGCGCCCCCAGGAGTAAGGTCGCCACAGTGGCTTTGCCTTCCTCCAGGGAGGGTAATGCCAGGCTTGGAGGCAATGATGGGTCTCTCTCGCAGTCAATCTATGCATGCAACACAGTTCCACTCCAGGCCAGCAGGGGAACTCTGAACCGGGATTAAGTGGAGGAGTGCTCTCTGAGGGCCAAGAGGAAGGGGTGGTTAGTTAGTCTAGGGTGAAGTGTGCAGACGTGTGGAAGGAGCGCTGAGATAGAGCAGAGAGGACGATCTCATCTCGGGAGAGAGCGCATGAACTGGAGCCTGGTCTCCACGGTTGTACGGATACTAACGGTCCTGCAACAGACACAAGAGGAGTAGGAGGCTGTAAATGCCCTGCTCACATCTAAGACTTGAGGGCACAACAGCAGCTTGGATAGTGAGCCAGGACTCAGGAGAGAGGAGTCCCCGAGAGAGGCTACAGCTGTCTGCCGTGCAAGTGAGGTTCTTGAGAACATCTGTTCGGAGGAACTCCAGTGTAACTCAGTACTGGGAGTACTTCATTTGAATAAGCGCTAGTAAGGAGACTGCACAGCCCATCTGCTGAGAGAGAATCCCGGAGTTGCTTCCAGGCTAGCCTGCTCCAATACCATCTGTAATCAGGACCCTGGACTGCAGTTACCAAGTAAAGGTACATAAATTGCACCCCACTGTGTCTTGTCTGCTTCCTACCTTTTCGGCATCGCTACATCCCCGTGCCGACCACATCTACATTGCCCTGGGACTATAGCTTCACCTGTGGGGAGCTTTTACATCTTTGCTGCACCATACCATCAGTCCCAGAGGATCTGTCTGCAGCGTCGGCTTAACACCTCCCTTGCCGAACACCACAGGTGGCGTCACAAACTAGTCATCTAACTACATTCCTCCATTCACATCTCCCTATTACTTGGGCGCCCATGGCCACGGTCTGGGTCACCGCCGCTGTGACACATCCCACTGATACCGGCCCGGTACCAAGTACCCCACAGCCCTGGGAGGGCGACCCACATCCTATGCTCGTTGTACCTGAGTGTTATGTGCGGATTTTCTAAGGGGTACTTCACACTAAGCGAGATCGCTAGCGAGATTGCTGATGCGTCACCGATTTTGTGACGCAACAGTGATCTCGCCAGCGATCTTGCTTAATGTGGCATGCATCACATTGCTAATCATGCAGGAATGTCCTGGGCCATTTTTTGATCGTTGGTCTCCCACTGGCCAGCACACATCGCGTGGCAGCGGGACACCAACGATCAGCGAGCTCCCAGCGCTGTAAGCAGATGCTGGGAGCTGGTATCCAAGGTAAACAGCGAGTAACTAAGCGCTGTGCTCTTAGTTACCCGCTGTGTATCCTGGATACCAGCTCCCAGCGTGAGCACGCTGGTATCCAGGGTAAACAGTGGGTAACTAAGTGATGCGCGCTTAGTTACCCGCTATTTACCCTAGATACCAGCGTCCTCGCTTATCCTGATCGCTGGTGAGATCTGCCTGTTTGGCAGCTCACCGGCGATCATATATCGACGCACCAGCGATCCTGACCAGGTCGTATCGTTGTCGGAATCGCTGGTGCGTCGTTTAGTGTAACGGGACCCTTAGCCATAGGTCTGGGTGAGCAGCACGGACCAGAGGTAATAATGTAGCAGAGCTGGATTTTCTAAACAACCCAAGGAACAGTCAGGACCAATACAGCAGGGTATACAGGAAAGCAGATGAGCAAGTGGAGCTGGAAGCACAAGATACAGCTGAGATGTATAGGCAATCTGGTATCTTGTAGCGGCAGTGAAGTTACACACATGAACAGCAGAGGACTAAGCGTGGGCTGCACTAGGTTAGCCAAGACGGGATGGTTACCCAGAAACTTGACATAGATGAGATGAAGATGGGAACAACCTCAGTACAGTAGAAACAGATTAAGGCAATGTTCACATGTTGCATATTTGCTGCATTTTTATGCAAAACCAATAAAACCAATAAAACCGATGAGGTTTCAGAAATCTCATGCACACAATTGTTTTCTTTCTTTTCCTGACTGAATTGGAAAATTGCTGCGTGTTTTAATTCTGCAGCATGTCAGTTTTTTCAGCGTTTTGTAGCATTTTTCACCCATAGGAAGTAATGAGAAAGTGCAAAAACACTGCATGAATGCAACCAAGCGTTTTAGGTGACTAAAACTAACTTTATTAAACATGTACTGTAGACAAATCACACAAGTAATCTGCACCAAAAAACAAGGCAAAATAAACACTGCAAAAACTCAGTAAAAGAGCAGTGAAAAAACTGAAAAATGGGGCTTTGTGAATGCAGCAAAAATGCAACATGTAAGCATAGCCTAACAATAAGGTACCTTGATAGCAAAGACGAAGGTGTGAACAACACCAAGATTACTTGAGAGGAGTTGATTATCTGGTATCTTGTCAGAAAAGACAATTATAATTTAGCAGAACCTGCACCAGCATAAGCTATCCCAGTGTATATAGTTGTTGTGCACTTAGCAACACAATCATGTTAGTAGAACCTATTAAGAATTTTTTAAATGTTTTTTTTTATCTTGAGTGATGTCCAATGTGAGTAGGTTTTGCTTTAATACTCTTTAGAGTTAATTATCCAGTGCTTGTTTCCCTTTGTTCGCTCATGATGTGGATCATTCATTATTTTAAATTGGATTAATAAAGTCTGAATTTTAAAGGAGCTAGAACAAAACCCCATTTTTCTTCATTAATTATCCAGCGCCTTGATAGCAAAGACAAAGGTGTGAACAACACCAAGAGTAGTTGGAAGGAGATGGTTATCTGGAATTTTGATTAGCAGAGTTGTAGGTGTAGATAACAAGCTGGACTGAGGTTGTTAGTAAATGCTGGTAGCTGACTAGAAAACAGTAGATAAGGAGATAATTAGGCACCTGACTGGGACTGTGCCAAGTGGAAGGTGAAGTTAAACTTCTTAAAATAAAGTAATATACTAAAGGGGGTTTTACACTAAGCGATATCGCTAGCAATATCGCTAAAACGTCACTGGTTTTGTGACGTTATAGCGATATTGCTAGCGATATCGCTATGTGTGATACTTACCAGCGACCGGCTCCCCTGCTGTCCATCGCTGATCGCGCGAGAATGTCCAGCTCCATTTCTCGTCGGGCGCTTCCTGCTGTGACGACGAGCGACGCGTGGAGGCGGGCGGGAGGACGCCAGGATCGCTGTGTGTGAATGGTAAGTATCGTGCGCTGCGTCGCTGCTGAATCGCTGTGAGATCTTTCTGTATGAAAGCTCACTAGCGATCATTTAGCGATGCACCAGCGATCCTGACCGGGTCGGATCGCTGGTCGGATCGCTGGTGCATCGCTAAATGTAAAAGGGCCTTAACTCAATACTCAGGCAGCAGGTAGCTGCCTGAGCTGGCCTTAAAAGTCCTTAGATGATGGCGTAATATGAGTAAGCTGAGTTACCACACTTACCCGATGTGCACTAAAAGACAATCGTAGATGAAAGAAAGAATGGAGGAGCTGGAATGGGAATGATTAAAGAACATTAAAGCCTTCAAATTGTAAAAGCATATGGTCCAAAACTCAGGAACAATAGTTCAAGTGTATCGATAATCATCTGTTAGGTAATCCAGGGAAAACACTGATGAAACTGTTGGGTGAAGGACAAATGAGAGGCTCAAACCACACTTGGATCTTGAGTCATATACATGTATCTCCCCACCTGGTGTCAGCTATTATTACTATTTGGCCCTAGTGGCCCCAGGTTATCTAAGAGAGTAAGATATAAGACTCAACATATCTTTAATAGACTTTTTCACCTTTCATATCAAGTGTCTCTTAATTTCAGAGAACGGCAGCCAAAAAATGCTCGGGGACCTATGTTTTTTCAGTTGTCTGATAAACATTGGGCAGAGGAAATTTATCTTTAGGAATTTGAAAGACAATATGTTAATGCAGGAAATCTGGTGTATTGCATTGCACCACATTTATTAAAGTCTAACTAATCTTTGATGCAGTATTTTATAATTTAAAATTAAATTCAATGCCAATCATTGGGGGGCCAAGACATGAGACCCCCAGGGATTGCTCAAAAGACTGCTCAGAGTTCACTCTGAGCAAAGTACAGGCCAATAACTTTCTATTGAGCCCATACTCCGTTCTGTGCATTGTACTCAACCTGGAGGTGAGTGTTTCTACCTTCAGAGCAGTCTTCTGAGCAATCCAGGTTTTGGAATTGATATTTTGGCCCCTTGGAAGGAAATTATATTGTCTGATTGTCACCAACGCACAGACCATTTATTGCAAGGACACACCCTCCTTTGATTTTTTTATCAATAGCTACTTACACCCTCCTCTTCTCTTTTTTTAGTCACACTTGACATTTTATTGTGTTCCTTGTGTCTATAATAGAGATTACTAGGTTGTATCCAGGGAGAGCCGACGGTGAGCAGGGGCGCCATATTGCGTACAAGTTAGGGTGCCAACCTCCAGTGCAAATAGGGTCCGGTAGGGCCATCTAGGGTGTTTTTGCTATCTTTATCATTAATTCTTGTCTTTTGGACCTGCTGATTGAGGGCGTCTGTAGTAATTGTCTATACTTTTAACAATTTTTTAATGATTGAAATAAAATTTAATTTTAGGTAATAGTTCACATGTTAGCCTTTTTGATACACTATACCTTAGTATCTCTGATTTTTCTTGTTTTCAATCCGTGGGGGTCTCAGAACCTGGACCCCATTGATCTGCAGGGAAGAATATAAAATACTGCAGTTTAGTTAAACTTCAAGTGATTTAGGTTCTTTTTTTTGCGGTTGACCTAAGGAAAGTTGGAAAGGTACATGACTTAGGAGAAGGACAATGTCCAAAAATGTGACACTGCTCACAAAATTGCACCAAAGCAAGCAAACCAGTAGAATGTCAAGTTATACAAAAGTGTCTAAATATGTTTTTAATAATTATTTTTAATTTGTAGATAATATTTTTTAAAAAAAACATAATCCAGCTTCTACTTGGTTCTGAGATTGCTATTCGTTCTCAGAGTTAGGACTTACCATATGTACCTAACAGAGCTGTGTGCACAAACACAATAATGACAAGAGCACAAATCTTAACGGATGCAGTCAACAACCTGGTGGCTTAAATGAGTTATGAAGGACTAATATATTCACCAAGCAGATATCTGCTGATTGGTGGGAGTGTGGGTGTCAGCCCCCACAAGCCTTATAATGATCACCTGTCCCATGGATGGGTCATCAATATGTTAGTCCTAGACAATCCATTTAATATAGGACCCACTCACTGAGGTCTACCAATTACTCCCAATCTACTGTTTGGTCATCATTGGGTATATAGTAGTATTCGTTCATTTGAATTCCCAATGGTCTCTAACAAAAAAAGGCGTGATACGACTAGAATCCCTTTTTCAGGCTTCAGATCTGTACGGAAATATAACCTGAAATTCTTGGGCTTCCTCAACCTCTAATTCTCAAGTATGACAACCCCACAATAGTTAAACACTTAGGCTACTTTCACACATCAGGTTTTCGGCGTCAGGCGCGATCCGTTTTGTAAAACCTGATGTGCCGGATCCGGTTTTCTGCTGGATCCGTCTTGTTCTTGACAGACAAAACCGGATCCGGTTCATCCGTTTTTCTATCCGTTTTTCGACGGATTACGCCGGATCTGGTTTTTAAAATTGACCCTTGTGGCCTTCCGAACGGGATTGGCTACTGGAAAACTATATATAGCATGTTCCTACAGCCCTTCTTTGACAGGTTGTAGTGGGCAGAGCTACAGAGCATGCTCAGACCAAAAAAACCGGATCCGGCCACCGGATCCGGCTTTCGCCGGATCAGGCGCATTGCGGCGCTCATAAGCTTTCATTGTGTGAAAAAGCCGGACGCGCCGGATCCGGCGTGTCCGGCTTTTTCGCCGGAGACAAAAAACGTTACAGTAGCCGTTTTTTCCAGACGCCGGATCGCGACACATTGCCGGATCCGGCGAAAACCGGATGAAACGCATGGCCATCCGGCGCGATCCGGCGCAAATGCAAGTCAATGGGGGGGAAACCGGATCCGGCATTGCATTTCGCCGGATCCGGTTTCTGTCAAAAGCGCCGGATCGCGCCTGACGGCGAAAACCTGGTGTGTGAAAGAGGCCTTAGATGATTTTTTTCTGGGACTTTGTTTGAGAAGATTGAAAAACCTTTACAATTTTTGTTTTTCTCTCTGTTTTAGGATCCTTTTCTGCTTTTAATATGTTTATTTTGTAATTTTTATTTTATTTTGTAGTATGTTTATTTTGTAATTATTCTCATACAATGCGTTATTCATTGATCATTCTCTAAATTTATGGAAATGACGGAGCAGTATTTTCTGCTGATAGGCCAAAAAAACGGTCAACTGTGGTCTTTGAGGGAACCAAAAAAAACAAGTGTTCAATTTTCCTGTAGAACAATTAAAACATTACATAATCTCCACAAAACTCAAACAGCTATGTAATGGACTACATTTTATAACGTGTCTTATCAAATCATTTCAGACAACTAATATCACCTTCACCCATACATATGTCAAGGTTTGAGCATGGACCATGATGTACGGACTTTCCGTGAGACTCCTGACCCAAACTTAACAGTCTCGTATATGTCTATAAGGCTGTCAAGATGGGTCAGGAGACCTGTGGATAGTCTGTACATCATGGTCCATGCTCAAAGCTTTGCAGCTGGGTCAGCCTAAGTAATCTGAGCAGGCCTAAATAATGTCTGATCAGCAAACAAGCAGCCTATGGGCATTAGTTCAACGTCCCAGATCGGCTCGGAGAATCAGACTTTTGTTGTAAAATAACCAGCTATGAGCGCTGTAATATAGCTCCATGTAGCATGGTTTTATGAATAAAACCCTAGCTTGCAGTTCTAGGGGGATACCATTTTGTTCTGGTGGAGACAACTAATTGGAGCATGGAGACTTATAGGAATACTTGCTAACTCTTTCGAACTGCTGTAAGGCTTATGGATTAAGGATAGAAGGGAGACCTCCCAGACCCCCAGAAGAGTTGGCATATTTCCCAAGCTCGACCAAAACCACCTGAAGCCTCACGGAAGCAAGGTTAAGGAGGTTTCGCCAGCACCTTAATGGACCTTTGAGGGTCATGGCTAAAGTGTGATAAGGGTGTAACCGAGAAAAGTTTTGTGGCTACACAAAAAAAATTACAACCCCAATAACAGCCATAAAAAGCTAGCAAGCATGTGAATAAGCAGAGTGAAACTGCCTGGGAAAGAGGTATGCAAATTAGCTCTCCTCTAAAAGGAAGAAATCTGGTTCTCTAGTGCCACCTATTGGAGGTAGTTATTTACTCGGCTTAGTGTTTTACTCTTTAATAAGCCTTCCCACATGATTGATGATGGTTAGTCAAACGAGAAAAGACACCAGTCCGTGGACAGCTGTTTAGTGGTTCTTGATGATCACGACACAGGTTCTTCAATGTTCCTTTTCCAAGAGTTCTCCACCAGATGTCTTCTGAGAATAAGGTGACATGGTTTTGCATTAAATAACCCTTTACTCAACTTGTAATGTAAAAGATATCATTAATTAACGCAAAGACCAAGAGGAAATGTTTACTTTTGCCTGCGCTTACATTTGCATAAGGAAGCTAATTAAATTGTTGTTTTATTTACAAAACTAAGTTTACTTTTTTGTGTTGCCCTTGCTGATTGCACCATTAACGTAGCAATCCAATTTTTCCACTTTTCAATCTTACCAGAGATCCCTAGAGATCTGCTGATTGCTTATTAGCAAAGATGTCTGATTAGCAGCACATGTTACCATTATTTGCTCGTGCAACTGAAAATTAAAATGGTTGCTGATTGGAGCTAATAACCCCAGGTCACAAGTGAGGTAATAATTCGGCTCTGCTGTTTTTAATGCATTAAAAGGGAAATATTCCAGATTTTCAAATAAATAAATAAATAACGCTAACTTTCCTTCATCGATAAAGTGGGTCTTAAAAGGAAATGTCACTTGCCAAATATGCGCTGGTGCAAACGCTGCTGTTTTTCGGAATCTGATGTTATTTTTCATTTGCTCCTGCTCCTTCCCATTCCTGAGATATTGCCCCTACCTTTCTGTATATAGGGTTAGTATTTTAGCCAAATGAGCGTTGTCCACAAGAACACTGCCACAGAGAAAAGTTGAGAACATGACACTTGGCTAAGAAGACTAGATTACATACAAGAAAGAGGGGGCTATATCTCAGAAATGGAGGTCACAGGGAAAAATAATAATATAAAATTTAATACTTACGACAAAAAATATTAAAGTACACTTTCTTCTCTGATTAGAGCTTTACACCCTCTTGGGGATCTCTAAAGCAGCTTCGTCAGGAAGTCACCTGGAAGGGCTTTCTAAAAGTTTTAAAGTGGTTCCCAAAGGTGCTAAACTAATGGTTGCTTTGCCTTCGATCTGGGTCCAACTTATCTCAAACTGTCCCAATTATCTTGAGGTAGGGTAATTGTGGAGGCAATGTCATCTGACAGAGTTCTCCATCTCTCACCTTCTGGGTCACATAGCCCTAACATAGCTTAGAGATATGTTTTTGGTCATTGATCTGTCGCAACACAAATGATGGTCCCAGATGATATGGCATATCTCATGGAATGCTGTGGTAGCCATGCTGGGCTAGTGTCCTTTGAATTTGTAAAAAATCACCAACAAAGGCATAAGCAAAGCACCCCCCACACAATTACAACTTCCCTCTCCATGCTTTATTGTGGTATCACACATGTAGGAACTATCCGCTCACCTATTCTGCATCTCATAATGACATGGTGGTTTGTCCCGAAAATCTAAAATTTAGCGGCTACTTTGCAGTGATTTGACCATAATGGCCTGCTTTTTGCAGGCACCTATGAACAGTTGATGTTGAGATGTGTCTGCTACTTGATGTCTGTGCATCGTTAATGAGGACTGTTATCTGAGGTGTTGTCAATGTGTGGTTTCTGAGGCTGGCAACTCTGTTGAACTTATCCTCTGCAGCAGCTGTAATTTTTGGTCTTCTTTTCCTGTGGCAGTCCTAATGAGAGCTTGTTTCATTATTAATTAATAATTTTAATTATTGTATTTGAAGTTACCTTCAACCTTCTGGCAATTTTCAAAAAGCTTCATCTCAAACTAATAATACATTGACTTTTCTCTTTACTTAGTTGAGAAGTTCTTGCCATATTCCTGGAAGTGTGTACTAACATTGACTTTTCAAAACACACCTGATGGTTACAAACACTTCCACAAATTAACACTTGAGGCATTGAAAGCCTATCCAAGTGACTACCTGATGTGGCTGCTTGAGAAAATAACAAGGAGGTATAAAGCTGTCATCAAAGTAAGGGGGTGCACTCTAAACAATCTATATTCTGATTTGTTTCACATGTTTCTTTACTCTTTGTGCCCTTTAGTGATACTGCCATCAGTGTAAATTTGCAGTGTGCGCATTCCATTGCATTTTTGACCGGTACTGTATGTCGGTGCACAAAATGCCTGTCGTAACACATATTAGATTTTCGTATGTCAAAAAAACTGGAAGCAAATGGGTTAATCTGCGCTGCCATAGGAGAAGAATGAAGGAATGCAGAATCCAAGAGTAAAGGCATGTTTCCACTGGCCGGATTACATCAGGAATTGCTGTGGATTGGACGCTGCGTACAGCCGCTGCATCCATTCCGCGGCATCCAGATGTTACCGCATAGTGTAGGGGATTTTATGAAATCCCGTCTCCGCTATGCGTGTATGGCCACATCCGTCTGCACTGAGTATCCGGACATGAGGTGCGTCTTTATAGATCGCGGCATGTCTATTTATCTTGTGGAGATGCTCCGTCTCCGCAAGATAAATAGCCTAGTCTGTGGATACGATGCGGTGATAGCGCAGGTGTTCAATGAACACATGCGGAATCACCACACATACAAAAGGGGGCGGCGCTTTGGGCGGAGAGGGGGTTCCGCAGCATCCAAAGCGCCGGCAATCCGGCCTGTGGAAACATACCCTAAGTGGTATAGTCCTCAAAATGTTTCAAAATTTTACAAGTTCTTCATCAGGACAAACCACGTTCTCTAACGGCACCGTAGGTTAACCTATTTGCTTCTGATTTTCCTTTTGGGTCTGCAGCAGTCTCTGACTCTGTCAGTGGTTGTGTGCACACAGCAGGAACAGGTGAGCGCCATTGAGCATGTTCCTGTAACACTTCTAACCCAGATAAAACCCTATTTGCGCTTTTTATCCTTTACAGTATTCTTCTCTTCATTACACATTAGATTTTCTGTGACCATTTATCTAATATGTAAAGCATAATTAAACACTCCTACTCACAGAAGATTGAGTGGCAAAATCATTATGGACCCATGTCACATGGATAAAGCACCAGTAGAAAATTATGGACTGTTATAACAGGTGCCACATTTGGAGCATTCATGGATTATATACCGATTTGTGGACCTATCTTAAGCCTCATTACAGGGTTGCGCATTATTCCCTTAGAAGCATTTCTTCTACAGTTGCCAACTCGCTGAGTCCAGTGGGTTCGGGGTCGTCCAGTGGGAAAAAGAAGGAAGGAAGAGCCAGTGGCCTAGGAGTGAGACGCAGGTAACATCAGCTTAGATAGCACAGATCAATGGTCACTCACCTGATGCTATCTGTGCCGCTTCGGTCGTCTACAGTTTGTGACTTGCTGGATCACTCCAGTGTTTGCTGGATGATCTGGAAGTCACTGCTTAATGATCTATGAGGGCCAGAACGAGGCCAAAACAAAAATCTTATGGACATACACTGAGAGCTTGTGACCGTTACCTCTGACTTCCGGTCAGTCAGAAATGGCGATAACTAGATGGCCGATCAGAACCGAAGAGGCGCAAGTACAGCTGAAGACAGCAGCTGCTAAGTATATTGCAAGGGGAAGGGAACTTAGATACATGACACCACTCTAGCGCTGAAATAAAAAAAATGCTGGAGTGGCGTTGCATGTCCAGAATCTCCACATTTCTGCAAGTAAAAATGCTTTAAAAAAAGCTGCATCAAATCTTCACCAAAAATGCATGAAAAAAGGAGAAATTGCCTAAAAATGCAGCACAATAATCAGAGCAGATTGTAATTTGCCTATTTTAGTTATACACCTGTAGAACAAAAATACAGCATTAAAAACGTAGCATTTTTACACTTGCAAGCATGTCCATGCTTTCCTAACCGATGATTTTATACAAGGGCACGTGGAGTCTTTTTTTTGTGCCACTTGTAGTGCTTAAAGGAAATATGTCAGCAGGGTTTTGCTATTTAATGTGAGAGTAGCATAATGTAGAGCAAGTGATCCTGATTCCAGTGACATGTGCAGCAGAGTTTTTAGATGTAGCATAAAGCAGAGCTCAGAAAGCTGCCCCCGCCCACACCAGTCTTACGTGTACATTGTCTATTGACAGTGAGCTGCTGATCAGAAAAGGGGCGTGGTTGGACCAGGGCGCACGTGCACTGTAGTCCAGGCATTGATAATTTCCTACTGATAAAATCTTCACTGTAAGTTAATACCCAAATATGTGACATATTGAATTCAGTGTCTCAGCTGCTACCTCACGCTGTGCTCAGGCTACATAGCAAAAACCGACTGATCTCTTTAAGGCTCTGTAGGGACTTCATGAGCCACCATACATCTTCTATGCACACAGATTTAACCTATGGGAAATGTATTAGAATCCCCTTAGGTTTCCTAGAAGTGGACAAACATATTTAAATATGTAACCCATATCTGCTGGTAATTTAAGGAAGAAATGTTCTTCAAAAAATGTCATCCACCAAACCGTCACCAAAAAAATGAAGTCAAACCTCGGCAATAGTTATAGCGCGATTTTATTCAATATGTTACAGTCAGACAACCGACACTTTCTTCCACCTCTTTCTCACCTGATAGGCATGAGGTCAACTCCGAGCTTCAATTATATAAAGTGCAGCATGCGGCACAGTAGATTTAAACAATCAGGCCAGGCATGTATTTGCACGTGTCAGGGTCTTGGACGCTGGCGAGAGTCAACTAAATCTGTCTCTACTAACCTGCAGGTGATCTCCGTGTGCACGCTTCTCCTCTGCTATGAATATCGTGCTCCCTCACCCCTCTCCCCGGAGGACCCATCTCACCGTATTGCTGTCCTCTCAATTGCAGGCTGCAATAGTCAGTGATTTGCCTTGATAAAATATTCATGTGTGACACACTATGTGATTGGCTGTAACATTCTGTCCTGTACAGAGCTCAGAGGCCTAACATGATGTGACAGCTCTCAGGCCATAGACACAAGGCTCAGGAAAGAGTCTTAAGAAACCTGTCATTCCAGAAGCACGAGTTTGCCTGACCGCTGTATAAAACACACTTAAGTATGACAGCGCTATATAGCTCTCCGGGATTGATGCCTCAGCAGACAGAAGCCAATCGACCTCTCTGACAATTCGGCTCAAGTCCAAATATCCAGGGTTTAGATCGGAGGGTAGGACGCACATCCACGTGGAATGCAATTTAATTCTTGTGCAAATGTGACATTTTTAAAGTCCATTAAAGGCCAGTCCCACAGAGCAAGATCCAGAAAAAAACTGTAACACATGGAAATTAATATCCCTTTGCCTTTCACTGGCTTATGCTACTGCAATAGGCAGTCAGGGGCTTTGTTGAAAATACTTGGCATATATATAGTTTAAGATCCTTTGGTTTATTAAAAGTGGACATAAAACCGTTAGCAGAAAAGTTGTGCACATGAGGAACTATTATTTTCTGTTCACTCGCAACTTCCCAAGTGTCTACTGGTGGACTCCTGCCGCGAGACTGCCAAGAGGCTGGAGAGAATGTGCCCGGGCAAAGCAATTTTAATATGACATTTTAATTGATTTTGTTTTGTCAAGATATGTCATATAGAACAGGCAAAAACGCAATTTGCTGCTGTAATAAATAATGTCAGAATATCCTATGTGTAGTGTATGCCCGGCCAGATATTCTACAAAGATTGTGCCAAATGCAAGATCTTTTCAGAGTGCAATGCCAGTAAAAAAAATGAAACGTTATTCGTGTATTTTTCACAAATTTTAATACAAATTTGCAACGCTAAAGGTAGAATCCTGAGGTTAAGAACTTGGCTACTGGAAAGAAAGAGGTTCACAAATGAAAAGCTTCCAGGGATTCTGGAAGGTGGAAGAGTATAGTATGTAAAGGGCAACACATTTCAAGTTGCTATACACCTATCCTAGGTATGCCAGGCTCCGCTCCCTTCTCTTGGGTCTGCTGCCCTCTGTTGAGCTCCACATCAGGTTTTACAGGTTGCCCAGTATGGATCATTAAAATTATGTCTCTAGACCTATTGAAAGCCCATTGACACACTTACCTGTTTCTTGGTATTGAGTTTCTAGATCTTCTTGTTTGGTGCACTCCACCTTCTGTGCACACTGTGCTTTACTTGCTTTTACTTGCTTCCATCACTGCTGGGTTCCACTTCATCCATCCTGTTGTCCCTGAGATTCCTGGATTTGCCAAGTCCTCACTGGTCTCGTGCCTTTCAGGTTGCTGCATCAATGTCAAGGGTCCGTGTGGCCAACCAAACCTGAGATGAGCCTGTCAGAAGTAGAGAGAGATCTGGCAAAAAAAAAACAGGAAAGAGAAGCAAGCAAGGGAACCAAGGTGACAGAACAGAATCAGAACTCTGATTTTATCAACTTAGATGTTGATCACCTAGGTTTGGGCCTCAGGAGCTAAGACTACAAGACCTGGACAGGATTTAAGAAAGTGTGCAAGTGAACCGGTTTCAAACAGCTGCAGAGACGTTTGGTTAGTTGCAATGAGCACCTGGTGTACCAACTGGGAGGTGGCAGAGACAGTGCTGTTGTAACTTACTAAAGAAACTGCATCTGAGTTTAAGAGTAAGTCCCAAAAAAACAAGTATCCTAGTGATAGTGGATAACATTCTGATCAATTGGGTTCTGACTTTTGGACTCTAAAAGATCATGATAATGCTCGGTCTCCGCTTTATTCACTGTCTTTGGGGCTGCCACAAATAGTCAAGCAGTGTATTCAGCAGTCCCATAAACGAAGAATGGAGCGTGTTTCTGCTCCATTCAGGACAAAGCTTGAGAGCCCTGTTCTTGGTGTCCCAGAACTCCAAGAGTACCAAGAGCCATTATTCAACACAATACCACACAACATGCTGCCATAGTCTGCAACATTTTTGCACTTGTCTCTCATCAAGCACATCTAAGAAGTTATTGGCTGGCAATTGCAAAGGGAGATGCCAGCAGTGCATCTTGAAGATGTGCAGTCCAAGTGTACTCAGCGTGAAGAACATACTTCAGACAACCATTATTAACATCACTGATTGCAGCCAAGGCATGTAAGTGTGGGGATTTCTGCACGTGGTGCTCATATGTGATACTGAATAAATCGACATGTTTTGAAAATGTTGCTTCCTGTTTTTCATCATTTGCCGATCATTGTCTATCCATCCTGTGATTTACATTATTCCGTGATTTTTCCCAATTGGTGTTACAATTTTAATGTTGTTGAGTATAAGGTATTTGGAGGTCAGTCAGCGCAATAGCAAAAGTGGCACCAGATGATATGTCTCACCGTGAACAGTAATGATGAAACAGTTATGTTACAATACAGTAATTCAGATGAATATGATATTGTTAAAATGCTATTATACACTATTGTCATATTGTCACCATTATATAACTAATATTGTCAGTGATGTCTTAGTCCTAATACCCCAACCTAAAGGGTGTCTCTGTCATTACTGGGCCCGCCACTGTCGTCACTATCAAGGCAACGTACAACGTCATACAGGCCCTAATGGAAGTCAAGGACACTACTCGCTAGGCTGCAAGTCCCAGATTGGTGAGTTACTCGGCCTACTTGTCACGCTGGCAGCCTTCTTTCCCTGAAGCATGGCTCCGGTCTCCACTTTGTACCATACATCTACACTGGAAGTGTCGGCTCACATCAACATTGCAGCCTAGTCATCTCTCTCAGCTTTGATTCTGCTCACTCGGTTCAGCTCTCCCGGCTCTGGTCTCTTTCTGGCATTCTCAGATCTGATATCTCTCAGGCCTGGTCTCTCTCTTGGTCTTCACTCGGATCTGGTCTCAAAACTCTTTTACCTGGATCTAGTCTCTCATAATCACGGCTATGAGGCAGATCACTGTTGAACACATCTATCATCCTACAGATTTGGGTGCCAACTCCAACCCTTCACTGCCCTCCGGGGCCTTTAATAATGATTAACTGTGCCACAACTATCACCTAACCTGGTGTCTCCTCTGATCTCTTCTCCGAGGAAACATGCGCTTCACTCTTGGTTCCTAGTAATGCAATTCTCTCGTCTCTGTTCGCTTGCAACTACTCTGTAAAGGTACTGTCACACTTAGCGATGTACCAGCGATCCCGACCAGCGATATGACGTGGTCAGGATCGCTGGTACATCGCTAAGTGGTCGCTAGTGAGCTACCACACAGGCAGATCTCACCAGCGACATCGCAGGGGTCGGGGGTCGTTACTTACCTGTCAGACGAGGAGATCCTGCGTCCTCCCGCCCGCGTCCATGTGTCGCTCGTCGGCGACGCAGGAAGCCCAGCAGGAAGCTGACGACGAGAAACGGTCCAGGACGTTCTCGCGCGATCAGCGATAACCAGCGGGGGAGCCAGTCGTAGGTAAGTATCACACACAGTGATATCGCTAGCAATATCGCTATAACGTCACAAAAACCAGTGACGTTATAGCGATATTGCTAGCAATATCGCTTAGTGTGACAGGCCCTTTAGGCTCAACTCTGTGCATCTTCTCGCTTGTCTGTCTCCTTACAGCTGCATCTAAGAACTATGACTGTGTCACAACGGCTGCACCCAGTAAACTAAGTGACTTGGAATCAGGGTCTCTTTTCCTACATTATACTGCTCTCAGATGAGGTAGCAAAAATCTGATGACCAATTTATTTTAATAGCAGAGAGCACCAGGCAGGGCCGGCCCGAGAGATTACGGCGCCCTAGGCGAAACTATTTTGTTGCGCCCCTACTATTCTTGGCAGTAGATGAAAACTTGGGATATAAATTTAGGAGCAAAATAAACCACAACAACAATGATTAATTAACTCTCTCCTAACTCTTTAATCTTCTGAGAAGTTGTATAGGACAAATATATACAAAGTAATCAATAACACAAAACAAAAACGACCATAGGTAATTAAAATTTTTGTTTCCTTGCCTTTTTTATTAAAAGGATGACACTAAGTCACCGAGATTAATTTGTTTAGCAACTTCAGATTCTATTGAAATTGTTGCCAACCCAACCAACCTCTCTTGCGTCATATTTGCCCTTAAATATGTACACTTTTCATTCCATCCCTAAAACTTTTTGCCTTTTGAAAAGATTTTTTATAATTTTTTCCATTTTTTCTCTGGCGCCCCCTTTGGGTCGGCGCCCTAGGCGGCCGCCTAGTTCGCCTATATGTTCGGGCCGGCCCTGGCACCAGGTGCACTGCCGCTTCCGATGTTATTAACTAAAAGGTAGCAGAAAGTGTTGTAACTTATTGAAGAAGCTGGATCTCAGTAAGGTTACATTCACACATCGCTCTAACAAATCGTTTTATTTATTTTTTTCTGGACAGCACATGGTCAGAGGAGCAGAAGGAGACAGGGGTTGCAGAGGGTGAACTGAGCTCATGGTGTTGGATCGAGGACAGGTGAAAAACACAAGAGCACTACTTAAAAAATTTGACGGAAATCAAAATACAGTATGTTAAATCCTGACGCAGATTTCTTCTATCACTCTCCCACCTTCCAGGCAATGAATAGGAGAGGGTTAAATGAGCACCAGCAAAGCATTAAAACAAGCAAATCATTTGTCAGCAATTGCAAGTTCTGGAATCAGCTTATAAAAGGCTGGAGGATTTCTCATAAGAAATCATTCAATGCGCAGAAAGATTGAAAACTATAATTTAAACTGTAAGTTTTCAATAACAATGCTACAAAAAGAAAACCAGAATAACGTGGATAAAAAAATTCCAAAACTATAATAAAGGAGCACACAAAGAAAAGCATGATGTATTCAATATTAAATAGTATTTTATAAGCAAAGCACCGGAAACAAATACATAACATTTCACAGTCATCATTTACCTTGAAAAACAGCTTTTTAGAGAAAACGTACTCAGCACGAACTAAGGAAAAATATGTGAATACATTTACTGGAAGTCTATATATCATCAGTGGTGGTATTGGACAGTATGTGGGAACATGGTGACTGGACGGGGGTGCTATCACTGCTTTTAGGACTGAGGTTCAAGGTTTTAACAAGGGCAAAATTTCTAGAAAACCAAAAGACATGCACTTTCCTTGAAATTGACCCAAAGACATTGTGCGAGTTTATAAGTAAAGGCCTGAGAGACAGATGATATCGCTACTATGAGACTCTTGAAGAGATGGGTCTAGTCTAGGTTGGTCCCATGCCCTGTGATATAATGTGGCAAGAACGTTAGGGGACTGCAACCAACAAGTTGGGGAATTGGCTCAGGTGGTAAAGATGGAAACAAACATCAGAGCTACCTGTTCTTGATGGGGAAACTTTAAAGAGAGTCTTTGACCAGAATTTTTCTACCCCAGCATCATGTAGGGACATAGATCTTGTTTCCATTGTTGTATCATTTACATTACTGGGTGATGCGGTGTCGATAAAAAACTTATTTGCAGATCTAGCAGTTCTCTGAATGCTGATCCACGTATAACCCCACCCACACCACTGATTGGCTGCTTTCTGTGTACGTTGTGCATAGGAAGAAAGCTGCCAATCAGTGACGGAGGTGTGGCTGGACTACATGGGAAGAAGATACTAGTCCTTTAGTGATAATCTCCTGCTGATAAAACAGTGATTTTGTCAAAACTACAGCAAGCAGCCCAGTAAGTGACACATCCCTGGACTCAGTGCTTCTGTCCCTACATTATACTATTCTAAGATTAGGTAGCAAAAACCTGGTGGCAGATTCCCTTTAAACCATAATATAAAGCCATATTTTGATTGTTGACAGAGAACCCCCTCTCTATTATGTATGATGCTGTTTATGAGTTATAGAAATGAGTTTGCTAGCTTAAAGGGCACCTAGTATTTTAGCAAGTTTCTGATATAGTATTGTGGTCCTCACAAACACTGAAAAGAAGAATCAGAAATGTTTAGGCAGTACTGTACTGCCTCTCTTAAATGATATATTATTTTTTATGAATCCATATCCCCCACTGTCCACTGGGAACTTTGCCAAAATTGGAAGTAAAGCTTGTGTTTTTAAAGCCACTGATTGTCATTGCCATAAGTAGACACTATGGACCAGATTAATCAAGACTGGCGTTCACACTGGTCCTAATGAGGGGGCATGCTGGAGTCAAACGCTTTGGATTCCTGAAGAGGTGCATGCCTCTTCACGAATCTGGAGTTTCTGAACAGTGGCATACACATCCATGTGTTATGCCAGTGGAGCGCCCCTAGGGCCGTGGGTTACTCAGGACTGGGCCGGTGTTATAAAGGAATGTGTCACAGCAGCAGTGACCCGGTCCGTGGCCCTGAGTGTCCATGTAACATAAGAACTGATGAGGAATAAAGTCTATGTGTAGAAAAGTTCATGACGCCACCTGTGGTACTCGGCAATTTAGATGTTAGGCCGACGCTGCAGTTCAGACCGCTGGGGTTGGTGGTGATGCAGCAGAGTTGGTTCTGCTTCCCACAGGTGGAGCTAGTCCCCAGGGCAGTGTGATTGTAGATTAATCCCTTAACCCCCAAGGGTGGTTTGCACATTAATGACCGGGCCAATTTTTATAATTCTGACCACTGTCCCTTTATGAGGTAAAAACTCTGGAACGCTTCCATGGATCCCACTGATTCAGACACTGTTTTCTCGTGACATATTGTACTTTATGTTAGTGATAAAATTTCACTCAAATAACTTGCGTTTATTTGTGAAAAAAACGGAAATTTCACGAAAATTTAGAAAATTTCACAATTTTCCAACTTTGAATTTTTATGCCCTTAAATCACAAGGATACGGCACACAAAAAACTTAATAAGTAACATTTCCCACATGTTTACTTTACATCAGCACAATTTTGGAAACAAAATTTTTTTTTGTTAGGAAGTTATAAGGGTTAAAAGTTGACCAGCGATCTCTCATTTTTGCAACACCATTTTATTTTTACGGACCACATCACATTTGAAGTCACTTTGAGGGGTCTATATGATAGAAAATACTCAAAAGTGACACCATTCTAAAAACTGCACCCCTCAAGGTGCTCAAACCATATTCAAGAAGTTTATTAACCTTTCAGGTGCTTCACAGGAATTTTTGGAATGTTTAAAAAAAATGAACATTTAACTTTTTTCACAAAAAAATTACTTCAGGTCCAATTTTTTTTATTTTACCAAGGGTAACAGGAGAAATTGGACTGCAAAAGTTATTTGTGCAATTTCTCCTGAGTACGCTGATACCTGATATGTGGGGGGAACCACTGTTTTGGCGCATGGCAGAGCTCAGAAGGGAAGGAGCGCCGTTTGACTTTTTCAATGCAAAATTGGCTGGAATTCAGATCGGACGCCATGTCACATTTGGAGAGCCCCTGATGTACCTAAACAGTGGAAACCCCCCACAAGTGATCCCATTTTGGAAACTAGACTCCCCAAGGAACTTATCTAGATATGTGGTGAAAACTTTGAACCCACAAGGGCTTCACAGAAGTTTATAACGTACAGCCGTACAATTAAAAAATCATATTTTTTCCACAAAAATGATCATTTCACCCTCAATTTTTATTTTTCCAAGGGTATCAGGACCCTAAAAGTTATTGTGCAATTTATTCTGAGTATGCTGATACCCCATATGTGAGGATAAACCACTATTTGGGCGCATGGCAGAGCTCGGAAGGGAAGCAGCACCATTTGACTTTTTTGGCTGGAATTGGGATTGGACGCCATGCTGTGTTTGGAAAGCCCCTGAAGTGCCTAAACAGTGGCAACCCCCCCACAAATGACACCATTTTGGAAACTAGACCCCCCAAGAAACTTATCTAGATGTGTGTTGAGCACTTTGAACCCCCAAGGGCTTCACAGAAGTTTATAACGTCCGGGCGTGAAAATAAAAAAATCACATTTTTTCCACAAACATCATCTTTTAGTCCCCAATTTTTTTATTTTCCCAATGGTAACAGGAGAAATTGGACCCCAAAAGTTGTTGTCCAATTTGTCCTGAGTACGCTGATGCCCCATATATGGGAGAAAACTACTGTATGGACACACGTCAGGGCTCGGAAGGGAAGTAGTGACGTTTTGGAATGCAGACTTTGATGGAATGGTCTGCGGATGTCATGTTGCCTTTGGAGAGCCCCTGATGTACCTAAACAGTGGAAACCCCCCACAATTGACTCCATTTTGGAAACTAGAGCCACTAAGGAACTTATCTAGATGTGTGGTGAGCACTTTGAACCCCCCCCCCAGTGCTTCACAGAAGTTTATAACGCCCGGGCGTGAATATAAAAAAATCATATTTTTTCCACAAACATGATCTTTTAGTCCCCAATTTTTTTATTTTCCCAAGGGTAACAGGAGAAATTAGAGCCCAAAAGTTGTTGTCCTATGTGTCCTGAGTATGCTGATACCCCATATGTGGGAGAAAACTACTGTATGGGCACATGTCAGGGCTCGGAAGGGAAGTAGTGACGTTTTGGAATGCAGACTTTGATGGAATGGTCTGCTGGTGTCATGTCGTGTTTGGAGAGTCTCTGATGTGCCTAAACTGTTGAAACTACCCACAAGTGACCCCATTTTGGAAACTAGACCCCCCCACGGAACTTATCTAGATGTGTGGTGAGCACTTTGAACCCCCAAGTGCTTCACAGAAGTTTATAACGCCCGGGTGTGAAAATAAAAAAAATCATATTTTTTTCCACAAAAATTATATTTTTGCCCCCAATTTTTTATTTTCCTAAGGGTAGCAGGAGAAATTGGACCCCAAAAATTGTTTTGCAATTTGTCCTGAGTAGGCTGATACCCCATATGTGGGGGTAAAACACTGTTTGGGCGCATGGCAGAGCTTGGAAGGGAAGGAGCACCATTTGACTTTTTCAACGCAGAATTGGCTGGAATTGAGATCAGACGCCATGTTGCGTTTGGAGAGCCCCTGATGTGCCCAAACAGTGGAAACCCCCCAATTCTAACGCCAACCCTAACCCCAACACACCCCTAACACTAATCTCAGCCCTAACCCTATCCCTAACCCTAACCCTAGCCCTAACCCTAATGTCACGTCCGCCATGTCTGTTTGTCTCAAGAACTCCTGGAGCGATGTGCATGCTCATGTTTTGTCTGCTGTCCTGCATGTTCGCTAGAGCTGTGTGCAGACTCACCTCATGTCTGAGCTGCAGGATCCCTGCGTTTCTGCTCTGCCTTCTGTGATCTTCTCGTCATGTCTGGAGTCCTTGATCATGTGATGTTTCTTAAGATCCTGCACTGTCTGGTTCTGCAATCATCTCGTCATGTCTAGAATCCCGGATCATGTGTTCTTCCTAGGATCCTGCACTGGTTGGTTCGGTGATCATCTCGTCATGTCTGAAACCCTGATCATGTGACGTTTCCTAAGATCCTGCACTGTCTGGTTCTGCTATCATCTCGTCATGTCTAGAATCCCCGAAGTTCTCCCCTGGTCCTGACCTGGAGGAGGAGGTGCTATGCCCTATATCAGGCCGCCTCTTCCTATGCTCAGGGCCTGATTATTGTGTTGCTTCCCTGCAAGGCTCTGGGTCTGTGGGGTTGCTCCCTCTATTCTGTGCCCTTGCACTTTGCTCTGTAGTGCGTCTCTGCACACGCTCCGTGCTCGTATTCCGCCTCTTGTCTTGTGTTGTCTCTCGTGCCATGTTTGTCTTTGCCTTGCCTTGTAGTCCTTCTGCTGTTCTTTGTCTTAGTCTGTTTTGCTATGTCTCGCCTTAGCTATGCTTTGACTTGTAGTCCTTCCTGTGTTCTCTGCCTCGCCTGTTTTGCTATGTCTTGCTTTTGCTATGCTTTGACTTGTAGTCCTCCCTGTGTTCTCTGCCTTGCTATTCCTTGCTTTGTGTTCCTCCCTATGGTCTCAGTCTTTGCTTGCTCTGCCTCGCTCTCTCCTATGGTGCTCTGTAGTGCTCCCTGGCACACGCACCATTTCTCCTCTCCTTAGTGCTCGTTTCTTTGTCTAGTCCCAAGGTCTTCCCTTGGCCCGGCTCTGGGCTTCTGCCTACGCTCCGCTGCTAGACTCTGTCCTCTCTCTGACCTGGCTCTGTTTCTGCCTGTATTCCTTGCCTTGTTCCCTGCCTTGTCCTTGCATTGAACCCCGGCGTGGGTTCCCCTTGGCCGTCTCCTGTGCCGTGGTAAGTGCCACGTGTTTGTGTACAGCCGTGTGTACTGGCCAGTGTGGCGTGCCCCCTGCGTGGCTCCTAGCACGCAGCCCTTCCTTGTGCCCTGGCGTGGCTCCTAGCACGCACCCTGCCTTGAACCCTGGCGTGGCTCCTAGCACGCACCCTGCCTTGAACCCTGGCGTGGCTCCTAGCACGCACCCTGCCCTGAACCTGGCGTGGCTCCTAGCACGAAGGTTCCTTTGCCCCCTCCTGTGCCTTAGTCGTGCCTCGTGCTGGCGTTACAGCCGTGTGCATTGGCCAGTGAGGTGTGCGTCCCTGCGTAGCTCCTAGCACGCAGCCCTGCTCTGAACCCTGGCGTGTCTCTACACGCACCCTGTCTTGTACCTTGGCGTGTCTCTACACGCACTCTGTCTTGTACCTTGGCGTGTCTCTACACGCACTCTGTCTTGTACCTTGGCGTGTCTCTACACGCACTCTGTCTTGTACCTTGGCGTGTCTCTACACGCACTCTGTCTTGTACCTTGGTGTGTCTCTACACGCACTCTGTCTTGTACCTTGGCGTGTGTCTACACGCACTCTGTCTTGTACCTTGGCGTGTCTCTACACGCACTCTGTCTTGTACCTTGACGTGTCTCTACACGCACTCTGTCTTATACCTTGTACCTTGGCGTGTCTCTACACGCACTGTCTTATTCTATGCTTTGGCGTGGCTACACACGCACCCTGTCTCGTTTGCGAACCTTGGCGTGTCCCCTACACACGCACCTCGCTTTGAACCCTGGCGTGTCCCCTACACACGCACCTTGCCTTGCACCTAGTCTTGAACCCTGGTGTGTCCCCTACACACGCACCTAGCCTTGGACCCTGGCGTGTCCCCTACACACGCACCTAGCCTTGGACCTTGGCGTGTTCCCTAAACACGCACCCTGCTTGGATATCTGTCGTGCCTCCTTGCCTGAACCCTGGTTTGCCTGCCGGATGCCCGGAACCTGCCGACCGTTGCCAGAGGTCCGGAACCAGATGACTACGGCCTGATGTCCGGAGCTGACGTCCGCAGCCTGATCCCTGGACCCTCTCGGTTTTCCAGCAGTCCGGAGTCCGATGCCATTATGCCATTACCTGTGCCTAGGCGTGCCATCTGGCACGTACCATGTTATGGACCTTGGCGTGCCCACGCGCGCACCTTGCACGTTTTGCTTGTTTTCTCTGTATGTGATCTTGTGTTATTCTAATGAAGATACCTTGCACCTACGTCTAGTCTCGTCTTGCTTCCTGCTCGTCCTTGTCGTCAGACACTCGTCTAGTGTCCCCTGAGCCGGCCGTCTGGTCCCAGCAGTCGTGGTGGCTCACCCCCTTGGTCTTGCCCCTGACACTCCCTGTATAGGGGGTGGATTCTCACAAGGTCAGCTCGCCCTCGGTGGGTGGGTGCCACGACCCAGAGGGTCCACTCAAAAAATGGGCTCAGCAGGAGCTGAGTCCGTCACACCTAATGGGAAAATGGAAATAAATACATTTTTTTAATTTTATTATTTTTCCCTAACTAAGGGGGTGATAACAGGGGGTTTGATTTACTATTCATAGCGGGGTTTTATTTTTGGCAGCTGTCATACGCTAAAAGACGCTTTTTATTGTAAAAAATAGTTTTTGCATCACCACATTTTGAGAGCTATAATTTTTCCATATTTTGACCCACCGAGTCATGTGAGGTCTTATTTTTTGCGGGACGAGTTGACGTTTTTATTGGTACCATTTTCGGGCACGTGCCTTTTTCTCATCGCTTTTTATTCCGATTTTTTGGACGCAGAATGAACAAAAACCAGCATTTCAAGAATTTATTTTGGGGGGTGCGTTTACACCGTTCCGCGTACGGTAAAATTGATAAGGCAGTTTTATTCTTCGGGTCAGTACGGTTACAGCGATACCTCATTTATGTCTTTTTTTATGTTTTGGCGCTTTTATGCAATGAAAACAATTTTATATAAAAAATAATTATTTTTGCATCGCTTTATTCTGCGAGCTATAACTTTTTTATTTTTTCGCTGATGGCACTGTATGGTGGCTCGTTTTTTACGGGACAAGATGTCGTTTTCAGTGGTACCATGGTTATTTATATCTGTCTTTTTGATCGCGCGTTATTGCACTTTTTGTTCAGCGGTATGATGATAAAGCTTTATTTTTTGTTTAGTTTTTTATTTTTATTTTTAAGGGGTTCAATAAAGGGGTTAACTAGTGTGACAGTGTTATAGGGCGGGTCGTTACAGACGCGGCGATACCAAATATGTGTACTTTTATTGGGTTTTTTTATTTCCAAAAAATGAATTTATTAGGGAATATTTTTTTTTATTTATTTATTTAGCGATATTTTATAAATTATTTTTACACTTTTTTTTTTTTCACTTTATTACAATGCTACAGGAGGGACATAACTGTCATGTGACAGATCGCTGATCTGTGCATAAGGCTTCCACGTGCCTGCGCTTTGCAGGCATGAGGAAGCTGGCTCCCTGCAGGCCCCCAAAGGTCCCCGCTGCCATTTTGGATCCGGGGACCTGCAGGGAAGGAGACCCCGCTGCTCTGGAGGTCTCAGGGAAGCACGGAGGGAGCCCCCTCCCTGCCGATGCTTCCCTAAACTCCCGGTACACTGTGATCGTGTTTGATCGCAGTGTGCCAGGGGTTAACATGTCGGGGGCGGTCCATGACCGCCCCTGAGACATAGTGCCGGGTGTCAGCTGTGATAATCAGCTGACACCCGGCCGCGATCAAGGGCGCTCACCACGTGAGCGCCCCTAATCGCTATGACATACTATCGCGTCCCTTGGAATTAAATCCCAGGGCACATGGGCGGGATAGTACGTCATATGGCAGAAAGGGGTTAAAGGGTAGATGGTGGTCGGGGTAAAGGTTGGAGTGCAGTGCAGGACAGACCAGATGGAAAGGATTCAGGTCACACAGTAGAAGCAGTTTCCATAGCTTTACTCACAGTTTCAAGAGCCAGCGATGCCCACTTAGTGCTGCGTCCTCCAGGTGAAGGGTCCAGCAAACTCCCAGGTAGATGGAGAACACCCTTCCAGTACTCCCTTCAGTGTGTGCCTTTCCTGGCCGTCTTACTGTGCTGATTTCCTCCCTCCTGTCCACCACCTTCACAAGCAGTGTCCCAAGCCAGCAAACTCGGATCTTGACGGGAATAACCTCTAGGTCCCTGGATCCTATGCGTCTACCTTTTCAGCGAATGATTGTGGATTTGGCTGCAGCACTTGCAATGTTTGTAGCCTCTGGTTGATCTAGCTGAGTCCGTTGTTCACTCCACTAGTTTTAGGGCAAGTCCCTATACTGCGACCTAATCCCTCCACCTGACGTGAGACGGTGTGGAACAAGGCCCATGGGCAGTATGGTCGCTGCCCGTGCCTCTAGGATCCCTTCCCTCTTCAGGGAGCTTCTGTCTGTCTCTTTCCTTCCCTTCAGCTTCTCCTGACAGGGAGCTGCTTCACACACTTCCTTCCACTTCCTCCCCTCCTGAGAGACTCCAGACTCAACTCTCTTCTCCCACTCTCATCCTACTAGCTCCACCCACCTCCCAACACCCTTTACTACCCAGGCAGGGTTGAGATCTTCCTCCCGTAGGGTACATCCTATGCCTTGCTGCTATAGGATGTGTGTTGGGTGCAGGTGCAGTATCTCTTTGGCGACTGGACTCCCCTGGGGCGCCACACCAGAAATCCCACTCCAGTCAGGTACTGAAGTGAGATTTCTGGTGTATGGAACACCACAGCTCGCCATGAATTAGACAGGCTGTGGCGTCACAGCCTCGCCTTGCCTTGTCTTGCGCCAGGTTTGCAAATATTGGCTGTTAGAAACTGGCATGAGAATGCCAAAAAATGCAAAACTGTGGGAGCATTTTGTAAATTTTTCAAATCTTTTACATCAAAATTCTGACGTGAATGCTTTTATGAATCGATTCCAATGCATGCTTTAGGGCTCCAGACCTGGCTCCCAAAGGAGAGGACATAGTGAATTTGCCACCTACGAGGATTAGGGTGGCGGGAAACCAGTCCTGGGATGGGTGGTGGATAAAGCACACCAGCAATAGAAATTTAATTATGGGGTCTGCTGTATGAATATATAGGAAGAAAATGTTTAGGCTCTTACAATTCCCCTTCAGTTGGAGCGCCCTTGCTCAGCAGGGCCGTGGGGTACTTGGTACCGGGCCGGTTGATCTTCTCAACGGGGGGTAGTCACGGCAGCAGTGACCCGGTCTATGGCCCTGGGGCTCCATTACATGGGGGGTTGTTTCAGTGTGAATATGGTGATGAAAGTTTATAAGTGATTCGTGATGCCACCTGTGGTGTTCGGCAATGAAGATGTAAGCCGACGCTGCAGACAGATCTTCTGGGACAGATGGTGTGGTGCAGCAGTGATGTTATAGCCCTCCACAGGCAGGGCTGTAGTCCCAGGTTAGTGTAGGTGAAGTGACACGTAGATGGAGTAGTGTCAGATGCAGAGGTGGCGGCTGGGCCAGGCGGGATGGCGCAGGGAATAAGTGGAGGACACCAGGGCATGTAGCTCCAAAGCTTTACTCACAGTCTGTTGTGCAAACAGGTGCCCGCATCCGTGCCGTGTCCTCCGGGTCAGGGACCCAGTCAACCTCCAGGCCAGATGGAATACTCCTTTCCAACACTCCGCCAACATGTGCCTTTCTGAACGTCTCCTCTTATAGCGCCTTTTAATGAAGTACTCCCAGTACTGAGTTACACTGGAGTTCCTCCTGTCCGATGTTCTTATGAACTCTACTTGTACGACAGACAGCTTTAGCCTGCTTTGGGGACTTCTTGCTACTAAGTCCCGGCTCACTATCCAGTTGCTGTTGTGCCCCCAAGTCTTGTGTGGGAATAAAGTGGTCACTACTTCTATTCCTCCGGTGTCTGCTGCAGGACCATTAGTATCCATACAACCTCGGGGACCGGGCCCCGGCCTTGCGCTTGGAACTTCTAGGAAGGGTTCTCTTCTAACCCACGTCCTCTGTTCCCTTTTTCTCCTCACATTCCGTACTAATCTTTCTTTCAATGGAGAATCAGGCTTTCAGTCTATGTTGCTCTCTCTCTCTCTTCCTTTCTCGTGCTAGCAGACCCAGGTCACTGGGATCTGCTGCATCACTTCCATCCATCTATCCCTCTCTCCAGGGAACTTCTTCTCTTCAACTCCCAAACCAACTGACCTCTAATCCTAAACTCTTCCCGCTCCTTGTAATGTAATCTAACTCCACCCACCTCCCAGCACGTTTCGTGTTCCAAGCAGGGAGCCACCAATGGGTGCTTTGCTACACTCCAAGCAGGGAGCCGCCGAAGGTGCTTTGCTACACTACTTTGTGGTGTGGGGTGTGGGTGTTGGAGTGTGGTCAGGAGTATCCACCTTACCTGGATGGTGGGATACCACGCCTCAGGAGGAGGTGCAGTACCTCTGTGGCGACTGAGCCTCAGGGGCGCCACATAATTACCTCTAATTAAACCAAATGATCTGGCATAGTCTATAGGAATACTGGCTGAGTGGGTGAACTGGAGCTACTTATCTGCCCATCAAATTCCATGTATAAGTGATTTTATTTCATTACTACTAAATGAGCCTGCAAAGGCAAATATAGGACAGTGTGAGATTCACCCGATACCTGACAAAAGTAAAAATATTTTGCTTTGCTTGCTGAGTTTCAAAAATCTGCCTTCGCTGCCAAGGTCCTTGGACCAATCTGAGTGACATTTAGGTAATTTAGGCTAAAAATGGCATTATAATGAAGCATTGCCCTCATTTTAGAGTGATGCTTCACAGAGTTAATGAGGCCAATGCCGGGATGATGAGTGATGGCTTCGAAATGAATAAATGTCACCCGAGAGGGGTGTCACTTGGCATGTTGCATTTATGTTGTGACCATGCGCATGGAGGTTAGGGGGGAGGCAATGTGGGTTTCGCTTTGCTCAGTATGTACTTTAATCAGAATGAGTTGAAGAGATTACAGTGGTAGAAATATCATATATTAAATGCGAGCGTCGATCTAAAATCCGGCTAATTAAACCTTTCACACGTTTTAGGTCTAATTGCCAGACCACAGAGCTTAGCGTGAATGCATCGCACATCATTCTTGCAAATGTAGTCATATGGTATAAATGAAATTGAAAATGTACCGTATATATATAATCTTACTAGATGGTGGCCCGATTCTAACGCATCGAGTACTCTAGAATATATATGCAGTTTATATTTGAAGATTTAATAATAATGCAATAATGCATGGTCCTCTTACCCCCCTTTCGGGATATGCATGGTCCCCTCACCCCCCAATCCTGGTATGTATGGTCCTCTCATCCCCCAATCCTGGTATGCATGGTCCCCTCACCCCCCTATCTTGGTATGCATGGTCCCCTCACCCCCCTTTCTTGGTATGCACAGTCCTCTCACCCCCCTTTGCTGGTATGCATGGTCCTCTCACACCCCAATCCTGGTATGTATGCTCACCGTCACCCCCCTTTCCTAGTATGTATGGTCCCCTCACCCCTCAATCCTGGTGTGCATGGTATCATCACCCCCCTTTCCTGGTATGCATGGTCCCCTCACCCCCCTATCCTGGTATGCATGGTCCTCTTACCCTCCTTTTGGGGTATGCATGGTCCCCTCACCCCCCAGTCCTGGTATGCATGGTCCTCTCACCCCCCAATCTTGGTATGCATGGTCCCCTCACCCCCCTATCTTGGTATGCATGGTCCCCTCACCCCCCTTTCTTGGTATGCATGGTCCTCTCACACCCCAATCCTGGTATGTATGCTCACCGTCACCCCCCTTTCCTGGTATGTAAGGTCCCCTCACCCCCCAATCTTGGTATGCATGGTATCCTCACCTGTTATGAATGGGTCACCGAGGAGGAACAACAAAAAGCTAAGTCCCAGAAAACCAGAGAGGTTGGTCACTATGCAGATTGCAGATCCCTGATCTTAACCACACAACTAACAGTAGCAGTGGAGCGTTCCTACGTTGTTCCTAGATGCCTCGTCACCACCGGAGGACTACATAAACCTAAAGCAAGAAAAGTGAAAACTAACTGCCCCAGAGCAGACCCCAAAGGAAAAGACAGCCCCCACACATGTATTGACGGTGAAGCAAGATGAAAACACAAACACAGGCAGGAAAATAGGCTGAGCAAACGATGGGGCCCGACTAACTAGAAAGGACAGGAAAGGAAAGCCACTGTCTGCAATCTGACAAAAAACCCTACCAAAAATAATGTCCAACACGTCTGATAGCAAAATTAACCCTGAAGTCACTAGACTTCTCCCACTATATCAGCACTCTGAAATATTCTGAAACAGAGCAAAAAGAGGCCAATCTAATAAGGGACAAAAAGGCAAATTGGCAAATACAGATAAACAGGAGTGGAAGTTCAGCATAGCCCCAGCAGGGGCAAGCTGACCACACAAGAAACTGAACTAAACTGAACTGACCAACAAGCGCAAGTGTGAACATTAGCAAAAAACAAACTTAACTTAAGAAGACTGGAAGAGAGCTGAAGTCCAAGACCTGAGAAGCAGACTGAATCACCAGCACTAGGATAGGGTGTCGGCTGTCTTATATCCAGTCTGATACTCCAGAGATCCAATCGTTATCCTTCTCATCAGGTGGCAGATCACTACCACTTAAACCAACCTCACTGCCTCCTGTCACCACCAGAGGGAAAACGGAAGTAGAACTCTCAACTGGTGGAGCAGAAAATGAGCTCATAACACTCACCCCCCTTTCCTGGTATGCATGGTCCCCTCACCCCCCTTTCCTGATATGCATGGTCCCCTCACCCCCCAATCCTGGTATGCATGGTCCTCTCACCCCTCAATCCTGGTATGCATGGTCCCCTCACCCCCAATCCTGATATGCATGGTCCCATCACCCCCCTTTCCTGGTATGCATGGTCCCCTCACCCCCCTTTCCTGATATGCATGGTCCCCTCACCCCCCAATCCTGGTATGCATGGTCCTCTCACCCCCCAATCCTGGTATGCATGGTCCCCTCACCCCCAATCCTGATATGCATGGTCCCCTCACCCCCCTTTCCAGGTATGCATGGTCCCCTCACCCCCCTTTCGTGGTATGCATGGTTTCCTCACCCCCCTATCCTGGAATGCATGGTCCCCTCACTCCCCAATCCTGGTATGCATGGTCCTCTGACCCTCCTTTTGGGGTATGCATGCTCCCCTCACCCCCCAGTCCTGGTATGCATGGTCCTCTCACCCCCCAATCCTGGTATGCATGGTCCCCTCACCCCCTATCCTGGTATGCATGGTCCCCTCACCCCCCAATCCTGGTATGCATGGTCCCCTCACCCCCAAATCCTGGTATGCATGGTTCCCTCACCCCCCTTTCCTGGTATGCAAGGTCCCCTCACCCCCCTTTCCTGGTATGCATGGTCCCCTCACCCCCCTTTCCGTGTAGCCGCGACCAATCAGCGTCGCGGCCCTCTGTCCGCGTCCAATCAGCGTTGTGGCACTGTAGCCGTGACCAATCACTGCCGCGGCCCTGTACAAAAATAATATTAAAAAATTTAAAAAAGTTATTCTCACCTTCCAACGGCCTCCTGTCTTCTTTCCACGCGCCCGGCCTCACGTTCCCAGTAATGCTTTGCGGCTTAGACCGCTGATGACGTCGGTCTTCATTCTCGCTCTCGCGAGAGTGACGTCGGTCTTCTTTCTTGCTCTCGCGAGAGTGACGTCATCAGCGGTCTAAGCCGCAAAGCATTACTGGGAACGCGAGGCTGGGAGCGTGGAAAAAAGACAGGAGGCCGACGGAAGGTGAAAATAACTTTTTTTAATTTTAATTCTCTTTTTTACAGATTAAGGCCTGCGCCTGCCGCTGATTGGTCGCAACCTGGTGGCCGCGACCAATCAGCGGCAGACGCAGCTTACCTCACAAACAGCTGCGCCTATCGCTGATTGGTTGCGATCAGCGGCCCGCGATTTCAGTTACAGACAGACACGATAAGGCGTTTATATATATAGATAAGCACAATATCAGCTAATAAGTTATAAGACTGCAAAACAGAGATTTTATTATGATTTTTAATTAAAGGGATATTACCAATAAAACAATAATAATATGTCTGCACGATAGCCTAAAATTGCTCAACATGTATGCATCCAATCCAAACTTAGTAACTTTTAGAAGACGTGACGTTACAAACCTTAGAGTGTCATACATGAAGCACTGTCCTGAAAATTTTCAATGACCTCAACACTTTTTCAGTGATTTTTCTCATTCCTCCCTTCCATCCCCTTTAATGGCGGATGGGTCTCCATCTAGCGAAAGAGCAGATCGGCTCCATACATTGGCATTCTTCCATTTGGGACTGTCTCTAAGGGGTGATTTTGGATGACAGAGTCCCAGTGAGCACCTCTTCAGTTTTAAATTTTCCTCCTTCTCCATCCAAGAGGTATAACTTTTTTGTTTTTCAGTCATTATGTATTGCCCCAAAGGATTGAGGATTACATTAAAATTTTACATATGTCATATGATGCTGAATTGCCACTTAATCATTAAAGGGGTTGTCCACTACTTGGACAACCCCTTCTCACTTTGAATGTTTCCCTCATTTACAGTGAACCTGTCAACATGATTGTGCTCAATAACCTACAGACAGTGTCAGGTTGGCGACTTTACACTGATTAAAATGATACCTTGGGTGAAGAAATCCGTCATGTGGTTGTTAATCTTTATTTGTAGTTTTGACTTAATGAGATTCTCATGCTTCGGGGCGGCCTGTGGGAGGTGTTCATGTGGTGCTCTGCCTACATATGCATCTCTATGGATTTATGACAGGTCACTGATTCCACAGTGACCTGCCCCCTATTTTACATACTGCATAGAATTATGGTTTGAAAAAAAAATTCACACCCAGCAGGCAGGCGGCGGCTGCGCCTATGCTGTAGCATGATAAAGTAGATAATATGCCTGTTTTCATTTTATTTAGACATATAGTTTTAGTGTTAAAAGAAAGTTCATAATCAAAATTGTACTGGCGCCATTTTGTTAGGGAAAAAAATTAGGCTCCATCAAGATGGCGCCGACGGCACTTGTGGATCGCCCGGCAGGGGTACTCAGTACCGGTCCGGTATCTCAGAGGGAAGTGTCACAGTAGTGGGTCGCCCGCCAGGGCCGTGGGGTACTCGGTACCGGGACAGTATCTCAGAGGGAAGTGTCACAGTAGCGGTGACCCGGTCCGTGGCCCTGGGCATCCATGTGAAAGGGGATGGTGTTAAGCGTGGCTGATTAAAGTTTATAAGTGAATGATTCGTGACGCCACCTGTGGTTTCTGGTCAATTTGACCAGCGCTGCAGGGTTGCTTCTCTGAGACAGATGGTGTGGTGCAGCAATGATGTTGTAGCCCTCCACAGGTAGGGCTGTAGTCCCAGGGCACTGTAAATGGGGAGATAGTGAGGAGAGAGTAATGGTGCAGTGTTAAGCACAGAGATGTAGCAGTGCTGAGTGGGTTGATGTAGGAATAAGCGGAGGACACCAGGGCATGTAGTTCCAAAGCTTTACTCACAGTCTGTTGTGCATACAGGTGCCTGCTTCGGTTCTGTGTCCTCCAGGTCAGGGGCGCAGCCAACCTCCAGGCAAGATGTAGTACTCCGTTCCAACACTCCGCCAACATATGCCTTCTCTGAATGTCTCCTTTCTAGCACTTGTAATGAAGTACTTGTAATGAAGTACAAGTTCCTCCTTTAAGATGTTCCTTTGAACTCTACTTGTACGGCAGACAGCTGTAGCCTGCTTCGGGGACTCCTTACTACCAAGTCCCAGCTCACTCATGTTGCTGTTGTGCCCCAAGTCTTGTGAGGGAATAAAGTGGTGACAACTTCTATTACTCCGGTGTCTGCTGCAGGACCATTAATATCCATACAACCTCGGGGACCGGACCCTGGCCATGCGCTTAGAACTTGAGGAAGGGTTCCACTCCGACACTAGTCCTTAGTTCTCTTCTTCTCCTTACGTTCCGTACAAATCTTTCTTCCTTATTGAGAATCAGGCTTTCTAGATCTCTCTCCAGTGCCAGCAGCTCCAGGTCACAGGAGACTGCTGCAGCACCTCCCTCCATCCATCCCACTCAGGGGATCTTCTCTCACAGACTGACCTAGTCCTAATCATCTCCCGCTCACTTGTGCAACTAAGCTCCACCCACCTCCCATCACTCTTTGTGTTCCAAGCAGGGAGCCACCAAAGGTGTTTTGCTACACTACTATGTTGTGTGGGATGCAGGTGTTGGAGTGTGGTCAGGTGTCTCCACCTTACCTGGATGGTGGGGCACCACACCTCAGGAGGAGGTGCAGCACCTCTGTGGTGACTGAACCCTCAGGAGCGCCACAGTAGCGGTGACCCGGTCCGTGGCCCTGGGCGTCCATGTAAAAGGGGTTACGCGTGGCTGATTAAAGTTTATAAGTGGATGATACGTGACGCCACCTGTGGTGCTCGGCAATGAAGTGGTTAAGCCGACGCTGCAGGCAGATCTTCTGGGACAGATGGTATAAGGCAGCAAGATGTAATAGCTTCCCACAGGTAGAGCTGTAGTCCCAGGGCAGTAGTAATAGGTGTTGAGGAAGAGGGTGCATTGTTAGGCCTCTTTCACACATCAGGTTTTCGGCGTCAGGCGCGATCCGGCGCTTTTGACAGAAACCGGATCCGGCGAAATGCAATGCCGGATCCGGTTTCCCCCCCCATTGACTTTCATTTGCGCCGGATCGCGCCGGATGGCCATGCGTTTCATCCGGTTTTCGCCGGATCCGGCAATGTGTCGCGATCCGGCGTCTGGAAAAAACGGCTACTGTAACGTTTTTTGTCTCCGGCGAAAAAGCCGGACACGCCGGATCCGGCGCGTCCGGCTTTTTCACACAATGAAAGCCTATGAGCGCCGCAATGCGCCGGATCCGGCAAAAGCCGGATCCGGCGGCCGGATCCGGTTTTTTGGTCTGAGCATGCTCAGTAGCTCTGCCCACAAGACATATATAAAAGCAAGACAGTGGGACCCACAGCCACACCCAACATGCCACCCAAGAAAGCAACCAAGCGAAGCAGGAGAAGGCAGGAGACCACTGCAGCACCATCAGCACCACCACCACCCCAAATGGAGCAGCAAATAGAACATGCTGAGGAGGGGAGGCCAGCAGCAGATGAGAGATGGTAATTATCAAATCACCCATTCCTCCAAACTAGGGCTATTGAATATCAAGATATTCATTGGCCCTTTGTTTCTCTTTATTCAACAGCCGCCCAATAGATGCAGCAGCAGCAGCAATGGCAGCAGCTGGAACACCACCCACAGGCATGGAGTGTGGCCACCAGGAAGACAGCACATCATCTTCTGGGAGCCCTCCCTCGCATCGTCAGCGTTTGACGGTAAGTTTTTATTTCCAAAATCCATCTTCTCTGTAATATATGTCTATTCATTGCCTTTTATTTCAAAACAGGAATCACAAGATGAAGAGGAGCTCCCAGAAGAAGAAGGAAGGGGTGGACAGACACCTGGAGTGGGCTCACAATTGGTAAGTTTTTTGCATCAAACGCAGAAACACAACATCACACTACACACAACACATAGAAAACAATGTTCTGCAGACCACACACAGCAAACAAATGCCTACATCCAAAGACATAACATTTTTTGTTTTCTTCTCTAGTCTTCCCAATCTGGTGCTCGGCCAAGAGGTCATCGCAGTGCCTTCCAGGGTCGTCGGCGACAGCAACGCGGCGGTCACCAGCGTGTAAGTATAAATATTTTTGCTTTGTTTTTTTGCACTTTTTATTTCATTTCTTATGTGGAGGCTAATTATGTTATTTTTGTCTTTTTCTTTAACAGCCTTCACAGCGTGCTCCCGACTCTGACGGTGAGGATGGAGGACTCGATGTGGACCACCTCATCGATCTCGTCAGAGAAAGGGAGCCGCTCTGGAATATGGCTGACCGCCGCCACGCTGACCTTATCGTTACCCGACGACTCTGGGAGGAAATCTGTTCGCTCCTTGTGGGCCGCTGGGAGGACCTCGATGTTCGGGCCCAGATTACAGAGCGTAAGTATATACAGTACCGGTTGCTTGATGTAAACCAGTGTTTCCCGAACTCCAGTCCTCGTGGTCCCCACGGATCATGTGTTCAGGATTTCTATTTACTATGGAAATCCTGAAAACATGACCCCTGGGGACCATGAGGACTGGAGTTTGGGAAACACTGATGTTGTATACTAACCACTCCTTTCTCGTTTCAGGGAACAGAATTGTGAATCGGTGGCGGTCTGTGAGGGATCGTTTCAAGAAGGAGTTCAATAAAGAGATGCGGGCCCCGAGTGGATCTGGAGGACGCAGGAGTAAGTACAAGTACGCAGAAGCCCTGTCGTTCCTCCGGGAAACAATGGTCACCAGAAGGTAAATATTACACACCACATGTGAAAAAAAATGTTAGATGTAAATTTTTTTTTCAGCCAGGGCCATACCATGTCAGTATTTTAACTGTTTTTTTTTCTCTTTATTCCACAGCACGGTGAGCAGCACTCGGGAGCCTGCACAATTGGACCCTTCTGAGGCGATCCCTGAGGAGACCGGCACCGAGGGACACTTCGACCGCCCCGGTACATCTGCACCTTCCCAACCTTCCCACACATTCGACCCATCTGTCCCATCCACCAGCACAGGAGCATCGTGGCCGCCTACATTACATGAAGCTGCTGGTGAGGAGATCGCTTTCCCTTTACCCCACCCTTCTGCCCCTGCCACCTCTAGTACACCTGCGGGTACTGGGCGGCAGCGGCAGAGGGGTCAGGAAAAGACTTATGCGCCAGAGTTCTTGCATCTGAATGCATCTTTCCAGAACTGTCTAAAAGTCTTGTCAGAGCAAATCTCCGCAGGCTATCAGCAGATCAACTCCAGCATTCTGGAGGTGAAGACACTTCTGCAAACCATGCATTCAGAAGCAAGATCTTCGCCAAACCACACCTTTTTCAGGTCTGTTGTGGAGCGCATGGAAACGCTCTCTCCTGCCCAGCAGATGCATGTAATGCATTCATGCCACGCTGCTCTCCAGCAAGTTACCTCCCAACCTCCTCCTCCCACTACAGTAGTTCCTCCACCTGCACCCCCTCCAGCCACTTTCCATCCTCCCCCTCCTATTACATCTACACCCCCTCCAGCCACTTTCCATCCTCCCCCTCCTATTACATCTACACCCCCTCCAGCCACTTTCCATCCTCCCCCTCCTATTACATACCATCCACCTCCAGCCACTTTCCATCCTCCCCCTCCTATTACATACCATCCACCTCCCCAGCACCATCCACCTCCCCAGCACCATCCACCTCCCCAGCACCATCCACCTCCCCAGCACCAGCAACCTCCCCAGCACCAGCAACCTCCCCAGTACCAGCAACCTCCACAGTACCTGCAAACTCCCCAGTACCAGCAACCTGCCCCGTACCAGACATCTCCCCACTTCCAGCAACCTGCCCCGTACCAGACATCTCCCCACTTCCAGCAACCTGCCCCGTACCAAACTCCTTCCCCATACAACTTGCCATCAACATCATCTGCTCCTACAGTCCCTGCCCAACCCTCCACTCCACCACCCACCACCTCTTCTGCTTCCCACATGTCCACCCATTCTGTAGTTTTTTCCACACCTTCACCTCTAACTGTTCCTTCCCCACCACGATCCCAGTCCTCTCTCCACACTCCCAGTGTCGAAGTGTCCCGCAGCCCCTACAGCAGTATTTCCACCACACACTACACAGATTTATAATGTGTGTATTTAAATAAAAATGACCAGTTTTATGGTTTCAGTTTTATAGTTTCAAAGTTTTATTAAACAAGTTTATTAAAATTTTAAAAAAGTTTACTAAAAAAAACATTTTTCAATAAAAGTTAAATTATTTTACACTGGTTGTCTGTCATTTCTTTCTGCAGCGAAAAAGGTTAAATACAGGGTATTTAAAAGGTGAAATGGTATTCAAAACTAGGTATATAACTGTGGGTAAATTTTAGCTTTTTGCCACAGTTGTGTTCCTGGTTGTGTTTGAAGCAAAGTATTTCAAATAAAAAGTTGTGTTTATTGTTGGTGATTTCCTAACAATGTACACAACTTTTGTTAAAAGGTGAAATACTTTGCATAAAACACAACCAGGTACACACCTGTGGCCTATAAAACACAACCAGGTACACACCTGTGGCCTAAAGCTAAAAATAGAGACCATGACAAGATAGCCAACTTTGGTTGGCAAAGGTATATACTGTTGGTACAGAAGGTACACAAGTTTGGTTGGGCACAAATCTTTCACACTCTGTCATCCTGCCAGTGTACTCTGCCTTGAGGTGACATAAAGTATAGTGCAAAATTGTCCCTCATTACTAAAACCGTCACAGAACTTCTAGTGGTAATGTCATGGTAATCTTGCAAGGTGGTTTCTTCAGAGGTGTCCTCAATGGAAATGGGTTCCTTGCAGATAACAAAATTGTGGAGTACCACGCACGCTTTGATCACCTCGTCCACAGTTTCTGTCTTGAGGTTGATCGCAGTCAATAGGACCCGCCATTTGACTGTCAGAATACCAAAGGTACATTCAACCATTCTTCTTGCTCTTGTGAGGCGGTAATTAAAAATGCGTTTTGGTCTTGTCAATCCTCTGCTAGAGTACGGTTTCAAAAGGTGTTCTGACAGCTGGAAGGCTTCATCCCCTACACAGACAAATGGCATAGGTGGACCAGATGTTTGCGGCAGCGGTCTAGGTGGTGGAAACTGGAAGGTGTTTCCATACAGTTTACGCCCCATGGCAGACAGTTTGAAAACTTGAGAGTCATTGGAGCGGCCATAGGCCCCAATATCAACCGCAATAAATTTGTATTCCGCGTCAGCGATGGCCATGAGGACAATTGAAAAATATTTCTTGTAATTGAAATATTCCGATCCCGATCCAGCTGGCTTTACAATGCGGATATGTTTCCCGTCCACAGCGCCCAAGCAGTTTGGAAACTGACATATCTGTTGAAACTTGTCAGCAATTTCAATCCACCTCTCTGTTGTGGGCTCTGGTAAAAACTCTTCAGCTAAGGAGTCCCACAGTGCACGGCATGTGTACTTCACAATTCCAGATATGGTGGAAATCCCGAGTCTGTACTGGAAATGCAGTGACGAAAGGGATTCTCCAGTTGCAAGAAATCTGTGGGGAATTAAAAAACAATAAATTAGTTTTAAATCACAGCATTACATACCAAAACTGACCTATAACACTTGGAGATACAAACTACCACCAACAAGATTGCAGTGAAAGTGTGCTCTGATGCGAGCATATCCAATAAATGTGGCTTACCTTAAAGTCACCATCAGACGCTCAGTGGGTGAAACAGAGAAGCGGCAATAGGTGTCCGCTTTTCTTATGAGGTGTGCAATGCGCTCCACCAAGTAATCAAAATTCTCCATTTTCATCCTAACATATCCCAAAAATTTATCCGGGTTTCGTCGAAGGTCCATGCATAGTGTAGAATAGACCCCACGCGTCATTCTCTTGGCTGTGATGGGGTGGATCCACAAACGTCGTCTACGATGCCTGATGCGCTGCTGTCTCGCTCTCTCCTTCTCCAGAACAATCACCCTCAAACGATTTGCCTCCGCTGTAAAATCCGCCAAATTGTTCAAAATATTTCCAATGACAACATCCATCTTCGCCAGTAACTTGCTCTTCTCTCCAACCTGCACTTTCTCCTCTACAACCTGTCAAAGAAGGGCTGTAGGAACATGCTATATATAGTTTTCCAGTAGCCAATCCCGTTCGGAAGGCCACAAGGGTCAATTTTAAAAAACGGATCCGGCGTAATCCGTCGAAAAACGGATAGAAAAACGGATGAACCGGATGAGACGGATCCGGTTTTGTCTGTCAAGAAAAAGACGGATCCGGCAGAAAACCGGATCCGTCACTTCCGGTTTTACGAAACATTTGCCGGATCCGGCGTTCCGGCACGACGCCGGATCGCGCCTGATGCCGAAAACCTGATGTGTGAAAGTAGCCTTAGGCACAGAGATGTAGCAGTGCTGAAGGGGTTGCAGGAAGAAGGCAATGACACAACAAGGTGCAGTTTCCTTTACCTTTACTGCTTTGCAAGTGCAGTCCAGGATCCAGATTACAGATGGAACAGGAGTTGGCCAGCCTGGAAGCAACTCAGGAATCTCCACCACAAGGAGTCCATCTTTCCCCGCAGCTCTGCAGGCTTAGTGCGCCAAAAGGTCCTTGTTGTGGTCCCCAGGCTGACAGACTGATTCACACGGAAGAGTTCTATGGTAATCCGCAGCAGCTGACTGCCTATGACCACTGCAACCAGGCTGTCCTTTCTGATGTCTTGAATCCTTTGATAATGATGGTCCCATTTGCCTCCTGATGAACTTTCACTATGGGAGGGAAATGCATTGAGGCTGTTGTGACATCTTTAATGAATAACAGATAAGCTTTTTCACTTGATCACTCTACATTGTGACATGGTGTGTGTTTTGGGTATAGTGCAATAGGTGGTATTTCTTTTTGAATTGGTGTTATTTACCCCTATGGCCTTCAAAGATATATGGCAAAATGGCAGGTGCTTTGTGGTAACTAGCAGGTGATTAAATACCACAATATCAGGTGTTTCGACCTCTAGGGCATAGTGCAATATTATAGATAAGCTGTATGATACTGAGCTCCTTCATTGATTGTTAGATGCACTTTTTCACCTGACCTATCCTTACAAACACCATGTCTTTTGTTGTCCTTCTTACCCTATTTTGCTCTTTCCCCTCCGTTGATTAAATAGACAGCTAGAGGAAGAATATCTAGGGGAAGTGAGGGTGAGCCGCCATTGAGCGAGGACGCCATATTGCATAAAACTTTAGGTTAGGGGTGAACCTAGCCTCTCTGCTGCCTGAGGCGAACAGCAAATTTACGCACCCCCCCCCCAACACAAAATACATTTTTATATCTATCCGGTAAAGCTGAATACAATAGTGGACATTTTGATTTAGATAAATAGAAAAAAAAGGTGTCCAAACACAAGGATGTCAGCGCCATCACACGCACATACAAGAACATTACAGAAGTATCCAGAACAAGGGTCATTAATGGCAATGGTAGGCCTGGCACAGGGCCAGACTGGGACAAAAAAGTAGCCCTGCCACACAAATCCCACAGCCCACAAACTATAACACTCATTAGTCCCGATCAGTGACTTTTTGCTATACTTTGTTGTCCTCTCATCACTCTCTTAAAGGAGTTATTTGAAGAGCCACATGTGAATGGCCCACAGTGCATATGATTGACCACAGCTCCATTTACTCCTTTGCTCTTCAAAGCTACGTTTCCCAGCGGTCAGATCCACACCAAACAGAAAGTCATCCCCTAGCCCCACATAATTCTCCATACAGTATTATGGGCCCCATATAATGCTCCATATAGTATAATGGGCCCCATATATTACTTCATACAGTATATTGTTCCCCATATATTACTTCATACAGCATAATGGGCCCCATATATTACTTCATACAGCATAATGGGCCCCATATATTTCTTCACACAGTATAATTGGCACAATATATTACTTCATACAGCATAATGGGCCCCATATAATTCTTCTTCCCATACCCCACTGATCTGGTCTCCTCAGTGTATTCTGATCCTCCGCACTGCTTGGCACAGGGACATCAGTAACTTTACGTATATAATTTTCCACTTGGACTGATAGTAATAGTGATTTGTTTGTTCCCTGTTGTCTGGGGCTGGCGCACTTTATGGGGGTGCTCAGGGCATATGATTATACACCAGTAAAACGTATGAGAGGCTCAATGTGACCAGTACCACCTAGTTTCCTATCCCTCTTATTCTACTGGTACTGTGGGTACACTGACTGGTACTGAGGAAAAGAAAGAAAGAACAGAGAGAGATAAAAAAGAAAGCGAAAGAGGGGAAAGAAAGAAGAGAGAAAGAAAGAACAGAGAGAGTGAAAGAAAGAAGAAAGAAAGAAACAGAGAGAGAAAGAAAGGGGACAGAAAAAAAGAACAGAGAGAGAAAACAAGAAAGAGGGGAGGGAAAGAAAGAAAGAACAGAGAGGGAGAGAGAAAGAAAGAGGGGAAAGAAAGAAAGACCAGAGAGAGAAAGAAAGAGGGGAAACAAAGAACAGAGAGAGAAAGAAAGAGAAAGAGGGGAAGGAAAGAACAGAGAGAGAGAGAGAAAGAAAGAAAGAAAGAGAAAGAAAGGGGAAAGAACGAAGGAGGGGAAAGAAAGAAAAAACAGAGAGAGAAATAAAGAGAAAGAAGGGAAAGAAAGAAACAACAGAGAAAGAAAGGAAAGGGGAAAGAAAGAAAGAAAGAAAGAATAGAGAGATAGAGAGAAAGGAAGAAACAGAGAGAAAGAAAGAACAGAGAGAGAAAGAAAGAGTGGCCAGAAAAAAGAACAGAGAGAGAGAAAAAAAGAAAGGGGAGAAAGAAAGTAAGAAAGAACGAACAGAGAGGGATAGAGAAAGAAAGAGGGGAAAGAAATAAAGACCAGAGAGAGAAAGAAAGAGAAAAGAAAGAAAGAGGGGAAAGAAAGAACAGAGAGAGAAAGAAAGAAAGAAAGAAAGAAAGAAAGAAAGAAAGGGGAAAGAATGAAAGACGGGAAAGAAAGAAAAAACAGAGAGAGAAAGAAAGAAAGAAAGAAACAACAGAGAGAGAAAGAAAGAGAAAAGAAAGAATACAGAGCGATAGAGAGAAAGAAAGAAACAGAGAGAGAGAGAAAGAAAGAAAGAAAGAAAGAAAGAACAGAGCGAAAGAAAGAGGGGACAGAAAAAAAGAACAGAGAGAGAAAAAAAGAAAGAGGTGAAAGAAAGAACAGAGAGAAAGAAAGAAGAAAAAGAACAGAGAGAGAAAGAGTGGACAGAAAAAAAGAACAGAGAGAGAGAAAAAAGAAAGAGGAGAAAGAAAACAGAGAGGGAGAGAGAAAGAAAGAGTGGAAAGAAAGAACAGAGAGAGAAAGAAAGATGTGAAAGAAAGAAAGATGGGAAAGAAAGAAAGAACAGAGGGAGAGAGCAAGAACAGAGAGAAAAAGAACAGAGAGAAAAAAGAAAGAAAGAACAGAGAGAGAAAGAAAGAACAGAGATAAAAGAAAGGGGAAATAAAGAGAACAGAGAGAGAAGGAAAGAACAGAGAGAAAGGAAGAACAGAGAGAGAAAGAAAAAACAGAGAGAAAAAGAAAGAAAGATTAGAGAGAGAAAGAAAGAGGGGAAAGAATGAAAGAGCAAAGCAAAAGAAAGAACAGAGAGAGAGAAAGGAAGAGGGTAAAGAAAGAACAGAGAAAGAAAGAAAGAAAGAAAGAAGAGAGAGAGAAAGAGAGGAAAGAAAGAAAGAACAGAGAGAGAAAGAAAAAAGAAAGATTAGAGAGAGAAAGAAAGAACAGAGAGAGAGAAAGGAAGAGGGGAAAGAAAGAACAAAGAGAAAGAAAGAAGGAAAGAAAGAAAGAACAGAGAGAGAAAGAAAAAAAGAAAGATTAGAGAGAGAAAGAAAGAACAGAGAGAGAGAAAGAAGCAGAGAGAGAAAGAAAGATTCTATAAAAATACTATAGCAGCCCGGCTCCCATTGTAGTTCCCACCTGAGCCTCCTGATGCAGGACATATCATGATCCACTCACATAGCCGGCATCCCGAGTCCAAGGCAATCCCGATGTCCGCGCTGTCGGGGCAGGACATGGTGATGGATCTGAAGCATTCCCTGAAGTGCCTCCACGGTTCCATCACAATCTCCTCCCAAAATTACCTTATTTCCGGTCAGCATCTAGCACATCACTTCCGGTGGAACGTCATGTGCGAATTTTAAAGTGCTGCTCGGGGCTCCGCCGTGTACTCCTGTGTCCGCGGGAAAAGTAACCTCCCGGTTGGGACAATGGAGCAGACTCTCTCTCAAAATCAGGACAGTCCCGCTGGAAGGTATGAATGCTCCCCACCGTACACCTTGTACACGTATGGCTCTACAAACCCCATACACACACGGTTCCGCTTTTTATGCCTCGTACACACACAGCTCCGCTCCGTTCACCTCGCACATACGGCTCCACTCAGTACGCACATGGCTCCACTCCATAAACCTCGTACACATGCAGCTCTGCTCCACACACCTATTACACACGTGGCCATGCTCTGTACACCTTGTACACACATGGCTCCACTCCGTAAACCTTGTTCACATGCGGCTCCGCTCCATACACATACGGCTCTGCTCCACGCCATACACACATAGCTCTGCTCCGTTCCGTACACACGCGTCTCCACTGCGTACAAACCGTACACACGCGGCTCCACTCTGTACACCTTGTACACACACGGCTCTGCTCCGTACATCTTGTACACATGCAGCTCCACTCTGTACACCACGTACACACGCGGTTCATACACATCTCCACTCCATACACCTCGTACACATCTCTGCTCCGCTCTGTACACCTTGTACACGCGCGGCTCCGCTCCGTACACCTCGCACGCACGTGGCTCCGCTCCGTACACCTCGCACACGCGCGGCTCGGCTCCTTACATCTCGCAAACGCACGGCTCCGCTCCGTACACCTCGCACACGCGCGGCTATGCTCCGTACACCTCGTACACGTGCGGCTCCTCTCCGTACACCTCGAACACACATGGCTCTGCTCCATACACCTCGCACACATGTGGCTCTGCTACAGCCACCCTGTAAACCTCCCTGACACCACACATAAACTTCCCTCATCCAGCACGATGACAACCAGCAGCACAGCAGAGTCTTGCATACAGGGCTGTGCACACAGGACCTGTGATGAGGTCACAGGAGGGGAGGAGTCAGGGGTCACATGATCAGGGTCCTGACTCCTTCCCTCATGTAACCTTATCAATTACAAGCCTCTGCACGCTAACCGCAGCACCAGCGTGCAGAGGCTAAATTGTAGGTGCTGCAGGTAGCAGAGCGTATATGCGGCCCTCTGTGCACAGCATCTACCTGCCATCTGAGACAACTGGCTCAACATGCCTCATTATACGTGTGCCCCTGAGTTTAGGGTGCCAACCTCTGCAGCAAGACAGGGGCTCTTGGGTAGGGAGATCTGAGGGCAAGCTATGATAGACTAAAGCCCCGTTTACTTTCTGAAGTGTTTTATTTGTCTTACTGAAAGTATATCCAAATAATTTCTGTTTGGCAGTGATCTGCCTTTTGGTCTTTTATTAATGTTATTTTGATGACATTAACAAACAAATTGTTTCGGACAGGTGTGCATTATTAAAAATTAAAATTTAGTCAACTTCACCTCTGAGCACTTATTATAAGTCCCTAAACTCCCTTACTTCACACCTCCAAATCACCCCTTATAAACTGTGCCCTGATGAACATTGCTATCCTTTTGGGTTTAGGCCTGTTGGCTATGACCAGACATAATTTCTGGCTAGTTAGGGAGTAACAGGGTTTATCTAGTGGTAGCCATCATTGCGTTAGGGCACCAATATTGCATTCTAATTAGGGTGCCAACCTCCGCGATAGGTAGGGGCACTTTAGCGAATTATAAGGGAAAATAAGGTCTGTGTGATTTGTTTTTTTGGATACCAATACAATAATTCTGACCGGTGTGTCCAACCTGGTTAGGTGTAATAGAATAGTTTTTTGCTGTGTATTTTTATTGATATTAATTAAAAGTTACATTTTATGGTTTTGTCATGCTGTTCTGTCTGTACCTGGTTGTCGGCGTGACAATGCATGTCTTTGCTTTAACCCTTTGCTCCTTTCCCCCTAATTGAGCTGGGATACTGTTGGCTGTTACCTGTATGGAGCCTGCTCAGTTCCCTGCTCTGCTGCGTAGCTGTACATGTGTTATTAGGTCTTCGCGCTGCTGCATGACCATCTGCATGTGCGGTCCCTGGTTGCCGCTGTGGAAGCTGTCCGCAGGTTGTGAGGTCACTTGCAGCTGGTGCATGACTTTCCACGTGTGTCTGGGCGTGCAGCCGCTGCCAGGTACCCTGAGCCTCAGTTCCTGCACTGATTGTGCTGTAGTAGTTTCTGTTTGTGCTTAGGGCGTGTGTGGCCACACCTCCCCTGCTTTTATCAGGGTTAGTGTGTGTACTTGAAATGCTGTCCCCAGCCAATTGGTGAGGGACAGCTTCTATATAAAGTTCCCCTGCCCTATGGGCAGTGCCAGAGCTACTCACAAAGCTCCTGAACTTTGCCATGTGTGTTCTGTGTTCCTGGACCTCTCCTGTCTATGTTTTGGTACCAAAGTCCTTGCCTTTATTCCTGTTTTGTCCTATTCTGGCGCCTGTCCTGGAGGCGGTATTTCCAGGCCTGAATCCTTGGTCCTGTGCCTGACCCTGTCTGAACTGTGTCTGCTGTGTTATGTTCCTGGAACCCCTCTGTGTTTGGAGCCTTGCACCCAGTGACTCTGTGTCTCTTGTAACTGGTGTTTCTGCTGAGCATCTACTACCCTGTGCTCTGACTACGATGCGGTGCTAGCTCCATGCAGGCCCAGCAATCCTGCGGTTCTAGCACCATCCCGCTTGAGTTCCTTCCTAGGTCCAATGCCCGGAGCCTGATGATCGCAGTCTGGAACCTGATGACCGCGGCCTGGAGCTTGGAGCCTGATGAACGCAGTGGTGCCTGTAGGTCGTGTCGGATGTCAGGAACCGAACGACTCCTGTCTGATGTCTGCCGGTGACTCTGATGTCCTAAGGGTGATCCTGATGCTCTGTCTGTGTCCTGATGTCCTTGTGTACCCTGATGTCCTGCCTGTGTCCTGATGTCCCGCCTATGTGTGCCTTGGTGATCCATTGGTGCCTTGGAGTCCACTGGGTGGTACCCTTCTGGGAGGTGTGGAATCAGGAGCCTGGCATAGTCATGTTTGGTTTATGTACTGTGTGACTTTACTTTAGTAAACTTTACGTTCTCTATAACTGAAGTTGTGCGGTGTAATCAAGTTCTACGAGGATGCGATTTCCTTGCATCAAAGTATCCTTGTGACATCCGTATGGCATCCGTGTGGCGAGATTTTATCGTAGCCTTACAAAATGGACATTTAACTGATCCATGACCTCAAATATTCGTCAAAACATATATACTGTATGTATATATATATATATATATATATATATGTCACTGAGACACATATATATTATATACAGTATATACCACCAACCTTTCGTGTCTACCTCTTTCATCATAGACTATAAGCTTGCGAGCAGGGCCCTCAGTCCTCTTGGTATTTGTTATAATCTATGTGATTATTGTTATGCTGTAATGTCTATTGTCTGTACAAATCCCCTTTGAAATGTAAAGTGCTGCGGAATATGTCGGCGCTATAGAAATAAAATTTATTATTATTATTATATATGCAGTATATATATATCTTTATATTTCATACAGAGCTAGATAGCAGAAAAGCCATTAATTCATTTGTCGGCTTCTGTAAAATCATTGCAGAACCTGACAGGATAGGAGACATGGTTTACATGCAATAAACCATTGCAAAACAATCAGCTTTATATATGTCAGTGACTAATAGTGTTAGTTGTGTCTGTGTGTAAAATTTGGGACCTTTTGGTTATTTACTAAAAGAATGTATTCAAGGGAAAAACTGACGTGGGCTCCCCCGCTATTTTCTGCTCCAGAGAGGGAAAGCCAGTGACTGAGGGCAGATATTAATAGCCTAGAGAGGGACCATGGTTAAAAACATCTGCCCCCAGCCATCTCAGAAAAGGCTCATCTGTAAGATGCGCCAATTCCAGCACTTAGCCTCTCTCTTCCCATTGCCATGTAGTGGTGGCATATGGGGTAATAAGGGGTTAATGTCACCTTTGTATTGTAAGGTGACATTAAGCCGCGTTAATAATGGAGAGGTGTCAATAAGACACCTCTCCATTATTAATCCAATAGTGTGAAATGGTTAGAAAAGCACACACACATTAAGAACAAAGTCTTTAAATGAAATAATTAAACACACAGGTTTTCCATCTTTATTACACTCCCAATCCAAGCAAAGCCCTCATTCTCCTGTAAAAAAAATTTTTTAAAAAAGCAACAATATACCATACCTGTCCGCCGTACAGTCAAGTCCCACGCCAACGTTGACAGGCCCAAAACATCACTGCTCCAGAGGAGATCTGCATGGAGGAATGGGCCAACAAACCACTAACAGTGTGTGCCAACCTTGTGAAGACTTACAGAAAACGTTTGACCTCTGTCATTGCCAACAAAGGATATATAACACAATATTGAGATGAACTTTTGTTAATGGCCAAATACTTATTTTCCACCATAATTTGTAAAATAAATCTTGCCAAATCAGACAAGGTGATTTTCTGGATTTGTTTTCTCATTTTGACTCTCTCATAGTTGTGGTCTACCTATGATGTCAATTACAGGCCTCTCTCATCTTATTAAGTGGGAGAACTTGCACAATTGATGGCTGACTAAATACTTTTTCCCCACTCTATATTCTTTTCATAATTTTTTTGAAGATATTGCCTGCCTATCTGTCTGTTGCACTCATCAGTGCTTTTAACGCCCCTTTTTATCTCAATTTGGAAATATTTTTTCCTTATGGGACTTGAATTTTTTATTACTCATACAATCCATTGCAGTACAGTAATCAGTAATATTACAGAATATTGTAAAATTACTTATCTCCTAAGAAGTGCAGCCAAAGGCTGGCCTTAATTGATGCATAAACATTGCAGATACAAGAACCATGACAATGCCATATTCCCTCTACAATCATCTTGAGGGGTAAACAATGGGTATTGGAAGGGACACCTTCCCCCATTTTCAGTCTTATTAACAGGGGCATCAGAGAGAATAAATCAGAGCTCGCTCCAATTGTAGCAGATAGACAAGGGTGTCAGCTGTATAACACAGTCAGGTCCTGTGCTGCATGGAGTGGGCTTGGCACCTGAACCAACTCCATACATTCAGTACACATATCCATGCGTGCACATATAGTCGCCCCCCCCCCCTCCGTGCACAAACTACCCTGTCCAGGCGCAAAGGTGTCACAATCCAATTTTCCAATTTTTGAAGTACCCTCTTGCAGATTGGCAAGTATGGGCGATACATTAGGACCATCATCCATCAAGGAAAGTGGAGTGCATCCATTAATTCTGGCCAAATACACTTGTCTCTTTACATCATTTCAGTAGACTTCAATGGACTGGTCCATGAGTGAGCTATTGAATACAGTGGCATTTAAAAGTTTGGGCACCCCTGGTCTAAATTACTGTTATTGTAAACAGTTAAGCAAGTTGAAGATGAAATGATCTCTGATAGCTCTAAAGTTAAAGATTACACATTTCCTTTGTATTGCAAAAAAATAATTTGTATATATAGACTTTTTTACATTTCAAAAATTACAAAAAGGAAAATGGACAGATGCAAAAGTTTGTGCACTCTGCATGGTTAGTACCTAGTAGCACTCCCTTTTGCAAGTATCACAGCTTGTAAACACTTTTTGTAGCCAGACAAGAGTATTTCAGTTCTTGATTGAGGGATTTTCATCCATTCTTCCTTGGAAAATTCTTCTAGTTCTCTATTTTGAGGTCTAGCCACAGATTTTCAATTATGTTCAGATCAGGGGACTGTGAGGGCGATTGTAAAACCTTCAGCTTGCACCTTTTGAGATAGTCTATTGTGCATTTTGACGTTGTTTAGGATTATTATCCATTTGTAGAAGCCTTCCACTTATCAACTTCAGATTTCTTACAGATGGTGTTATGCTTGCATCCAGAATTTGTTGAAATTTCATTGAATCCATTCTTCTCTCTACCTGTGAAATGTTACCCATGTCATTGGCTGAAACACAACCCTAAAGCATGATTGATCCACCCTCATGTTTAATGGTTGGCTCGATGTTCTTGTCCTGAAATTCTGTGCCCTGTTTTCTACAAACATACCTTTGATCATTGTGGCCAAAGACTTCTATTTAACATCATAGGTCCACAGGACTTGTTTCCAAAATGCATCAGGCGTATTTAGGTGTTCTTTTGCATACTTCTGACTCTGAATGTTATTGTGAGGATGCAGGAGAGGTTTTCTTCTGATGACATTTCCATGAAGGCACTATTCATGCAGGAGTCTCTGAACAGTGTAGCACAACCTGGGTCATTGTGTTTTGCTTTGACAGCAACACTCCAACTACACTTCCTGAGAACAAAGTGAGGAAGCTCCTCCGGCTGTCAAAAGTCTCTTCAAGACGTTCCTCGGTCTTTTGCTGTAGGTACCCCGACTTGCCTGATTAAAGGGAACCTGTCAGCAAGATTGTGCTAAGTAGCCTACAGACAGTGTCAGGCTGGCGCCATTATACTGATTAAAATTATACCTTGGCTGATTAAATCTGTCTTGTGGTTGTTAAATCTTTATCTTCAGTTTTCAGTTAAAGGTTCCCTTTAAGGACGACCTCTGACACACAGACCCACACATCATGACCTTCCTCTAAGGGTGTCCTTACTTGTCTCTAGTTTACTAACTGCTCAGTACTAAAACAGGAACTGACAAACAGGTCTCCAATCCTCTTTCCCAACTATGGGCAAGCCCTACAGTTAACCCTGTCACCACTGACTAACCAGAACGGCAGCCTCCCAGAGAATAACACATACAATACAGTACATTTTCATACATTTAAAACAACACGAGTCTCCAGAGAGGTGCCATGTCATTCTCTTCACCCCTGCAGCCCTACTAAAAAAAACTTAAAACTAAAATATGGTTTAATTTGCATTTAAACAGCAGCATAACCAAATTGCTGCAATTTTACTAAATTATATATATTTTTTTCTTTTTTTCTACGTTAAAGTAAATGTAGTTGGAACATGTTTTGTTCCCTTTCGTAATGCTTTGAAAAAGTATGCAGCTATATACAGCAAGAATTCCAGCAAAGTAGATCCTCATCTTTCTGAATTTTTGCTATTATATCTATGACTCACGTGTGGTTTAAGTGGAACAGTTTCGGAGGCTTTGAAATGACACCTGTTTGTGTTTTGAATGATCATAAGATGAAATGTCAATTTCTCCAAAGAGTCAGTAACACAGACAAACGCCGGGTGGTCGCCCTGTTTTCCGTAAACACAGATGTGTTTGGTTTTCCCTGGACGCACATTAGTAGAGATAGCCTTTGTAGCCGTTTAGCGGATATCACTACGGCAACAGTCGCACATAATGCAGTGTTTTCACTTGCTCATTCTCTGTCTCTGTCATTGTTGTAAAGTGCACAATTAGAAGACATTAGTGTGCGATTATCTGGATAATGTAGGCACGGCAGGCAACTGTGATGTTCACCCTTCACTGGTATCTCAGGAAAGCACAGTCAGAATTAGAGTTGGCGTAAATCGCTTTGCACAACCTGTTCCGTTAGACCGGTCAGCAATTTCTGGTCACTGGACACAAGACATAAAGACCAGGTGTGAGAACAAGCAATCAGATCTGCTTTATATGTACATTACCAAGCATTTATCCTCAGTAGTCAACAGTGTGTTGCTGGCCAGACTGGATATGGTCCTCGTCAAAGTATACATACAGACTATTCTAGACATGACAAATCTCAAGAAAAAAAATAAAATCAGCATATACCCTGTAGTAAGTAAATAAGTAAATAGGAATAGTACATGTAAATAATGTAGGGTATGTACTGCCGGCATCCCTGTACACTTCTGTCCTCCCCCGGCAGGGACGCTGACTCACTCACCATCCCGCACTTCCACCTAGTGCTGCTGCTAGGGGTCTGCCACACAGCTCAAAGACCCCCAGGCATTGTGCTTAGGATGCGCGCGCTCCCTCTTTCTTAAAGGGACAGTGTCCGCCAACCTAAAGTGTCCACAGCCAATACAGAGTACCCCACAGCCCTGGGAGGGCCACCCACACCTGCCAGTACCTGGCTGTGTACCAGCTGTACCTGCCAGTGCCCACCTGTATATCAGCTGTTCCTGCCTACATCTGCCAGTCCCTGCCTGCCTGTACCCCAGCTGCCCCTTCCAACACCTGCCATTCCTGGGTTCCTGTTGGGCCTGCCTGGACCAGCTAAACTTTCCCTTCTAGGCCATTCCAGCTTCCTGCCTCATGGAAGTCAGCTGCCATGCATCCAAGGTTCATCCTGGTGTAGCAACTGGTGTACATCTGGAGCCAAGTATAAACCCACCATCAGGGGCTGTAGAAAAGAGTCAAGTGTTCACCTATTTGCACCCCTCCAGGCGGTTCACCTCGGCCCACAGCACAGCGGTTCCACCACCACTCCCTTTACAGGGTACTTAGTTAAAACTATTTTGATCAAAAAAAGTGTAAAAACCATCCCACTGCAACAAGGTGTACCCAATCGAGATGGTCCTATACTTACTACAGGGTATAAGCTCATTTTGTTTTTTTTCTTGGGTTTTGTCTGTGAAATTGCCACAGTGTGAATGTGCTCTTCTTACACATTACACATATACTACCAATTTATGCTCAGGCTCATTTCTTTGGTTTTGCTGTAGTTTCTTGTAGTTTGTATAAACAGGGCCATGGCTACCCCTTTTGAGCTAGGCATTTCATCTATGCTGCTTCCTATGGGCAAGTGTCGGAACAGTCTGTCTCCTGTCCTCCTCTGCCTTTATCTACATTGAGGTTGGCTCGCACAGGATAAGATTTCAATACTAGAAACGGTAGCATCATGATTGGGTGCACCTTGTGGTGAGATGGCTTTTATGCTTTTCTTGATCAAAATAGTGTTTTGCCAGGCTGGTTATCAAAAATACAGGGTAACCCACCCCATTTTTTTTTTATTTAGTGTGCTCGCTGTTAATAGCGGCAGCAAGTGTAGGCTGATGGGAGTAGTAGTCCCATCAGCCAACGCCAATGACCGAAGATAAACTTCTTCCCCCTATAAGAGCTGTGGACTGTCATTTGACAGCTTGGGAGCCATGGCTCTCTGACTGGCGGTAATGATTATACTGCCAATCAAAGGCAGTGTTTGAATGAGAGCTCTGCAATCTCTGGATGTTCGGGCCCCCCATTCAAGTGAATGGGATCTAGGTTCGGATTTGGGCACTGTTCTGGTTTCCAAACTGAACTTTGTTTTACTCTTTGGCTGAACCCGCCGGACCGGAACTTCCAGGGATTTGCCCATCTCTAGTGAGAACCTATCACTAGGTCAAAAGTGACCAGTTTTTGCTCTTATTTTATTCCCACTGCTTCACTGAGTAATCCACTTTTTTTCTTTTTTAAAATCCACCATACATTTCCAGAAGTTTTAACCTTTTTATTTAGTGCTCATTTTCATGGCCTTTATCAAGAATGGTGTGGCTTACAGGTTAATTATGCAGAATCGCCTGCACTAAATAGAAAGATCCATATCTCTGGAACTGTAGCACAGATTTTAACAATAACTGAATATTAAAGGTAGCAGAGAGAATAAAATAAGAACAAAATATGGCCCCTTTTGACCTGGTGGTAGGCCATCAATAAACTGTTTTACAATTTTGAATGTTGGTAAGTAAGAACAGGGCTTGCGTCCTGCAGAGAAATATGACCCATGCTGCATTGGAGAAGAGACTTTCTCACTGTTTATAGGAAACTATACATTTTGGAAAGTAGTACCATCTAGTACTTATTACTTAGATGAAGACTATAAAGATACAGTTGTGGCCAAAAGTATTGACACCCCTGCAATTCTGTCAGATAATACTCCGTTTCTTCCTGAAAATGATTGCGAACATAAATTCTTTGGTATTATTATCTTCATTTAATTTGTCTTAAATTAAAAAACACAAAAGAGAATGAAGCAAAAAGCAAAACATTGATCATTTCACACAAAACTCCAAAAATGGGCCAGACAAAAGTATTGGCACCCTCAGCCTAATATTTGGTTGCACAACCTTTAGCCAAAATAACTGCGACCAACCGCTTCCGGTAACCATCAATGAGTTTCTTACAATGCTCTGCTGGAATTTTAGACCATTCTTCTTTGGCAAACTGCTCCAGGTCCCTGATATTTGAAGGGTGCCTTCTCCAAACTGCCATTTTTAGATCTCTCCACAGGTGTTCTATGGGATTCGGGTCTGGACTCATTGCTGGCCACCTTAGAAGTCTCTAGTGCTTTCTCTCAAACTATTTTCTAGTGCTTTTTGAAGTGTGTTTTGGGTCATTGTCCTGCTGGAAGACCCATGACCTCTGAGGGAGACCCAGCTTTCTCACACTGGGCCCTACATTATGCTGCAAAATTTGTTGGTAGTCTTCAGACTTCATAATGCCATGCACACAGTCAAGCAGTCCAGTGCCAGAGGCAGCAAAGCAACCCCAAAACATCAGGGAACCTCCGCCATGTTTGACTGTAGGGACCGTGTTCTTTTCTTTGAATACCTCTTTTTTCTCCTGTAAACTCTATGTTGATGCCTTTGCCCAAAAAGCTCTACTTTTGTCTCATCTGACAAGAGAATATTCTTCCAAAACGTTTTAGGCTTTTTCAGGTAAGTTTTGGCAAACTCCAGCCTGGAATTTTTACGTCTCGGGGTAAGAAGTGGGGTCTTCCTGGGTCTCATACCATACAGTCCCTTTTCATTCAGACGCCGACGGATAGTACGGGTTGACACTGTTGTACCCTCGGACTGCAGGGCAGCTTGAACTTGTTTGGATGTTAGTCGAGGTTCTTTATCCAACATCCGCACAATCTTGCGTTGAAATCTCTTGTCAATTATTCTTTTCCGTCCACATCTAGGGAGGTTAGCCACAGTGCCATGGGCTTTAAACTTCTTGATGACACTGCGCACGGTAGACACAGGAACATTCAGGTCTTTGGAGATGGACTTGTAGCCTTGAGATTGCTCATGCTTCCTCATAATTTGGTTTCTCAAGTCCTCAGACAGTTCTTTGGTCTTCTTTCTTTTCTCCATGCTCAAAGTGGTACACACAAGGACACAGGACAGAGGTTGAGTCAACTTTAATCCATGTTAACTGGCTGCAAGTGTGATTTAGTTATTGCCAACAACTGTTAGGTGCCACAGGTAACTTACAGGTGCTGTTAATTACACAAATTAGAGAAGCATCACATGATTTTTAGAACAGTGCCAATACTTTTGTCCACCCTCTTTTTTATGTTTGGTGTGGAATTATATCCAATTTGGCTTTAGGACAATTCTTTTTGTGTTTTTTCATTTAAGACAAATTAAATGAAGATAATAATACCAAAGAATTTGTGTTTGCAATCATTTTCAAGAAGAAACTGAGTATTATCTGACAGAATTGCAGGGGTGTCAATACTTTTGGCCACAACTGTATGTCTGAAATTGGGGTGAAGCCAACCCTCATATTACACATAGTGTTAGATCTGTGGACGCCTAAAAAGATGAATACTATCGGAGCAAACGCGAAACAGAACACAAAGTTTCTCCATCTGCCTCGCTATGGTGGGTGGTTCTGTTGGGGGTTTCGTCTGAATCGCATTTTTGTGAGATTTATACGGAAACCCAGACGTAAGTGCTCAGCACAAGCTGGGCACAATGTATGGGGGCGCTACAATATATGGGAGACTCTACATTATATGGGAGAACGATGTATGGGCACTAGACTGGCAGATTTGCAATTCTCCAGAAAAGAAAATCCTGGCATGGACGTTATAAAATAGTCACTGAAGCCATAGGTTAATTCATTGCAGTTTGTACAAGGGGGTCAGTTTTGGGGTTTTTCTGCTGTTCTGGCACCTTAGGCGCTCCGAAAATGTTGCCCACAAACTATTCTGGTAAAATCTGTGCTCCAAAAGCCAAATAGCGCTCCTTCCATCTCAGCCCTGACGCGTGGCCTAACAGTAACTTCTGACAGCATATGGGGCAGCACCACATTCGGCAGAAATTGCAGAATAAATTATGGGGTCTAGTGTCACCTATTAAACCTTGTGTACCAGACAAATTGGAAGCAAATACAAAAATTATATTTTTATTAACACTAAAATCTTATATTTCCACATCTCAATGTTACAAAATTCTGTGAGGCCCCTATGGGTTCAAAATACTTACTACACCCATAGATGAATTCCTTGAGGGATCTAGTTTTCAAATGCGACATGGCATTCAAAATCTATCCCAGGCAAAATAGAGCTCTTTCCTTTCCTAGCCCTGCCATGTGCCCAAGCAGAAGTTTTTTTTACCAAATATGGGCTATAGTCATATTCAGTACAAATTGAACAATAAATTCTGGGTCTGTTTTCTCCTATTATCCATTGTCAAAATTACAAATGTGGAGAGAAAACTACATTTTCGTGAAACAAAATTGAAATTTTCAATGTAGCAACCTAATATTATGTACTATATGTAGTACCTGTGGGTTCAAAATGCTCACTATACCCCTGAATAAAATCCTTAAGGGGTGTAGTTTCCAAAATGGGGTAATTTGGGGGAGGTTTTCATTGTTTAGGCACATCAGGGGCTCTCCGAATGTGACATGATGACCTCAGACCATTCCATCAAAAAACGTCACTCCTTCCTTTCCGAGCCCTGCCGTGCACACAAACAGTAGTTTTCCTCCATATATATCAGCTTACTCAGGGGAAATAGCACAACAAATCTTGGGGTCCATTTTCTTCTGTTAGCCTTGTAAAAATAAAAAAAATTTGAGCTAAAAGTACATTTTTGTGTGTAAAATGTGATTATTTTTTATTTTCACAGCTCTACATTATAAACTTCTATGAAGTATCTGGGGGTTCAAGGTGCTCGCCACACATCTAAATACATTCCATAAGGGGGTCTTGTTTCCAAAATGGGGTCACTTGTGGGGGTTTCTACTGTTTAGGCACATCAGGGGCTCTCCGAATGCGACATGACGTCCGAAGACGATTCCATCAAAGTCTGTGTTCCAAAACATCCCTCCTTCCTTTCTGAACCCTGCTGTGCACCCAAACAGTAGTTTTTCTCCATATATTGGGTATCGGCGTACTCAGGAGAAATTTCACAACAAATTTTGGGGTCCATTTTCTCCTGTTACCTTTGTGAAAATAAAAAAATTGAGGCTAAAAGTACATTTTTGTGGGTAACAATGAAACAAAACTAACAGAACACTTCCTGCAATAGTAACGAAAACACAGCACAATATAGAATGATGCAAGTAAAGCAACACTAACACAGAACTTCCTGCAACAGTAACGAATGCACAGCTCAATATAGAAATGTCCAGTGTAACTGAAGAGCGGGGTGCAACTGCTAATATGAACCAGTCCAACAGTAATATGACGCATGTGTGCATGTAAGGGGGTGAAACGCGTGAAGATCCGGGGGGGTTGCCTCCTCTGCTCCATGTCTGGAACCATTGAGCAGCACAGCAGGTTCCCCGGGGGACAGACAAAAGGTCTGGGACAGGAAGGAAGACGGGCAGAGAGCGGGAAAAGCGCGTGCAGTTCCCAGAGCAGCATGGGCAGCGGTCAGGACAAGACGCAGCCATGCACCGGGGTACGTGGCATGTGCAGAGACTGTGGCACGTGCAGAGATGGCAGCCCATGCAGAGACAGTTCCCCCGTGCAAAGGCAGTGACCCTTACAGAGACAGTGACCCCTGCGCGCAGCCCCAGTGCCCGCGGTGTTTGTGCAGAGCCCCCGATTTCTGTGGAGAGACTCGATTGCAGCCAGAGCTTCGCTTCCCCAGGAGAGACTGTAGTGTTGCAGCGAAGGACTCAGAGCAGAGGGGACCCCGTTTGCCTTGCATCCCCTCTGACTCTCGCAGTAACCCCTGAGACCCCAGTTGGGGATGGGGAAAGACCACAGAGTTCAGAGAGACCTTAGACGACAAGTGCCGCTGTTGTTCGGCGCCAATGTGGGAGAAGTTCGACCCTTCAAGCAAGTCCCCTTCAGACTGATAAGTTCTTTCCCAGAAAACACTGTTTATTATTGTTTAATGCTGTTTATGCTCTTTGCCTGTTTTGAGAACTTGTTTTCGTATTACCAATACTCAGAGGCGTATCTAGGCTCTCTGGCACCTGGGGCAAAAATTCAGTTTGGCGGCGCCCCCCCCCCCCCCAAGTACATATGCGACTTGCACACTTAGCCATGTACCCACGAGCTGCTCTCCCTAATGCTCTCAATGTTCAGTAAAAAACTGAGAAAAGCAGGAAGAGAAGCTCGTTGTCACAGGACCATAGGTATGAAAATCGCATATGAGTGAAGTGTCCATGTGATGAGTACTGGAACCTGCAGAGCCGAGTCCTGACATTGCAGCTTCTGAATTCTCACAACGAATGCACTGCACACTTTTAGGATTCTCCCTTGCCGATGTACAATCATGTCAGCACAAGTATGTGATTTGTATACTTCTGGCCACACTTCGACTAGACGTGCCCGGCCTCGCTCTGTTCATTTTCATTGAGTGAGGCCACACATGTCTAGTCAGCATGTGGCCGCATGTATGTAAATTACTGGCACAAGAGAATACTAACAGCGTTCAGTGAGCACTGTGAGAATTCAGAAGTCTGCAGTCACATAGAATGACTGCAGACTCAACACAAACCTGGACAACCCCTTTAATGTTCCTAACATAAATAAAAACTTAAGAATTAGTCAATGTCACAAATAACATTTACATCCAGGTACCTTATAGATGACGTAGTCTCTGGAGTCATTCTCCTTTTCTTCATCTTGTCCAGACCCCATGATGAGTTTTCTCATCACCAGCCGTCTCTGCAGACTTCTGGGTCGCCCTCCCAGGGCTGTGGGGTACTCGGTACCGGGCCCGGGCCAGTGTCAGGGGGATGTGTCACAGCAGCGGTGACCCGGTCCATGGCCCTGGGCGCCCAAGTAATGGGGAAATGTGAATGGTGGAATGTAGTTAGATGGAATAGTTCGTGACGCCACCTGTGGTGTTCGGCAAGTGAGGTGTCAGGCCGACGCTGCTCGCAGATCCTCTGGGGCTGGTGGTATGTTGCAGCCAAGATGGTGAAGCTCCCCACAGGTGGAGCTGTAGCCCCAGGGCAGTGTAGGTGTAATGGATGAGGAGAGGCACAGACGGTGAGGAAGCTGGTACCCAGATGTAGCGGTGCTGACTGTGTTGGCGCACTAATGAATGGAGGACACCGGGGCTTGTACTTCCAAAGCTTTACTCACAGTCTGTAGTACACACAGGTGCCTGCCTCCGGGCCGTGTCCTCCGGGTCTGAGACTCGGTCAACCTCCAGGCAAGATGGAATGCTCCCCTCCAACGCTCCGCCAACATGTACCTTTCTGAACGTCTCCTCTATAGCGTCTTTAAGTGTGAAGATCTCCTAGCACTGAGTTACACTGGAGTTCCTCCTTACAGATGTTCCCAAGAGCTCTACTTGTATGGCAGACAGCTGTAGCCTGCTTCGGGGACTCCCTTCTCCTGAGTCCCGGCTCTCTATCCAAGGTGCTGTTGTGCCCCAAGTCTTAGATGGGAGTAGTGCATTTACAGCTGACTACTCCACCAGTGTCTGCTGCAGAACCATAAGTGTCCATACAACCTCGGGGACCGGGCCCCTGCCTTGCGCTTAGAACCTATAGGCAGGGTCCTTCTTCTAACCCACGTCCTGTCTGTTCTCTTTTACTCCTTCGTTCCGTACTAATCTCTCTCTCCTATGGATGCTTAGGTTACAGTTCAATGTCCTTCTTCCTCCTTTCCTTTCCTGTGCCAGCTGGCTCAGATCACTGAGGCAGCTGCAGCACTCCTTCCTCCATCCCTTCTTCCAGGGATCCCCACTCCTCTCCGAGTGGCTTTCTTCCTGACTGTCCTCACGGACTGCCCTCACGGACTGACCTGTAATTCTCAACCTCCCCGCTCTTTTGTGTATTCTAACTCCACCCACCTCCCAGCACGTTTAGTGTTCCAAGCAGGGAGCCACCAAAGGTGCTCTGCTACACTCTATGCAAGAGCCGCAATGTGGCTTTGCTGAACTACTGTGTTGTGTGGGGTGTGAGTGTTGGAGCGTGGAAAGGAGTTCCCACTTTACCTGGATGGTGGGGCACTACACCTTAGGAGCAGGTGCAGTACCTCTGTGGCTGCCGAGCCTCAGGGGCGCCACACTTCCATCTTCTCCGGTCTTCTGCAGCAAATCTCCACACGATCCCCTTAAAGATAGAAGTGTCATTACAATGCCCCTAAATACAAATATCTGCAATATACTGTCGCCTCACACTATTCCCCTCCATCTTCATACTGTCTCCTCTAACATCCCTCCTGTTCACCATACTGTCTCGTCATATATTTACCCCCTCACTCTTTATACTGTCTGCTCACACATACCCCTGACTCCCCATACTGTGTCTGCACACATGCCATCACCCTCACTCCCCATACTGTGTCCACATACATTCACCCGTTCGCTCCCCATACTGTCTGCACCCATCATACTGTGTCTGCACCAATCCCCCATACTGTTTCCTCATACATACTCTTCATTTTGTGTCCTCAAATCTCCCCACACATTAAATCCCCCCATCCCCACTCCGAATCCCCCCATCCCCAATCCCCCACACACATTAAGTACCCCCCATCCCCACTCCAAATCCCCACACACACATTAAATCCCCCATCCCCACTCCAAATCCCCCCACACATTAAATAACCCCCATCCCCACTCCAAATCCCCCCACACACATTAAATCCCCCATCCACACTCCAAATCCCTTCCATACATTATATAACCCCCCATCCACACTCCAAATCCCCACACACACATTAAATAACTCCCCATCCCCACTCCAAATCCCCACATACACACATTATATAACCCCCGCTCCCATTCAAAATCCCTCACACACATTAAATAACCCCCATCCCCACTCCAAATCCCCCCACACACATTAAATAACACCCCATCCACACTCCAAATCCCCACACACACATTAAATCCCCCATCCCCACTCCAAATCCCCCCACACATTAACCCAATCCCCACTCATTAACCCCCATCATCACTCCAAATCCCCCCACACATGAAATAACCCCCATCATCACTCCAAATCCCCCCACACATTAAATAACCCCCATCCCCACTCCAAATACCCCCACACATTAACCCCATCCCCACTCATTAACCCCCATCACCACTCATTAACCCCCCACTCATTAACCTCCATCCCCACTCATTAACCCCTCCACACATTAAACGCCATCCATATTCATTAACCCCCCACACACATTAGCCCTTATCCCCACTCATTAACCCCCATCCCCACTCATTAACGCCCCCACACATTAACCCCATCCCCATTCATTAACCTTCCCACACACATTAACCCTTATCCCCACTCATTAACTCCCCACTCATTAACCCCCATCCCCACATTAACCCCATCTCCATTCATTAACCCCCCACACACATTAACCCTTATCCCCACACATTAACCCCCCACTCATTAACCTTCATCCCCACTCATTAACCCCTCCACACATTAAACCCCATCCATATTCATTAACCCCCCACACACATTAACCCTTATCCCCACTCATTAACCCCCATCCCCACTCATTAACGCCCCCATTCATTAACCCCCATCCCCACTCATTAATCCCCATCCCCACTCATTAATGCCCCCACACATTAACTCCCATCCCCATTCATTAACCCCCCACACATTAACCCCCATCCCCACTCATTAACCCCCTATCCCCACTCATTAACGCCCCCACATTAACCCCCATCCATTAACCCCCCACAAATTAACCCTTATCCCCACTCATTAACCCCCATCCCCACTCATTAACTCCCCCACACATCCCCATTCATTAACCCCCATCCCCACTCATTAATGCCCCCACACATTAACCCCCATCCCCACACATTAACCCCCATGCCCTCTACAAATCTCCCCCCCATCTCCCATCTTCGGTGGTTCTTCAGCTCCACAGTGGAGCACACTTACCACCAGGGTTCTCTCTGGGTGCCGAGGAGTGACGTCAGCAGCGTGATCACATGACCTGATCACGCTGCTAACGTCGTTCTCACCTGGCGGTCAGAGCTGCAATTGCACTGGCGTCTATACAGACGCCAGTACAATTGCTCCCCTCCCTGGGAGCCAGAACGCGTTCCTTCTCTGCGCCGGCTGTCAGCTTGACAGCTGACACAGAGAACCGCCGACTCCCAGGCCGGGGGGCGGCAGAACGCAGCCGCCAGGGACGATACTGCAGACCGCTGCATTAGGCGGCCCGACTGCGCCCCCCTGCTGGCTGCTCCCGGGGCAAATGCCCCAGCTGCCCCCCCCTAGATACGCAGCTGTTATATTGACAGTGTTAATCCCTGTAAATAAACGCCCCTTTAACTGTTGGTCCGTTTGTTCCGTGGTGACATACCCAACACCTGCATCTTATTACATGCACAAGGCACTAAACGTGGGTGTCCAGCAGTAAGTAGGAGAGTAAGCACCCCACATTTAATGAGGAAGTCCAGCTATATTAAGAATGAACATGCACACAACACTGAAGTGTAGAAGTCCAGCAATCATATGTGTGGAAATGCACACGGCATGTATTTCTATGCAGCTGAACGCTCTGGTCTGCCGGGTATTGATGCGAGAGACTCGTTGGAGATCTCGCATTGCACTCGCAAACGTAACCCTGGCCATGAAATAATAGCGGTCAGATTTGTAAAATTTGTCTTGATCATTAGCGTCAAAAATGGCTTGGTTAAAAGAATTTTAAAAAAATCCAGATTCTCACCTCACCGTCACCTCTGCTCCTCACCGGCGTCACCTATTGCATCTTCTGATCCCCGACACTGGCGTTAAATCCCCAGGCTTTTATACTGATTTCCGACGCTGATGAGGTCTGAGGTGGTTCTTCCCATGCTTGGTTATGCTCTGGGGTGTGTAGGGAACCTGGAGCATAGTAAGGGGCATTAAATTCCATTGAATTTACCAGGTAAAAACATGTGAACAGGCAAATTTGAATTTTGCCTTATCCGCTCATCTCTAGTACTAATACATTCTGCCCACATGGCTGATCACGTAGCAGCTATTCATAAATTTTGGATCTTTCCAAAGTCTAGTAGACATGTGATTTGTACAGAAGCACCGCACCCCTGTCTTACCCCACACTGCAGTGATCCTGAAATAGTTCGGTACAGTGAAGGGATTATCTACTTTTGGAATTTAAAGCCATTTGCTAAAAGTGAATCCAATTCCTTGGGAATGAGCATATCTGTTGGTACCAGAACACAGTCTTTGGTCCATTTTGATGCAATTCCAAAATGTCCACATTTTATATGTCTCCTGCTTTTTATACCTAATGAATCGCCTCCAACGTTAGATCAGTCTTCTCTCTGACAGCATTGGATCCCTAAGCGTGTTCTTAACAGTAGTGATGCTTTTTTTTTCACCTGTCATTAGTACAAGCAAGAACAGGTGGGTTTTACAGAACAGCAGCCAAGCATGTAACGTTCAGGATGACCACCCTCCAGTTCTGAATATGTGTGGAAATAATTGTTAAAGGATGGAAAAGAACAGCGCTGATTTTCAGCTTTAAAAGAAAAAAAGAGAGAGAACGTTGAATAAGTGACTCATTTCTATCCGATTTTTCAAACCCGAGTTAACAGTGCCCCCTAGTGAGACATATTAGCAGCACTAGCAAAACTGAAATGTGATGTTTAGGGAGAATATTACTGTAAATGCTAGCTGCTAAAGCACAAAATATTCTAACTGTTCCCAATGCATGTAAGACAATAATGTAATTTTCCTTTTTTATTACCATAGATTAATAATAACATTCATTTATTCAGACATTCAGTGTCTCCCACTCGCACACCACCTCCTCACCTCGCCCCTTATCTGTCGGAGTCCCGCAAGGTTCAGTCCTAGGGCCCCCACTCTTCGACATTTACACCTTCGGCCTCGGACAGCTCATAGAACCTCATGGCTTTCAGTATCATCTCTATGCTGATGACACACAGATTTACCTCTCTGGACCAGATATCACCTCTCTACTAACCAGAATCCCACAATGTCTGTCTACTATTTCATCTTTCTTCTCCATTAGATTACTAAAACTTAACATGGACAAAAGAGAATTCAGCATCTTTCCCCATCTCACTCGACACCGCCAACGGACCTATCCATTAAAGTAAATGGCTGCTTACTCTCCCCAGTCCCACAAGCTCGCTGCCTCGGGGTAATCCTTGACCCAGATCTCTCCTTCAAACCACATATCCAAGTCCTTTCCACTTCCTGCTGACTTGAACTCAAAAATATTTTCCGAATCCGTACATTCCTCAACCAAGAATCTGCAAAAACCCTAGTCCATGCCCTCATCATCTCCCGCCTTGACTACTGCAATCTCCTGCTCTGTGGCCTCCCCTCTAACACTCTCGCACCCCTTCAATCTTTCCTAAACTCTGCTGCCTGACTAATCTACTTATACACCTGCTATTACCCCAGCCTCTCCCCTCTGCCAATCCCTTCACAGGCTCCCCATTACCCAGAGTCTCCAGTTCAAAACCCTAACCATGACATACAAAGCCATCCACAACCTGTCTCCTCCATACATCTGTGACCTCATCTCCCAAAATTTACCTGCACGAAACCTCTGATCCTCATAAGATCTCCTTCTGTACTCCCCTCTTATCTCCTCTTCCCACAATCGCATGCAAGATTTCTCCCGCGCCTCCCCCCTACTCTGGAACTCTCTACCACAACATATCAGACTCTCCCCTACCATGGAAACCTTCAAAAAGAACCTGAAGACCTACCTCTTCCGACAAGCCTACAACCTGTAGTAACCACCGATCCACCAAACTGCAGCACGTCCAGCTCTACCCTCACCTACTGTATCCTCACCCGTCCCTAGTAGATTGTGAAGCCCTCGCGGGCAGGGTCCTCTCTCCTCCTCTACCAGTTATGACTTGTATTGTTTAAGATTATTGTACTTGTTTTTTATTAAGTATATCCCTTTTCACATGTAAAGTGCCATGAAATAAATGGTGCTATAATAATAAACAATAATAATAAGCCCTGAAAGGCAGTGGCCAAATCTTATATCGACCAAAACTGCTGACAGGTTCACTTTAACTAACACAAATAAATATATATACAGTGGCATGTAAAAGTTTGGGCACCCCTGGTCTAAATTACTGCTATTTTGAACTGTTAAGCAAGTTGAAGATGAAATTATCTCTAAAAGGCTTAAAGTTAAAGTCGACACATTTCCTTCGTATTTTAAGCAAAATATTTTTTTTTGATCTTTCACATTTTAAAAATTAAAAAACGGAAAATGGGCAGATGCAAAAGTTTAGGAACCCTGCATGGTTAGTACCTAGTACCACACCCTTTTACAAGTATCACAGCTTGTAAACGCTTTTTGTAACCAGACAAGGGTCTTTCAATTCTTGTTTGAGGGATTTTCATCCATCCCTCCTTGGAAAATTCTTCCGTTTCTGTGCGATTCCTGGGTCATCTTGCATGCTCTGATATTTTGAGGTCTAGCCACAGATTTTCAATGATGTTCTGATCAGGGGACTGTGAGGGCGATTGTAAAACCTTCAGCTTGCACCTTTTGCTGTCATCTATTGTGGATTTTGACGTATGCTTAGGATCTTTATTCATTTGTAAAAGTCATCCTCTTTTCAAATTCAGCTTTTTTACAGATGGTGGCACGATTGCATCAAGAATTTGTTGAAATTTCATTGAATCTATTCTTCCTTATACCCATGAAATGTTCCCAGTGCCAAGACAACCCCAACTCCAAAGTATGATTGGTCCACCCCCATGCTTAATAGTTAGCGAGATGTTGTTTCATGAAATTCTGTGTCCTATTTCTCCACACATAGCTTTGATCATTGCGGCTAAAGAGTTCTATTTTAACTTCATTGATCCACAGGACTTGTTTCTAAAATGCATCAGGCTTGTTTAGATGTTCTTTTTGCATACTTCTGACTCTGAATTTTATGGTGAGGACGCAGGAAAGGTTTTCTTCTAATGATGCTTCCATGAAGGCCATATTTGTGCAGGTGTCTTTGTACAGTAGAACAACGTTCCACAACTCCAGAGTTTGCTAAATCTTTCTGAAGGTCTTTTGCAGTGAAACGAGCTTCTGATTTGCCTCTCTAGCAATCCTATGAGCAGCTCTCACTTAAATTTTGCTTGGTCTTCCTGACCTTATCTTGACCTCCACTGTTCCTGTTAACTGCCTTTCTTAACTACATTTCAAACTGAGGAAAGGGCAACTTGAAAATGCTTTTCTCTCTTCTTATAGCCTTCTCCTGCTTTGTAGACCTCCACCATTTTCATTTTCAGAGTGCTAGGCAGCTGCTTAGAAGAACCCATCGCTGCTGTTTTTGGGCACAAGGTTAGACGAGGCTGGGTTTTTAAAAATCTGGGAAATTTGCATCACCAGGCCTTTCCTAACGGTGATAGTGAACAAGCCATAACCCTAACAGGCTAATAAATGTCTGAAACCTTGGTCAAAGTTATCTGAGCACACAACTCTCCAGGGGTGCCCAATCTTTTGCATCGGCCCATTTTCCTTTTTGTAATGTTTAAAATGAAAACATAACATTTTTTATATCTAAAATACAAAGGAAATGTGTCATCATTATTTTTAACCCTTTTAGAGATCATTTCATCTTCAACTTGGTTATCTGTTCACAATAACAGTAATTTTGACAAGGGGTGCCTAAACTTTTACATGCCACTGTATTTAGTGTCTACGGCACAATATCAGTCATAAAAGAACAGTGGCAATGAAGTAAATTATATCACAATAAGAATATGGTAATAAGGGTACAGCAGGGTATTTACACAATGTTATTTACACGCTGTCATTCTATTATCATCATTAAACAACTACTGTTGTCAACAACACCTTGACCTAGGGTGCATCACCATCACTAACGGCCCTGTCACTATAGTCACTCCCTAAGAAATATGAAGAGCTGTACAGGTCCCATCAGGAGTCTATGTTACTATGTTGTCCTGTATCGATGAGTCACTTGGCACACTTTATACGCTGCCCGCTTCCATTTCCTAATATACAGCTTCGATCCCCCCTCTGTACCGTATGTTGACACCAGAGGTTGTCCCTTTTCTGCAGCTCGCTCACTTCTCCAGGTTCTGGCCCTGCTCACCTGAATCAGATCTCCCAACTCAGATCTCTCGTCTCTGGGTCTGATCTCTTGGATCTTCACTCAGTTCTGCTCTCTCAGGTCTGATCTCTTGTAATGGTAGCTGTAAGCCTACTGCGCTGCTCACAGGTCCATCCTCCAACAGGTCCACGTGCCAACTCCTCCCCTTCTCTGCCTTTTTATAATTATTAACTGTGCCACAGCTGGCACCTGACCTGGTGACTCCTCTAAGCTTTTCCCTCATGGGACGTGTACTTCACTCTTCAGTTCCTACTTATGTAATTCTCTCACAATCTCTATTCTTATCATCTTCAGTCAGCAGATGACAATGTTCACTTGCAGACACTTGGTTTAGGCATTACTGTATGTGTCCCCTCACTCATTCATCCCCTTGCAGCAGTATGTGGAGAGAGAGAGATTGTGATGTGTCCATTATTGAGCTGCTTGCTGCAGTTATGATTAAAAAAAAAACAGTTTTATCATTAGATTATCATTAGAGGACTAGTAAACCTTCTGCCATGTAGTTCTCCATACTCACGAGTTCTGTATAACCCCACCCTACTACTTTCTGCCTATGCACAGTTTACACCGTAAGCTGCCATTGTTGTGGATGGGGTTATACAGAGCTCAGCATTCAGAGAACTGGTAGATCTGCAGCAGAGAAAACACTGATTTTATTAAAAAAAAATACAGCACGCAACCTAGAAAGTCACACGTAGCTGGAATCAGGGTCTCTGTCCCTACACCCTGCTGCTCTCAGATGGGGTAACAAAAACCTGGTGACAGATTCCCTTTAATATTAAAATCAGCCATAATGAGAAAACCACTGACAGGTGAAATGAATTACATTGGTGAACTCGCATGGCACTCTCAAGTGACAGGTTTAATTTAAACAGCGAGTGAACACTCACTAGTCCTCAACGTGTTGAAAGCAGGAAATATGAGCAAGCATAAAGATCAGACTGATTTACAAGGGTCAAATTATGAGGACTATATTACTCCTAGCAGAACATGTCCAAACACCAGGTTGTGTAGAGGGTTCCCAGAATGCAGTGATTAGTACCTATCAAAAGTGACAAACTTGTGGCAGGATCATGCTCTCTGGCATACTTCTCTATGTTCTTGGATCAATCGAGACATTCCTGCGCTTTGGAAGCTATCCCACCGTCCTGGGTAGTCTGGGGTGGAATGGAAAGTCCCAGCAGCTCCCTGCTCCACCTTCCAGCCTTTTCATGTCTTCTGTGTCATCCTGGAGCAGGAGGCGCATTAGTAAGACTAGAAGGTCTACTGCGCTCATACAGCTAGATCGTTCTGCGTAGCATCATGCATCATGTGAACAAGGTAATATGAGTATTTTTTTAACCTCATTTTGTTAGACACAAAGGTGATGCACGTGGTTCATGGAGACCCTGTGCCATGGGGCCAGGTGCACACTGTCCCTTTAAAAGCAGGGGAGAGCGCGCACGAGCACACACGGCGCGCCTAGGCGGGCGCTAACAATCAAAATGAAAAATTTCAACATAAGTGTGATAATGCAAAGTGCAGCAGTCTATAAAAAACTCATCACACCTGTTGTGCTCTGCATAAGCATCGACTGAGACGACAGAAGAAGAGCAGGTAAGGAATGAAGACAGTGCAATGATTCAATACTGTCTTCTTTTATTACTAAGAGAGGCTTTAGCGATTTACACTTTTCTAACAGTAACTAACGTTAGGGCTAAGGATTGGTTTAGGCCTAGGGTTAGGCTAGGGCTAGGGTTAGGGATAGGATTAGGTAATAATAAAATGTAAGTGTAGTTAAAAAAGAAAAGAAATATAATAACAAATAACTTAATATTTTATGTCTGATTTCAGAAAAAAGCTGAAAAAAGGTAGAAGGTCAAAGCACAGGCTATAATTACAGTATGTTCCTCAAATTACAATACAAGTGCTTGGGGGATAAGTGGTGCTAATGGTGCATGGGTTAAGGAGTGCTAAATTTTTGTTTTTCCCCCATGTGTTAGCAACCCAAACTACACCACTGCAATGAAGACCGATAATTTTTCCACCTGCAGAATTACATTACAGTATAAGACTATAAATGGGGGACATTACTTAGGGGGGGTTCAAATTAGAAACATTACTGTTTTGGGGTACTGTGAGGAGCAGGCCACTTACTAAAGACTATTGGACCAATGGACATAGAGCAGAGTCCACGGCTCTAAGGGATGCAGAGCTTTTCAAGCATGGAGCACCGGTTACGTCGAACTTATTGTTGTGTTTTATTAGAGATTTGCTTGCTCGTCAGTTTAAGGTGCACAAACCCCTCCAGCCTCAGGAATCAATGTTTCCATTCAGTGACAGTAAGCAAAGGAAGACGTGAGTGCTGGAACTTATGCATACATAAGATAAAGGTAAAAGCAATCATTCCATTACTCTTGATAGTGTCTCAGAGACCTCAATTGAACCATTTTTTCATATGAGACTGTACATTGTCTCTTGTTGTATGTTAATTTGTGAATGCCTGCTGATTATGTATTGCATCAGCCCACTACAGTTAACTAACATAAATTACTTATTATAAATATGCAGGTTATTTGGACAACTGAACAATGAAGGATCACTTCCCCATCTTCCTCCAATCCTGTGGAAGAATGTCCTGGGTGTGAGCTGTGGATATAAAAAGTCTCTGGCTCCCTCTACAAAATGACCTTCTTCAGGAGCAGTCTAAGGATCCATGGCTCCATCCGGTGGAATACAGGTCTGTTCCTCTGCCCATCACTGAGTCAACAAAGACATTTAGAGAACTTCGGTTGGCACTGCACTATACAGTATGTGGTTGCCATCTGGAATTTGATACACATGCTACAGTCATGATATCTATCGTCTGGATGTGAGGAACTATCCTATGGACTGTTGTTGCCAGTTGGAGCAGGAGACATGTGCTACGGTCTTACGGTCTTGGTATGGAGCATGGACTGTGACTATAGACTAATACTGGGATAATACTGTTTGGAGCACACATCGGGGATATTACTACTTTTGGGGCATAAATAAGGTACATTTCTATGTGGGGGGAATAGTTGGAGCACATTACTGTTCCATAGGGACACATATTACTGTTTTGTAATGGGTATAAATGGGAGATATTGTTCTGTGGAGGCAGAAATGAATGAGCATACTAGGTGGTGGCCCAATTGAGGGACATTACTATGTGGGGCCCAAATGGGGTGAATTATTGTAATGTGTAGGAGCACAAAGGATATTTGGATAATTTTGTGGGGGCACAAAACGCATTATTATGAGGGGGTGCTATTACCACATGAAAGCAAAAAAAAAGTGCACTATTTCTGTTCGGGGCACTATTACTGTGTTGGCAATAGAGGAAGGTCTCCCTACCAAAAATAATTATGTTCATGCATAAAAATAAAAATGCTTCCTTCCACACAGACACATACTCACACTATCTATAATTCTGACCTCTTGTGGCTATGATAAATAATGTCGATCATTTTTAGAATATTGTCTTTATATGATTATATTGATCTTGGTCTTGGAGAACTGTTAGGCTACTTTCACACATCCGTCTTTTTTAATCCGGCACGATGCGGCGAAAAGTGTGAAAACCGGATCCGGAACTGGATCCGGTTTTGTCACATAGAAAGTAATGATCGCCGCATCGTGCCGGATGTACATGCGGCAGCCCCGGTTCTTTCCGGATACGGCAAAAATGCGCCGTCCGGCTTCTGCAAAAAAACGTTCCCTGCAACGTTTTTTGGCAGCGCCGGAACGGCTTTTTAAAGTGCGCATGCCCGGACACTGTGTGATTTAACCCCACAGGTGCCCGGCAAGCGCAAGACTCTCTCTCTCTCTCTACATACCTTTCTTTGTCTGACTTACTCGTTCCCCCACTCTCTCCAGATGGCTCTCATCGCTGCGGCTCCCGTCTCTACAGCGAGGCTCCCGTCTCTACAGCGAGGCTCCCGTCTCTACAGCGAGGCTGCGGCTCCTTTAAATTTTATCCAGGCCACATCCGGCGACGCATCCACATCCGGTGTCACCGCTACAGGCCGGTTCCGGCGGCACGGCTTTTCGCCGCACGCCGCTGGAACCCTAAACCGGATGTGTGAAAGAGGCCTTAAAGGGAATCTGTCACACCATTTTTCGAGTATCAGCTTCCGGGACCGCCATCAGCAGCTTATCTACAGCATTCAGTAATGCTGTAGCTAAGCCCAGGAAGTAACCTTAAAGATAAGAAAAATGAGTTATATTATACTCACCGGGGGGACGGTCTGGTCTTGGTCCGATGGGTGTTGCGGTCCGGTGTCTCCCATCTTCTAATGGTGATGTCCTCTTCTTTGCTGCCTGTCGTGGCTCCTGCGCAGGCGGACTGCTCTGCCCTGTTGAGGGCAGAGCAGAACACTGCGGTGCGCAGGTGCCTGGAGAGGTCTGGCGCCTGCGCACTGCAGTTTTCTGCTCTGCCCTCAAGAGGGCAGAGCAGTGCGCCTGCGCAAGAGCCACTACAGGCAGCAAAGAAGAGGATATCACCGTTAGAAGATGGGAGGCACCGGACCGGGCTGCGACACCCATCGGGCCAAAACCGGACCCGGACCGCCCCCGGGTGAGTATAACATAACTCATTTTTCTTATCTTTCAGGTTACATCGGGGGCTTATCTACAGCATTACAGAATGCTGTAGATAAGCCCCTGACGGCGGTGACAGATTCCCTTTAAAGGGTCTGTCACACTAAGTGATATCGCTAGCAATATCGCTATAACGTCACTGTTTTTTGTGACGTTATAGCGATATTGCTAGCGATATCGCTATGTCTGATACTTACCTCCGACTGCTCCCCCGCTGGTTATCACTGATCGCGCGAGAACGTCCTGGACGGTTTCTCATCGTCGGCTTCCTGCTGTGGAGACGAGTGACGCGTGGACGCGGGCGGGAGGACGTCAGGATCGCCGCGTCTGACAGGTAAGTAGCGACCCCCGACCCCTGCTATGTCGCTGGTGAGATCTGCCTGTGTGGCAGCTCACTAGCGACCGCTTAGCGATGCACCAGCGATCCTCACCGCGTCATATCGCTGGTCGGGATCGCTGGTGCGTCGCTAAGTGTGACAGTACCTTAAGTAGTATCAAGTACAGTAATCCACTCAATATCCTATGCAGCCTCATCCAAGTCTTCAGACTCTAGTCTGTCTGCTTCTAACCATCCACTATACATAGTCGCCCATTATGTATATATTCAGAATCAGAGATTGGTAGCAGCATTTAAGGCGTTAGCAACAGCAATCAATGCTTAGCTCCCATCGCTGCTGTTACATGCAAATGCCGGTTATATTATTCATTTATGTCTTATCCATTCTTATATGTGTTTAACATGCACTACAACTCAATTGCAGATATAGAGAGGATCTTCACACATCAGTCAATCATAAATCAACTCCTGAGCCCGCCCCATACAACTGCACCCAGTGTGTGACATATACGTACAACTCACGAACCAAAGGATGCAACAGCACGCACTGTATGATGCTGTCACGCTTTGATGGTCTTCGGTAAGGAAGTGGGGACTCAACCTGTCCTGGAACTGGGAAACTAACTATCCCTGTCCCGGGGGTACTCTTGAAGGTAGAGAGGTATATAGGGAAGGATAGGAAACCTACCAACCAAATGGGAAAAGGACAACGAGGAAGCATACACCCAAAACAGCATGCAATAAGCAACAGTAGCAACAACGATCTCCAACACAGCACAGTGTCTCCAAGTAGCTAGGAAGCAAAGCTTTCACTGGCAAGGCAGAGAGGGTCTGGTCAGGTTTTATAGGGAGAGGTAAAAATGACCAGATCAAAAGCAGCTGAAAAGGACCTGCAAGTTTTTGACCAGCATAGAAAGGATCATTAACTTCTTCAGCACCAAAGGAAATCAAATCCATTTAATATGGGACACAAAAATACACGCTAAATGCAAGGACTGCGATTCACAATACGTAGTGATCTAACCCCAGGAGTACATGACACACTCGTGACAGCAGTAAGATGCTAGCAAACATTGAATGTGTGAAATGTAAACTGCATTCCTCAAATGTCAACTTAATGGCCAAAAGTTCCCTATTACCTACATCATAGTTTCTTTCAGCCGACAACAACTTTTTAGAGAAGAAGGCACATGGATGCTGTTTATCAGGTGACGAGCCTTGAGACTGTACAGCCCCAATCACCACCTACGAAGCATCAACTCAACAACAAGTGGTGAGAAGCATTGGCTAGTAGGAGTACTGCAGCAGTGGAAAAACATCTCTTCAAAGAAGAAAATGCCCGTGAAGCACAGTTGGACCACCTCGAGAAGTTTGTACCTTTCCTAGTAATGTCAGTAGGTGTTTGATAATAGACTAGAAGTTTCAGATCAATTTCTGATAATAATTTTCAAGCCCCAAAAAGCGTAATGCTTTCAAATTTTCCGAGGGGGGGTTCCATTCTAGAACAGCTCAGACCTTATCAGGGTCCATGCGGAAACCTGCAGCTGATACTTGGAAACCTAAGAACTGAACCTCGTGTACAGCGAATACACGCTTCTCCAATTGGCATACAGTTTAATATCCTGTAGAACCTGTAACACCTGCGTGACATGTACCAGATCAAACTTGAGATTAGATTAAAATATTGTCAAGATACACTACTACAAATCAACTCATGAGGTGACGGAAGATGTCATTAACGAAGTTCTGGAACACGGTGGGTGTATTAGTGAAACCAAAAGGCATGACAAGATTTTCATAATGCAATTCTGGGGTGTTAAACGCCGCCTTCCACTCATCTCCCTCCTTAATCTTAATCAGATTATAGCCTCCCCTGAGATCCAACTTGGAGAACCATTTTGCTCCAATAATCTCTAATCTGATTGAACAAATCAGGTATGAGTGGGTGGGAATATGGATCCCGGATAGTAATCCAATTCAACTCATGAAGTTCCAAACAGGGACGTAGGCCTCCATTTTTCAACTTAATGAAGAACAACCCTGCTGCTACAGGCGAAGATGGGGGTCTAATGTGTCCCTTGGCAAGACTCTGAGATATAGTCTTTCATGGACTGTCTCTCAGGACCAGACAGATTGTATAATCTGGTCTTGGGCAACTTTGCACTCGGAAGGAAGTTCACAGGACAACCATACACACGGTGGGGAGGCAGTATCTGACACCCTTTTTATAGAACACCTCCTCAATATCAGACAGAAAAGATGGATTGTTTTTAGAGCAGACACTAGAGATAATAGTACCTAGCCAATTATGTTTGCAAAAATCACTCCACTTAATTAACTCTCTGGCTTGCCATTCTATAACTGGATTATGCTTAGTCAACCAGGGAAGATCCAACATAATAGGAGTAGGGAGCAAGTAAGGAACTCCCTGTGAAGAGCGCCTACACAAAGGTTCAACTTATGCACCATATACGTAAGGTTTCCCCAAACCAACGGTGCAGAGTCTATTGCAAATATGGGAATGGACTTTGCCATCTTACCACAGTAGAGACTATGGGTCTGAGCAAACCAAGCATTCATCATATTGGCTCGTGCCCGCGCTATCCAGCAGGACAGATATTATTTCAGTTTCCGTACTTATAACCATTTATGCAGGTAAGATAAACTGAGAAACACCTGTGGAGGAGATATATACGCCCAGGTTGTAATCCTCCACACAACATGGGGTCAGAAGTTTTCTGACGGTTTCTGGTTCTTAAGCATAGATGAACAAACCTCAATGAAATGACCCTTTTTGCCAGAGTAAAAGCACACCCTCGTTTTGGGCAAACCGCAATAGACCCATAACTGGGGGAAGCAACCCCTAACTGCATAGGTTCTTCAGAGCACACAGGGAGATCTTCCGCTTTAGGAAGTACCACAGGGGGTTTGGTCACTATAGGTCTACCCCTGAGGCGTCAATAAATATGTATGGCGATAGCTATGGTGGCCTCCAGCGACGCTAGAGTTTCATACTGAAAACAAAACTGACTCCTAAAGGCAGGATCATTCCACTGGGCGTCAGTGGCCCAAGTATGGAAGTCTGAACAAAATTCCTCTGCCAGCCTGCCTCCCTGCTAGATTTTACGTAGTTTGAACTCCGCAAGGAAGACTCTGTCAAGGTCATCATAAATGAGGCCAAGAGCCGAAAATATCCTTCCACCGACAGGAGTGACAATGAGTAGGATGGGAGTGAGAAAGCCCAGGATTGATGGTCTGCTTGAAGAAGGGAGACAACAACCCCAGCCTGTGTACCTCACTCCTAGATGACCGTGGATGAATCATGAAATTGAGCTTCAAGGAATGCAACAAATTTATCCCAACCACCAGAAAACCTATCTGGGAATGCCTCTTTAGGTTCCGGTTCAGCTGTCTGTTGTGACAAGACCTTACATTGTAGGTCAAACAGCTCTAAAGACAGACCCTGCAGCTGTCTCGCAAGGTTAGCTATGGGCTCCATGTCAAGATCCAGAAAAATGTGGAGCCAGTGAAAATGTTATGCTATGACGGTCTTCCGTAAGGAAGGGGGGACTCAAACTGTTCCTGGAACTGAACTAGGACCCTAACTATCCATGCCCCAGGGATACTCTTGAAGGTACAGAGGTATATAAGGAAGGATAAGAAATGTACCAATCAAATGGGACTAGGACAGTGAGGAATGCATACACCCAAAAACAGCACACAACAATCTCCAGTAACAACAACTAACTCCAATTCAGCACAGCATCTCTAAGGAGCTAGGAAACAAAGCTTTCACTGGCAAAGCGGAGAGGGTCTATCTAGCCAGGTTTTATAGGGAGAGGTAATGACGAGATCAGAAGCAGCTGAAAAGGAGCTGCAAGTTTCTAACCAGCATAGAAAAGGTATTTAACCTCTTCAGCACCAAAGGAAACCAAATCCATTTAATATGGTACACAGACACACAGGCTAAATTGAAGATCTGCGATTCACAATATGTAGTCATCTTCTAACCCTAGATCTCCTAAGTACACGACACACTCATGACAGCGGTAAGATGTTTGTAAACATTGAATGTGAAAAACGTAAACTGCATTACTGCCATATATAATATATTTATAAAATGAAGGTTCTTAGTGTACGTGTTGGTCAATTCCTGTGTGCCCATCAGCCATGACAAGGTGTACATCTATACAATGGGACACTAAACCTAACATTTAGCTCACTGAACCAAAAACACCAGAAAGAGCAGGAGATTAAATGATTGAAATACACATGGTACTGAATTTTTTCTCACAAAGCTAAATATCAATCTGCTCTGATGTCCCAGCTGCATGGTGATTGGACTGCATTTTCATGGTGAAAAGTTGCTTCTAACTTCTGTCTCCTATTTGGATCCTCTTGTTAGACACCCTTCCTGGATACCTTCAGCTGACAAATCAACATCTTCGGGACCTAGGCTCTCAGCGCAAGTGTTTTAGGTTTTGAACCTAAACCTATTTTGATTGTGTGGATGTGGTTGGCTCATCTAAACTCTTCTCCACTATTAGCATAGAACTTTTCCTCCTTACCCAGGGGTTACGGTGGGGTACCTAATACTTCAAAGGGAATCCATCACCAGGCTTTTACTACTTAATCTAAGAGCATCATAATGTAGAGACAGAGACCCTGATTCCAGCAATGTGTCACTTTCTGGGCTGTTTGTTGTAGTTTTGATAAAATAACTGCTTTATAAGCATAAAATTATCACTAAAAGACTAATAAACCTGTTGCCATGTAGTCCTCCATATTCAAGAGCTCTGTATAACCCTGTCCACACCACTGATTGGCAGTACAAAAACAGCTGCCAATATGTGGTATGGCAGGTTATACAGGGCTCAGCATTCAGAGAACTGCTAGATATGCAGCATAGAACAGTGATTTTATCAAAACTGCTGCAAGCATTCCACTAAGTGACACATGTCAGGAATCAGGGTCTCTGCTCCTACATTATACTGCGCTCAGATTGGATAGAAAAACACTGGTGACAGATTCCCTTTAACAGTAAGTCAGTGCTGGCTATCAATATTGTTTATGTACTTTCTTGCAAAATCTTGTGCTATTCATCACTTCACACTGACTGATTGGATGACTGGAAGTGGGAAGGTCTCCTTCTTGTTCCCTTCCCGCTAATGATGGTAGGATCTGCTGCCTACAATCACTGTTTCACGCCACAAACATTTCATGCCCTGCACCTCAGACAATCGTTCCGTTACAATCTTTTCACAACTGCAGTGAAAATCCTGTACTATCAAATCATGCAATATTTTATGCAATTATGTATTAAAATAAAATATATGGTAATAACAAGCCGCACACGGCACACAGAGAAGCGAATATCGAATACTGGTGAAGGGTGGTCTGGCCTGCCATACTGTATGGGTTCAATATTGTGATGAGTGGATATAATGGATGAGACTGGCTGGTGGTTCCTAAACACCATGCTGTGGACCCCTGGGTGTGGGTTAGTGAATTGGGGGGTTTGCTGTTTACCGATCTTTGGGTCACAAGTGCTATGATGGTATGGGAACCTTAAATTGATGCGACAAAGCAGGGAGGCCGAGAACCGTTTAAAAAAGTTACTTGAATTCGCCACCCAGATCGTCAACATTTGGTGAATGGCATTCATTACTTTGTACATTTCTTCTGCATAACTTTAGTTTCATAGCAAAAGGCATAACAACGTACATTACAGTTCGGGAGTAACAGAGTTCCTTATTTTGCGGACTATAAGACGCACTTTTTTCCCCCTAAATTTGTGAGGAAAGTGGGGGGGTGTATTATAGTCCGAATGTAGCTTACTGGGGGCGGCAGTGAAGTGTGGTCAGAGCAGACAGGGTCGCTGCTGCAGGAAGCCGGTGGCAGCAGGAGCAGGGCCGTACTGTTGGCCCTGGACTGGAAGGGGGTACCCCGGCGGTGGGCTTCAAGAAAATGTCAGCAGTGTGAGACAGGAGTAGAGTCCATTGATCTCCCGGGGGTGGGCTTTATGAGGTGGCGCATGAGCAGATTTAGATCTCGGCTCAATGACAATCCTAGATTTCAAAATGCGCATGCGCTGCCTTTGGTGGCCATTTCCTGAAGCCCACCACCAGGAGATCAATGTGCAGAGAGAGGACTTCACTCCTTCCTGCACCGCTGACATATTCTTGAAATCCACTGCTGGACTTCAGCCATCAAGTGCCTTTTTTTTTTTAAATCAGATAAATTTTTATTGCATATCAAAATGCAAAACAACAAACATATTCAATCTGTCAACAGTAGACAAGTTATGAATTTTTCAATGTCTTCGCCATTCCTTTCCCCCACCCCCCTTCTCTCTATAAAGCACATATATAAATATAATTATTTAAATAAAAATACACATACACAGTAATGTAGCATAGATCTTCCGAGGTCAGCACCTCTCCGCCCAGGGATTTCATATTGTTTCAAAGGTACCAGCCCTTTTCCTTTTAGCGTATATACTCTTTTCTATATCCATAATGTAGTCAGACTGCCTATAGAACTCCCGCATTGTCAGTGGTTCTTCACTTATCCAACATCTGGCAATCAATTTCCTCGCAATATACAACAGTCTAGCTATTGCTAGTTTATGGCAACTCGATACCCCAATCTCCTCAACATACCCCAAAATACATATCAGAGTGTCCCTTTCAATTCTACAGTTATATACCATTCCAATAGCGGCTGTCACTTCCACCCAAAACGTATTTAATTTTGGACATTGCCATAGCATGTGAACAATCCCAGCCCCTTCGGTCCAACACCTCTGGCATTCGGAGGTTTGTCTCAACCCGGCCTTGTATAGCCTATCTGGAGTCCTATACGCTCTATGGAGCACATATAAAGGGTGTTTTACACATAGCGATATCGCTAGCAATATCAATAAAGCGTCACCGATTTTGTGACGCAGCAGCGATATTGCTAGCGATATCGCTACATGTGATACTTACCTCCGACCGGCTCCCCCGCTGTCTATCGCTGATCGCGTGAGATCGTCCACGTCCATTTCTGCTGGGCTTCCTGCTGGCGCCGACGAGCGAAGCGTGGACGCGGGTGGGCAGACGTCATCATCGCCGCGTCTGAAAGGTAAGTAACGACCGCTGCTGCTTCGTTACATCGCTGTGAGATCTGCCTGTTTGGCAGCTCACTAGCGACCATTTGGCGATGCACCAGTGATCCTGACCGGGTCGTATCGTGGTCGGGATCGCTGGTGCATCGCTAAATGTAAAGGGGGCTTAACTGCGAAAGTCTGGCTGGTTCGCTCAGTGATAACTTAGGTATATACGCCATTATTGTTTCCCATTTATCTTCCTCTATGTCCGCTACCTCTTTTTCCCATTTCACTTTTGCTTTAATTGGATATCTTTGAAGGAAGACAAACAGTAGATCCCTATGTATACCTGAAACAAAACCTCTCGTTCCCCCTTTTGCACAGACATAGTTTACCAGAATATCCACCTGAACCCTCATATTAACGTATTCAGGGGAATTTGTAGTTATATTCCGCGCTGCCGCAAGAAAGTATTCCAGGAGATCAATGTCAAAGATTCACAGTGGTTTATTTTACGCGTTTCGGGGGTCACATGCCCCCTTCATCAGGAAATACCACATAGTAAGTACAGGCATCACACGTGTATATAGTTGAGACAAGACGCTGAGATTCAAAAAAACGAGCACCAACAGATCAGATGACACAGTGTCAAAGTTCATAGTCGCTACAGGGTTAACGGTTCATATGGCTTGTACCACATAAAAATTTTTTTGAATCTTTGCGCTCGTTTTTTTGAATCGAACCCTCATATTAACTGTTTTACTCTGAGTTCTGTAAGCGTGGTGAAATTGCCTGTACTCCTCAAAAACTGCCTTCAACTGAGTCATTGTCATCCCCTTTAATTGCTTATAGACTTCTACCGGCAGGCCATCCGCCCCAGGGGCCCTATTATTGGTCGTTGACATGATGGCAGATTCAATCTCCTCTTCCGTTATGGGCTCCTCCAACCTAAGTCTGTCACACTCTTTAATATTAAGGTACTGTCACACTTAGCGATGTACCAGCGATCCCGACCAGCGATATGACGCGGTCAGGATCTCTGGTGCATCGCTAAGTGGTCGCTAGTGAGCTGCCACACAGGCAGATCTCACTAGCGACATCGCTGGGGACGGGGATCGCTACTTACTTGTCACACCAGGCGATCCTGCGTCCTCCCGCCCGGCTCCACGCGTCACTCGTCGTCACAGCAGGAAGCGCCACAGGAAGCTGACGACGAGAAACAGTCCTGAACGTTCTCGCGCGATCAGCGATAACCAGCGGGGGAGCCGGTCGTAGGTAAGTATCAGACACAGCGATATCGCTAGCAATATCGCTATAACATCACAAGTTATAGCGATATTGCTAGCGATATCTCTTAGTGTGACATGCCCTTTAGGGAGTCTCGCTCTCTCAAGAAAATCTTTAATGTCCCCAACCGGAGCTTCCAATCCAGATGTATACAACTTTTTATAAAACTTACCAAATTCTCCCAAGATATCCCCTGTGGTTTCCAGCAGCACTCACTCATCCATCCTTAATTTGTACACATATGAAGAATCTCTCTGTGACGCCGACACCACTGAAAGTAAGTGCCCCACTTTTTCTCCCTCCTCATAAAATTGCGTTTTCTGAAAAGCTCTCCGTCTCTCCGCCTTCTCCAAGTATAACTTATTAACTGCTTCCTGGGCCCCCCTAAGCGTTCTCCGATTTTCCTCCGATGGGTCTGCCACCATATCTATCTCCGTCCTCTCCAATGACTCCATAATCGACTTATCCTTTAATCTAGTTTTAGATTTACACTTAGAAGAGGCCTCTCAGAAAGGCTTTCATGGCATCCCAAACCACCCGTTTACTAGCACTACCTTCAGTGACCTGCCAGTATTATTTCATCTCTCTTTCTATGATGTCCATATTTATATGTTTGAACCATAAGGGTTGCATTCTCCATCCCCCCCCTCGCCCTATCCCCCCACATCATCTTTTTAATAAATAGTTCAATAGGCTTATGATCCGAAATTATCCTCGGGAGGTATTCCACCCCACAGACCGTCCGTGTCATTAACTCATTGCCCAACGCTATATCTATCCTTGAGAGGGATCCATGAGTCGCAGAGTAACAGGAGTAACAAACTTCATTCTTGTTCCTTACTCTCCAGAGATCCACCATCCCCAATTCCCTCATGAACATACCAAATGGCGATAGTTTCTTTGCCCCTTTATCCACTCCCTTTTTATGCCTGTCCCATCCTTCATCAATTACATTATTAAAGTCTCCGATAAGCAGCAGCGGTAATCCCATTCCCTTCTTAAATAAGTCAAATATTTCCCGGATCTTAGTCCTCGAGAATGGGCCATCAAGTGCCTTTAACAGGTTGGAGCAGTGTCATGACAGCCGGGGGTCTGCTGATGCACCCTGTCCCGGGCCAGCATTCATAGTAGATTGTCATTTCTGCTATACCTAACAGTGCTGAAGCCCTGCTATGTATAGCGCAAGCATTCGGATGATCGCAGCTTCAAGTCTCCTAAGAGAATTGCTGAAGTCGATAAAAAGTGTGAAAACAATTTTTTTTACAAAAACTTTTAAATCACCCTTGTTTAGCGCCATTGAAAATAAAATAATAAAAAAACAAACATTTGGTATCTCTGTATTCACAAACGTCCGATCCATCAAAACAATCCAATTGATAAGTGGAGTAATGAGAAAAAAATTAAAAAAGCCAGAATTTTGGCATCCTCGACATTGCAATAAAAGGTGATCAAAACATCGCATCTACTCCAAAAAGGTATTAATAGAAACATTAACTCAAGCTGCAAAAATAAGTCTTCACAAATTAAGATAAACTCAAGGAAAAAGTGCAATATGAAGATGTTATTTCAACCAAAATAAGCACACATGGAATAATAAAGGACACTCGGTAATTAAGATAAAAACAACGAAAAACACCAAGATAGATGTCCAAATTTAATTTATTACCAATAATCACATATATAAATTAATAAAATGTATATAAAAGAAATATATGTTATATATATAGGAAAAAATAAATGGTAAGAGGGTCAATGCCAATGGGCACAACCGGGGACCAGAATCAACAATAAAAAATTACATATAAGTACAAGAATATATATATAAGCAGGTACAATATGTGGAAATAAATAATGACAAATATATATGTATATATAAAGTGACAGTGATAAAGTGAGTCAAAAAAATACAAAAAACAAGAACACAAAAATGTATAAATAATATGCAACACAATAAAATATTAAAATTTTTTGTATATATATATATAAAAAATAACATAATCATATGAAAAAACATATGAAAAGAACACTATAATTTTGTGCTCCCTGTTGATAACGTGACTCACATAAAAAAATTTTTTTGCTCAAATAAGAAAAGGGAGGTGAAAAATAGAATAAATAATAAACACAGTGTGCAGTACCTATATTGCTGACAGAGTCCCCGGGATGTGCCAGCCCCGACGCGCGTTTCGGCGTACCTTCGTCAGGGGGTCATATAAGTCTTCACACAGACCCAGATCCCAAAAAATGAAAATGTTACGGGTCTCGGAGAATGGTGACAAAAGTAATTTTTTTTTTCTTTTATAATTCTGATTTTTTTTTTCACCACTTGAAAACAAAAAAAAACCTGTACATGTTTGGAATCTGCGTACTCGTAATGATCTGGAGAATCACATTTTCAGGTCAGTTTTACCATATAGTGAACACGGTAAGTAAAAAATCCAAAAAACAATTTTGCAATTGCACAAGTGAAACCAGCGGGACGTCTGCGCAAAGGGACGTCACGGCCAAGTCACTGGGATGCGCTTGGAGAATGAGACAAGTGGGATGTCGTGAGCCAGTGAGTGAGATCCGGACAACACAAGTTGAGGCCTGGGATCCATACTACGCCTGTCAAGACCGGAAAACCAGCCCTTATCCGTCACGACCCAATAGTTGATCGTCGCAGGGTAAGCACCGAAGACAGAGTGTGGGCTGCCATCCAGAAGTAGACATCCTCTGTGGTGATCTAGAGGCACAAGTGAACCAGGCCGTTACTTCTGACACTGCCGTACGGTACATGGTTTGCCCCGGGACTGTGCAGCAGATGGGACGGGGACCGGCCAGTATGAGGAGGGTCCATAGAGCATTACTTGACTTTGTCAGGAAGGCTTGCAACCTAGCGGGAAATACCAGTGACCAGCGTTAGTGCCTAAAACCTAAGTGGGAACGTGCTGAAGAGACATTCTCGTGTGGCCTTATAGTTGTGAACGCCATCCTTGGGAGTTATCACACAAGTGACATTAGGGTATTGCTCTTATTGAAAAATAGTCAAATAGGATGGAGAATCCGGACTGTAAAGGCCCTGTCTCACATAGCGAGATAGTAAGCGAGATTGCTGAAACGTCACAGATTTTGTGACGCAACAGCAACCTCGCCAGCGATCTCGCTACATGTGGCACATAGCTGTGACCGGGCCCTCCGCTGCGATCTCGCTGATCGTGCTTGAATGTCCTGGGTCATGTTTTGATTGCAGGTGTCCCGCTGGCCAGCATGCATTTTTGTGTTTGACGCCGACGAGCGACCTCGTTGGTGACTCAGAACTCAGGGACGCAGGCGTGAGTCGTCAGAATAGCTGCTGTGTGACAAGGTCCCAACATCCGCTGAGGTCGTTATACGGATCGCAGGATCGTTGCTGCGTCGCTCAGTAGATCTGCCTGTTTGGCAGCTCACTAGCGACCATTTAGCGATGTACCAGCGATCCTTACCAGGTCGTATCGTTGTCGGCATCGCTGGTGCGTCATGTAGTGTAACGGTACCCTAACTGTTAAAGTGTGTATATTGTCATTTTTGCTACTATTGTATTACGTAATATCCTGTACTTGAGCAATTGACGCTTTGCAAGATTAACCCTTTCATTTCCGTGTTAAGAGACCTAAATAATTTAGTTGGTTCCTTCCGCCTCGGCCTTGTCACCGTGTTGCATCCTAGTCACCTGTTTACACATGAATCGCCTGACATGTTCCCTTTAAAATAACCAGTCATTTAAAACAATCCCTGGGAACAACAAAGAAGACTTAAATCGTAAAGATTCTGTAAAAAAAAAAAAATTTGGGCAATTGGAAGTGCAAGTTTAATAGCACGCCTGTAAATTTGGTCTAAAATCGATTTTCATTTCTCATTTTTGGAGGCTAAACTCTAGCAATTTCTTTTAATACCTTTCACATCAGTAAAGCCCATTTAACGCAACAGATTATTTCTTTCCTACAGGTTTTCTTTCTGCTCTCAGTTTGGAGGAAAAAAGTGGCTTATTTAAAGATGGTTGAATGGCACCTGAGGAGGTGATTATCTGATGGTTTCGAAACTCCTGCTGTACCAACAGAATAGAGAACTCTGGGGTATAATGGTCTGTATTGTACTTGCTCTTCACAGTAAAAGACAATAGGAAGTCAGAATGTGGCTGGAGTCTTCTATTGTGTACCAGAACACAAATAATATATTTCCTGCAGAATACTTTGGAAATAATCCATATTTTTCAAGGCTCCCAAAATCCCAACTTAATATTAACTTTTGGTAGGTCTAGCTTAAATATTTATCAAGAAAAACAAACTAAAGCAGGCAGAGCAGACAATGACTATAATAAAGTTATCATAAATGTAAGTATTTTTATTTCTGCCGTTTGGTATTAAACCTTTTGTCAATCAAGTATTCATGTAGTTGAATTCAGCACAGTAATGTGGTATTTTCACATTTATACCGACATGGGTGGACATATAAATTTCACAATTACAGTATACTGTATGCCTGTGTTGGCAGTCCACAAACCCTTAGTTCAGACTTACAGGTGCTTCTCACAAAATTAGAATATCATCAGAAAGTTAATATATTTCAGTTCTTCAATACAAGTGAAACTCATATATTATATAGAGTCATTACAAACATGTTTATTTCTGTTAATGTTGATGATTATAGCTTACAGCCAATTAAAACCCAAAAGTCATTATCTCAGTAAATTAGAATAAATAATAATAACCACCTGCAAAGGCTTCCTAAGCATATAAAAAGGTCCCTTAGTCTATTTCAGTATGCTCCACAATCATGGGGAAGACCGCTGACTTGACAGATGTCCAGAAGGCAGTCAGTGACACACTCCACAAGGAGGGTAAGCAACAAAAGGTCATTGCTAAAGAAGATGGCTGTTCAGAGTGCTGTATCCAAGCATATTAATGGAAGTTGAGTGGAAGGTAAAAGTGTGGTAGAAAAGGTGCACAAGCAACTGGGATAATCGCAGCCTCGAAAGAATTGTTAAGAAAAGGCCATTCAAAAATTTGGGGGAGATGCACAAGCAGTGGTCTGCTTCTTGAGTCATTGCTTCAAGAGCCACCACACACAGACGTATCCAGGACATGGGCTACAAATGTCACATTCCTTGTGTCAGCCCCTCATGACCAATAGACAACACCAGAAGCGTCTTACCTGTTCCAAGGAGAAATAGAACTGGACTGTGGCTCAGTGGTCCAAGGTGTTGTTTTCAGATTAAAGTACATTTTGTATTTCATTTGGAAATGAAGGTCCCAGAGTCTGGAGGAAGAGTGGAGAGGCCACAATCCAAGCTGCTGGAGGTCTAGTGTGAAGTTTCCACAATCAATGATGGTTTGGGGAGGTATGTCATCTGCTGGTGTAGGTCCACTAAGTATTATCAAGACCAAAGTCAGCGCAGACGTCTACCAGAAAATTTTAGAGCACTTCATGCTTCACTCTGTCGACAAGCTTTTTGGAGATGGAAATTTCACTCTCCAGCAGGACTTGGCACCTGTCCACACTGCCAAAAGTACCAATACCTGGTATACAAACAACAGTATCACTGCACTTGATTGGCCAGCAAACTCACCTGACCTTAACCCCAAAGAGAATCTATGGAGTATTGTCAAGAGGAAGATGAGAGACACCAGACCCAACAAAGCAGACGAGCTTAAGGCTACTATCAAAGCAACCTGGGCTTCCATAACACCTCACCAGTGCCACAGGCTGATCGCCTCCATGCCACACCTCATTGATGCAGTAATTGATGCAAAAGGAGCCCCGACCAAGTATTGAGTGAATTTACTGAACATTTCAGTAGGCCAACATTTCAGATTTTAAAATCATTTTTTCAAGCTGGTATTATAAAGTATTCTAATTTACTGAGATAATGACTTCTGGGTTTTCATTAGCTGTAAGCCATAATCATCAACATTAACATAAATAAACACGTGAAATAGATCACTCTGTAATGACTATATAATATGAGTTTCACTTTTTGTATTGAAGAACTGAAATAAATTAAGTTTTTGATGACATTCTAATCTTGTCAGAAGCACCTGTATATTATTATTTATTTATATAGCACCATTGATTCCATGGTGCTGTACATGAGAAGGGGTTACATACAAATTACAGATATCACTTACAGTAAACAAACTAACAATGACAGACTGATACAGAGTGGAGAGAGGACCCTGCCCCTTTGGGCTTACATGCTACAGGATGGTGGGGAAGGAGACAGTAGGTTGGTGGGTTGCAGCAGTTCCGGTGTTGGTTGAGGTGATATCACCGGTAGTGGTGAGAGAGAAGGAGGTAGCGGGGTCTTTGCAGGTTATAGGCTTTCTTGAAGAGGTGGGTTTTCAGGTTCCGTCTGAAGGATCCAAATGTGGTTTATAGTCGGACTTGTTGGGGCAAAGAATTTCAGAGAATTAGGGCTATTCGGGAGAAGTCTTGGAGGCGGTTGGGTGAGGAGCTAATAAGTGTGGAGGAGAGAAGGAGGTCTATATGGTATATTATTCTTGAAAATTTTCAAAGAGGGCATTCTTGAAAAATGTTGTTTTAAGCATGTGCAATTTTTTTTTTTTTTACAGAGACCCTTTTATAAACCATACCCATCTCACATTTCTACACCCATTATCCAATCCCTGATTTTTCCTTTGCAAATGAGGCCTCCATCTGTCCAGAGCATCCCAGTGTCACAAAGAAGGAACCATCAAGAATTGCTGCTTTCTAGGAGGGTTCTATGACAGATAGCTCATCATAAGATACCTAAAAGGTTCCCTTTAAGTCCTGTAAGGAGCAAAGTGGGGTCTCCATGGATTCAACATGTTTTCAATCACATCCCACAGATGCTGTATTGGACTCTGCAATTCCCCTGCCGTCTTTCAAGAACTGGTGAATGACATCTTACGGTATTTTCTCTACGTGTGTGGTAGTATACTTAGACGACACCTTGGTGTGCTTTCTTCCAATCTGCCTTCACACCTGTTTGCCAGATCCTGCAGAAGTTAAGGAAGAACTGTCTGTACGCCAAATATGAAGAGTGCGTCTTCGAGCAGACCTCTCTTCCGTTTTTTGGGTACAAAGTTTCCAAGACCAGCTTGAAAATGGATCCCGAGAAAATTTCCAATCTTAAAATCTCAGAATCGTGAACTATTTCAAAAAATCTCGGAATCGTGAACTATTACCGCCAGTTTATTCCACATTTCTCCTCTTGGACTGCTCCCATTTCTGCCCTGACCTACAAGGGGGTAAATCCTAAGATATGGACTCCAGAGGCAGAGCACGCCTTTGGATCTTTAAAACAGGCCTTCTGCTCAGCTCCAGTGCTGCATGGTCCAAATAATAACTAGCAATAGCAGTACTTTCTGGAGGTGGATATGGGTCGCCCTCCCAGGGCTGTGGAGCACTTGGTACCGGGCCGGTGTCAGGGGAATGTGTCACAGCAGCGATGACCCGGTCCGTGGCCCTGGGCACCCAATATCAATGGCAGTGATGTTAATGGTGTTGAAGTTTATATGAATAGTTCGTGACGCCTCCCGTGGTGTTTGGCAAGGGAGATGGTAAGCCAACGCTGCATACAGATCCGCTGGGACAGATGGAGTGGTGCAGCAGAGATGGTGTAGCTCCCCACAGGTGGAGCTGTAGTCCCAGGGCAGTGTAGGTGCAATGGATGAGGAGAGGCGCAGAATGGTATGGATGCTGGTACCCAGGTGTAGTGGTGCGGGAATAACTGGAGGACACCAGAGTATGCGGTTCCAAAGCTTTACTCACTGTTTGCAGTTCACACAACTGCCTGCCTCCGTACTGTGTTCTCCAGGTCACGGCTCCAGCCAACCTCCAGGCAGGATAGGATTCTCCCTTCCACACTCTGCCAACATGTACCTTCACTGAACGACTCCTCCAATGCGCCTTTAGGTGCAAAGCACTCCAGTACTTAGTTACCCTGGAATGCCTCTCTCTTGGTGTTCCTAGTCTTTACTTGTATGACCGACAGCTGTAGCCTGCTTCGGGGACTCCACTCTGCGTCCCGGCTCTCTATTCAGTTGCTGTTGTGTCCCAAGTCTATGATGGGAGCAAGGCATTAGTGGCTCAGTACTCCTCCGGTGTCTGTTGCCAGACATAAAGATCCAATAAACCTCAGGGACCGGGCCCCGGCCTTTGCGCTCTCTGGACTGGAAGGGTTCTCTATTTTTCTTCAACCAGCTTTCCACCGTCCTTCTATTCTCTGTTGTGAGTTCATTTTCCCCTTCGTCACTGGGGTCTGGTGAACTCCCTATTCTGGTGGAGGAAGGTAATGAGCCTGATTATCAGGCACCTGAGTCTAATGAGGATGACTGGCTGAGTGGAGTCACGGACTGGATATAAGGCTGCCGACACCCTTCTGCCCTGCGGGTGATTTCTCTGTGGACTTCTAGGACACCAGTCTGATTCCTGCTCCTCTAAAGCTAAGTTTCTGTTTTGCCTGTTAGCTTTTTGTTTTGTTTTTTGTTTTCCTTGCTTTTCAGTATTCTGCCATTCCCTGCTGGGGTGAGCTGAATCTCCTTTTGCCTGTAGCTCTGTCTTCAGTATATTCCTGAGTACTGACAGCTTTTTTGAAGCCTAGCGTCTTCAGGGCCTTTTTCACTGTCAGTCTGTTGGCTCTGATTTTCATAGGGTTTTTTACGGATTGCAGACAGCAGCCTTCCTGTCCTTTTATATTTAGTTAGCTTGGGCCCCTCTTTGCTCAGTCTATCTTTCTGTCTGTGTTAGTATTTTCATCTTGCTTCACCGTCATTATATGTTGGGGGCTGCCTATTGGTTTGGAGTCTGCTCTGGGGCAGTTTAGATTTCCCCTTTCTTTCTTTAGGCCTATGTAATTCTCCGGCTGTGATCGAGGGGTCTAGGGCATCGTAGGAACCCCCCACGGCTACTGCTAGTTGTGTTGATAGGTTCAGGGGTCTGCAATCCGATAGCTGCCAACTTCTCTGGTTTTCTGGGCTTAGCTAGCATTTCTGTTTTTGCCTCCTACGGTGACTCAATCATATCAGAATCACCCGCCTGTTATGATTGAGTCACCGTAGGAGGCAAAAACAGAAATGCTAGCTAAGTCCAGAAAACCAGAGAAGTTGGCAGCTATCGGATTGCAGACCCCTGAACCTATCAACACAACTAGCAGTAGCCGTGGGGGGTTCCTACGATGCCCTAGACCCCTTGATCACAGCCGGAGAATTAAATAGGCCTAAAGAAAGAAAGGGGAAATCTAAACTGCCCCAGAGCAGACTCCAAACCAATAGGCAGCCCCCAACATATAATGCCGGTGAAGCAAGATGAAAATACTAACACAGACAGAAAGATAGACTGAGTAAAGAGGGGCCCAAGCTAACTAAATAGAAAAGGACAGGAAGGCTGCTGTCTGCAATCCGTAAAAAACCCTATGAAAATCAGAGCCAACAGACTGACAGTGAAAAAGGCCCTGAAGACGCTAGGCTTCAAAAAAGCTGTCAGTACTCAGGAATATACTGAAGACAGAGCTACAGGCAAAAGGAGATTCAGCTCACCCCAGCAGGGAATGGCAGAATACTGAAAAGCAAGTAAAACAAAAAACAAAACAAAAAGCTAACAGGCAAAACAGAAACTTAGCTTTAGAGGAGCAGGAATCAGACTGGTGTCCTAGAAGTCCACAGAGAAATCACCCGCAGGGCAGAAGGGCGTCGGCAGCCTTATATCCAGTCCGTGACTCCACTCAACCAGTCATCCTCATTAGACTCAGGTGCCTGATAATCAGGCTCATTACCTTCCTCCACCAGAATAGGGAGTTCACCAGACCCCAGTGACGAAGGGGAAAATGAACTCACAACAATTCTCCTTAGTTCCGATCTATCCTCTCTCTCTTATGGAAGGTTAGGTTATCAATCAGTCTCTTTCTCTGTCCTTCCCGTGCCAGCAGCCCAGATCACTGGGACCTGCTGCAGCACGTCCCTCAGACATCCATCTTCTCTCTTCTCTCTCCTCTCACCAACTAACTAACTCTCACTCTTCCCTCTGTTCTGTATCATCTCACTCCACCCGCCTCCCAGCACATCTCGTGTTACGAAGCAGGGTTCCACGAGGGGTGCTCTGCCAACCCCCAGCCTTAAGCTGTTAGGTGGCCCCACTGAACTATCCTGTGTGTGGAATGCAGGTGTGGAGTGTGGTCAGGAGTTCCCACCCTACCTAGATGGTGGGGCACTACACCTTAGGAGAAGGTGCAGTACCTCTGTGGCGAAGCCTCAGGGGCGCCACAGATGCTTCTTCAGGGGCTGGAGCTGTTCTTAATAAGAAGTCTTCTTTCGGTCGCATGGTGACCTGTGGCTTCTTTTTGAAGATCTTCTCTGCTCCAGAATGCAATTACTCTATAGGAAATCGAGAACTATTGGCGATTAGATTGGCTCTAGAGAATTGGCGTTTCTTGCTGAAAGGAGCTATGCACCTGGTGTGTTAAGATTCAAACCCATCAGCTCTTGTGCACCAGGCAGCAGCTCTTCCCTCTCAGCTATTCAGCTCGCTGGACAGTTCCTTGTTAGCCCAGATACAAGTACCTGTGTGGTTTCTGATTGGCTCCACCCTGACTGAACATCCTACTTAAACCTGGCATTTCACTTCCTTCCTTGCGAGATTATTTAAGATTCCTTTCACCTTCTTCTTCAGTCCAAGATTATACCGCTGCTCTGTGTACCGACCCATGGCTATTCCTGACTACGCGCCTGCTAATTCCTTTAAATTTCATTGCTTCTACTGTATATCGACCCCTTGGCTATTCCTGACTACTCTACCTGTCGGTGCTGCCCCTAGTTGCTGCAATACCAGTCCTCCACTCAGAGCAACAATCATAAAGCATAACATTAAATTGTGGCCAGGAGTGAAGAGATATTACTCTCCCAAAGTCAACACCCAAAATCACTGGGTTGACAGGACAACTCCAAGAGACATAAAAAAACAAAAAAATGGAGAAGACAAGTCCCACAAAGCATGATAGCTAATAAACAGATTTTTATTGAGACACACTCACATATAAATACAGTGGGGAAAAAAAGTATTTAGTCAGTCAGCAATAGTGCAAGTTCCACCACTTAAAAAGATGAGAGGCGTCTGTAATTTACATCATAGGTAGACCTCAACTATTGGAGACAAACTGAGAAAAAAAAAATCCAGAAAATCACATTGTCTGTTTTTTTTTTCATTTTATTTGCATATTATGGTGGAAAATAAGTATTTGGTCAGAAACAAAATTTCATCTCAATACTTTGTGATATATCCTTTGTTGGCAATGACAGAGGTCACACGTTTTCTGTAAGTCTTCACAAGGTTGCCACACACTGTTGTTGGTATGTTGGCCCATTCCTCCATGCAGATCTCCTCTAGAGCAGTGATGTTTTTGGCTTTTCGCTTGGCAACACGGACTTTCAACTCCCTCCAAAGGTTTTCTATAGGGTTGAGATCTGGAGACTGGCTAGGCCACTCCAGGACCTTGAAATGCTTCTTACGAAGCCACTCCTTCGTTGCCCTGGCGGTGTGCTTTGGATCATTGTCATGTTGAAAGACCAAGCCACGTTTCATCTTCAATGCCCTTGCTGATGGAAGGAGGTTTGCACTCAAAATCTCACGATACATGGCCCCATTCATTCTTTCATGTACCCGGATCAGTCGTCCTGGCCCCTTTGCAGAGAAACAGCCCCAAAGCCTGATGTTTCCACCACCATGCTTTACAGTAGGTATGGTGTTTGACGGATGCAACTCAGTATTCTTTTTCCTCCAAACACGACAAGTTGTGTTTCTACCAAACAGTTCCAGTTTGGTTTCATCAGACCATAGGACATTCTCTCAAAACTCCTCTGGATCATCCAAATGCTCTCTAGCAAACTTCAGACGGGCCCGGACATGTGCAGGCTTAAGCAGTGGGACACGTCTGGCACTGCAGGATCTGAGTCCATGGTGGCGTAGTGTGTTACTTATGGTAGGCCTTGTTACATTGGTCCCAGCTCTCTGCAGTTCATTCACTAGGTCCCCCCGCGTGGTTCTGGGATTTTTGCTCACCGTTCTTGTGATCATTCTGACCCCACGGGGTGGGATTTTGCGTGGAGCACCAGATCGAGGGAGATTATCAGTGGTCTTGTATGTCTTCCATTTTGTAATTATTGCTCCCACAGTTGATTTCTTCACTCCAAGCTGGTTGGCTATTGCAGATTCAGTCTTCCCAGCCTGGTGCAGGGCTACAATTTTGTTTCTGGTGTCCTTTGACAGCTTTGGTCTTCACCATAGTGGAGTTTGGAGTCAGACTGTTTGAGGGTGTGCACAGGTGTCTTTTTATACTGATAACAAGTTTAAACAGGTGCCATTACTACAGGTAATGAGTGGAGGAAAGAGGAGACTCTTAAAGAAGAAGTTACAGGTCTGTGAGAGCCAGAAATCTTGATTGCTTGTTTCTGACCAAATACTTATTTTCCACCATAATATGCAAATAAAATGAAAAAAAACCAGACAATGTGATTTTCTGGATTTTTTTTTCTCAGTTTGTCTCCCATAGTTGAGGTCTACCTATGATGTAAATTACAGACGCCTCTCATCTTTTTAAGTGGTGGAACTTGCACTATTGCTGACTGACTAAATACTTTTTTTCCCCACTGTATATTGCTCAGTAGACATTTATATTGCACATACAGAGAGGAAAAATGTAGAAGACATGAAGGTAAGCTGGGGTAAAAAGGAAAAGCTAAATGCATCCTAGGGAAGCTGAATAAGAATGACAGCCATTAATCTATTGTGCCCAGTGGCTGAGGAGAGCTAAAAACATACCGTATAAAGGTGCCAAAAAGCAGTACCCCATAGTAACTCCAGCTCATATAGTCATTCATTCATGCTTACCCATAAGTCAAAGGATGGCTCCCCAAACTTGCTCAGCAGCCCCTTGATGCGCGTTTCGCAGTTCAGCTTTCTCAAAAGGGGTACTTGCAATGCTGAACCTGAAGTTACAGCGATTATACGATATTTTTTATTTTGTTCACAATTTGTTATGTTGGAGCATCATAGAGTATGGGCGCTCTCTTATACATTGTAGGGGCTACTATGGAGACCCCTCCTACATAGTGGGGGCAATCAGACAGCATATAAGCTAATGTTATGACCTTTGTAAAGGGAACAGTGGTAGGCATTATTATGTGGGGCAGTAAGAGGAGCACTGTTATTGTGCCAAACAGTAGGTATAGTGGTTAAAACTAAAAGAGAAAGAGCGCAATAGGGTCTTACCCAGGTAAAAGAGATACAGTTCAAGCTATTATACTCACCAATAGCAGGAGAGTTAGAGGCATAAAGGAATAGAGGTCAAAGCTGCTGCACATCCAAATGGCCCCGCCGTGACCATAGATCATCAGATATCAAAGAAACAATTTTCGGATTTAAACGTGCGCTGCTAGACAAAACGACTCCTTTCCAGATTGTGTACTTGTATACTTTTATTTTCCCAACGCGTTTCGAAGTCTCAAACTTCTTCCTCAGGGGATGACATGTACAAACAGACAGCGTAGCTCCCAGTTTTATACATACAAATTTCAAATATTGGCGCCAAAGGTCACATGTTACAGGGAAAGAATGTCAAAGGTCATCAGTAACAAAAAAATGTACAAAAAATGTTTAAAACTGTATTGTTTCCACCTTAATAAATTCTCTTAAAATATTTATTTGCAGGTCATAAAAAGAAGAATGAAAAAATTTTTTTTTTTTTTTTAAATGAATATATAAAAGGATAGACCTGTGCTAGAACTATAAAAAAGGGGAGAAGGGAGCAGTAAATCACAGCTCAAACCACCATCCCAAATAGGCAGACGAAAGAGAAAAAGAAAAAGAAGAAAAGAAGAAAATAATGGATAATGAATTTACATATATATATATATTAAAACGATTCTTTTATTCAATATAATAAAAATGTTTTATATAAAAATGTTGTCATAATAAAAATTATTCGAGATAAAAAAATTTTTTGAATAAAAAAAGTGAAGGATTGATAAAAAACAGTGATATGAGGTGCAAGTAAAAGAAATATGACATGTTTAAAAGTACTAGATGATAGGGATTTATAAAGAAAGATTTGCCATTTTTGGATCTATAGGCTGAACACTTTAAGACCAAATGGGTTAAACGAAATAACTGAGGTTTTTCTGTAAAGACTTTTCAAACTGTTATTTTTTATTCTGAATGATTATTTGGGGTTTATCTACATTTTATTAATGTCTGTTTCTATTCACTTTGTATCATGCTTGCGTTTTTGTCAGTGCGACTTTCTGTTAATTCCATCTGACTGATTTATTTTTGTCAGCGCGATCCTCTGCCGATGTTATTTGACTAATCTATCTTTTTGTCAGTGTGATTTCCTGCTGAAGGTTATAATTTGAATGTTTTTTTCAGCCCTATTGTTCTAAAAGAAACTTTTCTTCTCTGATGAATTTATACCGTCTTGCGGTCTGGACAGGTTTTCCTCCGGTCTCTCCCCCTCCTGGGTGCGATCCGTCTTCTCTGGGTGCTTCCCTCCCTCGTGAACTGTCCTCTTTTTCTGTGAGCCATTGAGTCTTGGCAAATCTTTCTTTATAAATCCCTATCATCTAGTACTTTTAAACATGTCCTATTTCTTTTACTTGCACCTCATATCACTGTTTTTTATCAATCCTTCACTTTTTTTATTCAAAAAAATTTTTTATCTCGAATAATTTTTATTATGACAACATTTTTATATAAAACATTTTTATTATATTGAATAAAAGAATCGTTTTAATATATATATATGTAAATTCATTATCCATTATTTTCTTCTTTTCTTCTTTTTCTCTTTCGTCTGCCTATTTGGGATGGTGGTTTGAGCTGTGATTTACTGCTCCCTTCTCCCCTTTTTTATAGTTCTAGCACAGGTCTATCCTTTTATATATTCATTTCAAATTTTTTCATTCTTCTTTTTATGACCTGCAAATAAATATTTTAAGAGAATTTATTAAGGTGGAAACAATACAGTTTTAAACATTTTTTGTACATTTTTTTGTTACTGATGACCTTTGACATTCTTTCCCTGTAACATGTGACCTTTGGCGCCAATATTTGAAATTTGTATGTATAAAACTGGGAGCTACTCTGTCTGTTTGTACATGTCATCCCCTGAGGAAGAAGTTTGAGACTTCGAAACGCGTTGGGAAAATAAAAGTATACAAGTACACAATCTGGAAAGGAGTCGTTTTGTCTAGCAGCGCACGTTTAAATCCGAAAATTGTTTCTTTGATATCTAAACAGTAGGTATAGTAATAGGGACACATACGGCAGCAGCAGCGGCTCAGTATTGGGGTATCAGCAGGATGAGGAGTTTTTGCAGGTTGGGAATAGATGGTGATGGGGCTGGAAATATCAGAAAGTGAAATTTTTTTTGTTGGAATCTTTGTAGACGAGTCAAGGCTATCATGTCAATTTGTCATGTCAGTCTGGGTCAGATGGAAAAGATGGGGATAGTTAATGACTCAATCAGAAAGAATGGCATCTATAAGTCACTATCTGTAACTGTACTGTGATCTCTTATATTTTATACCTGTATATGGATACCATATAAGAGATCACATAATATCAGTGTTGTAATAAAGTAACTTGGCACTCAACTGAATGATCCTTTCAATGATGAAATTTTATTTTGATGCAGTCACAGAGACGTTTCGGCCTACAATTGGCCTTCATCAGTCTGCCGACTACTAGTAAATTATAATGACGAGATACAGAATAAAGGGTCGTGTGGACTCCTGTTTTCAGAATATAGTGCAGATTTATGTTATATTATTCAGCTGTCCCCAGGACGTACTGTGCTGGTAAGTCAGAAGATATTATGGACACCGAGTGTGGAGTCCGAATCCCTGTGATAATAAGTGTTATGAATGAGTCACCGTAGGAGGCAAAAGCAGAAATACAAGCTAAGTCCAGAAAACCAGAGAAGTTGGCAACTATCAGATAGCAGACCCCTGAACCTATCAACACAACTAGCAGTAGCCGTGGGGGGTTCCTACGATGCCCTAGACCCCTCAATCACAGCCGGAGAATTACATAGGCCTAAAGAAAGGAAAGGGGAAATCTAAACTGCCCCAGAGCAGACCCCAAAGCAATAGGCAGCCCCCAACATATAATGACGGTGAAGCAAGATGAAAACACTAACACAGACAGAAAGATAGACTGAGCAAAGACGGGGCCCAAAAACTACCTAGATAGGAAAGGACAGGAAGGCTGCTGTCTGCAATCTGCCAAAACCCTATCAAAGACATAAGCCAACAAGCTGATATGAAAAAGGCCCTGAAGCAGCTAGGCTTCAAAAACTAAATCAGCACTCAGGTATTTTCAGAAGACAGAGCTAAAGGAATTCAGCACACCCCAGCAGGGAATGGCAGAAATCCACAAAAACAAAGCAAAACAAAGTCAAAGCACCAAAGCAAAAGGCCGAGCAGCAAACTTAGCTTTAGAGGAGCAGGAATTCAGACTGGTCTCCAAGGATCCCACAGAGAAATCACCCGCAGGGCAGAAGGGCGTCGGCAGCCTTATATCCAGTCAGTAACTCCACTCAGCCAGTCATCATCATCAGCCTCAGGTGTTTGATAATCAGGCTCACTACCTTTCTTTACCAGAAGAGGGAGTTCCTCGGGCCTCAGTAATGAAGGGGAAAATGAACTCACAACAGTACCTCCCCCTTGAGGAGGGGTCACCGAACCCTCAACTACGCCACCAGGGCGATCAGGGTGAGACCGATGAAAGGCACGCACCAATCTTTTGGCATGAATATCAGAGGCAGAGACCCAGGAATTATCCTCCTGACCATAACCATTCCACTTAACCAAATACTGGAGTCTCCGTCTAGCCAGACGGGAATCCAGTACTTTCTCTACCTCATATTCCATGTTACCTTCAACCAATACAGGGTCTGGAGGTGCCACCCCCCGGAACAACAGGTTCAACAAACCTCTTCAACAAAGATTTATGGAACACATTATGGATTTTAAATGTGACAGGAAGAGCCAAACGAAAAGAGACCGGATTAATAATCTCCACAATCTTGTAAGGTCCAATAAATCTAGGCTTAAACTTAGGAGAAGCCACCTTCATAGCAATATTTTTTGATGATAACCACACCATATCACCAACCTTAAACTGGGGACCAATGGTCCTATGTCGGTTGGAAAACCGCTGGGCCTTTTCCTGGGAGAGGGATAACTTATCCATCACTTGGTCCCAGATCTGGTGCATTCTCTCCACCACAGTGTCAACACCTGGGCAGGCAGAGGGCTCCACCTGCCCTGAAGAAAATCGAGGATGAAGCCCAAAGTTACAAAAAAAAGGTGACATCAAAGTGGCAGAACTAGCTCTTTTATTTAAAGCAAATTCGGCCAAGGGCAAAAATGAAACCCAATCATCCTGATCAGCAGAAATAAAACATCTCAAATATGACTCCAAGGTCTGGTATGTTCTCTCTGTCTGCCCATTGGTCTGAGGGTGAAAAGCAGAGGAGAAGGACAACTGAATTCCCAGCCTGGAACAGAAAGTTCTCCAAAATCTAGACACAAACTGGACTCCTCTGTCAGATACAATGTTCTCAGGAATCCCGTGCAAACGAACCACCTGTTGTAAAAACAGGGGCACCAACTCAGAGGAAGACGACAACTTAGGGAGTGGTACAAGATGAACCATCTTAGAGAACCTATCACAAATCACCCAAATAACAGTCATCCTTTGAGAGACAGGCATATCAGAGATGAAATCCATTGAAATATGGGTCCATGGCCTCTTGGGGACAGGCAAAGGCATCAACAACCCACTAGAGCGAGAACACGATTTAGACCGGGAGCACGTCCCACAGGACTGCACAAAATTCCTGACATCACGAGACAAGGAGGGCCACCAAAAAAACCGACTCACCAGATCTCTAGTACCAAAAATACCTGGATGACCAGCCAAAGCAGAGCAATGAACTTCAGACATCACTCTCTTCTTCCACTGGTCAGGAACAAACAACTTTCCACTGGGACAACGCTCAGGTTTGTCCTCCTGGAACTCTTCCAGAGCACGTCTCAAATCGGGCGAGATGGCAGAAAGAACTACCCCTTCGCCTAAGATGGTAGCAGGCTTGGTCACCACAGGAGAATCAGCAAAGAAGCTCCTAGAGAGGGCGTCTGCCTTGACATTCTTCGTTCCAGGAAGAAAAGAAACCACAAAATCAAAACGTGTAAAAAACAAGGCCCACCTAGCCTGTCTAGGGTTCAAGCGCTTAGCCGACTCTAGGTAAATCAAATTCTTGTGGTCAGTGAGGATCACGACTTGATGCTTAGCTCCCTCCAACCAATGTCTCCACTCCTCAAATGCCCATTTCATGGCCAACAGTTCCCTATTCCCCACATCATAGTTACATTCAGATGGAGAGAACTTTCGGGAAAAGAAAGCACAGGGATTCATTTTAGATGTTACAGGATCCTTTTGGGACAAAACAGCTCCTGCACCAATCTCAGAAGCATCCACCTCTACCTGGAATGGAAGTGAGACATCCAGTTGCCGCAAAACCGGGGCGGAGGTGAATCTTCGCTTCAGCTCCTGAAAGGAAGAAACACCCTCCGGAGACCAATTTAACACATCAGCACCCTTTTTAGTCAAATCAGTCAATGGCTTGGCAATATTAGAAAATTTTGCTATAAATTTCCGATAAAAATTAGCAAAACCCAAAAACTTCTGGAGGGCCTTCAAAGAAGTGGGCTGAACCCAATCGTAAATGGCCTGTACCTTGGCCGGGTCCATTTCAATAGTTGACGGGGACAAAATAAATCCCAAAAAAGAAATCCTCTGTACTCCAAAAAGGCATTTAGATCCTTTGACATACAGGGAATTCTCCCTCAAGATCCAGAACACAGTCCGAATATGTTCCACATGAGAATCCCAATCCTTGGAGAAGATCAAAATATCATCCAGATAGATAATCAAAAATTTATCGACAAAATCTCGGAAAATATCGTTCATGAAGCACTGGAAGACAGAAGGGGCATTAGTGAGCCCAAAAGGCATCACCAGGTACTCAAAATGTCCCTCTGGAGTATTAAACGCCGTCTTCCATTCATCCCCATGCTTAATGCGAATAAGATTATACGCCCCCCTGAGGTCAAGCTTGGTAAACCAGCAAGCACCTTTAACTCTGGAGAATAGATCAGAAATCAGGGGTAACGGATACTGATATTTAACAGTAATTTTGTTGGGGGCACGATAATCAATACAAGGTCTTAATGATCCATCCTTTTTGGCTACAAAAAAAAAAACGGCACCTAAGGGTGACGAGGATGGTCTAATATGACCCGTCTCCAACGCCTCCTTAATATAGGATCGCATAGCCTCGTGCTCGGGTACAGATAAAATTGAAGAGCCGACCCTTGGGAAATTTACACCCCGGGCTCAGTTCAATTGCACAGTCATAACTCCTATGAGGAGGTAGAGACGCAGACTCATTCTCACTAAATACATCATAAAAGTCCGCCAAATAATCAGGAACATCATGTGACTGAGGAGAGGTGGAAAACACCGGAGCCTCACTAAAGGCACACCAACAACCCCAACTCACCACAGACACAGATTTCCAATCCAAAACTGGATTATGAATTTGTAACCAGGGAAACCCCAGAACAATAGTATCATGCAGATTATGCAACACCAAAAATCTGCAATTTTCTTGATGGTCTGGGGCGACCCGCATTACCACCTGGGTCCAAAACTGAGGTTTATTTTTAGCCAAAGGAGTAGCATCAATCCCCCTCAAAGGGATAGGCGTCTGCAGAGGTGTCATCGGAAATCCACAACGTTTAGCAAAATCCAAGTCCATTAGGTTTAAGGCTGCTCCCGAATCCACAAAAGCCTTGGCGGAATATGTGGACAGGGAGCAGATCAGAGTAATAGCCAGAAGAAACTTAGGTTGAACACCCCCAACAGAAAACGTGTGTGCAAAGCGTTTCTCTCGTCTATGACAGACAGAAATAACATGCGAGGCATCTCCACAGAAAAAACACAACTCCTTACGCCTTCTGAACTCCTGACGCTGCTCTCTGGAAAAAACTCTATCACATTGCATAGGTTCAGACATTTGTTCAACAGGTGGCAACACCTCTCGTGCAGCTTTGCGTTCGCGCAAACGCCGAACAACCTGAATGGCTAATGACATAGAATCGTCAAGACCAGAGGGAACAGGAAATCCCACCATAGTATCTTTTACGGCTTCTGACAACCCCTTCCGAAAGAGAGCAGCCAAGGCATTATCATTCCAGGTAGTAAGTACTGCCCACTTTTGGAATTTTTGACAGTACAATTCTGCAGAATCACGACCTTGGTTCAATGCCAGCAGGGTCTTTTCAGCCTGATCAATGGCATTAGGTTCGTCATACAACAACCCCAAGGCCTGAAAAAATGCGTTCACATTAGTCAGAATAGGATCTGGTTTCAAAGAAAACGCCCAATCCTGGGGATCGCCACGCAGCAAAGAGATGACAATTTTAACCTGCTGCGCGGAGCTCCCTGACGAGTTAGGCTTCAAGGCAAAAAATAATTTACAATTATTTTTGAAATTCAAAAATTTAGACCGATCCCCAAAAAATACATCAGGTGTAGGAATCTTTGGTTCAGCAGCAAGTGAATGAGCAAGGTAGGCGGAAATTCCCCGCACTTCCGCAGCGAGCTGCTCCACACGATCAGACAATTGCTTTATCTCCATTGAGAGAAAAAAAAATTCCCCCTACGGCCTCAGAGATATAGAGGAAAAAAATATACACACTTTTTTTTTTTTTTTACAATTCTTTCCTGCTTTTGAGTACCCCAGGATCTGCGGTATGGCGGGTGATTCTGTTATGAATGAGTCACCGTAGGAGGCAAAAGCAGAAATACAAGCTAAGTCCAGAAAACCAGAGAAGTTGGCAACTATCAGATAGCAGACCCCTGAACCTATCAACACAACTAGCAGTAGCCGTGGGGGGTTCCTACGATGCCCTAGACCCCTCGATCACAGCCGGAGAATTAAATAGGCCTAAAGAAAGGAAAGGGGAAACCTAAACTGCCCCAGAGCAGACCCCAAAGCAATAGGCAGCCCCCAACACATAATGATGGTGAAGCAAGATGAAAACACTAACACAGACAGAAAGATAGACTGAGCAAAGACGGGGCCCAAAAACTACCTAGATAGGAAAGGACAGGAAGGCTGCTGTCTGCAATCTGCCAAAACCCTATCAAAGACATAAGCCAACAAGCTGATATGAAAAAGGCCCTGAAGCAGCTAGGCTTCAAAAACTAAATCAGCACTCAGGTATTTTCAGAAGACAGAGCTAAAGGAATTCAGCACACCCCAGCAGGGAATGGCAGAAATCCACAAAAACAAAGCAAAACAAAGTCAAAGCACCAAAGCAAAAGGCCGAGCAGCAAACTTAGCTTTAGAGGAGCAGGAATTCAGACTGGTCTCCAAGGATCCCACAGAGAAATCACCCGCAGGGCAGAAGGGCGTCGGCAGCCTTATATCCAGTCAGTAACTCCACTCAGCCAGTCATCATCATCAGCCTCAGGTGTTTGATAATCAGGCTCACTACCTTTCTTTACCAGAAGAGGGAGTTCCTCGGGCCTCAGTAATGAAGGGGAAAATGAACTCACAACAAATAAGGCTATGTGCCTGTTAGTGCCAGATCTGTGTGGCGCTGAGATTCAGGCCCTTACCAGGCATGTGTGCGCTGTGGCACCACTCCGTCATACTCACTCGGCCTCCGCTCCCACCCCGCAGCCGGCCTCCGCTCCCACGCCGCAGCCTCTCTCCACCCGGCGGCCACGGCGGTCACCTATGACGGGCTCGCTGCCGACGCCATCCCTGCATGTAATGCGCCATAGGCCGAGGCCACGCCTCCCTGCTGCTTCTTGTGCTCTGGCTGTGCCCTGACCCAGAAGCACCTTAAGACCAATGGCAGACCAGACGGGGCTATATCAGGCCGCTTCCCCCTGATGGAGGCGCCTGATTGTTGCACACTGGGCCCTGCTTCCTCCTGTGCTCTCTGCAGCCTCTCGGTTCCGTCCGCAGTGTTTCCTGCAGCAGCTTCGCCGCCCTGTCTCCCGTGTTCCCTGCAGTATTCTCCGTCCTACCCCAGTCCTGTTCCTGTGTTCCAGTTCCATCCTACTCCAGTCCTGCTCCAGCGTTCCTGTTCCATCCTACTCCAGTCCTGCTCCAGCGTTCCTGTTCCATCCTACTCCATTCCTGCTCCAGCGTTCCTGTTCCATCCCACTCCAGTCCTGCTCCAGCGTTCCAGTTCCATCCTACTCCAGTCCTGTTCCTATGTTCCAGTTCCATCCTACTCCAGTCCTGCACCAGCATTCCTGTTCTATCCTACTCCAGTCCTGCCTCCGGTGTTCCTGCTCCATCCAGCTATTCACACTCCTACAGTCTTACTCCAGTCCTGTCTCCTGTGTTCCGCTCCAGCCATCTCTCCATATTTCAGCCTTACAGTCTACACTTCAGTTCCGCACTCCTACTCCAGTCCATTCTGAGCCGCCCCTCTCGGTACCGGCTACCGTGGTACTTGAACACTTGGGCCTGCTCCTAGCGGTCCCTGTATAGGGGTCGGTTCCACCTGGCAGCTCGCCCGGGGGCCCTCGGTGCCACGGTCCAGAGGGTCCACTCTCCTGGAGATTCCGGCTCCTGACTACCCACGCTAACTGTACGATCAGGCCATGGACTCCGCCGGTAATACAACTGCTACCCAGAAAGAGTTACTCTTCCTGCGGGAGAATCAGAGACGCATTATGTCGGTCATGAAGTCTATGGACACTCGTTTGTCGGTCCTGCAGGTGGCCAATCCTGGAAATGCCACTCAGCTAGCCAGTCTCCAACAGGAGCTGGGTCAGCAGCAAGATACTCAAGCCCACATTTTGTCTTACATGGCCTCCTTTGACAGTCGCTTGTCGGCCCTCCAGGCTGTCACGGCAGCCCCGACTCCTCCCCCCGCGTCCACAGCTCTCCCGACGCCCCGCCTCGCCAAACAGCCTCGCTTCACCGGGGATCCCAAGCTCTGTAGGGGGTTCTTAAATCAGTGTAGCCTCCACTTTGATTGGTTGCCACAGCAATATCCCTCGGACCGGGCCAAGGTGGCCTTCATCATGTCCCATCTGGAGGGAGAGGCCCTGTCTTGGGTGAATCCTCTCTGGGAACGTGACGACCCTGTAGTCTCGAGTCTCCCGGTTCCCGGTTTTCCTGGATACTTTTCGCAGAGTCTTTGATGAGCCGGGCCGATTAGCCTCTCTCACTGAGTCACTCTTTAACTTACATCAGGGTTCTCTCACGGTTGGACAGTACGCTATTCGCTTTGGCACTATCTCCTCCGAGCTCGGCTGGAATAACGCGGCTTTGGTAGGGGCATTCTGGCGCGGTCTTTCAGGCAGAATAAAAGACGAACTCGCAGGCCGAGATACCCCGTCCACATTAGAGGACCTTATCTCCAGGAGCGCGCTCGGGAGTCAGCGAGAGACAGGAGGTCCACCGGGTCAGCTTCCCTGTTCACCCGTTCTGCCAGTCCCCGTTCGGCCGGGTCCTCTTCTTCCTCCTCAGCTGAATCCATGCAGATAGATCGCCTAAAGTTGGCCGAGTTGCGTCAGAGAGGCGCGCACATGGTTTATGCCTGTATTGCGGTGATTCGTCAAACTATGTCCGCACCTGTCCTAAGAGACAGGGAAACTACTCCACCTAGGTCAGGTAAGAGAGGCCTCCCTAGGTGATGATGATCCCTCTCAACCCCTTACGATTTCTGTGCTTTTGGTTTCAGGGGAGAGACGTGGTTCTGAGGTGGCCTACATGGATTCGGGCTCAGCAGGTAACTTCATTCGACCTGAAGAGGTGGACAAATACCAAATTCCCGTGGTTACTCTAGCCAACCCTATCCAGATTGCCACAGTGGATGGCAAACCACTACAGGTGACCGTCACCTTGGTCATTGAAGAAGTCGAGTTGCAAGTCGGAGCCTTACACCGAGAGAAGATAGCCTTTTACGTTTTGCTTAAGCTCTCTCATGCCATTCTACTCAGTCTTCCATGGTTAAGGACTCATCAGCCTGTTCTCAACTGGTCTTCTGGGGAGATACTCCACTGGGGGCACCCATGCCAGGCTCGCTGTCTGACTTCTGTCCGCCTGGTGGCCGCTCCTCAGTCACCAACAGACTTTCCTCCAGCCTACAGCTCCGATGCCGATGTTTTTGATAAGAAGGAAGTGGAGGTCCTTCCTCCACACCGGCCGTTTGACTGCCCAATTGAACTTGTTCCCTGTTCAATCCCTCCAAGGGGCAGAATCTACCCCCTGTCTCCTGCAGAGACCACCGCCATGTCTGAGTACGTTCGAGAGAACCTCGCCAAAGGCTTTATATGGAAATCCTCTTCGCCCGTGGGAGCCGGGTTCTTCTTCGTCAAAAAGAAGGACGGAACTCTACGGCCGTGCATTGACTATAGGGGCTTGAATGAAATTGCCAACAAGAACAGGTACCCACTTCTGTTGTGAGTTCATTTTTCCCTTCACTAGTGAAGTCTGATGAACTCCCTCTTCTGGCGAAGGAAGGTAGTGAGGCTGATTACCAAACAGCTGAGCAGGTAGATGATGACTGGGTCACAGGAACTGATGACTGGATATAAGGCAGCCGACGCACTGCTGCCTTGCTGGTGATTTTCCTGCTGGATTCTTGGAGACCAGTCTGATTTCTGCTTCTCAAAGCTAAGCTTTGCTCTGCTTTTTGTACTCTCTAGTTCTGGTTTTGTTTGCCTTGTTTTTTGGAGTTCAGCCATCCCCGGCCGGGGGTGAGCTGAATTCCATTTTTGTCTCTGATCTGTTGATCTCTGGCTCTGTCTTCAGAATATACCTGAGTGCTGATATAGTCTTTTTGAAGCCTAGCGACTTCAGGGCCTGTTTTTCCTATCAGTCTGTTGGTTCATTTTTGGATAGGGTTTTTGCGGATTGCAGACAGCAGCTTTTCTATCCTGTCCTATTTAGTTAGCTTGGGCCCCATCATTTGCTCAACCTATCTTTCTGTCTGTGTTAGTGTTTTTCATCTTGCTTCACAGTCATATGTTGGGGGCTGCCTATTGCTTTGGGGTCTGCTCTTGGGCAGTTTAGATTTCCCCTTTCTGTCTTTAGGCTAATTTAGTTCTCCGGCTGTGATCGAGGGGTCTAGGGCACCGTAGGAACCCCCCACGGCTACTGCTAGTTGTTGTGGATAGGTTCAGGGGTCTGCAATCCGATAGCTGCCAACTTCTCTGGTTTTCTGGACTTCGCTATTATTTTTGTTTTTTCCTCCTTCGGTGACTCATCCATAACACACTTCCACTCATTCCGGAGCTATTTGACCGTCTCAGAGGGGCTCGGGTCTTCTCCAAGCTAGACCTCAGGGGAGCCTATAATCTGGTCCGTATCCGTGCAGGTGACGAGTGGAAGATCGCTTTCAACACTCGAGACGGCCATTACGAGTACCTGGACATGCCCTTTGGTATCTGCAATGCTCCTGCGGTGTTTCAAGAGTTCGTCAATGAGATCTTCCGGGATCTCTTGTACTCCTCTGTGGTTGTCTACTTAGATGACATCCTCGTCTTCTCGCCGGACCTCTCGTCCCACAGAAAGTGTTCGCCTGGTGCTACAGCGTCTTCGAAAGAGCACCGCCTGTATGCAAAGATCGAGAAATCTCTCTTCAAACAGACCTCTCTGCCGTTTCTGGGATACATTATCTCCGACGCTGGTCTAAGGATGGACCCCGAGAAGTTGGCTGCCATTCTCAAATGGCCTCGCCCCGTCGGTGTAAAGGCGATACAACGATTTCTCGGATTCGCCAATTATTACCGGCAATTTGTCTCCCACTTCTCCGCGATCACAAGACCTATTTCTGCTCTCACCCGTAAGGGGACTACCCCAAAAAATTGGACTCCTGAGGCGGAGGAGGCCTTTCTGACCCTAAAATGGGCTTTCTCCACGGCTCCGGTCCTGCATCGCCCTGAGAGCAATTAACCTTTTGTACTCGAGGTGGACGCTTCCTCGACAGGTGTCGGGGCAGTATTGTCCCAGAGAACCGCCTCCGGTCGCCTGCACCCCTCTGGCTTCTTCTCGAAGGCCTTTTCTCCGTCCGAGTGTAACTACTCGATCGGCGACCGGGAACTCCTGGCCATCAATTGGCCTTGGAGGAATGGAGTCACCTTCTGGAAGGAGCTGTCCATCCCTTTGTCATCTTCTCGGACCACAAGAATCTGGCCTATCTCCAGTCTGCCCAGAGACCCAACCCTCGTCACGCCAGATGGTTCTTATTTTTTGCCTGATTTGACTTCGAGCTCCGTTTCCGTCCTGGCAACAAGAATACCAAAGCCGACATCCTGTCCAGGGTCTTCCAGCTACACGAAACCACGGAGGAACCTTCGCATATCATTTATCCCACTAGGATCATCACAGTGGCTCCAGTGAACTGGCTTACTCCTCCTCCAGGCAAGACGCTGGTGCCTGAGAACCTCAAGCGAAAGGTCCTCCTATGGGGGCACTCCTCCAAACTGGCCGGCCATGCTGGAACTAAGAAGACCCTTGAACTTACCACGCGTCACTACTGGTGGCCCACGCTTCGCCAAGATGTACTCGACTTTGTGGCTTCGTGTCCATCCTGTGCTAAAAACAAAGTGCCACGAAGACCTCCGTCCGGCTTGTTGCTTCCGTTGCCCGTTCCTGCGGTTCCTTTGGAAAACATCACCATGGATTTCATCACTGACCTACCCCGCTCTTCGGGCTGCACAGTCATTTTAGTTGTGGTGGATCATTTATCCAAGATGGCCCACTTCGCCCCTCTGCCCGGTCTTCCCTCGGCGCCGGAGCTGGCCAAAGTTTTCATTCACCAAATCTTTAGACTCCATGGACTACCTCAACGCATTGTGTCTGACCGAGGGGTTCAGTTTACCTCCAAGTTCTGGCGTTCACTTTGCAAGCTCATGAACGTTTCCCTCGACTTCTCCTCAGCCTACCATCCACAGTCCAACGGACAGGTAGAGCATACCAACCAGACGTTGACGGGGTACCTACGTTATTTCTCCAACGCCCACCAGAACAATTGGGTCGACTTACTCCCCTGGGCAGAGTTCGCTTATAACAACCATGCTGGTGAGTCCTCGGCTAAGTCTCCATTCTTCATTGTTTTTGGCATGCATCCTGGTGTTCCTCTTCCAATAACCCCTGCCTCCGAGGTACCCGCGGCCAACGCCTTGTCCTCTGAATTCTCCAAGATTTAGGCCGAGACCAATACGTCACTCAAGAGGTCCGCTGATCAGATGAAGAATTGTGCCGACAAAAGGAGATTGGATCCTCCACCGTATCGTGTTGGGGATAAAGTCTGGCTCTCCTCCAAATTCATCCAGTTGAAACTGCCCTCCTACAAGTTGGGACCACGCTACATCGGTCCGTTTGAAATTCTTGGACGTATCAACGAAGTCGCCTGCAAATTGTGGTTGCCTGCTTCGCTTCGGGTCCCGAACACCTTCCACGTCTCCCTCCTGAAGCCTGTGGTGCTGAATCGCTTCCATTTCTTGCCTAATCCTGGTCCTCAGCCGGTGGGTGCCGATGATGTCTTTGAAGTGCAGGACATTCTCGCTATGAAGAGGGTTAGAGGTAGGACATTCTTTCTTGTTGATTGGAAGGGCTTTGGTCCTGAGGAGAGATCCTGGGAGCCTCGGGAGAATATCAATGGTCCCCGTATCCTCAAGAGATTTCTTGCTAATCTCCGGGGAGGGTGGCTTAGGGGAGGGGGTACTGTTACACCGCTCCGTCATACTCACCCGGCCTCCGCTTCCACGCCGCAGCCAGCCTCCGCTCCCACGCCGCAGCCGGCCTCCGCTCCCACGCCGCAGGCTCTCTCCACCCGACGGCCATGGCGGTCACCTCAGACGGGCTCGCGGCCAACGCCATCCCTGCATGCAATGCGCATGCGCCATAGGCCGCGCCTCCATGCTGCTTCTTGTGCTCCGGCTGTGCCCTGACCCGGAAGCACCTTCGGACCAATGGCAGACCAGACGGGGCTATTTCAAGCCGCTTCCCCCTGAGGGAGGCGCCTGATCGCTGTGTTGCCTTGCACACTGGGACCCGCTTCCTCCTGTGCTCTCTGCAGCCTCTCGGTTCCGTCCGCGGTGTTTCCTGCAGCAGCTTGGCAACCCTGTCTCCCGTGTTCCCTGCAGTATTCTCCGTCCTACCCCAGTCCTGCTCCAGTGTTCCTGTTCCATCCTACTCCAGTCCTGCTCCAGCATTCCTGCTCCATCCTACTCCAGTCCTGTTCCTGTGTTCCAGTTCCATCCTACTCCAGTCTTGCTCCAGCGTTCCTGTTCCATCCTACTCCAGTCCTGCTCCATCCTACTCCAGTCCCGTTCCTGTGTTCTAGTTCCATCCTACTCCAGTCCTGTTCCTGTGTTCCAGTTCCATCCTACTCCAGTCCTGCACCAGCATTCCTGTTCCATTCTACTCCAGTCCTGCCTCCGGTGTTCCTGCTCCATCCAGCTATTCACACTCCTACAGTCTTACTCCAGTCCTGTCTCCTGCTTCAGTCATCTCTCCATATTTCAGCCTTACAGTCTACGCTTCAGTTCCCCACTCCTACTCCAATCCATTCTGAGCCGCCCTTCTCGGTACCGGCTACAGTGGAACTTGAACCCTTGGGCCTGCTCCTAACGGTCCCTGTATATGTGGCGCCCCTGAGGCTCAGTCGCCACAGAGGTACTGCACCTTCTCCTAAGGTGTAGTGCCCCACCAACTAGGTAAGTTGGGAACTCCTTTCCACACTCCAACACCTGCATCCCACACACAGGATAGTTCAGTAGGTCCGCCTAGCAGCTTCAGGCTGGTGGTAGCAGAGCACCCTTCGTGGAACCCTGCTTCATAACACGAGATGTGCTGGGAGGTGGGTGGAGTTAGTATAAATGACAGGGAAAGTTGAGGATAGTAGGTCAGTCTGACTGGAGGTCAGGCCAGAGGAGTTCAGTTCTGAAGTTAGTTTTGAGTTCAGTTTGAGTTCAGTTTAGAAAGAGTGCTGCAGCTGCCTCAGTGATCTGAGCCAGCTGGCACGGGAAAGAGAAGAGAAGGAGAAAGACGTAGACCTGCAACCTAAGCTTCCATAAGAGGGAGTAGGAGAACAGAGAGGAGTTGTGGGTTGGAAGAGGAACCCTGCCTATAGGTTCTCAGCGCAAGGCCGGGCCCGGTCCCCGAGATTGTATGGACACTTATGGCTCTGCAGCAGACACCGGTGGAGTAGTTGGCTGTAAATGCACTACTCCCATCTAAGACTTGGGACACAACAGCAACCGATTTGCGAGCCAGGACTCTGAGAGGAGTCCCCGATAGAGGCTACAGCTGTCTGTCATACAAGTAAGGTTCTAGGAACATCTGACAGGAGGAATTCCAGAAAACTACGGTACTGGAGCTCTTCACATTAAAAGGCGCAATAGAGGAGTCGTTCAGGAAAGGCACATGTTGGCGCAATGTTGGAGAGGAGAACCCTGACTTGCCCGGGAGGTTGATTGAGTCTCTACCCCGGAGGACATGGCATGGAGGCGGGCACCAGTGGGTACCACGAACTGTGAGTAAAGCTTTGAAACTACATGCCCTGGTGTCCTCCATTCATTCATCGCTAACACCTTCAGCATCGCTACATCTGGGTACCAGCATCTATACCATTCTGCGCCTCTCCTCATCCATTGCACCCACACTGCCCTGGGACTACAGCTCCACCTGTGGGGAGCTACACCATCTTTGCTGCACCACACCATCAGTCCCAGTGGATCTGCATGCAGCGTTGGCTCAACATCTTACTTGCCAAACACCACGGGTGGCGTCACGAACTATGCAACTAAGCTATAACACTATTGACATCACCGCCATTGATATTGGGCGTCCAGGGCCACGGACCGGGTCGCCGCTGCTGTGACGCATCCCCCTGACACCGGCCCGGTACCGAGTACCCCGCTGCCCTGGGTGTGGAGGGCGACTCATATAGGGGTCGGTTTCACCTGGCAGCTCGCCCGGGGGCCCTCGGTGCCACGGTCCAGAGGGTCCACTCCTGGAGATTCTGGCTCCTGACCACCCACGCTAACATGCGCAGTGCTAAAGCATACCGGGCTAGACGCAGTATCCGCTGCTCGTCTGGCAACCCTTTATCCTCTATCTCGTCATTACAATTTACTAGCAGTCGGCAGACTGACGAAGGCCAATTGTAGGCCGAAACGTCTCTGTGAGTGCATCAAAATAAAATTTCATCTTTGAAAGGATCATTCAGTTGAGTGCCAAGTTACTTTATTATTTCACGTTGGTTTGGGTAACCTACTTGTGCACCCTGTGGTAGTGCCACGCTATACTTGACAATAATATCAGTGTTGGTCCTTGTACAGGGAGTTATTTTCAGTAACAGCATTATCATCTGCTGAGATTCCCTCTACCCACAGTAACGGCGCGCCACCGTAGTTGTAATCAGGGTTACCGATTAGAAGACCACTCAGATGTTTTGCCCCCACCTCCTACCTGATCTGAACCTCTAGGTACGCTTCTGCCTGCACTCATTTCCTCTTCGCTGCTTTATTCCTAATCTGCAGCCTGTTTTCTCTGCCCTCCTTGAGATTGTACATGCTTTCTCTCCTCTCTGCAGAAATCTGTATATTAGCCCCATGACCTCCATCTTGCTATCACTAACAATGACAGCAGGGAGAGGGAGAGCAGGGAGCACAATCAGGAGGAGAAGCAGCTCTGACAGATTTGTGTCAGAGTTCAATCAGCCGTGAAATAGATAAAAAAAATTTACAGAAAGTCTCCTAAAGCAAAATAGTAAAGCTATCAGCTTTCTTGCTGCAGTCGATCAGAGTCAATTTCTTAGGGTACCGTTACACTTAGCGATGCACCAGCGATCCCGACAACGATATGGATCGCTGGTGCATCGCTAAGTGGTCGCTAGTGAGCTGCCACACAGGCAGATCTCACCAGCGACATAGCAGCGGTCGGGGGTCGCTACTTACCTGTCAGACACGGCGATCCTGACGTCCTCACGCCCGCGCCCACTCGTCGCTCGTCGGCGCCACAGGAAGCCCAGCAAGAAGCAGACGACGAGAAATGGTCCAGGACGTTCTCGCGCGACCAGCGATGAGCAGTGGGGGAGCCGGTCGGAGGTAAGTATCAGACATAGCGATATCGCTAGCAATATCGCTACAACGTCACAAAATCAGTGACGTTACAGCGATATTGCTAGCGATATCGCTATGTGTAACGGGGGCTTTAGGCAAGTGCTGCCTTGAATGACCCTGAGTTCCTCTGATGCTGCAGAGATAAAGCTGCGTCTGTTTTCAGCATGGGAGAGTGCACAATCCAGGCTAGTAGCTCAGCCATCCACTAGTCCAAACCATCAGTGAATCAAGAGTGTTCCTACAGACAAACCTTTTAAAGGAAGCCTGACAGTTGGCATTCAACTTGAAGGTTACAGACTTTCGCACACAACTTAGTGGTTACAATCTGCAGAATACCACTTAGTTACACAAAATAAAACTGGTACATTTCAAGCACCATGAAGACACAGGATATCCGGCTTGCTCTGAGCTTGACTCTGGGGGTCTGCACTTCGGTTTTAGAAACAAGCTTGTTGAAAATGGCTCTACTATACGCTGCATGTTCGAAATCCATTAATGCAATATCACGTACATGTACTTGACTGCACTTGTAATTGCATGGAGCTCTCTCCATGGGTGGTAGATACCGGCTATAGAAAATAGTTGTTATCTGTCTTTATCAGCTATGGCCAGAGCTGAGCTCTAGCCGAGGATCTAAACCATCTAATCACCTCTGACAGTCTCTGAGAGCAGTGTTTAAATGGAATACCCAAGGGTGCTCATGCGTACCGGCTTTCATTGGCACCCCATAACACAATTGCAGGACTCTGATGGTTTACTAAGACTGCTGAAGTCCATGTCTCTAAATCTTGGTCCTCCTCTGAAACTCAGCTATAGGCCGGGGTCACACATGTGAGAAACTCGCGCGAGTCTCGCATCTCAATATCCTGCACTTTTGCCGGCACTTGGGACCGGAGCGCTCAGCTGCATAGAAATACATGCAGCCGAGCTCTCCGGTCCTGAGTGCCGGCAAAAGTGCCGGGTATTGAGATGCGAGACTTGCGCGAGTTTCTCACATGTGTGACCCCAGCCATATGCTGATCTTTAAATGAGGCCATGATTTTCGCTATACACTCCAATGCTGCTGTTTTGCAGTAAATAGTGTAAGCGATCAGTCACTCACAGGTTCAAGTCCCCTGTTAGGACTAAAAAAAAAAATAAGGAAAAAAGTTTTAAAAAAAATATAAAAATATTTTTTAAAAACTTCAACTCTCCCACCCTATTCCCTTATTAAAAATAAAGATATTAAAAACATTTAATAACAGTATACCGTATATTGTATCATCCCATTTATAAAAGTCCGATCTATCAAAATATAAAAATAATTAACCTGATCAGCAACAAGTAATGATATAAAACAATCAACACGCCAGAATTTAGTTTTTTTGATCGCCACATACTCCCTAAAAATGCAATAAAAACAGATGAAAATGTTGTTTGTATCCCAAATCGGTCAGAATAAAATAGTGAACTTTTCTTTTTTCTGAATTTTTCTTTTCTCTTCTTAAACGAAAAATCAAAATCTATACAAGTTTGCTATCCACACAATCATGATTCAGAATAACCATAAAATGTGTGCCCGAAAACACAAAACCCAAGAAAACATGTCGGAATTGCAGTTTGACAGTTTCACAGCACTTATTGCTTGGATGTAATCATTGAACATTTGTGTTTTTGTTTATAACCATCACTACAGATCCACATTATTATATCTGCCTTTATACTACAGAGACGAGACAGTATTATGCCTGGTACGCTCTCTAATCTAACCCCCCCCCCCGGGAAAACTCTGCCTGAATTAATGCAGCCCCCCACCTCCCTAGCGCACATGTAGACCCCTGCTGGTGGCAGCACGGCGCACCATTCCCATAATCAGGATAATTGCTGTCAGAGCGGGTATCAATCAGCCGTCAGTTTCCTTTCTCTAGCTCAGTGACATCTCAATCTAAGGTCATTAGTGGAGACAGACAGCGAGGAAACCACGTCTAAAAAAAACTGGATGGGAGACATGGTGCTGGGAAAGGAAGGTGTGGGAGAGAGAATCAATGTCACTTTCTATCTCCGGTCTATAGAATTAATTGAAATTAAATACAGATCAGAGATTTTGAGCAAAAGAGAAATCGAGCAAATGAAGTCAAAGGCAGCAAAAAAGGGCAAAAGTTTCTGAGTGATTTCTTGTGAACTTATGAAAAGAATTTAGTTCTTCATAATCAAGTTCATATACATGCATGTATCATAGGACGGAATGGTGGAATCATCACGAATAGGAAACATGTCCTTGGTTGGTCAACATAAAGGGAACCTGTCACCCCCCAGGGCGTTTTTCAGTTAAAGAGCCATCTTCAGCAGCACTAGGCTGCATTCTGGGAAGGTGGCTCTTCTTTTTATGACCCCTACTAACGCTGAAATATCGACTTTTATAAATAGCTCCTCCTACCTGTAATGTGTCCCATAGGTATGGTGTGTCCCCCTGTATCAGCCGCCTACCATCCGTCCATCATGTCCCTTGTCTTGTGCCTGGGCGCCGCCCACCAAGCCCCTGTGCGTCGCTGCCTCCTCCTGTTTTGAATGCCGGCGCCTCCGCTGTGGCAGGAGTTCTCGGGCATGCGCAGTGCGCTCTGCCCAAGGACCAACATCAGGCAATTGCGCCTGCGTGTTGTGGAGGCCCCAGATCCCGCCCCGCAGTGTGTTATGATGTATTCACACTGCAGGACTGGGGCCTCCACAACACACAGGCACAATAGCCTGATATCGGTCCTTGGGCATGCCCGAGAACTCCTGTCACAGCGCAGGTGCCAGAAATTCAAATCAGGAGGATGCAGCGACGCTCAGGGGCATCATAATGGACAGATGGTGGGCGGCGCCGAGACACCGGACAGGCATCACGGATGGATGGTAGGCGGCTGATACAGGGGGACACACCATACCTATAGGACACATTACAGGTATGAGGAGCTATTTATAAAAGTCGATATTTCAGCGTTCCTAGGGGTCAGAAACAGAAGAGCCACCTTCACAGAGTGCAGCCTTAGTGCTGCTGAAGGTGGCTTTTTAACTGAAAAACGCCCTGGGGGGGGGGGGGTGACAGGTTCCCTTTAAATGAATGTCTTTATGCCCTCTTATCTGAGGGTGCATTGCCTCTGCATTCTGACCCAGGTGGTGGCCTTCAACATAGTGCAGTAATATGGAATGAAGTAAAGTGTTTTCTGGTAATTTAAAAAAACTGCCAAGCAAGTAAATGGTATACGATACAATAAAGAAGTGACTTGCTCACCCTTTTAATCCTCTTCTAGTTTGATGGCCCAGACAAGCTACCTCCTGCAGCAGTCAAATATCATGCAGGCTGGCATCAACACTGAGACCAGTGATGGGCTGCAGAGGTCAGATACACATGGACGGAACGTCATTGCTGCAGAAAGTAAGCACTAAACATGGGGGCAGGTGGAGAGTGACAGATCTCGTACTATACATGGGGGGCAGGTGGAGAGTGGTAGACCCCACACTACACATGGGGGCCAGGTAGAGAATGAAAGACCCCGCACTACACATGGGGGCCAGGTAGAGAGTGACAGACCCCACAGTACACATGGGGGGCGGGTAGAGAATGACAGACCCCCCACTACACATGGGGGCCAGGTAGAGAGTGACAGACCCCACAGTACACATGGGGGGCAGGTAGAGAGTGACAGACCCCACACTACACAAGGGGGCAGGTAGAGAGTGACAGACCCCACAGTACACATGGGGGGGCGGGTAGAGAATGACAGACCCCGCACTATACATGGGGGCCAGGTAGAGAGTGACAGACCCCACACTACACATGGGGGCCAGGTAGAGAGTGACAGACCCCACACTACACATGGGGGCCAGGTAGAGAGTGACAGACCCCGCACTACACATGGGGCCAGGTAGAGAGTGACAGACCCCACAGTACACATGGGGGCGGGTATAGAATGACAGACCCCGCGCTACACATGGGGGCCAGGTAGAGAGTGACAGACCCCACATTACACATGGGGGGCAGGTAGAGAGTGACAGACCCCGCACTACACAAGGGGGCAGGTAGAGAGTGACAGACCCCACAGTACACATGGGGGGGCGGGTAGAGAATGACAGACCCCGCACTACACATGGGGGCCAGGTAGAGAGTGACTGACCCCGCACTACACATGGGGCCAGGTAGAGAGTGACAGACCCCACAGTACACATGGGGGCGGGTAGAGAATGACAGACCCCGCACTACACATGGGGGCCAGGTAGAGAGTGACAGACCCCACATTACACATGGGGGGCAGGTAGAGAGTGACAGACCCCGCACTACACAAGGGGGCCAGGTAGAGAGTGACTGACCCCGCACTACACATGGGGGCCAGGTAGAGAGTAACAGACCCCACAGTACACATGGGGGGCAGGTAGAGTGACAGACCCCACAGTACACAAGGGGGGCAGGTAGAGTGACAGACCCCACAGTACACAAGAGGGGCAGGTAGAGAGTGACAGACCCCACACTACACATGGGGGGCAGGTAGAGAGTGACAGACCCCGCACTACACATGGGGTCAGGTAGAGAACGACAGATCCCGCACTACACATGGGGTCAGGTAGAGAACGACAGATCCCGCACTACACATGGGGGCCAGGTAGAGAGTGACAGACCCCACATTACACATGGGGGCCAGGTAGAGAGTGACAGACCCCACAGTACACATGGGGGGCAGGTAGAGAATGACAGACCCCGTACTACACATGGGGGCCAGGTAGAGAGTGACAGACCCCGCACTACACATGGGGGGCAGGTAGAGAGTGACAGATCCCGTACTATACATGGGGGGCAGGTGGAGAGTGACAGACCCCACACTACACATGGGGGCCAGGTAGAGAGTGACAGACCCCACAGTACACATGGGGTGCAGGTAGAGAATAACAGACCCCGCACTACACATGGGGGCCAGGTAGAGAGTGACAGACCCCGCACTACACATGGGGGCCAGGTAGAGAGTGACAGACCCCACAGTACACATGGGGGGCAGGTAGAGAGTGACAGACCCCGCACTACACAAGGGGGCAGGTAGAGAGTGACAGACCCCACAGTACACATGGGGGGGCGGGTAGAGAATGACAGACCCCGCACTATACATGGGGGCCAGGTAGAGAGTGACAGACCCCGCACTACACATGGGGGCCAGGTAGAGAGTGACAGACCCCGCACTACACATGGGGGCCAGGTATAGAGTGACAGACCCCACAGTACACATGGGGGGCGGGTAGAGAATGACAGACCCCGCACTACACATGGGGGCCAGGTAGAGAGTGACAGACCCCGCACTACACATGGGGGGCAGGTAGAGAGTGACAGACCCCACAGTACACATGGGGGGCAGGTAGAGAGTGACAGACCCCGCACTACACAAGGGGGCAGGTAGAGAGTGACAGACCCCACAGTACACATGGGGGGCGGGTAGAGAATGACAGACCCCGCACTATACATGGGGGCCAGGTAGAGAGTGACAGACCCCGCACTACACATGGGGGCCAGGTAGAGAGTGACAGACCCCGCACTACACATGGGGGCCAGGTATAGAGTGACAGACCCCACAGTACACATGGGGGGCGGGTAGAGAATGACAGACCCCGCACTACACATGGGGGCCAGGTAGAGAGTGACAGACCCCGCACTACACATGGGGGGCAGGTAGAGAGTGACAGACAACACAGTACACATGGGGGCGGGTAGAGAATGACAGACCCCGCACTACACATGGGGGCCAGCTAGTGAGTGACAGACCCCGCACTACACATGGGGGCCAGGTAGAGAGTGACAGACCCCACAGTACACATTGGGGGCAGGTAGAGAATGACAGACCCCGCACTACACATGGGGGCCAGGTAGAGAGTGACAGACCCCACAGTACACATGGGGGCCAGGTAGAGAATGACAGACCCCACAGTACACATGGAGGGCAGGTAGAGAGTGACAGACCCCTCAGTACACATGGGGGGCAGGTAGAGAGTGACAGACCACACAGTACACATGGGGGGCAGGTAGAGAGTGACAGGCCCCACAGTACACATGGAGGGCAGGTAGAGAGTGACACACCCCACAGTACACATGGGGGGCAGGTAGAGAGTGACAGACCCCACAGTACACATGGGGGGGTAGGTAGAGAGTGACAGACCCCACACTACTCATGGAGGACAGGTAGAGAGTGCCACACCCTTCACTCCATGTAGAATTCAGTTAAAGAGTGCTAGACCTCCCAGCACACATAGAGGGCAGGTAGAGCTTAGTAGAACCCACACTACACATGGAGGTCAGATAGACCTCAAACTAAACTTGGAGGGTGGGTAGATAGTGACAGCACCCAGACTACCCATCGAGGTTATGAAGGTGTGCACAGCATGTCGATACAGTTAAACGCATGGTCTCCTTGACATTCCCTGTTCTCTATGCAGCAGTCCTAAAGTGACCAGCAGCCTACAGAGTTTCAAAAGAACGCACAGTGTGTCAGAGTGCCAGTGCAAGTGGCTTCATGACATCAGCGCTCTACTTCGCATGCACTGAGATGCTGACTGTCTATTTGCCATGATCAATGTTAGGTGAGTACATAAGGCCCTGTTCATCAAAGTTTTTAGGTTGGAAAACTGACGTGAAAGCTTTGAAAAGTTCAGCATTTTTCCACAATGCAGAGTTGCACAACAGAGCTGGCGTGGACCAAAGCAGAACAGGACATGGCTACGCCCGTCAAAGTCAACAAAAGTGCCAGCATTTCTAATACCAGAAATGCTACGCTAGTCCCTGCCTAGAGTAGCATTCTGAGGCACACGGAGACAAAGAAAAGATGTGCCAAATTAATCAAGCGGCATGCAACTCGTAATGAAATTGGCGCATAGTGCACTAGCAAACCCATCACTAAGACTGGCGTGCGCAGCACCAATCTTAATCAATGCCATAATGTTTATTTTGAGTCAGTACTTGTAGGTGATAGTGGGGAACATTATAATGTGTGGTGGGAGCTACAGTGGGGCCAACATACTGTGTGTGGGGGGCTGCGGAGTAACTACTTTGTGTGGGAGGGGGGAATGTACTGTGTGTGGGCTGTGTGAGTATCATACTGTGTGGGAAGGCAGAGGCGACTTCATACTGTGTTGGTGTATTACTTTCTAGGGCACTTACAGAGGACATACGGTATATATTTTCTAGGAGGCAATCAAGAAAGAACAAAGGGGGCATTTTCCTATGGGGTGGACATTATTATGTGGAGCACTAAGAGCAACAGTGTTAATATGCCATACAGAAGATGAAGTAATATGGACAAATATGACAGAAGCAGGTTCAGCATTGTAATATCAGCTGGATGGGGTGTTTGTGCAGTTTGAAAATAGATGGGAAGAGTGCTGGAAAGGGTAAAAGTGAAATTTACTGTATATTGGCTGTAAATTCTACAGGTGAGTTGTGGCTGAAAAATGTTATGTTGGGCAGCAAGGTGGCTCAGTGGTCAGCACTGGAGTCCTGGGTTCAAATCCTACCAAGGACAACATCTGCAATGAGTTTGTATGATCTCCCTGTGTTTGCGTCGGTTTCCTCTGTGTACTTCATCCCACACTCCAGAGACATACTGATAGTGAATTTAGATGGTGAGCCCCATTGGGGACAGTGATGATAACGTTTGCAAACTGTAAAGTGCTGCAGAATATGTTGGGGCTATATAAATAAAGAGATTATTATTATGTCGGTCTGTGACGCCCCTGAGGGTTCAGTCGCCACAGAGGTACTGCACCTCCTCCTGAGGTGTGGTACGTTACTATTCAGGTAAGGTGGAGACACCTGACCACACTCCAACACCTGCACCCCACACCACAAAGTAGTGTAGCAAAGCACCTTCGGCGGCTCCCTGCTTGGAGTGTAGCATAGCACCCCTTGGTGGCTCCCTGCTTGGAACACGAACGTGTTGGGACGCGGGTAGAGTTTAGTTCACATAAAAGAGCGGGAAGAGTTGAGTCAGTCAGTCAGTCAGTCTTTCATTCAGTCAGTGAATGAAGATGTAGAAGGACAGAGAGTGAGACAGAGAAGATCCCCGGGAGAGGGATGGAAGAAGGAAGTGCTGCAGCAGGCCACAGTGATCTGGGTCTGCTGGCACAGAAAAGAGACTGAGAAAGGAAGCTTGATTCTCCATTGGGAAGAAGGATTAGCACGGAACGTAAGGAGAATAAGAGGACTAAGGACCAGGGTTGGAAGAGAGAACCCTTCCCAAGTTCTAAGCGCAAGGCCGGGGTCCGGTCTCCGAGGTTGTATGGATACTAATCGTCCTGCAGCAGACACCGGAAGAATAGAAGTTATCACCACTTTATTCCCACACATGACTTGGGTCACAACAGCAACGATAGTGAACTGGTACTAGGTAGTAAGGAGTCCCCGAAGCAGGCTACAGCTGTCTGCCGTACAAGTAGCGTTCATAGGAACATCTGACAGGAGGAACTCCAGTGTAAGGCTGAGTGCAGACGGACTTTTTAGCCCTGCGGATTTTTCTGCGCAGAATGGAAGAAATCCGCAGGTCAAATGACCTGCATTTTTCCTGCAGATTTCTTCCATTTTTCCTGCGGTTTTCTTGCGGTTTTCCACTGCGGATTCCCCCCTGCGGATTTGGAGACAGGGGAGGTGGAAAACCGCACAAAAGAAGCAACATGCTGCGGATTTTGTACCGCGGAAAAATCCGCAGCGTCTGCACAGTGGGTTTTTTTTTTCATTGATTTTAAGGCTACTGTACATCACAATGCGGATATGCAGTGTTTCTGCGAGGAAAAATCCGCTGCGGATCCGCTATATATCCGCATCGTGTGCACACAGCCTAACTCAGGACTAGGAGTACTTCATTCAAAGGCGCTATAAGAGGAGATGTTCAGAAAAGGCACATATGTTGGCGGAGTGTTGGAAGGAAGGACTTCATCTTGCGTGAAAGTTTGCTGAGCTCCTGACCCGGAGGACACGGCATGAATGCGGGCACCTGTACTTGCAACAGACTATGAGTAAAGCTTTGGAACTACATGCCCTGGTGTCCTCCACTTATTCCTGCGCCAACCCACCCAGCACTGCTACATCCCTTGCGCCCGACACTACACCATCTAAGTGTCACTTCACCTACACTGCCCTGAGACTACAGCCCTGCCTGTGGAGGGCTATAACATCACTGCTGCACCACACCATCTGTCCCAGAGGATCTGTCTGCAGCGTCGGCTTACATCTTCATTGCCGAACACCACAGGTGGCGTCACAAATCACTTATAAACTTTCCCCTGTTTACAATGGGCGCCCATTGCCACGGGCCGGGTCCCAGCTGCCGTGACATCTCCCATTGAAGCTCCTTGGGGCCGGTACCGAGCACCCCACAGACCTGGGAGGGCGACCCAGGTCTAAGCCAGATGGAAAAGTGGAGAACTCCGTAAGAATGAGTGTGACTTGTAAGTCTCATGCAGACCTCGTCACGACTTCTGATCCCTACTGCCATCTCTGAAGTTCACAGGTCCTTCATACTGAGCCACAACAGTTCCGCGCATGCGCACAAGGTCACTGCACACGATGTAGGGATATGACGTCCTGAACTTTCACACGATTGCATAGTACCCACATGGACTAAGTCAAAGCCAGAAGTCTGGGTTCATTGTAAGAGGTCAAGAGATTTTCAAGTGAGCGGCAGGGATCAGAAGATGCAACGAGAAACAGACAGGGGACGATGAGCCGAGGGGTTAGTGAGGTGAGCGGTAAGGGGTGTAACAGAATTCTTTACCATTTTTTCCATATTACATTAATTGTGCTCTGTTGTGTGGAGTATATCTGATTGAATACAATGGTGGAGTAGAGAGCCTACAGCTCCCTGATTTACCATTCAGCTTGTGACTGAGTCAGAGACTCTATGCACTGACTATGGGCAATGACATCACTAAAAAGTGACTGCTGCGCAAAGACCTCACTGGTCACATTGCCCAGACCCAATGACCAAACTAGGGGTTAACGGCATGAAGTGAGTAGTGTTTTTAGGTTGGGTTTTTTAATCCCTTCCCCCGAAGCCTGTTTTCACCTTCCTGACAGGCCAATTTTTACAATTCTGACCGCTGTCCCTTTATGAGGTAATAACTCTGGAACGCTTCCATGGATCCCGGTGATTCTGAGTAGGTTTTCTCCTGACATATTGTACTTCATGATAGTGGCAAAATTTCTTTGATATGAATTGCGCTTATTTGTGAAAAAAATAGGAATTTGGTGAAAATGTTGAAAATTTCACAATTGTCAAAATTTAATTTTGTGCCCTTAAATCAGAGAGTCATATCGCACAAAATAGTTAATAAATAATATTTCCCACATGTCTACTTTAAATCAGCACAATTTTGGAAACATAATTTTTTTGTTAGGAAGTTATAAGTGTTAAAAGTTGACCAGCGATTTCTCATGTTTACAACAAAATTTGAAAAACCTTTTTTTTTTTTTTTTTTTTTAGGGACCACATCACATTTGAAGTCACTTTGAGGGGTCTATATGACAGAAAATACCCAAAAGTGACACCATTCTAAAAACTGCACCCCTCAAGGTGCTCAAAACTACATTCAAGAAGTTTATTAACCCTTCAGGTGCTTCACAGGAATTTTTGGAATGTGGAAGAAAAAATAAACATTTACTTTTCTTTCACAAAAGTTTTCCTTTAGACCTTTTTTTTTTTTACTTTCGCAAGTGTAACAGGAGAAATTGTGCTATACAATCTGTTGTGTAATTTCTCCTGAGCATGCAGATACCCAATATGTGGAGGAAAACAACTGTTTGGGCGCACGGCAGGGCTTGGAAGGGAAGGAGCGCCGTTTGAATTTTTGAATGTAAAATTTGCTGTAATAGTTGCGGATGCCATGTTGCCTTTGGAGAGCCCCTGATGTGCCTAAACAGTGGAAACCCCCAATTGACCCATTTTGGAAACTAGACCCCATAGGGAACATATCTAGGTGTGCATTGAACACCTTGAACCCCCAGGTGCCTCACAGGAGCTTATAACGTTAATCCGTGAAAATAAAAAAAAAATTAAAAATCACATTTTTCCCACAAACATCTTTTTTTAGCTCCAAATTTTGTATTTTCACAAGGGTACAGGAAAAAATGGACCCCAAAATTTGTGCAATTTCTCCTGAGTTTACCGTAACAGATGGAAACCATTCATTATAGTGATGGATCCATTCACTATAATAAGGCAGCAGATTTATTCTGCACTCAGTCTGGCCTCTGTTCAGTGGTGTCCTTTTCAGAAGTGCACAAAATTGTGGCCGACGGCACTTTTATGCATCCCTAAAAAGACAGACACCGCCGGATCATAGGTCCTATGGCATCCACACTGCCTCCATCTGCCTCATTATAGGGAATCTTCCACCAGAGGCTGTCTGAATCACGTATTTCAGAGATTTACACGGAAACCCGTAGAACGCAGGATAAATTTGCGCTAAGCCTTACTGAGATCTTTGGGAGGCAGAATGAAAAAACCAACAGCGTGTGAAGAATTGGTTTTATTTATTTTTTACGCCGTTCCTCATGCGGTATTAGTGATTAGGCGACTTTATTCTTCAGGTTGGTGAGATTACAGCGATACCAGATTTATAGCGGGTTTTTATGTTTGGCAGCTGTCACACACTAAAAGACGCTTTTTATTGCGAAAACTAGTTTTTGCATCACCACATTTTGAGAGCTATAATTTTTCCATATTTTGGCCCACAGAGTCAAGTGAGGTCTTGTTTCTTGTGGGACGAGTTGACGTTTTTATTGGTACCATTTTCGGGCATGTGAATTTTTTGATCGCTTTCTATTCCTATTTTTGGGAGACAGAATGAACAAAAATCATCAATTCAGGAATTGCTTTTGTTTTTTTTTTTTTTTACACCGTTCCGCCTGTGGTAATATTGATAAGGCGGTTTTATTCTTCTGGTCAGTATGATGACAGTGATACCTCATTTATTGCATTTTTTTCATGTTGTGGCGCTTTTACACAATAAAAACTATTTTATAGAAAAAAAATATTTTTGCATCGCTTTAAGGGCCTGGATTTTGTGACGTAGCAGCGATATTGCTAGCGATATCGCCATGTGTGATACCTCCGACAGGATCCCCCGCTGATTGCGCGAGAACGTCCTGGGCCGTTTCTCGCCGTCAGTTTCCTGCTGGGCTTCCTGTGGCGCCGACGAGCGACGTGGGCGGGAGGATGTCAGGATCGCCGCGTCTGACAGGTAAGTAGCGACCCCCGACCGCTGCTATGTTGCTGGTGAGATCTGCATGTGTGGCAGCTCACTAGCGACTACTTAGCGATGCACCAGCGATCCTGACCGCGTCATATCGCTGGTCGGGATCGCTGGTGCATCGCTAAGTGTGACAGTACCTTTATTTTGAGAGCTATAACTTTTTTTATTTTTCCAGTAATGGAGCTATATGGCGGCTTGCTTTTTGCGGGACAAGATGATGTTTTCATCGGTACCATGTTTATTTACATCCGTCTTTTTGATCGCGTGTTATTCCACTTTTTGTCCGGCGGTATGATGGTAAAGCATTGTTTTTTGCCTCTTTTTTAGGCTGTTCACTGAAGGGGTTAACTAGTGGGACAGTTCTATAGAGCGGGTCGTTATGGACGCGGTAATACCAAATATGTGTTGTTTTAATTGTTTTTTTACTTAAATGTATTTATTGGAAAAATATTTGTTTCTTTTTTTCTTTATTTGGGGATTTAAATAAAAAAAAAAAAAAGGTTTACACTTTTTTATCAAAACGTTAACTACTCTGTTATTTTCATGCACGATTGCTATTTATTTATTGCAGGGTATTTGCTCATTTTGTTTTTCATCTTATATTCCAGTTCACCTCTTTAGTTTATTTTTTTTAATTTCAGGTTTTTGTATTCGATGCAGGTAAGAGAGAGGCCCGCTTTCACTGAGCTGGACACTACGTTTATATAGCTCCCCATTTCTGGGTGTCCGTAGTTGGGTTCTGCTCGGCTCTTATTCACATTTAACGACATTTGACACATGGGAAAATTTTATTACTAGAGGTCAGGACCGTTACGAATAGGGTCACCTTGACGTGGTAGGATGGCTTTTACATTTTTTTCTTTTTGAAAAATTATGTTAACTAAGTAGCCTGTGTCATTTTCATGCACTATTGTTATATATTTACTGCAGGCTATTTGCTCATTTTGCTTTGAAAATTTTACAATAATGAGCCCCAAAAATGAAATATTATTATTTTTTTTGTTCCACAAAAATGTTGATTTAGCTACAAATTTCTCATTTTCGCAAGGCTGACAGGAGAAAATGCGAGCCCAAAAGTTTGTTGTGCCATGCAGTCCACTGCTACCCCATATAAACTACTTTTTTGAGTAAATGGAAATGCTCGGAGGAACGGAGCGCCACTTGTCTTTTGAAGCGCAGTTTTTACTACAACAGATTACAGACGTCATCTCAATTTAGGAGAGCCTTGGGGGTGCCAAAACGGCAAAAAAAAACAACAAACTTTAGAAACTCTACCTAACTTTATCTAGGGGTGCAGTGAGCACTTTAACCCTTTCACGACATGCGCCATATATATACACGTCGGAAGTGGGATTATGAAGCGCGCACGCCCCATACCTGGAAACACAGCGATGGCTGTGAATTACAGCTGCCGCTAACAAATTGCAGGTGGTCGAATTGCAGGTGGTTAAATGCTGCTGTCAATCTCTGACAGCGGTATTTAACTCATGGCCAGGCTTCAAAGGAGACTGATTTCTGCTATATGCAGCGATGTTTTAAAAACTAAGAAAAAAAAAATCAAAGTTCAAATCACCCTACCCCCCCCCCCCAAGATATGTGGCATCCCCGCATTCAGAAAAGTCCGTTCTGTCAAAACCTAAAAACAACTAACCCGATCGGTAAACACCAAAAAAAACCGCCAAAATTATGTTATTTTTGGGGTCGCAGCAATTACACAAAGAATGCTGTGCTGTAAACAAGCGATCAAAAAGTCACATCTATCCCAAAATGGTACTAATAGAAACGTTATACCCTGACCGGCCACTATACAGATGGCGGCGCTGTGTAGATCTGCAACTTGGCACATTCAGCCTCTGACGGTAATGCAAAAAGGTGATCTGGCGGGGAAGCCGGGTGTCGCATTCGCACCAATTTGATATGAAGGAGCTATCTGAAAGATCTATAGATCCGAACCGACAGATCCAGGCATTTCCGCTGCAGCGATCACTCTTGTGTTAGTGATGTGTCGTTCGTGAACGAACCGAGACAAAGAGCCGGCTCTTTCATGTGACCGACGGGAGTCGGCTCACCACTGGGAGGTGAGCCAAATTTTTTTTTTTCCCCTGCTGTTTGTGTAGCTTCTTCCTGCCTGGCTGGGGGCCGGGAGGAGCTGAGGAGGAGACTTAGGCCGGAGTCACACTAACCTGCGCAAAATACAGTCCGTAGTTTACAGGCGTAATATGGATGAATGACCCCTAAATAGTGCTCCGTAGGTCATCCGTAAGCAAGGTGTGGTCGCGTATTTTGCGCATGTCAGCATCTGTATGTGATCCGTATGGCATCCGTATGGCGAGATTTTCTCGCAGCCTTGCAAAATGGACATTTAACGGTTTTGAGGCCTACTAACTATTTAAATCATTAGCCTGCACCCTATTTATTGGCTCAGGAACAGGTGGCAGCCTCCATTCTGTCCATTTGTCACCTTGCCTTCACTAGGTGTGTTGCTGTGGTATGTGCAACATGGCAGACAGTCTGACTTTCAACACAACTGAGCAGGTTCTCTTCAACTGGCTTTTGTCACGCCGCTTTGGCCAACCATACCCTGTGATAGTGGATCCGCGGAGGAGGAGACGCATGTGGGTACATCCACTTTTGAGGCAACGACTCACAAGAGGTCATTTTCACTGCCTCTATTATTCTCTGTGGGAGCATCCTGTCAAATTCTACCAATACTGTCGCATGAGCCTTGCAACATTTGCTACACTCTTGGAGACAGTGCGCCCTTGGCTAACCTTTCAGGATACAAGGATGTGCAAAGCTATATCTGCAGAGGAGCGACTTGTACTCACATTACGGTATGTACTACACAACCACATTCTCTATGTTCATAATGTGTTGGGCTAAGTTTGAATTTTTGCCTTCTTGGAGTAAGTTTTAGGCCCTCATCTTAGTCCACATATGTTTCAACTTACAGACCCAAATGTTGTGTGGAATATGTACTGAATATCACTTACTCATTGTGCAAAGCAAGATGTGTGTGTTATTTGCTCTGAAATCTTACCAAGTTTGGTATGTATGGACCTGTTTGTTTTGTAAATATGTGCATTCGACAATCATCCTTTTCTGTTGTTCTTCAGCTTCCTGGCCACTGGCCTGCCTTATGCTGCCCTCCACCATGAGTTTCTGATTGGAAAATCAACCATATCAGACATAGTCAGGTCAACATGTATTGAAATATGGACAAGACTATATCAAGTCGTCATGCCCGAGGCCAGGATGGAAGACTGGTTGAGGATATCAAGGGACTTTGAGGAAGAATGCCAGTTTCCAAATTGTATTGGGGCCCTTGATGGCAAACATATCTGGGGGCGTAAGCCGCCGAACTCTGGCTCCCAATTCTTCTATTATAAACAATACTTTTCTGTTGTATTGTTGGCTCTGGCCGACCCTCAATACAAGTTTATAATTGTTGACATTGGGGCCTATGGAAGGACGGGAGACTCTCGAGTCTTCAATACTTCCATTATGGCTCGGCGGCTACGCACCAACCAGTTAGATCTACCACCACCACGCCAGCTACCAGGCTCCACTCAAGAATCTGTCCCTTATGTTCTTGTGGCAGATGAGGCCTTTCAGTTAACGCGCAATGTCATGAGGCCATATCCACGGCGCAACCTTCACCATAGGCGCAGGATATTTAACTTGCGCCTATCACGTGCTCGGCGACTGGTGGAGTGTTCCTTTGGCATTCTTTGTGCCAAATGGCGGGTACTCCAGTCTGCCAATCAGCTGAGTGAACAAAATGTTAATGAAGTAGTGAAAGCCTGTATGGTACTTCATAACTTCACCAGGATACATGATTGTTCCTCCTCTGCTGGTGTTGTGCGTAGGCCAGACAATGTGCGTAGGGTGAGACCACCTATCAACCATCAACGTAGACCGATCTCTGGCCTTAATGTGCGTGATCATTTCTCTAATTACTTTATGGCACCTCAGGGGGAACCTTCTTGGCAAGAGCATGCTGGATCTATGTTGGCAATGTTGGTTTGAGGTGTGTCAAAATATATATATTTCTACCCCTTCTGAATCTCTGACTGTTGCTTTGATTTGGTAAGCATATTTTGATATGGGTTTGGACAATTAAGACAAAGACGTAAAGTGTAGTTGGCCAATTTTTACTTTTGGCTTTTTTGTGGGTTTTTTTTTAGTTTGTAAGGCAAACATATTCTTGCCCTATGAAAAACTTGGGCAATGGCCCAAATTGGGCTTTTGGCATATTTCAACATTGTTGTTCAAACAAAATTACAAACATATCCTACAACATACATAGTGCAATAACATTGCAACTGTACACATTTGGAATCCAATGTAAAAAAGAGGAGTTATCCATCATCAAAATGAGCTACACAAGATAATACTAACATTTATTATGAATGTTTTCAAATCATATTAATAAGCCACCATGACAGGCAAGGCTACCTTACGCGTTTCTGACACATATTACATGTCTGTAATAAACACAATAATTCACCGCACTATACTGGGAAAGTCAAAGGATCAAATTAGAAGACTGACTTGATAATACATAGATAGAGCGTGATGGTCTTGAGGCTGTTTGCCTTCATTTTGGAATATAGTTAGCTGGCCTAAATTGGACTAAGAGAATATGGACAGCACGCCTTTTCTATGCATTATCAAGTGAGTACTCTATTTTGATCCTTTGACTTTGCCAGTATAGGCCCGTGAAATATTGTATTTTTTACAGACATGTAATATGTCTCAGAAACGCATAAGGTAGCCTTGCCTGTCATGGTGTCTTAATCATATGATTTGAAAACCGTCATAAGAAATGTTAGTATTATCTGTTTTAGATCATTTTGCTGCTGGATAAACCTCTTTTTTACTTTGCCTTGGGATTTTAACCACCCGTTCAAACACACTGGACATCTCCTCCCATCAGACTGATTAAGAACACTCATGTATAGTATGGGTTTACTAATTCCATGTTTTAAGCCACTTGTAAATTGTGGAATGTTGAGGAAGGAGAAGGAGCAGCCTGTGGTTGCTGCTGACTACTTTGAGCAACATCGCCCTGTGTGGGGGCATACTGTTGCCCATGCTGTTGGTACTGACCTTCCTCCTGTGATTGTTGGGGGTAGTGGCCATAATAATACTGCTGAGGGGCATCTTGTTGGGGCGGGTTGGCCCGTGTCTCATACCCACCAATATAGCCATGTCGTCCCCAACCAGGTTGGGACCAGCCTCCAACACTGGGTGGGAATAAGTGGCCATATTGGTGGGGTTGGCTAGAGCCAGAAATCTGTTGCTGCTGTTGGGAAGGTTGGGTAGGGGAAGGAAGGGGGTGAGGTGTAGGCCCACGTATTTGAGGATGTTCAGACCCTGCTTGAGCAAGCAACTGTGTGGGTGGTCTCATGCGCATTAGATTTCGGGGGGAAAGCTGCTGTCACGCGGGGCTTAGGTCAACTAAGGCTGAAATACCCGGGGCCCCTGTGGTGTCCCTTTAACTAGGGGAAACCCTGTCTGCCCCTCAACCCAGGGTTTTTGCTGATGGTGCAAATGCCTGAGCCTCCAACCTTTCCTTATCTCCTGCTCAACCCTAAGCTTAACCCTCCACCCAGTGAGGAGACAAACCACCAAAGCCCCACACAATAATGACAGACAGGGAGAACTTAAACTGCACCGCGCCGCATACACACAGGACTATACAGTAATGTGAACCGGGCAAAACAAAGCACAAATATAGGAAGGCGAAAAGGTAACAACGGATCATACGCCACCAGATATGAATCTCTCTCTCTCTCCAACACCTCCACTCCAGACCAGAACCACTTGGTAGGAAACACAAGCTATAATCGGCGACACCCATAGGCCAGCACGACTATTTCAAGACCGTGGGCGTGACCAAACATCCCAGCTGATCTCCAGCTAGATTAACCCCAGATAGCCTGAGAAAATCAAGCCGGCGCCACTGAGGCTATAGTGGACGGAGGTGGAACTACCTCTGCCTGCCGGACGCTGTGGTGTGAATAGCGTCCGACATGACAGTACCCCGTCTTCTACGAGGGACCCCAGGGCCCTCAAGACTCATAGGACCCGGCTTGTCCGGATGACGGTGAAAAGAACTCACCAGCCGATCTGCATGTATGTCCGGGGCTGGTACCCAAGACCTCTCCTCCGGACCATACCCTCGCCAGTGTACAAAATACTGAAGAGTACGGCGCACTACTCGAGAGTCCACTAACTTGGAGACCTCAAACTCTAAATCGCCATCCACCATGACCGGAGGTGGCATCGGTGTCGTGTCCACAGAGCCTACCACCTTTTTCAATAAAGCCCTGTGAAACACGTTGTGTATCTTGTATACCGCAGGAAGTTCCAACCGATAAGCAACTGGGTTAATGATGGCAGCAATCTTAAAAGGGCCAATAAACCTTGGACCCAATTTTAAAGCTGGAATTTTGAGTTTTAGGTTTTTAGTCGCTAACCACACCCATTCACCCACACACAGGTCCGGACCTGGCACGCGTCTACTGTCAGCCACCCGTTTGTACCTCGCACTCATGCTCAACAATCGCTGTTTCACCCGCCTCCAGACCGATGATAATTGAGCTCCTAGCTGGTCCTCCTCCGGGACGCCCCCGAGTCACCTTGACGTAAGGTACAAAATTGAGGATGTTGACCGTAAACACAAGAACGGAGACTCTCCCGATGATTCCTGGCGGTGATTATTTAAGGCGAACTCGGCCAGAGGAAGGAAAGTAGACCACTCCTCTTGGTTGTCGGACACAAAGCATCGTAAATACTGCTCCGGATTTTGGTTCATGCGCTCAGTTTGATCATTTGACTGTGGATGAAACGCCGATGAATGTGACAACTTGATCCCCAAACGTGAGCAAAAAGCTTTCCAAAACCTCGCCACAAATTGAGTTCCCCTATCAGATACTATGTCCGACGGAACTCCGTGGAGTCTGACCACCTCCTGCACAAACACCTGAGCCAACGTCTTTGCATTGGGCAAGGAAGGCAACGACACAAAATGCGCCATCTTTGAAAATCGGTCAACCACCACCAGGATGACCGTGTTCCCCGCCGAGGCTGGCAAGTCAGTGATAAAATCCATGGAGATTTCTGTCCATGGCCTATTAGGTACCCCCAGAGGCTGTAGCGTGCCAGCAGGACGGGCTCGGGGCGACTTGGCCCTAGCGCACGTGATGCAAGCTGCCACGTACGAGACCACGTCCTGCCGGATTTTGGGCCACCAGAAACGACACGATACCAGCTCCAAGGTGCCCTTAACCCCTGGATAGCCAGCCAGTACTGAGTCGTGGTGTTCCCTCAACACCTTAAGACGAAGATGAAGGGGTACGAATGACTTGTTAGCGGGAAGTCCTGGTGGTACCTCCTCCTGGGCCTCGGCAATCTCCGCCTCTACCTCAGTCGTGAGAGCCGAAACCACTACACCTTCCTGGAGGATGGGTACCAGCTCTTCCCGAGGTTCTCCCCCCCCCGGAAAACACCTGGACAAGGCATCCGCCTTGGTGTTTTTAGCCCCGGGACGGTAAGTCACCAGAAAATTGAAACGTGTAAAAAACAATGCCCAGCGAGCCTGCCTAGGAGACAGACGCTTGGCCGACTCCAGATAGAGCAGGTTCTTATGGTCGGTGATGACTGTGACCTGGTGAGCCGCCCCCTCCAAGAAGTGTCGCCATTCCTCAAAAGCCAATTTGATGGCCAACATCTCCCTGTTGCCAATATCGTAATTCCGTTCGGCAGGCGACAGCTTCTTGGAGAAGTAGGCGCATGGATGCAAATCGCTCAAAGACGAGCCCTGTGACAGTACTGCCCCCACTCCCACCTCAGACGCATCAACCTCCACCACAAAAGGTTTAGACACGTCCGGTTGCACCAGAATGGGGGCTGAAGCAAAACTGTTCTTCAGACGCTCAAATGCATGTATCGCCACCTCAGCCCAGCTAGCCAGATCGATACCTTTTTTTGTCATGTCCGTGAGCGGTTTGGCTTTAGTAGAAAAGTGTTTTATAAATTTCCTATAATAATTAGCAAACCCAAGGAACCGCTGGAGCGCTTTCAGATTATCAGGCCTTTCCCATTGCAGCACCGCTTGCACCTTCGCGGTGTCCATTTTAAACCCTGCGGCGGACACAATATGTCCCAAAAAAGGCAACTCCTGGACAAAAAATAAGCATTTTTCCAGCTTAGCATAGAGCTTATTCTCCCGGAGCAACTGTAACACCTGCCTGACATGCTCTAAATGAGTGTCCCGGTCGCTCGAATAAATGAGGATATCATCCAGGTATACAATCACAAATTTCCCCAGGACATGAGCAAATACATAATTAATAAAATGTTGGAAAACAGCAGGCGCGGTTGTCAACCCAAATGGCATAACCAGGCTCTCAAAATGACCCTCAGGAGTGTTAAACGCCGTCTTCCACTCATCCCCCTGACGGACCCTTATGAGGTTATACGCCCCCCTGAGGTCAAGCTTGGAAAACCACTTCGCCCCCACCACCTGGTTGAACAAATCAGGGATCAAAGGCATCGGGTAGGGATCACGGATCGTAATCTGGTTTAACTCCCGGAAATCCAGACACGGGCGTAACCCCCCATCTTTCTTCTTAATGAAGAAAAACCCCGCTGCTACAGGCGAGGACGAAGGCCGGATGTGTCCTTTGCTCAGACTCTCCGCGATGTAGTCTTTCAGAGCTTGTCTCTCTGGACCAGAAATATTAAACACCCTGGCCTTAGGTAATTTGGCCCCGGGTTTTAACCTAATCACACAGTCATAGGCTCGATGTGGAGGCAGTTCCGAGCAACCCCTCTCAGAGAATACATCCACGAAATCCTGCAAAGCTTCCGGAAGGCTGGGCGTCACGGCGGACACACATGTGGCCAAGCAATTGTCCTGGCAGAAACCACTCCATTGGACTATGTCCTGAGTTTTCCAATCAATCACCGGGTTGTGCCTGGACAACCATGGAAAACCCAGGACCATTTGTGCTGGGAGATTACGGAGGACCCTACATGTAACCCACTCAGAATGTAGGACCCCAATGTGGAGTTTCACCTCAGCCACAAACTCAGTAATCTCCCCCTGTGGGAGGGGAGCGGCATTAATGGTAACCACCTGAATGGGATGAGAGAGTTTTTCGATCTTAAACCCGGCAGTGCGTGCAAACTCCTCATCTATGAGATTGGTGGCGGAACCGCTATCCACAAACACTGATATTGGTAGCTCTCTGCCCTCGATAATAACCTTGGCAGGGAGCATACATTGAGATACCATCATGGAGGATATGCATACGCTCAGTTGGGCCTCCTCCACACCCTCTGAGCTTAACAGTTTTCCGCCGGTGCGACTTTCTTCGGTAGTACAGGACAAGCGTTAACATAATGATTTCTTTTACCACAGTAAAAACATGCTCCGGGCTTCCTGAACCCAGGAACGCGACGCTTAACCTGTGACACCCCCGCAATTTGCATAGGTTCAGTGGGCTCACCTGCAGCAACCACACTTGCACCTCTGCTTTCCCCCAGGGGTAGCATCTCCTGTGCCCCCTGACGCAAACGGCGATCAATACGTATAACCAAACTCATGGCAGACTCCAACGATGCAGGAGTCTCATACATCACGAGGGCCTGTTTAACGTTCCCTGAAACCCCATGAATAAACTGGCTCCGCAGCGCTGGGTCGTTCCACTGTGTGTCTACTACCCAACGGCGAAATTCTGAACAATAGTCTTCCGCCATACGTTCCCCCTGGCGGAGGGCGCGGATTTTAGATTCCGCTAGAGCCAATCTGTCAGGATCATCATAAATGAGCCCGAGTGCAGAAAAAACATTATCGACAGAATGAAATGTAGCAGAGTCAGCTGGTAAGGAAAATGCCCATGCTTGGGGGTCACCACTCAGTAATGATAACACCAGACCCACCCGCTGAGCCTCATTACCTGAGGAGACAGGGCGCATGCGGAAGTATAACTTGCAGGCCTCCAGAAATATGACAAATTTGCTGCGTTCCCCTGAGAATCGTTCAGGCAGCGGGATCTTCGGCTCTGCACCGATACCTGCAGAAGCCGCTTGCACATTAGCTACAACCAGGCCCTGCTGCTGAACTGCCCCTTTCAACTCGGAGACCTGTAAGGACAGCGCCGCCAACTGGCGGGTTATGGAATCCATGGGATCCATGGACTCCTGAAAAATGTAGGCCGATTATAATGTCACGCGGGGCTTAGGTCAACTAAGGCTGAAATACCCGGGGCCCCTGTGGTGTCCCTTTAACTAGGGGAAACCCTGTCTGCCCTTCAACCCAGGGTTTTTGCTGATGGTGCAAATGCCTGAGCCTCCAACCTTTCCTTATCTCCTGCTCAGCCCTAAGCTTAACCCTCCACCCTCCACCCAGTGAGGAGACAAACCACCAAAGCCCCACACAGTAATGACAGACAGGGAGAACTTAAACTGCACCGTGCCGCATACACACAGGACTATACAGTAATGTGAACCGGGCAAAACAAAGCCCAAATATAGGAAGGCGAAAAGGTAGCAACGGATCATACGACACCAGATATGAATCTCTCTCTCTCCAACACCTCCACTCCAGACCGGAACCACTTGGTAGGAAACACAAGCTATAATCGTCCACGCCCATAGGCCAGCAGACTATTTAAAGACTGTGGGCGTGACCAAACATCCCAGCTGATCTCCAGCTAGATTAACCCCAGATAGCCTGAGAAAATCAAGCCGGCGCCACTGAGGCTATAGTGGACGGAGGTGGAACTACCTCTGCCTGCCGGACGCTGTGGTGTGAATAGCGTCCGACATGACAGCTGCCACCTCTCCAAATGTTCGAAAAGCTCATATGGGGTATTGGGGGGGGTGCTTGCATCAAGCAGGATCTGAAAACATCCCCTAATACGGAGCCTGACCTGACGGGAAAGGGCACGGAGATAAAGGGTCAGGCTACGTGAATAGGCCTCCTCCCCATCATTTGTAGTGACTCTAGATAAATAATTTAGCACCCCTGTGTCCACATTGGTCCTGCTCTCTTGAACAGCGACCTGGTGCTTTCTTCGGCCTCACCGGGATGTAACAGCAGCCTGTGGGGATCCCCTGATCTGGCCAGTTGGGCTGCTGCTCAAGTTGCCCGGCTCTTCCAGGATGGGTGATGGGGCAGCAGCAGACCGTCCTGGTGGTGTGGTTTGTTGGGCAGCCAATGGGTTCTCCTGTGATGACTCATCTTCTGCCATGCTTCTTGTAGGGGGAGAAGATGGGCCAGCCACCTCATCCCCTACAGGATCAATTATGGGCTCTGTCTCTGAGCCCGTTCATCGATCCGTAAGATTGGATTGAGTTCTGTTATGAAATAGAACAGAGGCAAAAATACATCAATATTTTTGGCCCTGTAAAGTATCTGTGTAATGTGGTGTGAGGTATCTACTTACGGTCTCAGATCCAGAATTGGGGCGAGGAAGGAGAGGCGGTCGTAATAGATATATTTTCGTTTTATGTATCCCGCATCCCCACTCCTGGACCGCTGCTGGCGTTCCCGGCGGTATTGGTCCCGGATGCTTCGCCAGCGTCTCATCACATCTTCCACTGCAATGTGACAGGAAATATTGTCAAATTCACATATTTGATAGGTCACATTTGCTACCAGTAGTCTAGGCATGGGGCCTTCTGGGGTGTGCTTTCTACCCATGGTGGCATCTCTAATTGGGCAGATACACAGGGTCTCTTTAGCTACACTTAATAATTGGTTTGTCTAGGAGGATGAGGAGCTTGTGGCCTAAACCCAAATTATGGCTGTGTGAATCCACGTGTCACATCCAAATGTAACGGCCTCATGAGGAAAAAAGTACATGCACAGGAAGGGGGGTGCTGATTCTAGATTCCTTTTTTGTTGTGCGCTAAGGTTACTCATGTTTTGGCTTGTACTTACGAATTTTATGCTGCTCCTCACGTGGTCCATCACCAAAGTCATGGCACATCTGGCGACAGATGCGCCTCCATGACGCCTCCTTTCTTGCCCGGTTGGAATAATTGACATCGCGTTGGTCCCAGATTTCGAGACGCTCCTGCACCAGGACTATTAACATCTCCACATTTATGTAAGTGGATGCCATGATGCTGCTGTACTCCGTGGAGGCGTACTTCCTGGATGTCTGGAGCGCTTTTTGAGCTCATTTGCATGTCTAGGCTTCCTGATGGTGGATTGGGCCATTTCCTGTCACCAGCCAAAAGACCTGCGTATTGCTCGCAGGTCACACGTCTGGTCCGTGTGTAATCCGTATTTTTTGCGCACCCATAGACTTGCATTGGCGTACTACGGCTGTAGTACGCTGACAATCGCAACATGCTGCGATTGGCACAGAGCGTAGAATATGGATGAGAAATATACGGCTGGTGCGAGGGACCCCATAGAGAATCATTGGTCCGTGTGTAATGCGTGCTTTTAGCGCCTCTCACTCGGCCGTATTCCTCGCCAGTGTGACCCCGGCCTTAGAGCAGTGAGCACAAGTGGGGAGTGACTGGCAAGGCTTTGACTTGTGACTGGGCTCCTCCCACATGACACATAGCTGTACTGTGATTGGCTGCTCAGTGCAGTGAGTGCACACACATGATCTGTGACAGATCACAAAGTGCAGTCACACAGACTGTCACTGACATAACAGTGGATGTCCGGCAGCTGCAGGATGAGCAGAGCAGAGGCACTGAGGTCAGGCACTGACAGCCATCTTATCCCTCATTATTTTCTGTAGTTCCTGCTGCTCTACAGTGGGAAAGTAATAATATAAATCTGAGGCAGAGAAACTCTGTGGACAGATCCAGGGTATATCTATAATACAACGGGCTAAGGCCTGTTTCACACATTCGTTTTTTGGTGTCCGCATGGATCCGCCAAAGTGTGAAAAAACGGATCCGTTTCCGTTTTGCCGCAAACGGATCCATTTTTTAACGGATCCGCGGTACCCGCTAATGGAGGTCTATGGGACAAAAAAAACGATCCGCCAAAAAAATGGCGGATCCATTTTTTAACGGAAAACGACAGATTTTGACGGATTTTAAAAAACGGAAGTGTGATCTAGGCCTAAGCGTCACTCTGTCCGAAGCCTTTATAGACTGTGCAAATGCGACGCACCTGCGCAGTCTGGCTCCAGACAGAGTGACACACCCCCCCAGGAGATCGCGGAAGACGCACCCCCCACGGAGATCGCGGTAGACGCAGCCCCCCGCCGGCACGACACCTTACCAATTCGGTGTGGCCACGGGGTCTTGCGTCTTGCTGTGATGACAGGAGAGGGCGGGATGTTGCTCCGGAAGCAGCGCATGCGCAGTCCGCGCTTTCCGGCGCCATTTTGGGGAAGACACACTGTAGTGTGTCTTCAAGACAATGGCGCCGGAAAGAGAGGAATGCGCAGGCACCGATTCCGGAGCAACAACACGCCCTATCCTTTCATCACAGCAGGCACAAAAGAATACTGGGGTATTCGCCGTGAAGTCAGGAGACGGCGCGTTGTGGCGCCGAAATCGGGTGCCAATTACGGCCACACAATCCCACACTCCTCAGACCTGGATCGGGGGATGAGGGAGTACCAGGATAGGGGGTGAGAGGACCATGCATACCAGGATTGGGGGGTGAGGGCACCATGCATGCCAAGATAGGGGGTGAGGGGACCATGCATACCAGGATAGGGATGAGGGAGTACCTTGCATACCAGGATTGGGGGGTGAGAGGACCATGCATACCATTATTGGGGGATGAGGGGTACCATGCATTCCAGGATAATGGGTGAGGGGGGCCATGCATACCAGGATAGGGGGTGAGGGGACCATACATAACAGGATAGGGGGTGAGGGGACCATGCATACCAGGATAGGGATGAGGGAGTACCATGCATACCAGGATGAAGAATAGGGTGCCATGCATACCAGGATTGGGGAGGTGAGGGTACCATGCATACCAGGATAGGAATGAGGGGTGCCATGCATACCAGGATAGGAGGGTGGCAGCACATACCAGGATGGGAGACCATATGCCAATAAAAATGCTCGCCACCTGGGCGTAGAACGAGTTCATAGCTAGTGTATAATATAACGCTCTAAGCATCATTCTGTCCGAAGCCTTTATAGACTGCACAAGTGCGACGCAGACAGAGTGGCGCACCCCCCACGAGATCACGGTAGACACATTCCCCCCCAGGAGATCGCGGTATGCGTAAGCACTGAATGCATACCGCGATCTCAGGCACAACACCTTACCGATTCGGTGTTGCCGCGGGGTCTTGCGTCTGGCGGTGATGACAGGAGAGGGCGGGTTGTTGGGCCGAAATCGGCGCATGCGCAGTCCGCGCTTTCTGGCTACAAAATGGCGCCAGAAAGAGAGGAATGTGCAGGCGCCAATTCCGGCCCAACAACCCGCCCTCTCCTGTCATCCCCGCACAAAAGATTACCGATCGGGTATTCACCGTGAAGTCAGTAGAGGGCGGGTTGTGGCGCCATGCATACCAGGATAGGGGGGGTTAGAGGACCATGCATACCAGGATTGGGGGGAGAGGGGGCCATGCATTCCAGGATGCGGAATGGGGTGCCATGCATACCATGATTGGGGGGGGTGAGGGGACCATATATACCAGAATAGGGATGAGAGGGCCATGCATACCAGGATAGGGGGGTGAGGGGACCATACATCCTACGATAGGGATGAGGGGGGACCATGCATACCAGGATTGGGGGGTGAAGGGACTATGCATACCATGATTGGGGGGTGAGGGGTACCATGCATACCAGGATTGGGGATGAGAGGACCATGCATACCAGGAATGGGAGATGAGGGGTACCATGCATACCAGGATAGGGGGGTGAGGGGTACTATGCATACCAGAATTGGTAGGTAAGGGGTGCCATGTATACAAGGATTGGGGATGAGGGGACCATACATCCTACGATAGGGATGAGGGGGGACCATGCATACCAGGATTGGGGGGTGAGAGGACCATGCATACCATGATTGGGGGGGTGAGGTGACCATGCATACCAGGATTGGGGGGGTGAGGTGACCATGCATACCAGGATTGGGGGGGGTGAGGTGACCATGCATACCAGGATTGGGGGTGAGGGGTACCATGCATACCAGGATTGGGGGGTGAGGGGACCACGCATACCAGGATTGGGGGTGAGGGGTACCATGCATACCAGGATTGGGGGGTGAGAGGACCATGCATACCAGGATTGGGGGGGTGAGGTGACCATGCATACCAGGATTGGGGGGGTGAGGTGACCATGCATACCAGGATTGGGGGGGGGGTGAGGGGACCATGCATACCAGGTTTGGGGGGTGAGGGGACCACGCATACCAGGATTGGGGGTGAGGGGTACAATGCATACCAGGATTGGTAGGTAAGGGGTGCCATTTATGGTGCAGATATCAGAGTTACTCTGTAAGCACCTGGAACATGTCTCCAAGAATTTACTTATAAGGGTATGTGCACATGTTGCGGATTGCTGTGTGGAATTTTCTGTGCGGAATCTGCATCTCTTGGCAGAATCCGCAGGTCTAAATCCGTGCGGGTTTTATGCAGATTTATTGTGGATTTTGTGCGGATTTTTCCTGCGTTTTTACACCTGCGGATTCCTATAATGGAATAGGTGTAAAAACGCTGCGGAATCTGCACAAAGTATTGACATGCTGCGGAAAATAAACCGCTGCGTTTCCGCTTGGATTTTTCCGCAGCATGTGCACAGCGGTTTTTTCCCCCATAGAATAACATTGTACTGTAAATCACTTGTGGATCAGCGGCAAATCCGCAACGTGTGCACATAGCCTTAGAATAATCAGTGCCGGCAGATGTCACCGCACTGACTAATGTAGAACACATGGACAAATCTCAGATATTAGAGGATAACACAAATCAGCACTACGGACAGGAGTGAGGGCCTGATCCCAGGAGCTTACACTCTGAGAAAATGGCTAAAAAGCCTTCACTAGACCCCTGTACAGCTGTGTAATGAGGCCAGGGCTTTATAGTTAAGAAACTGGAGTGATAAAAGTGGGGAAAGGAGCAATTTTTGCAAGAAGAGCCGCTTTTTGAGCCAAAAAGCCGAGTGAGCCAGATCACCAAAAAGAGCCGGACTGCCCATCACTATCTTGTGTGGAGTGCCAGACTCAAAAATGGCCGCCGACGCATCCACAAGCCCATCTTCCGGTCCCGCCTACTTTGATCGCCGCAGACGCTCTGCTCTAGGTGTCTCACCTCTATGACCAGCAGCGCATGCGTGCTGCCGTCTGCGGTCCTGTGATCAGGACGGTGGCAGCAATGTGGCGGATTCCGGGGCTCTTAGCCAGAGGTGAGTGTGACAGCCGGTGTGCGGGGCTGATGGGACTCCCGGGGGTATGTAACTTAGGAGAGACCCAGATCGATGCCCCATCCGATTGCATGCGATATGATCTTCCTAGATATTGCTTCACACCTTTTTAGTATAGAAGTTGGCATGTATGGCGAGAGCTCCCACTGTCGGTCTGTGGCTCCAATCCGTGAGAACTACAACTCCCAGCATGGATTTATGCGATTTGTTCCTCTGTCCATAAGTTTTGCACTTGACATTATCGGGGGGGTTTGGCCATGCGGGCCAATCAGGATCTGCTCTGCAGGGACACACCCCTTGACAAGAGGACACGCCCACTGTCAAATAATTTATATTTCAAGGGGGATACCAGAACTTACTAAACCCCACTAGACTGGGCTTCTTACACCTTTTCCTGCCAGACCCTTGTTTTGAGGGGGGTGGGGGCACCATTTTGGTATACATACAATGTTTCATCCATTTTTTTATTGCAATTTTGAGGGGAGGTGCAGCAGCCAAAAAGCTGCAATTTCCCTACTTAACTTTTTTTTTAACTTTGATCTTACAGACCTTTTGAGGAAATAACGGTCCAAAATATATTTTTAAATTTTGACAGAGGAGGGTTCAAATTTTTCTATATGTAATTTAAAAAAAAAATTACTATTTAAAAAAAAAAAAAAAATAGTCCATCATTTTGACTTTCCTTAGTCCCCATTGGGGGGTCTTTAGCCTGTGATTGATTTTATATATTGCAGTAAGTGGATGTTTGCTCCCTGACATCGTGATACCGAGAGGGGGGAAACAGAACGATTATTCTAAGCAGTCGTGGTGGAAATTGGCAGCGGTGTTTAAATGGTTAAACAGCAGCGAAGGGAAGTGGCTCCAGGCGCTGCTGTTACAGGCAGATGATGGCTGTATAACCCGGCTGGCACCGGCCCCTTGCGGACCAGACGCAGCAGCCGACGTCTGGTATATACAGTGGGGAAAAAAAGTATTTAGTCAGTCAGCAATAGTGCAAGTTCCACCACTTAAAAAGATGAGAGGCGTCTGTAATTTACATCATAGGTAGACCTCAACTATGGGAGACAAACTGAGAAAAAAAAATCCAGAAAATCACATTGTCTGTTTTTTTTTCATTTTATTTGCATATTATGGTGGAAAATAAATATTTGGTCAGAAACAAGCAATCAAGATTTCTGGCTCTCACAGACCTGTAACTTCTTCTTTAAGAGTCTCCTCTTTCCTCCACTCATTACCCGTAGTAATGGCACCTGTTTAAACTTGTTATCAGTATAAAAAGACACCTGTGCACACCCTCAAACAGTCTGACTCCAAACTCCACTATGGTGAAGACCAAAGAGCTGTCAAAGGACACCAGAAACAAAATTGTAGCCCTGCACCAGACTGGGAAGACTGAATCTGCAATAGCCAACCAGCTTGGAGTGAAGAAATCAACTGTGGGAGCAATAATTAGAAAATGGAAGACATACAAGACCACTGATAATCTCCCTCGATCTGGTGCTCCACGCAAAATCCCACCCCGTGGGGTCAGAATGATCACAAGAACGGTGAGCAAAAATCCCAGAACCACGCGGGGGGACCTAGTGAATGAACTGCAGAGAGCTGGGACCAATGTAACAAGGCCTACCATAAGTAACACACTACGCCACCATGGACTCAGATCCTGCAGTGCCAGACGTGTCCCACTGCTTAAGCCTGTACATGTCCGGGCCCGTCTGAAGTTTGCTAGAGAGCATTTGGATGATCCAGAGGAGTTTTGGGAGAATGTCCTATGGTCTGATGAAACCAAACTGGAACTGTTTGGTAGAAACACAACTTGTCGTGTTTGGAGGAAAAAGAATACCGAGTTGCATCCATCAAACACCATACCTACTGTAAAGCATGGTGGTGGAAACATCATGCTTTGGGGCTGTTTCTCTGCAAAGGGGCCAGGACGACTGATCTGGGTACATGAAAGAATGAATGGGGCCATGTATCGTGAGATTTTGAGTGCAAACCTCCTTCCATCAGCAAGGGCATTGAAGATGAAACGTGGCTGGGTCTTTCAACATGACAATGATCCAAAGCACACCGCCAGGGCAACGAAGGAGTGGCTTCGTAAGAAGCATTTCATGGTCCTGGAGTGGCCTAGTCAGTCTCCAGATCTCAACCCTATAGAAAACCTTTGGAGGGAGTTGAAAGTCCGTGTTGCCAAGCGAAAAGCCAAAAACATCACTGCTCTAGAGGAGATCTGCATGGAGGAATGGGCCAACATACCAACAACAGTGTGTGGCAACCTTGTGAAGACTTACAGAAAACGTTTGACCTCTGTCATTGCCAACAAAGGATATATCACAAAGTATTGAGATGAAATTTTGTTTCTGACCAAATACTTATTTTCCACCATAATATGCAAATAAAATGAAAAAAAAACAGACAATGTGATTTTCTGGATTTTTTTTTCTCAGTTTGTCTCCCATAGTTGAGGTCTACCTATGATGTAAATTACAGACGCCTCTCATCTTTTTAAGTGGTGGAACTTGCACTATTGCTGACTGACTAAATACTTTTTTTCCCCACTGTATGTACCTGGTATGTCAGGAAAGGGTTACTGCCTCGTTCATAGGGGTAAAAACAATTTTTTTTTTTCTTCGCCAAGATGGATCCATTATTTGTCTTGGGCAAATTTTTCAGTGCAAAATTGTATTAGGGTGATTCATTAAAAAACAGAAGAAAGAAGTTGCCGGCGTCAGCCATTCACACTTCTGCTTTTACTTTTTTTTGTTTGTTTTTTTTTGTTTTAGGCCCTGTGCACACAAGATTATGGAGCATTACAACAAGAGGGCCCCCTAGTGCCCGTGTACAGGGTGCTCTTCCTAGCAGTAGTGCGTCTAGTGTAGAAGCCCTCCACACTCTTTCATGTTAGATGCATATTGTACCCATGGACAGACCATGTGTCACGGCTGTGCTCCAAGACTGCCATGTTTGGGTCAGGAGACTCGTGGACAGTCCATGTATCACAGCTGTGCTCCAAGGCTGCCATGTTTGGGTCAGGAGACCCGCGGACAGTCCATGTGTCACAGCTGTGCTCCAAGGCTGCCATGTTTGGGTCAGGAGACCCGCGGACAGTCGTCATGGCCATGCTCCAAGGCTGCCATGTTTGGGTCAGGAGACCCGCGGACAGTCGTCATGGCCATGCTCCAAGGCTGCCATGTTTGGGTCAGGAGACCCGCGGACAGTCGTCATGGCCATGCTCCAAGGCTGCAATGTTTGGGTCAGTAGACCTGCAGATGGTCCATGTGTCACGGCCATGCTCCAAGGCTGCCATGTTTGGGTCAGGAGACCCGCGCACAGTCTGTGTCATGGCTGTCCCCTGAGGCTGCCATGTTTGGGTCAGGACACTCGTGGACAGTCCATGTGTCACTGCCCTGCTCCGAGGCTGCCATGATTGGATCAAGAGACCCGTGGACAGTCCATGCGTCATGGCCGTGCTGTGAGGCTGTCATATTTGGGTCAGGAGACCCGTGGACAGTCCATGTGTCACTGCCCTGCTCTGAGGCTGCCGTGTTTGGGTCAGGAGACCCGCAGACAGTTCATGCATCACAAACCAGGTTCCAAGGCTACTATGTTTGAGTAAGGAAACCCATGGACAGTCCATGCGTCATGGCTGTGCTCTAAGACTGCCATGTTTGGGTCAGTAGACTCGTGGACAGTCCATGTGTCCCTGCCCTGCTCCGAGGCTGCCATGATTGGATCAGGAGACCCTTGGACAGTCCATGCGTCATGGCTGTGCTCTAAGACTGCCATGTTTGGGTCAGTAGACTCGTGGACAGCCCATGTGTCCCTGCCCTGCTCCGAGGCTGCCATGTTTGGGTCAGTAGACTCGTGGACAGCCCATGTGTCCCTGCCCTGCTCCGAGGCTGCCATGATTGGATCAGGAGACCCACGGTCTATCTGTGCGACTGTGACACATGCGGATGTGTGAATATAGCCTAAAGGCAAAATAGTTTTTGAAAGAAAAGTTGTTTATCCACTCAGAGGAGGAAGAGGAGCGGCCGCCTCCGCGTGCAATGTATAATCCTGTGTGACCCTGAACTTCTGCATGTGCAGGAGGGAGTGCAGTTACACAACTTGTTTTTGTTACCACGATGTCTGTCTCCAATAACACTTAATTTTTTTTTTTTTTTTAGTTTTAAAGCATGTTGTTTTATTTTTTTCAACAAATTAAAACCAGATAGTGTAACACTTTTTCTAATTGTAGATTTTTTTTTTTATCCTTTTTATTTTCTTTACATGATTACGAGGGCGGACGTATTACCTGACCCGCCTGTTAACAGCATTTAGAGGCTTTACATGAGGGACATAGGACAATTCACACATTCACACACATCTGGTTTTGGTTTTTTTTTTACTGTATTTTTTTTGCAATCCATGAAAAAGGATGTCATGTACAAGTCAACAATAGGCACAAAAATCATTTAGGTGATTTCATGTCCACCTACCCAAAAATGACAGTTTTTTTTTTTTTTGCACTTTTTTAACTCTTTAAACATCCATTTTTCTTTTTCTTTTCTTTTTTTTGCTTTTGAGGGGAAAAAAGACCATTTTTCTTCAATTTGCTGGATCCAGTTTTCGCCATCAGTGTGGCATCCGTTTTTCTCGTGTGCAAGAAGAGAACTCCAAATTTCTTATTAGGGCTCATGCACATGGCCGTATTTTCGGTCCGGTTGCGATTCGACAAAACATCGGCTCACACTCGGACCAAGCTAAGTCTATGGGGCCGAACAGATGTCCGAGGAAAAAAAAATCACTGCATCCGATATTTGGAACACGCTCAACCATGCAAGTCAATGAGTCCATGGAAACCATCGGACTGCGCTCGGATGACATTTAAGTGCAGGCAGATTTCCACGCACTGACAGAATGGCGAAATCTGAAACACTCTGATTAGCAAAATCAACCCGATTCTCTTGAATGCACCTGCATTAAACAGTAAAAATGGCCTGCAATTGGGTGAGACTAGGATGTCATCTGTGTAATGTGTTTGTTTGTTTTTTCCTTTCTCTTTCATTGATCAAAGTGGGCGAGCTTGATCCGTGGCTTGGATCAAAAATGCCTCCCTTAGGCCATGTGCACACACTGAGTATTCTGTGAGTTTTTTACCTCAGTATGTGTAAGCCAAAGCCAGGAGTGGGTGATGAATCCAGAAGTGGTGACATGTTTCTGTTATACTTGTCCTCTGATTATTCCACTCCTGGCTTAGAAATACTGAGGTAAAATACTGAACGTGGCCTTATTTTTGGCTGACAATTGACCCACAAAAAAAAGGGTGTATGAAGACCTCCATAGACTGTTTTGCCAGAAGAGGCTTCAGAACAGGCTGGCATCCCTTGTTCAGGCACGTCCCTTTCTAGCGTTTTTCAGTAATTTTCTTTTAGTCGCTTTTGGCCACGGTTAGACCACGTGCACACGTTCAGTATTTGGTCAGTATTTTACCTCAGTATCTGTAAGCCAAATCCAGGAGTGGAACAATCCGAGGACAAGTGTAATAGAAACCCGTCACCACTTCTGTGTTTATCACCCACACCTGGTTTTGGCTTACACATCCTGAGGTAAAAAATCATGTGGCCTTAGTCAGGACTTCCAGCAACCATTAGGTCACATTCACACGTTCAGTATTCGGTCAGTATTTTACCTCAGTATCTGTAAGCCAAAACTAAGACTGGAACAATCCGAGGACAAGTATAATAGAAACCCGTCACCACTTCTGTGTTTATCACCCACTCCTGGTTTGGGCTTACACATACTGAGGTAAAAAATCATGTGGCCTTAGTCAGGACTTCCAGCAACCATTAGGCCACATTCACACGTTCAGTATTCGGTCAGTATTTTACCTCAGTATCTGTAAGCCAAATCCAGGAGTGGAACAATCCGAGGACAAGTATAATAGAAACCCGTCACCACTTCTGTGTTTATCACCCACACCTGGTTTTGGCTTACACATCCTGAGGTAAAAAATCATGTGGCCTTAGTCAGGACTTCCAGCAACCATTAGGTCACATTCACACGTTCAGTATTCGGTCAGTATTTTACCTCAGTATCTGTAAGCCAAAACTAAGACTGGAACAATCCGAGGACAAGTATAATAGAAACCCGTCACCACTTCTGTGTTTATCACCCACTCCTGGTTTGGGCTTACACATACTGAGGTAAAAAATCATGTGGCCTTAGTCAGGACTTCCAGCAACCATTAGGCCACATTCACAAGTTCAGTATTCGGTCAGTATTTTACCTCAGTATCTGTAAGCCAAAACCAGGAGTGGAACAATCCGAGGACAAGTATAATAGAAACACGTCACCACTTCTGTGTTTATCACCCACTCCTGGTTTTGACTTACACATACTGAGGTAAAAAACTGCCCAAATACTGAACGTGTGAACGTGGTCTTAAAAGATGCTCAAAAAGACGTGCACAGCAAGTTGTTTGTCATCGCAGTGCATATATTCATTCTTTTTAGCGCTTTTTCTGGGGCAAACCACCTGAAAAATTTGTCATGTGCACATCCCCTAATGGCTACATTTTTTACCTATGAAAATATAAATAGGAAACTTACATGAAGTATGGGTGTCTGATGTAGTCCTATACCATTTGGCTCAGGATCTTTGTGTCCTTTCTTGCAGTTATAATCTACACAACTAGCCAATACTTTTCCCGCCTCAATAATTGGGTATAAATTAGGAGTAAAATTCACTTTTCTGCTCATTTCTTGCTTTTTTTGGCCCCGCATCCCGTCTCGTAATCTGTGGATGGACGGCCATCTGTACGGGGCTTGTAATTACAGCACAGCGTAGAGCTTGTGCCGGGGCAATTCCCTAACCCGGCGCTGCTACCTGCTAAATGGCTCCATCAATTACCGGCTTCTTTATATGCACGGCGACAATTAAATATTCATGACGTGAGTGTGTGTCGTATATCATGAGAGCATAAAAGTGTCAGAACCGCTGCATAATAGAGAGAAAATACTTTAAAAAAAAAAAAGCACTGAAGAAAGCCGGGCTGTGACAGCAGATTGCCACTAAATGAATGTGTTTTGTTTATTTTATTTTTTTCTTTCAAATAAATCTTAAAGCGGATGTTCTACTAACAAGAATTTTGAGAAAAACACATATTTTGGCTCTCACATAGCTTGTGGCTTCAGCGTTTTTAGTGCTAACTGAAGTACAATTATCAGCATTTCAATTCTTAAACTTTTACTGACAAATGCATCAAGTTTATGGAAAGACTCCATATTTACAATGTGCACCCTTAGGCTGTGTTCGCACATTGCATTTTTTTTTTTCTGCATGCGAAACCTGCTCTCTTGGCAGTAAAGAAGCAGGGTTTGGTACTTTTTTGCTGTTTTTTTTTTTTATTTTTCGGTGCAGATTACATGTCAGTCATCTACAGTACATGTTTAATAAAGTTAGTAGTATTCACCAAAAACACAGCAAAAATGCAGGGTTGCGTTTTTTTTTCCCCCCAGACCTGGCATGTCACTCTCTATGAGGAGAAACCTTATCCCGTCTATTCTTCTCTTAAGTATTTGGAATTTCTCATAACTTGAGTTTTTGTTTGTCCTCTTGCTTTTGAGGATTGCCCACAGGTTCTCTTGGGGGGATTCCTGGCCGTGCACCAAAAATGTCAATATTTTGCTCCCTGAGACCCTTAGTTACCACATTTGCCCTGTGACATGGATGGTCTCCATCATGTTGGGAAAAGCATTGTTCATCACCAAATTACTCTTAGGTCGTTGGGAGAAGTTTCTCTTGGAGGAGGTTTAGATCCCATTGCTTATTCATGGCCGTGTTCTTAGACAAAATTGTGAAGGAGAAGCCATGACATGGATGAGCAGATTGTGGTTCTAGAATCTCTTTGTCTTTCAGCCCTGAACCGCTTCCATGTGGCCAACGTCCAGGGTTGTGTCCATGGGGAGGCTGAAGCACTGAACCCTTCGTCATTGATACCCTTGGGACAGAATGCAGGTAGCAGAAGGTAAGTGGAAAGTGGGAGATAGCTGTTCATGTCAGCCCCAGTCACAGTGTGTCTTCAGGTGGACTTCCTCCTCTGTTTCGACTTCCATAGACTTGAATTGAGGGAGTCTGGCCGACTGTCTCTTCTCCATCTGGATGTGTCAGACCGTGGCCATGGTACCACTGAATCCTCCATTTTATAATGATCCCTTCCATTACGAAGGTTTTGAAAGAAACCTTGGAAACCCTCTTTCTATCCCGTATTCGGCTCCATCTTTTTTTTGATAGTCGGCCATAAACGTGAACATGCTGTTGTGAAATCGGACCGATGCGTCGGAGCAAGCCCGGCAGGCGTCTCTAGATGAACAGCTGCCACTGGTGTAACCCAGCTGCTCTGTTAGCACATATTTTACATGTTCAGTGACATACCTTTGTGTTCATAGAGATAAGATGGTGATGTATTACTGTAGCCTTACGTCATGTCATATACACCGAGTGCTTATACTTCAGAGATCTGGGGGCTACATGTGAACTCCCGGTTTACACCTCTGTCACAGACTCTTACCTTTTGCACCTGTACCACTTAAAGGTTTTGTCAAGGATCAGTAAGTAATTTTCCCAAAACAGCGCCATCTCTGCTTACAGGCTGTTGGTGGTATTGAATTTTTCCTCAACCCCCTTTCTGGAGTTGAGCTACGATATCACAACCTGTAGGCAGAGGTGGCACTGTTTTTTGGGAAAAAGGCGGTCATGTATTTTCTACTCTTGGACAGCCTCATCAAAGAGAACCTAATATCAGATTCATACTGCCCCCAAAACCACTATGTATATTTTACTCTGATTTATGCTGCGTTTCAGGGAAAACATAATTTTAAATGCCAGCCGATGACCACGCTTTTCGGTTAAAATATCTGAAGTCATTCACCGGCGACTTCTCTCTGCTCAGCTCATCTAGACTTACGGGTCTCTTCCTATGTATACATAGGGCCGAGACATGTCACTCTAGGTGAAAAGGGGCAGGGAGAACCACCAGGGACTGGCCTTGGACTTATCGGCTGAAACGCGTGGTCTCTGATTAGCATTTAAAAGATGGTTTACTCTTAAACATGGGGTCATTTCAGATAAAATTTACTTTTAAATGCTAATCGTAGATCACACGTTTTGGCTGACTACTCTAAAGCCGATCACCCTCTCCCCAACCAGCTCACCTAGACCGACGGGTCTCTACCTATGTACACATGGGGAAAGACTTGTCATTCTATAGAAGCTGCACACGGAGAAGCCACCAGGGACCGGCCTTCGACTAGTCAGCCGAAACGCGTGGTCTCAGATTGGCATTTAAAAGATGGCTTACTCTAAAGCCGGTCACCAGCCCCCTCTAGGTAAAAACCTGTCATTCTAGGGGAGCAGCACAGGGAAAAGCCACCGGTGACCGGTCTTCGACTAGTCAGCCGAAACACGTGGTGTCCGATTGGCATTTAAAAGATGGCTTACTCTGATAGCTGGCAACATTTCCAGGTAACGTGAACACCGGCAGTATATATCTGCATCCAGGTTCCATTTAAAGACTACGTCCACCTTCACAAACTTTTTTTTTTTTTTTTTTTTAATTTTCTCAATGCATCTTAAATAAAAAAAATCTCCTTTTCAATAGGTCTTAGCAATTAAAAAACAAGTAGAGGCGCATGTGCAGTACCCGGCCGTGGCCACTATACATTTGATGGCACTGTGCTGTTCATCTCCGTGGTTAATCACATCCAGCCGGCACATTGAACAGCTGCTCTTTGGCATCACTGGTGTCGCACCCCCGCCGATCTGGCGCTGACTGGCACATCTGCAGCTATATTGTCTCTCTTAGGTTTGGGAAAGTCTTTGCACCAATCATCCTGACGGGAGAGCAATAGGTGACTGGCTTTCCAATGTTCTTACGGAAAGGTCACCTTCACTGAATGTAATGAGGAGTAACAAATCAAAAAGCAATAATAATTATTGGAATCGCGCTATCCACCAGTAAAATGAGCGCTCCGGGCTGCTTAACCATCGAGTCCTTGATCTTCTCAGCCTCATATTCTAGAATAAGAGCTCAGTCTCTCAGGTCTCACTCACAATAACTCGTGCAGAGAGGGAAAATTGAGCCATCCAGGCAGAACATACCAAGGGATACGGTCTTTATGCCTTTAATAATTAGCCAAATTGCTTTCCCTTTCTGTAAATTGTACTGGGGTCCTGAAATATTTTATCCCCGTTTTTTTAGCTGGCTTTTACATCCATATTAAATGAGTAGGTCATCACGTGATCAGATTTAAAGGGCATTCTGCAATCTGTACCATTATAGCCCAATACGACATTTGTTTTTATTTTAAGCAAGTAAGTAACCATTTTTGTAAAATGAATTTATTATATACAACATAATTCTCATAGTGGTCACCTGACGAATTCTAATCGGCTTATTTAGTCTAGAAAAGTGTGAGTTTATCTACCACTGCCTCTAGTGGTCATCTCTTCTATTACATGACTTTTCCTGCATTGTTTTCTGAATGCTCATGTTTGCTCCTCTTATATTTCACCATAAGTTGATCATAATATTGTGTTTTTTAGTTATAGCTCCCAGTCTTCAGGTGACCATGGTCGTCAGAATGGACAGGAGAAGAAGAGAAGAGCGAGCTTTCAGTTCTGCACTGGCCATCTGCCGCAGTACTGCATGGTGGATGCTGTTGGACTGGTGAGGGGTACATTCATTATTAGCAGGGGGTGCATTCTTATTGCATACAGCCCCATACCTTGCCATATTTGCTTATAAAGGACTACGGGGCAGTTTGGCAGATTTTATTTTTCCAACTGAAAACCCTATTATTTTGGATAAGCCATTTTATTTATTTATTTATTTTTATCTTGGTCATTTCAGCCTTGAGTTATGTCCACAACTCATGTGGGACAGACTAGGGGCATGGCAACTATTAATTAGTTTGCCTCAAATGTATCATATTTTGATTTAAAGGGAGTCAAAATGACTGTTCAAACCAAGCAGAGGCACTTGGTGCGGCCGAGGAAGTCAGTGCATCTACCCAATTACTTGTTTCCCATCTATCTCCACCCTCCTCTGGCTTCTGTAAAACCTTAGCTGTCAGTCATGGAAGAGGAGGCTGGAGATAGATGGGAAAGAAGTAGGTGGTAAGGTGCACAGAACAGCTCGGCCACAACAATGGTGCACCAATCCTGTCCAAATCCTGTGCTAGGTTTGAACAGTCATTTTGTGCCGACACTCTGTAACTGCTTACGAACAGCCCATCCGGCTACTACTCTGCAATGAAAACATCACTTAATAGTAGCGCAGCTACACACAGTCGTGGAGTTTCCGGAGTGGGGATCCGGCACTCAGACTGCCCCTTCCTTTCATCCTCTGCAGGACTACCAGAGATAGCATAGAGCCCCGTTCACAGGATCTGTGGTGGTCCCAATGATCGCACCCCCCGTTGATCTGCAGGGTATCCCTTTTCCTTTGGTAGGTAATAACCTTAAATGTGAATAATGACTTTTTAAAGGGAATCTGTCAGCAGATTTTTAACCTGGGAGCAGCATAAAATAGGAGCTGAGACTCGGATTCCAGCAATGTGTCACTGGGCTGCATGCTTTACTTCTGATAATCTGCTGATAAAACAGTGATTTTATCTCTAGAGGACTGTCTCCTGCCATGTAGTTCTACATATTCATGAGCTCTGTATAGCCCCACTCCATCACTGATTGGCAGCTTTCTGTCTATGCAGAGTGTTCACAGAGCTGCCAATCCTTTGTGTATGGGGTATACACAGATCAGCATTCAGAGAGCTGGTAGATCTGCAGCAGATAAAACAGTGATGTTATCAAAACTGCAGCAAGCAGCTCAGTAAGTGATACATCGCTGGAATCAGGGTCTCTGCCTTTATATTATGCTGCTTTCAAAATGGGTAGCAAAAACCTGGTGACCAATTCCCTTTAAGGCTATGTGCCCGGGTTGCGCTTTGGAAGCAGAATATTCCTGAGCGGAAACGCATACCCTCTTCCCGGGAAAACGTATGCGTTTTATGAAGCGCTTTTGTTAAGCGTTTTAGCATGTGTTTTCCTATGCGTTTTTGCAATACAAATGTATGTATGCGAAAACGCATGCGTTTCCGCAAAATTAATGAACATGCTGCATTTTTTTTCCTCTTTGCTTTTCCGCAGCGGAAAAAAACGCACCATTAGCACAACATGTGCAGTTTCCATTTTATTACATTGGATGCTTTTCTTAAGCATTTCCGCAGCAGAAACGCACATCTAAAATTGCTGCGGAAACGCTTAAAAAAAGCTACGTGGGCACACAGCCTTAGAGGAAAAAAATTGATATGTCATTTAGCTCCAAAGTAGGTTTCTTCTTTAGAGGTTAATGGGTTATTCTACTGGTATAAGGACCCCCCATTGATCCTGAGAAAATGGTTCTGAAATGCCTGTGGAAATGGAGCAGTATCTGTGCACTTGCGACATTGCTCTGTTCATCCAGTGAATAATTGGGGCATCCAGATATTGGTCCCTTTTGGATAGGTGCTGACATTATATGTTCTGAATAACCCTATAACTAACTTATAGCCGTTTTATACATGCACCCCATGTAGTATCTCTATGTAGCCTACTGGGTATAACTACATCCATTTACTTATTGGCTTTGCTGCACTAATAAACCCCATTGACCTACTGGGGGGCCTTATGAGCCAGAACATTGCTTCCCCCGGCAGAAGTAACGTTGGTGGCCACACCGTATATCTGAATGTCTATCACCCAGCATTAATTCATGAGAAATTCACTTTGACATATCGTATTTCAGCATCTCAGAACCTGTTAGAGCACCACTCCAGCGTTGTTATTTTTATCAGCTCTGGAGTGTCGCTTTAAATGTAAGCCCACTGCCCCCCGTCATATACTCATCCTCCGGTGTCTTCACCGTTTTTCGGTGCCGCTTCAGTCCCGCTGCGTCATCCTGTGAGCGCAGCCTCTGATTATCCAGAATTCAGAAGATACATCACAAGCTCTCAATGCAAGTGTATGAGAGCCATAACGAGGGTAGAACGAGGCTCTTATAGACTTGCATTGAACTGTGATCTCCGACTCTCTACATGAAACACTGGAGCTGCAGGCAGGTAACTTTTTGCCTGAGACTGAAGGGAGCGGCGATGAAAACGCCAGAAGGTGAGTATCAGACAGGGGGTATGAGACCTACATTTAAAACGCCACTCCAGCAGTGCAATAAAAAAATCACTACAGTGGTGTTTTAATGGGGTTGTCCAGGCTTGGAGCTCATCTCTGTAGCCACTCTGTGACTGCACACTTGTGAATCCTCAGTGTTCACAATGCGCACTGTCAGGATTCGCCAGGAGCGGGCTGTCATGTGACCGCACGTATGTGATTTGCATACTCCTGGCCACACTCCAACTAGACGAGTCTGGCCTCACTCAGTATATTGCATTGAGCAAGGCTGCGCACGTCTAGTCGGCATGTGACCACATGTATGCTAATCGCATACTTGCGGCCAGCCCCGGAGAATCCTGACAGCGCGCACTCTGCACGCTGTGAGGATTCACAAGTCTGCAGTCACACAGAGTGGTGGGAGGAAATGGTCTGTCCAGGAGGAACAGATAAATGTAGATTAGTACTATGCATAGGTGATGGATCAGAACCTTACACTCGGCAGTGATTTTCCATCCGCCAGTGATGGGATCTTGCAAAAGAAATGTCTGCGCGGAAGGCTGTGACTTTCCCGAACTGAATTGAAATGATTTCTCCCGTGCTCATAGATTTTACTTGCCTGTCTCTCCAAGAAGAGCAGACCCTTAATTTATAGGAAGGTTTGGATGCTGAAAATTGGTTATGCAAATGGAAATGTACTAAACTTATGTCATTCCTTTCCTTTCTTGGTGATCCAGGGAGCAGCAGCCATCTTCTTCCTGCACTTGGCTCGGCAGATTTCCTTCCATTGCTCGACCAACTCTTCTCGGGAAGACCGAGCCCCTCGCCGAACATGTCTGAAGCAGATCCTGAAATCTTTCTCCCAGTGCAACCATCTATGTAAGTGGGATAATTCCAGGGATGGGGGTTTAGGTATACTGCAGGTACAGTCTGCATGGATGCCACAGCATCGGTCTGTGATAGGGGCCCATTGTAAAATAACGGAGACCACATGCCAACTGTCTTCTTACCATGGCACCCCTGTATAGGTAAGCCCTATACAGGTACATAAATGGTGCGCTGAATCGTTCCAGCCAGACGAAGGCAAAAATGACACCATCTTGCTTAATTTGGGAATATAGAAATGTTTAAGGGCAATTTCTAGGGGACAAATGGCGTTCATTAATCAGCCCACTTTACGTTGGCCTGATAGGAAACCCTCTGCATGAAGAGCGTCCATTGTCTACAACCATTGTAATCAATAGTCAGAAATGTGAGTTCAGGAGGAAACATGCAGAATAGCCTAAAAATTCTCTACAAGGAGGCTGAACGCTCTGTTACCCCACTAATAACAGCAGAACCCCAGAGGTCGGGGAGTTGTCATTCCAAGACGTGAAAAAATTGGTTTGTACTAATGGTTGGGATATAGGAGAAAATCTAAATCTGGATGAAACAAAATCAATTAAAGGGACTGTCAGCACAGAATGACTGTTCATACTCAGTCCTGCTGCTCGGTGCTTCACGGTGGCCATTCATTTATATACTCCTTACCACCTGCTTGATTTCCCTCTATCTCCTCCCTCCTCTTCTTTGATTGACAGAAAACAAGCAGGCGGGAAGGTGTATATAAATAATAGGTCGCCGTGACGCACTGAGCGCCTGTACTTGGTTTGAACAGTCATTCTGTGCTGACAGTCCCCTTAAACATTGGATGCTTGTGGGCAGAGCTAAGAATGTGTGTCTCGCATGTAGGTGTACTTATATATTATTTGTTGTTTTCTCTGGTTGCACACTTTCCATTGCTCCTTTCTGTCCCTCCAAATTGTATATACGGGTGTTCAGGTCTTTGATATGTAAATCCATAGACACCTTTATATCTTTTATCTGTTGCTGCATTCCTGCAAATTTTTATTTCACTTATTTTATTGCATTTTACTTCATATCAAATGAGGCACTAAGTGTTTTTGGTGTGACAAAGCACTTCCCAGGCCTCTGCCTTTCCTGGATGTCACCCCCCCACCAGCACCAGCTCATGGTTTGTGCTAATGATTGGTGGGGAGACAGAGGCTTGATAAGTGCTCAGTTGTACCCAAAGCACTTAATATTACTTTTGTATATGAATGAAGATGCTGATTACTTGGAAATGCAGCAACAGACGTTACATATAAAGATGTCAATTAATATACTGTACATTTCAAAGACCTGCATTCCCATTTATGTGATTTGGGGGATTGAGATTACTGACAAATTCTCTTTAAAATACTTTTTGGGGTGACGCAGCCTCCCCAGCTTTTAGAAACTTGTCAGTGTCTTGTGGGCAGGAGATGTCTTTTTTTTATTAAGGAAAATCCTACGTAAGGTGCCTTGTATGTTGCCTTGTTCTGTCGTAGTTCTTTGGCATAAGGGAAGCTCACTAATGCAGGAAAAGTATAAGATTAGTATTGGGGTACTTATATACTGCTTTAGTGTTGTATATTTGATTTTTCTGCTAAAAGCCCCAGACACATACAGTGCCTTACGAAAGTATTCGGCCCCCTGGAACTTTTCAACCTTTTCCCACTTATCATGCTTCAAACATAAAGATACCAAATGTAAATTTTTGGTGAAGAATCAACAACAAGTGGGACACAATTGTGAAGTTCAATGAAATGTATTGGTTATTTTAAATTTTTATGGAAATTCAAAAACTGAAAAGTGGGGCGTGCAATATTATTCGGCCCCTTTACTTTCAGTGCATCAAACTCACTCCAGAAGTTCACTGTGGATCTCTGAATGATCCAATTTTGTCCTAAATGACTAATGATGATAAATATAATCCACCTGTGTGTAATCAAGTCTCCGTTTAAATGCACCTGCTCTGTGATAGTCTCAGGATTCTGTTTGAAGCACAGAGAGCATCATGAAGACCAAGGAACACAACAGGCAGGTCCATGATACTGTTGTGGAGAAGTTTAAAGCCGGATTTGGATACAAAATGATTTCCAAAACTTTAAACATCCCAAGAAGCACTTTGCAAGCAATCATATTGAAATGAAAGGAGTATCATACCACTACAAATCTACCAAGACCCGGCCATCCCTCTAAACTTTCATCTCAAACAAGGAGAAGACTGATCAGAGATGCAGCCAAGAGGCCCATGATCACTCTGGATGATCTACAGCTGAGGTGGGACAGTCTGTCCATAGGACAACAATCAGTCATACACTGCACAAATCTGGCCTTTATGGAAGAGTGGCAAGAAGAGAGCCATTTCTCAAAGATATCCATAAAAAGTGTTGTTTTAAGTTTGCAACAAGCCACCTGGGAGACACACCAGACATGTGGAAGAAGGTGCTCTGGTCAGATTAAACCAAAATTGAACTTTTTGGCAACAATGCCAAACGATATGTTTGGCGTAAAGACAACACAGCTTATCACCCTGAACACACCATCCCCACTGTCAAACATAGTGGTGGCAGCATCATGGTTTGGGCCTGCTTTTCTTCAGCAGGGACAGGGAAGATGGTTAAAATTGATGGGAAGATGGATGGTGCCAAAAACAGGACCATTCTTGAAGAAAACCTGTTGGAGTCTGCAAAAGATCCGAGACTGGGAAGGAGATTTGTATTCCTGCAAGACAATGATCCCAAACATAAATCAAAATATACAATGCAATGGTTCACAAATAAACGTATCCAGGTGTTAGAATGGCCAAGTCAAAGTCCAGACTTGAATCCAATCGAGAATCTGTGGAAAGAGCTGAAAACTGCTGTTCACAAACGATCTCCATCCAACCTCACTGAGCTCGAGCTGTTTGCCAAGGAAGAATGGGCAAGAATCTCAGTCTCTCGATGTACAAAACTGATAGAGACATACCCCAAGCGACTTGCAGCTGTAATAGCAGCAAGAGGTGGCGCAACAAAGTATTAAGTTAAAGGGGCCGAATAATATTGCAAGCCTCACTTTTCAGTTTTTGATTTTCCACAAAAATTTAAAATGACCAATAAATTTCATTCAACTTCACAATTGTGTCCCACTTGTTGTTGATTCTTCACCAAAAATTTACATTTGGTATCTTTACGTTTGAAGCATGATATGTGGGAAAAGGTTGAAAAGTTCCAGGGTGCCAAATACTTTCACAAGGCACTGCATATTAAATGGATCCATAAACCCCTAATTAGCTTGACAAAGGCCAAAAGATTGTCTTTAGACCACCTTCTGGCTGGGATGGTCTTCCCCACTGGCCTATATGGAGGCATGCGGCAAGAAAGGTGGGGGGGAAAAAAATATATAACCTATAATATATAGTTTCAGCTGTTTCTTTTCTTGCTGTGTTTGTAAAGCTGTGAAAAGTCACATTGTCCCACAAGCCGTCCAGCCGCTTGCCTGGAAAGATCTCCACTTACAAGGTGGAGCGAATCAGCCGGACAGAGACTCCTCTCTATCGACCTACTCCACAGGGCCCGCTAGCTCCCGACATCACCTTGTGACTGTGCCAGGTAACCTTGGTGGTAACGGCCTGGTGAGACTGTTGGGTTTACCACTCGTCTCTTCTTCTACATGATCGACTCATTCTTGTCTTTCTTGCTCCAGAAGTATCACAGACCGAAGATTTTCTTGAGGTCGGCTCCACAGGTGGACGACTCACGATAGAGGATGAAACGTCTACGTCCACTCGAGAGGTAACGGCACAGTTATTCATGTCGTAGGGTGCATGCATCTCTTTTCTTGCTTCCTAATAGTCTTTAGTATTGATGAAAGGTGATGGTATGTATAGATTTACTCGCTTTTCTTTTTTAGCCCTTGGAACCAAAGAAAGAATCTGGAGAGTCTCTTCAGGGCGCTGCCTCACGACTCTTGGACGTCACAGAGACCAGCGTGCCTACAGTGCTCAATATCTTCGGTAAATGTCTGCCGTAGTATATTATTAAACCACTTAGAATGAAATGCACCACAACTCCCAACATACACATGCACACCAGGCACAGACTTCAGGCTGTCTACTGTAAGATGAAGGGATCTGGCATGTCAATATCCAACATGCCTGATCCACCTTTTTCCCAACACCTGCCATTGGGAGATGCCCATTTAGCCTGACACATTAGACGGTTGGCCGCCAAAATTGTCAGGTTTGGATGACCTTAATATATATAATGTTATTATTTAAGCTATGAGCAGTATTGGGGTGAATATTTGTGTTGTTGCCCCCTTCTGCGTGTGAATGCGGGGTCTGATTAGTCTTTCATTCCCTGGATGGAAACAAGAAATGGTTTCACTTATTGAGTAGTAAGTGCCAAACCTATATCCCACAGAGTAAACCTATGACCATGTATCCCTTGATGTAAGCAGTAAAGACCTATTAAAGGAGTTGTCCAGGGCTATTTTAATTTTGGTACTTCGGGCCTAAAAATTTAACAGGCAGGTAGTTGCTAGCAAGGCAGCTACTTGGCACCGACTCGGAGCCATCAATGACCGCTGTCAACAGCATGGCGTTGGCAGTCTTGCCCTGCCAACTGAATGGAAGAGAAGTGACGACTCTTACAGGTAAGCAATGCAAGAACACAGGTGACAGTAGTACGGTATATGGCGAAACCCGTCTTATGTCAAGAGTGAAAAGTATATCCACCACTAAATGACAAAAAGATAATCAATAGTTGACTAGTAACCTCCAGTAAATACTAGAGCTGGTACAAATCTGCCCACTGGAACTGGTCCATGGTCCACGTCGGTAATGTGTGGTCGCCGGACTGGAACCCTGTGATCCACCTCTTACCTGAAAGCATTTGTACCTCTTCTTATGATTAGCCGGTCTGATGTGACACACATGTGGCATTATGCCAAACTGGTTAATCAAATGGAGCCGCAGGTGCAGTCAGGTAAGTGGTAGTTCTCATGGGTCCCATCCAGATGCCACAGGTTACTGGTGAGGCCGATAGTTTGCACCGACTTTATTAAATGCAGGTAGAATATCTAATAAGCTAACAAAGGGACAATTGTATACAAGTGGAAGACAACTATAACTCCTTGCGCTTACAATAATAACTATCACGCCCAAGCATTAACATTAGAGAGTCATTACCTAGCGACATATTGCACAGAGGCAAGGGCCCGACAACACAAAGCAAAACCTCAATGTGTGTTTCGCTAATACATTAGCTTCATCAGGAGGTATGTGAGTAAAAGCAGAGGATATATAAAATTTGACAAATACATCACACTGGTGCCATATCACACACATGCCTGAAGATGACTGTGGACAGTCACAGGCAGTCAGCAAAGCAGGGAAGTCACCATGGAAGCTAAGACAAACAATGGTATGGGGAGAGACAGCGCATGTGTGACTCTCCTTCCTTTCCGGCTCTTCTTTTAATTAACTGTGCTGGTGCGACTAACGACTGGCTTGCTAGCTGCTCTATAATTTGACACTTAGAGGAGAGGCCATATATGAAGGGGATGTTAACCTGATAAAATGACATTCTCAATTTATCTCTTGTGTTGTTACCAGGAATCATCAGTGCTCGGGACAGTGGAGACGACAGATCTGCCTTTCAGTTCTTCCAGGAGTCTGCAGCGGCCGGATACAGCAAGGCTCAGTACAACGCCGCTGTGTGCTATGAGATGGGGAAAGGTGTCAGCAAAGACCTGTCAAAAGTACGTGCTTCAATGTGGCTTCCTCAGAGCGTTAGTTAAGGCTTTCTAGATAAACTGCAATCCTCAAGCTGAGGCCTCCAGGCCTGGTGGAATTGGGAATTCAGGAATTATGTCTTCAAATAACCAGTTTGTCTGGTACTGAGATACTGATGACCCTTCTTTTGAGATAGGTCATCTGTATAGGATTAAGTGGGGTCCGTCCTTCCGGGAATCGTTAAAAGTACAGAATGGGAGCACCACAGTGCCACACACTGTTGTGGCTATTCTGGCTTACCGCAACTCGGTTCTCATAGAAGTGAAAGGATGTATACCTCTGTTCCTTAAACTGATGGGTAATGCACATGACCTACATAGAGGCAGCGCTCCAAAAGATCCAAGAAACCAGTGATTAGGTGTCTTCACCTGCACATTGTTTTTTTTTGAGCTCCTGGAGTGCTGCCTAATTTTTTTAGAGATTAGATCATTGCAGATATATTGATGTTCTCCAAGAAGCTGTAAATGGCTTTTACTGCAGTTATCAGAACTTAATGTTTCTGCTTTCCGTCCTCTAGGCTGCAGAACTGTACCTCTTGGCTGCCAGAGGGGGGCACCAGCAGGCCAAATATCGCTATGCCCGTTATCTCCTGAATGTTAAGCCTGAGGACACTCGGTCAGCAGTGAAAATGCTGCAAGAAGCTGCTGAAGCCGGAGTGAAGGAGGTGGGTCGGGTGCAGGAACCCAAAAGGCTTTACAAATAATATACTCTGCATTGACTGCTCGGGATCACCACCTGACCTGTGGGCGCAGCAAACATGGTGATCACCTTCCTGCTACAAGCAAGTTACCTCCTCTTCTTCCAGAAGACATAACTTTTTTATTTTTCTATTAAAAAAAACATGAGGGATTAATTTTTCAGGACGAGTTGTGGATTTGAATGACACCATTCATTTTGTTATATAATGTACTGGGGAAAAAATTGCAAGTGGGAAGAAATGGAGAAAAAAACAACAATTTTTTTGTTGTTAGTGAGAGTTGACTATGTATACAGTGATGCCAAACATTCTCTGAAACCCGTGACTTTTTTTTAACCTACTTTGTCAAGGGAGCTGTGTGATGGCTTGTTTTTTGTGTGGCGAGTTGTAGTTCTATTGCTACTAGTTTGGGATGCATACAATCTTTTGATCACTTTTTATTGCACTTTTGGACAAGGTTTGGCAACCAAAAAATAGCAATTCTGAGTTTTAATTTTTTTTTTTTTTTTTTTCTTTTGCTTGTCAGTGTTTTATGGGTGAATTAATTTTACTTTTTTTTAAATTGCACATTTGCCAATGTTGCTATACTGAATACTTTAATTTAATTTTTTATTGGGGATTTTTTTTTAAACCCTTTTTTTCCCCTTCTTTTTCCTATGGGATTTGAACATACACTTGTTTGATCACTAAATTGTGCATAACTTCGGTATTGTAGTATATAGTGAAATTAATGATCATCTGTGAAGAACACGCTCAGGCTTTTTGTTTCCTTCCCAGGCACAAGCTTATCTGGGGGTCTTCTATAGTAAAGAGTCTCATTTGGATCCTGAGAAGGCGGCAAAATATTTTTGGATGGCAGCTGAAAATGGAGTATGTATTGGTCATGTAATTTTACCACGGTCCCCATATTCAGTACACGCTCAGCAGCTGAGCCCGCATCATTGCTGGCAGACGCTGACTGTTTTACACAGCCGGCATCCACTTCTAACAGCAGCTGATGTTGCTGAACTCAACGCAGTGCTGTTAACCATTTAATTACCGCTATGGATCACTAACTTCGTTATTTTAAAGCACATGAACGCGGGGCACCGATAAGCTGTCGTGGCAGCCACTAGTCTGCCTTGTATTTAGATGGAATTTCACTTTATTTCATTAATATCTTTGTCTTGATTCATCAGGATGTTCAGAGCCGGTACAACCTCGGCATGTGCTATGAACGAGGCTTCGGCGTTACGACCAGCGGACCGGAAGCTTTGAGACATTTTGAAAGAGCTGCAAAATCGGGACATGAAGCATCTCAGCAGAAACTCCTGGAGCTACAGCCTCATGTGACTGAAGGTAAGCATAAAGCCTGCCAAACGTATACAGTTTTGTTTTATGGGTTTTTTTTTATATTTTCTTCAAAAAAACTTAAACTTTGTAAAATAAAAAAAAATTGTTTGTGTTGCCATTATTTGAGACCCATAACTTTTTATTATTCCATTACTGGAACTAGGCAAGGGCTTCCAAAAAACTCTGAGCTCACATTTTTACTTATACCAGTTTGACGTACATACTGCATCTTTTCTCTTTTCATTGCATTTTTTTGTGGGGAATGCAGCAACCGAAAAAAGTGTTCTTGCATTTCTATTTTTTTTTATTTTCGTTTAATGTATGGTTAAAGTATATATATCTCTTCATAGATCAGACAGTTGTGTGTGTGTGTGTGTGCATGTGTATATATATATATATATATATATATATATATATATATATATATATATACTGTATATATGTGTGTAGATAGATATTCTTATTTCTGTTAGCCTGAACTTGATTGTTTTGACGCTTATATTATAGACGACAATATCACAATGTTAAAACAAAAACAAGGCACAAAGCACAAATATCCGAAAATAAAAAAAATTATACTGCAAAAAATGCATGACGGTAATAATAAGGGTATTCAGTAAACATAATTTTGATCAAAAGAATGTACAAGCCATCCCGCCACGTCTCGGCAACCCTTGTGGGACAGTCCTAACTCTTGTATTTAAAACCTTTCCACTTGTCAAGTGACGTAAAAGTGAACAAAGACCAAGGGACTGAACCATCTGTAAGCGTAGGCCAGACAGGATGGATTTTTAGGATATTTGTGTTTTGTGCCTTGTTTTTGGTTTTCTCTATGTAATGGGCATGTGTTAATATGCATTTACATTCTGCATACACATTAACTTACTTTCTCAGCTCAGACCCCAGTTTTTTTTATTCTGTTCAATGTGCATTCTGTGCATATAAGGGTGTGACCGCCCTTTTTCTGAGCTGGGAAATCCATCCTGTCTGGCCTATGCATTTTGCAATCTAGCTGAGAATTATAGAATGTTTGAAGGGACCTCCTGGGTCATCGTGTCCAACCCCCTGTTTAATGCAGGTTTCACTAAACCATCTCAGACAGATGTCTGTCCAGCCTCTGTTTGAAGACTTCCATTGAAGACTTCCATTCACCTCTCGTGGCAGCTTGTTCCACTCATTGATCAGCCTGTCAAAATTTTTTTTCTAATTTCTAATCTGTATCTTCTCCATTTCAGTTTCATCCCATTGCTTCTCATGTTTCCATGTGCAAATGAGAATAAAGATGATCTTTCTACAATGTGACAGCCCTTCAGAGATTTGTAGACAGCTATTAAGTCTCCTCTTAGGCTAGGTTCAGATTTGCGGATGGCAGAGCTGCGGACTTCCTCCGTGAAGCTCCGCCCACTGCGGCACCTCCTCCGTTCAGCTCCGCCTACATCTACATGCGTCCGCATATATCTGCATGGCCTGAGTACCCAATGTTAAAGACAGGTACACATGTTAAAGATAGGTACGCATGCTGCATGCAGACGTAGGCGGAGCTGAACAGAGAAGGTGCGGCAGTGGGTGGAGCTTCACGGAGGAAGTCCACAGCCCTCTGCAGCTCTGCTATCCGCAAATGTGAAGCCGGCCTTAGCCTTTGTTTGCAAGCTAAACATTCCAAGATCCTTTAACCGTTCCTCGTAGGACATACTTTGCAGTCTGCTCACCATCCTGGTAGCTCTTCTCTGAACTTGCTCCAGTTTTTTAATGTCTTTATTAAAATGTGGTGCCCAGAACTGGACACAGTATTCCAGATGAGGCCTGACCAAGGAGGAGTAGAGGGGGGATAATTACTTCATGTGATCTAGACTCTATGATTCTCATAATACATCCTAGAACTGTGTTTGCCTTTTTACTGCTGCATCACACTGTTGGCTCATGTTCAGTCTGTAATCTATTAGTATACCCAAGGCTTTTTCACACGTGCTGTTGCTTAGTTCTATTCCTCCCATTCTATAGATGTCACTTTGATTTTTCTTTCCCAGATGTAGAATCTTGCATTTTTCCCTGCTAAATACCATTCTATTAGTCGATGCCCATTGTTTCAGCTTATCTAGATCCTTCTGAATTCTTTCTCTGTCTTCTCTAGTGTTAGGTATCCCTTCTAGCTTTGCATCATCTACAAATTTGATTAGTTTACCTTCAGTAAATGGTCGTTATTGGAACAAAATACTTATATATTCAGTAATGAAAATTATTTTAAGCTCCCATGTTGGCACACACATTGTCTATTATGATAAAGACACTAGGGGGCGCCCTTGCTGTCTTCATACATTTTTGGCAATTAATTTCTTAGAACATGTTGACTCTGATTTACAATCCACATTATCCCAAATATTCAACAGTAACTTTAAGGATATTCTCAAAGTGTTGCCTTTTATTATTGTCACTGACACATAAAGGGTGCACCACACGTCCTCATTGTGAAAATCTGTGTGATTTAATAGGGGAAATCTGCAATTTGTTGGTTGTGCTATATTTTGTTGTCAACTCCAGAAATTAGAGCTTAAAATTACACGGCCGGTCAAGTGGCTGCAGGTCGTCACTCTAGTCTGCTTAGTGCAGGGTGATTGACCCCTGACACCACTTATACATGTGAAGGCTTGGTGTCAGGACACATGTGGTTTTGTCCCAGTGTTTTGTAGCTCCTTCCTGGAAGTGCCCATATGTATAGAACAGTTTAATCAAGATTTTCACCCTCTGATAGTCCTTGAATTTATGAGAACCATAATTAAAAGGATATTGCCTTCTTCACAGATAAATAATCTCGAATAATTCTTCTAAAAACGAGCACTTTTGCAATTTAAAGCTTATTAAAATTTGTATCCGTTCTTGAGATATTAATGGGAATCTGTTAGTACGATCAACCCTCCTAAGCTGTCTACAGTATATGGGCACGTAGGTCATAGGAAGCTGAATAAAATGATACCTTGATATCTGCGATCCGACGTCTTATTCCACAGAAATTCACAATTTTCTTAACATGTAAATGAGATGTTTAGATCTATGAGCCGGACATAGATCTCCCCGAGAATCTGCCTCCAGGGTTTATTATAAATGATAGAGAAATTGCCAGTGTGAGACATGTGGATCAGGAGAGCAGACTTGTCAGTCATTACATGTCTCACACTGGTAACATCTCCTGTCAATAGGCTCTGGAGGCAGATTCTCGGGGAGATCTACGTCGGGCCCATAGATCTTAGCAGCTCATTTACATATTAAGAAAAATCTGGATTTATCTGGAATAAGACATCGGAGCGCAGATATCAAGGTGCCATGTTATTCATGGCTTAGGAGGGTTGATTCTACCGACAGACTCCCTTTAACAATTTTCTCATTTACTGCTTGTTGCCTAGGAGACCGACCACCGCTGCTGTTTTGCTTGCAAGTTCTGAGCTGGCCAGCTTCAAAATGTTACTTACAATCTCGATAGAAAGATGTTCTGCCGTCCAGCAGCAGCGGTCGGTCACTTTGTTAACCTCTTCTTGCATTAGGACATAAAGATTCTGGGCTCCGCCAGTCTGGTAGTGAGTTCAGGAGCAGCAGAGGCCGACTATCGGCTACCTCCAGAGCTGAGCGTCGATCGCTGTTTTTAACTATTTAGTTGCTGCTTTTTCTGACAGCGGCATTCAAATAGATCAGTTGCTAGTATAACACAACATGACTGTTCAAACCAAGTACAGGCGCTCGGTGCACCCTTGGCATGACCAAACTGTTTAGCATACCTTCCCATTTATCTCTGCCCTTCTGTGGCTCTTGTAAAGCCAGAAAGCTGACATTCAAGGAAGAAAAGGTAGATGGAGACAAATGGGGAAAAAAAGTAGGATGGAAGCAGAACTGAACTGAACTGTTTGGCCACAGCACCTGAGCTTGGTTTGAACAGTCATGTTGTAATGTTGGTCTCCCTTTAAGGGTGGTTTCACACGTCCAGATAATTCCGGTACCGGAAAAACCGGTACCGGAGCTATCCGTGTTCATGTGGACACATGGTACCACCGTGTGCCGCACGTGTGCCGCATCAGGACCACATTGACGGCGCCGGGAAGAAGAGCTACAGTAAGCGCTGTTCCCGGCAGCTGGTGTTGACCGCTGCTGTAATTCTTCTCTCCTGCTTTGCCGGCAGGAGAGAAGAATGAATGAAAACCCAATGTGGGGTCCCCCTCATTTTCTTAACCAACCAGACGAAACTTACAGCTGGGGGCTGCGACCCTCAGCTGTCAGCTTCAGCCAGGTTGGTTGTGAAGAATAGAGGGGTCCCCACGCTGTTTTTTAAATTATTTAAATAAGTAATTTAAAAAATCTGCGTGGGGTCCCCCCCGTATTTTTGACACGCAACCTGACTAAAGCCGACAGCTGAGGGCTGGCATTCTCAGGCTGGTAAGGGGCCATTGATCCTGGCCCCCCCAGCCTAAAAACAGCAGCCCCTAGCTGCCCAGAAAAGACGCATCTATTAGATGCTCCTAATCTGGAGCTTTGCCTGGTTCTTCCCACTGCCCTGTAGTGGTGGCAAGTGGGGTAATAAAGGGGTTAATGGCACCTTTCTATTATAAGGTGACATTAAGCCCGGACTAGTAATGGAGAGGTGTCAATAAGACAGGGATCCACTACTAATCCTACAGTAAATAAAGGGTTAAATAAACACAATCACAAAATAAGAATAAATTATTTTAATGAAAGAAGACAACTCACACATTTTTATAATCTTTATTACACTGGTAATTCCATAGCGAAGCCCTCGTTCTTCTGAAAAAAAGTTGAAAATAATAAAGCAAATATATGTATTACCTGTCCGGCGCTCAGTCACGTCCCACGGCGTAAATCCATCTCGGGGATTAATATATTTACAGCCGGAGCGCTGCTAATACAGCTGCTCCCGACTGTAACTGACTGACATGTGAAACCGGCCTAACTTGCCGTGTCTGTAGTAGATTTGCAGCTTCTAAACAGATAAAAGTGACTTTTAACCAATATAAAGTTTTTTGGGAAACAAATCTGCACAGATTTCTGGATCTTTTGCCTAGGTGATGATGCAGGATAGATGTGTATAAGGTAGTAATGATTGCTGTGCTAGATATCTACTACAAGGGAATCTGTCACCAGGTTTTTGACACCTAGTTTGAGAAGCATAACATAGAGATTTCAGCTATTTGTCAATTACTGGGCTACTTGCTGTGGTTTTTATTAAAATTAGTTTTATTGGGAGGAGATTACTTGAGGCCTAGTAAACCTGCTGCCATTCAATCCTTCATGTTTATTAGCTCTGTTAACTACTGGCATCTTTCTGTCTATGCACAGTGTACACAGTAAGCTGCCGTCAGTGGTGTGGGCAGGTTATACAGAGCTCGGCATTCAGAGAACTGCTAAATCTGCAGCAGAGAAAACAGTGATTTTAGCGAAATTGCAGCAACCAGTAAAGTAAATGACACATTGCTGGAATCAGGATCTCTGCCCCTAAATTACGGTGCTCTTACATAGGGTAGCAACACTTTTTTTTTTTTTTTTTTTTTTTTTTTTTTTAAAGGGAATCGGTCACCAGGTTTATACCCCCCTAATCTGAGAGTAGTGTGTTATAGGGACAGAGACCCTAATTCCAGCGTTGTCACTTACTGGGGTTCTTGCTGTCATTTTGATAAAATCACTGCTGCAGATCTCCGTTCTCTGTATGACCTTGCCCACAGCTCTGAATGGCTGCTTTCTGTCTATGCTGTGCATAGGCAGAAAGATGTTAATTTGTGGTGGGGTTACACAGAGCCTGAGGACTGCATAGCACAAAACAGCTAGCCGTGTAGTGATAATCTCCTGCTGATAAAACGCTGATTTTATTAAAACAACAATACACAGCGAGTGACACGTTGCCGGAATTGGGGTCTCTGTCCCTACGTTTTGCTGCTTCTGGATTACATAGCAACAACCTGCTTACAAGTCCCCTTTAAGGAATTGTTATTTATGCAGTTCTTGTATTTCTACATCTATGTGCGGACCCCCACACCTGCATGTTAGAAAGCAATATTTAGGTCTTAGCCTGTGGCTTTCCAGGCTTTTCCTGTTGCTCCAGCATTCCTCGGTGCTTCCTCTGGAGCCATTGTCTGCTGTAGACTGATTTCTTATTGTTTCCTCCGCAGGACTCGGCTCTCCGCTCACCAGTCTTCGAACAACAACCTCCAGCCCCTGCCTTCCTGTTTTGGAGCGGGTGAACGTCCGGCTGGATCCCAACTTCGGCTTCTCTGCAAGCAGCACAAGCATCCTGGGCCTACCTCATTCACTGAGCACCGGGAACTTGCTGATGTCCCCGGCAGAGAGCCGCAGTTACCTCCTGCCACCTCTTCACATGAAAGGCTTGGCCCCTCCAATGGCCGCACTAAGAGCTATCGGAGTTGGATGAGCATTTCTGGTTGGCGGGTCAGGATGCGTTACCCTTCACCACAATCATGGGCTATGTGTGTACGTGGCATCAGGACCTGTGACAGCCGCTGCCCCTTGTACCATGGTTGATATATTGGTGTTAATAAGCTGTGTATATGATTAATGTGCCTTCATTCAGTATCAGCAATATCTCCTATATCAATACTATGTAACTGATGGACGTGACTAAGCCTAGAGCTTGCCACTGTATAATCATAACCAATTACATATGTCCTAAGCAGCGAAAGGGTTAAAAACAGATCTTTGCTCGTCTACTTCTGCAATGCATCTGGTTTTCTAGGCTCCTGCTTGTTCCTTTATAGGAGACTGCTGATTCCTAATATTAGGCCCCGAAGGTGGGTGTAGACCTCCAGGTCCCTCTACGACCAAGGAGACCCATAAACTTCGTGCAGAGCCCATACGCCACATCCCAGAGTCTACCCCAACTACAAGGGGGCGAAGATTTCCACTGTAATTTGTCAATTTTTGGCACTAATTAGAATAAGGGATATTCCTATTCCAGAATATCATAGCTGCAGATTTAAAAAACTCTGTTTTATTCAACATCCCCCGGTCCAGCGACGAGGGTGCAACACTGAGCATCCGCCGCTGCCCTATGAATGTCTGCAGCGCTGACATCCCAGTGACAACGCTGCTGCCAAGCAGTGGTCTCATCAAGGAAATCTGGGGAAATTCCAAAATCCTAACGTTCCCTTTAATACGTCCAGATAGCCCCGCACTTCCACCTAATCCCAGTCACCTTTTAAAAATGCGGAAAGGGCATCAAAAGACGTGCAAAAAGTTGCAAATAAGTGCAACTTTGTAACTCGACAATTGTGCAATACAAATTACTCCGAGTCTGGGATAAAAGAGAAAAAACATAAAACACTTGCACAAAGCGACTGTACAAACACTAATATACATCATGGCTTTTAGCCATTGACTTTCTCAAAAAGCCTGAGCGATCACTGTCGGCCTAATGATACTTCCCTACAGTTATAAAACCATGATCAGACTAATGGGTTAACGATGGCCATTCACATGTAATTTGCATGATCAGTGTTTGGCAATCTGTCACCCGCACACTGCTGGCCTCACACAGGCGTCGTGTATTATTGCCCATGTTATGTCACATTCATTTACCCTGACCCCTAATGAAGCGATCACTCAGATGCTATAAATGGCTTTTAGGCCGTATATATCTGGCTTTAAAAGTTAACAGGCAGCCAATGGGGGGATGGGCTCAGCAGTCGCAAATATTCATTTATTTTACTACACATCTTCACCAAGAATCATGTCGTCTTCTGTTTCTTAAGGATAACCCTTGTAAAGGACGTATCTGCTCTCACTACAGATATATCCGGAAAGTTCTGTTCACACTACTGTCATGGTTTCTGGTCTTAGAGTATGTTTACACAAGCAATGTTTTGCTGTGTATTTGCATTGAATCTTAATATTCCCCACCCTCCCAAAGAATCTGTACAAGGCCAGGATCATACATTGTGTATTTAGTGCGGATTGTGTGCAAGCTGAAATCGGCAGCATTTCTGCATCAAAGATTAATGTATACTTCCACCCTTGGTTGTGCATTTTAACAGTCTCATGTGATCCCCGGGAGAGGCAGCGCCTATCCCGCTAGAACAGCCCCAACCTCGCTGGAACAGCGCCGATCCCAGAAATGAGTAGAAGTGTTATTTTACTTGGGGGAAATATAGGGATTGAGAAGGGCTTGTGCAAGTAGTGGACCAACCCTTTAAGTTAAGATTTTAAATGTAGAAAATTCTGCAGCCAAACACGCCACTAGTGAACCCTGCCAAAGCATATGCAGATTTGTTACTAGGGATTCACTGTAGATTTCACCTTATATATTAATGTCCACCGTATGTGGATTGCATTTGTTAAGATGTCATCCACTTTAAAGCTACTTTACTGCAGATTTTTCACCCACAGAGACCCAACATGTGTGCACATACCCTTAAAGGGTTATCCCCCTTGTTCATTGATGGGTGTTGTCAGATAGCGCTGGTAAATCAGGGCTGTGGAGTCGGAGTCGGAGCTCATTTTGGTGGAGTTGGAGTCGGTATAAAATGGACCGTCTCCGACTCCTAAAATATATAATAAATTGGGTACAGTAATTCAATGCAGAATGTGCTGAATATTTTTTCATAGGAATTTGGGAAAGTTATGAAATGTCCTATAAATGACTGTTCTATTCCTGATCTAAGGCTACATTCAAACACAGCGTTTTTCCTGCGTTTTTTGATACGTTTTTCAGCTGCAAAAGCAGATCAGCTTTTTAAAAAACCGCATCACCTGAAAGGTTTTTGAGCTCATAGATAATGTTTTCAATATCAAAAGCAGATTAGAAATCTGCTCTATCTATATATCCATATCTGTCTATCCATATCATATCTGTACCAAAAAGAATGAAAGCCGGATAGCACACAGACTAACACTCCTTTTTTTTTTTTTTTTAGCACCAGTCAGGTACACCTCATAGCTGCCCAAAAGGACGCCCAGGACAGGCATTGCTTGTCTTCAGTAGCATCAACATCAACTGATAGTTGGAATAAATAGACTGCATTCATCACCACATCTTCTTAAGGTGCAGGCTTTATTTTCAAGTGTAGGGGTGTGAAGTATGAGGTTCTGCAGCAGCTGAGGTGAGCAGTATGAAATTCTGCCCCCTCCCCCCCAGGTTTGATCCTGGCTGCGCCCATAGTGTGAATGTAGCCTGAGGATCTAGGCTTTATCTTAGCCGAGATAAGTCATAGTGTGTGTGTATGTGTATATATATACATACACACAGTACATGCCAAAAGTTTGGACACACCTCAATCAAAGCGTTTTCTTTATTTTCATGACTATGAAAATTGTAGATTCACTCTCAAGGCATCAAAACTATGAATTAACACATGTGGGATTATATAATTAACAAAAAAGTGTGAAACAACTGAAAATACAGTATGTCTTATATTCTAGGTTCTTCAAAGTAGTCACCTTTTGCTTTGATTTCTGCTTTGCACACTCTTGGCATTCTCTTGATGAGCTTCAAGAGGTGGTCACCAGAAATGGTTTTCACATCACAGGTGTGCCCTGTCAGGTTTAATAAGTGGCATTTCTTGCCTTATAAATGGGGTTGGGACCATCAGTTGTGTTGTGCAGAAGTCTGGTGGATACACAGCTGATAGTCCTACGGAATAGACTGTTAGAATTTGTATTATGGCAAGAAAAAAGCAGCTGAGTAACGAAAAACGAGTGGCCATCATTACTTTAAGAAATGAAGGTCAGTCAGTCCGAAAAATTGGGAAAACTTTGAAAGTGTCCCCAAGTGCAGTGGCAAAAACCATCAAGCTCTACAAAGAAACTGGTTCACATGAGGACCGCCCCAGGAAAGGAATACCAAGTGTCACCTCTGCTGCGGAGGATAAGTTCATCCGTGTCACCAGCCTCAGAAATCGCAGGTTAACAGCAGCTCAGATTAGAGACCAGGTCAATGCCACCCATCTCTACAACAGCTGTTAAGAGGAGACTTTGTGCAGCAGGCCTTCATGGTAAAATAGCTGCTAGGAAACCACTGCTAAGGACAGGCAACAAGCAGAAGAGACTTGTTTGGGCTAAAGAACACAAGGAATGGACATTAGACCAGTGGAAATCTGTGCTTTGATCTGATGAGTCCAAATTTGAGATCTTTGGTTCCAACCACCATGTCTTTGTGTGACGCAGAAAAGGTGAACGGATGGACTCTACATGCCTGGTTCCCACCGTGAAGCATGGAGGAGGAGGTGTGATGGTGTGGGGGTGCTTTGCTGGTGACACTGTTGGGGATTTATTCAAAATTGAAGGCATACTGAACCAGCAGGGCTACCACAGCATCTTGCAGCGGCATGCTATTCCATCCGTTTTGCGTTTAGTTGGACCGTCATTTATTTTTCAACAGGACAATGACCCCAAACACAACTCCAGGCTGTGTAAGGGCTATTTGACCAAGAGGGAGAGTGATGGGGAGCTACGCCAGATGACCTGGCCTCCACAGTCACCAGACCTGAACCCAATCGAGATGGTTTGGGGTGAGTTGGATCACAAAGTGGAGGCAAAAGGGCCAACAAGTGCTAAGCATCTCTGGGAACTCCTTCAAGACTGTTGGAAGACCATTTCCGGTGACTACCTCTTGAAGCTCATCAAGAGAATGCCAAGAGTGTGCAAAGCAGTAATCAAAGCAAAAGGTGGCTACTTTGAAGAATCTAGAATATAAGACATATTTTCAGTTGTTTCACACTTTAATTATATAATTCCACATGTGTTAATTCATTGTTTTGATGCCTTCAGAATGAATCTACAATTTTCATAGTCATGAAAACAAAGAAAACTCTTTGAATGAGAAGGTGTGTCCAAACTTTGGTCTGTACCGTATGTATGTAATCGATATTACATAGTGTATTACATATTTACAATTTTACAGTTTTTTTGTGTTCTAAAGTTGTATTCCAATAAATAGATATTATGTTCTATCTAAATATCTTGATTATTGGATCATAGAAATGATTAAATGTCTGATGTTCACATTGTACTACAATAAATTTTTCACTTAAATATAAGCCATATATGTTGGAGTCGGAGTCGTGGAGTTGGTGTAAGGGAAATTGAGGAGTCGGAGTCGCAGGTTTGGCTTACCGACTCCACAGCCCTGTGGTAAATGCAGGCAGTTTTGCAATTTACCGCTTTATCAAAATTCAGCCGTTCTTGAAATATTAACATTTTTTTTCTTATATTTTTAGCTCGTTGCCTTGGAGACTGACCAGCACTGCTAGACAGCAGAAGATATGCATTGCTTACAAGATCTTTTCTATTAAGCTTGTAAGTACTGTTTTTATGCAGGCCAGGATCACAGGAGTGTGCTGTTATCTCCTAGTCCCAGCGCAGTGCTTATTATTAGCTAGAGAGCAGCGGAGGTCGGTCTCCTAAACGTCAAGCTGTAAACTAAAGGGAAAAAAATGTGTATCTCAAATTTTAATAATACAGTGGCTTGCAAAAGTATTCACCCCCTTGGCATTTTCGTCTCTTGCTACCTCACAATCTGTAATTTCACTTTTTTTTTTGAGAGAGTTTGCATTATTATTTATTGCATCACTTCATGTAAAGAACATGTCTACAACTGTGAACATTTTCTTTTTATTGTGAAGCTAACAACAAATAGGACAAACTAATGGAAAATGTCAGTGTGAATAAGTATTTACCCCCCTAAAGTAGTACTTTGTGGAGCCTCCTTTTGTGGCAATTACAGCTGCATGTCACTTTGGATAAGTCTCTGAGCATTCCACTGGGATTTTGGCCTAATCCTCATGGCAAAACTGCTCCAGTTCCTTCGAGTTAGATGGTTTCCTCTGATGAACAGCAGGTCTTTTGGCAAACTCAAAATGAAACTTACATTTTTTTGTGTGTAAGTAAAGGCTTTTTTTTCTGCACACTGTTCAATAAAGGCCGTCTCTGTGGAGTGTATGACTTATCATCGTATGGACAGATTCTCCAGTCTCTGTTTGGGAACTCTGCAGCTCCTTCAGGGTTACATTTGGCCTCTGTGCTGCCTCTCTGATTAATGCCTTCCTTGCCCGGGCTGAGAGTTTTGGTGGGCCGCCCCCTCTTGGCAGGTGTCTTGAGCTACAATTTTCTTTCCATTTGATGATAATGGATTTGTTGACCCTTTGGGGATTATCAGAGATTGGGATATTTTTATAACCCAACCCTGACTTGTACTTCTCAACAACCTTGTCCCTGACTTGTTTGAAGATTTCCTTGGTCTTCATGGTGGTGTTTGGTTAGTGGCGCCTCTTGTTAACGGTGTTGCAGCCTCTGTGGCCTTTCAGAAAAGGTGAAGTGTCTATAGTGACCGACATGGGACATTTAGATTGCACACAGGCGGACTTCCTTTAGTTAAGCATTTGACTTATGAAGACAATTGCTTGCACCGGAAATTTTTAGGAGCTTCATAGCATAACGGTGAATACATATGCACATGCCAATTTTTAGTTGTTTGATCCGATAAACTTAATTTAAGCCTATATTTCTCTCACTTCACCATCACACACAAATCGTATTACAATTTTTTTTAAAAAGGTGTTGTAATGTAACAAAATAGGTAAAAAAATCAAGGGGGTGAATACATTTGCAAACCGCTGAGTTATTATTTTAATGGGGGCAAACATAGAGATTCGAAACGGGTTGTCCAGGTTCTTTAAATCGAGTTAGCAGGAGACTGCTGTGATTTTGCTGCCGGGTCCTCAATGGAACAGAAATCATCACAAAGTGTGAACAGAACCCGAATGGCACCACTCACGTCGTGGGTACAGAATGGTAAAAACGTAACGCACAAATGTGAATCATGTCCGGTGTGATTGCTTTTCCAGAACTTACTGCAGCGATCCATTGTAAGCGTAGATGAAGTGTGTGCTGCTCGTCTTCTCTAGGGATGTGTGGTAGCCTTCATCTACCACTAGAAGCCAGGGCCGTGGTGTGTACTGATGCTGCCGTATAATGAGTTGTTTAGCGTGGATTGCTGACTACACTTATGTCAAGTGTTCCGCATACGTGTAGGACAAATATACATGCACTCTGAGAAGCTTTATAATAGGAAACCTACTACATGTCCTATTTTATTGTATTGAATCGTTCCTCATTTTTGTGCCTTTTAAATCTACTGTCATATAATAAATAAGATTCTAATACTCAGTTTTAAAGAAATTTGATTTAATGGAATTAAAAATTGTGATATCTTGACTCTGTCCAGTCATCAGGCCAAGTTCATACATAATAGTGGCCTTGTACTTGACGAAAACTCCTGCACTACAGAATTACGTGTTGGTAGACAATCCGAATACACGGGATGTTTCAGCCTATAAGGCCTTCATCATACTAGCAACACAGATAATCAGTGATGATATCGGTCAAACATGGAACCAATAACTGATAATGATAAAATAGTAGTGATAAGGCCAATAGTGCAAAGAATCAAAGTATGCTAAAATGTAAAACAGCGAGAAAATCTAGAAGTGGCTTTACATAGCTCAAGCCAAACTGCTTAAAGGGAATCTGTCACCCTTTTTTTTTTTTTTTTGACTATGAGCTGCTGGCATTGACATCATGATTCTGTAATGCTGTAGATAAGCCTCCGATGTAACCTGAAAGAGAAGAAAAACACGTTATACTCACCCCGGCGTCCGGTCCGATGGGTGTCACAGTCCGGCTCCTCCCATCTTCATACGCTGCCGTCCTCTTCTTCCCTTCCTGTAGTGGCTCTGGCGCACTGCTCTGCCCTGTTGAGGGCAGAGTCCTGGCACCTGCGCACTGCAGGACTCTGCTCTGCCCTCAATAGGGCAGAGCAGTGTGCCTGCGCCACTACAGGAAGGGAAGAAGAGGGCGGCATCGTATGACGATGGGAGGAGCCGGACTGGACCGCGACACCCATCGGACCGGACCGGACCGCCCCCTCCGGTGAGTATAATCTAACGTGTTTTTCTTCTCTTTCAGGTTACATCGAGGGCTTATCTACAGCATTACAGAATGCTGTAGATAAGCCCCTGATGTCAATGCCGGCAGCTGATAGTCAAAAAAAGGGTGACAGATTCCCTTTAAAGGACATCTGTAGCCTCCTAAGCCGTCTATATGGGCCCGTAGGTCATAGGAAGCTGAAAAAAATGATGCCTTGATATCTGTGATCCGATGTCTTTTTCCAGGTTTTTCTTAAAAAGTAAATGAGTTGTTAAGATCTGTGAGCGGGACATAGATCTTCTCTAATCTGCCTCCAGGGGCATTAACAGTGTGCGACATGGTGATCAGGAGAGCAGACTGTCAATTACATGTCTCACACTAGTAATGTCCCCTTTTAGTTAGTCTGGAGGCAGATTCTCAGAGAAATGTGGAATGGAGGCCCATATTATTTATGATTTGAGCTAAATGTGGGATTTATTAAGTGTTTGTGTGATGCCACCTTCCAATCCACAGGTACTTCCCTCCAGTGAAGACAATCTGGTTAATCCTTTCCATCTCTAAACGTTGACATGCGTCCCCTCAAGAGCCCCAGGTTATGGCTTCAGACATTAAAATATGATGCCTCAAGCACCACTCCAGGTTTTTTTAATTTCAGCTCTGGTTGGCGTCATCAATCTAAGCTACCTACTCTGAGCATTAGGCCTCATACTCTCTGGCGATAAAATTGGACGATTGCAATCCGATTTTTAATCGGATTGCACTCTGACCCATGTTAGTGAATGGGTGACATCTCACTTGCGATTTTCTCAGCCAAAATCGGTCTGAGAAAAAAATCGCAGCATGCTGCGATTTTTGCCAATAGAAGTCAATGAGTGCGATTAAAAAAACGGACCAAAAATGGACCATCCGTTTTTAACGGATACATCACCATTCTGTGGTATAGAACACTGTAAATGGTCCTGTAAATGACTGTAGAAAAAGAGTGGCTGGGAAAAAAACCCAGAAGAAAAACGGATGGAAAAATAAAAAAATCGCAAAGAAATCACATGACACTGGCATAACACTCCATCATTTTTTCCAGTCCAGAAATCGGACCGTTTTTTTTAATCACCAATGGGTATGAGGCCTTAGACTCCCCAGCCACCGTCTTCTGTTATGGGCGCCGCTCTGGTCGCTCTTCTACAGGTTGTGACCTGCTGGATATCTCCACTGTTAGCTGAGCGAGCCGTAAATCGATGCTCAATGTAAGTCAGAGTGCCAGAACAAGACTCTCAAAGATTTTGAGAGCTTTTTACTGTTACCTCTGACATCCGGTAAGGCATTAGCTGCAGTCACAAAATGGCGGAGCAGCGCCGGGAACAGCTGAAGACTGGCTGGTGAGCATAATACTACTGGCAGGGAACTTAGATTAGTTGCACCACTCCGGCACTGAAATAAAAAAATTATGGGTGTGGCGCTTTCAGTGCCGAGTAGAGGTACCCACTGTTAGATTGCGTTTTTTGGGAAGGCATATGCAGATCAACATAGTGTGCATGCTGGGGCTCTGCTCCATTCATTGTCTATGGGACTGCCCATAGCCCAGCACTGTGCTCTGCTTTCTGAAGCAGTCTCATAGATAATAAATGGAGGATAAGTCCAACATGCGCATCTCTGCTCCATTCAAGACAAGGTCATGCATAGTCCACTGTTCGGGATCACTGCAAGTACTGGCAGTCGGTTCCCCAACGATCAGTAACATTTCACTTATTCTATATTGAGCGGATTAATGTTAGATTCTGGGAATACCCCTTTAACCCCTTCACTACCAAGGGTGGTTTGCACGTTAACTACCGGGCCAATTTTTACAATTCTGACCACTGTCCCTTTATGAGGTAATAACTCTGAAACGCTTCCATGGATCCCGGTGATTCTGACATTGTTTTCTCGTGACATATTGTACTTCATGTTTGTGGTAAAATTTTATTCATATAACTTGCGTTTATTTGTGAGAAAAACGGAAATTTGGCGAAAATTTTGAAAATTCCGCAATTTTCCAACTTTGAATTTTTATGCCCTTAAATCACAGAGATATTGCACACAAAAAAGTTAATAAGTAACATTTGCCACATGTTTACTTTACATCAGCACAATTTTGGAACCAAAATTTTTATTTGTTAGTAAGATATAAGGGTTAAAAGTTGACCAGCGATCTCTCATTTTTGCAACACCATTTTATTTTTACGGACCACATCACATTTGAAGCCACTTTGAGGGGTCTATATGATAGAAAATACCCAAAAGTGACACAATTCTAAAAACTGCACCCCTTAAGGTGCTTAAAACCACATTCAAGGAGTTTATTAACCCTTCAGGTGCGTCACAGGAATTTTTTGAATATTTAAAAAAAATTAACATTTAACTTTTTTTCACAAAAAAAATTACTTCAGGTTCAATTTTTTTTATTTTACCAAGTGTAACAGGAGAAATTGGACTGCAAAAATTATTGTGCAATTTGTCCTGAGCACGCTGATACCTGATATGTGGGGGGGAACCACTGTTTCGGCGCATGGCAGAGCTCAGAAGGGAAGGAGCGCCGTTTGACTTTTTCAATGCAAAATTGGCTGAAATTCTGATCGGACGCCATGTCACGTTTGGAGAGCCCCTGATGTACCTAAACAGTGGAAACCCCCCACAAGTGACCCCATTTTTGAAACTAGACCCCCTAAAGAACTTATCTAGATATGTGGTGAGAACTTTAAACCCACAAGGGCTTCACAGAAGTTTATAATGTACAGCGGTACAATTAAAAAATCATATTTTTTCCACAAAATGATCTTTTCACCTCCAATTTTTATTTTCCCAAGGGTAACAGGACCCTAAAAGTTATTGTGCAATTTGTCCTGAGTACGCTGATACCCCATATGTGGGTGTAAATGACTATTTGGGCACATGGCAGAGCTCGGAAGGCAAGCAGCGCCATTTGACTTTTTTGGCTGGAATTGAGATCGGACACCATGTCGCGTTTGGAAAGCCCCTGATGTACCAAAACAGTGGAAACCCCCCACAAATGACCCCATTTTGGAAACTAGACCCCCCAAGGAACTTATCTAGATGTGTGGTGAGAACTTTGAACCCCCAAGTGCTTCACAGAAGTTTATAATGCCCAGGCGTGAAAATAACAAAAAATTTTTTTTACACAAAAATGATATTTTTGCCCCAAAATTTTTATTTTCCTAAGGGCAACAGGAGAAATAGGACCCCAAAAGTTGTTTTGCAAATTGTCCTGAGTAGGCTGATACCCCATATGAGGGGGTAAAACACTGTTTGGGTGCATGGCAGAGCTTGGAAGGGAAGGAGCACCATTTGACTTTTTCAACGCAGAATTGGCTGGAATTGAGATCAGACGCCATGTTGCGTTTGGAGAGCACCTGATGTGCGCAAATAGTGGAAACCCCCAATTCTAACCCTAGCCCTAACCCTATCCCTAATGGGAAAATGGAAATAAATACATTTTTTTAATTTTATTATTTTTCCCTAACTAAGGGGGTGATAACGGGGGGTTTGATTTACTATTTATGGCGGTTTTTATGTTTGGCAGCTGTCGCACGCTAATAGGCGCTTTTTATTGTAAAAATAGTTTTTGCATCACCACATATTGAGAGCTATAATTTTTCCATATTTTGACCCACCGAGTCATGTGAGGTCTTATTTTTTGCGGGACGAGTTGACGCTTTTATTGGTATCATTTTCGGGCACGTGACATTTTTTGATCGCTTTTTATTTCGTTTTTTGGGACGCAGAATGAACAAAAACCAGCGTTTCATGAATTTCTTTTGGGTGGTGCGTTTACGCCGTTCCGGGTGCGGTAAAATTTATAAGGCGGTTTTATTCTTCGGGTCAGTACGGTTACAGCGATACCTCATTTAAGTCTTTTTTTATGTTTTGGCGCTTTTATGCAATGAAAACAATTTTATATAAAAAATAATTATTTTTGCATCACTTTATTCCGCGAGCTATAACTTTTTTTATTTTTTTGCTGATGATGCTGTGTGGCGGCTCGTGTTTTGCAGGACAAGATGACGTTTTCAGCGGTACCATGGATATTTATATGCGTCTTTTTCATCGCGCGTTATTGCACTTTTTGTTCGGCGGTATGATAATAAATCATTATTTTTTGCTTCGTTTTTTATTTTTATTTTTTAAGGGGTTCGCTTAAGGGGTTATTGGGACAGATTTATAGGGCGGGTCGTTACGGATGCGGCGATACCAAATATGTGTACTTTTATTGTTTTTTTTTTTTTTATTTCCAAAAAGTGAATTTATTGGGGAATATTTTTTTATTTTTTTTAAATTTATTTAGCGATTTTTTTTTTTTTTTTTTTTTTTTTTTTTAAATTATTTTTACACTTTTTTTTACATTTTTTTTTTAACTTTATTACAATGTCCCAGGGGGGACATAACTGTCCTGTGACAGATCGCTGATCTGTATAAAAGAAAAAATGGCTGACAGCAACTCATTGATCCAAGAGAGGCACGTTCAAAGTCCAAAGACCCAGTTGGACACAAAATCCAAAAGATGAAGAACAGCATCTCATCCGGGTGAAGAATATATAAACATTTATTGTGCCATGACAAAATGCGACGTTTCGACCATCACATGGTCTTTTTCAAGCGATCTATCACAGGCACTGCACAAGCTTCCTCATGCCTGTGCTTTGCAGGCACTGAGGAAGCCAGCTTCCTGCAGGCCCCCGTCGCCATATTGGATCCGGGGACCTGCAGGAAAGGAGCCCCTGGCAGCAGCGCTGCACATTGCACTGCCGTGGGGGGCTCAGGGAAGCAAGGAGGGAGCCCCCTCCCTGCCGATGCTTCCCTTTAACCCCCGGTACACCGCGATCGTGTTTGATCGCGGTGTGCAAGGGGTTAACGTGTCGGGGGCGGACACATTGTGCCGGGTGTCAGCTATGATAATTAGCTGACACTCGGCCGCGATCAGCGGCGCTCACCACGTGGGCGCCGCTGATCGCGATGACGTAATATTCCGTCCATGGTAATTAGGTCCATGGTCACATGGATGGAATATTACGTCAATTGTAGGTAAGGGGTTAAAAGACTACGTTTGAAATATAGGCCAGGAAAAGACATTGTTTTATACATCAAACATCTCCATATAGCTCAATAAACGCCAAAAGAATTCAGTCAGACCCGAAAGGATCATCATTGCCCTGGTCCCACGTCCATTGCTGTCCTCCGTAGCAGCTGGAGGAAGGTAGCCATCACTTCTGCGGCCGGCATCCTGGGGGCCCTGCAAGGTCATTACATCACAGCACCTAGGACGCCAGCCGCAGAAGTGAAGACTGCCCCTGTCCGGATGACATGGAGGAATGGATGACTGACCATGGCAGTGTGAATCTTTTTGCTGAACTCCATACACACGCGGCTCCACTCCGTACACACACGGCTCAGCTCCGTACACCCCGTACACACGGCTCAGCTCCGTACACCCTGTACACACGGCTCAGCTCCGTACACCCCGTACACACGGCTCCGCTCCGTACACCCCGTACACACCAGGGCTGTGGAGTCGGAGTCGGTGCTCATTTTGGTGGAGTCGGAGTCGGTATAAAATGGACCGACTCCGACTCCTAAAATATATAATAAATTGGGTACAGTAATTCAATGCAGGATGTGCTGAATATTTATTCATAGGAGTTTGGGAAAGTTATGAAATGTCCTATAAATGGCTGTTATATTCCTGATCTAAGGCTACATTCACACACAGCGTTTTTCCTGTGTTTTTTGAGGATACGTTTTTCAGCTGCAAAAGTTGATCATCTTTTTAAAAAACTGCATCACCTGAAAGGTTTTTGAGCTCATAGATAATGTTCTCAATAGCAAAAGCAGATTAGAAATCTGCTCTATCTATCCATTTATCCATATCTGTCTATCCATATCGTATCTGTACCAAAAAGAATGAAAACCAGGTAGTACACCAATATATATTCTGTTCTATCTAAATATCTTGATTATTGGATCATAAAAATGATTAAATGTCTGAGGTTCACATTGTACTACAATAAATTTTTCACTTAAATATAAGCAATATGTGTGGGAGTCGGAGTCGTGGAGTCGGAGTTGGAGTCGGTGTAAGGGAAATTGAGGAGTCGGAGTCGCAGGTTTGGCTTACCGACTCCACAGCCCTGGTACACACGGCTCCGCTCCGTACACCCCGTACACACGGCTCAGCTTCGTACACCCCGTACACACACGGCTCCGCTCCGTACACCCCGTACACACACGGCTCCGCTCCGTACACCCCGTACACACACGGCTCCGCTCCGTACACCCCGTACACACACGGCTCCGCTCCGTACACCCCGTACACACACGGCTCCGCTCCGTACACCCCGTACACACACGGCTCCGCTCCGTACACCCCGTACACACACGGCTCCGCTCCGTACACCCCGTACACACACGGCTCCGCTCCGTACACCCCGTACACACACGGCTCAGCTCCGTACACCCCGTACACACACGGCTCAGCTCCGTACACCCCGTACACACACGGCTCAGCTCCGTACACCCCGTACACACACGGCTCAGCTCCGTACACCCCGTACACACACGGCTCAGCTCCGTACACCCCGTACACACACGGCTCAGCTCCGTACACCCCGTACACACACGGCTCAGCTCCGTACACCCCGTACACACACGGCTCAGCTCTGTACACCCCCCGTACACGCGGCTCAGTTCCGTACACCCCGTACACGCGGCTCATCTCCGTACACCCCCCTGTACACGCGGCTCAGTTCCGCACACCCCGTACACGCGGCTCAGTTCCGTACACCCCGTACACGCGGCTCAGTTCCGTACACCTGGCTCAGTTCCGTACACCTGGCTCAGCTCCGTACACCCGGCTCAGTACAGTACACCCGGCTCAGTACAGTACACGCGGCTCAGCTCCGTACACCTCGTACACACGGTTCAGTTCCGTACACCCGGCTCAGTACAGTACACGCGGCTCAGCTCCGTATACCCCCCGGCTCAGCTCCGTACACACGGCTCAGCTCCGTACACCCCGTACACACGGCTCAGCTCCGTACACCCTGTACACACACGGCTCCGCTCCGTACACCCGGCTCCGCTACGCACACCCCGTACACACGGCTCCGCTCCGTACACCCCGTACACACGGCTCCACTCCGTACACCCCGTACACACGGCTCCGCTCCGTACACCCCGTACACACACGGCTCCGCTCCGTACACCCCGTACACACACGGCTCCGCTCCGTACACCCCGTACACACACGGCTCCGCTCCGTACACCCCGTACACACACGGCTCCGCTCCGTACACCCCGTACACACACGGCTCCGCTCCGTACACCCCGTACACACACGGCTCCGCTCCGTACACCCCGTACACACACGGCTCAGCTCCGTACACCCCGTACACACACGGCTCAGCTCTGTACACCCCCCGTACACGCGGCTCAGTTCCGTACACCCCGTACACGCGGCTCAGTTCCGTACACACGCGGCTCATCTCCGTACACACCCCGTACACGCGGCTCAGTTCCGCACACCCCGTACACGCGGCTCAGTTCCGCACACCCCGTACACGCGTCTCAGTTCCGTACACCCCGTACACGCGGCTCAGTTCCGTACACCTGGCTCAGTTCCGTACACCTGGCTCAGCTCCGTACACACGCGGCTCAGCTCCGTACACCCGGCTCAGTACAGTACACCTCGTACACACGGTTCAGTTCCGTACACCCGGCTCAGTACAGTACACGCGGCTCATCTCCGTACACGCGGCTCAGTTCCGCACACCCCGTACACGCGGCTCAGTTCCGTACACACGGCTCAGATCCGGAAACCCCACACACGCGGCTCAGCTCCGTACACCCGGCTCAGTACAGTACACGCGGCTCAGCTCCGTACACCTTGTACACACGGCTCAGTTCCGTACACCCGGCTCAGTACAGTACACGCGGCTCATCTCCGTACACCCCCCGTACACCCCGCACACGCGGCTCAGCTGCGTAAACCCCGCACACGCGGCTCAGCTCCGCACACGTGGCTCAGCTCCGCACACGCGGCTCAGCTCCGTACACCCCGTACACTCGGCTCAGCTCCGTACACCCCGCACACGCGGCTCAGCTCCGTACACCCCGCACACGCGGCTCAGCTCCGTACACCCCGCACACGCGGCTCAGCTCCGTACACCCCGCACACGCGGCTCAGCTCCGTACACCCCGCACACGCGGCTCAGCTCCGTACACCCCGCACACGCGGCTCAGCTCCGTACACCCCGCACACGCGGCTCAGCTCCGTACACCCCGCACACGCGGCTCAGCTCCGTACACCCCGCACACGCGGCTCAGCTCCGTACACCCCGCACACGCGGCTCAGCTCCGTACACCCCGCACACGCGGCTCAGCTCCGTACACCCCGCACACGCGGCTCAGCTCCGTACACCCCGCACACGCGGCTCAGCTCCGTACACCCCGTACACGCGGCTCAGCTCCGTACACCCCGTACACGCGGCTCAGCTCCGTACACCCGTACACGCGGCTCAGCTCCGTACACCCGGCTCAGCTCCGTACACCCGTACACGCGGCTCAGCTCCGTACACCCGGCTCAGCTCCGTACACCCCACACACGCGGCTCAGCTCCGTACACACACGCGGCTCGGCTCCGTACACCCCACACACGCGGCTCAGCTCCGTACACACACGCGGCTCGGCTCCGTACACACACGCGGCTCGGCTCCGTACACACACGCGGCTCGGCTCCGTACACCCCGTACACACACGCGGCTCAGCTCCGTACACGCGGCTCGGCTCCGTACACCCCGTACACACACGCGGCTCGGCTCCGTACACCCCGTACACACACGCGGCTCCGCTCCGTATACGCGGCTCGGCTCCGTACACACACGCGGCTCGGCTCCGCACACCCCGTACACACACGCGGCTCGGCTCCGTACACCCCGTACACACACGCGGCTCCGCTCCGTACACCCCTTACACACACGCGGCTCCGCTCCGTACACACTGTGAACCCCTCCTGACCCCACACATACACTTCCCCTCATCCAGCACAATGACAAGCAGCACAGCGGAGTCCTGCAGACACTGAGGGCCCTCATCACAGGTCCTGTGCATAGAGAAGAGATTAGAGCGACGCCGCTGCTCCAATACCAGCGCACCGCCGGCTGCCACAGCAACGCGGTCTCAGCCTGCAGTCAGTGCAGTGCCTGAGTCCCGCCCATCCGCCCCGCGCGCGCTGTCTCCGCTCTGTGTGTGGCCGGCCGCTCACACTCTCCTCTCCCGCCCTGGCGTGGCCATTTTGTTTTCTCTCATGTTATGTACGCGCGCTGTGGCTGCGGGGAGGGCGAGCGGCGAGGCCCTGTCTGATGTTAATCAACCAGCCCAGTGGGGCAAATGCCTCTGCCAGCCTGCCCCTGCGTACCAGACAAGGCACACAGAGCCCTCTCAGCTGCCTCCTCCTCATCGAGGTGAGTGTGGCGTGTGTGTGTGTGGAGAGGACCAGTGATGGCGGTGATGGGAGGAGGGAATGATGGAGGTGGTGGAATGGGTAATTTCAACATTTCTACAAGAAGGGGATCATGATGGGGCATATTTCTGCATGAAGCGGATCATGATGGGGCATATTTCTACATGAAGGGGATCATGATGGGGCATATTTCTACATGAAGGGGATCACGATGGGGCATATTTCTGCATGAAGCGGATCATGATGGGGCATATTTCTACATGAAGGGGATCATGATGGGGCATATTTCTACATGAAGGGGATCATGATGGGGCATTTCTACATGAAGGGATCATGATGGGGCATATTTCTGCATGAAGGGGATCATGATGGGGCATATTTCTACATGAAGCAGATCACGATGGGGCATATTTCTGCATGAAGCGGATCATGATGGGGCATATTTCTACATGAAGGGGATCATGATGGGGCATATTTCTACATGAAGGGGATCATGATGGGGCATATTTCTACATGAAGGGGATCATGATGGGGCATTTCTACATGAAGGGATCATGATGGGGCATATTTCTGCATGAAGGGGATCATGATGGGGCATATTTCTACATGAAGCGGATCATGATGGGGCATTTCTACATGAAGGGGATCATGATGGGGCATATTTCTACATGAAGCAGATCATGATGGGGCATTTCTACATGAAGGGGATCATGATGGGGCATATTTCTACATGAAGGGGATCATGATGGGGCATATTTCTACATGAAGGGGATCATGATGGGGCATATTTCTACATGAAGCAGATCATGATGGGGCATTTCTACATGAAGGGGATCATGATGTGGCATATTTCTACATGAAGTGGATCATGATGGGGCATATTTCTGCATGAAGGGGATCATGATGGGGCATATTTCTACATGAAGTGGATCATGATGGGGCATTTCTACATGAAGGGATCATGATGTGGCATATTTCTACATGAAGGGGATCATGATGGGGCATTTCTACATGAAGCAGATCATGGTGGGGCATATTTCTACATGAAGCGGATCATGATGGGGCATATTTCTACATGAAGTGGATCATGATGGGGCATTTCTACATGAAGGGATCATGATGGGGCATATTTCTGCATGAAGGGGATCATGATGGGGCATATTTCTACATGAAGCAGATCATGATGGGGCATTTCTACATGAAGGGGATCATGATGGGGCATATTTCTACATGAAGCGGATCATGATGGGGCATTTCTACATGAAGGGGATCATGATGGGGCATTTCTACATGAAGCAGATCATGATGGGGCATATTTCTACATGAAGTGGATCATGATGGGGCATTTCTACATGAAGGGATCATGATGGGGCATTTCTACATGAAGGGATCATGATGGAGCATATTTCTGCATGAAGGGGATCATGATGGGGCATATTTCTACATGAAGCGGATCATGATGGGGCATTTCTACATGAAGGGGATCATGATGGGGCATATTTCTACATGAAGGGATCATGATGGGGCATATTTCTACATGAAGCGGATCATGATGGGGCATTTCTACATGAAGGGGATCATGATGGGGCATATTTCTACATGAAGGGATCATGATGGGGCATATTTCTACATGAAGGGGATCATGATGGGGCATTTCTACATGAAGGGATCATGATGGGGCATTTCTACATGAAGGGATCATGATGGGGCATATTTCTGCATGAAGGGGATCATGATGGGGCATATTTCTACATGAAGCGGATCATGATGGGGCATTTCTACATGAAGGGGATCATGATGGGGCATATTTCTACATGAAGCGGATCATGATGGGGCATTTCTACATGAAGGGGATCATGATGGGGCATATTTCTACATGAAGGGATCATGATGGGGCATATTTCTACATGAAGCGGATCATGATGGGGCATTTCTACATGAAGGGGATCATGATGGGGCATATTTCTACATGAAGGGATCATGATGGGGCATATTTCTACATGAAGGGGATCATGATGGGGCATATTTCTACATGAAGCGGATCATGATGGGGCATTTCTACATGGAGGGGATCATGATGGGGCATATTTCTACATGAAGGGATCATGATGGGGCATATTTCTGCATGAAGCGGATCATGATGGGGCATATTTCTACATGAAGGGATCACGATGGGGCATATTTCTACATGAAGGGGATCATGATGGGGCATTTCTACATGAAGCAGATCATGATGGGGCATATTTCTGCATGAAGGGGATCATGATGGGGCATATTTCTACATGAAGTGGATCATGATGGGGCATTTATACATGAAGGGATCACGATGGGGCATATTTCAACATGAAGGGGATCATGATGGGGCATTTCTACATGAAGCAGATCATGATGGGGCATTTCTACATGAAGTGGATTATGATGGGGCATATTTCTACATGAAGTGGATCATGATGGGGCATTTCTACATGAAGGGATCATGATGGGGCATATTTCTGCATGAAGGGGATCATGATGGGGCATATTTCTACATGAAGGGATCATGATGGGGCATATTTCTACATGAAGTGGATCACGATGGGGCATATTTCTACATGAAGGGGATCACGATGGGGCATATTTCTACATGAAGGGGATCACGATGGGGCATATTTCTACATGAAGGGGATCACGATGGGGCATATTTCTACATGAAGGGGATCACGATGGGGCATATTTCTACATGAAGGGGATCACGATGGGGCATATTTCTACATGAAGGGGATCACGATGGGGCATATTTCTACATGAAGGGGATCACGATGGGGCATATTTCTACATGAAGGGGATCACGATGGGGCATATTTCTACATGAAGGGGATCACGATGGGGCATATTTCTACATGAAGGGGATAACGATGGGGCATATTTCTACATGAAGGGGATCACGATGGGGCATATTTCTACATGAAGGGGATCACGATGGGGCATATTTCTACATGAAGGGGATCACGATGGGGCATATTTCTACATGAAGGGGATCACGATGGGGCATATTTCTACATGAAGGGGATCACGATGGGGCATATTTCTACATGAAGGGGATCACGATGGGGCATATTTCTACATGAAGGGGATCTTGATGGGGCATATTTCTACATGAAGCGGATCATGATGGGGCATTTCTACATGAAGGGGATCATGATGGGGCATTTCTACATGAAGGGGATCATGATGGGGCATATTTCTACATGAAGGGGATCATGATGGGGCATATTTCTACATGAAGGGGATCACGATGGGGCATATTTCTACATGAAGGAGATCACGATGAGGCATATTTCTACATGAAGGGGATCACGATGGGGCATATTTCTACATGAAGGGGATCATGATGGGGAATATTTCTAGATGAAGGAGATCAGGATGAGAACATAACTACTGGCTATAGGACCATTCTAATTGGGCAGATGATGAGCACAGTAATTAAAAGATAAAGTGTGTACCTGCTCCTAGTTTGGCGGCTGTTAGCAATCTCAGCACCTGAACCGCCAGCGATTTTTTATATAATACTAGATGTGTGCCCGATGCTATCGCAGGGCAGTAAGATCACAATGGGGGCAGCTTTTTGGCGCTGGGGGTGGCGGCTCACCCACTTCCGTGCAGTCCCAACCGGCATGAAAGACGGTGTTTTGCGGCCTGTGCTGGAGATGGTGTGCGGCACCACCAGAGGGTGGCGGCACCCAATCTCCAATACAGGCCTCAAACCGCTGTCTTTCCTGCCAGCTGTGACTGCACGGAGGTGGTTGGGCAGGCAGCGGCGGGATCCGGCGCGTGTAGTCAGGGGGTGGGTCCTGGCAGGGGGTCCGGCGGCGGCATCCCTCTCATTACTCCCCCCTCATTACACCCTCTCATTTTACCCCCTTCATTACACCCCTCTCGTTATACCCCCTTGTTACACCACTTTCACAGCCTCGTGATTGCAGCTGTGGCCTGTATCTGAGAGGCATCGCTTGGGTGTACCAAAATGGCGGTCGGCGTACTTCCGGTGCGGCGCGATGGATTGTGGGATTCGAGGGCATCCAGACTGAAGTGGATGACAGACAATTTAAGGCAATTATATATATGTATATATAATTATATATATTTTGTCAAATGTGGAGCCGCAGCAAATATTTATATTTTTTCAGATCACGGTGAAGCCTCCTTGCCTGCCATTCTTGTCAGGTGCTATCCACAAGCCAGCCATCTCCATGCCAGGATTCAGAAGTCAGCAGCTGCCAGATACAGTAAGTGTTATCACATTTTTGTGACTGTGGCTAGAGATAACAGATATTCACACTGTGAAATATAGCAGTGGATTTGAATCTGCTTGCCTTCTATGCTAAAATCTATCTATCTATCTAATATTCTACATTTTTTTCCCATAAAGATCAATCCAATTGCTGTGTCTGGAAAGGGCAGTGTGAGGGGCTCAGTTTCGGTGTGTAATAAGCACGCATGAGCTTGGAGCCCCCCTGCTGAAAAGAAGAGAAGACTGCAAAGGTAAGTTTAAAATCAATGAATTGTTTTCATAATAGAATTGATCATCAGGGTTTAGGGACGGCAAGCGCTGTACAGGGAAGAGAGTTGGCAGCTGCGGACTCTCCTATGCAGCGCTGCTGAGTAGTTCTCATTGACTTTGAATGAGGGCAGCGCTGCAGTACCTTGAGACGGCCACTACACATTTTTCATCAGACAAAATAGCCCTGGTGGCACTTCATCATAAATAACTGGGTTTTAGGTTGCAGTTTCGGCACGGTCTCAGAAAGTTTTGCCATCACTGACCTAGGACATCTGACAGACAAGCGCGGCCCATAGGCCTTATGTACTAAATCTGTCTAGCAGAAGAGCAGGCCTGGTTGTCCATAGCAACCAGTGGGAACGCTGCTTTCACTTTCTAAACTGCTGTGGACAAATAAAAGCTTCACTGTGATTGGTTACAGAAGGCAACAAATGACTGACTGCCATCTCGCGCTACAGGGATGAGGACGGATTAGTCCTTGGAGTAATCTTAATAGAATGTGCTGCTATAAGAATGACTGTATTAACAATCCACTTTAAACATTAATTTAATATGGCGGGAGGGGATACACTAAATGAATGTTCTAAAATCAATATAACATGAAAAAATGAAAGTAATTGAGGCAGATTTATGAAATTGTGTTGGCCATTTCAACCAATCACAGCGCGGCTTTCATTTTTCAAGAGGAGAGTACTTACATCAGCATCGGCACCCCTCACCTCACACGCCCCCTGGAAGAAGCGAGTAGCGAAATGGCGCCCATCCGGGGGTGAGGGAAGTGCAGTCCGGGGCCACACAGAGTCTTATATCATCCCTGGAATGGCACAGCTAATTGCACGGCGCACCACAACTCTGCTAACCAGGTAAAGAAAGCTAGAACATGTGCACATTATTGATAGAAACTGGCATTTTGCAGCAAAGGTTTCATTCAACATGGGACTTGATAGTTTTGTAAATTTTTCCCCCTATTACATTGTCATCTTAAGTCACTTTCTTCAACCTTTAATTTAGATCTATAGACAGTACATTGGTTGAGTCATTGCATCAAATCTGAATTCTATCCCCAGTGAATTCGGTAATGGAGGCCTTTTTAATTTTAACGAAGAAAAAGCTTAAGGGAATTTTAACAATTATTTTGAGCTGATCATTAAGTCCTTAGCATATGTTGCTTTTGCGTTTTTTGCCATATTTCTCTCTTTTTTTTTTTTCTGGGCTTCCATCTGAAGCCTTGAAAAACAGGATTAAGCTGGATCCCCTAATGTGCCATTACCTGTAAGAGGCAGACAGTGTAAAGGCCCCTTTACATTTAGCGATGCACCAGCGATCCGACCCGGTCAGGATCGCTAGTGCATCGCTAAATGATTGCAAGTGAGCCTTCACACCTGAAGATCTCACAGCGATGCAGCAGCGATGCAGCGCACGATACTCACCTTTCACACACAGCGATCCAGACGTCCTCCCGCCCGCCTCCATGCGTCGCACGTCGGCGCCAGCAGGAAGCTGACGACGAGAAATGGAGCCGGACATTCTTGCGCATTCAGCGATGGACAGCGGGGGAGCTGGTCGGAGGTAAGTATCACACAGCGATATCACACAGCGATATCGCTATAACGTCACCGATTTTCGCTAGCGATATCGCTATGTGTAAAACCCCCTTTAGACCTCCCTTCACACGTCCATTTTGTATGACTGTATGCGGTCCATTTTTTAAGGAACACAAATATGGACACATACACCCATTGTATTTATTAGTGGTGCTCACGTTAGGCTTTTAACACGGACTTTGTGTCAGTGTGAAAAACCTGCAGCCATGTCAGGTTTTTTTGCACAGCACAGATAAAATACGTGCTGCATACTGATGACACATCAGCGTGACACATAGCGGCCCCTGGAAAGAAGTAGTACAATTCGCGCTGATCCCAGGCACAGGGTGGTGAAGGCAGCTCTGGTCATTGTCGCCTGGATTCCCTGTGATCAGCGCGATCAGGCGACAATGATGGAAGTTGTGTTCAGCGCCCGTTATGTACATCTTGGGTAAAATTAGGAATTGCATTGCTTAAAAATAGTGTGGTCTCCTGCGTAATTTTCATAACCAGCAGAAGGAAAGAACACAACTGGGGGCTGATGTTACTTATATGGGAAAAGGGACAATATCCAAAAAGGTTTCCCGGCTATTAATAACTGCTCACAGCTGTTTGCTTGGCCTTTACTGGTTAGCTTATGGGGGCCCCTCCAAAATATGACTCCCTATAAATTCAAATCAGCAAAGGCTACACAGACAGGCAGCACCTGATTTTTGATCCGTGTATCGATATATTGTCTCATACTCACTTGTGAGAGACTTGCACAAGAATCGTGCGCGTCTCTCGCAAGTGAGTATGAGCCCATATATCGATACACGGATCAAAAATCAGACAAGTCTCCGATATTTTCCATGGTCCACTCGGTTTGCGGTAAAACTCAGATCTGTGAACAGCCCCATCATAGGTACGAGTGCGTTACGTGAAAAAAAAAAAAAAACCCCGGTTCGCACTCATGCGAGAGAAACTGACGTGTGAATGAGCCCCGACTCTGCGCTGTGGTACTTTATTTTAGTTGTCAACGGGCAAAACTACATGAGGGCAACAACAAAGTGTGTGAGACCCTTCAGCTACAAATCAGTCACCTCAGGAGTGTTCAAGGGTCAGAGAATCGCAAGGAAAATGCCTGGAGACTCAGAAGTGTAGAAATGGCCGTCTTACCTGTTGTGGCGCAGTAGCCTAGCTACTGGGGGAGGCAGAGGGGGCCGTTGTCATGGCCCCGTCACATGAAGGGGCCACCGGGAGCCTGGGCCACTTTTACCTTGAGGCTGCGTCTGAGGTGTTAGGGAGAGAGCAGCAAAATGTCGGCTCCCCTGTCTGACAGACTCCTCAGTGGCGGCAGAGCCTCAGTCCCTGCGGTGTATGCTGCTCTCTGAGGACTGACTGGGCCGTTATTAGTTTATTTACAGACATCCATCCTGTACAATATCAGGACTGAAAATTCAAATGTACGACATAAGTGTAGTAGCATATAAAGGGATTTTAACTAACTAAGTCCAGGTCTATATCTAATATGTAATACAGCAACGTTAAATATTATATAATCAACGAATATATAAGACACTGCAGAATAAAGGATATTACAGAAATAAGGCACAAGGATGTAGAAAAACAGGAGAACTCATCATGTTACCTTGGCAGCTGTAGTGTCAGAAATAAGGCACTGGTAAAGAATGTAGATCCCTTTAGGATGTCCCCAGGTGCTACAGGTAATAGTATATGCATTAATAGATATAAAAAGCTCACAAGAAAAGCAGAGTAGGACTAGGTATTAAGGGTGTGGAATATACCTGGTATGTATGCATAAGGGTGAACAAGGGCTGCAATGGCTGTCATAAATTGCTTTCAACCTATATAAATCGAATGGCACCATATGTAAAAGGTCCCTAACACAGTGGCAAAAAGGGTATATCGTATAGTGTACAATTACCTGGGAGGTAGTCGGGGTTAATGTAAGGATGGCACGGAGGCGGCGCTCCTGTGCCCTGACCTGTCCGCTGGATGAGCTAGTGAGAGACTGAGGGGCACATCCGGGCTTAAGAACAGCGCTGTGTACCGCCGGACCGGAAGTGCGTCATCTGGCCCGGAAGTGACACAGCGCTGTAGTGCACAGTGTAACCGGCGGTCGCCACATTTGTTACTGGTATCGCCAGGAAGAATCGGGCGTATTAAAGGCCATAGTTGCAAGACCACATAGCGTAGCCGCGCATGCGCGGTAGTTGCGGCAGTCGCCATGTTAGTTCCTGGTATTGTCAGGAAGAGGAGGGAGTGTTTAAGGCCACAGCTGCAAGAGCACATAGCGAAGATTAGTGATGGCCAGAGAGGCTAACAGGCAAAGGGCACAGGCATGTTGTGCAATATCAGGGCAAGCATGAATTCTTTTAATAAAGAAATAAAAACCAAGGGGCAGCAATCAATCCTGGAGAGGATGCAAATAAGAATCGGGCTTGCAGGGCACATGAATTGAAGGACTGGCATAGTACGAAAAGCTGGAGTAAATCTAATGTCATTAAACGGAGAATGTAGTTAGTAATGTGAAAATACAGAAAACTAGAGAGAAATAAAAATAAAATTATTTGGAAATAAATAAATGAACGAAAATTAAAAAATGAAAAAATAACAGAAAAATTAAGTATGAAAATAATGAAAAATTATGATAAAATCTAGATAGGATGTTGTTTGAAAGTGGCACAAGGATATTATGAACCAGTAAAATAAAGAATCATAAATTTATTGCAACATGATAAATGGAAAAGGATGAAAAATAATGAAAAAAAAAAAAAAAAAATTTAGAAAAATAAAAATAAACAGGTATTGGAGTATGGTACAACTTACCAATTATTGAAGGCCGTCAACGTGTCTGTAAGAACATGATAATATTAGTTATAGGAGAGAAATAATTTCCCTATTTAAGCCCTTTGGGGATAAGGTATCCAACTTATGGATCCAGTACGTTTCTCTTAAGGTACTGTCACACTTAGCGATGTACCAGCGATCCCGACCAGCGATATGACGCAGTCAGGATCTCTGGTACATCGCTAAGTGGTCGCTAGTGAGCTGCCACATAGGCAGATCTCACCAGCGACATCGCAGGGGACGGGGGTCTCTACTTACCTGTCACACCAGGCGATCCTGCGTCCTCCCGCCCGGCTCCACGCGTCACTCGTCCTCACAGCAGGAAGCGCAGCAGGAAGCTGACGACGAGAAGCGGTCCTGAACGTTCTCGCGCGATCAGCGATAACCAGCGGGGGAGCCGGTCGTAGGTAAGTATCAGACACAGAGATGTCGCTAGCAATATCGCTATAACGTCACTAGTTATAGCGATATTGCTAGCGATATCTCTTAGTGTGACAGGCCCTTTAATTTCAATAATCGGATATGGTTGCCTCCCCTCCTAGGTTTAGGTACCTATTCAATTATCTGATATTTCAGTTGTGCAACTGTATGTTTGTATCTGATAAAGTGATCATGTAGGGGTAACCAAGTTTTTCCACAACGTATGGTAGATTTGTGGCTTGTGATCCTGTCTTTAACGTGTGTTGTCTCACCCACGTACAGAAGGCCGCAGGGACGTTTGATTACATAGATCACAAAATTTGAGTCACAGGTGTGATAACCCTGGATTGGAAATGACTTCCCTATACGTGGGTGGGTGACTGTATCGGACTTGATGATGTTCGAGCAAGAAGCGCAATTGAGACAGAGAAAGGTACCCTGTCTACGTGTGGCAAGACAGCGTTGGGTAGAAGTGGGGAGTTTGCTCCCAATGTCGACCCGTATCAGCTTATCTTTAATGTTAGGAGCTCTCCTGTTGCACATTAAGGCAGGGGTGGTAAACGCCTGGATGTTAGGGTATGCCTTTGAAAGTAGTGACCAATGTTTACGGATAATGGAATGGACCTTGGGCATTAAGGGGTGATGGGTATGTACAAAGAGGACCCTTTCCCTGTTGGAGATAGCTAGATCTGAGACCGGTGGGTTCAAGATTCATGTTTTCTCCAGGGCTGTGTGTTACATCACCTGCTGCCACGCTCCCCGCTGCTCCTCCTGTGCCGCTCGTGGCCGCGTCCTCTGCTCCGCCTCACGAGCGCCGGCGCGCTCTCCTCTCCCGGCGCGCTCCCGGTAGGCGCGCGCATCCTCCTGCGTCCTCTCCTCCGCCGCCGCTGCCGGCCTTCCGTGCCCGCCGGGTGCGCCTGCGCACTGCGCGCCACTAATCCTGCTTTCACTGCTCCACCCCCTGTCCCCTCCTGACCCGGAAGCGCTGCTTGCCGCCCTATATCTAGCAGTTCCGCCTCCTGCTCGGTGCCTGACTATCCATTGTGCCTAGCACGGCTTATTCAGGTCCCCTCTGCTCTGCACTTCTCCTGCCTAGCGCCTTGTCCTGTTTCCTCTGTGCCCAGTCTCCCCTTGTGATTGCTCCTTCTGTTTTGTTTCCCTAGTGTCTGCTTCGTCACCGGTCTCCAGCTCCCGCCGCAGGGCCTACCTCTGTCTGCCTGGATCCGTACCTGCCTAACCTAACCTTGTGGCTATCCCTGTTTTCTCCCTACTGTGTCCCCGGGTACCAGCTTCCGCGGCGATAGTCTCTCCGAGGCTTGTCCCAGACGCTCCCTGTATAGGGGGTGGTCCACTTGGCCAGCTCGCCTCGAGGAGGTTCGTCGTCGCGGTCCTGCGGGTTCACTTCCGGTTCCCCTCAGTTCCCCAGCATAACAGTATAGTCAGGCCATGGACCCCGCTGGTGCTCCGACCCCAACCCAAAAAGAGCTCCTATTCTTAAGGGAGAATCAGGCAAGGATAATGTCCTTCCTTAAATCCATGGAGACCCGCTTGTCATCTCTACAGGCCTCTGATCCTGGGACCGCCTCCCAGCTGGGCAGTCTCCAACAGGAGCTGGCTCAGCAGCGAGACACCCAGGCCCATATATTGAATTATATGGCTTCCATAGATAATCGTCTCCTTGCCCTGCAGTCTGTTGCCTCGACTCCGGCCCAGGCGGCGGTATCCCATCCGCCGCCCCGTTTGGCAAAACCCCCGCGTTATAGTGGCGATTCTAAGTCGTGCAGGGGTTTTTTGAATCAGTGTCAGCTCCATTTTGAGCTATTGCCTCTACAGTACCCCACCGACAGAGCCAAGGTGGCCTTTGTCGTGTCCCATTTGGAGGGTGAGGCTTTAGCCTGGGTAAACCCCCTTTGGGAGCGTGATGACCCCTTGGTCTCCCAACTCTCCACCTTCCTTGACTCTTTTCGCAAGGTGTTCGACGAGCCGGGTCGCGTAGCCTCTGCTACCGAGTCACTTTTTAACCTGCAACAGGGCTCGCTCTCCGTGGGTCAATACGCCATTCGCTTCCGTACCCTGGCCTCCGAGGTTGGATGGAACAATGAGGCCTTGGTAGGAGCTTTTTGGCGGGGCCTCTCAGGTCGAATTAAAGATGAATTAGCAGGACGGGACACTCCAACCTCGTTGGAGGATCTAATTTCCCTGGCTATACGCATCGACTTGCGCTTCCAGGAGCGTTCTCGAGAGGCCGCCAGGGATAGGAGGTTTCCTCGTGTTCCAACCGCTGCCCGCAGCCCACCTCGCTCACGCCCTGCCCTGGCGTCGGCATCCCCCGCACCTGAGCCTATGCAAATAGATCGCCTCAAGCCAGTGGAGCAACGCCGCCAGGAGAGGATCACTCAGGGTCTTTGCCTGTATTGTGGGAGTGCATCACACTTCTTGCGTTCCTGCCCTGTGCGTCCGGGAAACGCCTCCGCCTAGGACAGGTAAGAGAGGCCTCCCTAGGTACCAACGACTCCTCTCTACCCTTGACTCTTTCTGTTCTCTTGCACCTTGGTTCCAAGCGTTTCTCCGAGTGGGCTTACATAGATTCAGGTGCGGCTGGAAATTTCATTCAGCTTGAGGCAGTCAGGAGGCTTCGTATTCCGGTCAGATCCCTGGAGACTCCTCGGCAGATTGCATCGGTTGACGGCCAACCCCTGCGGGTGTCCGTTACACAGGTCACCGAAGAATTGGACCTTCAGATCGGCGCCTTGCATCTGGAGAGGATTGCCTTCTATGTGCTGCCGACCCTATCACACACTATCCTGTTGGGTCTTCCTTGGCTAAGAAAACACGAGCCAACCTTGGACTGGCGGTCTGGTGACGTCGTACGGTGGGGACAGTTCTGTCACAGAGGGTGTTTGCTTTCCGTCCAGCCAAGAGACTCCTCTCGGCCAACTTCGGTATCTCCAGATTTACCTTCGGCCTATTGGGCCTATGCGGATGTCTTCAGTAAGAAAGAGGCAGAGGCCCTGCCCCCTCACCGTTCCTACGACTGTCCCATCGATCTCGTTCCCGACTCTACTCCTCCCCGAGGTCGGATTTATCCGCTGTCACCATCAGAGACCCAAGCCATGTCCGAATATGTTCAAGAAAACTTGGCCAAAGGCTTCATTCGCCCGTCTTCCTCGCCCGCGGGTGCGGGTTTTTTCTTCGTCAAGAAGAAGGACGGAACCCTGCGTCCCTGTATTGACTATCGGGGACTCAACGATATTACAATTAAAAACAAATATCCGCTTCCTCTCATCCCGGAACTGTTTGATCGTCTCCGAGGGGCGCAAATCTTTACCAAATTGGATTTGCGGGGAGCCTACAACCTAATCCGCATCCGTTCCGGAGATGAGTGGAAAACGGCTTTCAACACCCGCGATGGCCACTATGAATATCTGGTTATGCCCTTTGGTTTATGCAATGCACCCGCCGTGTTTCAAGAATTCGTCAATGATGTCTTCCGGGACCTTCTCTATTCTTGTGTGGTGGTGTACCTGGATGATATTCTGGTATTTTCCTCGGACCTGTCTTCTCACAGAAAGGACGTCCGTCAAGTCTTGTCGCGCCTAAGAGAGCATCGTCTCTATGCCAAACTTGAAAAATGCGCCTTTGAACAGTCTTCTCTACCGTTTTTGGGCTACATCATTTCTAGTACCGGTCTACGGATGGATCCGGGAAAATTGTCGGCCGTACTAAACTGGCCGCGTCCCCAGGGAGTGAAGGCCATCCAACGATTCCTGGGGTTCGCCAATTACTACCGGCAGTTTATTCCACACTTTTCCTCCCTGACCAGCCCTATCTCCGCTCTGATCCGTAAGGGGGCTAATCCCCACTTCTGGTCTCCTGAGGCCGAAGACGCATTCCGCTCCCTGAAACAAGCTTTTGCAACGGCTCCCGTACTCCATCGCCCAGAGGTCAACAAACCCTTCACTCTGGAAGTAGATGCCTCTGCCATCGGAGCCGGTGCAGTTCTCTCCCAGACGGCACCCTCTTGTCGATTGGTCACCTGTGGCTTCTTTTCTAAGTCCTTCTCCACCCCGGAGAGAAACTATACCATTGGCGATAGAGAACTGCTCGCCATCAAGTTGGCCTTGGAGGAATGGCGGTACCTCCTCGAGGGAGCGGTCCACCCCGTCAGGATCTACACTGACCACAAGAACCTGGCGTACATCCGGACTGCGCAAAGACTCAATCCCCGTCAAGCCAGGTGGTCTCTGTTCTTCGCTCGGTTCGATTTCGAACTCCATTTTCGCCCCGGCGATAAGAACCTCAAGGCAGATGCCCTATCCAGGTCCTTTTTGGTTACCGACTGTGACGAAGAGCTTTCGCACATCGTGGATCCTAGCAAGGTCATGGTGGTTGCTCCTGTAAACCTAACTTCATTGCCGCCGGGTAAGACGTTTGTTCAAGAGAACAATAGGAGGCGAGTCTTACAGTGGGGTCATACCTCCAAACTAGCTGGCCACGGTGGTCTCAAGAAAACCCTCGCCTTCGTCTCTCGTTATTACTGGTGGACCTCTCTTGCTCAAGATACCCGAAGTTTTGTCGCTTCTTGTCCGTCTTGTGCCAGGAATAAAGTTCCCCGACACTTACCCGCTGGTCTTCTTCACCCGCTCCCGGTTCCTTCGGCTCCCTGGCAGCACATCGCGTTGGATTTTATTACCGATCTACCTCGGTCTTCGGGTCACACGGTCATCCTCGTGGTTGTGGATCGATTCTCCAAAATGGCACATTTCATCTCCCTGCCTGGGTTGCCCTCCGCTCCTGAACTGGCGAGAATCTTCATTTCCCATGTCTTCCGGATTCACGGTTTTCCTCAGCATATCGTTTCGGATAGAGGAGTTCAGTTCACTTCACACTTCTGGCGAGCCCTGTGTAAACGCATGGATGTCACTTTGGACTTCTCCTCGGCCTACCATCCTCAAACTAATGGTCAGGCTGAGCGCACGAACCAGATTTTGATAAACTATCTTCGCCACTTCTCCAACGCCCACCACAACGACTGGTCCCACCTGCTTCCGTGGGCCGAATTTGCCTACAACAACCACATCAACGAGTCTACGTCTAAGTCTCCTTTCTTCATCGTCTACGGGCAACATCCCAGTGTACCTCTGCCGGTACCCCCTGTCTCGGGTGTGCCGGCAGCCGATCTTCTGACCGAGAAGTTCTCCAGGGTCTGGCAGGAAACCAAGTCTGCACTCGAGTTAGCGCAGGATAGAATGAAGAGACACGCAGACAAAAGGCGTCTGGATTCTCCGTTGTACCATCCCGGAGATAAAGTGTGGCTGTCCTCCAAGTTTGTTCGCCTCAAGGTCCCCTCATATAAGCTAGGCCCTCGGTATATCGGGCCTTTTGAGGTCATGGCTCGCATTAATAACGTTGCCTACAAACTAAAACTTCCCGCCTCACTGCGAATCCCCAATTCTTTTCACGTGTCCCTCCTGAAACCTGTCATTTTTAACCAGTTTCATGCCTCTGTTGGTCATTCTCCCCAGCCAGTCTCTGGCCAGGATGTCTTTGAGGTCCAGGACATCCTGGCCGTAAAGAGATCCAGAGGGAAGACCCTCTTCTTAGTTGATTGGAAAGGTTTTGGTCCCGAGGAGAGGTCTTGGGAACCCCGGCAAAACATCCAGGCTCCCCGCATTCTTGCCAGGTTCCTTGCCAGTCTCAAGAAGAGGGGGCGTAAAGAGGGGGGTACTGTTACATCACCTGCTGCCACGCTCCCCGCTGCTCCTCCTGTGCCGCTCGTGGCCGCGTCCTCTGCTCCGCCTCACGAGCGTCGGCGCGCTCTCCTCTCCCGGCGCGCTCCCGGTAGGCGCGCGCATCCTCCTGCGTCCTCTCCTCCGCCGCCGCTGCCGGCCTTCCGTGCCCGCCGGGTGCGCCTGCGCACTGCGCGCCACTAATCCTGCTTTCACTGCTCCACCCCCTGTCCCCTCCTGACCCGGAAGCGCTGCTTGCCGCCCTATATCTAGCAGTTCCGCCTCCTGCTCGGTGCCTGACTATCCATTGTGCCTAGCACGGCTTATTCAGGTCCCCTCTGCTCTGCACTTCTCCTGCCTAGCGCCTTGTCCTGTTTCCTCTGTGCCCAGTCTCCCCTTGTGATTGCTCCTTCTGTTTTGTTTCCCTAGTGTCTGCTTCGTCACCGGTCTCCAGCTCCCGCCGCAGGGCCTACCTCTGTCTGCCTGGATCCGTACCTGCCTAACCTAACCTTGTGGCTATCCCTGTTTTCTCCCTACTGTGTCCCCGGGTACCAGCTTCCGCGGCGATAGTCTCTCCGAGGCTTGTCCCAGACGCTCCCTGTATAGGGGGTGGTCCACTTGGCCAGCTCGCCTCGAGGAGGTTCGTCGTCGCGGTCCTGCGGGTTCACTTCCGGTTCCCCTCAGTTCCCCAGCATAACACTGTGGAGTCGGTAAGCCAAACCCCCGACTCCTCAATTTCCCTTACACCGACTCCGACTTTCCGACTCCCACATATATTGCTTATATTTAAGTGAAAAATTTATTGTAGTACAATGTGAACATCAGACATTGAATCATTTTTATGATACAATAATCAAGATATTTAGATAGAACATATATATTTATTGGAATACAACTTTAGAACACAAAAAACTGTAATAAATTGTAAATATGTTTGTCGATTACATATATATCTATTATTTATATACAGTGCCGGCAAAAAAAATCTTTACACTTGCGCAGCAAAAAAACACTTTACATATAAAATCCACATCATAATTTCACTTTTAAAAAGTGTACACAATGGGGGAGATAATAAAAAAACTGTCTAATATTAAAGCTGGCTTTGTTGCAAATATCATCCAATCAACGCTCAGTTTTCACTTCTCTGGTAAAGCGAAAGCTGCACTCTGGTTGTTATGTGCAGCTCAGCCAGTTTTGCTATTAGGCAGTCTTTTATTATCTCCCTCAGTTTTTTATTATCTCCCACAATGGGTTGAAAGAAGCTTAAAATGGAAGAGAAATCCCATGCCTTGGCTGTGCTCGAGAAGGGGGATTCGGTGATTGCTGTAGCTAGAGATCTGGGAGTGTCAAGAGAAGCAATTTATCAACTGAAGCGGTCGGCGGCATCATTGCCTCCTGGGATGGTACCGCAGAGGAAGTCAGGCTCTGGCGCACCTAAGAAGACTTCACCAAGGACTGATAAGCTTCTGAGGCGTGAAGTGATGTCACATCCTTCTATAACTGCTGTTGAACTAAAAAACAAGTACCCTATGCTCCTCCAGAACATCGAAACTAGGACAATTCGTCACTGCCTGCAGAAGGACCTGGGTCTACCAAGTTACCGTGCCGCAAAGAAGCCCCTGCTCACAGCAGCAATGAAGAAGAAAAGGCTTGCCTTTTGTAAGAAATATCAAGATTGGATATCTGAAGAGTGGAAGAAAGTGATGTTTAGTGATGAGAGCACTTTCAAGCTGGTCAGGGGAGGCTCAAAGGTTGTGCGTCGTCCGAGTACCATGTCACTGTATGACCCAAAATATGCAGTTAAGACTGTTAAACACTCTGACAGTGTGATGGTGTGGGCTGCATTCAGTGGAAGCATGGGCAGGGCAGGTTTGTACTTCCTTCCCAAGAATGTAACTATGAAAGCAAGCAATTATATTACTGTTTTGGAAGAACACATGCTTACTTTTTGGGTCATACATCAGCGTGATTACTTTATGCATGATGGAGCCCCTATCCACAAAGCCAAGGCCGTGAGAAAGTTTCTCAGTGACCATAACATTAACATTTTAGAGTGGCCAGGTAATTCCCCTGACCTTAACCCCATAGAAAATGCCTGGAATTTAATGAAAAACAGGGTTCAAGAGACACGACCCAGCAACATCAACAATCTAAAGGAGGTGCTGAAGACACTGTGGGTAAACATGGACTCCGCATACTTAGCCAGCCTTGCTGAATCCATGCCTAAATGACTGCAGATGGTGATAAAATGTAAGGGTGACATGACAAAATACTAATTGTAATAAAATATCCACAATAAAACACTTGAATCCACTTGAATATTAAGATTTTGTGGCTTAATTGAACTTGTAAAGATTTTTTTTGCCGGCACTGTAACACTATGTAATAAACTATGTAAGTGGCAAAAAACAGTTTTCAACAAAAACATACTAAATAACATTTGTGCAGTCTATGAATTTGTTCTAAGAAATAGAATTGCCTCCATCAGATCCTCCTTCATAGATGACCTCAAATCTGACCTAATAATTTTAAAGCCAGAGAAACAACCTCTCTGCACTAACTTGGGTTGGAGGCAAAGCAGTAACCACATGGGCAACATTTCTAACAATTTCCGTGTGTAAAGGAATTGCCTCGTGCACAGTCAGTTTTGATGAATGGTTGAATTTTTCTATTTCTTTGAGAGCAAGTGAAACATTTTGCTGAAATATGGTCAATCTGCTTGCTATAGGAGACGGAGTGAAATCTTTTTCCTTGCGGCAACGCTTTGCCTGCTCTACGTCATCCAAATACTTATCAAAGTCAAACTCCTCATCTGATGAGGATGAAGATATGGCAGCAGCAGCACTGTCAGGACCCAAGTTCTCTTGCGCCTGGCAGTCCTCCTGTAGGCCACTCATCCTAACTGCTACCTCAGTCAGTGCTTCTTTTCCTTTAGTAAGCTGTTGATCATCAAGCAGTTTACAATGACTTGAGTCCACATAAACAGCTGCCAGAAAATTTTTATTTTCCAATAGCTGTGTCTCCCTCCATTTCATTGAAGCAGCAATGCCATCTGCGATTAAACCTCCTCTTTGTGACAGGCAAAATAGCAAGTTCTTCCACTCCCTTATGAAAATGCCAGGAGTTAAATCCTCAGCTTGTAATTGTTTAGTCACGGTAAATGGGTGATTAAGCAATTCCTTCCATTCAGCCACCTGTGTCCATTGACCTTCATTTAGGGTTACCTAAGGATTCGCCATATCTATAAGAAACGGTTTTAGTTCAAGCAATCGCGCAATCATTCAATAAGTGCTGCCCCACCGAGTGGCTTGATAGACAATTGCCCCTTTCCCAGCACGTCTCTTCAAGATGGAATCAATTTTAGGGGTTCTGGCAGCAATAACCAATTTCCTCACTTTTCCAATCAGATTTCCATCATGTCCCTCTTGCAGACTATCTCTTATTGCCAGCTGCAGCGTGTGCACAACTTTCTCACTTTCTCCAGCTCGGGGCCCAGGAATCGGATCCTGTGCAGGGCAGGACAGAGGATGGGAGATTGCCCCCTGCAGTCTGGAGCTGGTGCAGGACGGGAACAATGTAGCATACAAGTGAGTTTTGATAGGTGCGTTCCCCTGCTTCTAGGAGGGGGCAGCTGCCCCTCACTGGCTACGGCCATGATTCACACACAGCGTTTTTTTTTTTGAATCAGATCTTTTTTATTAAACATTCAGGAATCAATACAGAAAGAATATGACATCTTATATAGCTAGTAAAATTTACATTGAGAGCAAATATTATTTAAAGGGTAAAACTCTTCCTGTGTAAGAATAAATAAAAAGAAGAAATCTCAAAACACAGATATTTGCATAAAATTGAGCCTATAAACAACATGGCTCCACAAATAAACAAAAATCAAAATTATACATCAGTGCCTCATTTCAGTGGGAAAACCATCCCCGCCAGCCGCGCCACTCCGCATCATATTTCGCCCCCCCCCGCCCCCCACGGATATCAGGTCCAATCCACCCCAGCTCCCTCCCACCGCGCCACTCAAAATCTACTTCGCCACAAAGGGCACTAGACTTTATTTTCACCCCCCAAGCATCCCCTCATCGCAAGCACAACAGCAACTGGTCCAACATCGCATCCCGTACCAGTGCGCCCGAGGGGAGACCCGGTGACTCCATCCATGGCTGCCAAATTTTGTAAAACTTTCTTAATGCATTTCTTTTTAAATAAGCCCCCCTTTCCAATCTGATGACATTATTTAGTTTATTTTTAAGCTCTGACAATGTTGGTGGCATAGGATCCAACCAATGATATGCAAGTATCTTTCTTGCCTGATACAGGATGCGTGCTATTCCCAGGGCCACTGCAGAGTCCGGGTCAACCCCCTCCTCCCACAAATTCAACAAACATAGACGAGGTGACGGTCGTATTGTGATATGGTATACTTGGGCTATGAGTCCCAGGGTCTGCCTCCAGAAATCCCCAATGTGCCCGCACTCCCACATAACATGCATCAAGTGGGCATCATCCTGCCCACACCTAACACATTGTGTATTGGGCCTAAGTCCCATTTTAAATAATAAGCTGGGTGTTTTATATACCCTGTGAATGAGATATATTTGCGAAAGCCGTTGGCACTCAGAAACCGCCATTTTAGGGACCTGTTCTAGAATATCGGACCACTGGTCCTCCGTCAGGGGGCCAACGTCCCGTTCCCACTTATTCTTAGCAGCAGTCAGTGGATATGTCTCCAGATGGGCAGGTAATAATCTTTTATATAATTCAGAGATAAGTCCCCTAGAAGACTCAGATGTAAGTAGCATATGTAGTGTTTGATTATGTGTCACTATCACCGGATTTGTCCTTCTCTGTTTTTCCAATGCATGTCTTAGCTGTAAGTACTGATAAAAGAAGACGTGCGGGAGGTGAAATTCTGTTCTCAATTGTTCAAAACTCTTAAGAGTATTATTTTGCAAAATTTGTGACACCAGATAAATCCCTTTATCTTCCCATCTTCCGAACCCCACCAGCTTTTTGATCTCTTGCAAATCCGGATTTCGCCACAATGGCCACAATTCCGTAGGCCCATTTATCTTCAAAAGAGACTTACCCCTATCCCACACCTTGAAAATCATAGCCAACGTGGGGTATCGTGCCCCATTTATCTTCCCACCTCCAACCGGCACCCTGGATATTTCCATACCGATCCTTCCCTCACAATATCACCACCATTGTCACACGCCCCGTCTCTACCCCAACCCTTAAGATGTTGCATCTGGGAGGCTATAAAGTATATGAATGGGTTTGGCACCGCCAATCCTCCCTCCTCCTTCCCTCGCTGCAGTATCTCCAAACGAATCCTAGCCTGTTTTTTCTTCCAAATTAATTCCCGGAATAATGTATTTATTTTTGCAAAAAAGTCCCTACAGATCCACACCGGAGAATTATGTATCAAATATAATAATTGTGGCATCATTACCATTTTGATTAAGTTAGATCTACCAATATTCGACAACGGCAGGCGACACCAAGTATGTACTTTTGCTCTAAATCGCTGCAACAGGGGCTCCAGATTCAGAGCCCGAAAATCCTTCGGGGCAGGACTAACAATTATACCCAGATACCTAAACCTCCGAACTACAGGGACCGGTATCTGCAAATCTGAGAAATCCGCCGGGAGAGGGTCTATCGGCATTAAAGCTGATTTGGACCAATTAATCCGAAGACCAGACCTCAGCCCAAATTCTCGAATGACCTCCATTGCCGGCAAAATCGAGGAATGTACCTTATCTAAATATAGAAGTAAATCATCCGCGTACAATGATATCCTCAACTCCACAGTTCCACATCTGAATCCCATTATTTCTCTGGACTTCCGAATTGCAACTGCCAATGGCTCCACCGCAGTAGCAAATAGCAAGGGCGAGAGCGGGCACCCCTGTCTAGTACCTCTCCCAAGAGGAAAAGACTCAGAGACCCTGCCATTAGCCCCAACCTTCGCCACCGGCGAGCCATACAACAGCCTCACCCAATTTATAAATCTGTGTCCAAAGCCCATTTTCCGAAGTACCGCCCACAAAAAACCCCACTCCAAACTATCGAACGCCTTAGCGGCGTCTAAGGACAAAATTGCTCTTCCCCCCAACTCCCCAGAACTATGTTGAATCCCCAAGTATAGTTTCCTAAGGTTCATAGATGTGGCTCTGCCTGGGATAAATCCCGTCTGATCCTTCTGTATAACAGATGAGATAACTCGGGACATCCTATTGGCGAGTACCTTGGCCAATAATTTAACATCTGTTGATAATAGGGAAATCGGGCGATATGAATCCGGAACCTCTGGATCCTTTCCGGGCTTTAATATTAAAACTATCAAAGCTTCCCTCATAGATGGCGGGAGGACCCTCTGCCTTTCAGCCTCTTCAAATACCTTAAGTAGCTTAGGTAGCAGTAAGGGTGCATAGGTTTTGTAAAACTCGCCAGGCAGGCCATCCATTCCTGGAGCCTTTTCATTTTGCATCTGACCAAGCGCCTCCTCCAACTCCTCCAACAGGATGTCCCGATCCAATGAATCCCTATCGCTATCAGCCAATGCAGGGAGAGAGAGAGCATCCAGGTACTGCTCAATCTCAGTCTCCGTGAGACTGCAATCTGATGTGTATAGTCGCATATAATACCTCCTTATCTCACTCACTATGTCCGCACTGTCTGTCACAGGACCACCCGAGTCCGTTTTTAGCCTATTGATATATGAAGATCCGTCCTGTGCTCTAATGACCGTGGCCAATAAATGTCCTACTCCCTCCCCCTCTATAAAATATTTTTGTTTGAGGAAATAACGTTTATTTGCTGCCGCCGACATGAGGTTTTCCCTGAGCGACCCCTGTGCCTTCTCCAAAGCTTTTTTAGTTTCCTCTGTCGGGTTGAGTATCACCGCAGCCTCCGCAACAGACACCTCCTGGATCAGACTCTGGGTGTAGCGTCTATTTTGGCTTTTCCGTGTGCATATTTCTCTAATATATAAGCCCCTGACATAGGCTTTCATGGAATCCCAGACTATGTGTGATGATGCAGAGTACTCATTAAGTTGAAAATATTCTAGAATGGCATCATGCAAAGATCCCCCTATAAGCTGGATCCAGAAGGGATTAAGCTTCCAGATAGGTCTAGATAGGGTGAGGGGGTGTCCCCATGAAAGTGTGACATGTAGCGGCGAGTGATCAGATACACTTCTAGGCAGGTAGGCCACCCCTCGTACATATGGGGTCATGAGTGTATTCCCAATGGCCAGGTCTATCCGTGACATAGCGTGGTGGGAGCTAGAGTAGCAGGAAAACTGTCTGGCTGTGGGGTTTTGGACACGCCAAAGATCTACCATACCCAGCTCCACTAACGTTCTAGCAAATGAGGTTGAGGCTGCATCCTCTGATATGTTTCCCGAATGCAACTTATCCAAATAGGGATGCAAATATGTATTAAAATCTCCTATTAGAAGAGTCGGCGCAGGGGGAAAGGAACCCAAAATAGACAAGATTCTTTTTACTGGTTCGACTGAATAGGGCGGGGGGATGTATATGGCAACCAAAATAAATTGTATACCGTATAACGTGCAAAGCAAACATACAAATCTGCCCCCAGGGTCAACCACTGATTTAGTACATGAGAAGGGGATGGACCTGTGCACCAGCACACTGACACCCCGCGCATGGGTCGAGTACGTGGAATGATATTCATGTGAAACCCATCCCTTTCTTAGCCAATGAATATTATCTTTCACCATGTGGGTCTCAGACATACACAGGATAGCCGGGAGAAATTTCTGCATATTAGTAAATATAGCACATCTCTTATTTGCATCCCCGAGCCCCCTAACATTCCACGCTACAATATTAAGTGATATCGCCATAAGAGCAGACTAAAAAATGAGAAATCGGAACATACTCCACTCCCGAGGGAGAGAGGCAATCTCCACCATCCCTCGGTACAATGAATTGGGCGACACGGCTGACGCACATCACATCCCACAGAACAATTAGGGAATACAACAACAAACGAAAAAAACAAAGGAGGGAGAGGGAGCACCGCACACCAGTGTACAGCGCCCCTACCCCCAAACACAAGTGTAACTTGCACATTTCTCTCAAATAGAGAGAATCAGGGCTAGAAAACTCGCCCAGAGTCCATGCAGGGAGAAGGGTCCACAGCTTGTCACTGTAACGAGTGTCCACAGCAATCCGGTCAGCTCCCGCCCTGAATCCGAAATGGAATGAACAGTAGTAATTATACCAGCATAGCGTCCTAGACAAAAAGGAGTAACAACACCTGGTGGCGAAAAAAGGGAGAACTTCAAGTATTCTTCCTCCTCATGGACCTCTCATTAATATCCAGCCAGGACAGCGCCATTCCCGCCGTATCAAAAAAGTGCGTTTCTCCATTCACATCAATCCGCAGTCTAGCAGGGTACATCATGGAATATGTCACCTGTAAGTCACGTAGGCGTTTTTTAATCTCAATAAATTGCGCCCTTTTACGCTGCACCTCCAGGGAAAAATCAGGGAAAATGGAGACTTTCCTCCCATTAATAGCAAGTTCCTTAATGTCTCTGGATCTGCGCAGGATAGCATCTCTATCTTTAAAGTGTAGGAGCTTAAGCAAGATGGGACGCGGGGGTGCTCCCGGCGGGGGGGCACGCGTAGGGACCCTGTGTGCTCTCTCAATAGTAAAGAATGGGGACAAAACATCTTTACCAAAGGTGTCCATTAGCCATTTTTCAAAAAAGCCAAGTGAGTCAGTCCCCTCCGTCCTCTCCGGAACCCCCACCAGTCGCAGATTACTTCTACGGGAGCGGTTCTCTAAATCATCCACCTTGTTCAGCAGTATTGTAATATTTTGCGTGGCTTTTCCCAGCTCCCGTGTTATTGGTGGCAATTTATCCTCCGTCGCACCAACACGCTCCTCCAGTTCCCCCACCCTGGCAGTCACCCCTCGCAGCTCTTGTTTAATACAGGCCATGTCCTTGGTGACAATCTCCATTTGATTACTTAGAGTGGCCAGTGTGGTATTGCAGGAGTTAATTGCTGCGAGGATTTCTCCCAGTGTGGGCTCAGCAGTCACAGACTCCGGCTGCTCCCCATCCCCCACTCCTTCCTCCTCCAGCACAGGCCCCTGTGTCTGCACATGTTGGGCTGAAGGGGGGCCCAGTTTACTCACTGTTCCCTCCCTGGAGAGATGATCCTCCAGCTCCACGCTGCATCCAGCGTCTGCCTCAGTCTGTGCACTGGGCGATCGAGCAGCAGCAGGAGGCACCCTTGCATATCGTTCCAGCCTGCCAGCAGCTCCCATCGCTCCACTACCAGCCGACTTGTTGTTTGCTGGTGCCATCCTGGATGTAGCAGAGGCGCGCCCCGGCGTCTCCTTATCTTTTTTACTGCTGCGGTTCGACATGGCCCAAGGATCCTCCGCTGTCTAAACGCCCAGGGAGATATTGCAGCCCTCCAGGTCAGTGGGACTCGTCAGCAGTGCCAGTAATCAGGATTTATTGTCGGATCCGGGCAGGAGCTCTCTCACTCCACGTCCTCCCTACATGAGGTCCAGGCCACGCCCCCACACACAGCGTTTTTGCGGATCCGTTTTTTGCAGTAAAATGCAGTGACTCTGGGCATCCCAGCAAAGTCAGTGGGTTTCAAGATATGACATTCAGACACATTGTTTTGTGAGGATCTGTTTTTGGGCTGAATGAGCATGTCAGTTTGTGTGGCGTTTTTCTAATCTGCTTTTGCTATTGAAAACATTATCTATGAGCTCAAAAACCTTTCAGGTGATGCGGTTTTTTAAAAAGGTGATCTGCTTTTGCAGCTGAAAAATGTATCCTCAAAAAAACGCAGCAAAACCGGTGTGTGTGTGTGAATGTAGCCTTAGATCAGGAATAGAACAGCCGTTTATAGGACATTTCATAACTTTCCCAAATTCCTATGAAAAAAATATTCAGCACATTCTGCATTGAACTACTGTACCCAAAGTATTATATATTTTAGGATTCGGAGTCGGTCCATTTTATACTGACTCCGACTCCACCAAAATGAGCTCCGACTCCACAGCCCTGGTTTTCTCATGTTCAAGCAGTGTAGATGGATAATTTCTCTCCTTAATTTTGGATGTCATCTCGTCCAAACGGATCGGAAGTAGATCCGGGTTGGTAACTATTCTAGAAACTTGTGTAAATTGTGACCTTGGGAGGCTATTTTTGGTAGATCTTGGATGGCTACTAGAATAGTGTAAAAGGCTGTTACAGTCCGTTGGTTTGGTGTATAAGTCGGTTGTAATGTTAGGCCTGTTTCACACTTCAGTTTTTTGTGTCAGTTAAAATCCGCCAAAAGGGCGGAAAAGCGAATCCGTTGGTAACTGATGTGAACGGATGCCACAGGATCCGTTTTTTGACTGATCCGCGAGAGATTTTTTTTTTCCCTTCTCTGGCCGCCAGAAATGGATTTTGACTGATGGTCAAAAACGGAAGTGTGAAACAGGCCTTACCTTGAGAATCTTTCTGTACCATGGTGTCTAGAAATAGAATGCAGTGGGCATCATAGTGGATAGTAAACTGTAAATCTGGATCTAACGAGTTCAAGTAGGTGTGAAAGGATTCACTAAATCATCCCAGACAGATGTCTGTCCACCCTATTACTATTAGTTTGATCAGATATGTAGGCAGCCTCCGAATCTTTCAGATGTCGCTCCATCTCATCATCCTCCCCCGATGTCACTCGTTTAATGTAAGAGATCTTAGAGGATAAACAACCCCTCAGATAGGCCTGAAGAGTGTCCCAAAATGTATTTAATTGTCAAAATTTAAATGTCAATTGACATTTCGGGGTTCAGGGTGGGACGAGCCGAAGCAACGCAACTGATCTATCGTTCTATCGGGCGATTTTATCAACTTCAGCCAAAAAGGGTTCAATTTCCACGTTATCCTATTGTTCAATGGTCCGTATTTAAGTTTAAGAATAACTGAACTATGGTCTGAAATCCCCCTACTGCCATGTTCAATATCATCCACCCATATCGCCAGGCTGCTGGAACCAAAAATTTAATCTATACGAGACAGGGAGCGTTTAGTGGAAGAATGGCAAGTATACTCCCTCGTCTCAGGATGGCGTACACTCTGTACTCCATCACCTAATCTCAATTTATCATGATGATTATTCATGACCAAATTAAAATCTCCCATACAAATGACTTGTGCATCTGGATAATTCAGGGCGAAACTCAATGCGTTCTGGATAATTGACATATTGGCCGGGGGGGGGGGGGGGGTTGTAGATACACAGAATAACATATTTCTCAGAGTTGATCAGCGCATGTACAAACACAAACCGGCCCTCAGGATCTTTCCGGGCCTCCCTGGTTTCCCACCGAACATCTTTATGTATTAACAGTGAAACCCCCTTTGAATAGCTGGTGTGGAAAGCATGTATAAACCATTGTACCCACGGTTTCTGCACGCACCGAACTGTATCTCTGGTCAGGTGCGTCTCAACCAGAGCCGCAATGTGAGGGCGATATTGTCTAATTTGTGAGAATACCTTGATTTTCTTTCGGGGGTTTTTTCCAGGTCATACAAATCAACTCAGAGCCCATTTCCACCTATCCGGATATGTTGCATAGTGGTGCCCAAGCAGAATTCAGAGATATCCCCTAGATAACAAAGTTGGCATCGGCTGCGGCATATACCTAAGTAACTATAAAACCTAAAACCTTTGAAAAAGAAAAAACAGAACAAGAACTTAGTAATATAGGAGCACAGTCTCATGCCCCCATCAAAAAATAAGCAAGGGGATACCATCACTGAGCACAGTGTCCGGTATTGTTGGTAACTGGGTACTCGCTGAGAGATCACCAATTAGACCTTTAACTGAAAGGATCCGAATTAACAGCCGTCACATTAGGATTCCTTTGCAGGGGATCCCCCATGGGACCGCAGCCATTCAGTCGCCTCCACTGTATCCGTGAAGAACACGGAGGTACCTCCATGAACAACCCGAAGCCGGGCCGGATATATCATTGAGTACACAATGTTTCTTTCCCTGAGCCGTTTCTTAACCTCGATGAATTGTGCCTGCTGCTTCTGCAGTTCCATGGAAAAGTCCGGAAAGATGGAGATCACAGCACTATTAAACTTAATGGGACTTTTTAGCAGGGCTGTGGAGTCGGTAAGCCACAGTTGCGACTCCGACATTTTATCAGGCTCCGACTCCGGCTCCGGCTCCGACTCCGGCTCCGACTCCTTCATAAATGGCCAATTCATAACAACAAATTTACTGTTGTAAAATATTAAACATCGTGCTTATTCAGTTTCTCACCATCATATAAGTAATCAGACCACTTAGAGCAAAAACTACATTTATTAGAATACAATTAGAATATAGCAAATAACTTTTATAAACTTTTCTAAACTAAGTAAATATGCAATAAACACTTTTATGCAGTTAATAAGAAGAAATCTATAAATTTGTCCTCAGAAAAAGTATTTCCTCTGTCAGATCCTCCTTCATGGATGCCCTCAAATCTGATCTAATTATTTTGAGAGCAGAGAACAACCTCTCTACACTAACTTGTGTTGGTGGCAAAGCAGTAACCACTCGGGCAACATCTCTGACAATGTCAGGATACAGAGGAATCGCTTGTTGCACTGTTATTTTTGATGAACGGTCAAATTTCTCAATTTCTTTTAGTGCACATGAAAAATTCTGCTGAAATGTACTGGCTGTGTTCCTTGATGGGGATGACTCTTCTTCTATGCGGGAATGCTTTGCACGGTCCTTGTGATCCAAATATTTTTCGAAATTAAATTCTTCATCAGTTGATGAGGATGAAGATGTGGCAGGACGACCAAATTCTTCTTGTTCCTCCTGACTGTTCTGCAACCCTTTCATCCTTACTGCTATTTCAAACAGCTTCTTTTCCTTTACTTAGCTGTTGATCATCTAGAAGAATCCGATGCATTGGGTCTACATAAACAGCTGCCAAAAGAATGTTATTTTGTAATAGTAGCTCCTCTCTCCGTTTCATTGATGTAGCAATGCCACTTGCAATTAACCCTCCTCTTTGGGACAGGCGAAACATCAGGTTCTTCCACTCCTTTAAGAAAATACCTGGAGTTAAGTCCTCTGCTTGTAATTTTTTAGTCACTGTAAATGGGTGCTCTAGCAATTTTTCCAGCTCAGTCACCTGATTCCACTGACTTTCATTTAGCGTCAGTTGAGGGTTAGCCATGTCTACAAGAAAGGTTTTCAGTTCAACCAAGCGCTGAATCATTAAGTAAGTACTGCCCCATCGTGTGGCTTGATCAATAATTGCCCCTTTTCCAGCATGTCTCTTCAAAATTGAGTCAACTTTAGGGGTTCTGGCAACAGTAGCCAATTTTCTCACCTTGCCAATCAGTGCAGCAGCATGTCCTTCTTGCAGACTGTCTCTTATAGCCAGCTGTAGCGTATGCACAAAACAGCGCATGTGATGAATGAAAGAACATATTGACACAGTTTCAACAAGATCATCTAAACTATCATGTTGCTGTTCATCTGAAGCAACTTCAGTTTGCTCCTCAGTTACAATACTGTGTTCCTCTATTTCAAACATTTCTGTGTCTGTGGACCCAGAATGTTCTTCTAGCTGCTGGTCACCATCATTACTCTCATTCATTAGCTTAATAGTACTTATCATATTTGAAGCATTATCAGTTACGACAGAAAGAACTTGCTCTTTTTTAAGTTCATAGTCTTGCAGAACCTTTTCCACCAAGACCTGGAGAAACTCACTGGTGTGATGAGCTTTGGTGTCTTTTACTGCCAATGTCTTGGTAACTATTTCATTTTTGTCACAAACAAATCGGACATTGATGGCAAAATAGTTCACTCTGTGACGTGTGCAGGCATCCATTTTAAGAAACAGAAAGCGTCCCTTGAGAGTTTTTTTAAGTTCTTCCTTTTGATTAAAAGTTTCTTCGATTACTAATTTTCTAATACTCTCTCTCTCCAGAGAAACACCAAGCTTGCGGGCCATTTCCCCATTCAGACACATAAAAGCTGGTCGTGAAAATAATGAAATAGGCACACTATCCTTTACAACAAGCTCTATGATCTGTTTTTTAAATGTATCTACTGTCATTGTCACAGTAACTTTGTCACTGACAAAATATCTTGCAACTGATGGCTGCAAAGTTCTCTGCTCCTTTGTTTGGCTGGAAGAGCTGGGCACTGGTTCATTGGTTTGGATGCAGTCTTTCTCATCCACTGCTTTCAGTACTTCTGGATGAAAGCGCTGTAAATGTCTCTTTAGATTAGAAGCTCTGGTAGGAGCATTTTTATCTTTGCCTGAATATGCACTCATCTTGGCTTCACAGCATTTGTTTTCGTCTGGATCATTTGTCATACACTGACAGACATAATGTTTTCTATCTTGAGTGATGGTGAAATGTTCAAATACAGCTGATTTAATGTGATGCTTCTTTGACATTCTCAGGTTTTTAATTCTGCATTCACAATCCAAATGACAATTGTTTTTCCTAAAAACAATTGTACAAAATTATTGCCATGTCGTACAACTGATATAGTGGTCAGTAATACTGTTATGATTCCTCATGTACTCACAGTTAACTGATGCAAAGTTTGTTGAAAGGATAATACTTCTTAGGCTGGAGTCACACTAACCTGCGCAAAATACGCTCCGTATTTTACATGCGTAATACGGATCAATGACCCCTAAACTGCTCCGTAGGTCATCCGTAAGCAAGGTGTGGTCGCGTATTTTGCGCATGTGTGCATCCGTATGTAATCCGTGTGGCATCCGTATGCAATCCGTATGGCGAGATTTTCTCGCAGCCTTGCAAAATGGACATTTAACGGTTTTGAGGCCTGCAAACAATTTAAATCATTAGCCTGCACCCTATTTAGACACTCAGAAACAGGTGGCTGCCTACATTCTGTACATTTCTCATCTTGCTTTCACGAGGTGTGTTGGTGTTCTTTGTGCAGCATGGCCGAGGGTCTGACATTCAATACAACCGAGCAGGTTCTCTTTACCTGGCTTTTGTCACGGCGCTTTGGCCAACCATATCCTGTGATAGTGGATCCGCGGAGGAGGAGACGCATGTGGGTACATCCACTTTTGAGGCAACGACTCACAAGAGGTCATTTTCACCGCCTCTATTCGTCTCTGCGGGAGCATCCGGAAAAATTTTACCAGTACTGTCGAATGAGCATTTCCACATTTGATCGCCTCTTGGAGACAGCGCGCCCTGGGATCACCTTTCAGGACACTAGGATGCGCCAAGCCATATCTGCAGAGGAGCGACTTCTACTCACAATACGGTATGTACTCCACGACCACATTCTCTATGTTCATAATGTGTGTGTTAATTTATGTTTTTTGGCCTTCTTGGACAAAGTTTAATACCCTCATCTTCCTCAAAATATGTTTCACCTGACACAGCAGAATGTTACATCTAATATGTACTGCATATCACTTAGTCATTGTGCCACCAAATATGTGTGTGTTCTTCTCTATCATTCCCTACCAAGTTTGGTCGGCATGTAACTGATTTTTTTTTACTTTACCCATTCTAACCTGTACTATTTCTGTTGTTCTACAGCTTCCTGTCCACTGGCCTGTCTTATGCCGCCCTCCACCATGAGTTTCTCATTGGAAAGTCAACCATTTCAGGCATAGTGAGGTCTACATGTGCAGAAATCTGGACAAAACTCCATCAGGTGGTCCTACCCGAGCCCAGGATGGAAGACTGGTTAAGGATTTCAAGGGACTTTGAGGAGGACTGCCAGTTTCCAAATTGTATTGGGGCCCTGGATGGCAAACATATCAGGGTGCGTAAGCCGCCGAACTCAGGCTCCCAATTCTTCAATTATAAGCAATACTTTTCTGTTGTATTGTTGGCTCTGGTAGACCCTCAATACAAGTTTATAATTGTTGACATTGGGGCCTATGGAAGGACGGGAGACTCTAGAGTCTTCAATACTTCCATAATGGGTCGGCGGCTACGCACCAACCAGTTGGATCTCCCACCACCACGCCAGCTACCAGGCTCCCCCGAACAATCAGTCCCTTATGTCCTTGTGGCAGATGAGGCCTTTCAGTTATCACGTAATGTCATGAGGCCATATCTCCGGCGCAACCTTGACCACAGGCGCAGAATTTTTAACTTGCGCCTATCACGTGCTAGGCGACTGGTGGAGTGTTCCTTTGGGATTCTTTGTGCCAAATGGCGGGTACTCCAGTCTGCCATTCAGTTGAGTGAGCAAAATGTGAATGAAGTTGTGAAAGCCTGTGTTGTTCTGCATAACTTCACCAGGATACATGATTGTTCCTCCTCTGATGGTGTTGTGCGTAGGCCGGACAATGTGCGCAGGGTGAGACCACCTATCATCCCTCAACATAGACCGCTCTCTGACCTCAAAGTGCGTGATATATTCACGAATTACTTTATCTCACCTGAGGGGGCAACTTCTTGGCAAGAGAATGCTGTGTCTATGTTATAATTTTTTTTTTTCAAAGTGTGTCTAAATATATATTACTCAAGCCTTTTTATGATTCTATGAGTGTTTCTTTGCATTGGTTGGTGTCTGTTAGTAAGTTGTGAGGGATAGTGAGAAATCACACAGAGACGTTAACTATAGTAGACAAATTTTTAGTTTTGCCTTTTTTTTTTTGGGTTTTGCTTAAAGGCAAACATAATTTTGCCATAACACAAATTTGGCAATGGCCAAAATGACCCTTTGGGCCTTCTTTAACTTGGTGTAACATTAACATTACAGAAAAAAACTGCAACGACCATTATGCAATAACAACATTGCTGCATGCCTACATTAACCTTGATTAGGCAACAAAGGGTGAGCTCCATCACCAAAATAAAGTCAATAAGATAACACTCACATTTCCTCATAATGTTTTCCAATCAGAGAAAGCTTCCACCATGACAGGCAAGGCTACCTCACATCTTTCACACAGATATTACCTGTCTGTAGAACAGACAATATTTAAGCATGCTATACTGGAAAGGATGAAAATACAAAACTCACTTGTTAAGACATAGAGAGAGCGTTATATTCTGTATGCTGGTCGCCTCAAATTGTTTTACTAGAGAATGCTAATAACAAAGTTGACTACTTAACTAAAGGCAAGCACGCCTTTCCTATGCATTAGCAAGTGATTAGTGTATTTTCATCCTTTCAGGTAACAGTATAGCGCATTTAAATCTTCTCTTTTATACACACATGTAATATCTGTGTGAAAGGCGTGAGGTAGCGTTGCCTGTCATGATGGATTGTTTCATATGTTTGGAAAACATTGTTTAAAAATGTGAGTGTTAAATTATGTTCTAAATGTTGGTGAAGGAGAACACCTGTTTTTTTGTCTAGATTAGAAGCACCAGTTATCTGTTACTGGACATCTCCAAACTTTTGATTCATAAATCCTCATATGTAGGGGAAAGGGAACGGGGAGGAACAGCCTGTGGGTGCTCCTGGGCCTGTTGGTGATACTGGCCAGAGTAATAATGATGATGGTGAGGGGCTTCTTGTTGGCTCTGGTAGGCCCGTGGCTCATACCCACCAAGATAGCCAGATCGTCCCCAACCAGGTTGGGACCAGCCTCCAACACTGGGTGGGTACAAGTGGCCATATTGGTGGGGTTGGCTTGATGAAGACATTTGGGGCTGCGGAATAGAAGGATGGGTAGGGGGAGGAAGGGGTTGAGGTGTTGGCCCACGTATTAGGGGCTGCTCAGACCCTGCTTGAGCAAGCATCTGTGTGGATGGTCTCATGCGCATTAAATTTCTTGGTGAGAGCTGCCACCTCTCCAGAAATTCAAACACCTCATATGAGGTATTGGGGGGGGTGCTTGCATCAAGCAGGATCTGAATACACCCCCTAATATGGAGCCTGACCTCACGGGTAAGGGCACGGAGATAAAGGGTGAGGCTACGTGCATAGGCCTCCTCACCATCATCTGTAGTGACTCTGGACAAGTAATTCAGCACCCCAGTGTCCACATTGGTCCTGCTCTCTTGAATGGTGACCTGGCGCCTTCTTCTTATTCGCCTTGATGCTAGAGCAGCCTGTGGGGAGGGCCTGATCTGGGCAGTTGGGCTGCTGCTCAAGTTGCCCATCTCTTCCAGGATGGGTGAGGTTGCAGCTGCAGACCGCCCTGGTGGTGTGTTGCGTAGGGCAGCCATTGTGTGTTCTGGTGATGCCTCCTCTTCAGCCATCCTTCTTGTAGGGGGAGAAGATGGGCCAGCCACCTCATCCCCTACAGGATCTATAATGGGCTCTGCCTCTGAGGCCGTTCCTCGATCCGTAAGGTTGGATTGAGTTCTGTTATGAAATAGAACAGGGGCAAAAATACATCAATATTTTTGTCCCTGTAAAGTATTTGTGTAATGTTTTTGTGTCATGTGGTGTGAGGTATGTACTTACGGTCTCAGAGCCAGAATTGGGGCGAGGAAGTTCAGCTGGTCATAGTATATATATTTGTGCTTGACATGGCCAGCATCCCCACTCCTGGACCGCTGCTGGCGTTCCCGGCGGTACTGGTCCCGGATGCTTCTCCACCGTTTCATCACATCTTCCACTGCAATGTGACAGGAAAGATTGTCAAAATCAGATATTTGAGAGGTCACATTTTCAAACAGTAGTCTAGGCATGGGGCCTTATAGGGTGTGCGTTCTACCCATGGTGGCATATGTAATTGTGCCGATACCCAGGGTCTCATTAGCTCCCCTGAAACTAATTTTAGTGGCTAGGAGGATGAGGAGCTTGTGGCCTAACCCCTAATTATGGCTGTGTGAAGCCACGTGTCACATCCTAATGTAACGGCCTCATGAGGCTAATAAAAGTACATGCACAGGAAGGGGGGGGGGCTGATTGTAGATTCCTTTTATAGTGCGCGCTAACGTTAATTATATTTTTATGGTTGCACTTACGAATTTTATGCTGCTCATCACGTGGTCTGTCACCAAAGTCATGGTACATCTGGCGACAGATGCGCCTCCATGACGCCTCCTTTCTTGTGCGGTTCGCATAGTTTGCGTCGCGTGGGTCCCATATTTCTGGACGCTCCTGCACCAGCACAATTAGCATCTCTACATTAATATATGTGGACGCCATGCTGCTGCTGTACTCCGTGGAGGCGTACTTCCTGGATGTCTGGAGCGCTTTTTGACCTCATTTGCATGTCTAGGCTTCCTGATGATGGATTGGCCCATTTCCTGTTCACCAGCCAAAAGACCTGCGTATTGCTCGCAGGTCACACGTGTGTTCCGTGTGTAATGCGTATTTTTTGCGCACCCATAGACTTGCATTGGCGTACTACGGGCGTAGTACGCTGACAATCGCAGCATGCTGCGAGTGGCATGGAGCGTAGGATACGGAGGAGAAAAATACGGCTGGTGCGAGTGACCCCATAGAAAATCATTTGTCCGTGTCTAATGCGTGCTTTTAGCGCCTCTCACTCTCCCGTATTCCTCGCCAGTGTGACTCCGGCCTTACAGTCTTCCTCTTCTGAGTAGCAGGCAGCTGTGAGATGCTTGGAAGACGCACACCTAGTATGATCTAGTCTAGAGGAGGAGCTTTGAAAGAATTTGCAACACATTTTCACTTTCATTTTCATACATTGTAAGTAGGGGGGTTGGGGCAGCATGAGGTTAACCAAGTATAAGATTAGATAAGGGCAGTGGAGAACAGTGACACATAAGAAGTAAGAAATGTCTCTATCTCCAGCAGAACTGCTTATCACTGTTGTTCATAGTTTGATAGAACATATATATTTGAGTAACATTTATAAAATTCATATGAAAGTTCAATTATGAAATATTAATACATTTTTTTTAAAGCTGGAGTCGGTACATTTCTACCGACTCCGACTCCAACCAAAACTAACTCCGACTCCACGACTCCGACTCCACAGCCCTGCTTTTTAGTCGTGCAAGACGCAGAATGGTATCTCTGTCCTTACAATTAAGGAGGCGTGCTAGGAAAGGCCGAGGAGGGGCCCCCGGAGGCAGGTGTTTTGTAGGGACCCTATGAGCTCTTTCAATAGCGAACACTGAAGAGAATTCTCCCAGGGAGGCCTTAAGCCAATCTTCTAGAAACTGCTCAGGATGCTGACCTTCCGAGCGCTCAGGCAGACCAATGATGCGGATATTATTCCAACGTATTCTGTTTTCCAAGTCGTCCGCCTTCTGCTTCCAAGCATTCATAGAGCCCGCCACTTTCGTTAATTTGGCCTCCATAGGTGTAATGGTATCCTCCACCCTGGACACCCTCGTCTCCACCTCCGAAATGCGTCCCTTCATGGCCTGCATATCTTGACGGAGTCTCCCCACCTCTGTGTAAACATCCTCAATTTTCTCAGTCATGGATGTCCTGGTTAGGGAGATAGCCTGCATCAATTGCTCAGACGCCTGTTTAAGGCTCAATTCCTCCTGCTCCATCTCCTCCTCACCCCCAGAAGGACGATTTTTACGTTGAGCTTGAGAGGAAGTATTTTTATGAGGTCGTGCACTTTCAGAAGGATCAGGTCTTGCAAACTCTTTTAGTTTTTCCGCTTCTCCTGACCCCTTAAAACAACTCATGGTTATCTGCAGTGTGATCCAGTGAGATAGCTAGAGGTGTATGTTTCAGATATTTCCCACCACAGATGGCAAACACAGCAGGGCTATTAATAGATGATTATAGCTCAGGCCACAGAAAGGAGGCCACGTGAAATTGTGTGGACAGTGACCAGCACTATGCCAATGAAGTTCCTTGCGGCCAGGGGAGGGAGAGGGGTCCCCACAGAGACAGCAGCAGTGGGGGGGAGGGTGTTCAGAGCCTCCCACAGTAATGGCGCCAGCCGGTGCAGTGATTAATTAATGGAGGGGAAAGATCACGCAGGGCCCAATCTTTCAGGGCACTCACCGTGTGTCCCCTCTAGTCTGCCAGCCTATATCCTCGTGGAGGATCAGCCGCCTGCTCCGGTCTCCCTGGCCATCCACTCACAAAAGCTGCTCCACGTCCCCCTGCGGAGGTCCAGGGGGATCTTAATGTCCAGGGGGGGTCCAGACAGTCCCAAATATATCGTGAAAAAGGGGTCCAGAGTCCAGGATACTGCAGGATTCTGAGGTGCTCTCCCATCAAGCGTCCTCTCTCGCTCGCTACATAGCCACGCCCCCCCCCGCTGCATAACTTGATGGCGTTTCAGATACGATATCTGTTTGTGCCGAGGATGATGGCCTGTCTTCCAAACCATCCGGTGATGAGAATATATGTTCCTCCAGCTCCTCTCCCAGCCCCTGAACCAGGCTGTTTTGATGGGCCGGTGGTATTTCGGCCCTGATGTTGCCGTCAGTTCTGTAGAAGGAAGAAAAAAACCATATTAATTAAAGACTACTTTAAAATGTTAACACAATTAAAAAAAAATATACATATATATATATAAATTTACCTCCGCAAGTTCCTGGTCGTTAAAATGAATTGGAGTTGGTCTGAATATTGAAACCTTACCCTTGGAGGCGAGCTTCCGATTGCAGGTTACATCGACTTGATAAGTGATCGGTCACTGACCTCCAACGTTTCTTTACATCTTCCACTGAAATGAAACAATAAAAAAAACAGATTTTTAAAAATAAATCTTCACAAAAATTGGACAAATTCAATTAATGAAATACTAATCAGTTTTTGTCCAGCTAAAGGCAGATGAGGCCACTGTGGATACAGTTCCTTGACTATAGCCGGCCAGACATCCCGCTTAGAACCTTTGTATTCTTCGCAGGAGCGGTCCCAAACGGCCGGATATTTTTCAATCTACAATAAAGTTAAGAAATTATTTTTCAAAACCAATATAGATATGTACAGTACAGACCAAAAGTTTGGACACACCTTCTCATTCAAAGAGTTTTCTTTTTTTTTTCATCACTATGAAAATTGTAGATTCACTCTGAAGGCATCAAAACTATGAATCAACACATGTGTAATCATATAATTAACAAAAAAGTGTAAAACAACTTAAAATATGTCTTATATTCTAGGTTCTTCAAAGTAGCCACCTTTTGCTTTGATTACTGCTTTGCACACTCTTGGCATTCTCTTGATGAGGTTCAAGAGGTAGTCACCGGAAATGTTCTTCACTTCAACAGGTGTGCCCTGTCAGGTTTAATAAGTGGGATGTCTTGCCTTATAAATGGCAAGACACAGCTGATAGTCCTACTGAATAGACTGTTAGAATTTGCATTATGGCAAGAAAAAAGCAGCTAAGTAAAGAAAAACAAGTGGCCATCATTACTTTAAGAAATGAAGGTCAGTCAGTCCGAAAAATTGGGAAAACTTTGAAAGTGCCCCCAAGTGCAGTGGCAAAAACCATCAAGCGCTACAAAGAAACTGGCTCACATGAGGACCGCCCCAGGAAAAGAAGACCAAGAGTCTCCTCTGCTGCGGAGGATAAGGTCATCCGAGTCACCAGCCTCAGAAATCGCAGGTTAACAGCAGCTCAGAATAGAGACCAGGTCAATGCCACCCAGAGTTCTAGCAGCAGACACATCTCTACAACAACTATTAAGAGGAGACTTTGTGCAGCAGGCCTTCATGGTAAAATAGCTGCTAGGAAACCACTGCTAAGGACAGGCAACAAGCAGAAGAGACTTGTTTGGGCACCGCCCGAGTTCACGCGAGTTGTCTTCGGGTGAAGTTGATATACAATGAACCAGGGTGCTTTACGGCCCCGTTCATTGTAGCGGCGTCGGTGGTTTAGAGCGACCACATGTTATGTGGCTGCCCTAAACTTTTGATCTTCGTGGGACAGTCGTTTTTATGGGATGCTGCGGAGGGTGGGTATTTTTGTGGTTTGTTATTTTATATTTTTTTTTTAGGTGGAGCATGTACTTCGGGGAATTAGCTGTGTAGGTGAGTAGGGGTTTTCTATTTTATTTTTTTTTTACGTGGCGACGTCGGGGACAGGTATTTATAATTTTTTTCCACAGGTAACCACTGGCCACCAATGTAAAAAATTTATTGGACAAATTTTATAATTTTAGAAAAAAAAATATTTGAAAAAAAAAATTGAAATAAGGGGCCCTAATAAATGAATATATATATATATATAAATATAAGGGGGCGTTATTTTATGGACGGACGGGGGCGAGACCAAAAAATAAAATAAAAAAAGGTTTTTTTTTTAACAGCAGGAACAGCTCTATGGGAAATAATGCTCCCATCGTGCTGAGCCTGCTGCCACTAGTGAAGGGGGAACAGACATAGGCCGATGGGAGGAGTAGTCCTATTGGCCTATGCCACACAGCACACAGACGCCGCACACACACCACATATACACCGCACACCCCGACACACACACCAACACTTACCACACTGATGAGGAGGCCCACATCCAGGTCCATCCTGCGGTACCATTCCATACCGGCAGCCATGATCCAGGAAGACAGGAATTATGGGATTTTTTCTTGGCTTCCTGGATTATGGGATGCTCATGGGATGTCATTATGGGATGGCCTGATGTCACTTCCTTTTGTGTACGTTTTGAGACGCTTGAAAAACCGCAAATGTTTGTTACATTTGTGATTTTCAAGCGTTTCAATACAAGTCTATGTAGGCGGAATCGTATGCGATTCCGCTAATTAATGAACATGCTGCGATTTTTACCGCTTAGCGATTCCGCAGCGGTAAAAATCGCACCATTGGCACTACATGTGCGTTTTCCATTAGGAATGTATGGAATGCTTTTTTTCAGCGTTTCCGCGGCAGAATCGTGTGTTTAAAATCTTTGCGGAAACGCTTAAAAAACGCTACGTGGGCACACAGTCTGACAGTGGCGCCACCTTTGTCTGCTGGTTTTATGACAATAGTTTTGTTATTCTGTAATGATGTAAGTGCCTGTTTCTCTACTTTCGTTAGGTTATTGTGACTAGGAAAAAAACCAAGGCGTTGTTGATGTGTTAAGGCTTTGACTTCCCGATCAACAAAAGAAATAAATGTCTCTGTGGCATGAGAAGTTTGCGGACGGTAAATGTACTAGGTTTTCGTAGTCCCAGGTTGGTAACAGATCTCCGCAACAGAGACATCCCCACTGGGAGACACTCTGATATTGGAGGTCTCTGGCAGAGTCCCAAAATGTGTTTTAAGTCTTACCGCACAGTCGAAGCGTTGGAGGTCCTTCTCCAGCTGGAATGCGTCCCAGCTGGCAGTAGGAGAAAATGATAGTCCTTTCTGGAGCACCGATAACTCCGCAGGGGAAAGAAAGCATATGGTTGGAGATGTTAATCACCAGGTTGGATGGTGGCTTACCTGGGATCTGGTCGTCATCTTTTCTCCTAGATCTTCGCGTCTTTCGGTACGCTGGAAGCCTCCCGTGCGGCCTTTTGGTAAAAAAACGCGGCCTCATGGAGCCTGTGGAAGAGTCACTCTCTGTGCTGAAGGAGCCAAATCTGCGGTTTGGTTTGCGACGCCATGTATTCGGTCCAGAAGATTCTCTCCATCTATATACTCGGTTATTGTTGTAGTCGGTGTCTCGTTGAAATTTCTGACGCTTCCTCTCTTGAAGAAACTTCTGCTGTTCAGCCAAAATTTTCTCAGTTTTGTCCTTTAGGTTAGACCAATCTGAGGATGAGAGGGTAGAGGAAAGTTGGGTCTCCACAGCCTTAATATTCTCTTTTGTTTCAGTGATGGCCTTCTGTAAAAATTCAATGGTTAGAATTATGATATCAAGTGAGCACTTATTCAATATTATTCTATACTTGTCACAAAATTCTTCGTTATCACTAAATAGTGTCGGGCGCAGATTACATCTAAGGCCCCTTGGAATCTTTCCTTGTTTGTGGTATTCCGCTAAGGTTATGCAGTGGAGGTCGTACGATAGAAGTCTATGCCTCTACTTCTCGTAGTCGCTTGTTCTCAACTCCTGTGCTGGAGTTTTCAAAAAATCATTAGAATTTGAAACTTGTGATAAAATATTAGAGCTGGTTGCAGTATCATAGGCAAACGTTTCTGAAGCCATCTGATGGACCAGTGCGAACGCCAGAAAAAACGTAGATAAATAATATAATAGCGTGCACTCAGGTCCTTTTAGAGCGATAAGGCGCTGGCGAATTGGACCGCAAAGGCCCCAAGTACAAGCAAGAGATATAATTCACCGTACACTCAAATTCGGTATTTATGCAAAAATCGTGAGTTTATTTACAGACATCCAGTCGAGAAAAAACGTGCCAATACAAATAACAGTATATACAGCCTAGATACCCAACGTTTCGATCTTCCTGGATCTTAATCATGGGGTACTAAAAATAAAAAAGAAAATAGTATAAGACAAATAGTATACAACAAATACATTATATACATATAACACATATACAGGTAAACTATACACTGTGTTCCAAATTATTATGCAAAAAATATTTCCTCATTTTCTCTAAATTACCTGTATAAATTGCAGTCATTGTTATTTTCCAGTCATCTAATATTCTAGTATAATTGCAATGTTTTTGAACAAACTGCCTATGAAAACAGTATATTTTTTAAAATAATAAACACTCAAAATGCATGTTCCAAATTATTATGCACAGCAGAGTTTTCAACCTTTTTATTTTTATTTTGAACAAAAAATGGTCACTTGTGAAATTATAAGCATCATCAGCTTATTACAAAATGAAATGAAACAGTTTTCAAGTCAAAACTTTATTCTAGGTGATGTTACATTTGCACATAGGACCCCTTGTTCGAAAGAAGCTTCTGAACTCTCTCGTCCATTGAATTTGTCAGTTTTTGGATGGTTTGTGCTTCAATTGTTTTGCATGTGGACAGAATACCCTCCCAGAGCTGTTGCTTAGATGTGAACTGCCTCCCGCCATCATAGACACTCCTTTTGATGATGCTCCAGAGGTTCTCAATGGGGTTGAGGTCAGGGGAAGATGGTGGCCACACCATAAGTTTGTCCTCCCATAGCAGCCAGAGATGCTGATGTGTTATTTGCAGCATTATCATGCATGAAAATGATCTTGCTGCGGAAAGCACGGTTCTTCCTCTTGAACCATGCCAGGAAGTTCTGTTTTAGAAACTCCACATAGATTATGGAGTTCATCTTTACCCCTTCAGGGATCCTAAAGGGGCCGACAATCTCTCTCCCCATGATTCCAGCCCAAAACATTCCTCCACCTCCTCCTTGTTGGTGCCTTAGCCGTGTTTGCATGGGGTGTCCAACAAGCCATCCTCCACTCCATCCGGACCATCGAGCGTTGCACGGCACTCATCGGTGAACAAAACAGTTTGGAAGTCAGTCCTCATGTATTGTTTGGCCCACTGGAGCCGTTTCTGCTTGTGTGCAGTGGATAGAGGCGGTCGACAGGATGGCTTACGCACAGCTGCAAACCTCTGAAGGACCCTGCATCTTGTTGTTCGGGGGACGTTGGAGGCACCAGCAGCTTCAAAAACTTGTCTGCTGCTATGACAAGGCATTTTTGCAGCTGCTCTTTTAACCTAACGCAATTGCCTGTTGGAAAGAGTCCTCAATTTTTCCTTTTTAGCACGCACACGTGTGTGCTGGGAATCAGCTACATACTTCTTGATTGTGCGATGATCACGATGAAGTGTCTTGGCAATGTTGATTGTAGTCATGCCTTGACCTAAATACTCCACAATTTGTTGCTTCTCAGCAGCCGACACATCCTTTTTCTTTCCCATTTTGGCAAAAAATGTAGGCTGCTTAATAATGTGGAACAGCCTTCTTACAAAGTCTTGCCTTTATTTGGACACACCTGCCAAACTAATTTGCACAGGTATCTGCAATTGCTTTCAGTGATATAAAGAGCCCTGACACACATCACCATCAATGAGTTTAAATGACAAACAAAAAAATTCTAACCTTATCACTCCTAAACTCTTTTTGCATAATAATTTGGAACACAGTTTATATACAAAGGAATTATGTACAATATCAGGACTGAAAATTCAAATGTAGGACATAAGTGTAGAAGCATATAAAGGGATTTTAACTAAATAAGTCCAGATCTATATCTAATATGTAATACAGCAACAATAAATATTATATAATCAACGAATATATAAGATACTGCTGAATAAAGGATATTACAGAAATAAGGCACAAGGATGTAGAAAAACAGGAGAACTCATCATGTTACCTTGGCAGCTGTAGTGTCATAAATAAGGCACTGGTAAAGAATGTAGATCCCTTTAGGATGTCCCCAGGTGCTACAGGTAATAGTATATGCATTAATAGATATAAAAAGCTCACAAGAAAAGCAGAGTAGGACTAGGTATTAAGGGTGTGGAATATACCTGGTATGTATGCATAAGGGTGAACAAGGGCTGCAATGGCTGTCATAAATTGCTTTCAACCTATATAAATCGAATGGCACCATATGTAAAAGGTCCCTAACACAGTGGCAAAAAGGGTTTATCGTATAGTGTACAATTACCTGGGAGGTAGTCGGGGTTAATGTGAGTATGGCACGGATGCAGTGCTCCCGCGCCCTGACCCGTCCACTGGATGAGCTGGTGTGAGACTGAAGGGCACATCCGGGCTTAAGAACAGCACTGTGTACCGCCGGATCAGAAGTGCGTCATCCGGCCCGGAAGTGACGCAGCGCTGTAGTGCACAGTGTAACCGCGCAGGAGCGGTGGTAGCGGCAGTCGCCACATTTGTTACTGGTATCGCCAGGAAGAAGTGGGCGTATTAAAGGCCGTAGCTGCAAGACCACATAGCGTAGCCGCGCATGTGCGGTAGCCGCGGCAGCCCCCACTGGGCACTGGGGGGGTGTGTGAGAGGATGGGGGTATTGTGGGTGTTGGGGTGTGGGAGGGGGGCACTGGAGGTGATGATTATACTATTTTAATATGAGATTATATGCACTCCTGTCACATGTATTGTTGCTGTCTGGGGGGCTGGTGATGGGGAGCTCGGGGGCTTTTTATACTTGTGAGATGGGTACTTTATGAGTATTAGTATAACAAGCATAGCAATATAGGTTAATACATTAATATAGGTTAATATTTCAGTGTTCGTATAACAAGGATAAGTATTAGCATAAGGGCGCAGACAGACTGACATATAACTCATGCGAGGATCCCATCACAAGATTCGGACTGGCCCGACACCTCTCTTGACATGAACGCTCAGGCCAGGAGAGCCGACGGAAAAATGTGCAAAAAGAGTATTCAGAAAAAAAACCAAGCATTTCCTGAAGTCGTTTTCGCTTGAAAACCCATTGGTTTCACCCACGCTGCTTGGAAAAAAAAAAGTATTGTGAGAACATCCCCAAACAATTGAGATCCGCACTGAATGTCAATTTCTGTGTGTGATTTCTTAAAATCTCATCCACTTTGCGGCCACTGTAGTACGCTGCGGATTTTCATCCCGTAATTTCAGACAGAATTGTGCAGGCAAAATGCAAAGGGGATTTTCCAGTTTCAGGAAAATTCCTCTTCCCGGGCAGCAGTGAAAGCAGCAAAAAAAAAAAAAAAAAAAAAAAAAAAAAAAAAGTTGTGCCTTGCTCACCCTCCCCAGGTTCGACACTGAGTCTCTAGATCTGACATGACGTAAGTGAGCTGACTTGACAGCACAAGCCGCTCAGGAGCAGCTGCACTCTGAATAATCGGGATCGGTGGCAGAGACTTAACCCTGGACCTGAAGCCCGAAAACCCCAGGAGTTTATGTGGACCTAATGCAGGGTTCCCCAACTCCAGTCCTCAAGGCCCACCAACAGATCATGTTTTCAGGATTTCCTTAGTATTGCTAAGGTGATAATTGCTTCACCTGTGCAATACAAAGGAAATCCTGAAAACATGACCTGTTGGTGGGCCTTGAGGACTGGAGTCGGGGAACCCTGACCTAATGTACCTCTACTCTGTCATTTATACTAGTGATGTACTGTAGATAGTCTTTTTAAAAAATATATATATTTTTTAATTTCATCCATACCGACCCTCTGAGGATTTTATGTAATGTGCTGTATATGTGAATGTGAGAAACCAAAACAAACAGAAAATACCATTTACATCTAGGAAGGCCGAAAATAGCAGTTGTTTGACACTTGAGAGATAAGAAGACATTCCAGGAACATAATATTTAGGTTTGGCGCAATCTGAGTTTTGTTTCCTTACAATGGTGGATATATCGTAGAAAAAAAGAAAAATGTTAACGTTGCCCCAAACATAGCGAGCGACATGACAAACAAGAAAAGGGGAAGAGGTAATGAGCGATGGCTTCCTGTTGGTTTGTGTCTTGTGGTTAATGGCTATCGGAAGAGCGTAGGATGAGACGTCCGGTGCGAGCGGCCAAAAAAGCAGTAGAATAGGTTGACTTCTTGCGACATATTTTGAAGGACTGCTCAGTTTCCTTACTCTGTTCAGCAAAATTCCTTCATTATTTAGGGTCTGGTAAAAGATATCTAACCTAATACACAGGTGAATAAAACTGAAATCTCTCTATATAAAAGTGAATGTATGTGTGTGTGTGTATCACCAACCAATCACGAAGCATCAGAGTGGGACGCGGATGGAGAGTGGGGCTGTGGACAGATACAGCAGGACGGTGCATGGAGAGCGGGGCTGTGGAGGGAGAGAGCGGGGCTGTGGAGGGACAGCGGGACATGGATGTAGAGTGCGGCTGCGGAGGGATAGAAAGGGAGAGCGGGTGGAGAGTGGGGCTGAGGAGGGACAGCGGGACACGGATGTAGAGCGCGGCTGTGGAGGGATAGAACGGGACGGCAGGTGGAGAGCGGGACTGTGGAGGGACAGCGGGACACGGATGTAGAGCGCGGCTGCGGAGGGATAGAACGGGAGAGCGGGTGGAGAGTGGGGCTGTGGAGGGACAGCGGGACACGGATGTACAGCGCGGCTGCGGAGGGATAGAACAGGACGGCAGGTGGAGAGACAGCGGGACACGGATGTAGAGCGTGGCTGCGGAGGGATAGATCGGGACGGCAGGTGGAGAGCGGGACTGTGCAGGGACAGCGGGACACGGATGTAAAGCGTGGCTGCGGAGGGATAGAACGGAACGGCGGGTGGAGAGCGGGGCTGTGGAGGGACAGCGGGACACAGATGTAGAACCCGTCTGCGGAGGGATAGAACGGGACGGCGGGTGGAGAGCGGGGCTGTGGAAGGAGAGAGCGTGATGGCCGGTGGAGAACGGGGCTGCGGAAGAAGACAGCGTGATGGCAGGTGGGAGAGCGGGACTGTTATGGAAGAGAGCGGGACCCACAGTTAGGTACTATGCCCGGGCAACGCTGGGCTCTTCAGCTAGTAATAAAATAAAAATAGTGTTTTATCCGAGTAATAGTGGGGAGACCAAAGGCAGAGGGAATCACCTGGTATGGTTGTGTGACTGTAAGGAGTGCAGGGAAGTAGTCTCGGCCAAGAGGCTGCGTTCCCACACCCTGGTACCCACAAATAGACAGTGTCCCTGTCCATCAATGTTGTGCAGTGCAGTGTACTCACTTTGAGGCCGAAGGCCTCTGCTGCATCCACGTCTTTGGTCCAGAATCAGGCGCACACAAATCAGGGGCCATGCGCTTCTTAACAACCAGTTCAATTTTACTTAACAGTCCGAATTCAATTGATGATACAGCACAGTACATTTCAGTGTTCTTCAATGATTCAGACTGAGCTATCCCTTCGCTTACTCCATCCGGCACTGCAGTTTCCATAAAATCCGTCCCGTCTCCCTCACGCATTTCCCCTTCCGGCTTCCACTTCTTGGTAGGGAATAGTGCACTCTTCCCAGTGCCTAGTTCGGGCTATAGGCCCTGGACTTTACAGGAATGTCCTCTGAAGATAGTTGCTGACGTGCTCATCATGTCAGAACAATTCATACTTCTCGTGCCCTCCAGCCATGAACTCTTACTTACACTTTATATCTCACTCTAGTCTAACCTGGAAGTGCTCCTCTTTTTATATGACCTTTCATGCTGGGCTGGTCCCAAACATTTTAACTATCTAATCCTGTGCACTACTTCCTGCAACTAACATTCCCACCACCGCATACTTCCCTTTCCTAATCTAACCTATAAGCCCTATAATATGCCTTATGTCCTAAACCTTTCTATTCTCTCCCTATACACTACACATTAATAACATTATACATTGATTACCGTACATTAGTGCCTATAAGGTCCTATGTACTTTATATATTACACCACTATAAAAACACACTAAAATCACATTTTAATACACATCTTATCAACGCCATGTTAAGGGGAAGAGGCATACGAGAGTCTCTGTTACAACCGTACATGACCACAACCACTAATAGGCTTAAGTCTGCTGCAGACCCACAAATCGATATAAAGTAAAATGGAATGTAAGGGTTAATTCTTTGCCACCAGTGGATCAAGGATGAGAGATGTCAACGTCGGACATTCCTGTTTGTCCCGATGAAGAAGTTTTGAACTTCGAAACGCGTTGACAAGCCGCATTTCTGGATGCCAATTATCTATCATCCTCTATCCACTGGCTGCGCAGGATTAACCCTTTCATTCCATTTTAGTATCTAACTTAATATAGAGGAGTCTTTTAATAGAGACCCAATAATTTCACTAGCTACAAAGAGCCTCTCTATCTATAAACCAAGAAAGTGCATTAGGCCTCATTTTTTTGTGGAACCAAGTTGTGTTGATTTTGGTATCAATTTCCTGTTATCAACTTTGCAAAAAAAAAAAAAGGACAAAGAAAAATTTCATGGATATGGCTAGGGAAGAGCATAAAACCCACAGAATAATTTGCTACCATTTGATTTTATTGTGCATTTCACCTTCCATAATGAGAAAATCTGCAGCATACAATGAAACTGACATGCCATGAATTTAAAAATTCTCACGGTGCTAGCAGTCATCTCATTGAGGTCTGGGACCGGAGCGTGCGGCTGCATAGAAATACATCTATACATAGAAATACATCGAGTTTCTCGCAAGTGAGTATGAACCCTATATGCAAGTCTATGGGTCTGTGAAAAAAGCGCACTCGGATGCCATCTGACTGCGGATCGATTTTCAAGGACTATCAGAATATAGAAACTTTTTTATTTTCTCTCTCCACAAACTAGAAAAACTGATGACATTGATCAAAAAAATCTGTCCAGTTTTTCTCATACATGGAAAAATTGTACTTGTGAATGAGCCCGTAACTTACAAGGCTGAAGTTGGTTTCTTATTCCTGATTTTCTTATTCAGCAATTTTTTCTTTTCTGTTTTTCATAGATTTAACAACAAAAAATACGCATCACAATAATAAAAAAAAAAAATGCAGCGAGGTGCCCTGATGTGAATACACTTAACCCATTAACTCCCGGAGCTTTTTTCGTTTTTCACTCCCCTTCTTTCCAAAGCCATAACTTTTTTTATTTTTTCCGTCAATATGGCCATGTGAGGGCTTATTTTGTGCAGGATGAGTTGTACTTTTGAACGACACCATTGGTTTTACCATGTCGTGTACTCGAAAACAGGAAAAAAATTACAATTGCGGTGAAATTGCAAAAAAAAGTGCAATCCCACACTTGTTTTTTGTTTTGGCTTTTTTGCTAGGTTCACTAAATGGTAAAACTAACCTGTCATTATGATTCTCCAGGTCATTACGAGTTCATAGACACCAAACATGTCTAGGTTCTTTTTTATTTAAGTGGTGAAAAAAAATCCAAAATTTGCTAGAAAAAAAAAAAAAATCGCAATTTTCTGAGACCCGTAGCGTCTCCATTTTTCGTGATCTGGGGTCGGGTGAGGGCTTATTTTTTGTGTGCCATGCTGTCGTTTTTATGATACCACTTTTGTGCAGATACGTTCTTTTGATCGCCCGTTATTGCATTTTAATGCAGTGTCGTGGCGACCAAAAAAAGTAATTCTGGCGTGTTTAATTTTTTTCTCGCTACGCCGTTTTTAGCGATCTGCTTAATGTTTTTTTTATTGATAGATCGGGCGATTCTGAATGCGGCGATACCTAATATGTGTATGTGTGATTTTTTTTTTTTATTATTATTTTATTTTGATTGAGGCGAAAGGGGGTGATTTGAACTTTTAGTTTTTTTTCCCTTTATTATATTTTTAAACATTTTTTTTTTTTTTTTTTTTACTTTTGGCATGCTTCATTAGCCTCCATGGGAGGCTAGAAGCATGCACAACTCAGTCGGCTCTGCTACATATGGGCGATGAGCAAATCGCCCATAGCTAGCAGATTTACTGCATTGCTATGAGCATTGTGCCTGCAACAACCATAGAGGTCTGTGAGACCTCTGGTTGTCCAGGCAACGCGTTGCCGACCCCCGATCACGTGACAGGGGTTGTCGATGAGCTCACTTCAGGCCCGGCGGCCAGAAACGCGAGTTAAATGCCCGCTGTCAGATTTGACAGTGTGATCTAACTAGTTAATAGGCGCGGGCGGATGGTGATTCCGCTCGCGCCTATTGCGGGCACATGTCAGCTGTTCATAACAGCTGACATGTCGCGGCTTTGAGGTAGGCTCACCACCGGAGCCCATCTCAAAGCAGGGGATCCTTACCGATGACGTACTATTCTGTCATCCGTAAGGAAGGGGTTAAAATCAGCGACAAAATTTATAAAGCTGTCACAAAAATGGGCATCAAAGTGGGCACCAAAGGGCGTTAATGAAAGGGTTAAATGACTTTGGGCCATTGATATCACACTGCAAACGTATAGAACAGGGAGCCCCGCATCAAAAACAGGTCCCTCCTGCCTGGCCCAAATGGGTTCAGGGCATCAGAATTGGCATCAAAGTGGGCAAACAGCCAATTTTCACAGATTTGAATAAGTAACTGATGTTTTTAAGGGGTTAAATGACTTTGGGCCACTGATCTCACACTAAGAATACATAGATAGTGTTCCCCTGTATCAAACCCAGGTTCCTCCAGCCTGGCCCAAATGGGTTCTGGGCATCAGAACTGGCATGAGATTTTGCAAATTGCCGATTTTCACAGATTTGAATAAGTGATGGTTTTAAGGGGTGAAATGACTTTGAGCCACTGATCTCCCACTAGACTGAGATAAACTGGACAGAGATAAAAAGAACAATCCAACAAGACCATGAGGATGTAGCTGCACGCAAGATTCTCTGTATTTCTGTCCTTGATATAATATGCACTGGGAGGTTTCTGCTTTTAAAAGCAACAGTAATGTATTGAAGTAGAGAGTAATTTTGTACTTTGAAGTTGAAAGTAAAATATGGTGCCTGTTTTAACCCCTCAACGACCCCTGATACGCTTTTTAACGGCGGTCTGTTGTGAACTCATTTTCTGCTCCACCAGTTGAGAGTTCTCCTTCCGTTCTCCCTCTGGTGGTGACAGGAGGTAGTGAGGTTGGTTTAATTGGTAGGGATCTGCCACCTGATGATGAGGATAACGATTGGATCTCTGGAGTATCAGACTGGATATAAGACAGCCGACGCCCTATCCTGGTGCTGGTGATTCAGTCTGCTTCTCAGGTCTTGGACTTCAGCTCTGTTCCAGTCTTTTCAAGCTAAGTTTTTTTGCTAATGTTCACACTTGCTTTTGTTGGTCTATTCAGTTTTTTGTGTGGTCAGCCAGCCCCGGCTGGGGCTGTGCTGAATTTCCACTCGTTATTTATCTGTATTTGCCAATTTGCCTTTTTTGTCCCTTATTAGATTGGCCTCTTTTTGCTCTGTCTCAGAATATTTCAGAGTGCTGATATAGAGGGAGAAGTCTAGTGACTTCAGGGTTAATTTTGCTATCAGAAGTGTTGGACATTATTTTTGTAGGGTTTTTGGCAGATTGCAGACAGTGTCTTTCCTTTCCTAGCCTTTCTTTTAAGTTTGGGCCCCATCGTTTCCTCAGCCTATTTTCCTGCCTGTGTTTGTGTTTTCATCTTGTTTCACCGTCAATACATGTGTGGGGGCTGTCTTTCCTTTGGGGTCTGCTCTGGGGCAGTTAGTTTTCCCCTTTACTTGCTTTAGGCTTATGTAGTCCTCCGGTTGTGACGAGGCCTCTAGATTCATCGTAGGTACGCTCCACGACTGCTGCTAGTTGTGTGGTTAGGATCAGGGATCTGCAATCTGCATAGTTACTAACCTCTCTGGTTTTCTGAGACTTAGCTTGTGTTGTTTTTTCTCCTCAGTGACCCATTCATAACGGCGGTCGCTAAGGGTACTTCAACCACAGCGCCGTTAATTAACGGCGCTGTGGAAAAAGTAAATAGTACCCCCCACAGTCGAATTTTCTCCGGGGTCTCGGCTGCTGCGAGCATTCAAGACCCCAGAGAACATTATTTGGGTCGGTATTTACTGACCCCGGGGTTGCGATCGCCATTATTAACCCTATAACGGCGATCGCAACAATAAAAAAGCAAAACGCGATTTTATATTTAATTTCTCTCCCCTCTGATGTGACCGCACATCAGAGGGGAGAGACATGGGGTCCCCGGGTCCTCCGATGTCCCTCACGGTACCGATTCAGTGTTCCCCCGCTCTCCTGGCCCCCCTCCTTCCTCCGGCAGGAAGAAAATGGCGGGCGCATGGGCAGTGCCCCCGCCAAGATGTTCCTGCCTGCACCTGGCAAAAAGTGAGAATTTTCTCATTGGCTGCTGGGTTTTGATCACTGTGATAGACCCTATCACAGTGAGCAAAACCCCCAATATTTATAAATATGGCAGCACTTGGGCTGTGCCTCTCTCTTCTCTCCTTGTAGTTGTTCTGGGAGAGAAGAGAGATAAACTACAGCTCAAGTGCTGCCCTGTCAGCGAAGTATAATCTGATTTTTCTGCGTCCGCAGCGTCATAAAAATAAGATTACCCTCCATAATCCCCACATCCTCATTGTCAGGGGATAATAAAAAAATATATTTTTTTTTAAGAATTGTTTTTAAGGTTATACGTGCTAGGGTTAGGGTTACACATTTGGGTTTAAAGTTACACATTTGGGTTAGGGTTACACATATTAGGGTTAGGAGGAAAAAAATACTAGGGTTAGATTAGGGTTAGTATTTCATTTGGCAGGGAAATAAAATGGCCCATTAAACTTACAGCGCAGAGCTAGCTTACAGCCTGCTTTGCTCCGGCAGTGAAACAGATTCTGCCTCTGAAGCTGAGCAGTTTTCAGACAGTGACGACGGCACTTCCTCCACGGGATCCCTCAGCCAGATGGTAGCGGAGTCGGTCGTCACTGCTGAAGCTTCAGAGGCAGCATAAGTACCACAGTCCCCCCATCGCTGTGGTATAATGACACCTCATTTTCCCCTCAAATTCCCCCTTTTTCTGCTGTCCCTGGAATAAGAGTAGATGTCGCCAATTTTACCTCTCATTAATTTTTTCCAAATTTTCATTAGCCCCGAAGTCCTAGAATTGATTGTCCACCAGACAAACCGATATGCCCGCCAATACATTTCCCAAAAGCCCACTGCCTTTCATTCCCGTTCCTGGATGCCCACAAATGTCTCTGAAATAAAAAATTTTTTAGGCATTACCCTGAATATGGGTTTAGTAAAAAAAAAAAAAAAAAACACACTCCGCTCGTACTGGGCAACAAAATCTGTCCACAGCACCCCTGTATTTGCAGCCGTCCTGTCCCGAGTCCGTTACGAAGCCCTGATGAGATTCCTCCACTTCAGTAACAATTCCCAAGTCCCCTCAAGAACTGACCCCAATTATGATCGGCTAAATAAATTGAGACCCCTAATTTCCCTCCTGCAAAATTCATTTCTAAATTCCTATACCTCAGAGAAAAATGTGGCAGTCGACGAGTCCTTGATGAGCTCCAAGGGCCGTCTGTCGTTCCGCCAATTTATCCCCTCCTAGCGTGCCAAATACGGAATCAAATTATACAAAACTTGTGAGAGCTCATCAGGGTACACTTCCACCTTCCTAATTTATGAAGGTAGGGACTGCCAAATAAACCCCCCAAACTGCCCCCAGACAATTGGCATCCCAGGAAAAATTGTGTGGCAGCTAATGACGCCCTTTCTAAATCAATGGTACCATGTGTATATGGACAACTATTACACAAGCGTCCCCTATAAATCCCTTCACGCTGCAAATACAGGGGCCTTTGGGACAATCAGGAAAAACAGTGGGATTTCCGTCACAGTTGGGTGTCCAGACGTTTGGAGAAGGGGGCATCATTCTCACTTGCAATTGACCAACTTCTTGCAGTGTAGTGGAAAGACAGGAATGGCGTCTACATGCTATCCACACTGCATGCGGACACCACTGTGACGGTCAGAGAGAGGGGTGCCACCAGGGACAAGGAAAAACCGTTCTGCGTCACAGAATGTAATAAATTTATGGGTGGCGTTGACTTATCGGTTCTGCAACTATACCTGGTCAAGCGGAAGACCAGGGCCTGCTACAAAAAGGTGTCAATCTACCTAATTCAAACTGCCACATAAAACAGCTTTGTCCTGTATAAAAAATCACAAGGACCCTTTACATTCTAAGGGTACGTGCACACGCTGCGGAACGCTGTGCGGATTTGGCCGCGCAGATTTTGTGAAATCTGCAGGTAAATCTGCAGGTCAAAAGACTGGCGGTTTTACCTGCGGATTAACCTGCGGTTTTGCTCTGCGGTTTTTCATCTCCACAATGGAGGAGATGGCAAACCGCAGCGGAATCCGCAGAAAGAATTGACATGTCAATTCTTTCTGCGGTTTAGAAACCGCAGCAAATCCACACCGTCTGCACTGCGGTTTTTAATATCCATAGGATATTATGGGACTGTACACCGCAGCAAAAACTGCTGCGGATCCGCAGCGGCCAAATCCGCTGTGGAACCGCAGCAGAATCTGCAGTGTGTGCACATACCCTTACAGTTTCAGGAAAAAATTGAGGGCCTCATGTTTGAGTCAATGGCACCAGGGGAAGCCTTTGAGTCTGAGGATTCCCGGAGACTAGCAGAGTGCCATTTTCCTCACCCTGTCCCTGTCACTCCCACACAAAGGTATCCTCAAAAACTATGCCGAGTTTGCAGGAAGCATGGCAAATGGAGTGATTCCCGGTACTATTGCCCACATGCCCATCCCAACCAGGCCTTTGTATCTCCCCCTGCTTTGAGCTCTACCACACCACCTACAATTATTAGTTTTTTTTTTATATAAGTTTTATTTTCTGCTTAGTGGCCCTAGTAGAGTAATTTGGAACAAGTAATAGAGAATATTTTCATTAGTAGATCCCATTTTACCCCATTCCACAATTAATTCCAACACTTGATCAATCCCATATCAAACTAATATTCCAACAAATTCTCATCCATGTACCCACGTCTGTACAACCCAGAATGTGGACCCCACAAATGTTCTTGAAAAGTCAGGTCATCTCAAAATTCTAGGACTTGATCAACCCCATCCCAAACTACTATTCCAACAAATTCTCGTCCACGTACCCGCGTCTGTACGCTCGAGTGTGGACCCCACAAATGTTCCTCAAAACTCAGGTCATTTGAAAATTCTAGGACTTGATTACTCACAAACATGTTTGACCATTTATCTTTGACTGTTTTTACGACTGTCTTGCTACACAAAACTTTGGCTTCTATTTATATTACTTATATTTATGTTGGTGATACGGGCATGATCATTTTATTGGAGGATTCCTAAAAATGAGGATGTTCCGTACTTATACACTATGGGCTTTACCGTATGGTTCTTGCCGAACCTCTGGTACCAGACAATACTTTACAGATTCTGTAGGGGATTGGTTGTTTTGTGCATATAGCGGTTCTGACCTTGGCGGGTGGGAGCTTGCTATGATGTACCACGTCTATTGGCACATTCGTCTCTCATATAGGGATTGATGGAGCTAAAAGGACGTTGTACAACCAGTCTCTGAAAGTCTGTGTCATTCTAGCCCAGCTGGTGTTCTTTCATCTTTGGAACAAACTCAGCTTTCATCCACATTTTGCCCTTCGTTCCAGTACAGTTTATTCTTCCTGCTACAATATACGCAAATGCGGGACAACTGTTTTGTTAGCAAGACCAAACTTTATAATCAGCCAATGTATTTTTAGGAGCATGCCTCCCTCTGTGAGTAATAATTCCTTAAAGGATTTTCAAATAAAGCCAAATTTGTCACATTGTCCCCTTACTGTCTGAGCACTGCAGTTTGTCCAAACAGAACTTTTTGACTACATATGGGATATCGCCACGTTCATAAGAAAGTTACATATGGGATATTGCCACGCTTATAAGAAAGTGAGTAACAAATTGTGGGGTCCACTTTTTGGTGTTATATCTGACAAAAGTGAGAAATTCAGGTCTAAACCAAGATTTTTGTGGAAAAAATGAACTTTTTCAATATGACGACCTAATGTTATCAATTTCGGTGTCGTACCTGTGGGTTCTTATTGCTCAATATACCCCTGGATAAAATCTTTGAGGGGTGTAGTTTCAAAAATGGGGTCAGTTTTGGGGGGTTTCTGCTGTCTAGGCACATGTCCAAACCCCACATGGCATCCAGTCTCACAGTTTTGAGATTAAAAGTCAAACGGTGCTCCTTCCCTTCCGACCTCTACCGTGCACCCAAACAGAGGTTTACCCCCACATATGGGGTATCGACATACTCAGGACAAATAGCACAACAACTTATGGGGTCCAATTTCTCTTGCTCCCCTTGGTAAAATAAACAGTTGGGGGCAAAAAGGTTATTTTTGTGAAAAAAAATATTTTGTTTTTTACGGCTTTACGTTATAAACTTCTGTGAAGCACATGGGGGTTCAAAGTGCTCACCACACATCTAGATAAGTTCCTTAGGGGGTCTAGTTTCCAAAATGGTGTCACTTGTGGGGGGTTTCCACTGTTTAGGCAGATCAGGGGCTCTCCAAACGCAACAATATGTCCGATATCAATTCCAGCCAATTCTGTATTGAAAAAGTTAATTGGCGCTCTTTCCCTTTCGAGCTCTCCGTGCACCCAGAGGTTTACCTCAACATATGGGGTATCAGCATACTCAGGACAAATTGCACAACAACTTTTTGGGTCCAATTCCTCTTGCTCTACCCATGGTAAAATAAAAAATTGGGGGCAAAAAATATAATTTTTGTGAAAAAAATTATTTTTAATTTTTACGGCTTTACGTTATAAACTTCTGTGAAGCACTTGGGGGTTCAAAGTGCTCACCACACATCTAGATAAGTTCCTTGGGGAGTCTAGTTTCCAAAATGGGGTCACTTGTGGGGGGGTTCCACAGTTTAGGTACATCAGGGGCTCTTCAAATGTGACATGACACCTGCAGACCATTCCATCAAAGTCTGCATTCCAAAACGTCACTACTTCCCTTCCGAGCCCCGACATGTGCCCATACAGTAGTTTTCTCCCACATATGGGGTATCAGCGTACTCAGGACAAATAGTTCAACAACTTTTGTGGTTCAAGTTCTCCTGTTACCCTTAGGAAATTAAAAAAAATTGGAGACTAAAAAGTCATGTTTGTGGAAAAAATGATTTTTTTTTCATTTTCACGCCCGGGCGTTATAAACTTCTGTGAAGCCCTTGGGGGTTCAAAGTGCTCACCACACATCTAGATAAGTTCCTTGGGGGTATCAATATTAGAAAATCCCAAACAATTATGGTTCAGTACTAAACAGAAAAAATCAATCAGTGTAGACTGGAAAAAAATCACATGCATCCAAAATACACATTAAGAACATTCCAACAAATAAGTTTGTTAAAAATATATATTTTATTACTATTAAAGTTAATGAACAAATCCAACAAGGTGCCTCAAATAACAAGGGAATTACAGCCAAGACACTCAAAAGTATCATATAATTATTGCACACACCATTGGCAAATGTAAATAAATCAGATGACAACCGGGGCAAAAATAACCTATAGATACAATAATATAAGGTGCAACTAGATTAATGAAGGTATAGCTGGACCTATTCAGAGCTCATCATGTAATACAACAAGTATTTATAGTAGAAGGTAAAAGTGCCTCAATATATGAACCCATAGGATTACCACCTATTTGGTGTTGTAAATGCATAAAAAATGAATTGAACACATAAAATTACCTATATTTCTGCCGTGTCATGGAGGTCCATGAAAGTGCTGAAGGTGCTGGTGGCAATTCCCAACCCCAACACACGTTTCGTTGCTTCTTCCTCAGGGGGAAAATAAAAAAATTAGAGACTAAAAGGTCATGTTTGTGGAAAAAATATGATTTTTTTATTTTCACGCCCGGGCGTTATAAACTTCTGTCAAGCACTTGAGGGTTCAAAGTGCTCACCACACATCTAGATAAGTTCCTTGGGGGGTCTAGTTTCCAAAATGGGGTCAATTGTGGGGGGCGCTCCCACTGTTAAGGCACATCAGTGGCTCTCCAAATGCAGCATGGCGTCCGATCTCAATTCCAGCCAATTCTATGTTGAAAAAGTCAAACGGCACTCTTTCCATTTCCTAGCTCTACCATGCACCCCAACAGAGGTTTACCCCCACATATGGGGTATCGGCGTATTCAGGAGAAATTGCACAACAAATTTTGTGGTTCATTTTCTCTTTTAACACTTGTGAAAATAAAAAAATTGGTTCTGGAATAAAATTTTTGCAAAAATGTTTTCCTTCCACATTGCTTCAGTTCCTGTGAAGCACAAAAAGGGTTAATGAACTTCTTGAATGCGGTTTTGAGCACCTTGAGGAGTCCAGTTTTTAGAATGGTATATCTATTGGGTATTTTCGGTCATGTACACCCCTGAAAATGACTTTAAATATGATGTGGTCCCTAAAAAAATGGTTTTGTAAATTTTGTTGTAAAAATAAGAAATAGAATAGAAGAAATAGCAAAGGCTCTTTTAAAAGAAATAATACCTAGATTTGGTATCCCAGAGAAGATATACAGTGACAATGACCCACACTTTTGTAAATCAAGTGATATCATTATTGGCCAAGACACTGTCTATTGAATTAAAGAATCATTGTGCCTGTCATCCCCAATCAGCTGGGTTGGTAGAGAGGCACAACGGAATTCTCAAGAGTAAACTGAGAAAGACCATGCAGGAAACAGGTAAAAACTGGCTTTATTGCCTTCCATTAGTGGTTTTGAATATGCCTGTAACAATGACTCCGGCTGGAGTGACTCCTTTTGAAATCATCTATGGAAGGCCTTTCCTGTTCCCGCAGTTAGAACCATTTAAGAGGGTAGATGAAGAAATAGATGATACACTAGCAGAAAATATGGCAAAAATGTTGAGCCGTAAAGAAATTACTACTCCTAATTCTATTCCAGGAGACCCACTGTCTGTACCTGAAACAGTGAAACCCGCTGATTGGATACTAGCGAAGGTGATAAAGAAAAAATGTTGGCACATGCCAAAGTGGGAAGGACCATACCAGGTATTATTAGCCACACCTACAGCAGTAAAGATAGTAGGAAGAACCTCATGGATACACCCATCACATTGTAAACTGTTAAAACATTTAAGGGAAACAGCAGGGATAGAGAGGGAAGCAACCCGCCCATCTGAAGCCTAAGTCCGGATACAAAGGGGGCCTCTCCACTAGGGAGAGTCCATCTCAACCCGGTGAAGAATCCCCAAACCCCTTGTCCGGTGGACGGTGGACGGGTAGGATTCTGAATAAGAAAGGGAAAGCCTAAAAAGAACTGAGGAATATGATAAAAGAATTTTCATTAATTTTAGGATCATTTTCTGTAATCACACTAAGAATCCAAGGGGCATATATCCCACCTACAAGAAACTAAAAAGTATGGCAATTTTAGATTAGACTACCTGGTAACTAATGTTACCTTTTACCAGGGAAAGACATCTACAGTGGAAGTGGATTTCTGCTCACTGGTAAAAGATAAGTGCGGAACAAAAGAGAATGCAGCTAAGTCAACATGGGCAGATAAATATTTGTGTCTCCCCACCTCAATAACCCCGGCTTCTATGTGGTGTAAAGGCCCCGTCACACACAGCGAGATCGCTGATTTTGTGACGCCACAGCCATCTCGCTAGCGATCTCGCTGTGTGGCCCCCCCACCAGGTATAGCTGATCGTGCAGGATCGTCCTGGGTCGTTTTTTGATCGTTGGTCTCCCGCTGGCAAGCACGCATCGCTGCGTGTGGCAGCGGGAGAGCAACGATCAGCAACGCTGGGAGCTGGTATCCAACGTAAACAGCGGGTAACTAAGAGCTGCGCGGCTCTTAGTTACCTGCTGTTTTCCATGGAAGCCAGCGTGCAAGGTAAACAGCGGGTATCTAAGAGCAGCATGGCTCTTAGATACCCGCTGTTTATATTGGATACCAGCGTGCTCGCTGGTCCTGATCGCTGGTGGGTCTGTCTATGTGACAGCTCACCAGCGATCAGCTGTGTCCCAGCGATCCCATCCACATCGGATCGTTGGTGGGATCGCTGGGACATTGATGTGTGTAACGGGGGCCTTAAGGAGTGGACCTTCGCCAAATGGAATACAGGGACAGATTATGGGTATAAGTATACTGGGCCAGGACAAATCCTGACAAAACTACAGCAAAGATTCAAGATTATAAAAAAGGCTAGTTCAGAATGCACCACCAATGTTAATTGCATTAAACTCCTAATCACATTAGAAAAACCTGACACCAAAGATCACCTGTTATATGCAGTAGGAGCTTATGTTTCAGGAACAGACCCCATAGGCCACTTCGATATAGAGATAAGAGAACATGAAAACAAAATGGGAGAAAACTATACAGAATAGAGGAACCACTGGGACCAGTAGTTCATTTTTATGCCATGACATATGAAGAAAAACTGGCCCTAGAAACTGGGATACACTGAATAAAAATAAATGGTTGAAATGGATGAATTATACAGCATTAACTATGGAAAAGCTAATTGTATTGCATGTGCAAGAGCCACGACCACAGCTTTGGTACTACACCCAGAGGGACTGCAAAAATAATGACCGAGAGGGACTGCAGTGCATTCACAGCTATACAACTCTACTTAAATACTACAACTGACAAATGTAAGACACTTTCCTTGTTGGATCCCCCCCCCCCCCCCCGTGTTGAGGAAGGACATACCCCCATTGGTGACTGCCTATCCCGGGAATTACATTTGCTTCCAGAAAAAAAAGGTGCTATTAAGAACTTAAAAACCTTAAGTAAAAACTACTGTGCCCAGTTCATAAATATAACTAACCCTGGGTCTAACTATCCTAAGGACTGGTTTGAGAACCAGGACATCCCGAGGACAGATGTATGGTGTTTATGCAGGGATGGGAGGTTGAGGCCGAGCCTTCCGGCCAAATGGTGGAAGGGGAGATGTGCCTTGGTATACCTTCTATTGCCCTATTGTTCTCAGTGGATGACCTAAAAGGGATCAGAAAAACTCCATGGAGAGAGTGGCACAAAATTAAGAGGGAGCAGGTACCTAGTGGGTCCTTTAACCCACCAATATATATATTGATGACATAGGTGTTCCAGGGGGGTCCCTAGTGAATATAAAGCAAGAAATCAAGTTGCTGCAGGGTTTGAATCCTTTGTGATGTGGAGGGTTACGATAAATAAAAACGTAGATTGGATAAATTATATTTATTACAATCAACAGAGATTTGTTAATTATACTCGAGATGCGATAAAAGGCATTGCAGAACAGCTGGGTCCGAAATCCCTAATGGCTTGACAAAGTGAATGGCATTAGATATGTTGCTGGCAGGTAGAGGTGGCGTATGTAAGATGTTTGGAACTTTTTGCTGTCCAGAGAAAAGAGAAATGTCCAGCTTGACTGATTCCGTGAAGATCAAATTTTATTCACACAAATTATTACATACATTACAACAGCGTGGGGAAGAAACCTGGACGCATCTCTGACTTCTAGGTCACTGCTGGGAACAATGTTGTCAAAGAGTATTACACCACTTTTATGGACTGACACTAAAACATCAAAAACCTAAGATAGAATGTATTTTACAGGAAAAAAAAATGTTAGGAAACATTCTTTCTTGTATAATGACTTGTATATAAGGCAAATTAAAAAAGAGGAAAAAAAAAAACGCCTCCTCAACCACTTAGGCTATGCTCACACGTAGCATTTTTGCACTTTCTCATTTGCTTTCAGTGTTGGAAAAAAAAACATTCACCCGTAAGTGTAATTTTAACATTTTACTACCATATCTGGGCATGTGGTGTGTCATGATCCATTTTTGGATCTGTGGCAGATCTGCTTCTCAGATTTAAACTTTTTTCCTTTCAGGCCATCAGGGGTTAATGTCAGTTTTTCCCCCCGGTGGCCTGCTGGTGTAAATGTATTGCTGCTGGGTTTGCTGATGTCTGTGGTGACCACTCTCACCATCCTACAAAAGGTCACCTGATGCATCAGCTGAGTTGGTGATACAGGTCCTTTCTGGAGATCAACCAAGCAGGAGCAACTCTCCGGTGTTCAGCCTAGTCTGGTGTATTGGAGTCCTGTTGCTGTGCTATGAGTGGTGTGGAGTTTGCAGCAGTGCTTAAGCTAAGTGCGGTATTTTTGTTACCTCGTCCATTCTGTGACTGTTCCCCTCCCCTTGTGTTTCTTAGCAGTAGTGGCTAGGCTAGCGTGCTAAGCCAGCCAGTGCACTAGCGAGGGCAGCTTAAGGTGACAGTTTAGGGACAAGGTATCCTGATGTCGGCAGGGGTAAGGACCTGCGTAGGGAGTTAGGTGAGATCAGGGATAGGCTCAGGTTGGAGCTCAGGAGGTGACCGTCCCTGGTTCTCTATTGTCAGGGCCTTCCTCTTCCCTATTCCATCGGCGTTGAGTTGCAGTGTTTTTTGGTGACCGACCACTCGTTGGGTCGTATCACACTGGGCCAGTTGCTCCGTGACGTGGGGTGTATGTGACATGGTCAGACACATCCTGTTTAATTTATGAAAGAGGGTCTCTGAAAGTCACAGAGCCTATGCAGGCAATGCAAGAACGACCAAAACTTGGAAGAGGGACTCACTTAATGTGTATTCTTCGTGTGAGTTCAGTGGCCCAAAGTCATAAGACTTAACCCGTTAAAAACATCAGTTACGCATTCAAATCTGTGAAAATTGGCTGTTTGCCCACTTTGATGCGAGTCCTGATGCCCAGAACTCATTTGAGCAAGGCTGGAGGGACCTGAATTTGAGGTGAAGCATCAATATGCATGTAATATAGATGTGTGAGATCAGTAGCCCAAAGTAATTTAACCCCTTAAAAACATCAGTTACTTATTCAAATCTGTGAAAATGGGCTCTTTGCCCATTTTGATGCCAATTCTGATGCCCAGAACCCATTTGGGCCTGGATGGAGGAACCGGGTTTTCATGCAGAGCCCACTATCTGAATTCTTACTGTGAGATCATTGGCTCAAGGTAATTTAACCACTTAAAAACATCAGTTACTTATTTAAATCAGCGAAAATTGGCTCTCTTTGCCCACTTTGATGTCAATTCAGATTATATTACTATGGGGGTGCACTATACTACTATGAGGTTGCGCTATATTACTATGGGGGTGATTATACTGCTATAACGCTGTATACACTACTATGGGGTACATTATACTACTATGGGGTACTTTTTACTGCTATGGGGGTGCATTATACTACTATGGGGGTGCATTATACTGCTATGAGTGCATTATACTGCTATGGAACTGCATTATACTACTATGGAGGTGCTTCATACTACTCTGGGGGTGCATTATACTTCTAGGGAGGTGCATTATACTACTAAGGGGGTGCATTATACTACTATGTGGGTACATTAACCCCTTTAGCCCCAAGGGTGGTTTGCACTTAATGACCAGGCCATTTTTACTTACAAAAGTTGTTGTCCAATTTGTCCTGAGTGGGCTAATACCCCATATGTGGGGGAGAAACACTGTTTGGGCACACGGCAGGGCTCGAAAGGGAAGTAATGACGTTTTGGAATGCAGACTTTGATGGAATGGTCTGCGGGCGTCATGTTCCGTTTGCAGAGCCCCTGATGTACCTAAACAGTGGAACGCCCCCTCAAGTGACCCCATTTTGGAAACTAGACCCCCTAAGGAACTTGTCTAGATGTGTGATGAGCACTTTGAACCCCCAAATGTTTTGCTAAAGCTTATAATGCTCGGGCGTGAAAATATAAAATCCTGTTTTGTCTCCACATGAATGATTTTTAGTCCCCAATTTTTTATTTTCCCAAGAGTAACAAGAGAAATTGGACCCCAAAAGACGTCCAATTTGACCTGAGTACGGTGGTACCCCACATGTGGGAAAAAACTGTTTAGGCACATGTTGGGGCTCGAAAGGGAAGTAGTGACGTTTTGGAATCCAGACTTTGATGGGTCTGCAGAGCCCCTGATGTGCCTAAACAGGAAAAAAAACCCACATGTGACATCATTTTGTAAACTAGACCCCCAAAGAACAAATCTAGATGTGCCCCCAACTAAACTAATGTAAATTAGAAGTGCATAGAGGTGTGGAACAATTTGAAGCAATCCTTCATACACAGGCCAGGTTTTTTGGGGCAGGTGTCGCACTGGTAAATGGTGTCCTTGCGTATTCCCTTTTTGTAACACACTCGTCACCTTTTTTGCGGCTTACCTTTTCTACCAGTTGGCGGGACCACCACCGGAAAATGCTGACATGGTACGATACGAGCACCTTCAGTTCCGGAAGTACTGGGACCCGCTCCTTCCTGAGCGCCAAACATCAGGGCCTTAACCACTACCTCCTGGAAATGAAGGTACGACGTATCGGTGTGGCGTGCACATTGTGACAGCAGGAATGCGTTGAGCATTGCCATTTGTACGATGTGCACGGCCAGCTTTTTGTACCACGCCCTGGCCTTTCTGAGAGCATTGTATGGTTGGAGGTATTGATCGGAGAGATCAACGCCCCCCATGTTTTTGTTGTACCCCACGACACAGGTCGGTTTGCTGACCTGTGTGGAGGTACCCCGTACAGTGCAGAGGGTGCTGCCATCACCGTGTATGGTGGTCAAGAGATGGACATCTCTCTTGTCCTTGTACTTGACCACCAGTAGGTGGTCGCTACATTGGGCTCTGCTCTCAGCTTTTCTGAGCATCTGCCCAAGTAGCGTCTTCGGAAGGCCTCTCTGATTTTTGCGGACAGTACGGCAGGCTGCGGTACCTCGCGCAGAGAGGGATTTGTAGAGTGGGATGCTGGTATAAAAGTTATCAGTGTAGAGGTGATAACCTTTATCCAGCAGTGGGTGAACCAAATCCCACACAATTTTCCCACTCACTCCCAGGACAGGAGGACACTCAGGGGCTTCAATCCTGGTGTCCTTTCCTTCGTAGACTCTAAACCTGTGAGTGTACCCTGAGATACTCTCACAAAATTTGTAGAGTTTGATTCCGTACCTGGCCCTCTTACTGGGCAGGTATTGACGGAATCCGAGCCTTCCCTTGAAATGGAACAAGGACTCATCCACGCTGATCTCCCTTTGGGGCATGTACACTTCATTAAACTTTTTGTTGAAGTGTTCGATGACCGGCCGAACTTTGAACAGACGGTCAAAGTCGGGGTCATCTCGTGCGGGACACTGTGCATTATCGGTATAATGCAGAAACTTGTGGATGGTCTCAAAACGCGTTCGGAACACTGGAGTGTTGTATAAAATATCAACACTCCAATATTGACGAATTTCCGACTTCTTCAGTATCCCCATGTGGAGGACCAGGCCCCAAAACTGCATCATTTCAACTGTGTCCACAGGAGACCAGTTGGAATATGATGAATGAGGGTTTTCCGCCAAAAATTGACGAGCGTACAAATTAGTTTGTCCACCATGAGGTTAACAAAATCCTCAGAGAAAAAGACTTTGAAAAAGTCAATTTCTGTGAGGCCGGTGGTGTCAAACTTGATTCCTGATTCTGCCACAAAATCAGGAATCAGTGGCTCGTAATTTTCGGGGGGCGAAGTCCATACAGGGTCTACTGAATCAGCTTCGGGCATGGTGGTCGCTGCCTCATCTTCTGTCCTGGAGCGTCTGCGTGGCGGTTCCGCAGGACCCGAGGAGGAAGATGAGGAGGGGGAAGAGGATGAAGAATCCGAAAAATAAAGAAAAGTCGGATCCTCGTCCTCGTTATCAGTGTTGGAGGCAAGGTAAGAATATGCCTCCTCCATTGAATAGTGCTGTTGGGACGAACGCGGTGGCCGGGACATTTTTTTTGAAAGTGGTGCTTGGGTGTACTTTATAACTGTGTATGTGTGGGGGGCAAGTGATTGGTGCACACTATCCTGTAAAGACAAAGCTAAAAGAAAAAGGAAATGGGGAGAAAAATACCTGTGAAATGAAAAGTCTAAAACAGCAGGCCCTAGCTCTGATAAGTGAACGGCGTCACTTATCAAAGTTCAGTGGCGGCTGCTCGGTGTCCGTACAGGTGTGGTGCAAGGGGGGGGTGAAAAAAAGGATATCAGCAGGCACAAGCTCTGATAAGTGAACTATGTCACTTATCACAGTTTGGCGGCTATGGGATGCGAATAAGGTGTTGGCGCTAAGGGGGCTGCTAAATGTGCGCACAGAGGCGGCGCAAAGGGGGATGGAGGGGGTAAAAATAGGGGGAAGAGGGGATGAAGAGAGATTGGACAGGGATCAGGGATTAGCACTTACGCTTGTAGTTAGGTGGCGCAAAGGGGGGGGGGGTGAAAAAAAAGGAAATCAGCAGGCACAAGCTATGATAAGTGAACTATGTCACTTATCACAGTTTGGCGGCTGTGGGATGCGAATACGGAGTGGCGCAAAGGGGGCTGCTAAATGTGCGCACAGAGGCGGCGCAAAGGGGGATTGAGGGGGGTAAAAAGAGGGGGAAGGGTGGGGATGAAGAGAGATCGGACAGGGATTAGCACTTACGCTTGTAGTCAGGTGGCGCAAAGAGGGGTTAAAAAAAAAGGTAATCAACAGGCACAAGCTATAAGTGAACTATGTCACTTATCAAAGTTTGGCGGCTGTAGGATGCAAATATGGAGCTGGCGCAAAGGGGGCTTAGGGAAAAAAAAAGCAAGCACGAGTGTTGATTGGTGAACTGCGTCACCAATCAACGCTCGGCGGCTGCTAAATGTGCGCACGGAGGTGGCGCAAAGGGGGGGTGGAGGGGGGTAAAAAGAGGGGATGGGGGGATGAAGCTAGATTGGGGGGGGTGAAGCTAGATTGGGCAGGGATCGGGGATCAGGCAATACTTACAGTTGTAGGGTTTTCTATCTTCTTTCTTTAGCAGGTATTGTGATGCTACAAGCTGCTGTGGCACCACAATACCCAGCACACCAGGAGATCCAGATGTATGACCGCTCTCTAGGGAATCCTCAGCTAGTGTGAGGACCCCCTGCAGAGCTGTCATACAGGTCACAGGTAGGTCAGGGGCAGGTCACAGAGCGGTCACATCGCTGCTGTGACCTGTCATTGGTGGGATCGAATGATAACATCGATCCACCAATCCCTGCACTGCCTGGTGACCATGACAACCGCCTAGGATCAGAGCTCACACCTCCGATTCAAAGGCAGGTCATGCCCAGGTCATCAGCAGGGCACAGAGAGGTCACAGAGTGACCGCAGCTGTGCCCTGTGGTTGGCGCGATCACCGATCTAATCGATCGCGCCAACCAGTAATGCAGGCCCTGCTGGGCCTGTATCAGATCCCTGCCTAGGATCGGTGCTAATACAGCACCGATCCGGACTGACACTGGCAGGGCAGAGCGTTGCTATAGCGCCACTCTGCCCTGCGATTGGCACGATCGATGCGATCGCGCCAATCCGGGGGGGGGGGGGGGGTTTGCCGGTGCCTGGCAAAGCCAGCCACCGGATCCATGATCGAGTACATCGGTACTCGATCCTAACCTAGGACATCATTGTTTCAGCCGCGCCGATTGGCTGAAACAATGAGAAGCGCCGTGATTGGCTGTTTCGATTTCAACAGCCAATCACAGTGCTCAGGAGGAAGGGAGGGCGGCAACAGACCCCAGGATGCCGAGGCCATCTACCATAAGGTAATATGGCGTCGGAATTTTAATGCGATCATCGCGACCATTAAATGCCATGACGTACTATCCCGTCCCTGGGAATTAAGTCCCAGAGCACATGGACGGGATAGTACGTCTCATGGCTGAAAGGGGTTAATCTACTATGTGGTTGCATTGTACTTCTATATGAGTGCATTTTACTGTTATGGGGGTACATTATACTTCTATGGGGATGCATTCTAATATGGGGGTGCATTATACTGCTATGGGGTGTATTAAACTGCTATTGGGATCCATTATACTGGAATGAAATGTATTATACTGTTATGGGGGTGCTTTTTACTGCTGTGGGGGTGCAATATCCTGCTATAGGGGGGTGCATTCTATTAATATGGAGTGCATTACACTGCTATAAAGCTGCATTATGCTGCTATGGGCCTGCATTATACTGCTATGGGGCTGCATTATAATACTAAGGGCATGCATGCATTATGCTGTTATGGGGTGCATTATACTACTAACGGCATGCATTGTGCTGCTATGGGGTGCATGATATGTCTATGGGGTGCATTATACTTCTATGGAGCTGCATTATACTACTGTGGGGTGCATTACACCTCTATAGGGGTGCATTATAATGCTATGAAGCTGCATAAACTGGTATGGAGGTGCATTATACTACTATGGGGAAGCTTTATACTACTATGGGGGTACATTATACTACTATGGGGTAGCATACTGCTAAGGGGTGCACTATACTGCTATTGGTTGCATTATAGTACTGTGGGGTGCATTATACTGCTATGGGGCTGCATTTTACTGTTATGGGGTGTATTATACTTTTAGGGGTGCATTATACTATGGGGCTGCATTATACTGCTATGGGTTGCATTACACTCCTATAGCGGTGCATTATACTGCTATGGACATGCATTATGCTGTTATGGGGTGCATAATAGTGCTACGGGGCTTCATTATACTGCTGTGGGGATAGTACTGTAGGTGTGCATTATACTGCTATTTTGTGCATTTTCCTACTATGAGGGACATTATACTGCTATGGGGCTGCATTATACTGCTATGGGGTGCATTACACTCCTATAGTGGTGCATTATACTACTAAGGTCATGCATTATGCTGTTATGGGGTGCATGATAGTGCTTCGTGGCTGCATTAGAGTACTGTGGGTCTGCATTATACTGCTATGGGTTGCATTATACTGCTATTGTGTGCATTTTCCTAGTATGAGGGATATTATACTGCTATGGGGGTATGATACTACTATGGGAGTGCATTATACTACTGTGGGGGTACATTATTCTTCTATTAATGTGTATTATACGTCTATGGGGGTGTATTATACTGCTATGGGGTGCAATATACTATGGGGGTGCATTATGCTACTATGGAGGTGCATTATACTACGTCGATGCATTATACTGCTGAGGGGTGCTTTATTCTACTATGTGGGTGCATCATACTACAATGGGGTGCATTAGCCTACTATAGATTTGCATTATACTGCTATGAGGTGCCTTATACTACTATGGCGGTGCATTATACTGCTATGGAGTGCATTATACTACTATGGGGGTGCATTATACTACTATGGGGTGCATTATACTGCTAGAAATGACAATTGCGTGCATTATACTTTTTGTATGACAATGGGGGTGCATTATAATATTATGCATGACTATGGGGATGCATTAAACTACTATGGTGGTATATTATAGTAATATGGATGACTATGGGGTGCATTATACTAAATCTTTCACTGACTAATCCAATTGGAGTAAGAAAAACATTATAATTAAGGCCTGTTTCACACTTCCGTTTTTTCAAATCCGTCAAAATCCGTTGGTTTCCGTAAAAAAACGGATCCGCCATTTTTTTGCAGGATCCGTTTTTTTTGTCCCATAGACTTCCATTAGTGGTTACCGCGGATCCGTCAAAAAAACGGATCCGTTTTTTTAAAAACGGATCCGTTTGCATCAGTTTCCGTCAAAAAAACGGAAACGGATCCGTTTGGCGGACACAAAAACAGAAGTGTGAAACAGGCCTAAGACATAACTTTTTTTTTTTGTAACAGTCTAACGGATGACGAACAATTGTTGGGGGTTGGCTTGCCTTTACTAATAGTTATGGGGAAGCTTGAAAACTGTTGCACTTAAGGAATTTGGGATGCACACATCAACAACTCCAGCATTTTACTATCCTAATCGTCTTCGCATGTGTCTCTAAACTCAGTTATGGTCATCTCCAGGTGATCCCGAGTCTTGCATGCCCTGAACCTCCTGATCCACTCAGAAGTGATCTCTTTCCCAGATTGAGACCTGGCAACCTTTCTAAGCCATGAGGCCTTTTCAAGTTCTAACCCCTTATTTGGCATCCCATAATGTTCCGGCTTCTTCTGTCTCGTCTCTGTGGTCTTCTCCTGAAGGGTGTCTGAGTGTGGGCCAAGGCCACTTGTCTCCTTGGTGCCATAGAATGTGCTCACGCTCTCCTCTCTGATTCTTGAACCCATGACGGAGATCATCTTGTCACGGGACTTCAATTCGCCGACTATCTTCTTTAATTGGGTTACCTGATCAGAGAGTCCGGATACCTGTTTAGTAAGATTTGACATCATCTTCCTCTCTAGAGTGATGGGTTCTCTCTGAAGCTTTTCTCTATATATGCCTTGTTTGACTGAAGACCCATTCGCACATAGTCCTTGACATATTCACTCAGAGACTCTTCATGGTCGATTGATCAGATTCACTGAAATCGATGACATCCAGGGCAGCTTGTATCGTCTGATAGTCTTTTCTAAGGTCTCTAGAGACAACCTTGCACCAAGGTTTGGAGCCTCTCAGAGCCTCCCAGTAGTCGGTGACTGGGTCATTTGGTGGTGCCTCGGGATTGTGTCTGGAGTCTTGGCCCCTGGGTGGTCTTGGTTTCTCGCGGGGTGGCTCTTTCCCCTTGACTTGGGTTTCCCTGGCTTGGCTTCTTTGATCTTGCCTGTGCCAGAGCTGGGCCATCGCTCTGTTGTTTTCTTGTTACGCCGGGATGTCTACCTCCTCGACAATGCTTGTAAAGCTGGTGGGTGCAAGGTGGAAATTATCTGTGTCACATGTGCTGGCTCACAGTGGTTGTGTTGGTTGGACTGCTGATTCTCCTGGGGCATGCTGGTCTTTGTCTCTCATGGACGTGGGGGGTTCTTGTCTTGGGGCTTCAAACTGCTCTTGTTGTGCTCTGTCGGTGTGGGTCACGGCAGGGGTCTGGGTCATTCACCCTCGTTGATGATCTCTTGATATGTCTCACCTTCTCTAGCTATCTGCTCGGGAGTCAATCCGATGGCATTGGCGGCAGCATTGATCAGTGAACCCATGTCAGTATGTGTATAAGTCTTGATATCGCTCTGAACCTGGTCCTCCATATCAAACTCTTTGGTCGTTGACCTTAAGACATAACTTTTAATAATAGAAATATTAGAAGATTCTCTTTTGTGTTAAAGGGGTTGTCCAGGCTTTTCACATAATCTCAGTGCATATCTGGGCTGCAGAATGATGACAATAAGTAATTTACCTTCTGTCAGCAGTTTGCAGGGTTTTCTAGATATCAGTCTCTTGTTTCTGAGCAGAACGTCCAAGGGGGTGTGTGTTCTGGCATTGAAATGAGAACTGGTCGTTTCCTCCTACTCTACTAAAAACCTGCCCTCTATAGCAACAACCCCACCCTCCATAGCTACAGGCCCTCCCCGTCCACATGAACAAGCCCTCCTCACACAGTAACAGATCCTCCCCCTCTAGCAGCCTCAGTGCAGAGAGCAAAATCACCCAGCTGCTCCTCCCCCAGACACACACTGAACAGTGATCTATGGAAAGTGAAACTCTAATGAGGAGGGAAAATCGTAGTAGAGTAGGAGGAAATGACCAGTTCTCATTTCAATGCCAGAACACCCCCCCCCCCCCCTTTGGACGCTCTGCTCAGAAGCAAGAGACTGATAACTAGAAAACCCTACAAACTGGTGACAAGGTAAATTACTTAATGTCATCATTCTGCAGCCCCGATATGCACTGAGATTGTGAAAAGCCCGGACAACCCCTTTAATGTGAAAGTATAATATACCTAAAGATATCTGGTAAGCCACAGTAACTGTGGTATTTCAATTGGGGTCTGCGATTCCGGTCCTTTTATGAACCAGTCTGTAGAAGGGGCAAAAGAACGGCTTATAATTCACCCTTTCATGAATCTGAAAGGGGGTTTATTTTATTTGGTCTAATAATATTATAGCAACACTAGATGGTGGCCCGATTCTAACACATTGGGTATTCTAGAATATGGCCAGCGGGGGTTATACTCACCTTCCGACTGCCCCCGATCTCCTCTCCATGCTCCCGGGCATCTTCCAGTCCCAGTAATGCTTAGCGCGAAGGACCGGAGATGACTTCACTCTCATGAGAGCGCTATGTCATCAGCAGTCTTTCGTGCAAAGCATTAGTGGAACTGGAAGATGCCGGGCGCGTGGTGAGAGGAGGGAAAGAGACAGGGGGCCGTCGGAAGGTGAGTATATCACTATTTTTTATTTTAACTCTATTTTTTACAGGTTTATGGCAGGGCTGTGGAGTCGGAGTCTCGGAGTCGGTGCTCATTTTGGTGGAGTCGGTATAAAATGGACCGACTCCTAAAATATATAATAAATTGGGTACAGTAGTTCAATGCAGAATATGCTGAATATTTTTTCATAGGAATTTGGGAAAGTTATGAAATGTCCTATAAATGACTGTTCTATTCCTGATCTAAGGCTACATTCACACACAGCTTTTTTCCTGCGTTTTTTGAGGATACGTTTTTCAGTTGCAAAAGCAGATCACCGCATCACCTGAAAGGTTTTTGAGCTCATAGATAATGTTTTCAATAGCAAAAGCAGATTAGAAATCTGCTCTATCTATACAGTGGGGAAAAAAAGTATTTAGTCAGTCAGCAATAGTGCAAGTTCCACCACTTAAAAAGATGAGAGGCGTCTGTAATTTACATCATAGGTAGACCTCAACTATGGGAGACAAACTGAGAAAAAAAACCCCAGAAAATCACATTGTCTGTTTTTTTTTCATTTTATTTGCATATTATGGTGGAAAATAAGTATTTGGTCAGAAACAAGCAATCAAGATTTCCTGCTCTCACAGACCTGTAACTTCTTCTTTAAGAGTCTCCTCTTTCCTCCACTCATTACCTGTAGTAATGGCACCTGTTTAAACTTGTTATCAGTATAAAAAGACACCTGTGCACACCCTCAAACAGTCTGACTCCAAACTCCACTATGGTGAAGACCAAAGAGCTGTCAAAGGACACCAGAAACAAAATTGTAGCCCTGCACCAGGCTGGGAAGACTGAATCTGCAATAGCCAACCAGCTTGGAGTGAAGAAATCAACTGTGGGAGCAATAATTAGAAAATGGAAGACATACAAGACCACTGATAATCTCCCTCGATCTGGTGCTCCACGCAAAATCCCACCCCGTGGGGTCAGAAAGATCACAAGAACGGTGAGCAGAAATCCCAGAACCACGCGGGGGGACCTAGTGAATGAACTGCAGAGAGCTGGGACCAATGTAACAAGGCCTACCATAAGTAACACACTACGCCACCATGGACTCAGATCCTGCAGTGCCAGACGTGTCCCACTGCTTAAGCCTGTACATGTCCGGGCCCGTCTGAAGTTTGCTAGAGAGCATTTGGATGATCCAGAGGAGTTTTGGGAGAATGTCCTATGGTCTGATGAAACCAAACTGGAACTGTTTGGTAGAAACACAACTTGTCGTGTTTGGAGGAAAAAGAATACTGAGTTGCATCCATCAAACACCATACCTACTGTAAAGCATGGTGGTGGAAACATCATGCTTTGGGGCTGTTTCTCTGCAAAGGGGCCAGGACGACTGATCCGGGTACATGAAAGAATGAATGGGGCCATGTATCGTGAGATTTTGAGTGCAAACCTCCTTCCATCAGCAAGGGCATTGAAGATGAAACGTGGCTGGGTCTTTCAACATGACAATGATCCAAAGCACACCAACCGGAGTGGCTTCGTAAGAAGCATTTCAAGGTCCTGGAGTGGCCTAGCCAGTCTCCAGATCTCAACCCTATAGAAAACCTTTGGAGGGAGTTGAAAGTCCGTGTTGCCAAGCGAAAAGCCAAAAACATCACTGCTCTAGAGGAGATCTGCATGGAGGAATGGGCCAACATACCAACAACAGTGTGTGGCAACCTTGTGAAGACTTACAGAAAACGTTTGACCTCTGTCATTGCCAACAAAGGATATATCACAAAGTATTGAGATGAAATTTTGTTTCTGACCAAATACTTATTTTCCACCATAATATGCAAATAAAATGAAAAAAAACCAGACAATGTGATTTTCTGGATTTTTTTTTCTCAGTTTGTCTCCCATAGTTGAGGTCTACCTATGATGTAAATTACAGACGCCTCTCATCTTTTTAAGTGGTGGAACTTGCACTATTGCTGACTGACTAAATACTTTTTTCCCCCACTGTATATCCATTTATCCATATCTGTCTATCCATATCATATCTGTACCAAAAAGAATGAAAGCCGGATAGCACACAGACTAACACTCCTTTTTTCTTTTTTTTTTTTAGCACCAGTCAGGTACACCTGATAGCTGCCCAAAAGGACCCCCAGGACAGGCATTGCTTGTCTTCAGTAACACACAGTACAGGCCAAAAGTTTGGACACACCTTCTCAAAGCGTTTTCTTTATTTTCATGACTATGAAAATTGTAGATTCACTCTGAAGGCATCAAAACTATGAATTAGCACATGTGGAATTATATAATTAACAAAAAAGTGTGAAACAACTGAAAATATTGTATGTCTTATATTCTAGGTTCTTCAAAGTGGCCACCTTTTGCTTTGATTTCTGGTTTGCACACTCTTGGCATTCTCTTGATGAGCTTCAAGAGGTAGTCACCGGAAATGGTTTTCACTTCACAGGTGTGCCCTGTCAGGTTTAATTTAATAAGTGGGATTTCTTGCCTTATAAATGAGGTTGAGACCATCAGTTGTGTTGTGCAGAAGTCTGGTGGATACACAGGTGATAGTCCTACTGAATAGACTGTTAGAATTTGTATTATGGCAAGAAAAAAGTGGCCATCATTACTTTAAGAAATGAAGGTCAGTCAGTCCAAAAAATTGGGAAAACTTTGAAAGTGTCCCCAAGTGCATTGGCAAAAACCATCAAGCGCTACAAAGAAACTGTCTCACATGAGGACTGCCCCAGGAAAGGAAGACCAAGTGTCACCTCTGCTGCAGAGGATAAGTTCACCTGAGTCACCAGCCTCAGAAATCGCGGGTTAACAGCAGCCCAGGTCAATGCCACACAGAGTTCTAGCAGCAGACACATCTCTACAACAACTGTTAAGAGGAGACTTTGTGCAGCGGTCCTTGATGGTAAAATAGCTGCTAGGAAACCACTGCTAAGGACAGGCAACAAGCAGAAGAGACTTGTTTGGGCTAGAGAACACAAGGAATGGACATTAGCCCAGTGGAAATCTGTGCTTTGGTCTGATGAGTCCAAATTTGAGATCTTTAGTTCCAACCACCATGTCTTTGTGCAACGCAGAAAAGGTGAACTGATGGACTCTACATGCCTGGTTCCCACCGTGAAGCATGGAGGAGGAGGTGTGATGGTGTGGGGGTGCTTTGCTGGTGACACTGTTGGGGATTTATTCAAAATTGAAGGCATACTGATCCAGCATGGCTACCACAGCATCTTGCAGCGGCATGCTATTCCATCCGGTTTGTGTTTAGTTGGACCATCATTTATTTTTCAACAGGACAATGGCCTCAAACACACCTCCAGGCTGTGTAAGGGCTATTTGACCAAGAAGGAGAGTGATGGGGTGCTATGCCAGATGACCTGGCCTCCACAGTCACCAGAACTGAACCTAATCGAGATGGTTTGGGGTGAGCTGGACCGCAGAGTGAAGTCAAAAGGGCCAACAAGTGCTAAGCATCTCTGGGAACTCCTTCAAGACTGTTTGAAGACCATTTCTGGTGACTACCACTTGAAGCTCATCAAGAGAATGCCAAGAGTGTGCAAAGTAGTAATCAAAGCAAAAGGTGGCTACTTTGAAGAATCTAGAATATAAGACATATTTTCAGTTGTTTCACACTTTAATTATATAATTCTACATGTGTTAATTCATTGTTTTGATGCCTTCAGAATGAATCTACAATTTTCATAGTCATGAAAATAAAGAAAACTCTTTGAATGAGAAGGTGTGTCCAAACTTTGGTCTGTACCGTATACATGTATACAGTGTATTACATATTTACAATTGATTACAATTTTTTGTGTTCTAAAGTTGTATTCCAATAAATAGATATTATGTTCTATCTAAATATCTTGATTATTGGATCATAGAAATGATTAAATGTCTGATGTTCACATTGTACTACAATAAATTTTTCACTTAAATATAAGCAGTATATGTGGGAGTCGGAGTCATGGAGTCGGAGTCGGTGTAAGGGAAATTGAGGAGTCGGAGTCGCAGGTTTGGCTTACCGACTCCACAGCCCTGGTTTATGGTACCCAGGGCCTGGAGGAGAGTCTCCTCTCTTCCGGATCCTGGGTACCATCCGCACATTGAGCGCTGCGCCGGTCATCTCCCGACTGCGTTGCCGCTGACCTCCATGTGGCAGGAGACAACCGTCGGGAGATCAGTGGCTTGCGCCGCAGATCTCACGACGGTAGTGGTGGCATGCTCGTTCGAATTCTGCACCAATTCGTGGCCGGACTGCGCCTGTCGCTGATTGGTCACGGCCGGCCGGGCGCGACCAATCAGCGACGCGGGATTTCTGTTACAGACAGAATTAGACAATGATATAGTAGATTATATTTCTCTTCCTTCCCCCAGTATGTCAGAAACAAAACTCTGGTTTTTATTATACCCCGAGATGAGTGGCTTTAGTAGGCGCTCTGCCTATATTTTATAAGATACGAGTAGGAGCCCTAGAGAAATACCAGTTAACCAAAAGCCTTGTTAATGGCAGCACACAGTATCTCCAGAGGAATTGACAGTCTTGTCTTGTTAATGTACTTTCTCAATAAGCATTAGATTTATATATCCTTTTACCCGCCACATACTGTGTTTAAATGAAGCTGTCACTGTATCTTGTTGTTAGACATAAGGTGTTTGAGTCCAGCAACACGTTGTATTTTAGATGGAGCTGTCACTATTTCTTAATGTATTGCTGGATGTTATATATTGAAGGATATTGACAGCAACACGCTATATTTTAGTTGGGGCTGTCGCTAAAATAGTATTACCTTACCTTTTTTCTGGATGCCAATGTAAGGGTCCCGTCACACACAGCGATCTCGCTAGCGAGATGGCTGATTTTGTGACACATCAGCGATCTCGCCAGCGAGATCACTGTGTGTGACGGGGATCAGCGACCAGTCCCCCTGCCGATTATTGCTGATCGTGCTCGAGCGGCTAGGGACGTTTTTAGATCGCTGGTCTCCCGCTGCCCAGCACACATCGCTGCATGTGGCAGCGAGAGACTAGCGATCAGCGACGCTGGTTTCTAATTTAAACGTCGGGTATCCAGGAGCAGCATGGCTCCTAGATACCGGATGTTTACCTTGGAAACCAGCGTGTACGCCGGTTTCCAAGGTAAACAGCGGGTATCCAGGAGCTGCGGCTCCTGGATACTCGACGTTTACATTAGAAATCAGCGTCCAGCGTCGCTGCTCCTGATCGCTGGAGGGGCTGTCTAGCGATGTCCCTGTGATACCATCATGTCGGATCGTTGGTGGGATCGCTGAGACATCGTTTAGTGTAACGGGATACATAAGCACCATCCGTGTCCTGACACGATTATAAGGATCGGATTGATCGCTGATTCAGTCTGAAGGTGTTGATCCCAGTCAGTCATCGTACGCATTTCATCATAAGACATTACTGCCATGTTCATCAGGGGCTAGCAGTTGTGCATAAAGCACGCAGTAGATTTCTGATGCTATGTTAACATAACGTATCGTCAAGATTGGTGGCCACATGTAGCGGCTAAATCGAAGTGCATTTATAATTACCTGAGTCCCACCTGTTTCCTACGTCATTCCTGTGAAGACCAAATCAGGGATTGAGGAGACCACTACATTGGAGTTGGTCCAACGTATCCTAATATTCAGTGCAAATCATCCAGACGGATAATCAGATGCGTCCCGCAGGAACAATCTTTGCAGTTGGAGCTGTGTATTCGTTACACATCACGTGTCTGCGGCGTCCGCTCGAAACTCCTCACTAAGCGGAACCAGGAGAAGACGGGGCTCATCTCTCCTGACCAGTCAGAAGGAGGGGAATGTATATCTCTCAGCATAGGTATCAAGTTCTTGGAATCCATCGTCACTGTCTAATGCTGACAGGTAAGCCCGATTATTTTTATAGTTCTGTGCTCCAAAGTCCCTCCAATACTAGTTTTATGGTATTAATTAAATAATTTATTTCTCGTATACAAAAAGAGCATAATAACTCAGATTTCTATATAGTTTATAGTCCCGTTTACTATTAATTTGAATTGATTAAGTAAGTTCTGATTAATGTACAGAGCATTAGAGGGACAGGGGTCTTGATGTTCTTACAATACCTAAAGGTGTTCAATCGGATAACAATTTATTAATCCAATTATGATGGTCAATAATAAATGATAGCCCTCTTAAATTAAAAAAAAAAACAAGCATCCTGGTTATTCCCAGTACGAAGGGGGCTAATTTTAGCATAGGGTTTTTATGTAAAAGGAGAGAAAAATCTTTTTTATATACAGTGGAAGAGGTATCGGTCTCTATTATACTAGTTATACTCTACTGAAACCGATGCCTCTTTGGTTGTGTCTGTTGCTAATTTTTATAAATGTAGATACGCCTGATTAGGGCTTCAACTGCTGGGTTGGCTTTAGTGGAAGGTGTATTGTTCCCCATTAGACTATGTTAGCGTGGGTGGTCTGGAGCAGGAAACCCCAGGAGTGGACCGAGGGGCCCCAGGCGAGCTGCCAGGTGGAACCGACCCCTATACAGGGACCGTTAGGAGCAGGCCCAGGGGTTCGAGTACCACGGTAGCCGGTACCAAGAGGGGCGACTCAGGATGGACCGGAGTGAGACTGGAGTAAAGAATGATAGAACAAGACTGGAACCAGGAGGCCGGAAAGAAGTGAGACAGAAGACTGGAAAGAGAAGGAATGACAGGAGTAGGAACACTGGAGACAGGACCTGGAGTAGGACGGCAGGAACACTGGAGACAGGACTGGAGTAGGACGGCAGGAACACTGGAGACAGGACTGGAGTAGGACGGCAGGAACGCTGAAGGCAGGACTGGGGTAGGACGGCAGGAACACTGGAGACAGGACTGGAGTAGGACGGCAGGAACGCTGAAGGCAGAACTGCGGAAGAGAACCAGGAACACGGGTAGCAGGACTGAGAATCTGCTGCAGAGAGCAGCCGAGAACGGAACTGCAAGAGCAGAGAGCACACGATGAAGCGAGGCCAGAGTGCTAGGAAACACAACGATCAGGCGCCTCCCTCAGGGGGAAGCGGCCTGATATGGCCCCGTCTGATCAGCCATTGGTCAAAAGGTGCTTCCGGGTTGGCACAGCCGGAGCATAAGAAGCAGGAAGGAGGCGTGTCCTATCCCTGCATGCGCATAGCATGCAGGGAGGGCATCGGTTGTGAGCCCGTTTCAGGTGACCGCCGCGGCCGTCGGGTGGAGAGAGGCTGCGGCGTGGGAGCGGAGGCCGGGTGAGTATGGCGGAGCAGTGTAACAGACTTATTTGTACTCTACTGAAACTGATGCCACTTTGATGCCACGTTGTCTTAGTTTGAAGTTCAGTTCAAGGCTGTAAATGCTGGCCCAGACCCTACCTCATGCATGGCCGATGGCTGCCGTGCCATTCTGAAATATGTACTGTGGGTCAATTGAGGCCACTTTCCCGGCATCTTCCCCTAATTTGATGTGTTTTGGCAGCTTTTGGGCCCGTTTGAAGTTGCTATGCATGTGTTTGTTTCTGCCAACCATTGACTCCAATGACGTTTTGAAATGTTCGGCGAATATTCATCTTATAAATCGCTGAATATTGCAACATCGGCGATCGTAATCCGAAACGAAAATTGAAATATTCGCTCATCTCTAATGTTAACCACTAAGCCAATGTAATGTCTTTTGCCACTTTCATTGCTGCTAATGTTTTTGCGTTCAGGACTCAACGTTCTCGGGGTTAGAAGTCTATAACTGTGATGCACACTGTGTGCGTCACTGCTGTCTTAGGGAAAATCACTCTTGAGATTGTCTACAAGCAGGGTGGATTTGATTTAAATCTAACTGATTTAAATCACGATTTAAATCACGATTTAAATCACTAGTCAGTGAGGCTTGATTTAAATCAGTGATTTAAATCAAAGTTTCTACCTAAACTAGTTCTTGCTACTTTAACATGCAAGTAGATGAAGATTTTTAGAATCACTTTTTATATTACTTTTTTCTCCCCAGTTTAATGGGTTAATCATTCATATTTGGACACCACTGTTCTGTTGTACTTAGGAAGGAGAAAAATAATCCTGACCTTAATAACAATTTAAATAGATTTATTCAACTGAAACAATAACAACATTACAGCATAAGTTATTTGCTTAAACAAACATCCATGTTTGTTAACTAATAAACAAAATATATATATATTTTAAGAAACTTAGACTGTCAGCCCAGCCGACACATGAAAAACTTAAATACTACTGTCCCTGCTGTCCTCTGTAGCTCACTTGTTGTCATCTTCATCATCATCTTCTTCTTTGTTCCTATTCATAATCTGGAAAAGAAAAACAAGCTTTCCTGCTTTATTGGGTCCCAACCGATTTCTCAATTTAGAATGAATGAGTCCAAAGGAAGAGAATATTCTTTCAACGCCTGCAGAAGAAGCTACTGCTGTTAAAAGTGAAATCATTACTTGAACAGTCTCTAAATCCAAGCGCTTAAGTGACTTCCACCAGTTTACTGGTGTGACCTTCCTTAAAATATCTTCAGCAAACATATATTTCTTGAATGGTTCCCCCTTAGCTCTGAAGTTTATTTTAGTTGGCATTAAAGATGGATGATTGCTGGATACCCATGTCATAGCTAACTCCTCTTCCTCAGCACTTAGGTTTTGACCCTGATATTGGATATTGACAATATTTGCCAAAAAATGAGCTGGAGTCAGTGCTTGTCCCATTCGTTTGTTTACTGCTTGTAATTTAATTCTGTCCATGTGTAGTTCTGTTTTTAAGTGTTTACTCAGTTCCTTCCAAATTTCAACAGCATCCGCAATTAAACAGCTATTTTTCTGTATTTTGTTTAAAGCTTGAGAGATGGGTTTCAGGAAGCTCAGCATATGTTCAACATTTCTCTTAAGCCCAATGTTGAGGATTTTGGCCGTGACAGTGCCATCTATTTTATCTCGATTTTCTTCACAAAGTGTCATCAGAATAGGCCAGTTTTTGATCTACTGCTCAAAACAGTCCACCACAGAGTTCCATCTAACATCTTGTGGGAGCGTTAGCTTGGTTCCACCCATCCTTTTCAGAGCTGCTGCAGCAAAATGATTATTATGGAAGTATTTAGCAATTTCAACAACATTAGCCTTTATTTCTGGAACACTTAAGTCTTTGGCTAAGAGGTGCAGCAAATGAGCACTGCAACCATATGTTATTAGCAGCTTTGTATTCCCTCCCTGCTCTTCTAAATCTCTTCTCATCTTGGATACGTTTGCAGCATTGTCAGTGACCAAACTGCGTACTAGACATTTGAATTTTTGTTCACATGTCGTTATTGCTTTTACTGCCACTTCTTGTAAGTATTCTGCTGTGTGTGCATTTCCTGACGTATCAGTTGTTTGGCCAAGGAAGACTTTACCTTCTTCTGTTGTTATACAAGCACATACAATAGGATCATTGTGGACATTACTCCACCCATCAATACTTAGGTTAACAATTTTACCCTCCAGAGCTGTTGCACATTGCTCCATTTCTCTGTCCTACTCTTGATCCAGCAGTTTCCCTGCAACATCAGCTCTGCTGGGTGGACTGTATCCTGGTCTCAGTGACTGAACCATATTAATGAAATGTGGGTTCTCAGTCAGACGGAAAGAAGAGTTCGTTGCATAAATAAACTGGGCAATTTTTTCATCAATCAACTCTTTTTCTAATCTGCTAGTTCTTATCACAAACCTATCTATGGTGGTTCCAGGAGGTAAAGGTTTTTTCTTCCTTTTGGGTGATGGTGACATGTGGCTGTGGGTGTCTGATGATGATGCTGCTGCTGCTAATGAAGCACTATCCTGGATGGATAACTCTGAAACTGTAGAACAGGATGATGGTGATCTTGGAGGTGGATAGTTTCCAGAATCCATGAATTCCCTTAAACAAAAAAAGTCAATGCTGTTATTTTATTGTTTATACAATTTCTGCTTATTGTACACAACACGTCACTGCCCCTGCCCCAAAAGGAATATTTGTTTTTCTTCATAACTGTACCAAATGACAGTAACATGCAGTAATAATAAGAAATATAATTTTTCTCACACATGACAGTTCAGTCTTTAGAAATAGGATTCAATAAAAATGTTTACCAACCTGAAGATCCTGCCTGTTCAGAAGTGTTTCTTTGGTCATCTTCATCACCGCACTTCTCATGATGTTGCCTCATTCGCGCCACCAGGCCTTGCATCTCTTTGTTGCATCGTTTGCATTTTGCACGCATGCCTGCCTTACCGATAGGCGAAGGAGCTTCATTAAAATATTCCCAAACTGGGTCTCTTTTACGGCCTGCTGCCATTATAAGGAAAGAATGTAATAAACCTCAGATCGTACACACAAACAGATCCAGTCTTGTCTGTCTGTGGCTATGCTGCAGTATTGTGCTCAAAGTTTCACTTTCATTTTCTTGTCTGCTTGCCCTTCCTCCTCCTCACACTTAGATTCACATTCTTCTTGTGTTGTGCAGATCTATTCCACTCCAAACAATCAGAAACATATTGTCTAACTTCTTGGACTTGGCACTGAAGGGGTTGATTCTGTATTCATAGGTTTGTAGAACAATAGGATTAAGGTCTTTTTCTCAACTCTGTTCATGTTGTAACATTTTTGCCGTGAAGAAGAGGCTGGGACCTCTGCGGAGTCAAATTCAGTTTTGAGAACTGCGTAAGTAAAGCGAGCGTCTGTGATAATATAGGAGAGAAACTGCCCACTAATCCTACAGAAACCTCTTGAAGAGCATGGCATTGTGAATGTTACACATATACAGCCTTTATTCTACTGAGTTAAACAACTCAGCTTTATCTCATGATGGAAGAACCTTTGGATGGTAAAATATTTTCCTCAAAAAGCAGTTTATTGAAAAAAATCCGATTTAAATAAAAAAAATCCGATTTTTTTTTAAAAAAACATTGATTTTTATCCACCCTGTCTACAAGCATGTTTCGATACTCCAACATGCTCGCGTCCATTTCCAGGGGGAATGCATCTGGAAAAATTTACTCTTGCACCAGAGTAGCAACCCAGTAGTCAGCACTATTTCTAACCCTAATAATATGGGCATCGTGTCGAAGATAGGGCAGCAAGAAGACGTTCATGTGTTGGACTTTGACCTAATGGAAGTGCCCATGGTGTTTTTGGTGGAGCGATAACACTCATGGTGGCTTCTTGCGTCCCCTCCCACCAACCACAGACAACAGAGAGGGGATCATTATTCTCTTCATCTCCTGACTAATGTGCGTCCATCACCGCTTCCTCCTCCTCCATCTGTTGCTTGACTCCTGCACTGTTACTAACAGTTTATCTGGTACCATGAGCCCCATTCAGTCGCTTTAATCCACCCCCCATGGCACCTGCCTGTGCCACAACAGTCTGGAGCTTAGGGATATTGTTATCCCTTCGCATCCTCTTCTGCTTCATCATCTTCCTCTGGGACCACCACCTCCTCTCGCAGACTATTCAAAGTGTGCTCCAGCATCTTTATTCTCATTTGCACAAGGACAGACTAGAAGCAATGGGATGAAACTGAATGGGAGGAGACACAGATTAGATATTAGAAAACACTTTATGACAGGGTGATCAATGAGTGGAACAGGCTGCCACAAGAGGTGGTGAGTTCTCCTTCAATGGAATCTGTATTTAAATTTAAATGATAAAAAACAGACTACGCAAGCAAAAAGATTATACAGGAGAGCCTGGTGACATACTAATGTTTAGACACAAAATATGACCACATTACATGACTATATTAATGCTTTATATGCACAAAACCGTTCAGTTTATCATGCATAAACCATTGGTTTCTATATTAATAGCACAAGTTCTAACAATGTCCCTACATTAATATCATAGATTAAAGAGTATATAATATAGTACTTACTAATTTACAGTCACCATGGCTCCCCCTCGCCCCAACGCACGTTTCGTGTATTACTTCTTCAGGAGACGTGTGCTGGGGGACGGATGGAGCTGCTTAAGTAGTGTCAGTCAGTCAAACTGATTTGCTAATTAAATGGTGTATATCTTTAAAACAATTGGCTAATTAGCCAGAACTTATGTTGTGTGAGCGCCGCTTGCTGTATACGCCACGTGCGCAGTCGGCAGTCTCCCAAATGAGGCTCATCAGTTGGCGGTCATGAACACACGCCAGGATCGCCGTCATGGAAAAGGCACCTGCGCAGTGTGCTCCCTTGTCCGGGTTAAAAAGAACCAGGGAAGCCCCGGCCACGCATACGCACTAAGCAATGCGAGCTACTATGAAGTCAAATGACTCGTACTGACAAAAAAACGCTGCATTTGCTTTGTAATTACATGTAAAATAAGGTGCATAGAGCGACTGAGTGCAATAAATGCTGATAGTGCAACTAAATCTATTTATACATAATAGTAATACACATAATAAAACATCAAAGTGGATCTCAATAGTAAAAAAAAAATAAAATAAATAAATTAATAAATATATATAATTTAAAGTGCTAAGCATATTAAGGTGCAAATAGTGTTTCAATTTTAACAAATTAGTACAAGACTGACTGATCATATACAGATAACGATAAAATAATAAAGATAATTATATTTTGTATTTTACAGAGTCCCATATAGTTATCTTCTCAAAATAAGGAATAAAATAAATATATTTCCTCTAATAGATCTTTTTAATAATATTTCTCAATTGTTCCCTGATTAGACTTGATCCATGGTACGTTGGTAAACCATTCATCACAACCATATAACGCAGAAGAAGGTGCATTAAATATAGGACCTGGCAAATATAAATATAATGATTAAAAATACATAATATAATGTAAACTCACATTTAAAACCATCCCACCCCATAAAATAATAGGATACTAAATTATAGAAAAGAACTAAACCCAAAATTTTCGTGGAGACCTGCCGGATTTACCGTGTTTAGGCGGTAAATCCAACGGCTCTCCTCTTGAGCCAACATTCTGGATAAATCTCCACCCCCTGGGTCCCATCTTGACGTGATCTATAGCTATAATTCGCAATTTTGAGGAATCACATTTATGAAAATTTCTGAAGTGTCTAGGGATCGTCTTCATCCTGAGAATCTTTGTTTTTTTCTGCCTCTGACATGCTCTCTCACTCGGATTTTTAACTCACGAGTGGTCATGCCTACATAAATTTTATTGCACGTGCAAGAAGCACGATAAATGACCCCCCTTAAATGCACATGTCAGATGATGTAAGATTTTATACGTCCTAGACCCGTCAGAATTAGTGAATTCTTTACTTTTGTCAAGAATTTTGCAAGCCAGACAAAAAGTGCAGGGAAAAAAACCTTTCATGAATTCTTTAGCCTGATGTTCCTGTTTGGTCATGGGTGAATAGTGGCTTCTCACTAATAGATCTTTCAAGTTGGAAGACCTTTTTACCTTAATTTGTGGTCTGTTTGGAAGTAAACCACTCAATATTGTATTAGTTTTCAGAACGGACCAATGTCGGTCAATTATTTCCGTAATTTCGCACCATTGGCTATTAAAGGGAGTAATGAATCTCACATTTTGATTCAAACTTTCATCTGGTTTCACTTTGGACTGATATAGAAGATCATTCCTTGGAGTGTTTAGGGCTCTCCTATATCCACGACGAATCTGTCTATGGCTGTATCCTCTGTTTCTAAATCTTTGATAAAGATTTTTGGCTTGATCTTTAAAAAGCTTGTCTGTTGCACAAATACGTCTCAAGCGTAAGTGCTGTCCAATTGGAATGCCGTTAATTGTTGATCTCAGATGCGATGATTCTGCATGCAATAAGGAGTTTACTGCCATCGGTTTTCTATATACATTGGTCACAATATTGCCGTGTTGATCAGTCATGATGTCCAAATCCAAAAAGTGTACCCTTTGACCCTGGCAAAAAGTAAGTTTGATATTGAAATCATTGGAATTTAGGAAAGCCATGAACATGTCAAGTTGATCTGAAGACACCTCCCACACAAATAGAATATCATCAATAAAACGTATCCAATGATGAACTCTTTCGATACCACTGATGGGATTACTCAAGAAAATTTCACGTTCCCATGCGCCCAGGAATAAATTTGCATAGGATGGTGCAAAGGCCGCCCCATTGTGGTCCCCTGAAGCTGCAAAAAAAATCTGACTATTGAATGTAAAACAATTATGAGTAAGAATGAAATTCAACAGAATCAAAATGAATTCTGATAATGATTTTTTAATATTTCCAGCTTCAAGGAACCAGGAGACGGCCCGAACACTATCCTCCTGCCTAATAGACGTATATAAACTTTCTACATCTGCAGTGACTAAACACATGTTGTCACTAATATTCAAACCGTCTAGACTACGTAGAGCTTCAGTGGTATCTTTAATAAAGGATGGTAAGTTGGATTCGTGGGGTTTCAAATAAAAATCAACAAACTGACATGCTATTTTACAAATTCCCTCATTTCCAGATACTATAGGTTTACCTGGGGGGTTGACTGCATCCTTGTGTAACTTCAGAATCAAATAGAAAGTTGAGAGGTGTGGTTTCATAGTCATGAAGCTTATGAGGAAGGAATAATCCCTAAGCAATTGATGGAGACCATTCACGTGGAGTGATGGAGAGAGTTTTCCAGATTCTAATGCCGACCAGTCAATTGTGACGAACATGGGATGGGTCCTGAGTCTCTCTCACAAATAATCGCCGTTTGTCAGCTGATTAACAGAGAAGCTGAGGAATAAACAGAAAAAGAGTCCATCATCTTGGGTGACTGACAGTCATCCGCTATGTCTTGTCCCTGGCAGTGGTGTAGGTGTGGCGTGTGTTGCCAGCACCTGGGTAAAGGTTTTGTGATTCCTGGCCTGTGGAGCAATCACACACTCGAGTCCCCTCCACCTGTCCAGTCCTGCTCCCCGTATCCCCCGGGCACATGTACTGTAACTAAAGATCATACTGATGTCATTACGGTTTGCCCTTCGGTTTCTAGTTTATAGAATTCTACACTGTTATAGATTATTTTTATACTTTGTATTTGTTATTTTCTGTATGTTTTTGTCCTTTATAACCCTAATCCTGGACAGAACACTGATCCCTATCCCTTCCAACTCTCACCCTAGCTCCAATCCTACTGTATTATCTATTCCTAACCCTAAACTAATGAACACTAATCCTATCCCTAATGTCAAAATATTGCTCCCCACAGAATTTGTTCCCTATGGTAACAGCTCTGTGACTCCCCACATTACACTATTGCTTCCTGCCTTCCATTGTATATGGCCACTTACGTTGTCAATCATGTCCTTTACTTCAGGGTTGATGTATTGTGGATAGATTGGATTTTCCGCCAAAATGGACATTTTCAGTCTCTTGTCCATCTCATTGTAGAAGGGGTATTTTCCAGATGACATTTCGAACACCATGATGCCAAGTGAAAACCAATCTGTAGCTCCGCCATATTTTTCTTGACAGTAAACCTGAGTGTACATAGAGGAGGAAGAGTGGTCTCTGTAATTTGTTCATTATGGAATCTTTAGAATGAGTTGTTGCTAGGCAATGGCCGAACCAGTGATGGGACAGCACAGGAGGCAGGTGAGGAAAACAGACCTCCGTGTACTGTACAGTATGGGGGTCCGAAGGGGGTGCGACTCACCGGAAGGGGGTGCAGTGTACTAAACAAGTGTGCTGTTGCACGCTGTAGGGATCTACTGGTGTCCATTGTATGGGGGTTTCTGTGTGGTCAATGTGTCCAGTGTATGGAGACCACTGAGTGATGCCCCTGTATAACGTGTGGTCAGGGGGAACGTCTGCATTCTTAACCTGATGTTCTGGTATTAATAATAGGAAATCTAGTAATCACTATATAATATGATGACGTGTTCCTTACTTCAGGAGCCATCTACGTCTGGGTTCCTCCATATCCAGAAACCTTCTGACCCTTATATACATTTACTTTCGTGATGTCAAAGTCCCCGATCCTGACGTGGCTGTCAGTGTCTATAAAGATGTTTGATGGCTTCAGGTCTCTGGAAGAGAAGAAAATTTAGTTACTGGAAAGAGGAATGTGGATAAATTGATAGAAATATTGTGATATGTCTGTGTACAGCTGTGTATATATAGGTGAGTATCTGTATGTAGCACTCAGCCTGCTGTGGCTGGCAGCACAGGCAGGGAGTATATAGTATATATTTGAAATAGTCGCATCTTGAAATGTCTGACATATGAAAATATAAAGTTATTTAACCCGTATAGAAAACAGTGTAAACAAAAAAAATCACCAAAACATCCACTTCACTTTCTTTTACTAATTAACATATAAGTGTTTTATTTTTGGGCTTTCTTTTGAAGATGGGTGGGGAATCGTTTTTCTGCCAAGGGCCATTTGGATATTTATACCATCCTTCCAGGGCTGTTCAAACTCCGCCCACAAAGTGCATCCTGACTCTGGCACTGGTGTTAGGACATAATCTTTCATTGCATGCCCTTCAGTGTTCAGTAGTGAACACTGCGTGTGTTGTCCTCACGGAGCAAGAAAAAATTAATGAGCTGGTGGCAATCAAAATACTGCCACCTGCCCAAGCACTAAGGTCCCTGAGAATCTGCCTGGGGGGCCAAATAAAGTACGAGGGCCGTAAATGGCCTGGGGGCCTGAGGTTCCCCACCCCTGATTTAAGAGAACAATATACATTCAGAAAGTTTGAAAAAGGAGAAACAGAGTCCATTTATGCCATTAAACAATTTATTAACTTCAAACAATTAACAATGGAAAACTCAACAATAGTAACACCTTCTGTGTCTAAGAAACTTAATAAGAATTAAAATATTCTCTTCGTCCTAGAGAAAAAAAAGGAAACCCAAAAGATTAGATTTTATCATAATTATCTGAAGCAAAGTGAAGAAATAAAAACATACAAGAATAGTACAGTCAGGTAAAAGAAAAACAATCAGTCAACTATACTTACATGACGTCTTGCCACCCGACCTTGTGCTGGCTGCTCCTGCTCTGCCTCCGCTCCAGTGGAAGAACTGTTCTGAAAAAGGAAAAAAAAAAGATTTTGCCACATGTGTGTATGTGACCAGAGGTTGCGCTACATATTTTTCAGAGGAGTAAAAATACTCCTCCCAATATTTTTGAGGAGTATTTTTCACCACGGAGGAGTACACAATTTGTATGAATTAAAATTGGCCATACAGGGGTATACATTGCCGTGCTATTAAAAAAAACATTAGGAAACGTTATTAGAACTTCACACAATGATTTTTTACACAAATAGAGAAATTGGAGAATTCAAAACACATTTTATATCATGCACTGACAAGTTAGATTCTGTGAATCCTTACCTTTCTTGAACAAAATCCGTCACTCAAGGACCAGGACAATAGACCATGTAAACAGAGGTCAACAGAAGAACATTTGAAAAAAAGATGAACTGGAACAGTGAAACTAAGGTTGGCAGAAAGTCTTGTGCATTAAATCCCCAATGTGAAAAAATTACAAATTCAACCTGCGATTTTTTTGCTTCCAGAGTGCAACTGCTGCCTGAAAATCAAAACTGCATTGAACAGTCTCATTTGTAAGGGAAAATGAAGGTCCTTCTTCAGAAATTCTTGACAGATCTTCAAGATGTATATCTGTTAGGCCTCTTTCACACATCAGTTTTTTGCCTTCAGGCGCGATCCGTCTTTTTTTGGAAAAAACGGATTCGGCAAAATGCAATGCGGGATCCGGTTTTTCCCCATTGACTTGCATTAGCGCCGGATCGTGCCGGATGGCATTGCGTTTCATCCGTTTTTTGCCGGATCCGGCAACTTGTCTCATTCCGGCGTCTTGAAAAAACGTCTACTGTAACATTTTTTGTCTCCGGTGAAAAAGCCGGAAGCGCCGGATCCGGCGCTTCCAGCTTTTTGCTACAATGAAAGTCTATGGGCGCCGGAATGCGCCGGATCCAGAAAAAGACGGATCCAGCCACCGGATCCGGTTTTTTTTAAGTCTGCGCATGCTCAGATCCAATTGGCCAGCCTCCAGGAACAGAGACGGATCCAGCAAAAAAACGGATCCGTTTCTACAGTTCTCCAAAATTTATGCCGGATCCGTTTTTTCTAAAAAAAGCCGGATCATGCCTGACGGCAAAAAACTGATGTGTGAAAGTAGCCTTAGTCGACTTTGTTTCTTTGACTTGATCCTGTTTTGTGTAGAAAATCCACGTTCACAGCTTGCCGTCGATAATGGAAGAGTAAGTGCGATTAAAGCAAGAGCCGAAAATTCAGGATAAACTGCCATATCATCGATTTTGTAGGAAATAATAAACTGACAAAAGTCAACCATTTTCAGGCGGCCTCTGTACCTTTTAAGGAGGTCTGAGACTTCTAGCCATTCTTTCCGTAAACCTGACTCATTTGGAAGTTGGCACTGATAGGTGGAAGCTTCAGATTCTGGCACACAAAACTTGCGAACAATGTTTTCAAATGACTCATCCTTTGAAAGGACTTGAGGAAGACACATTGGATTTAAAATCTGATCTAGATCTGTTAAAATGGACAAATCTGTGAAACTGAAACGCTCGCTCAAATTATGCAATAAATTGTTCAGAAACTTTTCCTTTACAGTTTGAAACTCGGTTTGAGATGTACTGCGAACATTAATTTTTATGTCTCTGTAATAGCATTCACTTGCAGACATTTCAGATAAGAAAGCTGTAAGATGCTTTCCTGGGGTCGCTTTCATTTTTTCTAGTAAAGCAGTTACAGAAGTCAGTTCGTTAAGTAAAATAGAAAAGTTGATATCTTCAGACTGGAATACTCTGCAGGCTCTATTGATTAGTTCAAGAACATCTCTAAGTAAACAAAGAATGGCAATGAAGCCATATTCTGAACATGCTTTAAGTAATCCAGGAGCTCTTTAACCTACACTGCGCTTCTTTGTGGCCACAAAATCTGTAAGAACTAAAATTACTGCATCAAAGCTTTCATGTAAAGCGTCAACAGCCCTGCCAAGAGAAAGCCATCTCACTGTGTGAATCTCCTTAAGAGAGATTTGATCGTGTTCTAACACTTCCTGCATTTTTCGCAGGCTTTCATGCAGTATTGTAGAGCTGTTAAAATACGAATACAGTGTTCCAATGAGATGCTGTTCATTTATCATCTGAGGGATGCCTTCAGATGCCTGTGATATTGCTAGTGCCAACCGATGAGCAATGCAATGAAAATGTAACATTACTGGAAACATTGCTTGCAGCCTTTTCCCTACTCCACTGTGCCTACCTATCATCACGGCTGCACCATCCGTAGCAAGGCCAATGACTTTACTAACAGACACACCTTTTTTCTCCAAAAAGTCTTTCAAAACATTAACAATGGCTTCGGCTGAACATTCTCCAGTGACCTCTACATTGGCCCAAAAGTGTGTCTGTGGCAAAGTGTCATTAATTGTTCTAACGTAAAGTATCATTTTATGATGCACTGCAACATCTGTGGATTCATCAATCAGCAAGGAAATACATGGACTTTTCTTCACTTCATTATCTATGTCAGAAGCAAGTATTTCAGACATTACTGACTCCACCTCAGAAAGAGTCTGATGGTGAAGGCAAATGTGCTTTTCTTTGATATCATTATTCCCTAGTGATTTCATTAACATCATCATAGGTTTAAATTTTGATTGAGGCATTTCTTCTTTTGCCATTGTGTAAAGTGTTTTGAACACAGCTATTTCTCCAGCAGTGGCTTCATTGCTGGGTACCAGAAATGTTTTAGCTAAAGGTTTTTTTTGGTTAAGAGAGGACAAAGATGCTCTATGTTCCATTGTCTCTTCATGGCGCAGAAATGTTGAATGCTGCAAGTTAACAGCACCACTTGTGGCCATGATTATTTTCATTTTTGCTGCCCTACAGTCACGACAGAAAGCACGTTGTTTTTTCACCGTATTCGAGCCAAACAAATTCACGCAGCCACTTGTGTAAGAACTTTTTATGCAACTTATTTTTTTTGTTTGAGGGTGGATGAGTAGTGCCATCATTACTTATTGCCTCTGAAAGACTTGGTATGTTAGGGTCACTATCATTAATACTACTGCAGCCGGGATTGTCCTCAGCCTGAATAGCAAATGACTCAAGTTCAATATCGTTCTGTATGGAGTGAGCACAGTACTCAGTGTGAGGGCTATCTTCTGTCTCCTCCTGACTATTTTCAGTATTTGCAATTATCTTGGACGTGCTGCTCTTGCTAAAATAGTTCAACAAGCTCACTTGCTTTCGTTTACCAGACTCCATCACTAATCTAGACAAAAAAAGGGAGAATGCAAAAATGCTATCAGGATTTCTCTAACATAACTATGCCCCGCACGCCACTATGCGTATACTGCACCCCCATCTCCATAATAGTGCTGACCACCGTACGAGTGACACCCCGGCCACGTCACATGCCGCCAATAACGCACAGCCAGCAAGCCCTGCCCCCGGCTGCCATTGGCCGCGGAGAGGCCGACTGATGCTACACACGCTGAGATGCACAGAGAGAGCGCGCCACGATGACGTCAGTCGCGTGGGTCACGTGTCCGTACGGCGGCTGCTGCACGCTACTACCCGCTGAGACAAGCACAGAGGAGGGCGTGCCGCGATGACGTAGTCGCGCGGGTCACGTGTCTGTACAGCCGCTGCTGCACGCTACCACCCGCTGAGAGACAAGCACAGAGGGCGCGCCGCGATTACATGAGTCGCTCTGCAACATCTGATACTGCCTTTTCCCCAGCTCCGTCCAACTCGCTGCCACTGTAGCTTAGAATGATGCGTCCCATGGACGTATCTTACTAATCTGAAGGCGTTTTTTCGCCTGCCTGTGCGTCATAGACGCCCAGACAGGCGTTAATGCGACCTCTGCCTGCAATTGTGTGTGGTCTATTGAACTCAGTGGGGCTCAGCTGCAATACCATTGCATTGAAATCCACATGTAGGTTCATAAGGTACTTCAACCCACAGTGTAATCATAACATAGTAAATATCTGCAGATGCCATGCAGCAGTTCTCACCATATCTTCCATAAATAAAAGATCCAATTCAGCCAAGATGGTTTCACAATAGGAGTTACTCACGAAACCTGCAGCTCCCCGGTGTTTTCCTGATATGATTAAATCACTGAACAGAGTTCAAATAGAAATTGACAGTAGAGAAAACAAAAGAAGTTGTTCTAGAGAAATACTGCCATCCTTGTATATGAGGACAGTGTTTTTCATATCCTCAAATGATCTTCACCCAGAATTAGACTCTCGGGTTGTGTGCACATAAGGTGCATTGCATTGACATATATTCAGTCCTCTTACAGGCATAATTCCCAATATAGACTATTAGGGTGCTTGCACACTACCGTATTTTTTGCGGACCGTATTAGCGGACATTGACCACCTGGATTTTCACTGATGTCCGCAAATAGGGACCGCAAATGCAATTTTGTACCATGCGTTTTTTTCACGGATGTCCGTATTTTATGTTAAATCCTACAGGAAACTGTCATCATGTCCCAAAGTGAAACCAAAGTACAGTAAGTCTCGGTCATGGTAGGACTCAAGCCCAGTGTCCCACAAGCATGGGTGACTAGAAGAATGATCCTGTCCAGGTCCATTGTGTTGTAATAAACTCTCCTGCAGACTACAGGTCATTAGTTTCACTTTCAGAGAAGAGGAGGAAGTAGATGGCGTGATCACTGACTTCAGTATTTCAGGACGTCTTTTGTGAACATTTAGCACTCTTCAGTATTTTTTGCGGACCCATTGAAATGAATGGGGTCCGTGATCCGCAAAAAGATAGGACATGTTCTATCTTTTTTTGCGGACCTATGGATGAACATTTTAGCAACATCCGTGATTTTTACGGATCCCAAATAAGTCTATGGGATCCGCATAAATCACTGAACGGTCCACAAAAAATACGGTAGTGTGCAAGCACCCTTAATCTTATTTTATCACAACAAACACAAATAACTTTTATATGCTAACAAATGTTTATATTAACAGATTAAATGAAATTAAAGATTCCTTTATACTGAACAATTATTGTCTGAATAGTCGGTAGTGTATGAATGACTGTTCTGCACTTTTACACAGCGCAATTACAGTGCCGGCAAAAAAAATCTTTACACTTGCGCAGCAAAAAAAACTTTACATATAAAATCCACATCATAATTTCACTTTTTAAAAGTGAATACAATGGGGGAGATAATAAAAACTGTCTAATATTAAAGCTGGCTTTGTTGCAAATATCAACCAATCAACGCTCAGTTTTCACTTCTCTGGTAAAGCGAAAGCTGCACTCTGGTTGTTATGTGCAGCTCAGCCAGTTTTGCTATTAGGCAGTCTTTTATTATCTCCCTCAGTTTTTTATTATCTCCCACAATGGGTTGAAAGAAGCTTAAAATGGAAGAGAAATCCCATGCCTTGGCTGTGCTCGAGAAGGGGGATTCGGTGATTGCTGTAGCTAGAGATCTGGGAGTGTCAAGAGAAGCAATTTATCAACTGAAGCGGTCGGCGGCATCATTGCCTCCTGGGATGGTACCGCAGAGGAAGTCAGGCTCTGGCGCACCTAAGAAGACTTCACCAAGGACTGATAAGCTTCTGAGGCGTGAAGTGATGTCACATCCTTCTATAACTGCTGTTGAACTAAAAAACAAGTACCCTATGCTCCTCCAGAACATCGCAACTAGGACAATTCGTCACTGCCTGCAGAAGGACCTGGGTCTACCAAGTTGCCGTGCCGCAAAGAAGCCCCTGCTCACAGCAGCAATGAAGAAGAAAAGGCTTGCCTTTTGTAAGAAATATCAAGATTGGATATCTGAAGAGTGGAGGAAAGTGATGTTTAGTGATGAGAGCACTTTCAGGCTGGTCAGGGGAGGCTCAAAGGTTGTGCGTCGTCCGAGTACAGTGTGACGGTATGACCCAAAATATACGTTAAGACTGTTAAACACCCTGACAGTGTGATGGTGTGGGGTGCATTCAGTGGAAGCATGGGCAGGTTTGTACTTCCTTCCCAAGAATGTAATTATGAAAGCAAGCAATTATATTACTGTTTTGGAAGAACACATGCTTACTTTTTGGGTCATACATCAGCGTGATTACTTTATGCATGATGGAGCCCCTATCCACAAAGCCAAGGCCGTGAGAAAGTTTCTCAGTGACCATAACATTAACATTTTAGAGTGGCCAGGTAATTCCCCTGACCTTAACCCCATAGAAAATGCCTGGAATTTAATGAAAAACAAGGTTCAAGAGACACGACCCAGCAACATCAACAATCTAAAGGAGGTGCTGAAGACACTGTGGGTAAACATGGTCTCTACATACTTAGCCAGCCTTGCTGAATCCATGCCTAAACGACTGCAGATGGTGATAAAATGTAAGGGTGACATGACAAAATACTAATTGTAATAAAATATCCACAATAAAACACTTGAATCAACTTGAATATTAAGATTTTGTGGTTTAATTGAACTTGTAAAGATTTTTTTTGCCGACACTGTATCATTTGCTTTTTCATCAATTTTTGTGGGAGCTTTGTATAGTCATTAGCTAGTTAAAAAATAGACTGTTTACACTAGCCTATAGTTAACAATTAAATCCTCCATTGACAATTTACAGGTGAGCTGAAATGAAACTAGTGAATCAATTATCACCTTGGTCGGTGGCCGTGTTTACATTGACCAACAGTCGTTTACATTTACTCTTTTGAGCGACTATTCAGATGATTGTCTGTCTTAAAGGCCCAATAAGGCTACTTTCACACATCCGGTGTGTGGGGTCCGGCGGCGTGCGGCGAAAAGCTGGGCCGCCGGATCCGGCCTGCAGCCATGACACCGGATGTGTGTGCGGCGAGAGATACGGCTGGACATTATTTAAAGGAGCCGCAGGACGAGGTGGACAGAGGCAGCCGATGAGAGACAGCTGCTGAAAGGGAGGAGAGGGGATGGGAGGGGAGAGGGGGGTGGAGAGAGAGAGACATGGGGGGTTAACACTTAGTGTCCAGGCGAGAGAATCTCTCTCTCTTGCCGGGCACTTGTGGGGTTAACCCCACAGAGAGATCTCTCTTTCTCACCCAGACACTGTGAGTGTTAACCCCACAAGTGCCCGGCGAGAGAGATCTCTCACAAGTGTCCGGGTGACAGAGATCTCTCTCTCGCCGGGCACTTGTGGGGTTAACATTCACAGAATCCGGGCATGCGCTGTGGAAAAAGCCGGTCCGTCGCTGACAAAAAAACGTTGCAGGGAACGTTTTTTGCAGATGCCGGACGGCTAATTTATGCCGTGTCCGGCAACAACCGGACACGACGCATAACCATCCGGCACGATGCGGCGACCATGAAAGCTTATGGGACAAAACCGGATCCGGTGCTGGATCCGGTTATTAAAAATTTCGCCGCATCGTGCCGGATTACAAAAACTGGATGTGTGAAAGAGGCCTAAGCGTGAAAAAGCATTTAGGAATGCCCATTCCCAGATTGGTTTGTGTGAATTTTCTGCCAATCAACCTAATTAACCGAAGCTTGTTCACTACCTCTTTAATTTAGCCCAAGAAATCAGTCAGCTGTGCATCTATCTGTAAAAAACAGAAGGTGCACAGCTAAGATTTTGTAATAGTAGTCAAAATCCTATTAAAGATAATATATTAACATTATGGGCAAGCAGGCAGACAAGCGCCGATCTCATTTATTGGATGGCACATCTTCACATGTCAGAGTCCTTTTATTTTTTGAACATTAATGACTATGTACCTGATGATCTCTTGGATTCAAGGTAATCCAGGTCATCTTCTGACTCTTCGCTCTGCAGTTCAAGTTGTTCTAAACAAAAACAGATGTAAAGGAACAATAAACATACGGTAGAAAGTGTGTAATTCCCTTTATCTACTTATTTCCTTTGTGAGTAATGATAATAAATGTTACCTATGAAATTATTTTTTTCTACAGTGTATTCACAGATAAAAAAAAAAAGTCAGGTAAATTGCAGAATGAAGAAAGTAAACTTTCCACTAAAATGTCTCACCCATAGGGGAACTACAAATACCAGTAAAAAAGTACAAAAATAAAAAGTAAAAAAGTAAAAAAAAAGTTAAAGAAGTAAAAGTCAGAATCACCCCCCTTTCCCTAAAACACATATAAAACCATTAAAAAAAATTAACAGATAAAAATAAAAACACACTGACATCCGAAAATGTCCCATCTAACTCGCTAATGAACTTTTTTTTCCGGACAGTGGACGCTGTCCGTGAAAAAAAATGTGCAACGGCAAAATAGCAGTTTTTGCTCGCCTTTTGGTCAATATAAAACGTTCTAAAAACCGATCAAAAAGTCGCAGAAAGTTAAAAATTGTTGTCATTTCGAAGGAAATGACAACGTAAAAAATGAGCCCTTGCACAATGATCTCGACCGAAAAATAAAAAAGTAACGACTGTGAGAAAATGGCAGCAAAAAAAGTTTTTTTTTCTTAGCAAAGATAAAAAATGTTTTAAAAATACTAAAGGAAAAGAAAAAAATACAAATTTGGTATCGTCGGAATTGTACTTTCCTGCCACATAAATATGTCACGTAATTTGTCACGGTCTATGTACTCCATAAAAATAAGACCACCGCAAATATGGCGATGCTACGTTTTTTTCCTATTTTTCTCCACTTAGAAATTTTTAAAAGTTTTTCAGTACATTGTATGGTACAATAAATTTTGCCATTGAAAAGTACAACTCTTTCCGCAAAAAATAAGCCATCATTCAGCCAAATCGCTCAGGAAATGGAAGCGCTACGATTTTTCAAACGTGGGGAGCGAAAACCGAAGTCAGAATACGGAAAACCCTGGGGCTGAAAGGGTTAACCGTACCCGGCAGCGTGATCATGACTGTTAGAAGGGGGATATATGCCGTATAATAAACACACATCTGCATGTTATGGAGACGGCTTGGCTCTTGGGCTGTCTTCATAGTAACTCTGATGCTATGTATACCCAAAAGAGTGAAGGGGTTAATATAGTGATGCAGTCTGTTAAGCATTTTAATTTATCCTTCATTACTAGGTTTAATGTAACTTTAATTCTAATCAAATGCATATTTTGAAATATTGAAGCCTACTATTTGGATCAATGTTTATGTCTTCCAAATTCTTTCCTTTAAATTCAGCTATTCTTCCTTTCTCGAGAGCCATTAAGGCTACTTTCACACATCAGGTTTTCGGCGTCAGGCGCGATCCGGCGTCGTGCCGGAGCGCCGGATCCGGCAAATATTTCATAAAACCGGATGTGACGGATCCGTTTTTCTGCCGGATCCGTCTTGTTGTTGACAGACAAAACCGGATCCGTCTCATCCGGCTCATCCGTTTTTCGATCCGTTTTTCGACGGATTACGCCGGATCTGGTTTTTAAAAACACCCCTTGTGGCCTTCCGAACGGGATTGGCTACTGGAAAACTATATATAGCGTGTTCCTACAGCCCTTCTTTGACAGGTTGTAGAGGAGAAAGTGCAGGTTGGAGAGAAGAGCAAGTTACTGGCGAAGATGGATGTTGTCATTGGAAATATTTTGAAGAATTTGGCGGATTTTACAGCGGAGGCGAATCGTTTGAGGGTGATTGTTCTGGAGAAGGAGAGAGCGAGACAGCAGCGCATCAGGCATCGTAGACGACGTTTGTGGATCCACCCCATCACAGCCAAGAGAATGACGCGTGGGGTCTATTCTACACTCTGCATGGACCTTCGACGAAACCCGGATACATTTTTTGGATATGTTCGGATGAAAATGGAGAATTTTGATTACTTGGTGGAGCGCATTGCACACCTCATAAGAAAAGCGGACACCTATTGCCGCTTCTCTGTTTCACCCGCAGAGCGTCTGATGGTGACTTTAAGGTAAGCCACATTTATTGGATATGCTCGCATCAGAGCACACTTTCACTGCAATCTTGTTGGTGGTAGTTTGTATCTCCAAGTGTTATAGCTGAGTTTTGGTATGTAATGCTGTGATTTAAAACTAATTGATTGTTTTTTAATTCCCCACAGATTTCTTGCAACTGGAGAATCCCTTTCGTCACTGCATTTCCAGTACAGACTCGGGATTTCCACCATATCTGGAATAGTGAAGTACACATGCCGTGCACTGTGGGACTCCTTAGCTGAAGAGTTTTTACCAGAGCCCACAACAGAAAGGTGGATTGAAATTTCAGAAAAGTTTCAACAGATATGTCAGTTTCCAAACTGCTTGGGCGCTGTGGACGGGAAACATATCCGCATTGTAAAGCCAGCCGGATCGGGATCGGAATATTTCAATTACAAGAAATATTTTTCAATTGTCCTCATGGCCATCGCTGACGCGGAATACAAATTTATTGCTGTGGATATTGGGGCCTATGGCCGCTCCAATGACTCTCAAGTTTTCAAACTGTCTGCCATGGGGCGTAAACTGTATGGAAACACCTTCCAGTTCCCACCCCCTAGACCGCTGCCGCAAACATCTGGTCCACCTATGCCATTTGTCTGTGTAGGGGATGAAGCCTTCCAGCTGTCAGAACACCTTATGAAACCCTACTGTAGCAGAGGATTGTCAAGAACAAAACGCATTTTTAATTACCGCCTCACAAGAGCAAGAAGAATGGTTGAATGTACCTTTGGTATTCTGACAGCCAAATGGCGGGTCCTATTGACTGCGATCAACCTCAAGACAGAAACTGTGGACGAGGTGATCAAAGCTTGCGTGGTACTCCACAATTTTGTTATCTGCAAGGAACCCATTTCCATTGAGGACACCTCTGAAGAAACCACCTTGCAAGATTACCATGACATTACCACTAGAAGTTCTTTGACGGTTTCAGTAATAAGGGACAATTTTGCACTATACTTTATGTCACCTCAAGGCAGAGTACACTGGCAGGATGACAGAGTGTGAAAGATTTGTGCCCTTAACCAAAATTGTGTACCTTCTGTACCAACAGTATATACCTTTGCCAACCAAAGTTGGCTGTCTTGTCATGGTCTTACTATTTTTAGCTTTAGGCCACAGGTGTGTACCTGGTTGTGTTTTATGCAAAGTATTTCACCTTTTAACAAAAGTTGTGTACATTGTTAGGAAATCACCAACAATAAACACAACTTTTTAGGTGAAATACTTTGCTTCAAACACAACCAGGAACACAACTGTGGCAAAAAGCTAAAATTTACCCACAGTTATATACCTAGTTTTGAATACCATTTTACCTTTTAAATACCCTGTATTTAACCTTTTTGGCCGCACATAGAAATGACAGACAACCAGTGTAAAATAATTTAACTTTTATTGAAAAATGTTTTTTTTAGTAAACTGTTTTTAAATTTTAATAAACTTTTTTAATAAAGCTTTGAAACCATAAAACTGGTCATTTTTATTAAAATACACACATATTATAAGTCTGTGTAGTGTGGGGTGGAAATACTGCTGGAGGGGCTGCGGGACACTTCGACACTGGGTGTGTGGAGAGAGGACTGGGATCGTGGTGGGTAAGGAACAGTTAGAGGTGAAGGTGTGGAAAAAGCTACAGAATGGGTGGACATGTGGGAGGCAGAAGAGGTGGTGGGCGGTGGAGTGGAGGGTTGGGCAGGGACTGTAGGAGCAGATGATGTTGATGGCAAGTTGTATGGGGAAGGAGTTTGGTATGGGGCAGGTTGCTGGAAGTGGGGAGATGTCTGGTACTGGGGCGGTTGCTGGTACTGGGGAGGTTGCTGGTACTGGGGAGGTGGATGGTATGTAATAGGAGGGGGAGGATGGAAAGTGGCTGGAGGGGGTGCAGATGTAATAGGAGGGGGAGGATGGAAAGTGGCTGGAGGGGGTGCAGATGTAATAGGAGGGGGAGGATGGAAAGTGGCTGGAGGGGGTGCAGGTGGAGGAACTACAGTGGTGGGAGGTGGAGGTTGGGAGGTAACCTGCTGTAGAGCACCGTGGCACGAATGCATTACATGCATCTGCTGGGTAGGAGATAGCGTTTCCATGCGCTCCACAACAGACCTGAAAAAGGTGTGGTTTGGCGAAGATCTTGCTTCTGAATGCATGGTTTGCAGAAGTGTCTTCACCTCCAGAATGCTGGAGTTGATCTGCTGAAAGCCTGCGGAGATTTGCTCTGACAAGACGTTTAGACAGTTCTGGAAAGATGCATTCAGATGCAAGAACTCTGGCGCATAAGTCTTTTCCTGACGCCTCTGCCGCTGCCGCCCAGTACCCGCAGGTGTACTAGAGGTGGCAGGGGCAGAAGGGTGGGGTAAAGGGAAAGCGATCTCCTCACCAGCAGCTTCATGTAATGTAGGCGGCCACGATGCTCCTGTGCTGGTGGATGGGACAGAGGGGTCGAATGTGTGGGAAGGCTGTGAAGGTGCAGATGTACCGGGGCGGTCGAAGTGTCCCTCGGTGCCGGTCTCCTCAGGGATCGCCTCAGAAGGGTCCAACCGTGCAGGCTCCCGAGTGCTGCTCACCGTGCTGTGGAATAAAGAGAAAAAAAAACAATTAAAAAAGTGACATGGCATGGCCCTGGCTGAAAAAAAATTGTTACATCTAAACATTTTTTTTTCACATGTGGTGTGTAATATTTACCTTCTGGTGACCATTGTATCCCGGAGGAACGACAGGGCTTGTGCGTACTTGTACTTGCTCCTGCGTCCTCCAGATCCACTCGGGGCCCGCATCTCTTTATTGAACTCCTTCTTGAAACGATCCCTCACAGACCGCCACCGCTTCACAATTCTGTCCCCTGAAACGAGAAAGGAGTGGTTAGTATACAACATCAGTGTTTCCCAAACTCCAGTCCTCATGGTCCCCAGGGGTCATGTTTTCAGGATTTCCATAGTAAATAGAAATCCTGAACACATGATCCGTGGGGACCACGAGGACTGTTGTTCGGGAAACACTGGTTTACATCAAGCAACCGGTACTGTATATACTTGCGCTCTTTAATCTGGGCCCGAGCATCGAGGTCCTCCCAGCGGTCCACAAGGAGCGAACAGATTTCCTCCCAGAGTCGTCGGGTAACGATCAGGTCAGCGTGGCGGCGGTCAGCCATATTCCAGAGCGGCTCCCTTTCTCTGACGAGATCGATGAGGTGGTCCACATTGATTCCTCCATCCTCACCGTCAGAGTCGGGAGCACGCTGTGAAGGCTGTTAAAGAAAAAGACAAAAATAACATAATTAGCCTCCACAAAAGAAATGAAATAAAAAGTGCAAAAAAACAAAGCAAAAATATTTATACTTACACGCTGGTGACCGCCGCGTTGCTGTCGCCGTCGACCCTGGGAGGCACTGCGAGGACCTCTTGGCCGAGCACCAGATTGGGAAGACTAGAGAAGAAAACAAAAAATGTTATGTCTTTGGATGTAGGCATTTGTTTGCTGTGTGTGGTCTGCAGAACATTGTTTTCTATGTGTTGTGTGTAGTGTGATGTTGTGTTTCTGCGTTTGATGCCAAAAACTTACCAATTGTGAGCCCACTCCAGGTGTCTGTCCACCCCTTCCTTCTTCTTCTGGGAGCTCCTTTTCATCTTGTGATTCCTGTTTTGAAATAAAAGGCAATGAATAGACATATATTACAGAGATGATGGATTTTGGAAATAAAAACTTACCGTCAAACGCTGACTATGCGAGGGAGGGCTCCCAGAAGAAGATGTGCTGTCCTCTTGCTGGCCAGACTCCATGCCTGTGGGTGGTGTTACAGCTGCTGCCAGTGCTGCTGCTGCATCTCTTGGGCGGCTGTTGAATAAAGAGAAACAAAGGGCCAATGAATATCTTGATATTCCATGGCCCTAGTTTGGAGGAATGGGGGATTTGATAATTACCGTCTCTCATCTGCTGCTGGACTCCCCTCCTCAGCATGTTCCATTTGCTGCTCCATTTGGCGTGGTGGTGGTGGTGCTGATGGTGCTGCAGTGGTCTCCTGCCTTCTGCGCCTGGTTGCTGTCTTGGGTGGCATGTTGGGTGTGGCTGAGGGTCCCACTGTCTTGCTTTTATATATGTGTCTTGTGGGCAGAGCTACTGAGCATGCTCAGACCAAAAAAAACAGATCCGGCCACCGGATCCGGCTGTCGCCGGATCCGGCGCATTGCGGCGCTCATAGGATTTCATTGTGTGAAAAAGCCGGACGCGCCGGATCCGGCGTGTCCGGCTTTTTCGCCGGAGACAAAAAACGTTACAGTAGCCATTTTTTCCAGACGCCGGATTGAGACACATTGCCGGATCCGGCGAAAACCGGATGAAACGCATGGCCATCCGGTGCAAATGCAAGTCAATGGGGGGGGGAAACCGGATCCGGCATTGCATTTCGCCGGATCCGGGTTTTGTCAAAAGCGCCGGATCGCTCCTGACGGCGAAAACCTGATGTGTGAAAGAGGCCTAACAGTTTACTAATTTTAGCAAGCTGTAAAGTACCTTCTGGAAGACGATAAAATTCCCTGTGCGCCCTAATATCATGGCTGAGAAAGTCCTCCAACTGATCCATTTCTGTATCCTTTAGATTGAGAACTTTTGAAATAGTTGCAATATGCTTGCGTAGCTTGGTAGATGATAGAGTTTGTGGATTTTCCACCCCACACTCCTTAGCAAAAAATCGGATGCAATCAGAACCTCTGAACGGTAACAAAGAAGCTGGTCTTGCAAACATATGTATATTTTCATTGTTCACGCTTACACTCTACGCTTATTTGCCAGAAGCTCCATTGCACTTAATACAGTTGGTGTCAGCAGGATTGGCACCTTTCTACCTCTTTTGCCTCTAATTTCTATCCTTGTAACGTGGCGACACAGTTTTTTTTTCGAGGTCAGAAAGCGCAAGAGCAACATCTTTATTTAGATCAGAGGTATCTTTGGAAACAAAAGTATTTAATAACATCCGAGAAACTTCTCCTACCCGCCTTCTAATAAGATGACCTGTGCAAGGGTTACCTTTGCGAGCAAACCCCAGTTTTTGACCGAAGGCTCAGTTAACAAATTGTTATGGTATTCAAGCTGTTTTTCATTAAGATATATGTGCAATTTTTTGACATCTTCCGTGAAAGGCAATAGTTGAGGCGAGTTTTTAATGCCGCAAATGAGATCAACTCATTCCATCTATTCTCATAAAGTTTTTTGAAATTGCGTGAATTCTCCACTAACGCAGTGCATCCATCCATCATTCCTCGACATTCTATAATGTTTGCAATCTTTGTTAAGCTATGGCCTAGTTTCAGTGCCAGTGAAGGGATCTTGAATTGATTTGTTTCGTTGTCAAAGCCAGCAACAAGTTTTACTGAATTTATTACAAGCAAAAAGTTTGAAGGGATAATAAAGTCTTCAATTTTTTCAAGACTGGTATTCTTTCTGGCAACTATCAATAACCTTCCAATTTCTCTTATTTTCTGACGAATATACTCATGTTTTTCGATATCAGATCCTATCCGATTATACAAATGCTGGCCTAGCTGAATGATGCAGCTGTCATTCTTAACAGCATAAAAAATGTCATCTTGGTTCATGCTACTTAAAACTTTCCAAAAACCAGTGCTAACGCCAGGTGGAACAGGTTGAGCGAAGGCACACAGAGACTGAATTCTGCTTTTTCCAGGTTTGTCACTTTTTTTGGCAAGTGGACATGTCTTCAAGTGTCGCCACATGGATTTTTTTGCGAAGAGTCCTTGACAATTCACACAGTGCATATATTTTTGGAAGGTTCTTCAGTTTTGGATAGTTTACAAGGAACTAGATTTCTACATCCTGTTTTAATTATGTCACAATTGTGGGCAAAGTTACCTTTATTTCGTAGATGTTGTAACTGCAAACGCCTTTCCCTTGAGCTCTTAGGGAACATAAATGCCCTTGTAACCGCAGCCTCATTACTATGAGCATGCTCAATATGTCTGGCTATTTTTGAGAAAGGTTTCCCACAGTATAGGCAGTACTGTTTTTTATTATATACTCTTGCCCCCAAACTTTTAGAAACGGCAAGGACAGACACTGTACCAGGCTTCTGTTCTTCTCTGTCTAAAACACTGGTACTATCAGGTAGCAAATCAATTTGGTCCTTTATTTTCTTATTCCTTCCCTGGCATGGTATCACTTCACCATCACTTGTGTCTGAACTCTCTTCTGAAGAGACAGGGACGTATTCATCTTCACTGTTATCCAGTATATAATCAGAGTCGGAATCCATATCATCGAAAAGCTTTACCTTTTGCTTTAATGACAAACCAAATATATCAATAAATATCAATAAGAGTACCAACAAAATTAAATAGGACATTTTAAAAGTATATTTAAAAAACTAGGAATGAAGAACTGTATAAAATAACCATTGCAATTATTTCAGTTAAAAAGATTTGGACCCAGACTCCACACTCCTGTCCATCATCTAATTCTTCCTCCATGTACAAAAGGAGTTAGTTATTTTAGGAGATATAATAACAGTAAACCCTACTGAAAGGAGACCACTTAAATTTAAGACTGATATACTTCAATGGGTTCTTCGGTTTACAAACCAGTTATCCCCTATACACAGTATAGGGGTTAACTAGGTGGTCGCCGAGGTCCGACCGCTGTGACCCTCGCCGATCACAAGTATGGGATTTCTGAGTATGTAGTGCGTCAGTGTTTGTTTACCTCAGAAGTGTCCAATTCCATTCATTTTAGTGGTGAGCCCGCCCCACAGGCCTATCTACAGGAAGCTACTGCATGTTCTCACTCACCATTGAAATGAACAGAAGCAGACATTTATGGCATGGAACCTGCAGCTTCTGAGTGTCATGTCGGACACTGTTCGCACCAGGGTGTCCGGCAGACAGCGGTAATACCCCATCCTACCACATGGTTCTCAGCAGCGCTGGTTGGTCTTCTGATCCGGCTTGGATTGGGTTACCAGGTTGTCATTCTGGCTGAGGGCTTAGCCACGCCCTCTGTCTTTAAATTGCCCTGTGTGACTATGGGCATCGCCGACTATAGCTCTTGCCTTGTGCTAAGCGATACCGGTCTGGAGTGGTGGTCTAAGGAGCATACGGTTGCTGGTGCAGTATATTCCATTGTTGCCATTTTGCCTCCCTGTGTTGTATTATTTGGTTGCCCTTGCACATTACTGTATTCCCCTGTGTGTACGCGGTGTGGTGCATTTCCGTTATCCCTGTCCATACTTATTTGTGGGGTCTGGTGTTTGGTCTCCTCACTGGGTGGAGGGTGGTGGGTTCAGCTTAGGGCTGGACAGAAGACAAGGACAGGGTGGAGGCCCAGGCAGGCACACCTTCAGTGTAAACCCTGGGTTGAGGGACAGACAGGGTTTCCCCTAGTCTGAGGGACACCGCAGGGGCCCCTGGGTTTCAACCTAAAGTTACCTAGGCTTCCCATGACACTGAGGTAAATGCTGGCGCACTACAGGCGCTGGCAATTTCGTACTTGTGATCAGTGGGGGTCACAGCGGTTGGACCACTGCCAATCAGTTATCCCCTATCTTGTGGATAGGAGATTTCTGGTTACAATCAAGTTAACCCCTTTAATCATAAATTAACCAAAAGTTAAATACATGGACCTGCAGTCTTTACATTCTACCAATTAACTGTGTTTGCAAAAAAACCCCAACATAAATGATATATACACACACACCGATGATGGCCGTGGCTACATCCCTGCGGCTGTCGATACTTCCCTTTTACTGTAGGTCATGAGCCCCTTCTAAGAATGTGATCAGGAATCACATAACTGACTTGTTTTAAATCAGCCCCTTCGCTGTTTCAATTTAGCTGATCCACAATTTAGCAGAAGCATCAGCTGAAATTTACCTGATTAGTCTTTGAGGGGGCTTGCTTATTACGGAGCCGGCGACCAATACCTGGACTACAGCTACTTGCAACATCTTCACCCTTCCAACTCATATCACTAACTATAGTTTCTTCAGCCACCTATACAGTTTGAGTGACAAAACATGAGTACCAAGTTAATCACTTAAAAAAAAAATTTTTTAACTGCATTTTACACACTTCTGTAATTTACCTGGGCAGTCTTTAATGAAGAAGATGGTCTATCTGTTTTTTGGCATGGCTTTGAAATATGTGGCCTATAGCTTCTGTCCTCCTCTGCCTCCGTAACCTCTGCAGAAGCAGGCATGGTTTCTTCTGCAACCTAGATAATTAGTTAAATAGTCAAAAAAAAGTCTCCCTCAGATAATCTACAAAGACAAATCTAGATTAGCAGTAGCCCTTTAATAACTGAATCAATGTCTGCATCCTTCTGGTCAAGGATCTTGTGGGTACACAAGACATACAAGCCATGGACAGTATTGTAAGAATTGTAATTTACCTGGGCAGTCTTTAATGAAGATGGTCTATCTGTTTTTTGGCGTGGCTTTGAAATATGTGGCCTATAGCTTCTGTCCTCCTCTGCCTCCGTAACCTCTGCAGAAGCAGGCACGGTTTCTTCTGCAACCTAGATAATTAGTTAAATAATCAAAAAAAAAATCTCCCTCAGAAAATCTTAAAAATAAAATCCCTAATATTAGTACCACATTAATAACTGTCCCAGCAAATACATTTACAGTACAGTATGTTAAGAGGCCAAGTTTGACATTCAGAAAAATCTTACAGTTGTGTACCTTCAGCACGTTTTTTTTAATCTTTTTCAAATATAGTATACCTTGTCTCTCCAAGGCCAACTACAATCCCCATAACTGTACATAATTTCTTCTCCTGGGTTAATGTCTATAATTGCAAAGAGGCACAAATGTGGCTTTCCTTCAACTATAATTTTCTTCATTTTGCAGTTGGTTGTTTTATGATCATCATTAACTAGTCTCCCAAAAGAGCCATCTTCTTTTGCGGCATCAATACTGATTGAAAAGAGAGCAGAAATCTTAGCTTAGAGAAATAGCTGAATAAATAATTGGCAATATTATTGACATTATAAAGGGGGTATTATGATTACTATAAGTTACCTCCTATCCACAGGAAAATCTACTGATCGGTGGTGGTCCGACCATTGGGACCCCCGCCGATCACCAGAACATGTGTTCCGTGAACCTCCAAGTAACTGGCAGAATTAATGGAATAGTGGTCGGGCATACACACTGCTACTCCATTCATTTCTATGAGAGCCCCAGAGATTGCCATGCACTCAACCTCTTCAATCTCCGGTGCTCTTATAGAAATGAATAGTGCGGCAGTGCTTATGTCCGACCACTGCTTCATTTAGTATGCCCCTACTCGTGGATTTACATAACCCTCATTCTGGGGATTGGCAAGTGAGTAAATTAGATATAGTAATTTTTTTAAAGCACTAATACAAAACAGTGAAGCGAGGAGTAATGCAGGGCTCCAGATGGCGACTAAAATTGTGGTCAATGCAACCAAAAAATTATCATTTGGCTCCTAAATTTTTCAGGTTAGGAGCCAAAGGCACCCAAATGCTTTTTCTGGTCTAGATACTTGCTGAAAAGATATAGGTATGAAACGTATTCTGTTTGCAACTAAAGGGAGTTTACAGCTTCTGTAGACTCCCTATAGTTGCATACAGAATGGCAGGGCACCAAATGCCAACTAATATAGTCGCCAATGCAACCAGACTGTATGGTCCGGGGAGAACTGCCAGACAATGGTCTGCACGGTCCTGGGATGGTAATACTCTGCACAATAATGAGTCAGGTCCTGGAGGCAATGCTCTGTGCAGTCTGGAGGTACTGGGGGACAATGTCTGTTATTAAAAAAAAAACAATGAATAGATATATCCCAGAGATGGATTGTGGGGAAATTTTTTTTTTATTTTTTTTTTACCGGTAAACGCTGACGATGCGAGGAAGGGCTCCCAGAAGAAGAAGATGTGGTGTTCTGCTGCCAGCCAGACTCCATTTCTGTTGCTGCAGCTGGTGCTCCTGCTTGTTCTGTAGGGCGGCGTCTGCTGTGGAATAAAGAGAAAAAAAGGGCCAATGAATATATTGATATTCCATGGCCCTGGCTGAAACCCAAAAAATTGGTTACATTTTTTGGGAATGGGGGATGTGATTTTTACCGTCTGTCATCTGCTGAGGTACTCTCCTCTGGCTGCAGATCCTGTTCCCTGTACTCCATTTGTGGTGCTGGTGTCGTAGGGCGTCGTCTGCTGTTGAATAAAGAGAAACAAAGGGCCAATGAATATATTGATATTCCATGGCCCTGGCTGAAACACAAAAAATTGGCTCCTTTCTTGGCTCGCTGCATGGTTATGGCTGAGGGTCCCACTGGCATGGTTTATATATATTTGCTGTGGGCTGGGCTACAAAAAACGGATCCGGCGTATTGCAGCGCTGATAAACTTTCATTGTGACAAAAAGCCGGAAGCGCCGGATCCGGCGCTTCCGGCTTTTTCGCCGGAGACAAAAAACGTTACAGTTGCCGTTTTTTCCTGACGCTGGAATGAGACAATTAGCCAGATCCAGCAAAAACTGGACGAACTGCAAGGCCATGCGGCGGGATCTGGCGCTAATACAAGTCAATGGGAAAAAAACGGATCCGGCATTACATTTCGCCGGATCTGGTTTTACAAAAAAATGCCGGACAGCGCAAAACGGATGTGTGAAAGAGGCCTAAGAGAACAATATACATTCAGAAAGTTTGAACAAGGAGAAACAGAGTCCATTTATGCCATTATAAAAACCAAATTTTATTAACATCAGTTTTTACAAGATAAATAGTAAGCATTGATATCAGTATTTTACTATATTGAACATATTAAACCCTGGAAAACTGTAGTTGAACTAAACAAGCTCACAAAGCAAGATATTATCATCTTCTGTGTCGAAGAAAGTTGATAGCAATTAAAAGTCTCTTCGTCCTAGAGAAAAAAAGGAAACCCAAAAGATTAGATTTTATCATAATTATCTGAACCAAAGTGAAGAAATACAGAACAAGCAAGAATTGTACAGTCAGGAAAACAAGAGTACAATCAGTCAAGTATACTTAAGGGCCTGTTACACACAGCGATCTCACTGGCGAGATCGCTGATTTTGTGACACATCAGCGATCTCTCCAGCGAGATCGCTGTGTGTGACATCCAGCAGCAATCGGCCCCCCCGCGGAGTATCGCTGATCGTACTGGATCGTCCTGGGTCATTTTTTCATCGCTGGTCTCTCGCTGGCCAGCACGCATCGCTGCGTGTGGCAGCGGGAGCCAGCGATGAGCGACGCTGCACGCTGGTTACCAACGTAAACATTGGGTTTCTAAGGGCTGTGGGGCCCTTAGAAACCCTATGTTTACCCTACAGTCATCCCTACCATCCCTGCCCACAAGCACTTGTCCACGTGTCTGTGATTAGTTGGACTTTCCCAGTAACTGCAATGTTGAGGGCACGGGTAATGTGGGACACATGCTTGACTGTGTAATGCCGGTACGGCACACCAGTAGAAATAGTTGGCTTGCAGGTACAACAGTGGAAGAAGCAGTGGTGTCACTCGCAGACACTGCTCCTGGAGCCTGGGGTTCGGCCCACAACGTCGGGTGCTTTGCTACCATGTGCCTGATCATGCTGGTGGTGGTCAGGCTGGTAGTATTGCTACCCTTGCTGATGCGGGCATGGCAGGTGGTGTAAATGGCCTGTTTGGGGTTATTGGCAGAGTCTTTAAAAAGCAACCAGACTCGGGAAGACCTAACGGTTGTACTGCCAATTTCCGTACGAGTAACGGTTGCCTGCCTTCTGTCTGCGGCCACCTCACTGCGTCTTCCTGCCTGTTGTAGTGCTACACCTCCCTCCCCCTGTGTGCTGCTGTGCTCGATCTGCATATCCTCCTGTCAGGTTGACTCAGTTACTATTCAATCTCTCTCACACCCCTTGCCCCAGCAACAAAAGCGGTTGAGGACTTGGCTTGCTCCTGTGCGATACCTGCTCCTTTACCACAATTCCGCTACCACCCTCCGCTACTCTTCCCTAGTTTGAGGTGCACTACATCTGCATCTATTCCCCTCCAAACTCCAGTTGGCTGTCATCTAACGCAACCCAGAACTAGCCATCTCCACCTTTCTCGACCACTGCACCACTTGGCTACACGTCCACCTCAGCTGCCTCTACACTTTTATCAAACACTGCCTCTTTCGGCCTCACTCAATGGTCCTCCGCGGCCACTCACAAAGATGGTGACATGCTGGACCAAATTTTCACCTGCCTCTATTCCCTTACTAATCTCACTAACTCACCCCTCCCCTTGTCTGACCACAACCTACTGACATTCTCTTCCCTCTCCTCTCCAAGTGCGCAACCCCACACTCAACAAACTCGCTCACCCTCACAGAAATCACAAACAGCTCAATTTACACTCACTCTCCGAGTCCCTTCTCCCTCTTACAGACATAGCTTCCTTAAATGACACATATGCTGCTGCCACTTTACATTACACCACAATAACAGCAGCACTTAATTCGGCCGCCCCCCTCATGCACAGCAAAACTCGTACAATCAAGAGGCAACCCTGGCTGACAAGCCTGAACAACCGGCCGAGCATTTAATCGCATACAAGCAGGCCGACAGCTTCAAGTAGACACTCAGTGACGCAAAACAAACTTCTCATCTCTCATATCCTCCCAGTCTCACAACCCTAAACAACTTTTCAAAACCTTCATTGCTCTACTCCGTCCCCAGCACCTCTTCCCTCTCCTTTCTGCTGAAGACTTTGCCTCTTTATTTTCTCATCAGAGTTCACCTATCATTTCTTGTGTCTCCCCCCTTCCAATGAGGAGTCCAAATAAATATTAATTTGAAAAAAATTATAGGGTTGTACAGGAAGAGTAATTTTTGTTTTATTACCATTATTAAATAAAAATGTTGAAATTCAGATGAAATTGATAGAAAATCACAATATTTGTGCTCCCAGCATTCCTCTGTACACATCTCAGTATTTATATCACTATTAGCATGATTGATTTCCCGTCAGCATTTCTTGGTTTTCAGATTACACACATTACAACATGCTTCAACCACAGGGCAATAAGTATTGCCTACGATTGAACAGTACTGGATGACATTTTTACAGTGTGAAACATTAATTAGTAGTGATGAGCGAACGTGCTCGCCAGTACTTGGTACATGCCCGAGTATCACGGTACTCAGTGTACTCGGCGAGTACTGAGCATTTCTGAGATTACTCGGCGGGAACTCGGGTCTCCACCCTGCATTTTTGGTGGACTTTAGAGACCAAATCACGCTGTAGGGATTGTCTGCCAGGTTATAAAACACCACAGCCATCTTCATTGTGGTCGTGCACTGATTGGCTGGCCGCACAGCACCATCAGGGGTATAAGAGACCAGATGACGCCCTGCTCGGCGCTTTCAGCTCCGGATTGAGAGATTGTAGTTAGATCTGCTGCCTTGATAGGGTCAGAGTTGGTGCTTTCTGTTAGGAATCTAGTTTCTACAATGCCTATGCAGGAACACAGATCCTCACATTTGTCTCCAGAGGCTAAGTCCTTCGTCCCTTCTTCTGAGCATGCTCATGGGATGAGCTCCCATTGGAGTTCGGGAGTCAGGTGCTCAGGTCCTGCTCCTGATTCCATTGGTTATGCTCAGGGCTCTGGAGATTTCCGGCAGGTCCTGTACTCTATAAAAAGTGCGCATGGCCGTTCTGCCGTGCGCTAGTATTTTCATACTGCTGCTGTGTGTATGGTGATGGATGCTTGGACTGGTGACTGACTCATTAAATATCCCCTTACTTGGTTATTACGAATGTGTGAGTGGTTGGGTCAGCCAGTAGCAGCGCTAGCGCCAGCGCGCTCAAGCTTCAGCCATTTCAGCAGCTAAGCGTCCTGCATTGCGCCAGCGTTTTTGCAGCGCTTTGCCAGCGGCTCTACTCTTGCCGCGCTGCAGTTGCAGCACAGTGTGCGCTCGCGGTTGCAACGCCACTGCACCAGACGTCTAACGGTAGGTCTAGACGGAGTCTGTCCCGACAGTCTTGGAGACTCCTGTGACCAGATACCGCGTCTGTGTCACTGAGTTCTGTGAGGTTAAAACAAACTCAGCGTTTTGTTTATGTGTTTATGCTTGCAGCTCTGTGTGTGAAACAGTCTGCTTCTGCATATCAATTTTACTGCACGCGGAACGGTGTAAACGCACCCCCCCCAAAAGAAATTCTTGAAATGCTGGTTTTTGTTCATTCTGCGTCGGAAAAATGATAGGTCTCAAAATGTGGTGATACAAAAACTATTTTTACAATAAAAAGCGTCTTTTAGCGTGTGACAGCTGCCAAACATAAAAACCGCCATAAATAGTAAATCAAACCCCCCCGTTATCACTCCCTTAGTTAGGGAAAAATAATAAAATGTTTAAAAAAAATGTACCGTATATACTCGAATATAAGTCGAGATTTTCAGCCCAAAAAATTGGGCTGAAAGTCCCCCTCTCGTCTTATATTCGAGTCATATACAAAGGGGGTCGGAGGGGGGGCGGGGGTGTCAGGTCATACTTACCCGTCCTGACGCTGTGTCTTGAGCCCCCAGCTTCTCCCCGTGCTCTCTCTTCCTGCCTTCAGCGGTCACGTGGTGCCGCTCATTAAAACTCATGAATATGCGCATATTCATGAGTTTTAATGAGCGGTACCACGTGACCGCTGAAGGCAGGAAGAGAGAGCGCGGAGAAGCTGGGGGCTCAAGACACAGTGTCAGGACGGGTAAGTATAGCGATACTCACCTGTCCTGCGTCCATGGCTGCTTGCTGCTGTCTGTGTCTGTCATCGGTCAGTGACTTCAGACAGCAGAGGGCGCGGTGACGTGGTTAGTGCGCGCCGCGCCCCCTGCAGTCGAACGTCACTGACTGATGACGTGGCAGATAGCGGTGAGCAGCCATGGACGCAGGACAGGTGAGAATCTGACACCCAGCGACGGAGAGGTGAGTATGTCATTTTTTTATTTTTACATGCAGCAGCAGCGGCAGCACATGGGGGAATAATCTTAAGGAGCTTCTAATGGGGGTAGCACATGGGGGAATAATCTATGGAGCTGCTTATGGGGGCAGTATATGGGGGAACAATATGGAGCTTCTAATGGGGGGCAGTATATGGGGGAACAATCTATGGAGCTGCTTATGGGGGCAGTATATGGGGGAACAATATGGAGCTTCTAATGGGGGCAGTATATGGGGGAACAATCTATCGAGCTGCTTATGGGGGAAGTATATGGGGGAACAATATGGAGCTTCTAATGGGGGCAGTATATGGGGGAACAATATGGAGCTTCTAATGGGGGCAGCATATGGGGGAATAATCTATGGAGCTTCTTCTGGGGACACCATATGGGGGAATAATCTATGGAGCATTTCCCACCCTAGACTTATACTCGAGTCAATAAGTTCTCCCAGTTTTTTGTGGCAAAATTAGGGGGGTCGACTTATACTCGGATCGACTTATACTCGAGTATATACGGTATTTATTTCCATTTTCCCGTTAGGGCTGAGATTAGGGTTAGGGGTGTGTTGGGGTTAGGGTTGAAGTTAGAATTGGGGGGTTTCCACTGTTTGGGCACATCAGGTGCTCTCCAAACGCAACATGGCGTCTGATCTCAATTCCAGCCCATTCTGCGTTGAAAAAGTCAAATGGTGCTCCTTCCCTTCCAAGCTCTGCCATGCGCCCAAACAGTGTTTTACCCCCACATGTGGGGTATCAGCCTGCTCAGGACAAATTACAAAACAACTTTTGGGGTACAATTTCTCCTGTTACCCTTAGGAAAATGAAAAATTGGGGGCAAAAATATTATTTTTGTGGAAAAAAATACGATTTTTTTTTTTTGTTATTCTTTATTTTATTAATAAAGAGAGATTACAGCACTACAGAAGTAAGACCTGTTCAAATTTTGAGGTACAAGTCTGTATGTAGAATTACAGAGCATTAATTATACAGTTTTACTCTTTTCAAACAATATAACACTTAACGAGGTAAATAACCTAACTAAAACTAACCCATTACATAGGCAGGTATCCTGATGCTCTAGGGCATACCTTACAAAGAAAAACAAGCTCTTGAGGTTCTCCGATAAAAATATTAGTGAAGAGGCCTGATGAACCGCCCCCACCAGAATGTCGCCTCAGCCGATACAACGCTCTCTCATGCACATCTGTTGTAATTATGACCTTAGTTTGAAGAAATTGGCTCAGTGGCCCCCAAGGCTCAATCACTCCTCGCTACTTACTCGGCCGCCGTGGCACCCCCCAGCCTCCCCGCAGTGCCCTGGAAATGTATCCAAGGTGCCCAGGTTTTCTTAAATTTCTCATGAGATGACGAGTCCCAACTCGTGAGCTCCTCGAGTCTAAACAAATCTCTTATTTTACGTTTCCACTCTGTCAGAGTCGGGGGAGTTTGCTGTTTCCACCTAAGGGCGATCAATTGTTTTGCCGCTCCCAGCATCAATGGCGCTAGCTCATGCTTCTTAGGTTGGAAATTCTCTGAAGGTAAGGATAAGAGTGCCTCCGCCGCAGTCAGGTCTGCCTTAAGTATGCTAAGGTTCTTCATAAACCCCATGACATCTGACCAGAATTGGGCGAGAGTAGGACAGAACCAAAAAATGTGAGACAGGTTACCCCGCGACCTCCCACACCTCCAACACAGAGGGGAGCTAATCAGTCCCAAATATGATTTTTTATTTTCACGCCCGGACGTTATAAACTTCTGTGAAGCACTTGGGGGTTCAAAGTGCTCACCACACATGTAGATAAGTTCCGTGCGGGGATCTAGTTTCCAAAATGGGGTCACTTGTGGGGAGTTTCAACAGTTTAGGCACATCAGAGGCTCTCCAAAAGCAACATGACACCCGCTGAGCATTCCATCAAAGTCTGCATTCCAAAACGTCACTACTTCCCTTCCGAGCCCCGACGTGTGCCCATACAGTAGTTTTCTCCCACATATGGGGTATCATGGTACTCAGGACAAATTGGACAACAACTTTTGGGGTCCAATTTCTCCTGTTACCCTTGGAAAAATAAAAAAATTGGGGACTAAAAGATCATGTTTGTGGAAAAAATATGATTTTTTTATTTTCACGCCCAGGCGTTATAAGCTTCTATGAAGCACTGGGGGGTTCAAAGTGCTCACCACACATCTAGATAAGTTCCTTAGGGGGTCTAGTTTCCAAAATGAGGTCATTTGTGGGGGGTTTCCACTGTTTCGGTAATTTCCATTTTTTTTCACAAATAAATGCAAGTTATTTGAGTGATATTTTACCACTAACATGAAGTACAATATGTCACGAGAAAACAATGTCAGAATCACGAGGATCCATGGAAGCGTTTCAGAGTTATTACCTCATAAAGGGACAGTGGTCAGAATTGTAAAAATTGGCCCGGGCATTAACATGCAAACCACCCTTTGGGGTAAAGGGGTTAATGTAAATAAAAAATGTGATTACTATTTTTATGTGCTTTATGTTTTCTATTAACAATGATGGTTTGTTCCAAACAAATAATGATTTTTCTCAATGCCACATTCCTGTGCCCATATACCCATCATACTTATCCTCTATCCCATAGGCCTGCGGTCAGGTACCCAATACATATCCCTTGTATATGATAATGCAAAAGACAAAAAATAATTTTTAAACTTGCAATTTATTTTGTAAACAACAACCTTTTCATGACAAACATGTCAACTTTTTTTTTTATGTGAAATAACATAATGGACACATATTAGTCCATTTACTCAAAATTGAACACAAATTGATCAACCAAAATATAACTTTAATTTAAATTATAGTACTGGGGGTAATATCCATACCCAGTACTGCAATCTGAGGTGTAAGTGGCAGTTGTGGAGTCTCCCACCCTTCCATTTGTTGCGGACTGCAACTGCTGTGTGTCAGGATCCTGTCAGCGCCGGCATGCAGCCTCCGCTGAGCAGGGACTCACCCGCACTGTAGGGGTACCGGGGTCAGGTACAGCCAGAAAGTACCGATGCACAGGACCTGTGGACGCTGAAGTTAGCAAGCAGACACAGGACCTACGATCATGTGACTAAAGGGGCGGGGCTTAGCATCCTGCTTAGTGAGATGGCAAGACACCATACAGGATTACTCAGAGTCAGGCAAAACGGGGTTCATACACAGAGATAGCAGTAACGTACCAGGGATGAGACAGAACGGATAGTCAGGGCCAAGCAGAAGTCAAAACCAAACGGACATAGAAGGTACCAAGCAGAATCCAAAACAATATCCAGAACACAGCACAAACACACTCAGGGGTCACCACACTATGCCAAGGGCAAGAGTATAACTGACAGGGATGGGAGCGTCCTGAGGCTATAAGAAGCCTCTCCCAGAACCAGGGAGAGGCCACAATCCTAGCCCCAGGTGTGCAGATAAGCCTGCACCGGGATCACAACCTTTAACCCCAGAAATGCCAGTCATCAGCACTGGTTCCAGAAATTAACCCCATGTGTGCGAGTCAAACCCGCACTGAGATCATGACAGTACCCCCCTCTCAACTGGGGGCCTATGGACCCCTAGGCTTGCCCGGGTACTTAGCATGGAAAGCCCGCACCAGGCGATCAGCATGCATCAACCGGGCCGGTACACAGGACCTGTCTTCCGGTCCATACCCCTTCAAATGAACCAGGTACTGTACCGACCGCCGTACCAACCTGGAATCTACGATATGACCAACCTCGTACTCCACCTGCCCCTCGACCAAAACAGGAGAAGCAGCAGACTCGGAGTCTCCCCAGACTGCTTCAAAAGGTTTCAGTAGAGATTTGTGGAAGACGTTAGGGATCTTGAAAGAGGGCGGAAGGCACAGCCTATACGCCACTGGATTGATTTTTTCCACAATCTTGTAAGGCCCAATGAAGTTGGGCCCCAACTTGGCTGAAGGAACCTTCAACTTAATGTTTCGCGTGGAGAGCCAAACCTTGTCTCCAACCTGACACGTGGGCCCTGGTGTTCGTTTCCTGTCCTCGAAAAACTTATACCTGCACTGAGACCTAGATATACTCCACTGAACTTCTGCCCACGTATTCTGTAATCGCTGAACAGAACCCTCAACCCCTGAACACCCCGAGTCCAGACGAGAAAACTCACCAAAATGAGGACTGAACCCATAATTGATCAAAAAAGGAGTCATACCCGTGGATTGATTCACCCGACTATTGAAGGCAAATTCAGCCAACGACAGTGCATCGCACCAGTCATTCTGTCTAGCAGAGGTTAGACACCTGAGGATGTGTCCAAGGGACTGGTTAGTGCGCTCCATCTGACCATTGCTCTCAGGATGGTATGCAGACGAAAAGGACAGAGACATCCCTAGTTTTTTGCAGAAAGCACGCCAAAACTTAGCCACAAACTGCACACCACGATCAGACACCACATTCAGGGGTACCCCATGCAACCGGATCACATGCTGCACAAACAACCTGGACAACGTCTCAGCTGACGGTAGTGCAGACAGGGGTACAAAATGAGCCTGCTTAGAAAACCTGTCCACCACTACCCATACAACTGTATTACCCTTAGATGGAGGGAGATTGGTAACAAAATCCATGGATAAGTGAGTCCATGGTCTTTCAGGCACTGCCAAGTGCATCAGCTCTCCTGCCGGCCGGCTATGAGAGCTTTTAGAACGAGCGCAGACCCCACAACCAGCAATGAATTTTTTTATGTCCGAACCAAGGGTAGGCCACCAAAAGATCCTAGCCACCGCCAGACGCGTGGCTGAAATACCAGGGTGAGCACTCCGCTTGGATTCATGGAACTCCTGCAAGAGTTTCAGGTGAAGTTGCTCTGGGACAAACAACTTCCCCTCTGGCTTGGCCGTTGGGGCCCGCAATTGGGCCCCCTGAATCTCCCATTCCAATTCAGATGAGACCTCTGCTATCACAACCCCAGGGTGAAGAATGGAGGACGGTGGCTCAAACTAAAGAAGGGTTTGCACCCCTCCATGAAGACCCTGAACTCCTTTTTGTTCCCAGAAAATAAATCAGGCAGTTTAACAGGTGGTTCTGGGGACACCAAAACATCATCACTCGCCCCAGCCCCCAGAGACCCAGCAGCTAAAGCCCCCCGCACTGTCTCAGAAACCTGCTGCTGAGAACGAGCCAGAGCTTGCTGCTCCAGAGATAAACCCTGAAACATCTGACTCAGATTTTTCATTTGCTCAGCAAGAGATTGTATGGGATCCTTATTTCCCAGCAGAAAAAAAAACAAAAAACAAAACTTTATGGTCAGTTACAATGTCAGGATCCTGTCAGCGCCGGCGTGCAGCCTCCGCTGAGCAGGGACTCCGCACTGTAGGGATACCGGGATCAGGTACAGCCAGAAAGTACCGATACACAGGACCTGTGGACGCTGAAGTTAGCAAGCAGACACAGGACCTACAATCATGTGACTAAGGGGGTGGGGCTTAGGGCCTGCTTAGTGAGATGGCAAGACACCATACAGGATTACTCAGAGTCAGGCAAGACGGAGGTCATACACAGAGATAGCAGTAACGTACCAGGGATGAGACAGAACGGATAGTCAGGGCCAAGCAGAAGTCAAAACCAAACGGACATAGAAGGTACCAAGCAGAATCCAAAACAATATCCAGAGCACAGACTGAGTCATACACAGATAATCAAGCAACCAGAACACAGCACAAACACACTCACCACACTATGCCAAGGGCAAGAGTATAACTGACAGGGATGGGAGCGTCCTGAGGCTATAAGAAGCCTCTCCCAGAACCAGGGAGAGGCCACAATCCTAGCCCCAGGTGTGCAGATAAGCCTGCACCGGGATCACAACCTTTAACCCCAGAAATGCCAGTCATCAGCACTGGTTCCAGACACGTGTGCGAGTCAAACCCGCACTGAGATCATGACACTGTGAAGCTGTTCATGCGACTCCCTTGTCACTCAGGGGCTGTGGGTTGTCTGGTCCTGAATAGTCCTAAAAGCCCCATCCAAATTTTCTCATATCTGTATATTGGAGCAGGGTCCTCTAGATCTGTTATGGACATCTGGACCATACTCATGAACAGAGACTGCCTGTCCGGTGGCAGTGAGCGAGTCTTGCTGGCAATTTGCAGCGCAAAAAAATTAAACTGATCCTCTGAAGTTGATTTTTTTGTATCAACTACAGAGTATCAGTGGCTGCCTTGATAGTTTTATTGTCATTTTTTTTCTTCTTTTTTTTTTTTTTTGGTGGGCTCTCCTGACACCGGACAGGCAGCTCGTTCTCGAACATCAGGTTCTGCCGAACCAGATGTTCCTGAAGCTGCTGTTGAAGATGTTCCAGCAGATGCTAAACATGTGGCACCGGCAGAAGCTGGTTCTACACATGGTGAACAGATGCCACCAGCTCCAGAGGAACCTGCTCCATCTTCAGACTCTTCTCCGTTAGGGTTAGGAGGCGCAATGTTCCCTTGAGTGCTGTAAAAAAAACATTAGTATGGTATTTATCCATGCTGCATAGAAGCTACACTTTGGACGCATCCAATAGCCCACTCAACCAAAAGCGCTGCCCCCTTTTTATTTCCCCATGGTGATAAAGCATGTTTTAAGTAAACACATGCGGAATCACCGCATGCTATCATTATACTGTGATAGTTAGCTTGCGGAGACAGAGCGCAAACGCAAGATAATAGACATGCTGTGGTGTCCAAAGACGTGCCACATGTCCGGTTATGTAGGCCTCACCCCTACATCTTTGTACGCATAGTGGCAATGGGATTTAATCATATCCCCTGTAATATGCTGTAACATCTGGACCATGGCAATTTTAAGCTGCCACAGGATGCAGCGTTCATTACGCAGCCAATTGTTACGACACGTGAAAAAAGAGATGATAGTTTTTTTTATTTTTTTTTCTGAAAAATTACCTCCGCAATGTCCTGCTTGTTACAAGAAATTGTAATTCATGGAAAAAGGGGAAGTTTTGCCTGGAAATATATATATTTTCTCTCTCTCTCTCTCTCTTCCTGCGCCGCAGATCTCCCGACGGAGGCGTGCGTCGTTCGAATGCACTGATTGGTCGTGGCCAGCCAGGCGCGACCAATCAGCGCCGCAGGATTTCCGTTACAGACAGACAGAGTTAGAAGATTATACAGTAGATGAGTGTGCATTATAATGTTTTGGAGCTGCATTATACTACTATGGCAGTGCATTATACTGCTATAGGGGTGAATTATACCACTGTGGGGGTGCATTATACCACTATGGGGGTGCATTATTCCACTATGGGGGTGTATTATACCACTATGGGAGTGTATTATACCGCCATGGGGGTGCATTATACTTCTATGGGGTGCATTTTGCTACTGTGAGTGCATTAAACTACTATCAGGGTGCATTATACTACTATGCGGTACATTAAACTACTATGGGGTGCATTATACTGCTGTGGTGGTGTATTATATTGCTATGGGGGTGCATTTTACTGCTACGGGGTGAATTATACTACTATGGTGTGCATTATATTGCTATATATGACTATGGGGTGCATTATACCATTTTATATAACTTTGGGGTGCATTATGCTGTATGTATGACTATGGGGGTGCATTTTGTATGTATGACTATGGGGGTGCATTATACTATTATATATGACTATTGTGGTGCATTATACTACTATGTATGACAATGGGGGTGCATTATACTACTATGGATGACTATGACGGCAGTATGGAGAGACATGAGGCAGTAGTGTAGAAGTTGGGGAAAAAATGGGGAATGTGCTCTAGATAATTGTGTTATTTTCTGCAGAGACGAGTCTTGGCTGGAAGAAGTGATATGGCGGTCTCTGTGTGATGAAGATGAAAGACCAACTAGAGACGTCACCTGTGAGACAGTGTGTTTCCTGTACTCTGACACTATACACTGTATATGATATACAGAGGTCCTGTGTATAATGTCACTGGTGATTACTGTATTACCTGTAGACTGACACTATATACAGAGATCCTGTGTATAATGTCATTGGTGATCACTGTATTATGTGTACACTGACACTATATACAGAGCTCCTGCATATAATGTCACCGGTGATCACTATTATTTGTGCAGTGACACTATACAGAGCTCTTGTATATAATGTCACTGGTGATCTTGACTAAAAAAAAAGCAGAAATGTCGAAATTTTTGCAAATTTATTAACAAAGAAAAACTGAAATATCACATGGTCATGAGTATTCAGACCCTTTGATCAGACACTCATATTTATGTCACATGCTGTCCATTTCCTTGTGAATCCTCCTTGAGATGGTTCTACTCCTTCATTGGAGTCCAGCTGTGTGTAATTAAACTGATAGGACTTGATTTGTAAAGGCACACACCTGTCTATATAAGACCTCACAGCTCACAGTGCATGTCAGACCAAATGAGAATCATTGTCACGTGGACCCGTCCTGTGTGACGCGACCAACAGGCCGGTAACTAGAACAACAGGACGCAGCACGTGATACTGTCCTGTGTAACACAGCTCGCAGGCCGGTAACTAAAACAAGACAAAGGGAAGGGAAACAGTTATAACGGTGGGCCCTGCGATAGGGAAAGGGGACGTGGAGACCTCCTGCACTCCCCTGAGTCAGAGTCCCTAACGCTCCTAACGTTCCCTATGCCGGCTCCGCACCGGGCGCCGATCAGGAACCTGTCGCCCTAGCACACCCTACACCTATCCCTTGCTAGGGAGCTGGGTGGCGCAGGCACTGGCCTCACCGCTGTACTAATACACACTAAGGAAAAGCACAAACAGGGAGACACCACTTAGCTTTACTCTGTTGCACTTGCTCCTGGCAACAGAGTCCACCACCAGCATGCAGCTCTCCTCCTGAGTCGCTGCCACCAAGCTCTGTCAGAGCTACAAGGAAATCCCCTATGACTCCTTTCACACCAGGCTAAGACAGTGCTGCAAGGAATGCTCTCCAGCTCCTTCCTCCACCAAGGATGGTTGAAATGAACACTATCACCAACACTGATTGCAACACCTGTGACTCTTTTATAGCAGAGCCAGCAATCACACCTGCATTATAATCATCTGCACTTAACTAAAGAAACTACAGTGCAATGACGCTAACCACCACCGGGGGCAAACTTAGAACAAACGACACCAAAGTGCAATAATCCTAATGGCCACCGGGGGCAAAAACCAACCTTAAGCATAGCTTAGGGAAAAAAAAGGTTACCTGTGCTTTTTATATGTCCTGATCTAGCATGGATCATGACAATCATGAGGTCAAAGGAACTGGCCAAGGAGCTCAGAGACAGATCTGGCCAAGGTTACAAAAGAATTTCTGCAGTACGCAAGGTTCCTAAGAGCACAGTGGCCTCCATAATTCTTAAATGGAAGAAGTTTGAGACCATCAGAAGTCTTCCTAGACCTGACCGTCCAGCCAAACTGAGCATTCGTGGGAGAAGAGCATTGGAGAGAGAGGTTAAGAAGAACCCCAAGATCACTGTGGCTGAGCTCCACATATGCAGCAGGGAGATGAAAGAAAGTTCCACAAAGTCAACTATCACTGCAGCGCTCCACCAGTCGGGTCTTTATGGCTGAGTGGCCCGGCGGAAGCCTCTCCTCAGTGCAAGACGTATGAAAGCCTGCATAAAGTTTGCTAAAAACACATGAAGGACTCCAAGACTATGAGAAATAAGATTCCTTGGTCTGATGAGACGAAGATAGAACTTTTTGGTGATAATTCTAAACGGTATGTGTGGAGAAAACCAGGCACTGCTCATCACCTGCCCAACAGTGAAACATGGTGGTGGCAGCATCATGTTATGGGGGTGTTTTTCAGCTGCAGGGACAGAACGACTGGTTGCAATTGAAGGAAACATGAATACGGCCAACTACAGAGATATCCTGGATAAAAACCTCTTCCAGAGTGCTCTGGACCTCAGACTTGGCCGAAGGTTCACCTTCCAACAAGACAATGACCCTAAGCACACAGCTAAAATAGCAATGGAGTGGTTTCAGTACAACTCTGTGACTATTTTTGACTGGCCCATCCAGACCCCTGACCTAAACCCACTTGAGCATCTCTGGAGAGACCTGAAAATGGCTGACCACCAACGTTCACCATCCAACCTGACGGAACTGGAGAGGATCTGCAAGGAAGAATGGCAGAGGATCTCCAAATCCTGGTGTGAAAAACTTGTTTCATCATTACCAAGAAGACTCATGACTGTACTAGCTCAAAATGGTGCTTCTACTCAATACTGAACAAAGGGTCTGAATACTTATGACCATGTGATATTTCAGTTTTTCTTTTCTAAAAAAATTTGCAAAAATGTCTACATTTCTGTTTTTTCAGTCAAGATGGGGTGCAGAGTGTACATTAAGGCTGAGTTCACACGTGGCGTTTTTTTCGCGTTTCCGCGGCGGTTTTAATCGCGCGATTTTGCCGCGAAAACGCGAAAAAATAAGCATCCCATGCATTCCTATGGGATTCCGCAATGCTGTGCTAATGCTGCGGTTTTTACCGCGGCGGAATCGCTTCGCGGTAAAAACCGCAGCATGCTCATTAATTTGCGGAATCGCGGCGATCCCGCACCCATAGGAATGCATTGTTCCGCTTACTTCCCGCATGTGGCTGTGCACACCATGCGGAAAGTAAGCAGAACAATTGCGGATGGTACCCACGGTCCGGAGGAGAGGAGACTGTCCTCCGGGCTTTGGGTACCATATCCCTGTAAAAAAAAAAGAATTTAAAAATAAAAAATATTGTTATTCTCACCTTCCGGCGTCCCGCGCAGCCTTCCCGCTTCTCTCCACGCTCCCGTTCCCAGTAAGCCTTTGCGAAAATAACCACGATGGCGTCCGTTCTCGCGGGATCGCGAAGTCTCACGGTCATTCGCGCGACGTCATCGCGAATTACCGCGAGACATCGCGATCCCGCGAGAACGGACGTCATCGCGGGCATTTTCGCAAACGATTACTGGGAACGGATGCGCGGGACGTCGGAGGGTAAGAATAACACTATTTTTTATTTTTTTTTTGCATTTTTTCTTTTACTACTGATGCTGCATAGGCGGCCTCAGAAGTAAAAAGTTGGTCACACTCGTCAAACACTATGTTTGACGAGTGTGACCAACCTGTCAATCAGTTCTCCAAGCGATGCTACAGATCGCTTGGAAAACGCTAGCATTTTGCAAGCTAAATACGCTTGCAAAATGCTAGTTTTTCTGTGGGAAAATCACGGGAATTTAAAATGCGATTTTCCCGCGGACTGGAATTCCGGAATTCTCGCGGTAATTTCCGCGAGAGTTCCGGTACGTGTGCACTTAGCCTAATGAGAAAAAAATGAACTTTTTTGAATTTACCAAATGGCTGCAATGAAACAAAAAGTGAAAAATTTAAAGGGGTCTGAATACTTTTTGAACCCACTGTACACCAATCCCTCACCCACCTCATCTTAATTTGAAGTTCAATTCAAAGCTATAAATGCTGGTCCAGACCCTGATACCTCATGCATGGCTGATTTCTACATTATATTCGACGAATATTGGGTGAATAATTTGGTGAATATTGCAAAATCGATTGTAATCTGAACCGAACATTGAAATATTCACTCATCTCTAGCTGTAATGTAACAAAATAGATAAAACGCCAAGGGGTGAATACTTTCGCAAGCAACCTTATAGATACAAAATATCGTAGGTTACTTTTTGCCATAGATTTCCCACCCACAAAAATGCTGCGACACCAAGAACAGTCAATATTTAGCAAACAGTTTGCAGATATACAGAGCAGCGTAAACGATGAAGAAACTGCAACACTCAGTTTAGTGCCATGAGCCCTTGAAACACTTGATGAGTGTGCATGTTGAATTGGGTATCTACTCATCAGATAATGAACTAATGTAAGGATAGTATATCCAAGTAGAAATGAGGTCGGATTCAACGAGCTGGTGAAGATATTGCTTGATTTATTGGCACATGTTACACATGTTGGGCCGGGGGAGTGACATCAGGAGTGCAGAGGGAGCTGACAACGATCGTTTTGCGCTATCCAAGCGCTTCGACGGGTCATAAAGTGGAAGGGAGTGACGGATTCATATAGAAATTTACGTCACCTGATACCTCCTCCTTCCACAGCTGCTGTCTAAACAACGTGAGTGAATTAAAAACAAAGAGATAATACACCAAAGATGCAAGAAAGCACAAACACAAATAAATGCAAATACATATCAATATGGACAAAGAGAGTGACCTAAGAGAGAAATAAATAATTGTTACGATCATCATATCATTATGACATTATTATATAGCATAGTATGGACTATATAAATCTAAAACAAATATGGCAGACATATGTATCTAAATGCTAACACCATCTCTCATCCATGCAAGCAGAAAAAAGTAAGTGCGGTATATAAATATACTTAGAAACATGTACAGACACCGAATGTATTAATACAAAACATTCTGTGCTTCAATAATGTAAAAAGAGGCAATGAGATGTAAGCCAAAATACCTCAGTGATATATCAGCACGGCTGAAAAAATACCGCATGCAAGATTGACCAATCATTCTAAGGCTATGTGCACACGCTGCGGTTTTTGCTGCGGTTCCGCTGCGGTTTTGGCCCTGCGGAACCGCAGCAGTTCCGCAGACATGGTACAGTACCATGTAACCCTATGGGTTTTAAAAACCGCTGTGCTCATGCTGCGTTTTTTTCCGCGCGGTTTTGCTGCCGTTTATAAACCGCAGCATGTCAATTGTTTCTGCGGATTCCGCTGCGGTTTCACACCTTTAACATAGTAGAGGTGTGAAACCGCAGGCCAAACCGCAGGTCACTTTACCTGCGGTTCCGCACGGAAAAACCCGCAGGTGAATCCGCAGCGTGTGCACATAGCCTAAGAATGAAAATACAGATATGTACTGCACAAATCATACCTAAAATCAATGATATAAATATGTCTGTGAGAATTCCAGTAAGATGTTCTAATAACAGGAATAAACACCTTAATCAACGCAAGATAATAGTGTTCAGTTCTATCGTGTAGTTATTTGAAATGACAAATAATTGCATAAAACGGTAAACCTAAATACATGCATTAATATCATAATATAAATAGTAAAGCAGTCCCTGGACAGAGTACACAGTTATATATCTGCTTATTCCTCACAAAAAAACAGACATGTCTATCCTATCATTAAATCCAGTCGGATCCATGGCACAAGTGTCCATGATCCACTTGGATTCTCGTCTCAACAAAATCCTGTGTAAATTTCCTCCTTGAGGGGGCAAAACCACCTTCTCAATACCAGCAAAAGAGAGGACAGACAAGTCACCTCCATGTATGTCCCTGACATGACTGAATAGACGCGGAACCTCTTTCCCTGTTCCAATTGATTTATAGTGTTCCCTAAAGCGGACGTATAAGTAGTAAAACCGATACGTGCAGAAAATGACATGTATTTGCATTTATTTGTATTTGTGCTTTCTTGCATCTTTGGTGTATTATCTCTTCGTTTTTAATTCACTCACGTTGTTTAGACAGCAGCTGTGGAAGGAGGAGGTATCAGGTGACGTCATTTCTATATGAATCCGTCACTCCCTTCCACTTTATGACCCGTCGAAGCGCTTGGATAGCGCGAAACGAACGTTGTCAGCTCCCTCTGCACTGGTGATGTCACTCCCCCGGCCCGACATGTGTAACATGTGCAAATAAATCAAGCAATATCTTCACCAGCTCGTTGAGTACGACCTCATTTCTACTTGGATATACAGAGCATTGTGAATTCTCAGGTCTAGCACCCGAAGCTGCCAGTTATCAGCGCTCAGAATGCAGCACACCAGCAGAGGATATACGGTAATAGCGGTGCCGTCCGCGTTTTTTCTTTCATTTAATGTAAGGATAGCCCCTTATACTTTTGTGATCACACCTTTAAAGTCAACCCCCCATAAAACAAGAACATTTTGGCTGCCTTCAGCCACCACTAGGGGGAGCTTACCGCATACCGTACCAACTGTGTGCTAGGAAGCACAGGATTTTGAGCTTTCTATTGACACCTATAATTAAATATTCCAAAATCTATAAGCACAAAACTAAAACCAGCATGGTATTAAATGGTGAACATTCCCTTTGCAGGAAAAGTAGATCTGTCACCATATTTAGCTAAACAAATTGAATACACTATTAAATAGCTCTTTTAGACCTGATGAGGCTGGAGTATCTAGTCTTAGATTGGTTATATAATCCTGACATACAAATGACCACTTTATTTTTAGTCTGGGAAACTATCAAAAAGGATTATACAAGTGTTATGGCATAGATTTTAAAAGTAAGTACACCCGCCTCATCATGTCCAAATGATCTGTTTACTAATGTAGGCAGTTGATATTGTGAAATTAGTTGAACCAAAATAGCAAAAACTTGCCTGTTGTATCCAGCGTCAGCTCAGAGCGGTCACTGGCCATTCCTGCCGGCGATTCAGCTGCTCCATGTCAATAGAGCAGCTTTTCTTCTTTCGAGCTGTTCTGTCGACAAGCTGAGACTGCCAAAGTCATGCTGATTGACATCCCGCTCTCCACTGCATAATTGCAGGAAGCCAGCTGTCAATCAGCATGATGTCGGCAGTCACACCCTGTTGACAGAGCAGCCCGAAAGAAGAAAAGCTGCTCTATTGACATGGAGCAGCTGAATCGCCGGCAGGAACGGCCAGTGACCGCTCTGAGCTGACGCTGGATACAACAGGCAAATTTTTGCTAATTATTTAGCCTGTTAGTTCTTTGGCTAATAGTAAAAAAATAATTTAGTCCTGAATAACCCCTTTAATAGCTCCAATTGTGCTGTGAAAAACTGACATACACACTAGGCAGGGAGAAGAGGGAGTGAAGCTGCAGGCACTCTGCAATCTATGTACTGTGACAGGGGGAACAGCAGCTGGAAGACAACTGAATGGCTTAGAGCAAATATAAGACAAGGGAAAAAGGGTAGAAAAAAGTAGGTAAGAAATGGATGCATTTTCCTGAGGTTTAGACATGGCTGTCATCAGTACCTCCCCAATTTCTCAATCTTGGATGTGCTAAACATAAGGAACAAATACAGGGGAATTACTCTATATTTTGTATGTGCTATTGTAGATGAGCGTTCCCAGGGAAAACAGTTTCCAACCTCAAAATTATTCCGTGAGATTTGAAGTGTAGTTTCTACATGAAGGAAACAAAGACAGTAAAATCAGACCGTCATTAACATTTCCTACCTGCTGAGCTGTCAGTGACGCGCCTCACCACACTGTACAGACTCTCTGCCAGCAATGCCTCGCTGATATCAGGGATGTCCTCTGACTATAGGAAGCGCTTGGTGGTTGGGAGTGCACAGATATCACTCACCGCCAATTACTCACAGAACATTAAGCCAATGTACATGAATGATTGGCCTATGAAAACTTCCTGAACATCAAAATATTAATTAAATGTCTCAGGCCCTCGCCTGCGTGGTAAATCATCTTCCAGTACAAGGTAGAGTTTTATTATTTTTATTGATTTGAACACAGTTCATGTAAGGCAACAATGTAAAGGTACAAAAAAAATCTAGAAAACTAAGCTAAACGTCGATAAATAACATAAATAAAGAAAGAATGTTACGAGTCTAACATACAGTCATGGCCAAAAGTATTGACACCCCTGCAATTCTGTCAGATAATACTCAGTTTCTTCCTGAAAATGATTGCAAACACAAATTCTTTGGTATTATTATCTTCATTTAATTTGTCTTAAATGAAAAAACACAAAAAGAATTGTCCTAAAGCCAAATTGGATATAATTCCACACCAAACATAAAAAAGAGGGTGGACAAAAGTATTGGCACTGTGCGAAAAATCATGTGATACTTCTCTAATTTGTGTAATTAACAGCACCTGTAACTTACCTGTGGCACCTAACAGGTGTTGGCAATAACGAAATCACACTTGCAGCCAGTTGACATGGATTAAAGTTGACTCAACCTCTGTCCTGTGTCCTTGTGTGTACCACATTGAGCATGGTGAAAAGAAAGAAGACCAAAGAACTGTCTGAGGACTTGAGAAACCAAATTGTGAGGAAGCATGAGCAATCTCAAGGATACAAGTCCATCTCCAAAGACCTGAATGTTCCTGTGTCTACCGTGCGCAGTGTCATCAAGAAGTTCAAAGCCCATGGCACTGTGGCTAACCTCCCTAGATGTGGACGGAAAAGAAAAATTGACAAGAGATTTCAACGCAGGATTGTGCGGATGTTGGATAAAGAACCTCCACTAACATCCAAACAAGTTCAAGCTGCCCTGCAGTCCGAGGGTACAACAGTGTCAACCCGTACTATCCGTCGGCGTCTGAATGAAAATTGACTGTATGGTAGGAGACCCAGGAAGACCCCACTTCTTACCCCGAGACATAAAAAAGCCAGGCTGGAGTTTGCCAAAACTTACCTGAAAAAGCCTAAAACGTTTTGGAAGAATGTTCTTTGGTCAGATGAGACAAAAGTAGAGCTTTTAGGGCAAAAGCATCAACATAGAGTTTACAGGAGAAAAAAGAGGCATTCAAAGAAAAATACACGGTCCCTACAGTCAAACATGGCAGAGGTTCCCTGATGTTTTGGGGTTGCTTTGTTGCCTCTGGCACTGGACTGCTTGACGGTGTGCATGGCATTATGAAGTCAGAAGACTGCCAACAAATTTTGCAGCATAATTTAGGGCCCAGTGTGAGAAAGCTGGGTCTACCTTAGAGGTCATGGGTCTTCCAGCAGGACAATAACCCAAAACACACTTCAAAAAGCACTAGAAAATGGTTTGAGAGAAAGCACTGGAGACTTCTAAGGTGGAAGGCAATGAGTCCAGACCTGAATCCCATAGAACACCTGTGGAGAGATCCAAAAATGGCAGTTTGGAGAAGGCACCCTTCAAATATCAGGGACCTGGAGCAGTTTGCCAAAGAAGAATGGTCTAAAATTCCAGCAGAGCATTGTAAGAAACTCATTGATGGTTACCGGAAGCGGTTGGTCGCAGTTATTTTGGCTAAAGGTTGTGCAACCAAGTATTAGGCTGAGGGTGCCAATACTTTTGTCCGGCCCATTTTTGGAGTTTTGTGTGAAATGATCAATGTTTTGCTTCATTCTCTTTTGTGTTTTTTCATTTAAGACAAATTAAATGAAGATAATAATACCAAAGAATTTGTGTTTGCAATCATTTTCAGGAAGAAACTGAATATTATCTGACAGAATTGCAGGGGTGTCAATACTTTTGGCCATGACTGTATGTCCTCAGCCCAGAGTGTTGAATGGTCTGGATTTGGCTCAACAAAAAGAATACTATGGCATGGCTAGAAAGCCATTGATTTTTTGGGTGATGATTAACTTGAAGTGGTTAGCAGTAGATCACCTATGGTAATTAGTAACTTATGGTAATGAAGACCTGATGTAGTGCATGAAGATCATTGATGGGGGGCCACATGGAGCTCCCAAGTGCCTGATGTGATGCCCCCAATGGATGGGAGGTGCATATGGCACATACGTGCCCATGTATGCAAGCATAGCTTCTCTCTGCTATGGTGGCACTGTGGTATATTCACCATTTCCAAGGCAAGTTGTGTGTGTTGTTATGTATGTTTTATAATTTGTTTTTTAAGTATACAGCTGTATGAAAAGTGTTTGCCCCCTTCCTGATTTCCTATTCTTTTGCATGTTTGTCACACTTAAATGCTTCAGATCACCATAAGAAATAAAATATTCAACAAAGATAACACAAGTAAACAAAAAATGAAGTTTTTAAATGAAGGTCTTTATTATTAAGGGAAAAAGAAATTCAAACCTACAGGGCCCTGTCTGAAAAAGTTATTGCCCCCTCACACACCTCTAAAGCATAAATTATCTGTGGTTTATTGCGTCTTTGGGAAGCTGAGTTCAAATTCCATAGATACACCCAGGCCTGATTACTGCCACATCTGTTCTCAATCAAGAAATCACTTGAATAGGACCGGCCTAACAAGGTGAAGTAGACCAAAAGATTCCCAAAAGATAGGCATAATGCCATGAGCCAAAGAAATTCTGGAACAAGTGAGAAACAAAGTAATTGAGATCTATCAGGTTCTATAGTCATTTCTAAAGCTTTGGGACTGCAGTGAACCGCAGTGAGAGCCATTAACCACAAATGGTGAAAACATGGAACATTCGTGAACCTTCTCAGGGGTGGATGACCAACTAAAATCACCCCAAGAGTGCAGCAACGACTCATCCAAGAGGTCACAAAAGACCCCACAACAACATCCAAAGAACTGTAGGGCTCACTTGCATCAGTTAAGGTCAGTGTTCATGACAGCTGAGCAATAAAAACATAAACAAGCCTTTATGTTTTTATTGCTCAGCAGTCATGAACACTGACCTTAACTGATGCAAGTGAGGCCTACAGTTCTTTGGATGTTGTTTTGCCAGAAAACATCTTGATGATCCCCAAGACTTTTGGGAGAATACTCTTTTGGCTCACAAGAAAAGTTGACATTTTTGGAAGGTGTATGTTCCATTACATCTGGCATAGATGTAATACAGCCTTTCAAAAAAGGACATCATACCAACAGTAAAATATGGTAGTGGTGGTTTAATGTCTGGGGCTGTTTTGCAGCTTATGGACCTTGAAGACTTGCTGTGGTAAATGGAATTCTGCTGTCTTACCAAAAAATCCTGAAGGAGTGTGTCCTGCCATCTGTTCGTGACCTCAAGCTGAAGCACACTTGGGTTGTGCAGCAGGACAATGATCCAAAACACACCAGCAAGTCCACCTCTGAATAGCTTTAATGAAACAAAATTAAGACTTTGGAGTGACCTAGTCAAAGTCCTGACATTAATCCGATTCAGATGCTGTGGCATGACCTTAAAAACACTGTACATACTCGGAAATCCTCCAGTGTGGCTGGATTGCAACAATTCTGCAAAGATGAATGGGCCAAAATTCCTCCAGAGTGTTGTAAAAGACTCATTGCCAGTTATCGCAGATGGATGATTGCAGTTGTTGCTGCTAAGGGTGACCCACCCAGTTATTAGGTTTAGGGGACAAACACTTTTTCACATAGGGCCCTTTAGATTTGGATTTATTTTTCCCTTAATAATAATGACCTTCATTTCAAAACTGTATTTTGTCTTTACTTGTGTTATCTTTTGTCTAATATTTAAATTTGTTCGGCGATCTGAAACATTTAAGTGTGACAAACATGCAAAAGAATAGGAAACCAGGAAGGGGGCAAACACTTTTTCACACAACTGTATTTGTGATCCTTGTTCCTCCCATATATCACTGTAGCTGAGTGACTGACACAGCCTCAGCAATGGAGGCCTCCATATTATGACCTACACACTGATCTATACAGTGAAAAATTATATACATTATACGCAAAAAAAGAAAGAACATGTCTAAAAAAATGTTCATTGTGTATTGAAATGCTATTAAAGACCTTCAATGTGTATGTCAGCATAAAAATGTAATGCTAAGGAATGGATCTCTTTTAGAGCCAATGTAAAACATTTAAACTTGGGATCTGTCACCAGGTCAAATGTGGCCAGCTTTTCCTTGCTTTTCATTCCCACTACCTCCCTGAATATTTCATTATTAAATCTGTCATATGGCTCTAGAGATATATGCCTTTTTATTTGGTGCTAATTTTAAGGGGCTTTTCAAAGGGGCATATCTCGCAGGATCCTCTGGGGTGTGTCTTTAGGCTGCTCTGCATAATTGCCACGCCCATTGAGAAAGTTTATAAAAATTAACAGTGAATGAAAAGGCACATATCTCTAGAACAATATGGCAGATTTAAAAAAGAAAAAAAAGATACACAATACTTAGGGGACCAATTGGTTTAAAATAAGGTAAACAAATTGACCACTTTTGCCCTGGTGACAGGTCCTCTTTATGGATTGTGTGGAGTCTAAATGACAAGGCTTCATGGAAAAAACTATACAAATTACCCAAAACACAAGAAAACCTTCACTAGCACCACTCACTGGAGGAAACTTTCCTTGTAAGTTTGGTCGTTTAAAGATCCTTGTGAGTTTTCAATGTAATCTAAACCTTTTTTAGTTATTTTAAATAACAAATATTCTGGGATAAACTGTGTTTAAATGAAATATGGTGTGATAAGCCAGGCTACAAAATACAACAGAAAGTAATTCTAGATAAGTAGTCCAGTCTAGGTCAAACCAGTTCACTCAAGTACTTTATGCTTAATCGGCTTCTATCTCATGAATTGTCATACACGTCTATTAGCTTCAGAAGTGTCGGGTTCAGTTGAACATCTGTAGACATGTGAATAGTTTATACACAATATCCACAATTGTTCTACATCTATCGTCGGTCAAATTTCTTGAATGTGGATAAAGGAATTTTCCAGTTTATCAAAGATTATAGTTAGCATAGCTCATACAGGTGAAAAAAGGACTGATATCCTTACTGATCTCATGCAGGTCCCTTTCCGGTCCTTACTTGGTGCCCTCAGGTCTGTGCTTCCTGGACCAGGAAACGGCTTCTCAGCTAACCATTGGTGTGTCATCCTTTCTGTTGAGGATGGAACCAAGAAGTACAGACCACCAGAGATGGATTAATGGGCCAAAACAGTCCATGTAGGAGATCAGTGAGAGTGAGTATCATTTCTTTTACTTTTTCCAACAAGTCCTTTTTTTTTTTTTAAATATAATTGATATTGGCTAATAAACCCATACAAAATAGTAATTATATAACTTACTAATATAACTCAATACAAGAGTTCCCTGATATTAAGATATCTGTTCCGGTCCTAGGTCTCGTTATGTCTAATTCCGACTTGTGTTCGACGCAAAAGAACATTTCCTTTGTCGTCACGTGTTGAGTGTAAAGGGCAAATTTCTGCTCGATTCACTAGGTAAACCAGGCTTTTTCTGCCTATGCATTTGCTGCGAAAGAGAAGGGGGCTGGCTTAATTATTTAAATTAGACAGTCAGGCAGCCCCCCCTGACACATAGCACTTGCTACAAATACTGACAAAGAGAACTCTGTCAAATACAAATCGGAACTAGACCCACCAATACCTGAGCAGATATCTTCAGATCGGGGCACCTTAGATAATTGAAGTAGATTAGTAAATAGTATAACTTGCTATTTTCATCATGTTTGCAGTATTTATTTTTTAACTGGAAAAGCCTTTTAAGCTATGTAAAAAAACTATTTCAGCCAATCTTATATTTTCTCTATATGTCCACAATGGCAACTGTTGCATACAGTACAAATTATCCCTTGTTAAAGAATGTGCAAATTTGCCTTTGGTAGCACCAATAGTAAAATACTATGTAACTGTGTGAATATGCTATGTTCTATTGTCTTGCATAATGCAAAAAAATCTATGTTTCCAACTACTCTTGATGATTATACTGTAAAAGTCACTAATAATCCATATTCATCAATTAAGTGTTGCGATAGCCCTTTCACCTTCATATCTACAAATCTCCCCATTCAGGCAATTCGAATTCAAAAACTTAATCCTAAGTGCCATATTAATACACAAGCAAATGGATGGCTGAGACTTGAACCTCATGCCCAATCGTCCTGTTGACTCTCAATTAACAGTCTTCTGGTAAAATCTTGGGCCCATCACTTTTATCACTCTCCATACCCATCCATGCTCTTGCTGGAGGCCGACAGCCTCATAAGCACCTCAGACGTTGCATTTCCATGAGATTCGGCTTTCTGTGACAACAGCATCTCAAATAGAGAACTCATTTCAGAAAGGAAGGTGCTGGCTAGTCTGTTCTCTTGAGACCCATCAGACGCTTTGCCAAAAGTCAGGAAGGTTCTGAGATCTTCTTTGTCGGCTGCCGTAATTGTGGGCTCTTGAGTGATTTCAGTATTTGGCGTAAAGATATTCTCCTTGTAGTTGTTGGCTAAAGGCAAGGAAAGACGGGCAATCCACCCAGGATCTAGATCACTCAACCGATTGCTCTCTGTACCTGATAAAAAAGAAAAAAAAGGCATTTGTTGTAATACAGTTACTGTTTTAAAGAGCTGATCACACATCCCACCGACATTATATTAGATCCATGTAATGGAAAGCGTTCAATTCACCATATGGCTCTCAGACACTTGTGATGGATAGCTTACAGGCAAAAAATGAAATGCTCTAAGTCACATCTAATTATGCTTATTTGCAGCAAATTTCTATTTTTCAATGCCAGGTCATGTTCAATTATGGCGACTCACCTATACATGGACCAAACAGAGCCTCCAGGTTGTCCTCTACCATCTGATGGGTAGAAAAAAGATCTCCACCCGGCTCAGAGTCCAAGTCACCAGCCTCACTTTCACCATGTCCACTGTCCTTTGTGCTCTGCCAGTCTGTGTCTTGTCCAGTACATCTGAAAGTTAATACAGACTGACCATTAATTTCCTAAATTCATTTAGTGAAAGCAGAAAACATCTCAAAAAAGTATGTAAAAGTTGAGCAAGATTGTAAGGGTAGGGACACACTTGAATGAGGCCACAATAAAGTGACAAGTGGAGTTGCACAGCTTGATCAAAAAGTATAAAACTGTTATGGTCTTTATTACTATTATTACTCGGCAGTAATAAGAGACATCATCATGCTCTTGACATCTATATTTCACCCATTAACTACAGACACTCCTCCAGCGGGTGCTGTCTTGAGAACATTTTGGTGACACGTGAATTACTTTGCCATAAAGTCAAAAGTGTTTTTTACAGTATAATGGTTAATGTGTACTAAGAAACTTAGGCTCATTTTATATATACACTAGCTGAAGAGCCCGGCGTTGCTCGGGCATAGTAACTAACTGTGGCTCCGCCGCATTCACTTCTCTCATTTTCCCATCACGCCTCTCATTTGTCTGCTCACATCTCTCATTTTCCCCCTGACATCTCTCATTTTCCCCTCACTCCTCTCATTTTCCCCCTCACACATGCCATTTTGACCTCACACCTGTCATTTTCCAATCATTCCACTATTTTCCACTCACTCCTCATTTTCCACTCACACTTCTCATTTTCCCCTCACTCCATTATTTTCCCCTCACTCCACTATTTTCCACTCACTCCTCTCATTTTCTTCTCACACATGCACAGCAACTTCCTGTTATGAGCACAGCAGTGTAATCCATGAGGCTCCTCCCTTTCCCTTGACCTCATGCCTGACAAGAGCAACTCCATTCTAGACACAACAGAGCTAGGTGTGGCCTGTGCCAGCTGTGCACTGATACTCTGAAGGCAGCGGCCCTGATTGTAGCTCGCAGCGGTTGGGACATCGTGGCCGGTGAGTATTGCAGGGTGGCTTTCGAGGTGAATGTGTCTCCGCCCGTGTGCGCTAACAACATGGGTTGTGTGCACGAGGTTTTGTGCGTGGAGTGAGTGTGGCTTTGTGGAGTGGGCGGGGCTATGTGGAGTGGGCGGGGCTTGATACATACACACACATACCTACATTTAGCTTTATGTATATAGATTTTGTTTTAGTATTAACAAACCAGTTTAGGTACAGTTTTAGTATTCACCTAATTGGTTAAACTTTCATTAGGATTTATCTTATAATGTAGTAAATTAAATATTAATATGGTACAGTGGGTACGGAAAGTATTTAGACCCCTTTACATTTTTCACTCTTTGCTTCATTGCAGCCATTTGGTAAATTAAAAAAAGTTTATTTTTTTCTCTCATTAATGTACACTCTGCACCCCATCTTGACTGAAAAAACAGAAATGTAGAAGTTTTTGCAAATGTATTAAAAAAGAACAACCTTTAAGTCACATGCTGTCCATTTCCTTGTGATCCTCCTTGACACGGTTCTAATCCTTCATTGGAGTCCAGCTGTGTTAATCATGCCTGTCGTGTCTGTTATGCTGCATGACCCCTGGAGAAGTGTGCATGTGCACCTCACTGTTATGCCTGTCATGTCTGTTATGCTGCATGACCCCTGGAGCAGTGTGCACGCGCACCTCACTGTTATGCCTGTCGGGTCTGTTATGCTACATGACCCCTGGAGCAGTGTGCACACGTACCTCACCATGCCTGCATGATGTTGCTGTGTGCGCGCCCGTCTCTGCTCTGCCTTTTGCAGTCCTCTCTATGATCCTGGAAGACCGAATACAGCAATCCTCTCTATGATCCTGGAGGACCTAATCCGGCAATCCTCTCTATGGTCCTAGAGGACCTGACCTAGTAATCCTCTCTATGGTCCTGGAGGACCCGACCATGTGTTCCTTTCTATGGTCCTGGAGGACCCGACCATGTGATCCTCTCTATGGTCCAGGAGGACCTGACCCAGCAATCCTCTCTATAGTCCTGGAGGACCCAACCATGTGATCCTCTCTATGGTCCAGTACGACCTGACCCAGCGATCCACTCTATGGTTCTGGAGGACCTGACCTGGAAGTTCCCCCCATGGTCGTGACCCGGAAGTCCAGGTGCTAATGGCCTATATCAGACCGCCCCTTCCTGTGGTCAGGGCCTGAGTATCGTGTTGCTTCCCTGCTAGGCTGTTTGGTCGGCTCGGTTGCTCCCTGTATTCTGTGCCCTTGCACTCTGCCCTGTTGTGCTTCTTCGCACATGCTCTGTGCTTGTACTTCGTCTGGTGTCCTGTGTTTGTCCTTTGTCCTGTACTTCGTCTGATGTCCTGTCTTCATCTGGTGTCCTGTACCTTGTCTCGTGTCCTGTATCTTGCCTTGTGTGCTTTCTCTGTACTCTGTCTTATTGTGCTCCTTTAGCACAAGCTCTGCTTCTTTCCTTCACTCTGTCCTATCGTGCTCTCTTGCACAAGCCTGTTTCCGTACTGTGCCTCACCGTGCGGTCTGTACGCGCTTTGGCCATGTACTCTGCTTTAAGCCTTATCTTTGTATTCTGCCTTTCCATGCTCCTTTAGCACAAGCCCTGTCTTGTACTCTGTGCTTTGCCATATACCTGGCTCTGTGCTCTGGCATACGCTCCGCTTTTCCCTTGTACCCGGCTCTGTGCCTCAGCATACGTTCCGCTACCTGTCTGTACTCTGCTCTGTCTCCGACTCGGCTCTTGGCTCTAGCATACGCTCCATTTCTCTTTCTTTTACCCGGCTCTGTGCTTCAGCCTATGTTCCGCTCCTTGTTCTGTGCTTTACTTTGCTTTGTCTCTCCGCATTCCCTTTGCACGTGCCTGGCCTTGCCTCGTCTGCCTGTTTGTGCCTCAGCCGTGCCCGCCTGCTTGTGCCTCAGCCATGCTTGTCTGCCAGTGACTTAGCTGTGTCTGCCTGTTGTGCCTTAGCCGTGCTCGCCTCAGTCGTGCCCGCCTGTCTGTGCCTCAGCCCGACCAGCTAGCCAGTGTCCCAGCCGTGCTCTCTGTGCTTCCTTGCACTCATGCTGTCCTTGCACTGTGCATTGCGTGTCCTCTAGCACGAACAGGCCCTAGCCTGAACCTGGCATGTCTCTTAACACGCACAGGCCCTAGCTTGAACCCTGGTGTGCCTCCTAGCACGCACAGGCCCTAGCCTGAACCCTGGCGTGTCTCTTAGCATGCACAGGCCCTAGCCTGAATCCTGGCGTGCCACCTAGCATGCACAGGCCCCAGCCTGAACCCTGGCGTGTCCTCTAGAATGCACCCTGCCTTGGACCCTGGTGTGTCTCCTACCACGCATCCTGCCTAGAACCCTGCCTTGGACCCTGGTGTCTCCTAGCACATATTCTGCCTTGACCCCTGTCTTGAACCCTGGTGTGTCTCCTAGCACGTATTCTGCCTTGAACCCTGCCTTGGACCTTGGCGTGTCACCTAACACGCACCATGTCTTGAACTCTGGCGTGCCTCCTTGCCTGAACACTGGCTTGCCTGCCGGATGCCCGGAGCCTCCCGATCGCTGCCAGAGGTCCGGAGCCTGATGACTGCGGCCTGATGTCCGGAGCTGATGTCCGCAGCCTGATGTCCGGAGTCTGTCGATCATTGCTAGATGTCCGGAGTCGGATGCCATCTAGCCCTTGCCGGAACCCTGGCGTGCCACCTAGCACGTATCATGCCTTGGACCTTGGCGTGCCCACGCACGTGCCTTGCTATGTATAACTTTGTCCTTGTTATCACGTCTTGAACCTGATTATACCCTGAGACCACACTTTATTGAAGAAACCCTGTGACCACGCTTTGTCTTGTCTTGTACCCTGCACGTTCCTTTTTGCCAGACACTCGCATTTGTGTCTTCCTTGAGCTGGCCGTCTGGTTCCAGCAGTCATGGTGGCTCACCCCCTTGTTTTTGCCCCTGACACTCCCTGTATAGGGGGTGGTTCCTCACAAGGTAAGCTCGCCCTAGGTGGGTTGGTGCCACGACCCAGAGGGTCCACTCTAGAAATCGACTCAGCAGAAGCTGACTCCATCACAGTGTTTAATTAAACTGATAGGACATGATTTGTAAAGGCACACACCTGTCTGTATAAGACCTCACAAAATTCTGCAGGCAAATCTTCAATGTGTGCACATACCCTAAGTGTGAGACGAAGTGCACATAAGACACCAACGTATGTATGGTAAGTATGTTGTACAGTAAAAATATACACTTAAAAGGGTTATCCAGGACTATGTTAAATTTTTACTATGGGCCTAAGAACTAACAGGTAAGTAGTTGCAGTTTCCGCTGACGTCACATTGACCTGGGCAAGACTGCCAATGTCATGATGATTGGCAGCCGACTCCCCACTGCCTTAACTGCGGAAAATCAGCTATCAATCGGCATGACAGCAGTCACACCCCCTGTCAATAGAATTGTCTGAAAGAAGAAGAGCTGCTCTGTTGACATCTAACAGCTCAATTGCCAGCAGGAGCAATTAGTGACTGCTCTGAGCTGCCACAGGATAGAACAGGCTGGGACTTAGCAACTCTCTGCCTGTTAGTTATTTATTTTTTTACTATGAGCCAAAAACTAGTATAGTTCTGGATAACCCCTTTAATGGGAACATGTCAGCATGATACAGGAGGAACTGAGCAGATTGATTTATAATTTTGAGGGAAAAAGGACTGGTTTAACAAGGACCATAAATGTAGAAAAAAAGACCTGGACCGCACATCCAAGTATTATACACTACGGCTTAGCAAAATTTACAAAACTGAACAAAGATTCTTGCTTAACATTTTGATCAGATTGTATAAGCCCACTGCCACATCATGGGTCACTACTCAGGCTTAGCGCTGCAAAATTACATTAGTAGGGAGAGCGACCCAGGTGCCCAACAGCACTCATGCTGCCAGGCAAAATCCCAACTGCCCTCGGCCACACTACCCCACAGCAACATAGCAATAATGGCTGCCACACAACACCAAAAACAAGTTAAACGTGTATTACCATCTCCAAGATCCTGTCCCAATATGTAATAGGTGTAATAATAATAATATTAGCAAATACCTCCAATAAGAAATGTAGTTTAGTTCTTCTGATTAGCTATGTCGCTTCCCCAAGTGCAGGGCATTGCAGTAGCATAGGTATCCATCCATGGCTACGACCATGCATATAGTGACAGTCAGTGAGCTCTTAGTGGTCATAACCATGGATACTTAAAGGGGTTGTTCACTGCTAGGACAACCCCTTTTCATACGCCACTCTTGTCCCCGAAAAAATAAAAAAGCCTACACTCACCTCCCGTGACGACGCTGTTCCCGTGGTGTTGCACTCACTCTCCCCTGGGCTCTTGTGTGGTTGTTGTGACACATGACCCCGGCCCCAATCAGTGCTGCCGTCACTGTCTCCGCCTTCGGACAAATTGAACATGAAGTGGAAGTCAGAGATCAGCTGCAGCCCAGGCTTCCTTTTCATGTTTAATTTGTCCGAAGGCGGAGACAGTGACGCCAATGCTGATTGGGCGCTGGGGTCAAGTATCACAACAACCGCACGGAAGCCCTGTAGAGAGTGGATGCTGGCACTGGAGGGAAGTATAAGATTTTTTACTTTATCGGAACCATGTGTGGGGTATGACAAGGAGTTTGTCATGGTCCAGTCCGGAGTTTATTTTCTGCTGTCTTCACTCCGGACTGGTCATGCGGGAGTTAATCTCCTCATCCTCGTTCTGGAGCTAGCTGGGCTATTTCAGTCTCTCACAGCCTGCTGACCAGTGTTAGTGATAGCTCAAGCTTCCAGTTTAGAGCCTCTGACCCTTGTACCTTGGTGTTCCTCCTGCCTTTGACTGATATTCACGTGCGTGACCCGGACTGATTTCTGACCCCGTCTCTTGGTATTCGTCTCTGCTGTTACGTTCCCTCTCTGGCATCTGATTCCCCGGCTTGTACCCCGACCACATATTTCTTCTCACGTTTTGGACCCCGTGCTCATGTTCTGGCTTTCTGACTCTCGGCTTGGTATTTTGACTACGTGTATTGCTGCTCCTTCTGGTACGTCTGCTCCTGCTAGTTTCTGACTCGGTCGTCTGACTATTCTCTCTCATTACCTGTGGCACCTGTGCTGTTGCTCAGGGTTGCTGCTCTTAGTGTGTAACATCTCTTCCCTCACCAGCTCCCCCTGGTGGAGGTTTCACTACAGAGTTGTCCAAGTAGTGGACAACTTCTTTAAGCTGCTGCAATGCCCTGCACATGAGATATGCAACATAGCGAATCAGAAGAATTATACTGCAATTGGGATGTGATCATGGAGATGGGAATACCCCTTTAACTAATCTAAAAAAAATCACCTTCCATGTGGTCTCAGACAAAAAGCAGAGATCCAAATAGATGGGATGATTTTCGCAGTCTGCTGCTAAGTTAACAGGGGCAGACTGAAATATAGTTTTGTGGGAAAAGATTTCATTTAAAGTGCACCTGCAGCAGTTTTGGCCGATATAAGATGCGGCCATCACCTTTCAGGGCTTATACACAGCATTCTATAATGCTGGAGATAAGCCCCGGACTCGACCTGGGAGAACTGAAAAAGAAGCTTTATTATTATACTCACGTGAGGGGCGGTCCAGTCCGATGGGTGTCGCAGGTCTTGGTCCGCCACCTCCAATCTTCTTGTGATCGCCGCCCTCCTGCTCGCTTCATATGGATGACGCGACCCTTTATCATCAACACAGGCTCCCCAGCATCACGCTCCTGCGCAAGCGTACTTATCTGCCCTGTTGAGGGCAGAGAAAAGTACTGCAGTGCACAGGTGCCAGAAAAGGTCAAAGAACCCCACTGTAACAGGCCAGATTAACCACCCACACAGAATATACCTGGGGTATAAATTGGCCAAACTATACCCCGGGGTATAAATTGGACTAGGCCAGATTATACCCCTCCAGGTCAGAGTATACCCCAGCTGCTGTAGATCAGATTTTTCAGGCTTTTGAGAACTATTGCGTGATATACTCAATAACGGGGCCCCAGGCAGCACATGGGGGGGGCAGAGACAGCGAACGGGGTCCCAGGCAGCACACGGGGCCCCAAACAGCACACGGGGGGGCAGAGACAGCAAACAGGACCCCAGGCAGCACACAGGGGCAGAGACAGCACACGGGGCCCCAGGCAGCACACGGGGCTCCAGGCATGCACGGGGGCCCCAGGCAGCACATCAGGGGCCCAGGCAGCACATCAGGGGCCCCATGCAGCACACAGGGACCCCTGGCAGCATTCAGGGGCCCTGGGCAGCACACAGGGGGGCAGAGACATCTTGCAAGGGGGGGAAGAGACAGCACGCAGTGCCACTGTGTGCGGTCTCTGCCCCGTGCGCTATTTGGGACCCCCTGTGCGATGTCTGAGGCCCCATTCTTGAGTATATCAATCAATCCTGTGCGGTCTGGGGCCCCTGTGTGATGTGTGATTCTGGGGCCCCTGTGCAATGTATGGGGCCCCTGTGCAATGTCTGGGGCTCCTGTGTGATATCTGGGGCCCCTGTGCCATATCTGGGACCCCTTGCACTGTCTGGGGCTCTATGTGCCTGCGCAGGAGTGCGATGCCGGGGAGCCAAGAAGAAGCAAGCAGGAGGGCAGCGATCATAAGAAGATGAGAGGCACCGGACCCGGACCTGTGACACCCATCAGACTGAACTGCCCCGCAGGTAGCTATAATAAAACTTATTGTTTAGTTCTTCCAGGTTGGGTTGAGGGCTTATATACAACATTATAGAATGCTGTGTATTAGCCCTGAAAGGTGATGGCCGTATCTTCTATTGGCCAAAACTGCTGACAGGTGCACTTTAATATGTAATTCATTTGTTTATTGTCCTGCTCCTTCTAATCCCAAAAAGACCAGGGATTTTAATGAATGAATTGCAAGTAATACTACATAATGTGAAACCGCTTTTGGAAGGCCACCTAAATTTGCATCGCAAAGTGCTATTCTAGGTAGGTGGTTTCCTCAAAGATGTCCAGTAATATTAATTATGGGGTAACTGAAAATATGGAGTTGTTCTTTTGGAGAGATTTCACTAGTATCTCAATTTAAAAGGGTTTTCCAGTGTGGGAAAAACCCTGTCCCCTAGTTGGTTTGTTTTGAGACAAACTGCTCTGAAAAGGAAAAATTATTGCCCATCGACCGTACATAGAAATTGAAACCTATCTTTTTCTTGATGGGTGCCGTTCCAATACTACTGACCGATAGAAAATGCATATAGTGGCACATCCACGCTTAATGAAATATCTTCAAACTTTGTTACATATTCATCAGGTTAAAATCCATACTATGGTTTTGGAGAAAAAACCCTGACGGGTTTCTGGCGCATAGAGGTTGCAGCTAGTACCAGAAAAGCGTCAGTGTTTTTTCTAAAACCATCGTGTGAATTTTAATCTGATGAATATGTAATAGTTTGAAGATTTTTTTATTCAACATGGATGCGTCATTCCTCCCCTCTTCTTTTCACTATAAACAAACTGGTTTGCTCACCCTCCTTGGGTACAGCGCTGTGTCTCTACTGCTGGTCCCGGTGTCTGTTATTGTTTGCATTGCTGACATTGCTTCGATAGCGCTACAGCCAATCAATGAGCTCAACAACTCTTAGCGGCTCATTCTGTAAACTCGGTAGAACAACTGAGCTCAGTGATTGTCTGCAGCCCTGTTGACAGGGTGTAAGCGCCGCAGTCAATAACAAACAAAGGGAGCAGCAGTGCCGACTCAGGGCTGGAACCAGGGAGGGTGACTATAGCGATGGGTTATAGAGGTTTTCCAAACTTGGAAAAGTCCTTTAAGTTACCTCTTACAATCTAAATTAGGAACACGCTGCTTCAGTTATACTATGTCTTGAAATGTGAAACTTAGGATAAATGTTTCCCATATGTGGTCCTTCTAGGTGCTTCCAAATATTTATAGTCTGACAGTTGTGCAAAATCATAGCTATTATCTAAGGAAGCGAAGGTTGACTCTCTGTGTCACTATCCACCAACTTTAAACAAGTTCCTTCATACATTCAGCCATTAGTTTGGTCACGTTACCTGCCAGCTTTAGACGAGTACTTGTTCCCTCTATGAAGTGTCTTGGGGTGAACTTGTCCTTGGTGGAGCAAGGAGAGGAGCTGAGAAATTTGCTAAAAGAATGATACAAAATGGAACGTGTTTAGTTTCGGTACAATAAAAGGATAATTAGCAAACTAACGGGACACATATTGGATTAACTCTACTTGCGGAAATCTGTCATCGTTACTACCTTTAGCTACAGAGGAACGGTAACAGATTGCACTAAGTGGATTTTGCCATCTGGCTGTAATTCAATGACTAGTTTTGTAGTTAAATGATTTTCTTAAAGCAACCCTCTATGTTACCATACATTTCTAATGTGTAGTCAATCTACCTAATGGCCTCAACTCTGCTTCTCTTCTGTATCTGAGATTGATACCTGGTTCTCTTCAAGTGCAAAGTGGCCAATGCATGAGGATTGCTATGGTAAGCATGATCCATGTCTCCCCTGCCTTCCTCTGCTGAAGGATGGACTTAGTACCCTCATCATCAGCGATAGCCCATCACAGTGCTACTCATTTCTCTAGAGGCCAATTTGAATAAGTCCTCTTTCCTTCTGTACCAGTCAGTGACTCATGGTGAGGCTCTTCAAATAGACTGATTCTGATCCCAGGCAAACTATTATTGCAATTTAGCAATGGCTTAATACAATGCTTAAATGTACGGTGCCTATATTTCTCATATAGTCACCATAACTGGTGCCCTCTATATGTCTCCCTCTTCCTCCTCTGCTCAGATCATCATTCCTTGCCTCCTACTTCCAAGATGACCATCATACTGTCCTGGCACTTACAGTGGTAAGTCTAAACTACATCTCTGATTTTCCTATAAAACACTATAGGGGAAGTGTGGATCAAATTTACCACTGCACTACTCATGCCACTGCGGTGGCCATACTAGAGTCTGGATGAAAGGAACACCGATCTGATCAGAGGAGCAGCAGGAGTCAACCGGAGGGCATCATTTAATGTGGCCATATTTCTAACATGTATAGCTGCTTTTCAGTGCCAGAGTGGGGGTCGCTTTAAGGTCCACCTGTCATTAATTCCATGTTTTTTAGTTAACTGCAGAAATCATTCTAACAAGTCCATAGGGGCCCTAAATATATTATCTGCTTCCTTTCTTGGCAGGACCATTGGAAAGATTTTGACAAATCTTCACTTTAAACATAAAAAAAAACAAATACTACATAGTATAGATTCTTATATTGACAGGCGTGGTCATTCCTAAATTTGGGTAATGAGAAGAATACATCTCTAATATACTATGACTGCATTTTGAATAAAGTCTCCCATTCTGGCCACCCAAGCAAAGCAGCCAGAGAGCAGAGCAATTCCAAAGAACTTATTTTTTCAAGGACCTAGGGCATCCATCTATACGCAAACTGTTCATGGTTATCAACAAGTACTATATAATTCCTCATTTCCCAATTTACTGATATTTCACAGCAAGTTGCTACTGGGATTTACAGAATACAGTAGAGTTTAAAGGTCCCAACTATGGGGCACCCATACATAAGTCTATTTTCAAGAGTCCCTTCTGAAAATACAGGAATGTGAAAATCAGGCCGCTCATACAGACTGCCCTACAATAATATATTTATTATTTATGCTGTATGATTATTAACTAATGATAAATAAATATGAGTTTTTGATCAGCTTCCTATAAAAATTAACCCAAGTGTATGATGGGGAATAAGCTTTTTCAATATCAGAAAACATGTTCTTTCTGCACTTTGAGTCCATGCTAGAGAAGGTGTAAAAGGATTTCCAGGACCCCATCCATTTACCATACAGGTTAATTATAGGCGTTATCCTGCCTTAGGCTACATAGAGTGACTGCAGACTTGTAAATACTCAAATCGCGTGCACGGCACACTGTGAGGAGGCCGTCATGTGACTGCAAAAATGTGATTTGCATACTTCCAATTAGACGTATCCAGGCTTGCTCAATATACTTTCTGTCTAGTCAGAATGTGAACACATGTATGTAAATCACTTACTTATAGTCACTCACCTGCTGCTCCCGGTGCCGGCACTGGAGAATCCTCACAGCGAGCAGTGTGAGCGATGTTAGGATTCACAAATCTGCAGTCACATAGGTTACAAATCTGCAGTCACTCTAAGTCAACCTTTTTAATTTTATATTTTGAAAGCTGAAGATGGTCATCTCACCTCAAAGCTCAAGTGACCGTGCTTGCAGAAAGGAAACTACCACACAAGGAAGCAGCACGGTGGCTCAGTAATTAGCACTGTAGCCTTGAAGTGCGTGCTGGGTCCGGAGATCAATCAGACCCAAAAACAACATCCTCAATGAGTTTGCGTTTGGTTCCTTTGGATACTCAAGTTTACTCCCAAACTCCAAACAAATAATGATACGGAATTTGGATTGGAAGCCTCAATGGAATATGATGGTGCTAAATAAGCGAGTAAAATAAGTAAATTGATAAATACGACCCATTATTCCGTCTATAAATCTTATAGCTGCGTTCACATAGCATGATGTTAAGTCAGCAGAAATATTACATGTAAAATGCTTTATTTGGGTGGAATTCAGAAGTCGTTGCAGCACCTGGATGGAGGCAGTGTGGGGCAGGATGTGGACTAGCGCCAACTCATACAATTTTTTGACCAGATGTTCCTGTAAGTCACTAGCCAATGAAAACTCGATGGCTATTGACATGTCGTAGATGATAACCACATACTAGGTTCTGTGTTTCAGAGCTGGTGGGAATAATACTGTGTAGCACCTATCCTTTCCTTCAAAATGACTGACACCATGACAGATCGCAATGAACACTATTATGAAGTTCAATGGGGGCCATTGGTGTCCATGGAGTGACGGAGCTGCACTTCTAGAATGGAACAGAAAACCAGAAATAGCAACGCAGGTTTGCCCCCCACCTTACTCATTTTACATATTATAAATCCATAATCCAACACTATCAGAAAGGCAATATCTTAATTATAGGAAATTCCCTTACCCGCCATGTCGTAGTCTGGCAAACATGCTCATTTGGAATGTGTGTGTAACGATGGTCGTGCAATCTAAACAGGTTGCCGATTAGTTGATGGGCAAGAAAATGTGTCACGATCTGGTTCAGGTTGGAGCCAGTATTATTGCAACCACTAGAGGGAGCAAGGCAGGAAGCGTAGTCAGGTGAAGCCGAAAGTCAGTACACTGGATAAGCAATGCTTTAGCAATGGAGCAGAGGAAGTTAGGTTCCTCTAACGAAGTCAGAGGAAAAGCCAGAAGTCGGTACACGGGATCAGCGATACTTAGCAGATGGAGCAGGCGGATAACGAAGTCAGAGGAAAAGCCAGAAGTCGGTACACGGGATCAGCGATACTTAGCAGATGGAGCAGGCGGATAACGAAGTCAGAGGAAAAGCCAGAAGTCGGTACACGGGATCAGCGATACTTAGCAGATGGAGCAGCTGCAGCAGCAGCAGCAGCAGCAGAAGGAGAAGGAGCTTGACTACAGGCTGGAAGCACAATAATAACGCAATGAGGAAGAGTACTGGCTGAGGTTATATAGGGTGGGCAATTAGCAATCAATGGGCCAATTAGGAGAGCACAGGGTGGAGCTGATCAAGAACAAGAATCACTGGTATCTGGTTTCGCATGGGATCTTCCAAGCAGCCGCATAGCTCAGATGGCTGAACTGCTGGCCAGCAGACAAGAGGTTCCAGGTTCGATTCCTGACAGTACTCCCCTCCTTCCAGGATGGCCTCTGGACATCTCAGGGGCTGGTTTATCTGGATACCTCTGATGGAAGATTCTTGTTAGCCTAGAAGCATGAACATTTTCCTCCGGTTCCCATGAGTTTTCTTCTGGTCCGTAACCCTTCCATTGCACAAGATACTGCAGGTTACCTCGGATTCTCCTAGAGTCCAGAATCTTCTCCACAATAAATTCTTCCTCGCCATGGACCCTTTCAGGTGGAGGAGGAGGCTGAGTTCTTCCTGGAAATGGATTTTCACAGAATGGTTTGAGCAGAGATACATGAAACACTGGGTGAATCTTAAGACTGCTGGGAAGTTCCAACCGGAAAGCAACTTTGTTAATTTGTGCAGCAATTTGGAAGGGTCCTATGAATTTTTGTCCCAATTTAGAAGATGGCACGTGTGTTTTTAGGTTTTTAGTGGACAACCAAACCTTGTCACCCACGTGCAGATTAGGAGGTTCTCTACGGCGTTTATTTGCTGCTTTTTTATAGTCTTCTTGGGCCTTTTGCAATATCTCAATTAATTTCTCCTGGGATTCCTTTAATCTGTTGAGTCGGTCAGCAACAGCAGGGGTAGAAGTTTCAAAAGGAAGATTAGGAATACATACTGGATGCAAGCCATAGTTAGCATAAAAAGGACTCTGGGCTGTAGAGCTGTGTTTAGCGTTGTTATAGGCAAATTCCGCTGTTGGTAAATAGTCCACCCAATCATCTTGAAGATATGAAATGAAGCAGCGGAGGTATTGCTCGAGAGTCTGGTTCGTCCTCTCCGTCTGGCCATTTGATTGCGCATGGAAAGACGTAGAAAGATTCACAGTGACTCCTAGGGCTGTACAGAAGTTTTTCCAGAATTTCGATGTGAACTGCACCCCTCTGTCGGAGACTACATTATCATCAGTCCCATGCAGCTTAAAAACCTCTTTGATCATTAACTCAGCAGTTTGTTCCGCAGTAGGAATTCTTTTAGTTGGGATGAAATGGGCCATCTTTGTGAGTCGATCTACCACAACAAGAATCACAGTCATTTTTTTAGATGGAGGTAGATCCACGATGAAATCCATTGAGATTGATCCCCAAGGTCTAGATGGAACTGGAAGAGGTTGTAGAAGTCCTAAAGGAGAGGAACGTGGTGTCTTGTTACGTGCACATGTTACACAGGAGGACACATATTTTTTCACATCCCTTCTACAATTAGGCCACCAAAAGGAACGAAGTAGTAGTTCTTGGGTTTTCATGACTCCGGGGTGTCCTGCAAGTTTAGAATCATGGACTAATTTGAGGACTTCGAGTCTCACCGATTCTGGGATATAAACCCTGTGGTTCAGCATCCAAAATCCCTTCTTGAAAAAAAGATTGACATCTTTAGGAGGATGGTTAAGAAAAGGGTCGTTGTGGTAGCCATTTTTAATCTGAGCAAAAAAAACTTTAGAGTCCAATATTCCCAAAAAATTTTTGGGGCCCAGAATAGTACTGTCAGTATTAGAACTCTCCTGAGGTTCAGAACAAATCCTGGACAGGGCGTCAGCTTTGCCATTTCTCGAACCAGGCCGATAGGAAATTACAAGATTAAATCTTGAGAAAAACAAGGCCCACCGTGCCTGTCTTGCAGACAGTCTTCTTGCTGTGCGTAAAAACTCTAGATTTTTGTGGTCAGTGAGGACGTTCACCGGATGATTGGCACCTTCTAGGAGATGTCTCCACTCGGAGAAGGCGACTTTTATGGCTAAAAGTTCTTTATTCCCAATGTCGTAGTTCTTTTCCGCCGGTGACATGGTATGAGAAAGAAATGCGCATGGATGAAGCTGCATCTTATCTCCAACTCGCTGAGACAGAATGGCTCCCACTGCAGAATCCGAGGCATCCACTTCAACAACAAATGGCAGTTCCGGATTTGGATGGACTAGTAGTGGTGCGGAAGTAAAAAGATTTTTTAATTTGTCAAAAGCCTCCTGTGCCTCTGTAGACCAAAAAAAAAACTTGGGTTTTCTTGGTTAGCAAGGTGATTGGCAGAATAATTCTTGAAAAGTTTTTAATGAATCTTCTGTAGAAGTTGGCGAAGCCAATGAAGCGCTGGACGTCTTTCAAATTCTTTGGGGGTGGCCAATCCACCACTGCATTGATCTTACCAGGATCCATGCTCAGACCTTCTGGGGAGATGACATATCCTAAAAATTGGATCGTGGGTTGTTCGAATTCACATTTCTCAAGTTTTATGTAGAGATGATTCTCCTGTAGACGTTCCAAGACTAACTGGACTTGCCTGCGATGCTCCTCCAAGGTGTCTGAAAATATAAGAATGTCATCGAGATAAACAACAACAAATTGATCCAAAAAATCTCGAAATACATCATTAATGAAGTGCTGAAAGGTGGCTGGGGCGTTGCTAAGGCCAAAAGGCATCACTAGGTACTCAAAATGTCCGTATCTTGTTCTGAAGGCGCTCTTCCACTCATCTCTAGGGCGAATCCGTATGAGGTTGTAGGCCCATCTCAGGTCCAGTTTAGTAAAAATTTTAGCAGAGCGGAGTCTTTCTAATAACTCTGGAATTAACGGAAGTGGGTAGCGATTTTTTACGGTAATTTTATTAATTTCCCTGTAATCGATACATGGCCGCAGAGTTGAGTCTTTCTTTTCAACAAAGAATAAGGGTGCCCCAGTTTTCATCCAGATACTCTCTCGGTACCTTCAGTTCTGGTTCAGAGAGATTGTAAATTCGCCCGAATGGAATAGTTGTTCCAGGAAGCAGCTCGATGGGGCAGTCATACGGACGATGAGGAGGCAATTGATCAGCTTTTTTCTTGCTGCAGACGTCAGAAAATTGTTGGTATTGTGGTAGTTTATCTTCCTTCGTATGAGAAATCTCAGATACTTGGATTTGTTTAGGAACAGGTGAATCACTATGGCAATTGTTCTTACAGTATTCTGAAGGGAAGGTAATGGTCCTTGAAGCCCAGTTGATAGAGGGGTTATGAGTTGAGAACCAGGGAACTCCTAGGATAACGGGAAATTTTGGAGAGGAAATCAGATGGAAACTGACAGTTTCGTGATGATCAGGTTCCATACAAATCTCAAGTTCAATCGTCTCATGAGTAACAGGTCCAGAAGATAAGGGTGATCCGTCCACCGTTTCCATTTCGATTGGTATGGATTTAGTTCTGCTTGAAATATTATTATCCAATGTGAATTTTAAGTCCATAAAATTCCCTCCTGCTCCAGAATCTAACAAGGCCGAACATCGTACTGTTTGGTTGCCCATTATGACCTGAATGGGAATGACAAAATGAGATGATGATGCACACATCTTGTTTTTCTCCTGCGTTACTGATGAAATCTTCCGCATACTAGGATATGGCTGTTGGGAGAGGTCTGTATCGCTTGCAGTCATGTCGCTTATGAAGGCTATAGTCCTTTTATTAGGACAATTGATGGCGAAATGACCTGAGCCCCCACAATAGAGACATAAATTTTCAGCCCGTCGCCTCTGCTTTTCTTGTGCTGAGAGCGGTTTTCGAATAACATCGATTTGCATCGGTTCAGACACACTTTGCGTCTTTTGTTCATGGTTAGACGAAGAGAAAGAAAAGGCAGGGTTATTTTCCAGTACTCGAAGTCTCTCCCTTCTCCGCTCGGTGAGCCTCTGGTCTATTCGAACACATAGGTGAATAAAGTCTTCCAACTGATCAGGGGTTTCGCCCCTGGCAAGCTCATCCTTTACTGACTCTGATAATCCTCGTCGAAACTGGCTTCTCTGGGCCGCTGAGTTCCATGTGGTGTCGGCCACCCAGCGACGGAATTCTGATGTATATTCAGCGACCGAGCGTCGTCCTTGCGTAAATTATGCAATTTGGTTTCTGCTGTGGCACAACGGTTTGGATCATCAAAAACTTGATTCATAGCTGTGATGAAGGAATCTAAGTTATTAAGGATGTCATAGTTCTTTTCCACATATGGTGAGGCCCATGCAAGAGCTTCATCAGTCAGGAGATTAATCAGAAAAAAAACTTTCTTCCTATCGCTGGTAAATGGAGCAGGTTGCATTTGGAAGTATATCCGGCATTGGTTGAGGAATCCTCGGTACTGCTGACGATCCCCACTGAATTTTGCAGGCAGCGGCATTCGTGCGTTTGATTCTGGGCTTGAATTGCGCATGTCAAGAAGTTGCCTTTGTAGTTCAATTATTTCCTTTTGTTGGCCTGATACTACTGTTTGTAGTTTAGAATATTTTTCTTGGTAAGTGGTACAAAAACTTTGAAGTTCAGAAACTTGTTTTGTCAGGGTGGCTACAACGGACTCCATTTTGGCGCGTGATTATTCTGTCACGATCTGGTTCAGGTTGGAGCCAGTATTATTGCAACCACTAGAGGGAGCAAGGCAGGAAGCGTAGTCAGGTGAAGCCGAAAGTCAGTACACTGGATAAGCAATGCTTTAGCAATGGAGCAGGCAGATAACGAAGTCAGAGGAAAAGCCAGAAGTCGGTACACGGAATCAGCGATACTTAGCAGATGGAGCAGGCGGATAACGAAGTCAGAGGAAAAGCCAGAAGTCGGTACACGGGATCAGCGATACTTAGCAGATGGAGCAGGCGGATAACGAAGTCAGAGGAAAAGCCAGAAGTCGGTACACGGGATCAGCGATACTTAGCAGATGGAGCAGCTGCAGCAGCAGCTGCAGCAGCAGCAGCAGCAGGAGAAGGAGCTTGACTACAGGCTGGAAGCACAATAATCACGCAATGAGGAAGAGTACTGGCTGAGGTTATATAGGGTGGGCAATTAGCAATCAATGGGCCAATTAGGAGAGCACAGGGTGGAGCTGATCAAGAACAAGAATCACTGGTATCTGGTTTCGCATGGGATCTTCCAAGCAGCCGCATAGCTCAGATGGCTGAGCTGCTGGCCAGCAGACAAGAGGTTCCAGGTTCGATTCCTGACAAAATGTCTCTGACAGCGGCATTTAACAAGAGCCTGAAAATATGCACACCGGTGACCCGTGTCACATGATCGCGGGTCTCCGGTGTGTCGGCATGACAACCAGAGGTCTCCTGGAGACCTCTATGGTTGTCAGTGCCAGATTGCTGTGAGTGCCACCCAGTGGTCGGCGCTCATAGCAAGTGAGCAATTCAACTACATAGAAGTGATCTGATCATTGACTCTATGTATTGAAGAAAACGTATAAAACCCAGAAATAAATGTGCACTAAAATACATTGTAGTCAGCTGTATAAAAAAAGAAGAATGGCAGACCAATCGGGAATAGTGAAATAAAAAAAAAAAAGGTGCTTTAGCCTTAATTTTTCTTGTCTTGTCCTATCATACTTTTTTATTCCTGTCCGGTGTTTTTTCCCTTGGTTTTCTCCATCGCCTCTATGTAACTGAGCCGATCGGGATGTGGTAGCTTCCAGTCTCCCATGGAGGCTATTGAAGCATGCCAAAAGTTTTTAAAAAATGTGTTTAAAAATATAAAAAAATATATAAAAGTTCAAATCACCCCCCTTTCGCCACATTCAAAGTAAAGCAATAAAAATAAAATCAAACATACACAGAATTCAGAATCGCCCGATCTATCAATAAAAAAAAAGGATTAACTGATAGCTAAATGGTGTAGCGAGAAAAGTCAAAACGCCAGAATTACGTTTTTTGTTGCAGCGACATTGCATTAAAATGCAATAACGGGCGATCAAAAGAACATATCTGCACCAAAATGGTATCATTAAAACATCAGCTCAGCTTGCAAAAAATAAGCCCTCACCCAACCCAAGATCACGTAAAATGGAGACGCTATGGGTATCGGAAAATGACGCAATTTTTTTTTTCTTTTTTTAAGAAAGTTTACATTTTTTTCACCACTTAGATAAAAAAAAACTAGACATGTTTGGTGTCTATGATCTCGTAATGACCTGGAGAATTATAATGGCAGGTCAGTTTTAGCATTTAACCTAGTAAAAAAGCCAAACAAAATACAAGTGTGGGATTGCACTTTTTTTTGCAATTTCACTGCACTTGAATTTTTTTTCCCGTTTTCTAGTACACGACATGGTAAAACCAATGGTGTCACTCAAAAGGACAACTCGTCCCGCAAAAAAACAAGCCCTCACATGGCCATATTGATGGAAAAATAAAAAAGTTATGGCTCTGGGAAGGAGGAGAACGAAAACGCAAAACCAAAAAAAGCTCCAGGGGAAAAGGGGTTAATATTTGGTACAGAAACCTTTGTTTGCAATTGCGGAGGTCAGATACTTCCTATAGTTCTGGACCAAGTTTGCGCACACTGCAGCAGGGATTTTGACCCACTCCTCCATTCAGATCTTCTCCAGATCTTTCAGATTTCGGGGCTGACGCTGGGCAATATTTAGTTTCAGCTCCCTCCAAAGATTTTTTTATTGGATTCAGGTCTGGAGACTGGCTAGGCCACTCCAGGACCCTGAAATGCTTCTTACGGAGCCACTGCTTAGTTCCATGGCTGTGTGTTTTGGGTCACTGTCATGCTGGAAGACCCAGCCATGACCCATCTTCAATACGGTGCAGTTGTCATGTTCCTTTTGCTGTAAAGCACCCCCAAAATATGACGTTTCCCCCAACATTCCTCAGATGTTCTTGGGGTTGTACTCATCCTTCTTCCTCCAAACACAGTGAGTCCTGTGTAGTTCAGAGCTGATTCCTGACCTTTCTCAGAATCATCCTTACCCCATGAGTTGTTGCCTTCTCACCAAGCTGCTTGCCTATTGCCCTTTAGCCCATCCCAGCCTTGTGCAGGCCTATAATTTTGTCCCTGGTGTCCTTAAACAGCTCTTTGGTCTTGGCCATAGTGGAGAGGTTGGAGTGTGATTGATTGTGTGGACAGGTGACTTTTATGCAGGTAACAAGTTCAAACAGGTGCAATTAATCCAGGTAATGAGTGCATAGTAGGAGGCTTCTTACAGAAAAACTAACAGGTCTGTGAGAGCCAGAATTGTTGCCGGTTGGTAGGTGATCAAATATTTATTTCATGCAATAAAATGTAATTTAATTATACAATGTGATTTTATGGGTTTTTTGTTTTTTAAATTTTGTCTCACAGTTGACGTGTAGCTACGATAAAAATTACAGCCTTCTCCATTCTTTATAGGTGGGAAAACATGAAAAATCAGCAGTGTATCAAAAACTGTACTTCTTATCCCCACTGTGTATATTTATATACAGTCATGGCCAAAAGTATTGACACCCCTGCAATTCTGTCAGATAATACTCAGTTTCTTCCTGAAAATGATTGCAAACACAAATTCTTTGTTATTATTATCTTCATTTAATTTGTCTTAAATGAAAAAACACAAAAAGAATTGTCCTAAAGCCAAATTGGATATAATTCCACACCAAACTTAAAAAAGAGGGTGGACAAAAGTATTGGCACTGTTCTAAAAATCATGTGATGCTTCTCTAATTTGTGTAATTAACAGCACCTGTAACTTACCTGTGGCACCTAACAGGTGTTGGCAATAACTAAATCACACGCAGCCAGTTAACATGGATTAAAGTTGACTCAACCTCTGTCCTGTGTCCTTGTGTGTACCACATTGAGCATGGAGAAAAGAAAGAAGACCAAAGAACTGTCTGAGGACTTGAGAAACCAAATTGTGAGGAAGCATGAGCAATCTCAAGGCTACAAGTCCATCTCCAAAGACCTGAATGTTCCTGTGTCTACCGTGCGCAGTGTCATCAAGAAGTTTAAAGCCCATGGCACTGTGGCTAACCTCCCTAGATGTGGCCGGAAAAGAAAAATTGACAAGAGATTTCAACGCAAGATTGTGCGGATGTTGGATAAAGAACCTCCACTAACATCCAAACAAGTTCAAGCTGCCCTGCAGTCCGAGGGTACAACGGTGTCAACCCGTACTATCCGTCAGCATCTGAATGAAAAGGGACTGTATGGTAGGAGACCCAGGAAGACTCCACTTCTTACCCCGAGACATAAAAAAGCCAGGCTGGAGTTTGCCAAAATTTACCTGAAAAAGCCTAAAACATTTTGGAAGAATGTTCTCTGGTCAGATGAGACAAAAGTAGAGCTTTTAGGGTAAAAGCATCAACATAGAGTTTACAGGAGAAAAAAGAGGCATTCAAAGAAAAGTACACGGTCCCTACAGTCAAACATGGCGGAGGTTCCCTGATGTTTTGGGGTTGCTTTGCTGCCTCTGGCACTGGACTGCTTGACCGTGTGCATGGCATTATGAAGTCAGAAGACTACCAACAAATTTTGCAGCATAATTTAGAGCCCAGTGCGAGAAAGCTGGGTCTACCTCAGAGGTCATGGGTCTTCCAGCAGGACAATAACCCAAAACACACTTCAAAAAGCACTAGAAAATGGTTTGAGAGGAAGCACTTGGAGACTTCTAAGGTGGCCAGCAATGAGTCCAGACCTGAATCCCATAGAACACCTGTGGAGAGATCTAAAAATGGCAGTTTGGAGAAGGCACCCTTCAAATATCAGGGACCTGGAGTAGTTTGCCAAAGAAGAATGGTCTAAAATTCCAGCAGAGCATTGTAAGAAACTCATTGATGGTTACCGGAAGCGGTTGGTCACAGTTATTTTGGCTAAAGGTTGTGCAATCAAGTATTAGGCTGAGGGTGCCAATACTTTTGTCCGGCCCATTTTTGGAGTTTTGTGTGAAATGATCAATGTTTTGCTTTTTGCTTCATTCTATTTTGTGTTTCTTCATTTAAGACAAATTAAATGAAGATAATAATACCAAAGAATTTGTGTTTGCAATCATTTTCAGGAAGAAACTGAATATTATCTGACAGAATTGCAGGGGTGTCAATACTTTTGGCCATGACTGTATATATATATATATATTTATATATGTTCACCCACACATTAACATTTGAGCTACTCTTTCACAGGACAAATTTCATTGTCAAGACTTCTTTGTAATTGTAAGTCATGGCAAGTACTTTACTTATCAAGAGTGTACAGGATTTGGTAGTTTTTGATTAACTCTTTCATGGCACAAATGAAGCTATCATGAGTTTTTAAGGGTTGCCTCTCTAGAGACAGCCCTTTTACTATGAACATCAGCTCTTTTTACTCCAATGCAAGGAATTGTCCATGTGTTTGTCCGGTATTGCAGCTTGGCTTCTTTGCAGGTATTAAAGCTGAGTTGCGGTAACGCACACCACCTGAGGGCTGGAATGACTGAAAGAAAGCAGCTATGTTTTTCCAAGACCAGATGTAGCCAGGATCTTTTTTTGCAGTGTATATTGTATATGGAGGTCCTGGGGGTTTCTCCCCACATGCTGAAAGTGACTAGCCAGCCTTTGCCTATATGTGTACGAAGGGAGAGGCCTATCACTGCCAGCGGGTGGGGAGAGCCACCTGTATGATTAGTCAATAGCACATCTCGGTCACCGGCAAGTAACGAAAGTTATAGAAATAACTGCAGAAGGTTGACTTACGTGGCAACCTCTCCAGTGAGGCCTTGTTCAGCATTTGGTTAGTATTTCACATCAGTATTTATAAGCCAAAACCAGGAGTGGGTGATAAGTCCAGAAGTAGTGACGTGTTCTATTATACTTTACCTCCGATTGTTCCACTCTTGGTTTTGGCTTACAAATACTGATGTAAAATACGGACCAAATACTGAACATGTGAATGTGGCCTAAGGGGGGTTGAAGGAGCTATAATAAACATAGATGCATACTTCCTAAAAACAGCGCCCCCTTTGTTATCAGGCAGTTCCAGGTATTTCATTCAATTGAATAAGTGAGGGTGTCAATACCAGACAGTCCATCGAGTGGTTTCAGGAAGAAGGCAGCCACAATTTCTTACATAAGTGTCCTATTAAAATATCTGATGATGTCAGACCATTGTTATACCCCCCATGATTCTTGTCAGCTGACGTCACAAATTGTGATGTTTCTTATCAGTATAGAACAGCTCGGACTTTGGGAAAATAATGCCCTTGTGGTTTCTATACTGACATCTTGAATTCAGAGCTGTGAATAGAAATGTCTTGTAATGCGTTGACAGGGAAAATGTCTTAATATCCATTCATATTTCACATCATATCTGATCATTCTGCTTCCTTCCTTGGTTAATTTTGGGTTTGCATTAGTCACCCTTTGTCATAATGTCATAACTTAGATTGGACAGCAAAAGTGAAATAATAAGTTATGCATCGAGAATGTTATATGAAAATCCATTGGAAGTAATAGAACCTTAAACGGATTTTCTAATAAAGACAACCCTTTTAGGACATATGGATATCATAGAGAGAGATCCCCACCTTCAGATTCCCCTCTGCTAGGATGGCAGACCCAGCCCTCTATCTATGACCAGGTACTGGTTCCCAGCAATCACTATTAATCCCGGGGGTGTTCTAAGACAAAAAGAAGGGTTACTATGAGTATTACCCTTTTAATTTATGACAACTAGAGGATACAAAAAATCAGCATAAACTAAACAGAATCTGAATGCTGATAAATATAATAAGAACTTGGTCTTACCTGTACATGTGGGGATTGCATTGTGAGTTCCACTGCTTCTTTCTCCGCCAGTGCCACCATAGACAAACGTACCAAGCTTCTGATTATTTGTTCCTTAGAAGATTGCTCTACATTCTTTTGACGTCTCAGAGTTGGAGATGTGGCTGGTGAAAAGTCTCCTCCATTGATGATGATAGGTTCTGATGGATAGTCATCATCATATGCTCTAATTTGGGGACTTCCTGGATTTTTTAACGTTTTGTTGCTTGCAGGAAGGGTTGCGTGAGTGTCTTGGAGGTTCTCTCTTGAGCAACTTCTTTGTCTTTGGTACTGTAAAGTTCGGCATACAGAGGGGGGCAAAGAGAAAGAGTGTTCTAAGTCTGGAGTATCTTCTTTAAGTGTATCAGGGTTATGCTGATTTCTTAGCGTACGGTAAAGGGTGGGTGTTAGATGAAAAGGAGTATGGAGGGATTCATCTTCTAGCATTTTTTCACATTCTTCTGAGCCAGGAAATTGCTTGGCTTCATCTATTGGTGTGACGGGTTGTGATTGTTTCCTACCTCTGAGTACAGGAACCACATGGATATCTGCCTTTTGGATTTGCCTTTGGGGTCTCCTCGGTTGCTTTCTATAAGCTGATTCTTCTTCCCTACAATTGTAAGCTCTGTTGTCCTTCCTGTCCACCCGACAAAAGGACATTACAAGAGCTAAAATTAGAAGACATATTGCCAAAAGGACAGCCAGACAAATAACAATCACCATTGATAAGCTTAGTTTTCCATTGGATTCACTTGCTGAATTTTTCAGATGGTCCAAGTGGCTACTAAACATAACATGAAGAAGAGCTTTTGTCTCCTGGTGAGGCATTCCACAATCTCTCACTGTGACTTCTAAGTCAAATGTATTTCCAATAAGGTTGCTAGCATTGCTTGCGTTTAGATATATATGTCCAAGATGTTCATCCATAATAAACAAGGCTTGGTGGTTACCTGCCAATCGGTAGAGAAGTTTAGCATTTTCCTCTGAGTCTGCATCAGTAGCCACCACTTGATATAATGGGTGTATATTGAGTTTTGCAGTCTCTGATAATATTTCATCCGATGTATATCCAAAAGCTTCAGTATTGGTAACTTCCATGGCAGAAAGAAAATACCCTGTATCAGCATTAACAAGAACGGTAATGCTGGCCTTACCTCTCTTAAGTTTTGGTTGAACGATCAGTGGACTATTATCATTTTTGTCCTTTACCGATACTTTAACAGAAGCGTTACTGCTTAGTCTTGGATCTCCATTATCTTCTGCTTTCACAAAGAATTTAATTTCTTTAATTTCCTCAAAGTCTATGGATTTAAGCATTATAATTTCCCCAGTTCTGGAGTGGATGGAAACTAATGTAGATAGCGGTTTTCCATAGATAACCGAGTCAATGATACTGTAGGTGACTTCAGCATTATTTCCTTGATCAATATCATGAGCATTTAAGGTTAGGAGATGATTGAGAGGACCACTGTTTTCATCTAGGAAGACATCATAGCTTGACCTCTCAAAAATAGGAGGATTGTCATTTGCATCACTAACACGAATTTTTAAGGATTTCGAAGCAGAAAATGAAGGCTCACCTTGATCTTTAGCTTGGATGGTCAATTCATACTCATCCCACTTCTCTCTGTCCAGTATGGCATTGGTTATTAGAATGTAACTGTTACCATTAGATTTCTGCAACCGAAAATGTTCATGGTCTTGAATTAAATGGCAGTTCACTAATCCATTCTCACCTGAATCCGGATCATTGAGCATAATCAGAGCTACAAAACTGCCTAATGGAATGGCCTCAGATACCACGATCTCTGAAGAATCCTTGGAAGCCCAAGTAACTTTGATATCCGGTGCATTGTCATTAATATCTAAAACTTTAATGACCACTTTACAGTGAGTAGGGATAGGATTTGGTCCTAAATCCTTTGCCTGCACGTCTAATTCATAAGAACGTCTTTCCTCATGGTCAAGTGATTTTTTCAGAACTATTCCACCTGATTTGGGGTCAATGGTGAACATATTGAGGACATGTTGAGGATTGTGTTTACTCAATGAGAACTCAATTTCACCATTTGGACCTTGATCTGGGTCGGTGGCAGTAAGATTTATAAGGAGTGTACCAGGTGAAGTGTCTTCTAAGACTTCTAGAATAACAGAACTTTCTCCAAAAGTCGGGCTGTTATCATTAGAGTCCAAAATATTAATCCTGACTTGGACAGTCCCAGATTTTTGTGGATGCCCTCCATCCAAAGCAGTTAAGACAAGGTTAAAAGAAGATTGCTGTTCTCTATCCAGTTCCTTTACCACCACTAGTTCAGGATGTTTATTACCATCAGATCCAGAAGTAATATTTAAAATGAAGTGGTCATTGGGTGAAAGGGTATACATCTTTACTGCATTGCTGCCACTATCGGGGTCCCAAGCTTTATCAAGAGGGATTCTTGTCCGCAGAGAAGCACTCTCTGAAATCTCCATATCCAGTTCTGGTTTGGGAAATGTTGGTTCATTGTCATTGATATCCAAAACCTCAATTTCCACATGCACTAAGGACAAGACCTTGGTTGCCAAAACATTAAAATACAAGATGCAATGGCCATGAATGTGACAAAGCTGTTCTCTATCCAGACGTCCGGTAGTTGTCAACGAGCCACTTTTTAAGCCTACTTGAACTGGAAAAAAGTGACTCTCCTGCATTATCTGATATTCTTCATGCAAATCTTTTATCCATCCTGGTACATCAGATATGTGTCCAATAATTGTGCCAATGGGTACTTCTTCTTTGACACGAAATCTCACCATTAAAGAAGATGAATTCTTGCAGTCAATTTTGTGATAGCAGCAAATAAGTAGAAGAGGATAGATGTGGCTGACGATCTTGAAAATCCAATCCATGGTTCCTCCAAGTGAAGAATAAAAAAAAAAGTATTTTCAAAAAGTGAGGTTCAACAGGAGGCCCTCAAGGTTTCCTTTAACATCTCATATTGGATTGCATGTAGTCTGTAGTATCTCAAAGGGCTGCTGGCATTTACACACTTCAGTGTGGCCAGACAAAAGGTTATGCATGATGTAGGGAAGAATAGTAAAGCAAATTAACTCAGGGAGGGGAAATGTGACAGAAAGTTTTGACTTACTTGTTTTCCCAGGGAGCACAGCCGTCCTCCTACAGGAAGAGTGATGAGGAAGGAACTATAAGTCGGCTAATGGACAATAGTCCATTAACCCCTCATTCTCCAAATTGAACTTCATTACCCTACAAGAGACTTCATTTCCAGATCTCATTGTATAGAATGGTTAACTGTTTCCATTAACAAGACAGATTCTCAGGGCTCTTTTACAGAAACCATATTGGGAATGATGTAGTGATAGTGATAAGAACAGTGGGAGTCCTTTAACCATCAGATAATCCACTCCTCAGACAAATCTCCCCCAAGAGAAAATGTAGAGACAGATAAGAAGATGAAGGGGTAGATATAACCACATTCAGTCCACAAATTAAAAATTATGTCATTAAAAGCAGGGAGACTGGGTTTATTGATAAAGAAGTAATAGCTAAAAGATATGGAAAAGGAAGAAATAAATCATGGGATATGAAAACAAACGCATTGAGCCTATTCACTAATGCTCGATAAACTCTAGGCTGACTTCATATTTTCATATTCTGCATTTTAAAATATGTATATTTGCATGCGTGTTGAAAATCTATCTGTATAGATATTTAGTTATATTTTGAAGGCATATACACTCACTGGCCACTTTATTAGGTACACCTGTCCAACTGTGTGTTAAGACTTAATTTCTAATCAGCCAATCACATGGCGGCAACTCAGTGCATTTAGGCATGTAGACATGGTCAAGACAATCTCCTGCAGTTCAAACCGAGCATCAGTATGGGGAAGAAAGGTGATTTGAGTGCCTTTGAACGTGGCATGATTGTTGGTGCCAGAAGGGCTGGTCTGAGTATTTCAGAAACTGCTGATCTACTGGGATTTTCACGCACAACCATCTCTAGGGTTTACAGAGAATGGTCCGAAAAAGAAAAAAAATCCAGTGAGCGGCAGTTCTGTGGCCGGAAATGCCTTGTTGATGCCAGAGGTCAGAGGAGAATGGGCAGACTGGTTCGAGCTGATAGAAAGGCAACAGTGACTCAAATTGCCACCCGTTACAACCAAGGTAGGCAGAAGAGCATCTCTGAACGCACAGTGCGTCGAACTTTGAGGCAGATGGGCTACAGCAGCAGAAGACCACACTGGGTACCACTCCTCTCAGCTAAGAACAGGAAACTGAGGCTAAAATTTGCACAAGCTCATCGAAATTGGACAGTAGAAGATTGGAAAAACGTTGCCTGGTCTGATGAGTCTCGATTTCTGCTGCGACATTCGGATGGTAGGGTCAGAATTTGGCGTAAACAACATGAAAGCATGGATCCATCCTGCCTTGTATCAACGGTTCAGGCTGGTGGTGGTGGTGTCATGGTGTGGGGAATTTTTTCTTGGCACTCTTTGGGCCCCTTGGTACCAATTGAGCATCGTTGCAACGCCACAGCCTACCTGAGTATTGTTGCTGACCATGTCCATCCCTTTATGACCACAATGTACCCAACATCTGATGGCTACTTTCAGCAGGATAATGCGCCATGTCATAAAGCTCAAATCATCTCAGATTGGTTTCTTGAACATGACAATGAGTTTACTGTACTCAAATGGCCTCCTCAGTCACCAGATCTCAATCCAATAGAGCATCTTTGGGATGTGGTGGAACGGGAGATTCGCATCAGGGATGTGCAGCCGACAAATCTGCGCCAACTGTGTGATGCCATCATGTCAATATGGTCCAAAATCTCTGAGGAATGCTTCCAGCACCTTGTTGAATCTCTGCCACGAAGAATTGAGGCAGTTCTGAAGGCAAAAGGGGGTCCAACCCGTTACTAGCATGGTGTACCTAATAAAGTGGCCAGTGAGTGTATATGTATGCAATGGCTATAAAAAGTCTACACACACCTGTTAAAATGCCAGGTTTATGTTATGTAAAAAAAAAAATTATACCAAGAAGAATAATTTCTTAACTTCTTCCACCTTTAATGACACCCATTATCTCTACAAATCCATTGAGAAAAAAAGTGAAATAATTTTGAGGAGTAATAATAATAATAATAATAATAAATTTTATTTTTATAGCGCCGACATATTCCGCAGCACTTTACATTTCAGAGGGGATTTGTACAGACAATAGACATTACAGCATAACAATAATCACATACAGTAGATTATAACACATACCAAGAGGAAAGAGGGCCCTGCTCGCAAGCTTACAGTCTATGAGGAAAGAGGGAGACACGAAAGGTGGGTGGTAACAGTTAACATTATGACTGGTCCATACAATCAGGGTAAGTGTGTAACAGTACAGACACAGAGGGCTAATGGAGGCATAAAGCATGTGGGAACATGATGCGGGGAACCTGGTTATGGTAAAACTTTTGGCTCTGCCACACAGGGATAGATTAGGTTAATGTGTTGGGGTGGTAGGCCAGTCTGAATAATTGCGTTTTCAGGACACGCTTAAAATTGTGGGGATTGGGGACTAATCGTATTGACCTGGGAAGTGCATTCCAAAGAATTGGTGCGGCACGTGTAAAGTCTTGGAGACGGGAGTGGGAGGTTCTGACTATTGAGCATGCTAATCTCAGGTCATCAGCAGAATGGAGGGCGCGGGTAGGGTGGAATACTGAAACAAGGGAGGAGATGTAAGGTGGTGCTGAGCCATGGAGGGCTTTGTGAGTGGGGGTAATAAGTTTATACTGAATTCTGGAGTGGATGGGTAGCCAGTGTAATGACTGGCACAAGGTAGAGGCATCAGTGTAACGATTGGTGAGGAATATGATCCTGGCTGCAGCATTCAAGACAGATTGGAGGGGGGAGAGTTTGGTAAGATGGATACCGATTAGAAGAGAGTTACAATAGTCGAGACGAGAATGAATAAGAGAAACAGTAAGAGTTTTTGCAGAGTCAAAGGTAAGAAAAGGTCAAATTCTAGAAATGTTTTTGAGGTGCAGATGACAAGAGCGAGCCAGTGATCGAATGTGGGGGGCAAAGGAAAGCTCGGAATCAAGTATGACCCCAAGACAGCGGGCCTGTTGCTGGGGAGTAATAGTGGAACCACACACAGAAATGGCAATGTCGGGTATAGGTACATTAGTAGAGGGAGGAAACACCAGGAGTTCAGTCTTTGACAGGTTCAGTTTCAGATATAGTGAGGACATGATATTAGACACAGCGTTTAGACAATCGCCAGTGTTTTCTAGAAAGGCTGGCGTGATGTCAGGAGAAGAAGCGTATAATTGGGTGTCATCAGCATAGAGATGGTACTGGAAACCAAATCTACTGATTGTTTGACTAATAGGGGCAGTGTACAAGGAGAAGAGGAGGGGACCTAGAACCGATCCTTGGGGGACCCCAACAGTAAGGGGAAGATGAGAGGAGGAGGAACCGGCAAAAGATACAGTAAAGGAGCGGTCGGAGAGATAGGAGGAGAACCAGGAGAGAACGGTATCCTTGAGGCCAATGAACGGAGCATAGTGAGGAGGAGCTGATGATCCACAGTGTCGAATGCTGCAGAGAGATCCAAGAGAATTAGCATGGAGTAATGACCATTTGATTTAGCTGTTAGCAGATCATTAGAGACTTTAGTGAGGGCAGTTTCAGTGGAGTGTAAAGAGCGGAAACCGGATTGGAGAGGGTCGAGAAGAGAGTTTTCTGAGAGATAGCGGATAAGACGGGAGTGGACCAGGCGTTCCAGGAGTTTAGAGATGAAGGGAAGATTAGAGACAGGTCTATAGTTAGCGGCACAGTTTTGGTCGAGGGATGGTTTTTTAAGTAGTGGATGTATGATGGCATGCTTAAATGAGAAGGGAAAAATACCAGAAGAGAGAGAGAGGTTAAATATTTTAGTTAGGTGAGGGGTGACAGCAGGGGAAAGGGACTGAAGGAGCTGTGACGGAAATGGGTCACTGGTGCAAGTAGTTGGGTGAGAAGATGCAAGGAGCCTGCTTACTTCTTCTTCTGTGACTGGTTCAAAATCAGAGAGTGAGTTAGATGCAGTGGGGGAGGGAGGACAGTGCATGGTATGAGGTGATTGGGAGATAATTTCCTGTCGGATCTGGTCAATTTTTTATTTGAAGTAATTGGCCAGATCGTCAGCTCGGAGCTCCGTAGTTGGGGCCTGTACTCTTGGATTGAGTAGAGAATGAAAAGTGTCAAAGAGACGTTTCGGGTTATTGGACAGTGAGGTGATGAGGGTGTTGAAATAGGTTTGTTTGGAGAGGTGAAGGGCAGTGTTGTATGTTCTAAGCATAAACTTAAAATGGATGAAATCTTCGGGTAGATTGGATTTTCTCCACAGACGTTCGGCGCACCTGGAGCACCGCTGCAGGAAACGTGTTTGCACCGTGTGCCAGGGTTGTCGCCGTCTGCGTTGTGGTGTTCTATTTATAGGGGGTGCAAATTCATCCAGGGCACTTTGAAGTGTTTCATTGTAATGCTTCAATGCAGAATCAGGACATGAGAGGGAGGAGATCGGGGCCAATGAAGACTGCAAGTTCTTCATAAGTTTCTGGGTGTTAATGGCCTGTATGTTTCTATAAGTATGGACAGTGGGGGTGACCTGAGCAGCCTGGCAGTTCTTGATAGAGAATGAAAGAAGATTGTGGTCAGAGAGCGGGAGAGGGGAGTTTGCAAAATCATCCACTGCACAAAGCCGAGAGAAGACCAAATCGAGGGAGTTTCCGTCTTCATGCGTTGGAGAATTAGTAAGCTGCGAAAGGCCAAATGAGGAGGTTAGAGATAAAAGGTGAGTAGCAGATGGGGAGAGGGGAAGAGCAATGGGGATGTTGAAATCACCCATGATGAGGGTAGGGATGTCACAGGAGAGAAAATGTGGAAGCCAAGTGGCAAAATGATCCAGGAACTGATGGGAGGGGCCGGGAGGACGATACACCACCGCCACTCGCATGGAGAAGGGGGTGTATAGTCTGACGGCATGGACCTCAAAAGAAGGGAAGACAAGTGAGGGTACTTGAGGGATAACCTGAAAGGTACATTTTGGTGATAGGAGCAGACCAACGCCTCCACCAGCTCTATTGTCTGATCTTGGGGTATGAGAGAAGTGAAGCCCCCCGTATGAAAGCAGCAGCAGCGGTAGTGTCTGACTGCTGGATCCAGGTTTCAGTAAGAGCCAGGAGGTTAAGAGAATTAGAAAGGAAAAAGTCATGAATGAAGGAGAGTTTGTTACACACTGAGCGAGAATTCCAAAGTGCACAATTAAGAGAGACAGATGGCATGCAGGGAATATTAATAAGATTAGAGGGGTTTCTGAGTGTAGCAGTCGGGAGGTTTGACTTTCTATAACATGGGAGACCAGGAGGAGTAAAATGACAAAACTTTAATAATGTGGTTGCATAAGTGTGAACACCCTGTTACAATTGGGGATGTGGTCGAAGTTCAAAATTTGCCAATCACATTCAAACTCATGTTAAATAATAGTCAGTAGTCAGGACACGGCTGTCGTCACTTAAAGTGTCTCTGATTAACTCCATATAAAGTTTAGCTGCTGTAGCAGGATTTTCCTGACGTTTCCTTAGTTCCATTTTACAGCAAATGTCATGGTCACAGAACAGCTTACAACACAGCAAATGAATGTCATTGTTGAAAGTTATCAGTCAGGAGAAGGGTACAAAGAAAATTTCCAAGGGATTAGATATAACATGGACCATTATGAAGACGGTCATCAAGAAGTGGCTTAAAGGGAATCTGTCATCCCTTTTTTTTTAATATGAGCTGCTGGCACCGACATCAGGAGCTTATCTACAGCATTCTGTAATGCTGTAGATAAACCCCCGATGTAACCTGAAAGATAAGAAAAACACATTAGATTATACTCACCTGGGGGCGGTCCGGTCTTGGTCCAATGGGTGTTGCGGTCCGGCGCCTCCCATCTTCATACGATGCCATCCTCTTCTTTCCTTCCTGTCGTGGCTCTGGTGCAGGAACACTGCTCTGCCCTGTTGAGGGCAGAGCAGAATACTGCAGTGTGCAGGCGTCGGACCTCTCCCGGCGCCTGCGCACTGCAGGACTCTACTCTGCCCTCAACAGGGCAGAGCAGTGCGCACAATAAAATTGGCCCCAAAGGCTGCCAAGAGACCTACAGCAACATTAATGGAGCTTCAGGAATTTCTGGCAAGTACTGGTTGTGTAATACATGTAACAACAATCTCTGGTATTCCTCATATGTTTGGCCTGTGCGGTAGGGTGGCTAGAGAGAAGCCTTACAAAAGAACATCCAATCCCAGCTATGTTTTGCCAAAATCTATATCAAGTCTGGAAAAAGCATGTAGGAAAATATGTTATGGTCAACAAAGGTTGAACTTTTTGGCTATAATTCCAAAAGGTATGTTTGGTACAAAGCCAAAAATGCGCATCCTAAAAGAAGATCATACCCACAGTGAAGCATGGTGGAGAAAGCATAATGCTTTGGGGCTGGTTTTCAGCATCTGGAACTGGAGCTTTAGTCAAGGTGGAAAGAATTCTGAACAGTTCCAAATATTTGTCAATTTTGCAACAAAGCATTTAAGCATCTGATAGAAATCATAAGATAAAGTAGAATTTCAACTTTCAGCATGGCAGCGACCCACAGGAAGCCTTCCACACGGGTGTAGCTACCGCGGTCCCAGCAGTTGCAACCGCGACTGGGCCCGGCAGGTGAGGGGCCCGCTGACACCAGCAAATACTACATGGAGGATTATAGAGATAAAAAGAGTGCATTATATTACATGCAGAACTATGGGGTACATTATACCATATGGAGGACTATAGGCTATGCAGTATTCTGTACTACAGTGGTCCCCAACCTTTCTGACCTTGAGAGCCACATTCAGCTTAGACAGAGGGTCGCGAGCCACATTCGGCACTGAGAGAGGGGCACGAGCCACATCCAGCTCCCACCCCCCTCAAAGTAGTGTCAACCAAAGCCCCCATTACAGGTATAATGATAACCAAAGCTTTTCCATAGAAATCACTCCAAAGCAGTACACTGATATCCAGGGGTTCCCACAATACCCCCATTCAGAATTTTCCCATCAAGGACTCCCAACACGCTGTCACATCCAGCTTTGAGCACCTCCTCTAACAGAGTGTCATCCTCCAGCGTACTATACCTAAAACATCTCTAAACCCCAAGATCAGTGTATGTACATCCAGATCTGCACTTCTGTGCAGGGCTACTCACAAAATTCACCATTTTGAGATGTTCTCTTCATACCTGTCTTCTAGACCTGGAGCTAATGCACCAAGCAGGCAGACAGTCGCGAGCCACAATTCATGGGACCGTGAGCCACATGTGGCTCCCGAGCTACAGGTTGGGGACCCCTGCTGTACTATATGGAGTACTATGAGCTGTGCAGCATATTATATGAAGGACTATGGGCTGTGCATTATACTATATTAACGACTATGGGCTGTGCATTATATTATAGGAAGGATATGGGCTGTGCATTATACCAATATATGTAACGAGAGTGGTGGTGGAACCACTGTGCCGTGGTCCGAGGAGAGGCATAACTAGGTGAACACATCTGACTCTTAACTAGAATCTCTGATGATGGGGTTAGACTTGGCTCCAGATGGACACCTGGCGCTTCACCATGACAGACCTCGGACGCACGGCAGCTGACCCCCAAGGGGCAGGAAGCTGGAACGGCCTAGAAGGGAAAGTTCACCTGGTACAGGCAGGGACAGCAAGAAAAAAGGAGCGGCAGGTGCTGACGGGGATGGCTGGAATACAGGCATACAGGCAGGCAGGTGCAATAGATAAATAGAAAAGAACAGATTACCCAGGCTCTACGCGCGCAGAAGCACGGAATCCATGAGACCAAATATGAATAAAAAGTGAAGAAAATCCAGATTCTTAAAAATTACAAAATTTATTGAAAAATAGATAAATCAAAATATGCTATATTGCATAGACAGCATAGCAGGCAAGTACGACTGGCATACAGGTAGGCACGGCAGGCACGGACAGGTACGGCTGGTATACAAGTGGGCATACGCAGGCATGGTCAGTCAGGTTATTTTTCCTTCCCTTTGTCTATCCATCCCAGTTACTACAACATTCATGGAGTTGTGGTTGGTAGAGGAGAAATTCAGGCTGGCCCATGGGGATTTTCAGCGGAGGGACTCTCGGCCGGTTCGGCCCGAACAGGGGTTGGTGCCCAGTTCTGGGTTCCTGCACTGACCTTTGCCGGTGTCTTAGGGAGCTCTGTAACCCATAACATGGGTTTTGCAGGTGGGAATGGGTGTTGCCTCTGATGTCTATGCTCACGCTCGAAGTCAGCTTCCTCTTTCCATCAGCAACCTCTTCAACGGTCGCGGGGTGCATGACTCCCACCGCATACTACCCTTTCCTACACCAGACTTTGCAAAAGTTCACCTTCTCGCCCACATACAGACTGTAGGCAATAGGGGAGAATCTCTCTTTTGACCATGGCTCGATTTACGTAAACTTCATCGCCTGTGCCTTGTTCCTTTAGGAATCCAGCTCCCTCCCCTCTGTGCACTGGTCCTCAAGTTGGGCCCCCTTTGCATCCACCAACCACTCCTGGGCCAGAGCGTCAGCCTGCATCCTTCCCTCCAACACACTGGGAAGTTCCCACTGCCAGCAAAAGCTAGAGAAAGCTGGCGTCTTAGGTATCGGGGGGGTCCGACCTTCTCTGGTCCCAGTCAAACGATTCAGGCTGAGCCTGCAGCCGAGGGACGCAAGCAGGCAGAGGCACTAGAACAGACAGGGAAAAGGGAACAGGTAGAGGCATGGGAGAAGGCAGGGGAATGTCGTTTTCCTCCTTCGTCTCCTCTTCTACGGCATCTTGGGGAGAGACGGACAGCCCAAGGGGCATATGCCGACCTTCTATCCACAGGTACAAACTCCAAGGCCAGCGCATTCTCAGCACGGCTAGAAAGATGTTCTCCCTCATAATGCTGGAAGCAAAATGACACCGGCGAGTCGCTTCTGGTTCACTTCCTGCCCAATAGACTCTGCCCTTCCAGTTGTCGCACCAATGACATCACTCCTCTCTAATCCGCCCCTAGTAGCGCCGTTTGATCTCGTCATCTCTTACCATGTGAGGCGTCTCTCTTCGTGGATTGCACCTTCTTCATCTGTATTGCTCCATCTTTTTGTAATTTTTGGATTATACATCCCCTTTCCAATAAGTTTCAGAGGACCTTGTTGAATATGTTATGTACAATGTATCTCATATGACATATTTGTAACTAGTTTGGCCACCAACATATGTCACATGTGGTTCCCAGAAAATTGTAACAACAAATCAATGAAAGAACAACAGAGGGATAATAATTTGCACATAAAGGAATTGTCACCCTACAATAATAAAGGGCACAAGCAATACACTAAGGGTACATTTACATTGGCCAATTATCGTGAGCAAGTATTCTAGGAATGCTCGCTGTCCAATTGGCCAGTGTACACAGGCTGCTGACCACACAACGATTGAGAAAGAACTTGTTTCACAAGTGAAATTATTTTTAATGCTGCCGAGAACGAAGACAATCTGTGCACACAGAACGATCAATTACTGAGCTACGCAGAAAGGGTGTTATTTATATATGCTTAGCTAGGCGAATAAAGGGCAAGGCGTATGACATACTATAGCAATGTTTCACCCATCTTAAAAGTATAGTTTAAAAAAGTCTTGATGACTTCAAAGGAAATGAACCCATCCCATTTTGGTGGTGCCACACTTTCAGGCCATGAGGGAGAGTCATACAGGAAAACACCCGAGACTGAGACCAGCTGGCATGGAGACAATATTCTTGCCAAAAGCATAAAGCACAGCCAGATGCATGACGCTTTCTGTTGGGCTGGGTCCTATAGAAGGGAATCTCAATGATCAGCAGAAAAGTAAAAAAAAAGCCTCCCATATAGCTAATATTACACTAAATCAAGAAATCAGGCGTAGTTACATTATCTTTTCATCTCTACAATAAGAAAAACAGTAATTATGATGAGACAGTCTAATAACATAATAATGCAACTAGGATAATTATTTTTTTCTTATTTTGGTAAAAATGTCATATAAATACAAATAATCCATAACTAAAAGGAGGCATAGAAAAAACGTAAGCAAAGCATGAACACTCCCTCTAATAACGAGCAACTCCTTTCCATCACGCTTTGGCCAATTGTCCACCCCATTGTTTGCAAACAAAAGAGCCTCCTGGAGAAAGGAGGCCCCCAAATAAAACGAATGGCAAAAAGAAGTGAATGCTGACTGGATGCAGCTGTTATAGTCGTCTAGTCATCCGAAGGTATGGACAAGTCCTGTGGGATCCACGCCTGGTTCATTTTAACCCCTTCATGACCCAGCCTATTTTGACCTTAATGACCTGGCCATTTTTTGCAATTCTGACCAGTGTCCCTTTATGAGGTAATAACTCTGGAACGCTTCACGCATCCTAGCGATTCTGAGATTGTTTTTTCGTGACATATTGGGCTTCATGTTAGTGGTAAATTTAGGTCGATAATTTTTGCGTTTATTTGTGAAAAAATCAGAAATTTGGCGAAAATTTCGCAATTTTCAAATTTTGAATTTTTATTCTGTTAAACTAGAGAGTTATGTGACACAAAATAGTTACTAAATAACATTTCCCACATGTCTACTTTACATCAGCACAATTTTGGAAGCAAAATATTTTTTTGTTAGGAAGTTATAAGGGTTAAAAGTTGACCAGCGATTTCTCATTTTTACAACAAAATTTACAAAACCATTTTTTTTAGGGACCACCTCACATTTGAAGTCACTTTGAGGGGTCTATATGGCAGAAAATACCCAAAAGTGACACCATTCTAAAAACTGCACCCTTCAAGCTACTCAAAACCACATTCAAGAAGATTATTAACCCTTCAGGTGTTTCACAACAGCTAAGGCAATGAGGAAGGAAAAAATGGACATTTTAATTTTTCCAACACAAATTTCCTTTCAGCATCAATTTTTTCATTTTCACATGGGCAACAGGATAAAATGGATCCTAAAATTTGTTGGGCAATTTCCCCTGAGTACACCGATACCTCATATGTGGTCATAAACCACTGTTTGGGCGTACGGCAGGGCTCAGAAGGGAAGGAGCACCATTTGACTTTTTGAATGGAAAATATGCTGGAATATTTAGCGGTTGCCATGTCGCATTTGGAGAGTCACTGTGTGCCTAAACACTGGAGCTCCCCCACAAGTGACCCCATTTTGGAAACTAGACCCCCCAAGGAACTTATCTAGATGCATAGTGATCACTTTGAACCCCCAGGTGCTTCTCAAATTGATCTGTAAAAAAAAAAAAAGTACTTTTTTTTCACAAAAATTATTTTTTAGCCTCAGTTTTTTCATTTTCACATGGGCAACAGGATAAAATGGATCCTAAAATTTGTTGGGCAATTTCTCCTGAGCACACCAATACCTCATATGTGGTCATAAACCACTGTTTGGGTGCAGGGCAGGGCCCGGAAGGGAAGGAGCGCCATTTGACTTTTTGAATGGAAAATTAGCTCCAATCGTTATCGGACACCATGTCGCGTTTGGAGAGCCCCTGTGTGCCTAAACATTGGAGCTCCCCCACAAGTGACACCATTTTGGTAACTAGACCCCTTAAGGAACTTATCTAGATGTGTAGTGAGCACTTTGAACCCCCAAGTGCCTCACAAAAGTTTATAACATAGAGCAGTGAAAATAAAAAATCATTTTTTTTTCCTCAAAAATGATTTTTTAGCACGCTATTTTCTATTTTCACAAGGGTAACAGGAGAAATTGGACCACAAAAGTTGTTGTCCAGATTGTCCTGAGTACGCTGGTATCCCATATGTGGGGGGGGGGGCACTGTTTGGGTAAACGGCAGGGCGCAGAAGGGAATGAGCGCCATTTGACTTTTTGAAATGAAAATTGGCTCCAATCGTTAGCGGACACCATGTCGTGTTTGGAGATCCCCTGTGTGCCTAAACTTTGGAGCTCCCCCACAAATGACCCCATTTTGGAAACTAGACCCCCTAAGGAACTTATCTAGATGCATAGTGAGCACTTTGAACCCCCAGGTGATTCACAGAAGTTTATAATGCAGAGCAGTGAAAATAAAAAATCTTTTTTTTTTCCTAAAAAAAAATTTTTTAGTCTGCAATTTTTTATTTTCACAAGGGTACCAGGATAAATTGGACCCCAAAAGTTGTTTTCCAGTTTGTCCTGAGTACGCTGGTACCCCATATGTGGGGGGAGACCACTGTTTGGGCACACGTCGGGGCTCGGAAGGGAAGTAGTGACATTTTGAAATGCTGACTTTGATGGAATAGTCTGCGGGCATCATGTTACATTTGCTGAGCCCCTGTGTGCCTAAACAGTAGAAACCCCCCACAAGGGACCCCATTTTGGAAACAAGTCCCCCCAAGGAACTTATCTAGATGTGTGGTGAGCACCTTGAACCCCCAAGTGCTTCACAGAAGATTGTAACGCAGAGCCGTGAAAATAAAAAATCATTTTTTTCCCTCAAAAAAAATTATTTTTAGCCCGCAATTTTTTTTTTTCACAAGGGTAACAGGAGAAATTGGACCCCAAAAGTTGTTGTCTAGTTTGTCCTGAGTACGCTGATACCCCATATGTGGGGGATGACCACTGTATGGGCACACGTCAGGGCTCGGAAGGGAAGTAGTGACGTTTTGGTATGCTGACTTTGATGGAATGGTCTGCGGGCATCATGTTACATTTGCAGAGCCCTTGATGTTCCTAAACTGTGGAAACCCCCCACAAGTGACCCCATTTTGGAAACTAGACCCCATAAGGAACTTGCCTAGATGTGTGGTGAGCACCTTGAACCCCGAAGTGCTTCACAGAAGATTGTAACGCAGAGCCATGAAAATAAAAAATCTTTTTTTTTTCCTCAAAAAATGAATTTTTAGCTCGCAATTTTTTATTTTCACAAGGGTCACAGGAGAAATTCGACCCCAAAAGTTGTTGTCCAGTTTGTCCTGAGTATGCTGGTACCCCATATTGTTAGGGTCGGCGGAACGCACCAGATATAAATAATAGGAGGTGCGTTCGCCGCCCGGGGTCCACCGTGCGGTAGGTGACAAGACCGCTGCTGAGTAATGGCGGATGCACCGAAAGGTGAGGTACTGCGCTCGGGTTAACGTCACCCGAACGCTAAGTACGGCTCTGTTCACACACAGAGTCGCTAAAACAACAGAGTTGTAAGAGGACGCTGGCCCTGTTTACTTCACAGGATACCCAGCGAATGACGCTGCAACCGCAGACGCCAAGAACGCTGCAACCGCAGCGCGGCAATAACTATCGGTGCTGAGCGACGGCGCCGGAACGACCGAGCACCGTCGGACGCTAGTGTGTCGTGCACGAGGCACAGTGGCGTGTAGCTGGCCACAACCTGGAGCTGACTACCCAACAATCTGTCACCATTCGTAATAACCGAGGGAAGGGGTTTCAAATGAGTCAGTCACCAGTCCATTCATCCATCACCATACACACACAGCATAATATGTTACACTAGCGCATGGCCGAGCCACCATGCGGGCTTTTTATAGCCATGCGCTTCTGGGACCTTCCAGTACTATAGGAAGGACCAATCAGATCCGACATAGGACCTGCACATGTGACCCCTGCTCTCCACTGAGAGGACAAGTTGTGGGCATGCCTAGTAGCACGGCATGAGGACTTAGCCTCGGGAGCAGTTCCCTGCAAAGCAGGTTGTGTCACCATTGCTGCACCAGAGGTGGCAGCAACATCCAGGCTCACAGAACGAGTCAGAGGGAGATGCCTGGCCAGCCGAGATTGCTGAGCAGGAGTCCGAGCGGTCGGAGAGGAATGGGAGACCGCAGGATGTCTGGCTCTGGATTCCCGCTGTGCAGTGCCAGGAATCCGACGCCTAACACATATGTGGGGGGAAACCACTGTTTGGGCACACGTTGGGTCTCAGCAGGGAAGTAGTGACATTTTGAAATGCTGACTTTGATGGAATGGTCTGCGGGCGTCATGTTACATTTGCTGAGCCCCTGTGTGCCTAAACAGTAGAAACCTCCCACAAGTAACCCCATTTTGGAAACTAGACCCCCCAGGGAACTTATCTAGATGTATGGTGAGCACCTTGAACCCCCAAGTGCTTCACAGAAGTTTATAACGCAGAGCCGTGAAAATAAAAAATCATTTTTTTCCCTCAAAAAAAAAAGATTTTTTAGCCCGCAATTTTTTTTTTCACAAGGGTAACAGGATAAATTGGACCCCAAAAGTTGTTGTCCAGTTTGTCCTAAGTACGCTGATACCCCATATGTGTGGGGGAACCATTGTTTGGGCACACGTCAGGGCTCGGAATGGAAGTAGTGACGTTTTGAAATGCAGACTTTGATGGAATAGTCTGCAGTCGTCATTACGTTTGCAGAGCCCCTGATGTGCCTAAACAGTGGAAACCCCCCACAAGTGACCCCATTTTGGAAACTAGACCTTCCAAGGAACTTATGTAGATGTATGGTGAGCACTTTCAACCCCCAAGTGCTTCACAGAAGTTTATGCAGAGACATGAAAATGAAAAAAACTTTTTTTTTCCACAAAAATAATTTTCTAGCCCCCAATTTTTTATTTTCCCAAGGGTAACAGGAGAAATTAGACCCCAAAAGTTGTTGTGCAATTTTTCCTGAGTACGCTGATACCCCATATGTGGGGGTAAACCACTGTTTGGGCACACGTCGGGGCTTGGAAGGGAGTGAGCACCATTTGACTTTTTGAACGCAAAATTGGCTGGAATCAAAGGTTGCACCATGTTGCGTTTGGAGACCCCCTGATGTGGCTAAACAGTGGAAACCCCTCAATTCTAACTCCAACCCTAACCCCAACACACCCCTAACCACAACCCTAACCCCAACACATCCCTAACCCTAATCCCAACCCTAACCCCAACACTAACCATAACACTAACCACAAGCCTAACCCTAATTCTAACCCTAACCCTCTTTTCAACCCTATCCCTCTTTTCAACCCTAACCCTCTTTCCAACCCTAACCCTCTTTCCAACCCTAACCCTCTTTCCAACCCTAACCCTAATTCCAACCCTAACCCTCTTTCCAACCCTAACCCTCTTTCCAACCCTAACCCTCTTTTCAACCCTAACCCTCTTTCCAACCCTAACCCTCTTTCCAACCCTAACCCTAACCCTCTTTCCAACCCTAACCCTCTTTCCAACCCTAACCCTCTTTCCAACCCTAACCCTCTTTCCATCCCTAACCCTCTCTCCAACCCTAACCCTGATGGAAAAATAAAAATATTTTCTTTATTTTATTAGTTCTGCCTACCTATGGGGGTGATAATCGGGGGGGGTTCATTTACTTTTTATTTCATTTTGATCACTCTGAGAGTGATCAAAATGAAATAATGGAATCTGCAGCCGGCAGATTCGGGCGGGCGCACTGCGCATGCGCCCGCCATTTTCTAAGATGGCGCCCATGAACCGGACCCGCCGGACACCGGGAGCGACGGGGGGACTTGGAAGGTGCCCGGGGAGGTGAGAGGGGGTGAGGGGGGGATCGGAAGCTGGCGGGGAGCGAAGGGAATGGGAGGGGGGGCAGATGATGACAGCGGTGGCAGATTGCCGCTGTCATTCAGTGGCAGGGGGGGCGATCACCGGTGGGGGGGGAGTCAAATCGGTGTCTCCAGCCATGTCCGATGCTACTGCAGCATCGGCCATGGCTGGATTGTAATATTTCATCAATTTTCATTGATGAAATATTACTATCGCTCTGATTGGCTGTTTCACTTTTAACAGCCAATCAGAGCGATCGTAGCCACGTGGGGGCGAAGCCACTCCCCCTGTGGTGAATTACAAAGCCCCCTGTATCTGCGGGTCAGGTGACCTTTCATTGACCCCGGTCACCCGACCCGCAGGGGGGCTTTGAATTCATGACACAGGGTATGCGTCATAGGTCGGATTGGCACCGACTTTCATGACGCATACGCTGTGTCACAGGTCGAGAAGGGGTTAAGTAATGATAGATTCCCCACATTGGATGTGGACAGGCAGTTGCACCTGTCTATGATGAAACCCCCGGCCATACTACACACACGTTCTAACAGTACACTTGCCGCATGAAAGACCAGCACCTCCAAGGTATAAAGGGCAAGCTCAGGTCATGTGTCCAATTTGGAGGCCCAGAAGTTAAATGGGGCAGACCCATCTGTTAATAAGTGGAGAAATGTGGACACCTACTCTTCCACCATGTTGTTGCAACGCTGCCTCCTACTAATACGAAAAGTATCAGATGGTGGTGCATGAAGTTGTGGCATGCTCATAATGTTTTTGCCACATTTCAGCTATGCTAACCCACATTCCAAGTTGCTGTCGGTGCAACAGCTGCATTGGCGACTTCCTCCGCTACCTCTGCCTTGTTTTTCCACTGAATCCTCGCTGCCAGGTGGGAAAGCCATTAGTAGTTTTTCTACCAACATGTGCTTGTATTCACACATTTTGCGATCCCACTCCAATGACGGAAGTAATGACGGTAAATTATTCTTGTATAGTAACGCTGATCATGGCGTCATTAGTGCTGGCCATATTGGTGGAATATTCAAAGCAGCACAACACGGCACACATGTCCCATATGGAGGCCCAGTCATTGGTGGTGAAGTGGTGGTGTTCTGAAGTGCGACTCAGCCGTGCGTGCTGCAGCTAAACTTGACTAATGCCTGCTGCTGCTTGCCCAGTCTCTCCAGCTTATGCAAGGTGGAGTTCCATCTTGTTGGTATGTCGCATATCAGCCTGTGATCGGGCAGAAGAGACGCTGCAGCGCAGATAGGTTAGCAGCAGCAGTGTAAGAATGGTGAAGTGTGCACACACTGCCGCACTTTCAGCAGCACCTCCAACATGTGTGGGTAGTTTTTAAGGAAGCTCTGCATCATCAAGTTTATCACATGCGCCAGGCAAGGGATGTGCGTCAAACCGGCTAGGCCCAGAGCTTCTATGAGATTTCGGCTGTTATCGCATGCCACCAGGGTGGGCTTGAGGTTCACTGGCACCAAATGCTCATCTGTCTGTAGTTTGATCCCAGTCCACAGGTCCTGTGCGTCATGGGATTTGTCCCCAAACAGAGGAGTTTAAGAACAGTCTGCTGTCGTTTCCCCCTGGCTGTGTTCAAGTTGGTGGTTGTAACAACCCTGCCGGCATCACTGCATGGCCTCCCATCCCCCACCTGCCCTACTCACTATGCCGGGCCATGCTGTGAGTTCTGTCTGCTGCCGGCTACATGCTGTAAGCCTCTTGCCTCCTGCCTGCTCTCTGCATACTTCCTGGCTGTGTGCATAGGGGAGCGGCGCCACCACTCTCAGCCAAATACCAAGGGGCCTCTAGTATTTAGGGCAGCTCCACCCGGTGGAAGCTTCCTGAGCAAAGCCTTTACTCAGTCCTGTCCTGTCTCTGCCTGCTCTGGGGGCATCATACCCAGATCTGTTTCCGTGTGCTTTGTATCATGTTTTCCGCCCACCAGTAGGCAGAATATCCTGGTCTCTGTATCCCTGTCTCTGTGCATTGACTCGCACCTTGTCTTGTCTGAACTCCATCCTATACCTGTGTCCGTCTTATCCCTGTCTCTGTGCCTTGCCCTGTACGTTGCCTAGTCTGAACTCTGTCCTATACCTGTGTCTGTTTTATCCCAGTCTGTGGCCTTTCCTTCCTTCTTGGTGTATCCTTGCCTTTACTCCCTCTGTCTTGCTGCTACTGCAGTTCTGCTCCACTTTTGCTGCTGCAGAACCTCTTGCTGCAGCTTCTCTCCGCATACCTGCGGTTCAGTCTTGCTTCGTTCTTGTTTCTGCAGAACCTCTTGCTGCAGCTCCTCTCCGCACACCTGCGGTTCCGCTCTGCTCTCCTCCGATGCTAATCTCCCGCCGCAGGGAGGTCAGCAGTGACGCAGCCGGGAGATGAGCGGCACCAGACGCTCATCTCCCGGCTGCTCGCATCGGAACTACGACGACCGTCATATTGGAACACCCAAGTTATGGGTATTCCGATATGGCGGCCGGGATTCAAATCCAATCCAACTGCTTCCTTACTAATAAATGTACGCCCCATCATGCTCCACCAATGTGGCTACCTAGGAGTCGCAAGCGCATGCAGATACTATTGTGGCATGCGACGCACCCACCACTCAGAAGGGGCGCATCCTGAGACTGCGTCAGGATGGACAGTCTGGTAACGTGATCCGAAGGTGCCGCCCACGTGGACATGAGTCGGATCACGTGAGCAGAGCGCTGCTCCAGGAGACACCCCCAGGATGTGCACGTCCAGAGCCAAACAATCGTTTCTTAGGGTGCCAACCTCCACAGTCAGGAAGGGGTTAAGAATAGGCTTATTGTAGGGTCTTGACAGGCAAGTTTTTGTTGGTCTAAAATTGGTGTTGTATCATTTGGTATATTACCATTTTCCACTGGGTAGGTGTTTTTAATGATAAAATAGTCTGTTTTTAGAGGGAATATATATGTTCACTATATGAATTTGGATTTCTTTGGATTAATTTGTTTGATACCCGTAAAGTCTCAAAAATATATAAACGTTTTGGGACAATAGACATTTTTATTGTTGAGATGCGTCCAAATAGTGAGAGGGAGTGATTTCCATTTTGTCAATAAGGATCATATCTCTTTACTGTATATAGTGGAGGGAAATTGTTCTCGTATAGAGTGAAGTACAAGGTTGTGAGATTGATTCCTACATAGTTAAGAGAGAAAAGTATGAGTAGGTCCGCTTTTAAATCCAAATCAAAAACTACTTTAAATAATCTTTGAATGGCATTTGATGTGGAAAGTGACGTGGATCTGCTTTAAAATCCAAAATAAATAAACTTCAAATTCACATATTCTTAGAGATGGTGATTTGCTCCTCTATCTAGCTGTCATGAACAGATCTTGTGCTTGTGATGGATCTAAGTGTGGACCTGTGATACCGATATGGAACATTGTGGATAGTAAAAGGCAATGGCCAAAATATGTGTTCACCCCCTGATTATGCAGGTGCTAAGGTGTCCATTTGTATGTATATAGTTGGGACCAGTTATGTATTGGTGAAGTTATATGTTCTACTCATGAGAGATCTAAAATGTGCACTGTAAAGTTTTTGTGGGCTGTAGAGTTGTGCGTCTGTCTGCCTCTAATTTCTGCCCATTCCTCTAAAACCTTTCTTAGTCAATAACTTCTTGTTTCTTCTATTATTTTATTTTTATATGGCTGGTCATCTTAGGTCAGGGAACTAACAATGATGGTAATGTAAGCGTCCAACTTCCATCTGTGATAGGATTTGGCATCTAATTAATCAGGAAAAGCACAGACTCTGTAAAATGATTTCCTTTCTCTTAGAAACCAGTGGGAAAAAAATAAAAAGGAAATTATTTTTTTTTTACTTCTAAAGCCTGGAAGACATTACTAACGTAAAGGATAAAGGAAGTGAGCCACATTAGAGTAAAATTAAGACCAACAAAATAAAGTTCATCTTCAAGCTTCTCCTATTTTCTTAATCCTAAAGACTTATCTATAACCTTTGAAGTTCCTGTTTGAATTGGCTATGAAACAATACATGAATTTTCCCATTAAAATTATTTTTACAACTTCTCGTGTAACTCATTTATTTTGGAAATTGTCCATAAATATATTACAAAAAAGTGTGCATATTTCAAAGTCAGCAAATTAAGCTCTCCCCTCCATACACATTAGACTAATATTGGCCAAACCTGCCAACAACAATGGGGTTTAGCTTATGGTCTAATGCTTATAGGAGCCCATAAGCTAGGTGTAATACAACAGGATTGAGAATGGCTACAATCTTATAAGGACTAATGAACCTGGAACCCAGTTTGCAAAAGGAAACCTTCAACTTAATGTTCTTTGAGGATAACCACATCAAATCCCCCACACACAGATCTGGTCTTACCAAATGTCTCCAGCCACACTTTTATTTGGACCCCTTCTTCTTCAAATTATTAAAGACCCCTTGCCTGAAGAATGATTCCTATTAAACATGCTGAATTGAGGATGAAACCCGTATGCACCGAAGAACGAGGGCTTGCCAGTAGACTCATGACAATGGTTATTCACTGCAAATTCAGCTAGGGGTAAGTAATCCAATCCTCCTGATTCTCAGACACAAAACACCTGGGGTAAGTCTCAAAATTTTGGTTAACACATTCAGTTTGCCCATTAGACTGTGGATGAAACGCTGAAGAAAGCGACATATGGATCACCAAACGAGCGCAAATCACCTTCCAAAATTTGGAAATAAATTCCACCTCTCGATTAGAAACAATATTGGTAGGAATCCTATGTAATTTTACAATCTCTCTGATGAAAATTTGCGCCAAGGTCTTGGTGTTATGTAAAGCAGGTAATGCAATGAAATTGACATCTTACAAACGACAAGGGTAGATCAGTGATGAAATCTACATATCAATAAGTCCAAGGTCTACTGGGAATCGCCAATGGTTGTAGAGACCTAGATGGATGAGTATGAGATGTATTAGAACGTGCACAAACACTGCAGGTGGCTACATACTTTCGAACATCCTGATGCACACCTGACCACCAAAAACGCAGAGTAAAAAGATCTGGGGTGGCTTTACCACCAGGATGTCCGGTCAAGACCAATTCATGATATTCACTAAGAATTCTGCATATAGATGCAATAACCACCCCTTTTTGTAGTATAGGACCCGGTTCACAATTATCTCCACCTTCAAGTGACAACGAGATAAGGCATCCACCTTAATGTTCTTGTGCTTAAGCCTATATGTAACAAAAAAAGTTAAATCTGGAGAAGAATAGCACCCATCTTGACTGACTAGATGTTAGACATTTTGCACTTAAGATACACAAGATTCTTATTATCCGTGATTATCATACCCAGATGAACTGCCTCTTCCAAAAAATGACTCCTCTCTTCAAAGGCCCACTTGATAGCCAAGAGTTCCTTGTTACCAATGTCATAGTTTCTCTCAGCGGATGACCTTTTTTTTTAGAAAATATGCACATGGACGCCAATTACCAGGAGATACACCCTACAATAAAACAGCCCACAACCCCACTTCAGAAGCGACAACTTCTACAATAAATGGCTCAGTGACATCAGGCTGTATGAGAATCGGTACAGATGAAAAACACTCCTTCAAGGAATCGACTGCCTTCCTGACCAAACTGAACCATTTGGAAAAGTCCGTCCCTTTCCTGTTCATGTCTGTCAGAGGTTTGGACACTACCAAAAATTTTTAGATGAACTTACGGATATAGTTGTTGATACCCAAAACCCTTTGTAGCAACTTTAAGTCCTCTGGACGATCATAATCCAGTACCGCCTCGACATACATTTCTCTGGTTTGACAAATAATTTTTTTTCTCTGAGTATCTGTAAGACCAGCCGGACATGTGCCAGATGTGACTCGAGGTCAGGTGAATAAATGAATGTCATCAAGATAGATCACAGCAAATCTTCCTGCCAGGTAAGTTAAAATGTAATTTACAAAGTGCTGAAAGACAGGGGGAGCATTAGTCAACCCAAATGGCTTCGCAAGGTTCTCATTGTGTCTCTCAGGTGGACTGAAGGGTGTTTTCCACTCATTCCCCTCTTTAGTGTAAATTAGATTATATGTCCCCCTGAGATCCAGTTTAGAAAACCATTTTGCACCTACAATCTGGTTAAAGAGGTCTGGAATGAGAGGGAGAGGGTGCGGTGTTATGAACTGGTCACCGAGGAGGAGAGCAGGTCCAGGCTAAGCCACAGAAAACCAGAGAGGTTGATACCTAAGCGGATTGCAGACCCCTGATCCTATCCACACAACTAGCAGTAGCCATGGAGCATACCTACGATGATCCTAGACGCCTCGGCATAGCCAGAGAGTTAACTAAGCCTAAAGCAAGAAAGGGGAAATCTAAACTGCCCCAGAGCAGACCCCAAAGGAATAGATAGCCCTCAAACATATATTGTCAGTGAGACAAGATGAAAACACAGGCAGGAAAATAGACTGAGCAAATGATGGGGCCCACACTGACTAGACAGGACAGGAAAGGAAAGACACTGTCTGCAATCACGCAAAAAACCCTGCAAAAAGTCCAACACGTCTGATGCAAAAAACACTGAAGTCACACGACTTCGCCCCCCACTATATGAGCACTCTGGTATATTCTGAAAGCAGAGCAAAAAGAGACCAATCTAACAGGGGATAAAACAAACTGGCACAAGCAGTAACATATGGGCGGCGATTCAGCACAGCCCCAGCCGGAGCTGGCTGACCCGCACCAAGAAGAGATAGATAAAACCAGATCAAATGTAAACAGAATAGCAAATAAACCACTTAGCTGAACATGCATGGACAGAGATGGAGAAATCAGACCTCAGGAGGAACAGGAAGCAAATCACCAGCAGGGATAGAGGGAGTCGGCTGTCTTAAATCCCAATCTGAAACCCCAGATCTCCAATCGTCATCATCATTATCAGGTGGCAAGCCTCTGTCAATCAGATCAGCTCCATTACCTCCAGTAACCACCAGAGGGAGCCCAGAAAGAGAACTCGCAACCCCTCTGTCGATCTGACCAGCTCCACTACCTTCAGCAATGACCAGAGGGAGGCCAGAAAGCGAATTCACAACAGTACGGATCTCGGACTGTGATCTGATTGAGTTCACGAAAATCTAGGCAGGGGTGTAACCCACATCTTTTTTCTTGACAAAGAAAATCCCTGTAGTAACAGGGGATGAGGATGGTCTGATCTGACTCTTTGGCTATATATTCCTGCAGCTCGACACCAGGAATAAGATTAATGGGGCAGTCATAAGGAAAATGGGGAGGAAGTTCTTGGCACTCCTGCTTTGAAAACACATACCCAAAGTCAGACAGATATTTAGGCACAGATTGGGTATCCACCCTGACTATCTGGGTGCCGAAGCAGTGTCCTTGAAAATACTCCCCCAAGTCGCCCAACCTACTACAGGGTTGTGCAGCATGAGCCAAGGTAGTCCAAGTACCACAGGAGAGGACAGACCCTCTATCACATAACAGTCAATATATTCTGAGTGCATGGACCCTACTTGTAGATGTATCCCTCAGACGACTTGAGTAAAATACCTATTGGGTGACCAATGTGTCTACAGTTCTTTATGCTGGTTCTTCTTCAAAAGAGCTTGAACAGCATATCCTGAAATCCCAGTCTGCTTTGAAATCTTTGTCTGAGCAAGACCTTGCTGCACTTGTGTCTTGTTACACTTCCCAGTCTTCAAATCATTGAATCCATATGTAGAAAAGGTCGCACTCAGCAGGATAAAATATAGCTCCTTTATTGACACATATTTACATGTCAGGTCAGAGTAGAGTGGCAAGAGTGTTCACAAGCTGACAACGGCCGTTTCGCGCTGTTCTAGCGCTTCCACGGGTCACTCCTGCTACAGCTGATACATAAGTGATAAGTGAATTAAAATCATGTGCACAATACAATTCACAAAATACACCATGAAACACACATTTCATTAACCGCTAAGCTGCGGGGTAAAAAATTCCTCATATAGATAAATAACAAGATTACAATACCGTTACTTTATACTATTTTTTCATACATACTGGCCTGTAATTTATTATAATTTCTTGTCTTTTTTTGTGGATCAATTAAACATAAATTTATGCCCATAGATATAAACAACTACAACACATATGCTTGAATAGAATTCTGCCCAATAATATTCTCATTGATGCAACTAATCTGCGAGATAAAAGTTCCTCATATAGATAAACAACAAAATTACAATGCCGCTTCTATATGCTATTTTTTCTGTATATACTGGACTATAATTTATTGTAATTTCTTGTCCTTCTTTTTTTCTGTGGAGCAATTAAGCAGAAATTTATGTCTATTAATATCAACAACTGTACCGCATGTACCTGAAAAAATTTTGCCCAAAAAACACTTCCCAGTCTTGCCATGGTGTATGATCTGAGATATGATACCATTTTCCACAGCCTCCCCTTTGCAGTAGAGCTTGGCTGTTCCTCACCCAATTTTAAGGCTACTACACAGCTGTTTCTATTTCAGTTAATTACCGTGTTTCAACCTACATAAGAAAATGATAATTATTAGGCCGGGATCACACATGCAAGAAACACGGCCGAGTCTCGCATGTTAATACCTGGAACTGCCGCCGGCACTCGGATCGGAGCGTGCAGCCGTATAGCAATAAATGCAGCCACATGCTCTGCTCCCGAGTGCCGGCTGCAGTGCCGGGTAATAACATACGAGACTCTGCCTTGTTCCTCGCATGTGTGATCCCAGCCTTACTTGTTTGGTATAATTGGTTATTCATACACCTGACTTTAAAGGGAACCTGTCACCAGTTTTGACCGATATAACTTTATCGGCCAAAACTGATGACCGGTTCCCTTTAACCTCTTCGCGACCGCCCACAGTAGATAAACGTTGGCGCTTGCTGGGCTTTGTGCAGCTCCGACGTTTATCTACTGTCGGCGGTTTTGTGCCCCCCGGGACCCCCTCATACCTTATAACGCGGGGTTCCCGGTGCACAATGCATGCTGGGACCCCCGACGTCATCGAGACCTGATTGGTTCAGGTCCTGATGACGTCGCATCACAGCAGCCAATGAGAGAGCTCGCTGGGAAAGCTGCTTGTTTCCCGGCGATCTCCCTCATTATAACGCGACTTCTCCTCTGAGCTCATGCTGACAGATGAGCAGAGGTGAAGCAGCGTTACAGTGTGACTAGATCGCTGCCTGGCACAGCTGATCGCTGCCTGGCACAGCTGTGTCAGGCAGCGATCTTGTCACACAGTAACGCTGCTTCACCTCTGCTCATCTGTCAGTGTGAGATCAGAGGAGAAGTGGCGTTACTATGTGCCGGGCAGCGATCTTGTCACATAGTAACGCTGCTTCTCCTCTGATCATCTGCCAGTGTGAGATCAGAGGAGAAGTGGCGTTACTATGAGTCAAAAATACAAAAAATAAAAAAAAAAGTAAAGAAAAAAAAAGCAGGTAGGCAGGCTAGAGGCTAGGTCTAGGGTTAGGGCTAGGGTTAGGGGTGTGTTGGGGTTAGGGTTGGAATTCGAATTGGGGGTTTCCACTGTTTAGGTACATCAGGGGCTCTGTAAATGCAATATGACGCCCGCAGACCATTCCATCAAAGTCTGCATTCCAGAACGTCACTACTTCCCTTCCGAGCCCCACCGTGTGCCCAAACAGTGGTCCCCCCCCACATGTGGGGTACCAGCGTACTCAGGACAAATTGGACAACAACTCTTAGGGTCCAATTTCTCCTGTTACCCTTGTGAAAATAAAAATTGGGAGCTAAAAGATCATTTTTGTGGAAAAAAAATGATTTTTTTATTTTCACGGCTCTACATTATAAACTTTAGTGAAACACTTGGGGGTTCAAAGTGCTCACCACACATCTAGATAAGTTCCTTGGGGGGGTCTAGTTTCCAAAAAGGGGTCACTTGTGGAGGATTTCCACTGTTTAGGCACATCAGGGGCTCTGCAAACGCGACATGACACCCGCAGACCATTCCATCAAAGTCTGCATTCCAAAACGTCACTACTTCCCTTCCGATCCCCACCGTGTGCCCAAACAGTAGTTTTCTTCCACATATGGGGTACCAGTGTACTCAGGACAAATTGGACAACAACTTTTGGGGTCCAATTTCTCCTGTTACCCTTGTGAAAATAAAAAATTGGGGGCTAAAAGATCATGTTTGTGGAACAAAAATGATTTTTTATTTTCATGACTCTACGTTATAAACTTCTGTGAAGCACTTGGGGGTTCAAAGTGCTCACGACACATCTAGATAAGTTCTTTAAGGGGTCTAGTTTCCAAAATGGGGTCACTTGTGGGGGTTTTCACTGTTTAGGCACATTAGGGGCTCTCCAAATGCGACATGGCGTCCTATCTCAATTCCAGCCAATTCTGCATTGAAAAAGTCAAACGGCACTCCTTCCTTTCTGAGCTCTGCCGTGTGCTCAAACAGTGGTTTAGCCCCACATACGGGGTATCGGCGTATTTGGGAGAAATTGCACAAAAAATTTTGTGGTTCATTTTCTGTTTTTACACTTGTGAAAATAAAAAAAATGGTTCTGAAGTAAAATGTTTGTGAAAAAAAGTTAAATGTTTATTTTTTCCTTCCACATTCCATTCATTCATGTGAAACACCTGAAGGGTTAATAAACTTCTTGAATGTGGTTTTGAGTACATTGAGAGGTGCAGTTTTTAGAATGGTGTCACTTTTGGGTATTTTCTGTCATATTGACCCCCCAAACTCACTTCAAATGTGAGGTGGTCCCTAAAAAAAATGGTGTTGTAAATTTTGTTGTAAAAATGAGAAATCGCTGGTCAACTTTTAACCCTTATAACTTCCTAAAAAAAAAAAATTATGTTTCCAAAATTGTGCAGATGTAAAGTAGACATGTGGGAAATGTTATTTATTAACTATTTTGTGCAATATCACTCTCTGATTTAAGGGCATAAAAATTGAAAGTTTGAAAATTGCAAAATTTTCAAAATTTTTGCCAAATTTCGATTTTTTTAACATATAAGCGCAGTTCATATCTAAGAAATTTTACCACTATCCTGAAGTACAATATGTCATGAGAAAACAATGTCAGAATCAGCAGGATCCGTTGAAGCGTTCTAGAGTTATGGCCTCATAAAGTGACACTGGTCAGAATTGAAAAAATTGGCCTGATCACGAAGGCAAAAACAGGCTCAGGCGCGAAAGGGTTAACCTCATGAAATACCTAACTTTATAGGAGTGTACCTAGAAGAATTGTTGCTGTTTTGAAGGCAATGGGTGGTCACTCAGGGTATTTATTTGATTTAGTTTGCTCTTTTGTTCATTCATTTTGCATTTTGTTCATTGATAAAAATAAACTATTAACACTGCTATTTTTTTTAAAGCATTCTTAAGCTATTTTGACGTGTTGCAATTTTGCAACGTTTCTTTCAGCAGCCAAAACCTGCTCTCTTGGCAGTAAAAATGCTGTGTTCAAAACGCCCGACTTTTGCATCTTTGCTGCATTTTTTTGCCACTTTTTTTATGTGGATTACTTGAGTAATTTGTTTGTAACGGGCTCAATAAAGTTAGTTTTATTCCCCAAATACATAGCAAAAACACTTTGCTGTATTTTTGCACTTTGTTATTACTTTCTATGGGTGAAAAAAAATGCTGCAAGTATGGAAGAATTGTCATGCTGCAATTTTCCATAGGTTTTGCTGATACACTAAAAAAACAGGATTTTTGGGTTGCTTACCGTAAAATCTGTTTCTCGGAGCCTTCATTGGGGGACACAGAGACCTTGGGTGTATGCTGCTGCCACTAGGAGGCTGACACTATGCACAAAAAAAGGTTAGCTCCTCCTCCGCAGTGTACACCCCACCGACCGGCAGAGAATTCCTCAGTTAGTGAGAAAGCAGTAGGAGAAGTAACAGAATAGGTTGACAACATAAACAACTCAACTGTAACCATTCAACCAAAGTAAGAACAGGAGCTGTAAAACATGGGAGGGTGCTGTGTCCCCCAATGAAGGCTCCGAGAAACAGATTTTACGGTAAGCAACCCAAAAATCCTGTTTTCTCGTTCGCCTTATTGGGGGACACAGAGACCTTGGGACGTCCCAAAGCAGTCCCTGGGGTGGGAAACAAACTTCCATCAGGCCAGCGGACTCACCACCGCGGCCTGCAGAATCCGTCTACCTAGGCTGGCGTCCGCCGAAGCGTAGGTGTGGACTCTGTAGAATTTCACAAACGTGTGAACCGATGACCATGTTGCAGCTTTGCAAAGCTGCAGTGCGGAAGCTCTGTGGCGCACCGCCCAGGAGACACCCACTGCCCGAGTAGAGTGGGCCCTGATACCCGGAGGGGCTCCGCGACGCTTAACACGGTAGGCTTCCAGGATAGCCGATCTGATCCAGCGAGCAATGGTGGCCTTTGACGCCGGGTGACCTTTCCGCGCTCCATCAGGGATAATGAAAAGAGACTCTGTCTTTCGCAAGGAAGTCGTTCTAGACAGATAGACTCTTACCGCCCTAACCAGGTCCAGCTTGTTCAAGGACCGCTCTCGGGGATGAGTTGGATTCGGACAAAAGGACGGTAGCACGATATCCTCGTTGAGGTGAAACGAGGACACCACCTTCGGAAGGAACGAGGGCGGAGGCCGCAGAACTACCTTATCCTGGTGGAGAACCAGAAAGGGAGAGCGGCACGAAAGAGCTGCCAATTCCGACACGCGCCGGACGGAGGTGATGGCCACCAGAAAGGCTACCTTCCAAGAAAGGAGAGAAAGGGAAATATCCCTGAGGGGTTCAAAGGGCGGACCTTGCAGAACCTCAAAAACCAGATTAAGATCCCATGGATCCACGGGCGCCCGGTACGGCGGGACCGTGTGAGCCACGCCCTGAAGAAAGGTCTTAACCTGAGGACGGGAAGCCAACGTTTTCTGAAACAGAATGGACAGCGCCGAAACTTGACCCTTCAGGGAACTGAGGGCAAGCCCCGCATCCAATCCTGCCTGAAGAAACGCTAGGACTGAAGGGAGCGAAAAGGACATGGGCGCGACGTCATTGGTCTCACACCAAGTGAAATAGGCCTTCCAAGTACGGTAGTAATTCTTGGAAGATGATGGCTTTCTGGCTCGGATCATGGTCTGAATTACGTGGTCGGAAAATCCTGCTCGTTTCAGAACCTCGGTCTCAACAGCCACGCCGTTAAATTGAGCGACCGAGAATTGGGGTGGCAAATCGGACCCTGAGACAGCAGATCTGTTCTGTCTGGAAGCTTCCAGGGGGCGTCCGCGAGAAGGTTGACAATGTCCGCGAACCAAGACCTTCTGTGCCAATTCGGGGCGATGAGAATGACCGGAAGTCCTTCTGCCTTGATCTTCTTCAACAGCTTGGGAAGAAGAGGCAGAGGAGGGAACAGGTAGGGAAGTTCGAACTGGGACCAAGGAACGGCCAGGGCGTCGGCGCCCACTGCCAGAGGGTCCCGAGACCTGGACACGAATTGTGGGACTTTCCTGTTGAGGCGAGACGCCATGAGGTCTACATCCGGGGTTCCCCACCGAAGGCAGAGCAGATGAAACACTTCCGGATGTAGAGACCATTCTCCCGCCGCGAGACCCTCGCGGCTGAGAAAATCGGCGGCCCAGTTGTCTACGCCGGGAATGTGAACCGCGGAAATTGTCGGAACGGAAATCTCCGCCCAACGAAGAATCTTGGACACCTCGGCCAGGGCTGAGACACTCCGTGTTCCCCCTTGGCGGTTGACATATGCCACCGCTGTGGCGTTGTCTGTCTGAATCCGTACCGGCAGTCCCTTGAGGAGCCTTTCCCAGTGGACCAGAGCAAGATGGATCGCTCGAATCTCCAGAACGTTGATCGGCAGCGCTGATTCCCGATCCGACCATCGACCCTGAACGGTGTGGTTGCGGAACACAGCACCCCAACCGAGGAGACTGGCATCTGTGGTTACTATCTGCCAGTGAATGGGAAGGAAGGATCGACCCGATAGAATGAGAGGTGACGACAACCACCAGTTGATAGACCGCTTGATCCGGTAAGAAAGATGGACAGGGCGATCCAGGGACCGAGGCGACCTGTTCCACTTCGATAGAATGGCCTGCTGGAGAGGCCTGGCGTGAAATTGGGCAAAGGGAACTGCCTCTATCGCCGCCACCATCTTTCCCAGGACCCTCATGGCTGTACGGAGGGATGGGAATCGCGAGGTCTGCAGCGATCGTACTTCCTGCTGCAGAGAGAGAATCTTTTCTTGTGGGAGAAAGACCCTTGACCGACGAGTGTCGAACAGAAGACCTAGAAAGACCAGGCGTTGGGTAGGAACCAGACAGGACTTTTTCCTGTTGACGATCCACCCGAAATTGGAAAGATTGTCCAGGACGATTGACAAACTTTGGTGAGCCTGTTGGAATGAGGGAGCCTTGATCAGAATATCGTCTAGGTACGGGAAAAGAACGAGGCCTCTGACTCTCAACAAAGCCATCAACGCAGCCATGATCTTCGTGAAGACTCTAGGAGCGGTGGCAAGACCGAAGGGCAGTGCGACAAACTGGTAGTGGTGCTGTCGAATCGCAAAGCGCAGGAACTTCTGATGTCCGGATAAAATTGGAACATGTAAATAGGCATCTTGGATGTCTATTGAGCACATGAATTCCTGCTCCTCCATGGAGGCGATGACCGAGCGAAGCGACTCCATGCGGAAGTGGCGAAGGCGGACTTTCTTGTTGAGCAGCTTGATATCCAAGATGGGTCGAACTGCGCCGTCTTTTTTCGGCACTACAAACAGGTTCGAGTAGAACCCCGTGAAGCGCTCCGATTCGGGAACGGGCACAATCACCCCGGAACTGAGGAGAGCGGCAATAGCCGTAGAGAACCCCGGGATCAAGGCTGGATCCTTTGGAGGCCGGGATTCGAAGAAACGATCCCGTGGGAGAGAGACGAACTCTATCTTGTATCCTGAGGATACGACCTCCCTGACCCAGGCGTCCTCCACGGCGGCCAGCCAAACGTCCCTGAAGGAAAGAAGTCGACCTCCCAATTGGAAAGGCCCCTCGCGTGCCCGATGATAGTCATGCTGAAGTAGACCGTCCACATCTAGATCTGGACGGTCTGCCCTGGGAGGAGTGGGGTCGCCAGGAAGGCGTGGGTCTGAAGGAAACTTTCTTTCTCTCCTGGCGAGCCTGCGGTCTCTGTTGGCTGGAGGAGTTGTCCGCCGTATTGAAACGGCGGAAAGTCCGAAAGGGTCGAAACTGACGCCTTAGAGGGGGTCTGCGAGGCTTGGACTGAGGGAGGAGTGAACTCGTGCCTCCGGTGGCGTCCTAAATAATCTGGTCCAATTGGGACCCAAAGAGGCGCACCCCCTGAAAAGGCAGGTTAGTGAGGGACTTTTTAGAAGACAAGTCCGCTTGCCATGCCTTTAGCCAAATTGTACGTCGAATTGCAACAACGTTGCTTGACGCCTGAACTGCACAGGATGCAGCATCCAAGGAAGCGGAGAGAAGATAGTCCCCAGCATGGGAGATCTGATTGGCGAGATCGGCCAAATGCTCCGGTTGCGCCTTATCTAAGATGCCCTGACGAAGGTCGTCTGCCCACGTGGCTATGGCCTTTGCTGCCCAGGATGAAGCAAAGATTGGACACACCGCCGCTGAAGCCGCTTCAAAGGCAGACTTCGCCAGGGATTCTATAATCCTGTCATTAGAATCCTTTAGGGACGCCACGCCTGAAAGCGGGAGAACCGTGTTATTGGATAGCCTGGACACGGGCGGATCGACCGAGGGAGAGGCCGACCAGTTGTCCGTGAGCTCCTTAGCAAATGGGTAGAGTATGCCGAGACGTTTTCCTCTTTGAAAGCGTCTGGTCGGATCCTCTCTTTCCTTGGTAAAAATTTTCCCAAACTCGGAATAGAAAGGAAAAACCCTGGAAGGAGTTTCTGCCCGTCTGAACGAAACCTCCTGATCTGAGGATTTCGCAGGGGAGTCAGCAATATCGAAGGTATGATGGATCGCAGCAATGAGGTCCTGCACTGTGACCTTCATGCTTGCATCCTGGTCTGAATCCAGCTCTAAAATCCCCTCAGATGACCTGTCCGAAAGCGCTTCCCCTGACTCGGGAGAGGAGGCCCGAGAGGGAGGCTGGTGAGAAGGGCTATGCGGTGAGATGGGACTAGGAGAGGATTCCGGCTGGGAATCTTGCCTGGGTCTTTTGCGACTACCGCTGGCTGATTCAGATGGAACAATTTGGGACCTGCTTGGCCCTGCCGAAGTGTCCAGGGGCAACTTATCAAGAACGGCCACCAGGGACTGAGACACCTTGGTGAGGTCTGCCACTGATTGAGATAGCGAGGAGGCCCAGCCCGGCATGGGGGGCTCACTCACCACTGGGGCTATGGATGGCTCCTGAGCGGCGTCAGGCTGGATTGGATTGCTACAATCCAGGCAGAGGGGAGTGGACTGGCCTGAGGGAAGTTTGCGATTGCACGAAGAACATGCAAAGTACTTGACTAAAGTGCAGGGGGGGGCGGTAGAGCGGGTACGATCAGACTTAGAGTTAGACATAGTGAAAAGCTGAGGTAATGCCGGAAGGTTGGGGGACCGAGGGCGGAGAAGGGTCAGTCTGCAGTGCAGAGCTACTCACGGTCCGGTGTCCCCAGAAGCGACGCTCTGCGACCTGTCAGTGGATGCAGGTCAGAGCGAAATCCGGCCGACAGACCTCCTGAAAAAAACCAGCTGGAGAAGATGCTAGGAGCTGGTGCCCGGCTAACAGGCTGGGAAAATGGCGCCTTCCTGAGAAAAAGCGCGCGTTCAGGAGAGGAGGGAGGGCGGAGCACCACGCAGGGTTAACAATTCACCGCCCTCTAGCCAATAACAGGCTGGGCAGGTGAAGGACAGGCGGTGGGAGGGCCTGGGAAGAGCGGGAGAGAAGCCCGCTTAGAAGAAAGGGGCGGGGGGGCGTGGCCGCGATGCAGCGGTAGGCCCGAACTGAAGCCGGGGCCTAAATTAGTTGCGGCAGCCGCCTGTCAGCAGGGGGTCGGCGCGGAGGTCCGAAAAAGTGGGACGCCGCAGTCGCAAGCCGCTCCCAATGGGAAAAAACCCTGTGCTCCCTGTCCCCAGAAGGGGGGGGAGGGAAGGGGGGGATGCCCAGCAAGATTGAGCTGCCTATAGCCTTGTGGCGACTGCGAGCGACCGCAGCGCCTACAACCGGGGTTCCCCTGTGACCATTGAAGAGGCGACCGTCGGGAATGGGCAGCCAGGTAAATAAATAAAAAAAAAAAAAAAATACCCATCCACGATCCGTTACCTGTCTGAAGAAGTCTTGCGTCTCATCCAACCGACAGGCTCTGGTAGACGAGTGGGAGGGAGACTGGCGACAAGGACCCCTGGAGTCGCTGGCACGTCTTGGTGTCGGCGTCCGTCTGGCTGGTCCTGCCGCGGAGAACTGCAAGGATACGGGGTGGCAGTACACGCCGTACTTGCAGACTCCATATGGGAGTACAGATGTGACTTTTCACTCTGTATCCCTCCGTAGAACATGAAAAGGAACGACGCACGACGAGGTAGATATGGGTCTAATAAAAGACCCGTGTCCACCTCCTACTGACACTAAGCTAAACTGAGGAATTCTCTGCCGGTCGGTGGGGTGTACACTGCGGAGGAGGAGCTAACCTATTTTGTGCATAGTGTCAGCCTCCTAGTGGCAGCAGCATACACCCAAGGTCTCTGTGTCCCCCAATAAGGCGAACGAGAAAGCAGCTTTTTATGCATTGTTTGTATAAAAAAAAAAACACTGCAAAAAAATGCACTGAACTTTTGTTAAAGAAAACAACATTACTCAATATCATCTTGGTAGTTTGGGATGACACATTGAAAGGGCTTCTATGTTTCTGGGAACTCCGCTAAGTGCCTATTTAACCCCTTAACAACCAGAGGTATTTTTGGCTTTGCATTTTCATTTTTTCCTCCCCTTCTTCCCAAAGCCATAACTTTTTAATTTTTTGGTCAAAATGGCCATTTGAGGGCTTGTTTTTTGCGGGATGAGTTGTACTTTTGAACGACACCATTGGTTTTACCATATCGTGTACTCAAAATAGGGAAAAAAATTCCATGTGTGGTGAAATTGAAAAAAAGAGCAATCCTACACGTTTTTTGTTTGTTTGTTTTTTTCACCATGTTCACTAAATGCTAATATTGACCTGCCATTATGATTCTCCAGGTTATTACGAGGTCATAGATACCAAACATGTCTAAGTTCTTTTTTATCTAAGTGGTGAAAAAAAATTCCAAACTTTGTTTAACAAAAAAAAAAAAATTGTGCCATTTTCCCATACCCGTAGCGTCTCCATTTTTCATGATCTCTGGTTAGGTGATGGCTTATTTTTTGCGGGCCGAGCTGACGTTTTTAATGATAACATTTTGGTGCAGATACGTTCTTTTGATCGCCCGTTATTGCATTTTAATGCAATGTCACGGTGATCAAAAACAACGTAATTTTTTACCTTTTTTTCTCGCTACGCCATTTAGTGATCAAGTTAGGCTAGTTTCACACTAGCGCTTTTGAGCGCAGCGACGGCCTGCGCACGGCCGCCGCTAAGCCCCGCCCCCTGCCGCGCCTCCACCGGTAGCTCCGCCTACCGGCCCATGACGCTGCATGCGTCCCCTATCTTTATCACTGGGGGTGCAGGCCGTGCGCAATATGCGTTTGGCGGTGCATGCGCCTTTTTGACGGTGCGCCGAGCGCAACCAAACTGCAGCAGGTTGCGTTTGGCGCAGGTCGGCGCACCGTCAAAAGGATGCATGCGCCGCCAAACGCATATTGCGCACGGCCTGCGCCCCCAGTGATAAAGATAGGGGACGCAGGACGCATGCAGCGTCATGCTCCGGTAGGCGGAGCTACCGGCAGAGGCGCGGCAGGGGGAGGGGCTTAGCGGCGGCCATGCGCAGGCCGTTGCTGCGCTCAAAAGCGCTAGTGTGAAACTAGCCTTAACCCATTTTTTATTGATAGACTGGGCAATACTGAATGCAATGATAACAAAATATGAGTATGTTTGTTTTTTTATTGTTTTATTTTGAATTGGGCGAAAGGGGGGTGATTTGAACTCTTACTTTTTTTTATATTTACTTTTGGCATGCTTCAATAGTCTCCATGGGAGACGAAGCTGCCATAACCTGATCAGCTTTGCTATATATAGGCGATGATCAGCTCACCTCTATGTAGCAGATTTGCTGACTTGCTATGAGCGCCGACCACCAGGTAGCAAGGCGGCAGTGACAACCATAGAGATCTCTAGGAGACCTCTGGTTGTCATGTCAACCTATCGGTGACCCGCGATCACGTGACGGGGTCACCGATGGGTGGAATTCTGTCCCAATGGCCAGAAGCGCGCCTTAAATTATGCTGTCCAGAGTTTGACAGAGGCATTTAACGGGTTAATAGCCGCGGGTGGATCGTGATTCCACCCGCATCTGTTAGAGGCACATGTCAGCTGTTCACAACAGCTGACATGTGCCGGGAAAGATGTCGGCTCACCGCCGGAGCCCATATCAAAGGGAGGGAGTCCGACATCGGCATAAATGTATGCCCGATGTCGGAAAGGGGTTAACATCTATATATTCTTGAAGTTTATTTGGAATTGACCTATATAAGAAATTACACAATATTCAACTTTCTTAATGGCTCTCATTCTGATGTATCATTTGTTTCTAGCTGAAAGAAACTAGATAGTATCTATCAGAAGGAGGAGATCGAGCTGTTCAATTACTTAACGAGGAATGCAAAAAATGCCATAAATACAGTTATCTGTCAGCTGCAGGTCATAAGAGGAGGTCAGGGCTGGTTTGAATACTTTTCAGTTAAAATTTTTCACTTTTGCTAGAATTTATCTAAATAATGTATTTTTTGCCCAGTAGAAGTCAGTGGAGTTCAGCAGAAAATCTAAGGCTATGTGCACACGTTGTGGATTTGTTGCAAATCCGCAGCGGATTTTCTGCACGGAATTGCACCAAATCCGTACATGATTGCTGCTCAAGCTAGGCTAATCAATGGGAATCCAGAATTGGTGTGCACATGCTGCAGAAAATACCTTCCTGATTCACAGCGTTTTATTTTTCGCAGCATGTCAATTCTTTTTGTGGATCTGCAGTGTTTTTCCCCCATTGACGTTCATTGTGGAACTCAAATTCGCAGAAATCCGCAGGTGTAGAAATGCGGATTTCATGCGGTTTTGGTGGAAAAACGCAGTGGATTTTAAAAATTCAAATATATCAGAAGGAAGAAGAGTGTGTGGGCAGAGAATCAAAAATAGAGCCAATCTTGACTGAAACACACCAACAATGGAGGGAGGACTTGAAAAAGACAATTTTTTATTTTTTTTTACAGTAGTACATCTTTATTGAGCTAACAAATCCGCAGAGAAAGCGACATCCAAATCAGCTTGTAAATCCGCATCAAACCACATTAAAAACATGCGGAATTTACACTGCGTTTTCTGCCAAGAGATGCAGAATCCGAGCAGAAAATTCCACAGGCAAATCCTCAACATGCCCACATAGCCTAATTATAGGAACCAATGACTTTTTCTGCAATTACAGACTAAAAATTAATTACATTTAATGGTGAGATTTTAACCAAATCAATTAATTTTTATTCTGTATTTTTAATTTCTTATATTTAACCCTGGGTCTCCAGTTACTAAAAAAAGATGGCCGAAAAAATGGGCCCCTAAAATATAATTTTATTAGAAAGGTTAAAACACATGAACTCAAGTGTTGATGTTAAGTGGTTTAAATGTCAGTACTGATGGCAAATTTCATAAAATGGGTCAACAGAGAGGGGACAATAAACCACTCTATGTATAGACTGCTGCGCTCTAGAATACCTTACAAATACCCTGCCAGTGGAGGTTTCTACAGTATGGCGCCCCCATTCGATGGTGGCTGCCCCTTGGAGACCCTAGTATGCCCTTAACATAAAGTGTAGAGCACGTAATATCCCATTAGTTACTGTGGTTATGTTATGGTAGTGCAGGTAAAGTTAAAAGGAATAATCAAAAAGGGCAAAAAAACAATATTCCTAATATTGCCATGTTGTTAGGGCTAGCGGAACGCACCAAGTAAAAAGAGATGGACTCAAGGTGCATTCGCAGCCCAGGGTCCACCGTGCAGAGATGTTACCTGTTGCTCTGTAATGGCGGAGGGTATACGGCAACTAATAAATGAGCACACGCGGGTTAATGTCACCCGGTGTGTACTGGAGCGAGTTCTGTTGCTTCACAGAACCGCGTAGCCACACAGTGTAAACAGCGGAGCCCGTTAAGCTCACAGGGCTCGGCCGGATGAGCACTAGCATGCAGACACAGGACTCTGCCCCAAAGACACGGGGTTAGAGTCTTTCTAGTCCACTAGCGCTCTGCGCCGCAGCCCTGCAAGATAGAAACTGAAATAGTAATGCACCTAGTGCGCACTGCACCGCTCTGGTGGATGCCACTAACCACCCTCACTAGGGTAAGGAAAGCGCTAGACTTGCGCACGGTGCTGCGCTGCCGGATGCAGTCACTTACAGTAGGTGCCTTGTGCTGAATGGCACAATATGGTGCTAAGAGAGGTGCTGTGAATTGGAAGCACTGTGGCACTAAACTTAGCCACTACAAGGCGCTGACTCTGACTCTAATAGCCCTATAACATACGTATCCAAGGAAGGGGAGTCATAATAAGTCACCAGATACGTGCATCCATCATCATTCACACAAAATACAGTGAGAGTCTATACTAGCGCATGGCCGAGCGGCCCTGCAAACCTTTTATAGCAGCATCCTTCCGGGCCCTTCCTGATGGTCCAATCCCAGCTGCTTGAGGACCTAAGCATTTGACCTCCGACCTCCAGTGAGAGGTCGTCCCTCGGGCATGCTCAGTAGGCTGCAAAAGGGACTTAGACTCTGGAGCTGCTGGCTGCTGGATAGTGCAGATTGCTAAAGCTGAACCAGAGGTGGCCGCAGCAACCAACCTGACAGCACTTGCCTGAGAAAGACACTGGGATCGACGCCTTTGATGAGCAGCCTCCTCTGCTGCCGGAACAGAATGGGAGACCGCAGAAGGCAAGGCTCGGGATTCCACCTGTGCAGAGGCAGGAACCCGACGCCTAACACATGTGGCCATTGGAATAAACCTATTGATATATGAAACCAGGATCATGGATTTGACCTACACTATGGGTTTGGCTGAGCATCTCAGATTATTAGGGCAGCACAGTTGCTCAGTGGTCAGCACTGTTGCTTTGCAGCCGTGGGGTCCTGGGTTCAAATCCAACCAAGGACAACAATGGAAAGGAGTGTGTATGTTCTCCCTGTGTTTGCATGGGTTTACTCCGGGGACTTCAGTTTCCTCCCACACTCCAAAGACATACTGATAGGGAATTTAGATTGTGAGCCCCAGTGGGGGACAGGGATGATAATGTATTGTAGGGGTTGTACTCACTCGGGTGCGACAGGTGAAAAACAGGAGGGGCACATTCCTTTAAAAGTTCATGTGGGTTTATTGCTTCATAAACCCTGAAGCACAAACAAAAGGTAATCAGCCTTTAAATCAAGCAAAACAAAGCATAAATATCCAAATCTCAGCTCTACCAGACCTGTGGGCACACAGGCTGGGGTAATGTCCAGCACTCAGGCCTTCTCCCTCCCAACACATGGACCATGTGCCAAACAAAAGCCTCCTTTATATAGGCTGTAACCACATCCAGAGGTGAGGTATTTGGGTAGCCAGACCAGCCCATCTCTCATATCTACCCGGACTCAGGTGCACCAAATGAACCTCTTAAAGATTTTTCTTTAGTGCACGTAAGCTTTAAGTGCACTAAAGAAAAATACTTTGTGTCACAGCCATCTCTGTGACACTTACCTCACATCGACTACGTGGACATTAGCCTCCTTACATTATGTATAGCACTGTGGAATGATAGCACTATATAAGCAAAGCATAATAAATAAATAAATTATACTATATGGGGGTTGTATTATACTATAGGGAACTGCATCATACTTTATAGTGCTGCATTATACTATATGGGGGCTGCATTATACTCTATGGGGCAGCATTATACTATATGGGGGCAGAATTATACTATATAGGGACTACATTATACTATATGGGGCTACATTTTACCATATTCCATATAGGGGCTGCATTATACTATATGAGGCTGCATTATTTCGTATGGGGGCTGCATTATACCTTATGAGGGCTGCATTATATTCTATCAACGACTATGGGGCTGCATTATACTCTATTGATGATTATAGTGTGTGTATTATACTTTGAGGACTATGGGGTACATTATACTGTATGGAAGATTATAGGGAATGCATTATACTATGTGAAGGACTATGGGGAGTGCATTGTACTATATGGAGGACTATGAGAGGTGCATTATGCTATAAGGAGGACTATAGGGGGTGCATTATACAATATTGAGGACTATGGGGTGCATTATACTATATGGAGTACTATGGGGAGTTTATTATACTATATCGAGGACTATGGGGCACATTATACTATGTGAAGGACAAAGGAACACATTATACTATATGGAGTACTATGGGGTGCATTATACTGTATGGAGGACTATGGGGTGCATTATACAATATGGAGGACTATGGGGTGCATTATACTTTGGGCAGGACTATGGGGTGCATCATACTAAAAAATCAAAATGCTGCCTATTCATTGAGTGACTGGATTGTTTATACTGCTGTCTGATTTTTACACACCGGTGTCCTTTGAAAAGCTGGCAAATTCATGTCCGGCTACTGTAAAGTTACACTGACAGCCCACAAAACACTAGATGTATACACATATATACACATTTTCCCAGGCTCAAAAGTTCATCTCAGTTCAGGCTGTGAGGGAGCGCAGAGTCAGTGACGTCACCACTAGTCACGGAGTCTGTGCTGGCAGCTCCTCATTCATTCACCAGTAGCTTGCAGCCGGGACGGTCACATCTTGGCACCGTCCTGGTTGCAAACTGTATATCCCCCAGATATGGATTATGGCGTGGGACCGAATGCCAGACAGGTATGGTATATTGTTTTTTTAAATTTTTTCTTTGTTACAGGAGATCGAGAGCGTCGTTTGGATTAGCAGAACAATAAAGATGGCAAACTGAGTTAATTGTTTTATTTCATTAAAAGACTTTATTCTGGCTGTGTGTTTTTTAACAACTAGGATTAGTAATGGATAGGTGTCTTATTGACACCTCTCCATTACTAAGTCGGGCTTGATGTCACCTTACAATAGAAAGGTGGCATCAACCCCCAACTATTACCCCATATGCCACCGCTACAGGGCAGTGGGAAGAGAGAGGCTTAAGGTACTGTCACACTAAGGCCACGTTCACACGCTGCGGATTCCGCTGCGGATTAATCCGCACGGATTTTGCAAAAACCGCAGATAATCCGCAGGTCCAAAGACCTGCGGATTATCTGCGGTTTTGCCTGCGGTTTGGTCCTGCGGATTCACTATCTCCACAATGGTGGAGATAGGAACCCGCAGCGGTTTCCGCAGAAAGAATTGACATGCAATTCTTTCTGCGGATTCAAAACCGCAGCAAATCCGCGCGGTTTTTTCCGCAGCGTCGGAACAGCGGTTTTTTTTTCCCATTCAAATGAATGGTACTGTACACCGCAGCTAAAACTGCTGCGTGTCCGCAGCGGCCAAAACCGCTGCGGAAACGCAGCGGAATCCGCAGCGTGTGCACACAGCCTTAGCGATATCGCTAGCAATATCGCTATAACTTGTGACGTTATAGCGATATTGCTAGCAACATCGCTGTGTCTGATACTTACCTACGACCCGCTCCCCCGCTGGTTATCGCTGATTGCACGAGAACGTCCTGGACCGCTTCTCGTCGTCAGCTTCCTGTGGAGAGACGAACGACGAGCGTGGAGTCGGGCGGGAGGACGTCAGGATCGCCTAGTGTGACAGGTAAGTAGCGACCCCCGTCCCCAGCGATGTCGCTGGTGAGATCTGCCTGTGTGGCAGCTCATTAGCGACCACTTAGCGATGTACCAGCGATCCTGACCGCGTCATATCGCTGGTACATCGCTAAGTGTGACAGTACCTTAAGTGCCAGAATTGGTGCATCTTAGCGATGCGCCATTTCTGGGGCGGCTGGGGGCAGATGTTTGTAGCGGGGGGTAATAACCATGGTCCCTTCCTAGGCTATTAATATCTGCCCCCAGTCGATGGCTTTCGCTCTCTGGCGCAGAAAATTGCGAGGTAGCCCACGCCATTTTTTCCCCCGAAAATAATCTTTTATTAAATACATACATGTCCCCTAATTTGCACACACACTATAGTAACTGTATTGCTCACATACATCTATATATCTAACTGTTCTGCATGGGTTTACAGTATTTAAACCATGCCTTCTCTCCTGTTGGCTTCTGCATTGATTTTACAGAAGCCGATAAATGAACTAATGGCTATTCATCTATCTCTCTATGAAGTATAAAGATATATACAGTATATATATATGTGTGTGTGTGTGTCACTGACATACAGTGCCTTGCGAAAGTATTCACCCCCCTGGAACATTTCAACCTTTTCCCACATATCATGCTTCAAACATAAAGATACTAAATGTAATTTTTTGGTGAAGAATCAACAACAAGTGAAACACAGTTGTGAAGTTGAACGAAATTTATTGGTTATTTTAAATTTTTGTGGAAAGTCAAAAACTGAAAAGTGGGGCCTGCAATATTATTCAGCCCCTTTAACGTAATATTTTGTTGCACCACCTTTTCCTGTGATTACAGCTGCAAGTCGCTTGGGGTATGTCTCTATCAGTTTTGTACATCGAGAGACTGAAATTCTTGCCCATTCTTCCTTGGCAAACAGCTCGAGCTCAGTGAGGTTTGATGGAGATCGTTTGTGAACAGCAGTTTTCAGCTCTTTCCACAGATACTCGATTGGATTCGGGTCTGGACTTTAACTTGGCCATTCTAACACCTGGATACATTTATTTGTGAACCATTCCATTGTAGATTTTACTTTATGTTTGGGATCATTGTCTTGTTGGAAGACAAATCTCCGTCCCAGTCTCAGGTCTTTTGCAGACTCCAACAGGTTTTCTTCAACAATGGTCCTGTATTTGGCTCCAACCATCTTCCCATCAATCTTAACCATCTTCCCTGTCCCTGCTGAAGAAAAGCAGCCCCAAACCATGATTCTGCCACCATCATGTTTGACAGTGGGAATGGTGTGTTTATGGTGATAAGTTGTGTTGCCTTTACGCGAAACATATCGTTTAGCATTGGTGATTTTGGTTTCATCTGACCAGAGCACCTTCTTCTACATGTTTGGTGTGTCTCCCAGGTGGCTTGTTGCAAACTTTAAACAACACATTTTATGGATATCTTTGAGAAATGGCTTTCTTGCCACTCTTCCATAGAGGCCAGAATTGTGCAGTGTACGATTGATTGTTGTCCTATGGACAGACTGTCCCACCTCAGCTGTAGATCTTTGCAGTTCATCCAGAGTGATCATGGGCCTCTTGGCTGCATCTCTGATCAGTCTTTTCCTTGTTTGAGATGAAAGTTTAGAGGGACGGCCAGATCTTGGTAAATTGGCAGTGGTATGATACTCCTTCCATTTCAATATAATCACTTGCACAGTGCTCCTTGGGATGTTTAAAGTTTTGGAAATCATTTTGTATCCAAATCCGGCTTTAAACTTCTCCACAACAGTATCACGGACCTGCCTGTTGTGTTCCTTGGTCTTCATGATGCTCTCTGTGCTTCAAACAGAACCCTGAGACTATCACAGAGCAGGTGCATTTGTACGGAGACTTGATTACACACAGGTGGATTATATTTATCATCATTAGTCATTTAGGACAACATTGGATCATTCAGAGATCCACAATGAACTTCTGGAGTGAGTTTGCTGTACTGAAAGTAAAGTGGCCGAATAATATTGCACGCCCCCCTTTTCAGTTTTTGACTTTCCACAAAAATTTAAAATAACCAATAAATTTCGTTCAACTTCACAATTGTGTCCCACTTGTTGTTGAGTCTTCACCAAAAATTTACATTTGGTATCTTTATGTTTGAAGCATGATATGTGGGAAAAGGTTGAAGAGTTCCAGGGGGCCGAATACTTTCGTAAGGCACTGTATATATATATATATATAGATATACTGTGTATATCTATATATATATATATATATACCTATTCTATGTGTATATTTGTAATCTATTCTAACCTATACTATTCTATACTGTACACAGCAGATCATTTGCCGGCTTTTAATCTATCTATCTAATATGTTTTTAAGATTATTTGGTTTTAACCCCTTCACTACCAAGGGTGGTTTGCACGTTAACTCCCGGGCCAATTTTTACAATTCTGACCACTGTCCCTTTATGAGGTCATAACTCTGAAACGCTTCCATGGATCCCAGTGATTCTGACACTGTTTTCTCATGACATATTGTACTTCACGTTAGTGGTAAAATTGCATTCAAATAACTTGCGTTTATTTGTGAAAAAAACGGAAATTTGGCGAAAATTTTGAAAATGTCGCAATTTTCCAACTTTGAATTTTTATGCCCTTAAATCACAGTGATACGGCACACAAAAATCTTAATAAATAACATTTCCCACATGTTTACTTTACATCAGCACAATTTTGGAACCAAAATTTTTTTTTGTTAGGAAGTTATAAGGGTTAAAAATTGACCAGCGATTTCTCATTTTTGCAGCACCATTTTATTTTTAGGACCACATCACATTTGAAGCCACTTTAAGGGGTCTATATGATAGAAAATACCCAAAAGTGACACCATTCTAAAAACTGCACCCCTTAAGGTGCTTAAAACCACATTCAAGAAGTTTATTAACCCTTTAGGTGCGTCACAGGAATTTTTTGAATATTTTAAAAAAAAAATGAACATTTAACTTTTTTTCACAAAAAAAATACTTCAGCTTCAATTTTTTTTATTTTACCAAGGGTAACAGGAGAAATTGGACTGAAAAAGTTATTGTGCAATTTGTCCTGAGCACGCTGATACCTGATATGTGGGGGGGAACCACTGTTTCCGTGCATGGCAGAGCTCAGAATGGAAGGAGCGCCGTTTGACTTTTTCAATGCAAAATTGGCTGGAATTCAGATTGGATGCCATGTCGCGTTTGGAGAGCCCCTGATGTACCTAAACAGTGGAAACCCCCCCCAAGTGACCCCATTTTGGAAACTAGACCCCCCAAGGAACTTATCTAGATATGTGGTGAGAACTTTGAACCCACAAGGGCTTCACAGAAGTTTATAACATACAGCCGTACAATTAAAAAATCATATTTTTTCCACAAAAATGATCTTTTCACCCTCAATTTTTATTTTTCCAAGGGTAACAGGACCCTAAAAGATATTGTGCAATTTATCCTGAGTACGCTGATACCCCACATGTGGGGGCAAACCACTATTTGGGCGCATGGCAGAGCTCGGAAGGGAAGCAGCGCCATTTGACGTTTTTGGCTGGAATTGAGATCGGACACCATGTCGCGTTTGGAAAGCCCCTGATGTACCAAAACAGTAGAAACCCACCACAAATGACACCATTTTGGAAACTAGACCCCCCAAGGAACTTATCTAGATGTGTAGTGAGCACTTTTAACCCCCCAGTGCTTCACAGAAGTTTATAACGCCCGGGCGTGAAAATAAAAAAATCGTATTTTTTCCACAAACATCATCTTTTAGTCCCCATTTTTTTTATTTTCCCAAGGGTAACAGGAGAAATTGGACCCCAAAAGTTGTCCAATTTGTCGTGAGTACGCTGATACCTCATATGTGGGAGAAAACTACTGTATGGGGACACGTCGGGGGCTCGGAAGGGAAGTAGTGACGTTTTGGAATGCAGACTTTGATGGCATGGTCTGCGGGTGTCATGTTGCTTTTGGAGAGCCCCTAATGTACCTAAACTATTGAAACTCCCCACAAATGACCCCATTTTGGAAACTAGACCCCCTAATGAACTTATCTAGATGTGTGGTGAGCACTTTGAACCCCCCAGTGCTTCACAGAAGTTTATAACGACCGGGCGTGAAAATAAAAATATCGTATTTTTTCAACAAACATCACCTTTTAGTCCCCATTTTTTATTTTCCCAAGGGTAACAGGAGAAATTGGACCCCAAAAGTTGTTGTCCAATTTGTCCTGAGTACGCTGATACCTCATATGTGGGAGAAAACTACTGTATGGGCACACGTCGGGGCTCGGAAGGGAAGTAGTGACGTTTTGGAATGCAGACTTTGATGGATTGGTCTGCGGGTGTCATGTGCGTTTGGAGAGCCCCTGATGTACCTAAACTATTGAAACTCCCAACAAGTGACCCCATTTTGGAAACTAGACCCCCCACGGAACTTATCTAGATGTGTAGTGAGCACTTTGAACCCCCAAGTGCTTCACAGAAGTTTATAACGCCTGGGCGTGAAAAGAAAAAAATCATTTTTTTCCGCAAAAATGATATTTTTGCCCCCAATTTTTTATTTTCCTAACAGTAACAGGAGAAACTGGACCCCAAAAGTTGTTTTGTAATTTGTCCTGAGTAGGCTGATACCCCATATGTGGGGGTAAAACACTGTTTGGGCGCATGACAGAGCTTTGAAGGGAAGGAGCACCATTTGACTTTTTCAATGCAGAATTGGCTGGAATTGAGATCAGACGCCATGTTGCATTTGGAGAGCCCCTGATGTGCCCAAACAGTGGAAACTTCCAATTCTAACTCCAACCCGAACCCCAACACACCCCTAACCCTAATCTAATATCATGTCCTCACTATATCTGAAACTGAACCTGTCAAAGACTGAACTCCTTGTGTTTCCTCCCGCTACTAATGTACCTACACCCGACATTGCCATTTCCGTCTGTGGTTCCACTATTACTCCCCAGCAACATGCCCGCTGTCTTGGGGTCATACTTGATTCCGAGCTTTCCTTTGCCCCCCACATTCGATCACTGGCTCGCTCTTGTCATCTGCACCTCAAAAACATTTCTAGAATTCGACCTTTTCTTACTTTTGACTCTGCAAAAACTCTTACTGTTTCTCTTATTCATTCTCGTCTCGACTATTGTAACTCTCTTCTAATCGGTCTCCCTCTTACAAAACTCCCCTCTCCAATCTGTCTTGAATGCTGCAGCCAGGATCATATTCCTCACCAATCGTTACACCGATGCCTCTACCTTGTGCCAGTCATTACACTGGCTACCCATCCACTCCAGAATTCAGTATAAACTTATTACCCTCACCCACAAAGCCCTCCATGGCTCAGCACCACCCTACATCTCCTCCCTTGTTTCAGTATACCACCCTACCCGCGCCCTCCGTTCTGCTGATGACCTGAGGTTAGTATCCTCAATAGTCAGAACCTCCCACTCCCGTCTCCAAGACTTTACACGTGCCGCGCCAATTCTTTGGAATGCACTTCACAGGTCAATACGATTAGTCCCCAATCCCCACAATTTTAAGCGTGTCCTGAAAACGCATTTATTCAGACTGGCCTATCGCCTCAACACATTAACCTAACCTATCCCTGTGTGGCAGAGCCAAAAGTTTTACCATAACCAGGTTCCCAGCATCATGTTCCCACATGCTTTATGCATCCATTAGCCCTCTGTGTCTGTACTGTTACACACTTAACATTATGGCTGGTCCATACAATCAGGGCAACTGTTACCACCCACCTTTCGTGTCTACCTCTTTCCTCATAGACTGTAAGCTTGCGAGCAGGGCCCTCACTCCTCTTGGTATTTGTTATAATCTACTGTATGTGATTATTGTTATGCTGTAATGTCTATTGTCTGTACAAATCCCCTCTGAAATGTAAAGTGCTGCGGAATATGTCGGCGCTATAAAAATAAAATTTATTATTATTATTATTATTAATCTGAGCCCTAACCCTAGCCCTAACCCTAGCCCTAACCCTAATGGGAAAATGGAAATAAATACATTTTCTTTTAGTTTTATTATTTTTCCCTAACTAAGGGGGTGATAACGGGAGGTTTGATTTACTATTTATGGCGGTTTTTATGTTTGGCGGCTGTCAGACGCTAAAAGACGCTTTTTATTGTAAAAATAGTTTTTGCATCACCACATATTGAGAGCTATAATTTTTCCGTATTTTGACCCACCGAGTCATGTGAGGTCTTATTTTTTTGCGGGACGAGTTGACGTTTTCATTGGTACCATTTTCGGGCACGTGACATTTTTTGATCGCTTTTTATTCCGATTTTTGGGACGCAGAATGAACAAAAACCAGCGTTTCATGAATTTCTTTTGGGGGGTGCGTTTACACCGTTCCGCGTGCGGTAAAATTGATAAAGCGGCTTTATTCTTCGGGTCAGTACGGTTACAGCGATATCTCATTTACGTCGTTTTTTATGTTTTGTCGGTTTTTTGCAATGAAAACAATTTTATATAAAAAATAATTATTTTTGCATCGCTTTATTCTGCGAGCTATAACTTTTTTATTTTTTTGCGGATGATGCTATATGGCGGCTCGTTTTTTGCGGGACAAGATGACGTTTTCAGCGGTACCATGGATATTTATATGCGTCTTTTTGATCGCGCGTTATTGCACTTTTTGTTTGGTGGTATGATAATAAATCATTATTTTTTGCTTCGTTTTTTATTTTTTAAGGGGTTCTGCTCTGCGGTTTTGTCCTGCGGTTTTTCATCTCCTCAATAGAGGAGATGGCAAACCGCAGGAGAATCCGCAGAAAGAATTGACATGTCAATTCTTTCTGCGGATTGAAAACCGCAGATAATCCGCGCGGAAAATTCCGCACCGTCTGCACTGCGGTTTTTGATTCCCATAGGGAATCATGGTACTGTACACCGCAGCAGAAACTGCTGCGGGTCCGCAGCAGCCAAAACTGCTGCGGAACCGCAGCAAAATCCGCAGCGTGTGCACACAGCCTTAGGGTTAGGGCTAGGGTTAGGGCTAGGGTTAGGGCTCAGATTAGGGTTAGGGGTGTGTTGGGGTTAGGGTTGGAGTTATAATTGGGGGTTTCCACTGTTTGGGCACATCAGGGGCTCTCCAAATGCAACATGGCGTCTGATCTCAATTCCAGCCAATTCTGAGTTGAAAAAGTCAAATGGTGCTCCTTCCCTTCCAAGCTCTGCCATGCGCCCAAACAGTGTTTTACCCCCATATGTAGGGTATCAGCCTACTCAGGACAAATTGCAAAACAATTTTTGGGGTCCAATTTCTCCTGTTACCCTTAGGAAAATAAAAAATTGGGGGCAAAAATATCATTTTTGTGGAAAAAAATGATTTTTTTATTTTCACGTCCGAGTGTTATAAACTTCTGTGAAGCACTTGGGGGTTCAAAGTGCTCACCACACATCTAGATAAGTTCCGTGGGGGGTCTAGTGTCCAAAATGGGGTCACTTGTGGGGAGTTTCAATAGTTTAGGTACATCAGGGGCTCTCCAAACGCACATGACACCCGCAGACCATTCCATCAAAGTCTGCATTCCAAAACGTCACTGCTTCCCTTCCGAGCCCCGACGTGTGTCCATACAGTAGTTTTCTCCCACATATGGGGTGTCAGCGTACTCAGGCCAAATTGGACAACAACTTTTGGGGGTCCAATTTCTCCTGTTACCCTTGGGAAAATGAAAAAATTGGGGACTAATTGATCATATTTCTGGAAAAAATACGATTTTTTTATTTTCATGCCCTGGCATTATAAACTTCAGTGAAGCCCTTGGGGGTTCAAAGTGCTCACCTCACATCTAGATAAGTTCCTTAGTGGGTCTAGTTTTCAAAATGGTGTCATTTGTGGGGGGTTTCCACTGTTTAGGTACATTAGGGGCTCTCCAAAGGCAACATGACACCCGCAGACCATTCCATCAAAGTCTGCATTCCAAAACGTCACTACTTCCCTTCCGAGCCCCGACGTGTGCCCATACAGTAGTTTTCTCCCACATATGGGGTATCAGCATACTCAGGACAAATTGGACAACAACTTTTGGGGTCCAATTTCTCCTGGTACCCTTTGGAAAATAAAAAAATGGTGACTAAAAGATCATGTTTGTGGATAAAATACGAATTTTTTATTTTCACGCCCGGGCGTTATAAACTTCTGTGAAGCACTGGGGGGTTCAAAGTGCTCACCACACATCTAGATAAGTTCCTTGAGGGGGTCTAGTTTACAAAATGGTGTCATTTGTGGGGGTTTCCACTGTTTAGGTACATTAGGGGCTCTCCAAAGGCAACATGACACCCGCAGACCATTCCATCAAAGTCTGCATTCCAAAACGTCACTTGTGGGGGGTTTCCACTGTTTTGGTACATCAGGAGTTTTCCAAACGCGACATGGTGTCCGATCTCAATTCCAGCCAAAAACGTCAAATGGCGCTGCTTCCCTTCCGAGCTCTGCCATGCGCCCAAATAGTGGTTTACCCCCACATGTGGGGTATCAGCGTACTCAGAACAAATTGCACAATAACTTTTACGGTCCTGTTACCCTTGGAAAAATAAGAATTGAGGGTGAAAAGATCATTTTTTTGGAAAAAATATGATTTTTTAATTGTATGGCTTTATGTTATAAACTTCTGTGAAGCCCATGGGGGTTCAAAGTGCTCACCACACATCTAGATAAGTTCCTTAGGGGGTCTAGTTTCCAAAATGGTGTCATTTGTGGGGGATTTCCACTGTTTTGGTACATCAGGGGTTTTCCAAACGCGACATGGTGTCCGATCTCAATTCCAGCCAAAAACGTCAAATGGCGCTGCTTCCCTTCCGAGCTCTGCCATGCGCCCAAATAGTGGTTTACCCCCACATGTGGGGTATCAGCGTACTCAGGACAAATTGCACAATAACTTTTAGGGTCCTGTTACCCTTGGAAAAATAAGAATTGAGGGTGAAAAGATCATTTTTGTGGAAAAAATATGATTTTTTAATTGTATGGCTTTATGTTATAAACTTCTGTGAAGCCCATGGGGGTTCAAAGTTCTCACCACACATCTAGATAAGTTCCTTAGGGGGTCTAGTTTCCAAAATGGTGTCATTTGTGGGGGATTTCCACTGTTTTGGTACATCAGGGGTTTTCCAAACGCGACATGGTGTCCGATCTCAATTCCAGCCAAAAACGTCAAATGGCGCTGCTTCCCTTCCGAGCTCTGCCATGCGCCCAAATAGTGGTTTACCCCCACATGTGGGGTATCAGCGTACTCAGAACAAATTGCACAATAACTTTTAGGGTCCTGTTACCCTTGGAAAAATAAGAATTGAGGGTGAAAAGATCATTTTTGTGGAAAAAATATGATTTTTTAATTGTATGGCTTTATGTTATAAACTTCTGTGAAGCCCATGGGGGTTCAAAGTTCTCACCACACATCTAGATAAGTTCCTTAGGGGGTCTAGTTTCCAAAATGGTGTCATTTGTGGGGGTTTCCACTGTTTTGGTACATCAGGGGTTTTCCAAACGCGACATGGTGTCCGATCTCAATTCCAGCCTAAAACGTCAAATGGCACTGCTTCCCTTCCGAGCTCTGCCATGCGCCCCAATAGTGGTTTACCCCCACATGTGGGGTATCAGCGTACTCAGGACAAATTGCACAATAACTTTTAGGGTCCTGTTACCCTTGGGAAAATAAAAATTGGGGTGAAAAGATCATTTTTGTGGAAAAAATATGATTTTTTAATTGTACCGCTGTACGTTATAAACTTCTGTAAAGCCCTTGTGGGTTCAAAGTTCTCACCACATATCTAGATAAGTTCCTTGGGGGGTCTAGTTTCCAAAATGGGGTCACTTGTAGGGGGTTTCCACTGTTTAGGTACATCAGGGACTCTCCAAACGTGACATGGCGTCCGATCTGAATTCCAGCCAATTTTGCATTGAAAAAGTCAAACGGCGCTCCTTCCATTCTGAGCTCTGCCATGCGCCGAAACAGTCGTTCCCCCCTACAAATCAGGTATCAGCGTACTCAGGACAAATTGCACAATAACTTTTGCAGTCCAATTTCTCCTGTTACCCTTGGTAAAATAAAAAAAATTGAACCTGAAGAATTTTTTTTGTGAAAAAAAGTTAGATGTTCATTTCTTTTTAAATATTCAAAAAAATTCCTGTGACGCACCTAATGGGTTAATAAACTTCTTGAATGTGGTTTTGAGCACCTTAAGGGGTTCAGTTTTTAGAATGGTGTCAATTTTGGGTATTTTCTATCATATAGACCCCTCAAAGTGGCTTCAAATGTGATGTGGTCCTAAAAATAAAATGGTGTTGTAAAAATGAGAAATCGCTGGTCAACTTTTAACCCTTATAACTTCCTAACAAAAAAAAATTTTGGTTCCAAAATTGTGCTGATGTAAAGTAAACATGTGGGAAATGTTACTTATCAAGTTTTTTGTGTGCCGTATCTCTGTGATTTAAGGGCATAAAAATTCAAAGTTGGAAAATTGCGAAATTTTCAAAATTTTTGCCAAATTTCCATTTTTTTCACAAATAAACGCAAGTTATTTGAATGAAATTTTACCACTAACATGAAGTACAATATGTCACGAGAAAACAATGTCAGAATCACCGGGATCAATGGAAGCGTTCCAGAGTTATGACCTCATAAAGGTACAGTGGTCAGAATTGTAAAAATTGGCCCGGTCATGAACGTGCAAACCACCCTTGGGGGTGAAGGGGTTAAAGGCCCAATGGAACATGATAGCGAAGGGCCTAATTATGCATTTTGCATTGGGGGTAGTAGATTCACATTACTCCTCTGGTAATAACTGTAATGAGTGCACAGTACCTGCTATCTTACAACACGGAATTCAGTTTTTCTTGTCATCACCCACCAGGTAATAGTTAAATTTATCTATGCTCTAAATATCAGCACCACATATAGGCCGGGAACAATGGGGCCCAGACATCCCAGCAGTTTCCTATTAGGAAGCAATGTCTTAGCCAAACCCTGCTCTCCATCAGTTCCCCCTAACTGCTTGGGGACTCATTTTAAACTTGCACAATGACAGGAAGCTGCTTTTTAACCCCTGCCTGTCTGAGCTTCCTCTTCACCTGGGTCCTGCTTGCCTTCCATGAACTCAAAGGCTGAAGTGCAAGGGCAGGGAAAGGAACGGGGTCAGTAATTCTGTCTGTACACATCCAGAATGGAGAGTTTCTTTCAGCTACTGTTTTCATGTCTTTAATTTACTTGTACTATAACCCATTAAGTTCCAGCTGTGCATCTCGTGGATTCCCACTAAACAATGGCAAACAGTGTTGTTTCTTCTCGACTTCCTGTTTTCAATATTTATGTGTAATCTGAATGTCAGGAAATCTTACCTTATTTTATTTCATAGTCTCAATATACTCTTGAAACCAGAAGTTTACATACACTATATAAAAAGACACATCTGCATGATTTTCTCAATATCTGACATGAAATCAGAATAAACCTTTCCCGTCTTAGGTCAATTGGGATTACCATAATTATTAATATCTGCCAAATGCCAGAATAATGAGAATGTTTTAAGGCAAAAGTTTACATATTCTAAGATTACTAGGCCTTTAAACAATTTTGGACTGCCCATATGATGATGTCATGTGTTTAGAAGGTTTTTTGGCAACATCTGGGTTAATTAGAGACACACCTGTGGATGTATTTTAATGCACACCTGAAACACTGCCTCTTTGTGTTGCATCATGGGAAAGTCTAAAGAAATCAGCCAAGATATCAGGAAGAGAATTGTGGACTTGCACAAGTCTGTCTGATCCTTGGGTACAATTTTAAGATACATGAAGGTGCCTTGTTCATCTGTACAAACAATTAAATGCACATAAATTTCCAACTCCAAGTAACACTAGATCACACAAAAAACCTCCTTAATTATGACAAGCAAAAGGATGAGGTCCAGAGTTATTTTTTAGACAAAAAATCATTTTATTGAATAAGCAAAATATAGATATGTAGCCAGAGTATCGCTAAAAAAGCAGGTAAAAAGGAAAAAAGTTCAACCACAGTGCAATGTGACATGACACCTGAACCTATATAGATTAATCAGAACAGGGTTTCCAATCATTTACCTCAAATCCAAGGTAAAAACACATAAAGTAGCGAAAATATCAATAGAGTTTAAATAAATAATAAAAAAATATATTTATAGAATTATAAAGTGTCAGTGCTAGTGTTGAGCGATACCTTCCGATATCAGAAAATAACGGATATGATTGGATCGGACCGATACCCAAAAAGTATCGGATATCACCGATTCTGATACCGGAAACCAATGCAAGTCAATGGGACAGAAATATCGGAATTAAAATAAACCCTTTCTTTCCTTGTAGGTTAATTCTACTAACCTACATGAAGGAAAACAACTAAGAATAATGTAGAATATATTGGGGGAGGTGGAGGAGACATTAAAGGCATAGAGGTTTAGCCCAATCAAATGGAATAATTTTTTTTTTAAGACGTTCAGAGTTACAAAGATATTGACTATGTTAAGCTTTTTTATACTTTGTCAGATATGTATGTTTCACTACTTGCATGCTCTTCACCTTCTTTTTTACTTCTCCCACACTTTCTCCTTCATCCTCAGCAGCAGCATCTTTTTCATCAACTTCTTCTTCACCTTATTCATCTTCTTCTTCTTCACCTTCTTCCTATTATTCTTTTTTTTACATTCTTCATATTCTTCTTATTCAACTATTATTATTCTTCATAATCTACTTCTTCACCTTCTTCGTATTCTTCTTCTTCATCATATTCTTATTTGTGACAGGCATTCCTGTAGTTGTTATCTATAAAAGTTTGAAGATTACACCTTCCGTTCTGCCTGTCACAAAAGATTTACAACAGGATTTGTCCGCGTTCAGTTTGGCCTGCAGTAGCAGGCATTTTCCAGGGGCACAACGAGGAGGAACAGACTCACCCCAATACTCTGCTTAGTCTTCTTCTGCTTATAATTTAGATAACATCTTTTGCTCTGATTTTTAGTCTTATGCTTAATGTTCTTCTGCTTTTTGTTCTTCTGCTTTTTGTTCTTCTGCTTCTTGGTCTTCTGTCTCTTGTTGTTCTGTATCTTGGTGGTTGTCTTCATGTTCTTTGTCCTCTTGGTCATCTTCAGGGTCATCTTTTTGGTCTTCTTTGGAGTGGTCTTCAGGGTCGTCGTCTTTGGGGTCGTCATCTTCTTCGGGGTGGTCTTCAGGGTCGTCGTCTTCAGGGTCGTCTTCTTCGGGGTGGTCTTCAGGGTCGTCGTCTTCAGGGTCATCGTCAAGGAGATCCAGAATGATTACTAAAAACCATTTCAAAAAGCTTGAACTTGGAAATGTAGCAGAAGGTACAAGAAGGCTGAGGAACTGCCAAGAACCAGCTGACGGTACTGGAACCCGGATGGGTAGCAGAAGGAACAAGAGCCAATGGCACTACCGAGGAGCAGCTGATGGTACTGGAACCCGGTTACTAAGCAGGAGGTACCTGTGCTAGAAAGCACTACCAAGGACCAGCAGATGTTGCTGGAACTCGGATACCGAAAAGGAGGCACGTAAGCCAAAGGCACTGCCGAGAACCAGCTGACGGTACTGGAACCCGGATGGGTAGCAGAAGCTACAAGAGCCAATGGAACTACCGAGGACCAGCTGACGGTGCTGGAACCCGGAGGGGCAGCAGAAGGAACAAGAGCCAATGGCACTACCGAGGACCAGCTGATGGTACTGGAACCCGGTTACTAAGCAGGAGGTACCTGTGCCAGAAAGCACTACCAAGGACCAGCAGACGTTCCTGGAACTCGGATACCGAGAAGGAGGCACCTAAGCCAAAGGCACCGCCGAGAACCAGCTGACGGTACTGAAACCCGGATGGGTAGCAGAAGGTACCCATGAAAAGCAAAGTTGCAAGGCCGCGAGCCGGCCGTAGTTACCGAAACCCACAGTCCTACATGGGGTGTTTGTTCTATTGGCACTACGGAACCAGCCTTTATTGCCAGATCCCGCAGCCCACATAGGAAGCACCTAAACTGCAGGCACCATAGAGTCGGCTAACCCGACCGCAACACGACAGGACAAAGTTTTGGAGGCAAAGTGACATTGACACTACCCAGAAACAGCTGGCGTGCTGGAACCAGGCTGGGCAGGAGGGAGTACCCGTGCCAAAGACACTGCCGGGAACCAGCTGGCGGTGCTGGAACCCAGGGTCAATAGTACAAACAGAGTGGAGGCAGAGGCCTAATTGCAGCAAGTTTAAAATCTGTAGTTGTGTGAGTGTGGACAGAGCAGGAGAAATTGCCGGACAAACAACTGGGGATCTGCTGGCGTTACTGAACCCCACTAACACTGGAGCATATGTTGACTGTGCAGGCGGCACTTCTGAGCAGCAACTGGCGGTGTTGGAGCCCAGGGTCAATAGTACAAACAGAGTGGAGGCAGAGGCCTAATTGGAGCAAGTTTAAAATCTGTAGTTGTGTGAGTGTGGACAGAGCAGGAGAAATTGCCGGACACACAGCAGGGGAGCAGCTGGCGTTACTGAACCCCACTAACACAGGAGCTAGTGTTTTTCTCTGTGCAGACGGCACTTCTGAACAGCAACTGGCAGTGTTGGAGCCCAGGGTCAATCAGGGTGTAGGCTGAGGCCTAATTGGAACAAGTTTAATATCTGATGTAGTGTGAATGTGGAGGGAACAGGTGACATTGCCGGACACACAGCAGGGGAGCAGCTGGCGTTACTGAACCCCACTAACACAGGAGCTAGTGTTTTTCTCTGTGCAGACGGCACTTCTGAGCAGCACCTGGCGGTGTTGGAGCCCAGGGTCAATCAGGGTGTAGGCTGAGGCCTAATTGGAGCAAGTTTAATATCTGATGCAGTGTGAATGTGGAGGGAGCAGGAGACATTGCCAGACACACAGCAGGGGAGCAGCTGGCGTTACTGAACCCCAATAACACAGGAGCTAGTGTTTTTCTCTGTGCAGATGGCACTTCTGAGCAGCAACTGGCGGTGTTGGAGCCCAGGGTCATTCAGTTCAGGTGGTAGAAACATGAACACAACAGGAGACCTGGATACTGTTGCCAACCAATTATTTAATCTGGAAGAGGACTGGCAAATTCCGGCGAGATCCAGGCCTTGTTCATTTTCAGAAAAGTAAGCCGGTCAACGTTATCTGAGGATAGTCGGATGCGACGGTCTGTTAGTACACCACCTGCGGCACTAAAGACGCTTTCCGATAATACACTAGCAGCAGGGCAAGCCAGCACCTCCAATGCATACTGGCTAAGCTCTGGCCATGTATCCAGCTTAGAGACCCAAAACTTGAAGGGGGAAGAGCCGTCTGGGAGTACAATGAGAGAGCAAGACATGTAGTCTGTCACCATCTGACGGAAACGTTGCCTCCTGCTGACTGGAGCCGTATGTGATGGTGTAGACTTTTGTGGCGGGGGCACAAAACTTTGCCACTTTTGGGCCATACTGGTCTTGCCTTGTGCTGAGGCGCTGCTTCTGCTCCCTCTTTGTGCAGAGCTTCCTCCACTGCCTCGACGCACAGAGCTGCTTTGTAAAGCACTAGCAGCACTGCTCTCGGGTGGAATGGAGAACATGTTGGAATGCACCAGTGTGTCTTGGTACTCCCGCATTTTACGCTCCCGGTTCAACGGTGTTTTGAGGCTTTGTAAGTTGTCCCGGTAGCGAGGATCTAGGAGGGTGTACACCCAATAATCAGCCGTGTTGAGAATGTGGGCGTTGCGGCGGTCGTTTCTCAGGCACTGCAGCATGAAATCAACCATGTGCTGCAGACTCCCAACTGGTCAAGAAACGCTGTCCCCTGCTTGAGGCATCATCTCTGCCTGCTCTGCATCACCCCACCCTCGCTCTACATACTGACTACTAGAGCATTGTGTACCTCCCTCCTCTGGAGAAATGTCTTCCTCCTCCATTGACTCCTCCTCATCCTCCTCACAAAGTGTCCCCTGCCTAGGCCTTTGTGAGGAACCACGTTGCGCAGACTGTCCAGAAGCAGATGGCATTTGTGACTCCTCATCCTCCACCTCTTCCAAAACCTCCTGCCTTAGTGCTTGCAGTGTTTTTTGAAGCAGGCAGATAAGGGGGACAGTCATGCTGACTATTGCATCATCTGCACTCACCATCCGCGTGCAATCATCGAAGGCCTTCAAAATGTGGCAGATGTCCTTCATAGAGGCCCACTCAGTGTGGTGAAGTGTGAACGGCGCGCAGTGCGACTTGTTTGTGCCTCATGCAGCTGGTACTCCATTACTGCTGCCTGCTGCTCACACAACAGCTCCAACATATGTAACGTTGAATTCCACCTGGTGGGTAGGTCACATATGATGCGATGTTCCAGAATTTGGCAGGTGGTGAAGAGACAGATGGTTGCTCTTCAGTGCTCTGGACCTGAGAGAATGTGGAAGTAATTGAAGTCGATGCGTTAGCTGCCATCCATCCGACAATGGCTTCAATTTGTTCGTCCCACAGCAGTGGGGTACGGCGAGCTCCTACAAAGCTGCACATAAAGGACTGTTCCCTGGTAAAACTGAGGGATGCTGAGTCACTGGTACCCGCAGCAGGCACAGAATCCCCACGTCCTCTCCCTGCTGAAACTCCACGCCCACGACCACGTGCCTTAATCCCTGCCTTCTTCATCTTGGTAGACTGATAAAGATAGGCAGAAAAGTACTAAGGGCTTAGTGTGCTTATTCCTTAACAGCTGCTAACAGGTATAAAAAACACTAATTTTATAAAGTGTGGACTACACTTTAATATGAGCTAATGTGGCCTACACAACTGTAAAGTGGAGTGTTTGGTGAACTTTATTTACGTGTTTTTTTTCACACAAAAAAAAGGATGTGACCAAAGATGTAAAAGCGATAGTATCACAAACTTTTTGTAGCTATTACAATGCAGGAAGGCTATTACAATGCAGGAAGGTAACCTACAATGCAATAGATGAGGCTCCAAAAAATAGGCTAATACTAATCTGGCTTGGACTGCAGGGCACAAGCCAGCAGAAAGGCTCCTCTATCTACTCCTATATAGTGTTTGCAACCAATCTAGCTGGATACGGATGGAACCACACTAATAGGAGAAATTCAGGAAAAATAAGCAGCACTACAGCAAAAAAAGGACAATGTATGAGGCAGTGACGCACGCTGAGCGGACTACAACCAGAGGTGGCTGCAGAACACACTACAGCGTGAGCTGCACTCACACACATAGACCTTACAGACAGCTGTGAACAGCGCTGCAAGGCAAAAGAAAGCTTCGCACAGCGGTTGCTAATGTAGCCTGGGTAAAGCACAATATAGCAAATCGCTATCTCTAACTGTGCCTCCGAGTCAGAACAGCAGCGTCCTGTCCCTAACTGAATTCACAGCAGAGTGAACCCAAAATGGCGGCGGCGGCTTTTATAGTGCTTCATGACATCATTTCAGCAGCCAATCACAGCCATGCCATTAGTTAACATGCCTACATGCCTAACAGGATGTGCCCACACTTCTTAGGATTCCTCATTGGCTGAATCAAATCAAACTGGCTCATAGCATTATGGGAACTTCCGATTCCGGTATTCGATATGCAAAAAGTATCGGAACTCAGTATCGGAATTCCGATACCGCGAATATCGGCCGATACCCGATAGTTGCAGTATCGGAATGCTCAACACTAGTCAGTGCACAAAATAAACGCTATGCCAATATACAAACAAATGTGCCTAGTGTATATTAGTTGGACCAAGCTGCACCATATTTGATCATCTATTTCATCCAATAAAGTGACAGTGCATGAGAAATAAATAGGTTCAGATATGTAATGAGTCCAAGATCATCCTTGGCAAAATCAACTAGTTTGGGTGTTTTGGTCAGTTCATACATGTTGAGTGGCTCCCACTTTTTTCTTCACTGAACATCGGGGTTATCCTTATTATATGGATATGTGAAGACATGTGTGCGTGTGTATATATATATATATATATATATATAAGTAATTCTATTATACCACTAGCTGAATAGCTGAAGATATATTGATTATATTTATATATACAGTGCCTACAAGTAGTATTCAACCCCCTGCAGATTTAGCAGGTTTACACATTCGGAATTAACTTGGCATTGTGACATTTGGACTGTAGATCAGCCTGGAAGTGTGAAATGCACTGCAGCAAAAAAGAATGTTATTTCTTTGTTTAATTTTTTTTTAAATAGTGAAAAGTTTATTCAGAGGGTCATTTATTATTCAACCCCTCAAACCACCAGAATTCTGTTTGGTTCCCCTAAAGTATTAAGAAGTATTTCAGGCACAAAGAACAATGAGCTTCACATGTTTGGATTAATTATCTCTTTTTCCAGCCTTTTCTGACTATTTAAGACCCTCCCCAAACTTGTGAACAGCACTCATACATGGTCAACATGGGAAAGACAAAGGAGCATTCCAAGGCCATCAGAGACAAGATCGTGGAGGGTCACAAGGCTGGCAAGGGGTACAAAACCCTTTCCAAGGAGTTGGGCCTACCTGTCTCCACTGTTGGGAGCATCATCCGGAAGTGGAAGGCTTATGGAACTACTGTTAGCCTTCCACGGCATGGACCGCCTTTGAAAGTTTCCTCCCGTGCCGAGGCCAGGTTTGTCCGAAGAGTCAAGGCTAACCCAAGGACAACAAGGAAGGAGCTCCGGGAAGATCTCATGGCAGTGGGGACATTGGTTTCAGTCAATACCATAAGTAACGTACTCCACCGCAATGGTCTCCGTTCCAGACGAGCCCGTAAGGTACCTTTACTTTCAAAGCGTCACGTCAAGGCTAGTCTACAGTTTGCTCATGATCACTTGGAGGACTCTGAGACAGACTGGTTCAAGGTTCTCTGGTCTGATGAGACCTAGATCGAGATCTTTGGTGCCAACCACACACGTGACGTTTGGAGACTGGATGGCACTGCATACGACCCCAAGAATACCATCCCTACAGTCAAGCATGGTGGTGGCAGCTCCATGCTGTGGGGCTGTTTCTCATCCAAGGGGCCTGGCCATCTGGTCCGCATCCATGGGAAGATGGATAGCACGGCCTACCTGGAGATTTTGGCCAAGAACCTCCGCTCCTCCATCAAGGATCTTAGGATGGGTCGTCATTTCATCTTCCAACAAGACAACGACCCAAAGCACACAGCCAAGAAAACCAAGGCCTGGTTCAAGAGGCAAAAAATCATGGTGTTGGAGTGGCCTAGTCAGTCTCCTGACCTTAACCCAATTGAAAACTTGTGGAAGGAGCTCAAGATTAAAGTCCACATGAGACACCCAAAGAACCTAGATAACTTGGAGAAGATCTGCATGAAGGAGTGGGCCAAGATAACTCCAGAGACCTGTGCCGGCCTGATCAGGTCTTATAAAAGACGATTATTAGCTGTAATTGCAAACAAGGGTTATTCCACAAAATATTAAACCTAGGGGTTGAATAATAATTGACCCACACTTTTATGTTTAAAATGTATTAAAATTTAACTGAGCAACATAACTTTTTGGTTTGTAAGATTTATGCATCTGTTAATAAATCCTGCTCTTGTGTGAAGTTTGAAGGCTCTAACTTATTTGCATCTTATCAAACCTGCTAAATCTGCAGGGGGTTGAATACTACTTGTAGGCACTGTATGTAAAGCTGAGTGTATAGCCCCGCCAACTCCGCATAGCCACATTCACTATAATATCCCGCACAATCCCGTCAGCCAGAGCCACCGGACTACTACCCCTAATATCCCACATCATCCTGTCAAAGCCTCAGGACTACTACCCCTAATATCCCAGATCCTCCCGTCAGCAAGAGCCACCGGACTACTAATATCGCACATCATCCCGTCACAGCTGCCGGACTACTACCCCTAATATCCCTCATCATCCCGGCAGCCAGAGCCACCGAACTATTCCCCCTAATATCCCACATCATCCCGTCAGCCAGAGTCACCGGACTACTACCCCTAATATCCCACATCATCCCATCAGCCTGGGGTCAGAACCAGAGCGCTGAGTGGAATGGCCCTAACTTTCATACCAGGGATCCCTTTAAGAGAGGCCTGGCGTCAGAACCACAGCACTGAGTGGATTTGCCCTGACTTCCATACCAATGATCCCTTTAATAGAAGCCTGGGGTGAGAACCAGAGCGCTGAGAGATTTACCCTAACTTCCATACCAGAGATTCCTTTAAGAGAGGCCTGGGGTCAGTACCAAAGCGCAGAATGGATTTGCCCTCACTTCTATACCGGTGATCCCTTTAAGAAGGGCCTGGGGGCAGAATCAGAGCGCAGAGTGGATTTGCCCTCACTTCCATACCGGGGATCCCTTTAAGAGGCCCTGGAGTCAGAACCACAACGCTGAGTGGAATTGCCCTATCTTCCATATCGGACATCCATTTAAGAGACCCTGCGGTCAGAACCACAGAGCTGAGTGGAACGGTACTAACTTCCATATCGAGGATCCCTTTAAGAGAGGCCTGGGGTTAAAACCAAAGCGCTGGATGGATTTGCCCTGGCTTCCATACCAATGATCCCTTTAATAGAGGCCTGGGGTCAGTACCAGAGCATTTGAAGGCAATTGCCCTGACTTCCATACCTGGGATCCCTTTAAGAGAGGCCTGGCATCAGAACCAAAGCACTGGATGGATTGGCCCTGACTTTCATATGAATGTTCCCTTTAAGAAAGGCCTGGGGTGAGAATCAGAGCTCTGAGGGATTTGCCCTAATTTCCATACCGGAGATCCCTTTAAGAGAGGCCTGGGGTCAGTATCAAAGCGCAGAGTGGATTTGCCCTCACTTCCTTACCGGGGATCCCTTTAAGAGGGGCCTGGGGTCAGAACCAGAATGCTTAGTGGAACTGCCCTAACTTCCTTACTAATGATCCCTTTAAGAGACCCTGGGGGGTCAGAACCACAAAGCTGAGTGGAATTGACCTAACTTCAATACCGGGGATCCCTTTAAGAGAAGCCTGAGGTCAGAACCACAGCGCTTAGTGGAACGGTCCAAATTCCTTACCAGGGATCCCTTTAAGAGAGGCCTGGGGTCAAAACCAAAGCGCTGGATGGATTTGCCCTGACTTACATACCAATGATCCCTTTAAGAGGAGCGCTGAGGGATTTGCCCTAATTTCCATTCCGGAGATCCCTTTAAGAGGGAAGATGTGCCTATGGGATGGAGGATGTGTAATGGGGATATGGGCACGGGAGGGGTGATTAATTTCTGTCATGCGCTCTCTGCTCCTTTCTGGGGGCAGACAATGGCTGGGAGCTTATGTTCCCAGGGATGATAGATTTTTCCCACCATGTCAGTGTCTGCTGATGTGTTGTCAAGTGGGAAAACTGTTGCTCATAGCAACCAATCACAGCTCAGCTTCTTTTAAACAGCTCTGGTGAAATGAGAGATGCTTAGTGATTGTTTGCAAGGAAAACTGTTGCTCATAGCAACCAATCACAGCTCAGCTTCTTTTAAACAGCTCTGGTGAAATGAAAGATGCTTGGTGATTGGTTCGTGATACACACACACACACACACTCACACACATTCATTTTTATATATAGAGATGAACTGAACAGAGTTTTAAGCTAATAAATGTTGTTTTATTGTATAAAAAGACAAGATGACAAAACCAGATTATAGATGACAAATTTTATTATTCTCTTCTAGAAGCATCAAGGAAATTGGGGCTTTGGGTGTATCAAGTGGAGGTTCTTCAGTGATCCACTGACCAGTGAGGACCGCATATGTTTGATTACCCAGTTTTATTTTTAGGGGACCTAGTTCATCAGTCCTGGAAAGATTGGGAAGACAGTAGAAGGAAGTTGCTGTGAGGGGTTCTCTTCGAGGGCTCTTCTTTGGTCTAAACTTGTAGGATGATAGGTAGCTTACAAAAAGACCAAAGAGCCAGTCTTTCATCATGTTACTTTGATAGCAGCTGTCCTTTAATTGGGAGTTCTGGAAGACTCTAGGTTCAACAACTGGTTTTCTTTAATTGCCATATGTTAAAAATTAGCAATATATTATTAGTTACAGTAAAGTATCACTTAATTTCGCACAGAGGGTCCCAATTTTTTAGATCACCAAGAGCCAATTACAAATACAACAGATATACCGTATTTTTCGCTTTGTAAGACGCACTTTTCTTCCCCCAAATTTGGGGGGAAAATAGGGGTGCGTCTTACAATGCAAACATACGTTTTTTGGGCTGCCGCTGCGGGTGTCCGTTACTTGCCGCCACTGCGCTGGGTCCTCCGGGTGCTGCTGCCTCCGCGCTGGGTCCCTCGGGTGCTGCTGCTGCCGCCGCAGCGCTGTGTTTCCCCAGGTGCCTGCCGCCGCCACCGGGCTCTGTCCCGTGCTGCGTGGGGGGGCTCTGCCGTTCCATCCATGCCTGCGTGGTGGCTTGCTTCCTGGAAAATGGCCGCCACGCAAGCGCAGATGGAGATCTCGGCACTGAAATCTCGGGATTTCAAAATTTGGGGTGCGTCTTATAATCCGGAGCGTCTTATAAAGCGAAAAATACGGTAAGTTTAATAGAAAAACCTACCTCCAACCTGCTGAGTCTTCCATTAGTCAGAGGTTTTACTGTCAAGGTAGCAACATCTTTATGACCTAAGCAGTTGTCAGGTAACAGCCATTGTTCTATAGAGATCTGCATGTTAGAATTCCACTTTGGAATGGGTGTACTTAATTTCTTAACCCCTTCAGTTCCAGTCTAATTTTAAAACAATTTTTAATGTTTTCATTGATTTAGAAAGATTATTAGATACTATTTTAGACAGTATATTTAATGGCACCATGTTGGAGTCAATACAACTTAGTAACTTTTTTTATGGGAAATGGAAAACAAAAAGTACCGGAAATCCGCCATTGTTTTATTGCATTTTAGGTTTATGCAGCTTATCAAGAAGACTTAATAAAGTTACCTTTTTCCTTGGGACGTTACTATTATGGTGATTCCAAATATTTATTATTTTTTTATGTTTTATTACGGTTGCACAACAATAGCAAGGTCATGAAAAATAGTTTCTATGTCCCTGCATTTCCAAGAGCAACAGTTTTTTTTTCAACAACGTAACTGACATGATCCAGACCGGGTTTTGAGTCCTGTTTTCCCTTTTTTCACGGTCTGGTCATGTCAAGAGTTAACCTTTCCCAGCCTCAGTCTGGGCTCAGGTTGGCTATTTATCGCTGCTGCTTCCTGCAGGCGATGTCAGTTATAGTTTTTTCCTAGGGCTGCTGTAGCTGACTCTGATTGCTCTGATTTGTCCTGCTGCGGTTGCTGTCTGTACTCGTGTCTCTGTTCTCCCCATTCCCATTTTGACTCAGTGTTTCTGGATCGCCCTCCCAGGGCTGTGGGGTACTCAGTACCGGGCCAGTCTCTCAGATGGGGATGTCACAGCAGCGGTGACCCGGTCCGTGGCCCTGGGTGCCCATGTAAAAGGGGTTGAGTTGGGAATAAAGTTTATAGATGAATGATTAGTGACGCCACCTGTGGTGTTCGGCAAGGGAGGTGTTAAGCCGACGCTGCATGCAGATCCTCTGGGACTGATGGTGTAGTGCAGCTATGATGTTGTAGCCCTCCACAGGCAGGGCTGTAGTCCCAGGGCAGTGTAGATAAAGGGTTAGGAAGAAAGTGCAGTGTTTGGCACAGAGATGTAGCAGTGCTGAGGATGTTGCAGGAAGGAGGCAAGGACACAATAGGGTGCAGTTTCTTTACCTTTACTTGGCAAACGCAGTCCAGGGTCCTGATTACAGATGGCACAGGAGCAGGCTAGCCTGGAAGCAACTCAGGTATCTCTCTATCAGATGGGTTGTGTAGTCTCCTTCCCAGCGCTGGCTTGAGGCACATCCAGTACTATGTTACACTGAAGTTCCTCCTTCTTATCTTCTCTTAGAACTACCTCATATGGCAGACAGCTGTAGCCCTCTATCTCTCTTGGCTCACCCGTCGCTGTTGTGCCTCCGAGTCTTAGTTGGGAATAGAGCATTTACAGCTTCCTATTCCTCTGGTTTCTGTTGCAGGACCTTCAGTATCCAGACAACCGTGGAGACCAGGCTCCAGATAATGCGCTATCACAGGGAGGGAGCTGTCTGTCCTCAGCTCAACCTCCAGCTTCTTTCCACACGTCTACACTGGTTGCCCTCCTCACACTAACTGACTATTTCCCCTCCTGGCCCTCAGAGCGCTCCCCTCCCCCAATCCTGGTTCAGAGCTCCCTCTGCTGGCCTGGAGTGGGAACTGTGTTGCATGACATGGTTAACTGTCAGAGAGACCCTTCCTTGCTTCCAAGCATGACATCACCCTCCCTGGAGGAAGGCAATGCCATTGTGGCAACCATACTCCTGGGGCGCCACATTTCCCTATAGTGTGCTGACTCCCAGGTTTTGACTTGGCTTGTATCCTCACCTGCTTCTTTCTTTTGGCTTATCCTCTCCTGACCGTTACTGATCCCCTGGCTTGTCTCTGACTGTGAGTTTGTTTATTCCTTTGGTACTGCGCTACAGTCTAGGATCTGACCCGGCTTGTTTGACTATTCTGCTGCCACTTGTGGTAGCCTCACTGCTGCACTGCAGGCCAGCTCTGTTTAGGTGTAGTCCTGCTTCTACTCTACTGCCATCTAGTGAAGCCTGCACCTACCTGCATTGCAGCAGCGTGACACTAACCATTTGTGGCTTGCTTTCATTTTACTAGTAAAAAATGAACTATTTCGGAGTATGTATAAATGATCAATTCTTAAAAACAAAAAAATCGGTGCGGAGTGGTGAATGAGAAATTTCATGTTTTTTTTATGACATTGACTTTTTGGCTTCAATAGCATATTAACTTTACTATATCAATCATTATTATTGCAGTAATGCCATAATGATACAGAAAATAATGATACAGGATAAAATCCATTGATGAATTATGGATGAAATGTGATTCTAAAGCAGTGAAACAAACAGAGGGTTACTAGATCTACTCACTGAGAAAACAATTGGAGTTGGAGAAATATATATGTATGTATATATATATATATATATGTATTTTGTAATAGGTCACCTTAGATGGAGAACCCCACCCATCAAAATAGGGAAAGATATAAAATCTTGGCTAGGAGATATATACCTCCACATACCTGATGAAGGTTTTTTTTTAGCTGAAATAGGTTTAATATTTTATATATTTTTAATAAATTCATTTTCATTTTTTTTAAAGAAAAATTTACATTGTCAACACCCTGCTGGTTTACCTAGACCCATTTTTTGGAGTTTCCCTCTGGACGGAAGCGCCTGTCAGAAATTCCTATTTTTGCATCATTTTTTTGCATATTTTTTATATTTACTCAACGTGGCAAGGAAGTATTTGGGAAGGAATAATTACCTACACGGACTACTGGAACGGTAGCATACTGGTGAAGGAACCCTTGTTTTATTCAAACGATGTCTAGAGTTGTGTCTAATTACACAACCTGTACGTGTGAGTGTGACAAACTAACATTCACCTTTCCTAAAACTTGTGTATACTACGCTTAGCGCTTTCTGTTTGTATTCCCTATTTCTTCATCCTTTCTGTAATTTTTGTGATTAAAGGAAGATGGCAGCCCTTTTCCCAAATAGAACCACACCTTTCCAAAGGACATGTCTGGTACAGCACTTCTGCTATATTTCATTTAAAGAGGTGGTCCACTACTTGGACAATCCCTTCTCAATCGCCATGTTTTCCCCTGGTAAAATAATAACATTTAGTGCTAAAGTAGTGGACAACCTCTTTAAGCCTGGCACTGTTGTTTTTTTGCTTTTTAAAAAAAAACAGCCATGTTTTCCTAACACTAGATAACTCCTTTAAAGGGAATCTGTCACCGGAAGTTGGGGGCCTATGTAAATGGCCTGTGTCTGGTCCGATGGGTGGTGTTTCTTCTTCTTTCTCCACCCCATCCTTGGCCCCCATCCGCGATCTTTGCCGGTATTAGAGAAGTTCAACTCCATAGTTCGCGCGTGCGCAAAATAATCTGCGCTGGTACACTATGTCCCGGAAGTATTTCGCTGTGTTCCGGGACATAGTGTACCAGCGCATGCACAGTAATGATTTTCGGCTTTGCCGGCAGTTGGGCAAAGCATACTGCGTGTGCGCGAAGCAAGATTGCTTTGCATACACGCGAACTATGGAGTTGAACCTCTCTAATTCCGGTAAAGGTCGCGGACGGGGGCCACGGATGAGGTGGAGAAAGAAGAAGAAACACCGCCCATCAGACCAGACACAGGCCATTTACATAGGCCTCCAACTTCCGGTGACAGATTCCCTTTAAAGGTTCCTGCATTCGGCAGTGGTATACTGTTTGCCCCAATAGTGCAAAATCGAGAATCTTTACAGGTCTTTAGTATGGACTTGCAGTCACCCTGTGTGTTGTCCTAAAATTTCAAACTGCAGTAGGACATGCCTCAGTTTTTTTTCTCATCCAAAATTTTTGACAAAATCCCAGTGTCCCATTTTCATTGAAGACATTTTGAAGTACACTGTGAGCTAATAAAATTTAATTGGCAATGTATTACGGAACTTCACAACATGGATGGTAGAACCTCCCAGTGATCTGCATTACCTCACTTTGACCTTATAGGAGCCATCTAAACAACAGCGGTTAGTCTACTAAAATTTTAGTTAATGCATGACTGTCTAGAATATAGACTTGCCAGCCCCAGATACTTAAAGAGGTTGTCCACTACGTTAACATTGATGGCCTATCCTTAGGATAGGTCTTTAATGTCTGATCGGTGGTGGTACGACACCAGGGAACCCCGCCAATCAGCTGATTTCTGTGTTGGCGGCTGGACCTGATCAGTAATACAGCCCAGCCCAGTCTACTGTATAGTGGCCACGGCTGGGTACTGCACATCAGCTCCCAATTGACTTGAATAGAGGGCAGATGTGGAGTACTCCGCCGCAGTCACTATACAGTAGTCAAAGCCGCGCTGTGCAGCTCTGTAATTGGTCCTGTGCACTTGTTTTGGAACTTTTGCACCCCCCCACCAAAACAAAACCATAACCATTAAGATCATATAAATGATATACATTCATCACATACAACTGGCAGCCATATACATTGAGAATACTGTATATTAATCATCATATCATAAGTCCAGAGATTTTTACTTACCCAGCCATTTTTTTAGCCCTTTATGGACTCCCATGACAGGGCTTTAAATTTATATGCTGAATATCAGGAACAATAAATTCATTACATTTGCTCTACTACAATACAACTATGCTACCTATTACTTTTTTATCCTCCTGGCACCCAAAACATTGATTTTACTAACTAACTGTTTTTTTTTTCCATGTGTCCTGTTATGAATGGACAGACTGGAAATCCTAAATAACCAGCACTTCCCAATTAGCCCATTTCCAGCAAGCAGTGCCAAAAAAACAGATTGCTGAAATAGCTTTTTTTTTTAATCCCCTTCCACTGCTGCTGATAGTCACCATGATTACGGGACAGCTAGCTGCCAAATATCTGTAATATGCTGTAAAATGATTATTGAGGTTAGTAACAACATGTCCAGAGCTTCCCACTTTTAGTTTAGCATAAGAAAACCAGTAACTTATTTTTCGAGTTGTAAGCGTAGAATATTGTAAGAGACTTGCACTTTTGTTTTTAATTAAAAAAAAGAAAATGCACTTTAAATATGTGGCAGTTGCTCCAGTGGGCATCCCCTCATATACTATGCATGGAATGTATCAACAGCAAATAACATTCAATTAGAAATTTTATTATAAACATGTTTTTTTTTTTTTACTTTTTTTTTCTGATTGTTTAATGTGGAATACCTTCATGTGCACATTGTCAACATTCAGAAACGGTGAAATTGGTGAATAGTAATAACTTAATTTATTTAACGTCAATGATCCTTAATTAATAATGAGCATCCATCGTTGGTCAGTCAGATGCTTTCAGTCAGTTTGCTGAGACTAGCATCACTTGATGCGATATCTATATATTTTAATCCAGATAATGTCACATAACTGGGTTGATACCTGATGGTTTACAATACCAACTCTTCAGGGCTCGGATTTCCAATAATGCTAATCTAGGCCAGGGCCTATGGCGCAGCAGTCAGGGAGGGCATATATACTGAAGAAATAACAACCAAAAATTTCAAATTTTTCAGTATTATTTGGAAAAGGCCATATAAAATGCTGTTTTTTAAGTTTATATACATTAAATAAATTAAGCGGTACATATATGTTGCGTCTCTACAGTCTCTCAGTCACGGGCAGAAAGCATTTGCTATTTCCCTCTCACACACTCAGCGATGTCTTAAAGAAAATGCCAAACGTGGCGTTACAATAGTGATTCCAAGTGATTTATTACACTTGTTTGATTTCTACATATCTACTGCCAACATAGATGCGCTAAAATACCTTGAGAGTCACGAAACCCAAAAATAAGGAACTAGAGCAGAAGTTTCGAAAACTTGATACAGTGTTCATGGCACAGTTTTGGGGAAGGGTGCTGGTCCGATTACACCAAGTGAAAAAGTATGTGCCAAACGTGGAAATTCATGTCCTCCAATCACTAAAAACATGGATGTTGCCAAAGTTCTCCAATCACTAGTAAAGTTCTAAATAGAACTATGAGAACAGTTTGATTTTTATGAGGAAAACCTCTTGACATTTCTGGAAAGTAAGTAAGTAAATGAGCGTGATGAAAATCATTCGATCCTCAGGAAACTTCAATCTGAGACACGTGGTGGTTCTTTAATCAGATATAACAACTTTCTAATCAATACATTTATAATCAACTTTTTGAGGGAGGAGGCACAGGATTATGTGGTTTGGCCTTGGGCGTCTAGGGCGTAGAAATGTTTAAACCCGTCCCTGAAACTCTTGGTGTTTAATACTTTTGAGTTTTTGTTGCTAGTGCCCAATAATTAAGAACACATGGTAGCTAGTATCTCATGCTTGGTGCCCAAAAAGTGTTCACATCTCTGATTGGCCAAGAAATAGTGTTAAATTAGTACCGCCATGATGCAAAAGTCAAAGATCCAGACCTCATATGTATTTATGCTTCACCAATTGTAGCACATCGAGGAACTAACACAACACAGTATGGTCCTACCATTACCAGGTATAACATAAAAAGTCAACATTATCTAACAGATATCTGCCAAAAACATTCTGATTTTTGAGGGCCGATCTTGATGGCAGCCAGTGGTGATGAAGAAATCGCCATTACACACAGGTTGGAGACTGTAGCCGTAGAACATGACAATAATAGTGTCTTTAACAGTGGAGCGTTTCTCACATCAGTCTCATTGGTGTAAAGTTTTTATTGATACTTTTAATAAGGTTATGTTGTCTTTTACCATTTCCATTTGCTTCTTCTATCCAGTATCACAGAATATCCACTCCAAGATAATGGGCAAAAAGAACATCAAGAATGCCTAATGCAGAAAGCGCGATCATGAACCAGAGAACTCCGGCATTAAGATACATTGGAGCCAACCTAAACAGTATAAAACAAAATCATTAATATAGACAAATGATCAATATTATTATTATTTATTATTATAGCGCCATTTATTCCATGGCGCTTTACATGTGAGGAGGGGTACACATAACAACAAACAAGTACAGTAATCTTAAACAATACAAGTCACGACTGGTACAGGATGAGAGAGGACCCTGCCCGCGAGGGCTCAATCTACAACTGGATGGGTGAGGATACAGTGGGCGAGGGTGGAGCTACATCAATACTGTACATATAGCAGAAAAGCCAAGGCATATGCCATAAATAAGGTATGTATGATGAGAATAACCTGGGAACATTGTACAGGATAGGGGGGTCCTAGAAGAGTTCTGTGTGCAATGAATGACGGCTAGGAGCTATGATACAAATGAGCACTAATGAAGCGATTGAAAATTTTGCGATAAGATGAGACTCTATATTTGGCTTAGTCGCTCATCTCCGTGTGATATACCAATTTAATGGCTGTGCTAAGGCTTTAATGACTAATGCCATACTGGAAGCACTTCAGTATGGTAAACGTGAACAATTATTACAATCTAATTTGACAAACTTTTTGGTCTATATAATTGGATCTTACTAAGGCTAAATAGGGAAAGAAAGAAAGAAAGAAAGATAAGGAAAATAAATATCCTAATTTCAAGAGACTATTTGACTGGAGATGAGCAAGTCTATTCAAGCCGAATTCAATTAATTTTCACAGCCACAACTCCCTTCTGCAAAATTCCCTCTTCTTCGGCCCTCTATAGCAGGGTTTCCCAACTCCAGTCCTCAAGGCACACCAACAGATCATGTTTTCAAGATTTCCTTAGTATTGCTCAGGTGATAATTGCTTCACCTGTGCAATACAAAGGAAATCCTGAAAACATGATCTGTTGGTGTGCCTTGAGGACTGGAGTTGGGAAACCCTGCTCTATAGCACATCCTGACACGTGCCCTTAAAAATAAGAGTGTTGTTATAATGCCCTCTGCTTAAAAATATCTGCCCATACTGTGCCCTAAATTAACTTCTTGTGGTATAGGGCCTCCGCAATATCTGCCCTTATCAGCTATAATGGCCACACTGTCCGAATTTATTAGCTATAACTTCTATAAGGTCTATCCTTATGGCCTAAACCATGGCTGTCTTCTCTCTTCTGTTTTTCCTTAAACTCCATATGTCTTCATACTGTCTTCCCTTCATACTAACCTATCTTCATAATGTGCCATAATTTCATGCTTCCCCCTCACCATATTCATACTGTTGCCTCTCTCTCACTATACGGTCATACTGCCCACCACGCCACCCTCTCCAAAATGTACCCCCTCCCCACAGTATGATGGTCACCACAACCCCATCCCTTGAGCATGATCACCACCGCCCCATAAACACTATAGTGTCCATCAATACCCCATATACAGTATGATGTCCAACACAGCCCCCCAAACACAGCATGATGATCACCACAGTTTCCTACAAAGAATGGTCACCACAGCCCTCTATTCAGTATGATGTCCACCACGGCCCGTCATGTACAGTATGATGTCCACCAAATCCTCTAATACACAGCATGATGGCCCCAAAGCCTCTCTACAGAATATACAGTTTGATGTCCACCACATGCCCACATATACAGTGTGATGTCATCCTCAGCCCCTCACATACAGTATGATGTCCACTACAGCCCCATAAACAGTATGTTCACCAGTCTACCATACAGTATGATATCCACCACATCCCCTCATATACATTTGATGCCCACCACACACAGCCCATTTACATAGTATGATGGTCACCACAGCCCCCTAAATAGTATGATGTCCCTCAGAGCTCTCCATTCAGTATGAAGTCCTCCACACTAACCCCCCCATACAGTTTGCTGTCCTTCACAGCCCCTTATAGTACGTTGTCCCCTGAAGCCCCATAGTATGTCCCTAAAAGTCACCCATTCAGTATGAAGTCCCTCACAGACCCCCATTCAGTGTGATGTCCTCCATAGCCCACCATATAGTATGATGTCTGCCCACAACCATTATGATGGCCACCAAAGCTCCTTATACAGATATACTGTATGTCCCACCAGCCAACCTCCAGGTCAAATATTAGAAGATAATTAAAAAAAAAAAAGTTTATATTCCCCTAATCCAGACTCCCTGTCCGCACAGCCTCTATCTCCACTTCTTTCATCTGTAGGAGGGGGCACGCAAGGCACGATACAGTGATGTCATCACGCAGTCCGACATCCTCGCGTGGCTCTGGATTCCAACAGGATGCAGGCTGGAAGTAGCCTGCATCCTGTCGGAGTAACTTTGCCCCATCCCAACACTCACTTTATCAATTGTATTTGCATCTTGAAGACGCAAACACAGTTGAATGCCGGGAGGGTACAAAGGCCGGGGCGCAGACAAAGAGCGCGGTGATGGATGTTTGTGACTCACTCACCTGCGTGCCTGAGCCCCTGCCGTTACTGTCCTAAATGCCAGCAGTCGAAGGAAAAGCTGGGAGGCCGTAGGTACAGTTAGGAATATTTTTTTCAAATTGCTTCGCAAGGTAGTGCCCTAGGTGGGTGCCTACCTGTCGTTCCAGCCCTGAAATATAGGCCCAGTTTTTTGCTTGCCAAATGTATATTTTTGTATCAGTGAGAACCCTGAATATCTGTCTGATGTGAATGTGGATATAGGAAGCTTTCAGTATCACTGGCGTAAGGATACACAGGAGAGTACAATGATGTACGTGTCAAGGAAGCAGTTTGTGGCCTGAGGTGACAAACAAGAAGCAGGAAACACTGAGGAAAAGAAGCTTCAGCTGGTGCTGCTGAAAAACACACTAACCGGGACTGACTGACGTGGTGTTTTTCTTCACTAGTGACCGAGAATGAACAGAAAAAAAAATAAAAAATCATAATACGGAATACAGGCCAAAATCCAAATATCGTCCCCAACTCTGACACATCAATGTCACTTCCTGACCCTTCACCATTAGTGAGGAAGTTTCCATTGCACACGTTGTCAAGACTTCTTACATACAACAGAAACCTGATGGTAGATTTTTCTTCTAGATGAGCAGCTCCCTCTTCTGACACGTTGTAATGAACATTTGTATTTTTCACTGAGATAATAATCCTCAAGAATCTTTGCAAAAAAGTCTGTGTTGTGCCCTTCCTCAGGATTTCCTCCTTCAAATGTTCACTAAGTGTCAAGAGTGTGAAGGAGATAGCCGAAACCCCCTGAAGACTTTGCTATTGTGATTTTTTGTTTATATGATGATCTGCAATACTAATGTATTTTTGAATGTTGGTGTTTGATGCAACTGTTTAATGTGTGATTAATGCCTCCAAATGCACATTTGTGGGGAAAGTGAAAAATCACACCATAGGCAGAAGGTAAAGGAAGTGTTACTGTTAGCTGGACCCGCAGTGTGGAGGAGTTTTGGAGAGAAAGAAGATAGTCACTTTTTAGTTAGAGAAGACATGCATGTGCCTCTTCCTTGAATTGAAAAACGGTTATAAACTGTGCCTATGTAAAAGTGTTTTATATTGCATAGAATCTTGTAGGCACTAACCAGGAAGTGTTCCTCTTGTTAACTGCCCCTCCCACACTGGAGCTGTTCCTGAACACATTAACCGTTTCTGAATTTATTATGCAAACCACTGCACTATACCTAATCCTATCTTATAGCCAAATCTTAACCTATGTCCTATGTACTAATCTTATCCTTTTCCTATATCTAATATATTTATCAGAATACATTGAATCATCCACATATTATAGCAATACTGTAACCATGCAACTTGGTGCCTATAAGGTTCTATGTAATATAAAACACCTTTTCCTATACACAGGTTATAACCGTTTTGCTAATCAAGGGAGAAACACATGACCTGGTCACCACGTTACAAGTACAGTATTTGTAACACTATTATATCGGATATACATGATATGAAATTCAGTACAATTACCTGCCCTGTGATGAACCACTGTAACCTGTAAAATAGCGATAGCGAGCAAATAGATATAAAACTCCACAGGCCGCAGCTGTGCCTAAAACACAAACGGTAGATTAATAGTTCTTGTATTGTCCCTTTTGATTCATAAGTAAACCACTATGGGTACTGTATTTTTTTTTGAGGGATAGATTTACCATGTACCCACTAAGTAACTGAGCTAATGACTTTTCATAGTTTGTTACTGTGGATTGTTGGAAGTACTTACATTACTTGCACTAACAATATACTGGGCTTCTATCCACCATAGAGACCACTCGGGACACCCCTCCATGAGACAAAATGCTTTGGAAGAAAGGCTCTAGCTAGAAAAATGATGTTTTACTCCTTTAACCACTGTTCATAAAAAAAAAAGCCCATCATGGGATTCCCCTCCAAGAGCCGCAATACACTCTGAGGGGCTTCAACACTGTTAAACCCAGCTACTCTATGTGTTGGGAAATTGCTAGACATGAATGCATGCGTGAGGGAGCCGAGTTGTTGAATAATGATATACCGGCAGTCTTCATCTTTTTCCGGCAGTGTTCGAGCTGTGACGCCGCCGCATGAACATTGCCGGAAAAAGCCGAAGACTGCCGAGTGCAGTGAATACCGGCGGAAGTTAATGAGTGGCCCCGGAAGCAGATGCTGCCGGGAGACAGCGGGACGGGAGGACACGTCGCTGGACAGGTAAGTATAATTATAATGTTTATTATTAATTTTCTGCTTTTTTTTACAGCCCGAACTGGACCCGGACTGTAACATGGGTTTCCCATGGAAACCCGTGTTTGGGACGGTGTGACCGAACACTATGTGTTCAATACGGTCCCGAACTTTACAGTTCGGGTTCGCCCATCCCTACTCATAAGCTTTGCTGATACTGTAAAACTCAGCTGAAAATTTGCTTAAAAAATGCAGCAAAAACGCAACATGTGAACATAGACTATATGTGAGTGGTGAGAATGGTGATCAACTCTGTGACATACCTTAGCACTTGGAAAATTGCAGTGAAAGAAAACAAATTTATTTGACAACCCTTATAGTTGTTAACAGTTTGGTCCTACATATGGAGCGTCATCAGTACTGATTGCCTCTTGAGATATGGATGATAATCTGCATGTAGCGTGGTATTGCACCATTTGGTGCTTTAGTAATAGCGCTCAGAATTGAGAATCTAGTTCTGATAAGCAAAGAAATTGTGCCAGAATGTGTTTGTGTGAGAGAGAAGAAAACAACAGAGACAGCTGTGGAAGTAAGAAAAGGGAACAGCTGGAAGAACTCCATTTGTGTCAGTAGAATACTCTTTGCAAGCGAGTTGGAGAAGGAAACGTTTGATCAGCAACTTTGTGAGAGTCCCTATGCTTATGGGAATGGGAAGTGTCAGCAATGTCTTGAGAGCTGTGGGTTTGAGAAGAGACAATTCAGCGAGGCTGTTCAATCAACCCTAGTACTAACCCTCCTTTTATGGTCGAGGACAACCATAATTAAATTGTGGGGGAATGTGAGAGTGGAAAGGAAGGCATTCTTATCCTTGACAGCCCCTGTAGGTTAAATGTATGAAAATGTGTTATGGATGAGTCACCGAAGGAGGAAAAAACAAAAATAATAGCCAAGTCCAGAAAACCAGAGAAGTTGGCAGCTATCGGATTGCAGACCCCTGAACCTATCCACAACAACTAGCAGTAGCTGTGGGGGGTTCCTACGGTGCCCTAGACCCCTCGATCACAGCCGGAGAACTAAATTAGCCTAAAGACAGAAAGGGGAAATCTAAACTGCCCCAGAGCAGACCCCAAAGCAAAAGGCAGCCCCCAACATATAATGACTGTGAAGCAAGAAGAAAAACACTAACACAGATAGAAAGATAGGTTGAGCAAATGATGGGGCCCAAGCTAACTAAATAGGAAAGGATAGAAAAGCTGCTGTCTGCAATCCGCAAAAACCCTATCCAAAAATGAACCAACAGACTGATAGGAGAAACAGGCCCTGAAGTCGCTAGGCTTCAAAAGACTATATCAGCACTCAGGTATATTCTGAAGACAGAGCCAGAGATCAACAGATCAGAGACAAAAATGGAATTCAGCTCACCCCCGACCGGGGATGGCTGAACTCCAAAAAAACAAGGCAAACAAAACCAGAACTAAAGTGTACAAAAGGCAGAGCAAAACTTAGCTTTGAGAAGCAGAAATCAGACTGGTCTCCAAGAATCCAGCAGGAAAATCACCGGCAAGGCAGCAGGGCGTCGGCTGCCTTATATCCAGACATCAGTTCCTGTGACCCAGTCATCATCTACCTGCTCAGCTGTTTGGTAATCAGCCTCACTACCTTCTTTCGCCAGAATAGGGAGTTCATCAGACCTCACTGGTGAAGGGAAAAATGAACTCACAACAAAAATGTATTTTACATGTGTTTTACTGTACTGTATTATATTTAAGTTATCCTTCTGTAGCTGCAGTTCCTGTTAGTAGTCTAGACAGGGTTAACTGTAAAGCCAGCCCAAGATGGAGAGGAGTATTGGGAATTGGGGGTTAGTGATAGGAATATGAAGTAGAGTTGAGAATCTTGTTGTGATAAGGAAAGAAGTGAGGATGGCCCAAGTAAACTATGATGGAGTGTGTGAGAGAAAAAAAAAAACAGCTGGATGTACTCCATTTGTGTCAGCAGAATACTTTTTGCAGGCCAGTTGGTGATGGGAGCACTTGATCAGCAACTTTGTGAGAGTCCCTAACGGCCTCTGGAAACGTGAAGTGTCAGACAAGTCTTGAGAGCTGTGGGTCCAAGAAGAGACAAGTCATCAATGCTGGGGGCACATACAGTAAAGGAGGTAGCCACAGATTCTTCATTTATGTGGTTCCTGAAAAGTGGGTTGAAGATTGAGAACGCAAGAAGGTGCAGCTAATGAGTCATGTTAAGCTGGGAAGATTGGAAGTACCTAACTTTGTGAAAAGTCTCACCAACTGTGCTTTTGAAAATGAAGCCTATAAACATGTCACTGTTATGTCGCTTGAAAAACAATGGCAACATTTCCTGTTTTCTGCTGTGTGTTTTTACAATCGTTAGTAAAGATGAGTTTGATTTTATGGACTATTATTAGCATTATTATTATTATAGCGCTATTCGTTCCATCGCGCTTTACATGTGAAAAAGGGGCATACATAAACAAATACAATAAACATGAGCAATATAAGGCACACACAAGTACAGAAGGAGAGAGGACCCTGCCCGCGAGGGCTCACAGTCGACAGGAGATGGGTGAGGATACACTAGGAGAGGGAAGAGCTGGTCATGCGGCGGTTCAGTAGACTGAGGATCACTGCAGGTTACAGGCTTGTCGGAAGAGGTGGGTCTTCAGGTTCCTTTCGAAGGTTTCCATGGTAGGCGAGAGCATAATGTGTTGGGGTAGAGAATTCCAGAGTATGGGGGAAGCACGGGAAAAGTCTTGTATGCGGTTGTGGGAAGAAGAGATAGCGGAGTAGAAAAGGAGATCTTGAGAGGATCGAAGGTTGTGCATAGGTAAGTACCGGAAGACCATGTCACAGATGTATGAAGGAGACAGGTTGTGGATGGCATTATATTTCATAGTTAGGGTTTTGAACTGGAGCCTCTGGACAATAGGGAGCCAGTGAAGGGCTTGGCAGAGAGGAGAGGCTGGGGAATAACGGGCAGAGAGGTGGACTACTCAGGCAGCAGAGTTTAGGATAGATTGGAGTGGTGCTAGAGGAGAGGCCAGAGAGTAGGAGGTTGCAATAGTCGAGGTGGGAGATGATGAGAGTGTGCACGAGCGTTTTTGCAGTTTCTTGGTCAAGAAATGTACGGATACGGGAAATATTTTTGAGTTGGAGTTGGCAGGAGGTATATGTGGTTTGAAAGAGAGGGCAGAGTTGAGGATCACCCCGAGGCACTGATCATGCGGGACTGGGGAAAGTGAGCAGCCATTGACATTGATGGATAGGTCTGGTGGAGGGGTAGAGTGAGATGGGGAAACATGAATTCTGTTTTGTCCATGTTCAGTTTTAGAAAGCGAGCAGAAAAGAAAGATGAAATAGCTGACAGACATTGTGGGACTTTGGTAGTAAGGAGGTGATGTCAGGTCCAGATAGGTAGATCTGCGTGTCATCGGTGTAGTGTCAAAGGCAGAAGACAGGTCCAGGACAAGGAGGAGTGAGTAGTGTCGCTTGCTCTTGGCGGTTAGTAGGTCATTGGTGACTTTAGTTAGGGAAGTTTCAGTTCAGTGATGCAGTCAGAAGCCAGATTGTAACCGGTCAAAGAGGGAACAGGAGGAGAGGTGGGAGGACAGTTCAAGATGGACATGCTGTTCCAGTAGTTTTGAGGCATAAGGAAGAAGTGATATCGGGCGATAGCTAGACAGAGGATGGGAAAAGGGAGGGCTTTTTGAGGATGGGTGTGATTGAGGCATGCTTGAAGGATGAGCGGAAGACACCATTTGTAAGTGAAACATTGAAGAGATGTGTTAGGGTTGGGGTGAAGACTGGTGAGGTTAGGGATGCGGTGGGACAGGTCAAGCGTGCAAGTGGTGAGATGTGATCTAGACAGAAGGGTAGAGAGTTGATCTTCTGTCATGGTGGAGAAACTGGTTTTGGAAGAACAGGGCTGAGCAGTTAAGAGTAGGGGCATTTGGGGCTGTGGGCCAAAGCTTTCTCTGATGTTATCGATGTTCTGCCTAAAGAAGTAGGCAAAGTCTTCAGCAGAACAGAGAAGAGAGGGAGGAGGTGCTTGGGGATGGAGTAGAGAATTGAAAGTGTTGAAAAGCTGTTTAGGGTTGTGACACAGGGAGGATGTGAGAGATGAGAAGTAAGTTTGTTTTGCAGCAGTGAGTGTGGACTTGAAGATGGCGAGGGACTGCTTGTAAGCGATAAAGTGCTCAGCAGAACGGGATCTCTTCCATCTCCGCTCAGCTACCCTGGAAGCCCGTCTCAGTTCTTTGGTCTGGCTAGTCAGCCAGGGTTGCCTGTTGATTGTACGAGTTTTGCTGTGCGTGAGGGGGCGGCCAAATCGAGTGTTACTGTTATTGTGGTGTTGTACAAAGTGGCAGCAGCAGCAGCATCTGTTTCATGTAAGGAAGCTTTGTAAGAGGGAGAAGGGACTTAGACTGTTGTGGTTCTCCTTTCATGGTGTCACGGGGAATCATAGCCATGCAATGGTGGAGGAGCAGAGAAGTGTCCACTGTAACAACTGCATCAGGCACACACGCCAGAGTCGACCCCCATTTTCTGTAACGTACCGGGGCGCGGAAACGAAGTCCCTCGCCCATGGTTACCACCCTGAGCACGTTTACATATACACTAAAAATACATGATAGGAGCCCTATCTTTGATGCCACTGCTTTTCCCCAAGTAAACTAAAAAGGATGTAGCATTTTACTATTAAAAGAAAAATTTAGCAAACTATGTTCAAGGGCAGGGGTGAACAGGATAATCTGGAACCACTCTGTAAGAACATGTCCAGCTTGGTGGGGAGCCAGCAAACTCATGTATTACATGGTCTGTATTTTACACATGAGGCCGCTGGAGGGGAAATTAATAGCTAAATGCAGCCCACTCATCTATGACAGCTGAGCTGATTACATGAAAAGGGTTAAAGAAATCTGAGCCATGGAAATCAGAAAAGTTGTTTTGCTACTTTAATTCAGTAACCGGCTGACTGTACAGAGTTTAATATAGTGACATATTAATATGATATGAAGCCTGGATTTGAAGACTATAATGGGAAATTGTATGGCAGAGTGTAGGTAAGAAAATCCGCCACTAGGTGGCAATATGTTTCCACACTAGGAGCTGTCCAACAATTTCTTATTGAGGCAATGTTAGTGCTGTTAGAATTGATAGTCTCTTATTGTAAATCATGTATGTTGTGACTACTAATGACTAAGGTGTCAAAACAACCAAAAAAATCCTAACCCCAGCATTGTTCCATAGAAAATGGAGATTAGAAGAAAAAGGAAATGGCAAACTATGTAGGCACCATCCTGCACGATTGTCGCTAGGTGTGTGTATATAAGGAGAGACCTGTCAATCACCTGAAGCTTTTTGGGGAAAAGCTGCCTGCACACTTTCAGACTAAAACATGGCTGCATTCATGAAGCCTGACTCTTATTCATGTTGCCCGTAATTAGGCATTTAATGACAGGTTCCATTTAAATGTAATACTTCAGGCTCTGTTTCAACCCTTTGGTTATTCAGGTACCTATGCTCAAAAATATCTTTATATATAATGGGGGGGAGTTGGGTTGATTTGAACTTTTACGTTTATTTTCTTCACATTTTTTAAAACTTTTTTTTAACTTTTCATTGATGTTAATAGTCCCCTTAAGGGACTTGAAGCAGCAACCGTCTGATTGCTTGTGCTATATACAGCGATGTTACGGTATTGCTGCATATAGAGAAAATCACTGTCTCCCTTGAAGCCCGGCCACAGGCAAGGTTTCAAAGGAGCTCCGTAATGACAAGAACTGAGGTCTTCAATAGACCCACGTCTGTCATAGAAACCCATCGGTGACCCTTGATCACATCACAAACACGTTGATGGGTGCATGGAATGATGCACCTCCATGCCGGACCATGGTAAATGCCGCTGTCAGAGATTAACACGTTAGAGGCAGGTCATGACTGTAACACACATTCTTTACCTGCCGATTATGGGCGAGCTCACCCCATGAACTCACTCTATACCCCCGCTTCAATAAATGTATGGCCATACATATACGGGGCATGTCGTGAGGAGGTTGCAGGTTAAAAACATTTTCATTCAATTCAGCCCCTAAAAGCTAATGTAGATTTTTGCACTGTACTTACTTTACAAAAAGTGCATCCTTACTTTCCAATTTCTTAATGGACTCATGACTCCTAAGCCTGTTTTATGACATAGCCCTGATTACATCATGTCAAGCAATCACATGGTCTACAGCTCCTGTAGACATGGCCGGACTGGCCATCTGGCAATTCTGACATATACCAGAAAGGCCGCTCCATCTGTAGACAGCATTGTATTCTTCGCTGTTAACACTATCGAAGTGTAGAGGTAGGAAAATGTGAGGAGAAGGCTGGAAAAGCAGTAAGTCAAGTATGTCTGTGTTACATTTTACATGGACGAATTATAGATGGAAGAAGAGGTCATGGCTATCTGGGCTGAATGCAAACTCCTTTAAATCCTTCACGACATTTGCTGTACATGAATGGTGCAAATTGGAAGCGGTTGTGTGGAGCGGACTCACGGGGACGGGGAGAACCCATCCCACATTTGGCAAGTGAAGGTTGGCTGTTACAGCCAGGACCTGCCGCTAACAATCGTGGGTAGCGCAGAGCGCCTTCCACAATTATTAACTTGTTAAATGCCTCTATCAAACTGACAGTGGCAAAAACAGCACACTGGCAGGGGGTCACGTCATTCTTAGCACCCATCAACGCCCATGACGTGATTGCGGGTCAACGATGGGTTGCTATGACAGCAGAGGGTCTGCTGCAACTTTGAAACCCTTCCTCTGGCCAGGTTTCAGAGGAAACCATAATTTCTGTTATATACAGCAATGCTTCGGCATCGCTTTATATAAGACAAGCGATCAGATGATCGCAGCTGCAAGTCCCCTAAAAGCAGAAAAAATGTAAAAAATAAAAAAACATAGTTCAATTCACAACCTTTTTCCTCCCTATAAAGATAATATAACAATGTAAAAAATACACATGAGGTATCGCCAAATTCAGAAAAGTCTGATCTATCAAAATACAAAAAAATAAGTAATCTGACCCGTAAATACCTTAAACGATTGGTCGCCGCGATACCACAAAAAACTGTAACAAGCGATCAAACGTGAACTCTATCCCAAAATAGTATCAATAAAAATAAGCCCTCACATGGCTTCATCAACCAAATAATAAAAACGTTGCAGTTTTCAGGAAATGGTGACACTACCCCAAAAAAATTTTTTCTAAAACTTCAGGTCATTTTTTCAACATTAAATAATAAAAAATACTGGATATGTTTGGTATCAACGAAATCGCACTGGTGAGGAGAATCATACTGTGTGGTCATCTTTACCACACAATGTACACTCCTCAACTCTTGCAATTTTTTTTCCCAGTACACTATGTGGTAAAATGAATGGTGTCATTCAACAGTACAAGTCATCCAGCCAAAAAACAAGCCCTCGTATGTCTATGACGACAGAGGAATAAAAAAAAGGTTATGGTTCTGGGAAAAATGGGAGGAAAGAACAAAAATGCAAAAGCGGAAATTGGCCGCGCCGTGAAGTCAATCAATGTCCATTTGGATCCATCAGATACTTGACGTTTGGAGGAATTTTCCCATACAAAAAGGTTTCTACAAGAAAACACTTCCATATATACAACGTCTGATGGAGCATAAACCTCCTCCTGCCTCCTTTATGTACGGACTAACACCAGAGAACAGAAGATTTCCTTCCTTCCATTGACATGAGTGAGATACGCAGGGATCAGATGCTCAGCAGCAGGGAACTATAATAAGGAGCTGGTATGTCGGCCTGTATTTATAACCATAGTATTTATAGATGTAGACGGGTTAGTAGCGACACTTATCTCACCTTGATGGAAGAAGATCCCAGAGAGCCAGAGCAGAGAAATGAACAGTGGGAAATATTCTGTGCAATTAACCCTGCAAAGAGGAGATCAATAGACATAGCTGAGCATGATCTAATAAAGAGCATGGTGTACGGTGTTTCAATTCTACACAACTTTAATATCTCTTGCTTGCTGCTAACAAGGTAAAAGTAAGCTATATACAGTATATTCCTCTATACCTAATTTTATCTATTCTCTTTATAAAGTTTTGAAAAATTAATAACATTTAGGGGATAGATTGATAGTAAAGTGACTGTAGGATCAGACAAAAGGGAAAAAGGGGTTTGGTTCAGGTAGGGGTTTGTAGTCTGTAGGATCAGACTACACAGGCTTTATTTGTAGTCTGTTACCATGGAGGCACATACATATCTAAAGGAGCTGTGCGCGAAACAATTAGGGATTTTGAATTGAAGTGGTTGTTTAAGGGCAGTGGCGTAGCAACTGTTTGTGGCGCCCGGGGCGGTCGAAAAATTTGCCGCCCCTTTGGTCGTTGATAATCCGTAAAGGCCCCGTCACACATAGCGACTTACCAGCGATCCCGACACCGATATCAAGGTGTCAGGATCGCTAGTAAGTCGCTATGTGATTGCTGGTGAGCTGTCACACAGACAGCTTCACCAGCGATCGGCACAGCGATGCCAAGCGCCCGGCATCGCTGGCCATCCCTGTAAAAAATAGAATCAAAATAAAAAATATAGTTATTCTCACCTTCCGATGTCCCGCGCAGTCTTCCGGCCTCTCTCCACGCTCCGGTCCCAGTGATCCTTTGCAGGAATGACCGCGAGATGTCACGGTCTCGAGGGATAACAAAGTCTCGCTGTCATTCGTGCAAAGGATTACTGGGACCGGAGCGTGGAGAGAGGCGGGAAGCTGCGCAGGATGTCGGAAGGTGAGAATAACTATATTTTTTATTTTATTATTTTTTTTTTTTTTACACCTGATCGCTGGTCTCCGGCCTGTCACACGCAGCGATGTGTGCTGGCCAGCGGGAGACCAGCGACCAAAGAAATGTCCAGAGGTTTCTTCCAGCGATCAGCGATACCGGCAGGGGGGCCGCTCGCTGATCGCTGTCACACACAGCGATCTCGCTGGTGAGATCGCTGTTACGTCACAAAAGTTGTGACTCAGCAGCGATCTCGCTACCGAGATCGCTTAGTGAGACGGGGCCTTAAGCATCCGAGGAGCCCATGTATGGTCCATGGCGCACACAGACAGCACACTGCCCAATTATACGCCTGTCTGAACAAGCCCTTATTGTGTGAGCAAAAAAAAAAAAAATGGTGGTCAAGACTGATTGTGATCTAGATACACCACCAGTAAGTTTATGCACCCCAACATTTCAGATACACAGACTCCCCCCTCTCTACCTTCATGTGTGCTGAAGCATTATTACAGTCACTGACTGACAATGGCTGCATATAACACCAGATGTACACATGTGGAGCTTAACATAGGGGCAGGCACTGGTGACAGGCAGGCAAATGGGGGAGCAGGCACTGGTGACAGGCAGGCAAATGAGGGAGCAGACACTGGTGACAGGCAGGATGAAAAGTAGAAGGACGAGCAGCAAAATAAGCAGGATTATCAGATGGACAGCAGCAGGACAGGCAGGCAGAAAAGGCTCAGGCACCAGTGAAATGTAGAAAAGCAGGTAGCAGAATTACAAAAAAAAAAAACACACAAAAACCCAGGTACAAGTAACAGGCAGACAGACACCAGTGACAGACAAACAGGCAGATATGTTGTGCACTGACATTGTAAAAGTAGAAATAACAGAACAAAGATAAGCAAGTGAACAGCAGAGTGACAGGCAGTCAGAAGAAGCAGGCAGGAGGATAGACAGGGTAGGCACTGGTAATTGGTCAGATGAAATGTAGTAGGGCTGGCAGCAGAATCAGGATAAACAGGTGCACAGCAGGATGACAGACAGGACAGGTAACAGCTACAGTGAAAAGTAGAGAAGCAGGTAGCAGAAAAAAATTCAGCAGGTGGACAGAAGAGTGACAGGCAGATAAGGTAGGATAAGCATTTGGACAGTGGGGTGACATGCAGATAGGCAAGACAAGGAGGACAAGAAGGGAGGGAGAGAAGCGGCAGACAGGTATAACAACCATGAGTCCAGGCAGGGTGACAGCGACAGCCAGGGGCAGGGTGACAATGCTATGACAGGTAGGGTGACAGCCAGGATGACAGGCAGGGGTAGAGTGACAGTGCAGTGACAGCCAGGGTGACAATGCTATGACAGGCAGGGAGACAGTGCGGTGCAGGCAGTGTGACAGCTGGGTGACAGCGCAGTGACAGATAGGGGCACGGTGACAGCAGTGTGACAGGCAGGGGAAGGGAGACAGTCAGAGGCAGGGTGACAGCAGTGTGACAGGCAGGGGCAGGGTAAAAGCACTGAAGGGCAGGGTGACAGGTAGGGGCAGGGTGACAGCACAGTGGCGGGCAGTGTGACAGCACTGCGACAGGTAGGGGCAGGGTGACAGCACTGATAGGCAGGGTGACAGCTCCCTCCCCTCCTCCTGCAATCAACAAGTCAGCAGCGCAGTGACACAGTGCCAGACAATAACAAGTTTGTGCCCCCCTCCCATCCCTCCTCCGTCACCTGCAGCAGCACGGAACGCACGGCTGCCATTACCTTAGCAGGGCATGTGGGGCCACACTGCCATCCCCGGGGACGTGGCTGCTGCCGCCTCTGGTGCTCTGCAGCTGCTTTGGGCACTAGGGCAGTTGTGCTGCAGCTGAGGGTAATCCAGCTCCCACTTCCTCCATGATCTGCACAGCCACAGAGCCAGGCAGGGGTTAGCCAGGGACAGCTAGTCAAACCCAGAGAAACAGATGAAGCAAGCAACAGCCTCCCCAGACACACGGCCAATAAATACAGGCTGGCAGCTCCAGGCGCTCTGCAATCAATTACAGCACAGTGCTCTTGATCCGCTGCTCTAGTCTGAATGTCTCCAGTGATCTCAGCAGCTGCACTGTGCCTCCGCGCTTCTCCCACAGAGGAGACGAATTGCTGCCGCGCCGCCCCCACACACGTGCCGCCTGGGGCGGACCGCCCCCCCCACGCTACGCCACTGTTTAAGGGTGAGTTTCCACGTGGAGGATTGCATCAGGACTAGCTGCGGATTGAACGCTGCGTCCTGCTGCAGCATTTAATCTGCAGCGGCTAGATGTTCCTGCATAGAGGAGGGGATTTTATAAAATCCCGTCTCCACTATGCGCCCGATTACGCGGGTGACACACTCACTAAACCGGACATTTGACGAGTCTTTTTAGACCGCAGCATATCGGTTTACCTTGCAGAGACGCTCAGTCTTCGCAAGGTAAACAGCCCACTCTATGGCTACCCTGCGGCGATTCCGGATGTGTTCAATGAGCACATCCGGAATCACCGCGCGTACAGAAGCGGACGGGGCTTTGGGGGATTGGGTTTTCCGCACCGTCCAAAGCGCTGCGATTACGGTACGTGGAAAGGTACCCTAAGAGGACCTTTCACCAAATTTTTCATGTTGACTCATGATGTAAAAGGGGCTGCAGAACAGGTTTAAACTTTTTTTTTTCTTTTTTTTTTTTTTTTAAGTTTTACCTTTCCGTTGTGGAGATATTAGCAATCAAAGTAATTGGCGCTTAAAGAGTTGTTGTTTTCTTTTCCAAGTCAGAGAGATTTCACTGGGCCGTGCACTTCTTCCTCCTTCTGACTCTGATCAATGTTTAGGTAGCAACACATTGGGGAAAGAAGAACATGCCCCCCACAATAACTTAAAATAGGCTATGTATGAGACATAATGACACAGTCTGCTTTCCTCACTGCAGACTAATGACATTTGCTCGAGCACAGCAGATCTGAGTGTGATTTAGGCTAGTTTCACACTTGCAGTAGGAGGCGCAGCACATGGCTGCTGTGCATCTCTGCCCCCTGCTGCGCCCCCTCCGGTTAGCTCCTCCTATGGGCGCATGACGCTGCACGCGACCTGCGTACCCTATCTTCATCATTGGGTATGCAGGCCGTGCGCTGGTATGATTTTGGCGGCGCAAGCGCCCTTTTGACGGTACGCCGACGTGCGCCAAACGCATCGTGTTGCATTTTGGTGCACAAGTTCTAAGGATGTAATGGGGAGAATTTTGTGCACTTGTTTTCTATTGCAGGCTCTGACTCCACAGGCAGATTGTACTGATACATCGTACATAGCCGTGTATTTCTATGTATTGCATTCTAGAGGGAGACTAAAATCTATTTTTGTTACCCTAAAAAATTACTAAAAAATAATGAAAAACACTCAAAATATTGTCATTTTTAATGCTCTTTTTGAACAAAATAATGAACATTACATATCAGCAAATAACAGACATACAGCATTTGGTGTCCCTACAATCGTCACAAACTGCACATCACAGTAATTAAATTATTTATGGGGATTGGTGAATGGCGGAAAAATGGCGTGATTGATATCTTTATTAAACCCATAAAAAAGTAGTAAAAATGTAACACTGAGGCAGTGTTCACATGTAGCGTAAATGCTGCATTTTTTCGGAAGCTTTTTTTTTTTCTGCAGATGTCCTCACAACACAACGTTATAACAATCTTCTGTGATTATTGCGTTTCTTTTATGTGTTTTCCTCCACATTGGATGTTTTTGGTGCAGATGTGAATCTGCTTTTTTAATGCCTTTTTAATAGTACAGGAAAGCTTTGATTCTGTGCTTAAGAATGCAGCAGCTTTTTTTTATTCATGCGGTTTTTTTTTTTTTTTTTTTTAGAATAAGCCTATAGAGAAAAAAATGCACCAAAACCCCCGAGTTCAGCAGCGTCTGTAGAGGCTCAGAAGGCGGATATTTCATGGAATCACATCCACTTTGCTTGGATGTGTAGGCCGTGTTCGCATGTAGCGTAAATGCTGTGATTTTTTTTTTCTGCTGCTTTTTTTTTTTTTTTTACAGAAATTCAGCTTTGTTTAACTGTCCAATCAAAGTGGATGTGATTTCATGAAAACTGCGCTGCTGTGCGTCTAAATACACGGCTGGACTGTGCGGATTTGCTGCTTTTTTTTCTCTAGAGCCTAAAAAAACTAATGTAAAAAACTGCAGTTACATTTTTAAGTGTAGAGCAAAAGCTTTTTTGTACTATAAAAGGCACATTAAAAACGCATCAAATACGGGGAAAAGGCATAAAAAATACAGCAGTAATCAGAGAAGATTGTTATTGTGTAGTTTGGTGCGGATCCTGCAAAAAACAAAAATCACAGTGTGAACACGGCCTTACAGACACAAAAAAGCCGGATATCATATAATGAAGCTACATAACAATGAAAAAGTTCTGGTTGCTCCAACTGTGAATGAAGGAACAAAAAATAATCCACAAGTCCTAATTAAAGATGATCAGGACGCACAGATGACGTCGCACCAGTCCGGGCGCATAATTTGTCTCTCTTTCTGGTCTTCAAAAGTTGGGAGGCATGGAGATGGTAAATTAAAAAAAATAAAATTATGTTTTATTCTGCTCTGCAGCCATTATTCCATGATGCTGCCAGTTTAACTTATACTGGTGACAGATAATGTGTATGGTCTCAATACACTTTCTTGAACAATCAGCTACTTACTGAGCTCTAAAGACCCTTTCAAATTCAGGGGGCCCCGACGTACTAGGAGGGGATACGCTGTACTTCCTTCTAGCTGCAATGACCTGCAAGGAAAAATATGCTACAAAAAAAAGAAAAAAAAAAAATCGCTATATTTCAAACATTGTGCTTAACACAAATCTAATTAATCAATACTGACCAATTAATATTCAATAGTAACTTATGGTATAATAAGAAAACTCATGGTATAATGGGAAAATGTTTTAGACACCTGAGTCACATTCCTGCAAAACATTTTGTGCAAAATCTCTTCTAAATGAAGCCAACCAAGAAGTGGTATGAAGTAAGGCAAAAGTGTCTAAGGATGCAACAAAATGATTATTCTGTATGATCCGCAGTGATAAATTTGGAAGGTGTAGTCTAGTCATGTGTATGTTGCCTAAAGGTAAAGAATATGGAAACTTTTGGAGGCATATTTTATTAAATGCATATACTCATTCTGCAGCCAGCAATGTGCAGGGAAATAAAGATATTGAAAAAGCCGAACGGTGCAACATTTTTAATAAAACTCAACAGCAAAAATAATCTTTGGCCCAAAATAATAATAATAATCTTTATTTTTATATAGCGCTAACATATTCCACAGCGCTTTACAGATTGCACACAATATCATCGCTGTCCCCGATGGGGCTCACAATCTAAATTCCCTATCAGTATGTCTTTGGAATATGGGAGGAAACCCACACAAACACGGGGAGAACATACAAACTTCTTGCAGATGTCGTCCTTGGTGGGATTTGAACCCAGGACTCCAGTGCTGCAAGGCTGCATTGCAGTGCTATCCAAAATTTATACATTAAACATTTAAACAAGTCTCTGAAGGTGTCCATATCCTTGAATACATTATTAATAAATCTTTCTGAATGTTTCTTTAAAACTTTTAAAAAAGTGGGGACATGAGGGTGAGTGGGTGCTCCAGTCCCCTGGCCTGGCTGTCTTTAGAAAGACCGCAAGGACCAGGGCTAATCCCACTGAACACGCCCGTACTCCTTTCCCATTGGCGCAATACTACTCAGACAACACAAGGTGAGGGTAACACCCTGTGGTAATACTTTATTGAACCACCAACCAACAATCTTATATAGTACAGTTCTCGCAAGTACACAAGATGGTACAAATGACAGAGTCTTACCTTTCTGCTGGCTCAGCGGGATAAGAGCAGCTGCAACTTCGTGGCATCAAGGGCCTACTGTCCCAACCAACAGTAATCCCGCTTTTGGCGGGCACCAACACAGAAGAGGTAGCGGCAAGCTTAGGAAGCTGACCGAGTACAGTGAGGTATGTGGCCAGGTGACCTGACTGTCCCAACCCTGATTATTGAAATGTCTTTGAGGTTCAGTGATGGTCAATGGAGCAGATCTGTATTCCTCCAGCTGGGGCCAGGGTCCCTTAAGCTTACATCTTGTAGAGTGTCTAAACAGAGCAGTTCCTCCTTTTATAGTTCGCAGCTCCCCCAATAGCACATCCGTTACCCTCAATACCCTTTTGGATTCCACCAGTAAGTCTGGCATCTAGTCCATATCTGGGTCATCTAAAGGAGGACAACAAACTGCTAAATTGATGACCTTCCTTTCCTCATAAGCTTTTAGCCTGTTTATATGATACCGTGTTTCCCCAATAGTAAGACACCCCTGATTGTAAGACGTATCGGGGGTTTCAGGGGGGTCGGCTAACTTTTAGCCTGTTTATATGATACCGTGTTTCCCCAATAGTAAGACACCCCCGATTGTAAGACGTATCGGGGGTTTCAGGGGGGTCGGCTAATATAAGCCGTACCCCGAAAGCAAGACATATGTCTTACTTTCGGGGAAACACGGGGGTATTGCCGCCTCCCTCTCATCTAGCTGCGCGCCGCCTCCTGCCCACGTCCGCACCGTCCCCCTCTCTATACGTCGCCGCGTCTGCCACCTCCCTCTGATCTTAATGAGCGCCGCCTCCTGCCCACTTCCGCGCCGCCCCCCCTCCATACGTCACCGCGTCTGCCTCCTCCGTCTGATCCAAATGTTCGCTGCCTCCTGCCCACTTCCGCGCCGCCCCCCCTCCATACGTCACCGCGTCTGCCGCCTCCGTCTGATCCAAATGAGCGCCGCCTCCTGCCCACTTCCGCGCCGCCCCCCCTCCATACGTCACCGCGCCATCCCCTGCACTTGTCACTGCCGCCTCCTGCTTAAAATACGGTAATGCACACAGTATTAATCATACATCAGTAAAACATACACACTGGCATACTGTTTTGTGGTGAATACAATACTGTTCAGGTTGTTAATAAATGTTAATTTTATGGTTAAAACAAAAAATTGACAATTTTTTCCAATATAAGACATACCCCGAAAGTAAGACATAGTGGGGCTTTTGGGGATAAAAAGAAAGTAAGACACTGTCTTACTTTCGGGGAAACACGGTAGGTCCTTTCACGAACACCTGATGGATCCAAGGCAACAGTGTAGTCAGTCTCTAAAGCTGAGCAAAAAAGGAGAAAGGAGGGCACCACTATTGAATACTAAGAGAGGGGTTCTCCAAAAGGCATGCTATTGAGCACAAAATAGGAAACAAGAAAAAAAAGAACATGTCTATATAGAAGGGAACACCCTGAGATTCAATAAAAGAATGACTTTTATTTAGCAGCAACACAACACATGTGAAAAACAAAACACAGACTGAATAAAAACACAGAAATAGAAAAGTATCTGGTTATGCCCATAATGTGGCAATAACTCTCCCGCACTGAATCCCCAACAGCATTATAAATCACCACAATGGCTCTAGACAAAGAACATGAAGCAGGAAAAATGCAAAGGCTGGGGTCACATTGGCGAGGAATACGGCCGAGTGAGAGGCGCTAAGAGCACGCATTACACACGGACCAATGATTCTCTATGGGGTCCCTCGCACCAGCCGTATATTTCTCATCCGTATTCTACGGTCCGTGCCAATCGCAGCATGCGATTGTCAGCGTGCTACGACCGTAATACGCCAATGCAAGTCTATGTGTGCGCAAAAAATACGGATTACACACGGACCAAACATGTGACTTGCGAGAAATACGCACCAGGTGTCTTAGCAAATCCGGCAATTCAGTGCGCTATACAGTAAACTCACACTGACAGTTTTAATAAAGAAACGAAAGAATAGATATAGACACATAGAATACATATATATATGCATTCTATGTGTCTATATCTATTCTTTGGTTTCTGTTAGAAACCCTGTCATAGGGCTCCATTATATGTCCATTTTGCAAGCCTGCGAGAAAATCTCACCATACGGATTACATACGGATGCTGACATGCGCAAAATACGCGACCACACCTTGATTACGGATGACATACGGAGCACTGTTTAGGGGCCATTCTTCCGTATTACGCATATAAAATACTGACCGTATTTTGCGTCGTTTAGTGTGACCCCAGCCAAAGTCTACAAATTGCAATGAAAGCAATTATTTAAATAGGACTATCTATGCCCATTCACAGCACCATATGGACAACCAAAAGGGAATGATGGTGACAAAAGTTGAAATAACGTTCAAAAAGTGCAAATGTGCAATGGTTGTAAACAAAGAAAGGGCTAGATCACTGTATAACCACAGAGTCAATAGATATAATATATAGCATATAAGAAATGATAATCAAACCATGTTCTGCGGTATATATAGAAAGCGAAGGCCCAAAAAAGTTAAGTCCATTGAGGAAAAAATAATGAGAACATGCAGGGAGCCATGGAAGCTGGAGGGGATACAGGGGGGTAAAACCCCATGTGTATCGCCACAAAAACCGAGTGGCTTCTTCAGGGTAAAGTAGATCTGTAATGCTTCCCATGTGTAGGGTATATATACATTTAGAGAGATAAGCAATCACAAATAAATTACTGACCGGTGGGTGAGAGAGTGTGTGTGGTCTGAACGGCCGTTGCCATTTTGTAAGTATACTGACATTCTAATAAAGTTAATTGAACTGTGTACTGCGCAGGCGCAAAAGGCCATATACTGGGCATGCGTCAAAAAAACACACAATAGCCGAAAATGGTAAAGATCCACGGCGCATGCGTCAAAGATGCAAGCTTACATACTGTATGTACAGCACAGGCACGGACAGTCGTGAATTACGCGGTGCTAAAAGGCACCAGACAAGGATCAGTCACGCAGGTGCCAGAAAGGAATGTAGAGCGCATGCAAGGAGAGCATGGATAAACGCTCAGGAAGGTAAAAGGCGTACATGACAACACAAAGATGAAGCGATTTGTGTGCACAACGCAGTCAGTGTGTTACCAAAGCGGAACATGGTCCCATGATATTGTGGGACTCTTTCCGTAGAAAAACATAAATAACCCATGCATACAAGGAAGAACATTAAGTTCTGAGATGCCAGATATGTACATGCGTCCAATATGTACCATAATGCTTTAGGTCCTATATACAAAAAGAAACATATTATATAGAGTACTAGCTGAAGAGCCCGGCGCTGCCCGGGCATAGTAACTAACTGTGGTTAGTTATAGCAAATTATAATTATCCTCCATCCCATAGTCCCGTGCCCATATACCCATCAAACATATCTACGATCCCATAGGCCCGTGCCCATATACCCATCATACATATCCTCCATCCCATAGTCGAGTGCCCATATACCCATCATACATATCCTCCATCCCATAGTCGAGTGCCCATATACCCATCACACATCCTCCATCCCATAGTCCCATGCCCATCACACATCCTCCATCCCATAGTCCAGTGCCCATATACCCATCACACATCCTCCATCCCATAGTCCAGTGCCCATATACCCATCACACATCCTCCATCCCATAGTCAACCATTCTGACAAATTTTGTGGCTGTAGCTGCGACAGTGCGGATGCCTATCCTGGACATACATACACACACTTGAGCTTTATATATTAGATTGGTAAATGTTGAATAAAAAATATGAAAAGAAAAAATATAATAGTACTGTGTTATATTTGCATAGAATTTTTATTTATTAGTAATATGAAGAATTCAAAAGTATGAATATAAACACATGTAGACACATGATAAATACTGTATATATAAAGCATCTTATTAAGCATACCAAAATGCACAGGTCCCTTGGAAATATATAGGCATCCTTATAACAAAGGGATAAATCATATTAATGACTTTGTATTTATCAAATGGTAATCTTGGTGAATAAAAGTATTCAATAGACATGAATTACTTATAGCCTTTGAGTAATGGTCAATTGCATAGTATATCCCAATTAACAAGTAAAGGATACACAATGTGTGAAAAACAAAATGGTGCGCTCTATAAAGGCTAAAACACACATAATGCAATCATTGGAAGATAATAGTAAGCCTATGTATTTTTCAGCATGCCGGCAAACACAGGTCCATTAAAGGTGTAGATACGTCCTTGTAGCGAAGGTATGAATCATATTTATGACCTTGTATTTGTCAGATGTTAGTCCAGGTAAGTAAAGGTATTTCTTCCATTTACAATTGCTGCATATAACTCTCTGGCAAATAGCCAATTACATGGAATAGCTCAATTAATGAAGGAAAAAAAATATATACACAATATATGAAGAACAGTAGGACGCTCAATAAGAGGTGAGAAGTCATAATGTCAATCATTAAAAAGTCAAGATGAGCCTGACTGAAAAATGAAGTCAGGGCAAAGCATCTAGACAAAAAATTAGCCAAAAATGAAGTGATAAAGTGACACGAGTCAACCAATGAACATGCCAAACACATGAATAGAAAATCATAGAATATCTTGCACATGATGAAAAAAGAGAATATGGTGCTGTGAATAGGTATTCAAGGGTTAATGAGCAACACGCGGATACGGACCAAATTAAAGAGTATCTTGCATATGGTGAAAAGACACAATATGGTGCCATGAATGGATGTTCAAGGGTTAATGAACAATGCTGATGGAACAGAGACCACCCCAGGGGCATAGGTTCTGAATCAATATACATAAATGAAGATAGACCAATAAAGAACGCATCTGGCAGATCCAAACAAGAAATTATAGCAATCAAAAAAACAAATAATAATACTGTAAATTGAAGTCAAACAAGGAATCCAGTAAGGAACAACTGTATAATATATCCTTGAAAAAAAACTTGAAAGGAGCTGGGAACCAGGCCCCTGGACCCAAAAGATTTGATGTAACAAAAGAAAGGACCCTTCAGAAAGAGCATCTGAACGAGTGGATTTGTGGATATCCAGAAGAGAATAATGGCAGAATAGACCCTAAAATAATAAGATAAAAAAATTAAAGATGAGTCATGAATACTAAGAACATATTGAACTAAAATAAGTTCTCAGCTGTAAAACCCAGAAAATAATAATTCCTTGTTTAGATCGTCCGGAGTCATGCTTTTTATATTGTAAATTCATCTGGATTCCCGACGGAGAAGCTCCTTAGTAACATTGCCTCTCCGAATGCTGGCATGAATTTGGTCTACCACAATAATGCGTATCTCGTGGTGACAGCCCCTATGATGCTCTAAAAAATGTGCCGCTACCAAAGTAATGGGCTTACCCTTGTCCTGATTGCCCTTGGCTTTACTGATATTTGAAATATGTTGTATTCTTCGTCTGACTTCTTGACTGGTCTGACCCACATAGATTTTTGGGCATCCACAGATGAGTTAATAGATTACATGTCTTGACCGGCAATTTGCATAGAATTTGTTTTTAATCTGTCCAGGAAAAATGGACAGATAGTGCAACCTCCACAAGGATAAAATTCCACTAAACGGTGGCCCGTACCTATTTTAGATGTTGGTCTCTTGAATTGACTAGCAGTCACGTAGTTCTTCAAATTTTCTACTCTCCTGGCCACCATTCTGGGAGTCTCGGAGAGAAAAGGCCTAAGTTTGGGCCTACTGAGCAAGATGTTCCAATATTTGCTCAGTATTCCATGGACATCACGCCAATGATTATTATAATTCATGGGGAGATTGATAGAATGTCGCTTTTCCCAAGATCTAGGTTCCAGAAGAGAAGATCTTTCACTAGCCTGTGAATGTTGCAAGGCATTTGAAATAACCCTACGCAGGTAGCCTCTCTCAGACAATCGGTTAGTTAAATCATTGGCCCCCTCCCTAAAATCAGCAGTGGAACTACAATTCCGCCTTACCCTTAAGATCTGGTCCTTTGGAACGTTCTTGCGCAGATGCTGGGGATGAAAGCTTGAGAAATGGAGTAAAATGTTGGTTGCCGTTGCTTTGCGAAAAAGTCTGAAAAGCAGTCAATGGGCGTACGTGTGTCTCCTCCCACCACCCCAAAAAGAGGTTAGCGTAGGAGATTGCACAAGGTGCCCCCATTGCCGTTCCAGTGACATGTTTATAAAAAACACGGTCAAATACAAAATAACTGCTAGTGAGAACAAAGCCCAACAAATCCAAAATGAAGGAGTGATGTATGCGGTCACCTGAAATTTGTTGATTGAGAAAGAAACTGCTTCAATTCCAAGTTCATGACTTACAATGGATGTTGAATCATTGTACACCTGTGTAACAAGAATGGTGTTATGTGGAACCGTAATATCCTTCATTTGACGAATCAGGTGCGAGGTGTCCTGAATATAAGAACCCAATGAGATGACAAAAGGTTGTAGGAAATGATCGAACTATATACAGGGCCGTTCAAAAAGGCTACCAATCCCTGCAATGATGGGCCTACCTGGTGGATTCTGAATAGACTTGTACAAGTGGAAACAACCGGATGCTTCGTTGTTAAAGAGGAAAGCTCCTTTTTGGTTAGGACATTGTTGCACGTTGCAGACAAGCAATCGGTCCAGCTTCTTCTTAAAGATGGTAGTGGGGTCCGATGGTAGCACCTGATAACAATGGATTTTATCAAGCTGGTGTTTGGCTTCCCTAATGTACATTTCAATAGGCCCTTATCTGCTTCCTTTATGGTGAAAGATGTATTGTTTCTAAAGGGGGTTATACACATAGCGATATCGCTAGCGATATTGCTAAAGCATCATCGATTTCGCTATGTGTGATACTTACCTCCGACCGGCTCCCCCACTGTCTGTGGTTGATCGCGCAGCTCCATTTCTCGTCGGGCGCTTCCTGCTCGGCTTCCTGCTGGCGCCGACGAGCGACGCGTGAACGCGGACGGGAGGACGTCAGGAGCGCCGCGTCTGACAGGTAAGTAACGACTGCTGTATCGCTGCTGCATCGCTGTGAGATCTGCCTGTGTGGCAGCTCACTAGCGACCATTTAGCGATGCACCAGCGATCCTGACCAGGTCGTATCGTTGTCGGGATCGCTGGTGCATCGCTAAATGTAAAGGGGCCTTTAGTATAAGCAGAGCTTGTCTTTCCTTGGGTCCTAGATTTTCACCCTGATAACCATTTGTTTTCAATATGGCAATGTTTCTACTAACAGTATCATAAAAAATGTGCATTGTTGGAAAGAGTGAGATAGAAGGAGTGGCCTGTGATGGTAAATGCCACAGACTTTTGTTGAAATTACCTTGTCCTTCGTTTTCTTGTAGTAACTCCAGAAGATCAATAAATGTCTGCCTCTCATCCTGCGGTAAAGAATCAATAGTTGAAGGTTGATGATAGAGTAAAGCTGGAGTCACACATAGCGACTCACCAGCGATCCCGACAACGATATCAACGTGTCAGGATCGCTGGTGAGTCGCTACATGATCACTGGTGAGCTGTCAAACAGACAGCTTCACCAGCGATCAGCACAGCGACGCCGAGCGCGCGGCGTCGCTGTGTACGTTAGTTACCAGCGCGCTGATGCAGTGAGCTGGTAACTAAGGTACACATCGGGTATCCAAGGGACGTGCGTCCCTTAGATACCCGATGTGTACCTTAGTTACCAGTTGATCGCTGGTCTCCCGCCTGTCACATGCAGCGATGCGTGCTGGCCAGCAGGGGGGCCGGTCGCTGATCGCTGTCACACAGCGATCTCGCTGGTGAGATCGCTGTTGTGTCACAAAACTTGTGACTCAGCAGCGATCTCGCTAGCGAGATCGCTATCTGTGACGGGGCCTTAACTTAAAAGTCAATTGCCTGCAAAGTAAATATAAATCTTTGATAAGAGTAAATTTGTCCAACGCACCCATGGGTGCAAAGGACAAACCTTTAGACAAAAGTGACCTCTCGGCATCCGATAAGACATTCAGATAAATTGATCACCTGACGGTTACCTGTATTGCTAACATTGTTCACCAGATTTATTTCTTCCTGTCCAGTCTCAGTTCCCATTTGTAAGATGGAGACCAGTTCTTGTAACGCCGGCCCCTCTTCCTCAAATTTGGTTTGCTTGCGTCGACCCCTCCTACTGCGCCTTCCTGATCGCTTGCTCTGATGATAAAAAATTGCTAGTAGAGGAATCTCCAACTAAAGTAGATGGATTGGAATGTAGACTTTTCTCCACATATGAGCTATTAAATCTCCTGTTGCCATGATGCGACCATCTAAACACTTGCTTGTTGTAAAAGTCCCTTTTGTCACGAATGAATTTACGTTTCTTTTTTTTGTATGATTTCTTTTTCAAAAGTTTCAATGATATCCTTCAGGCATTGTTGAAATGGCAGACTTCTGTGTGTCAAAAGCAATGAGTTTGGCTTCCTTGTCCTTAATGTCACTTTTAGTTTAGTCATAAGATTGCGATCATGAATAATGAGCATACCTATCAAAATGGATGAGCATTTTAAGAGGTCAGCTTCCCATGTGAGTTTGAAATCAGAGTCAGCTTCCCATGCTGGAAATATCTTGATTCTAAGGCCTCTTGGAACAATTCCCAATTTACTATACTCTTCCAAGCATTTAATATTCCACCAAGTTTTGTCAACATTTTGTGGAGATTGGTAATGTCATTTGATAAACTAAGAAAAGAACTATTCTGCGTGGCTAATTCATCACATGCTCCAAAAACACCCTCAACCTGACCTTTCCAGGCCAACTCTCTGGCTTCTAAGGAAATACCTAAATACTATTCAAGTCCAAGTATGCTATATATTATATCTATTGTTTCTGTGGTTATATAGTGATCTAGCCCTTTCTTTGTCACAATCATTGCACATTTGCACTTATTGAACGTTATTTCAACTTTTCTCACCATAATTCCCTTTGTGTTGTCATGTGCGCCTTTTACCTTCTGAGCATTTCACTATGCTCTCCTTACATGCACTCTGCATTCCTTTCTGGCGCCTGTGTGACTGATCCTAATCTGGTGCCTCTTAGCGCACGCGCAATGCACGACTGTCCGCGCCTGCGATGTACATATGTAAGCTTGCATCTTTGACGCATGTGTCGTGGTTCTTTACCATTTTCGGCTGTTGTTTGTTTTTTTGACGCATGCGCAGTATATGACCTTTTGCACCTGCGCAGTATACAGTTCAATTAACTTTATTAGAATGTCAGTATACTTACAAGATAGCGACGGCCGTTCAGACCACACGCACTCTCTCTACCACCGGTCAGTACTTTATTTGTGATTGCTTATCTCTCTAAGTGTATATATACCCTACACATGTGGAGCATTACAGATCTACTTTACCCTGAAGAAGCCACACGGTTTTTGTGGCGATACGCATGGGGTTTTATCCCCCTGAATCCCCTCCAGCTTCCATGGCTCCCTGCATGTTCTCATTATTTTTTCCTCAAAGGACTTAACTTTTTGGGCCTTCACTTTCTATATATACCACAGAACATGGTTTGATTCTCATTTCTTATATGCTATATACAGTTCTGGCAAAAATTAAGAGACCACTGTACAGTGTTATAAAAATCAGCTTCTCTACATGTCTGACAGCCATTCCATTCCAGTGTCAGTTGAATTCCAACCAGAGTACACCTCATTCTACTTAATGTGCTTCTGATTAGGTGATCACCTGAACCAAATCTTATTTAACGAAGGAAAGTATAAAAAACCCTGCTGTGGTGTTCACAATCCACTTGCAATAGGACAAGCTGGATGGCAAAACAAGTGCTAGGAATATCCCAAAAGTAATAGGAATGCAAAAATAACTTTTAGCCATGCCAAAGAGTTGAAAAGAAAAGTCTTGAGTGAGCAAAAGAAGGGCTCAATTATGGCTTTACTAGCAGAGGGATACAGTGAGCGTCATGTTGCCTCCATCCTTAAAATTTCTAAGAAGACAGTTCATTATAACAAGGTCAAGCAGCAGACATTGGGGATAACAAAGCAACAGACTCGTGGATCGCCCGCCAGGGCAGTTGGGTTACTCGGTACCGTGCCGGTGTCTCAGAGGGATGTGTCACGGTGGCGGTGACCCAGTCCGTGTCCCTGAGCATCCATGCAATAGGGGTGAAACGTGGCTGAACAAAGTTTATAGGTGGATGATACGTGACGCCACCTGTGGTGCTCGACAATGAAGGGGTTAAGCCAACGCTGCAGGCAGATCCTCTGGGACAGATGGTATAAGGCAGCAATATGTAAGAGCTCCCCACAGGTAGAGCTGTAGTCCCAGGGCAGTAGTAATAGGTGTTGAGTTAGAGGGTGCAGTGTTAGGCACAGAGATGTAGCAGTGCTGAAGGGGTTGCAGAAAGAAGGCAATGACACAACAGGGTGCAGTTTCATTTACCTTTACTGTGCTTTGTAAGTGCAGTCCAGGATCCAAATTACAGATGGAACAGGAGTTGATCAGCCTGAAAGCAACTTAGGAATCTCTCTATGCAGATGGGTTGTGCAGTCTCCTTTCTAGCGCTTATCTGAGGCACTTGCAGTACTGAGTTACACTGAAGTTCCTCTTGCCTGCTCTCTTTTAGAACTCCCCTCGTATGGCAGACAGCCGTAGCCTCCTTTTTCTGGCTCACACAAGTTGCTGCGGTGCCTCCGAGTCTTAGCTGGGAACAGAGCATTTACAGCCTCTTGTTCCTCCGGTTTTTGCTGCAGGACCATTGTGGTACCGGCAGGTACGCGGGATGCAGTGACGAGACGTGAGACTTTATGCTTTTGGTGATAACTTTTTATAAGTATAGATCAGGTGACTAGTCTAAGCAACCAAAGGGGTAACAGGGATTGTCCTCGCAGGGACTCAACACAAGCAAACACGGATATATATGAACACGACTACACCGGCAACGGCCGGTCAGTATAGGGCTGCGGTATGGCCGACTACGGGTCCTTAGTTATATAATGTCACTTATCCGTCCTGACGTCTTCGGCATCCTGGGTGATGGTTCTTCGGCGTAGCAGCCGCTGGGCCCAGCTGCTGAAGAACTGGCGAAGTCTTCGAGCGATCCGACACTCAGGCGAAGCAGGGGCACAACAGGCCCCGGAAGAGTTCTTGGACAGATGGGCCGCAATACCCGGACAAGAGTAAGCGGTCGCGAAGCGGGGTGGCGATTGACAAGCCACCGGCGCAGCCAGCGGCTGTAACAGGGAGTCCGCGGCGGGCGACGGCCCGACTCTTGCCACGGACTGGAGCGGGGAACTAGTGGCTGCCATCTGCAGTGAACTTGCCGCGGTCGGGAGCGGGGCGGCTGCGGGCGGCGAGAGGTAGGCCGCAGCCGCGGGCTGGAGTGAGACGGCAGTGGGTGACCGCGGGCAGGCCGCAGCCGAGGGCTGGAGTGTGGCGGCGACGGCTGAAGATGACCACGGGCAGGCCACAGCCGGGGGCTGGAGTGTGGCGGCAACAGCCGCAGGCATCCACGGGCAGGCTGCATGCTGGAGTGTGTCCGCGGGTTGAAGCGGAGCAGCGGTTCTCTGATGGCCGACTCGGCGCCGTCCCCCTGCTGTCCAATGTAAGTGTCCCTCTTGCTTCTGTCCTCTCGGAACTCTGTACGTCGCTCTGGCTCTCACAGTCCCACGGTCTCCTGCTCCTTCTTCCCCGTTCTGCTGACTCACTGTGACTGGGGTTCTCCTCCCCTTTTATATCGGCTCCTCCCCCAGCCCATCTGTCAGTCTCAACAGTCCGGCCCTGAACTCTGTCTCCCGGAAACAACCTGCCCCGGAACCTAAATGATGGTCCCCTTGGTTCTGACTCGGATACTCGATGGGGGCCCCTTCTCCCACACTCCTGCACCCTGTATGCTCACCAGTCCTCTGGTGAGGGCCTTAGTCGACTTGAAGTGGTCTTTGGAGACGACAGTTCTTGTCGCCATACGAATTGGTCCTGTTCTAAACGTTCGAGGGGTTTGCCAGCTGTTGACCGCTCGGAGCGTCTGAGTTCAACTGTGGTGGAGCCTTCTGGGGTAGTGGAGGGTGTTGGGCTGGTCGACTCTGGTGGGCTGACTGAGTCTACTGCCATGTCCCTACTTGGACGGCCCGCTGATATGACTGGTCAGTCCTCTTCGTCATCTAGGTCCCAGACCATTGGCGGAGGGTCGGGGACCTGAGGGATAGGCTCGGGTCGGTGGATGTGGGTCGCCCTCCCAGGGCCGTGGGGCACTCGGTACCGGGCCAGTGTCAGGGGAATGTGTCACAGCGGCGGGGACCCGGTCCGTGGCCCTGGGCACCCAAGTCAATGGGGGGTTTGTAGTTAATGGAATAGTTTGTGACGCCACCTGTGGTGCTCGGCAAGTGTGGTGTTAGGCCGACGCTGCTGGCAGATCCTCTGGGGATGGTGGTATGTTGCAGCAAAGGTGTAAAAGCTCCCCACAGGTGAAGCTGTAGCCCCAGGGCAGTGCAGGTGTGATGTACTAATCTCTCTTTCTAATGGAAGCTTAGGTTACAGTTCAACGTCCTTCTCCTTCTTTCCTTTCCCGTGCCAGCTGGCTCAGGTCACTGAGGCAGCTGCAGCACTCCTTCCTCCATCCCTTCCAGGGATCCCCACTCCTATCTGAGTGGCTTCCTTCCTGACTGACCTCCTGTCAGCCCGTTCTCAGACTCAGCTCTCTCATTCTAAACCTTCCCTCTCTTTTATTTATCTCAACTCTACCCACCTCCCAGCACGTTTAGTGTTCCAAGCAGGGAGCCACCAAAGGTGCTCTGCTACCCTCTGAGCAAGGAGCCGCAATGTGGCTTTGCTAAACTACTGTGTTGTGTGGGATGCGAGTGTTGGAGTGTGGAAAGGAGTTCCCACCCTACCTGGATGGTGGGGCAGTACACCTTAGGAGAAGGTGCGTACTGCCCCTGAGGCTCAGCCTCTGTGGCGGCTGAGCCTCAGGGGCACCACATGCCCCCCGTTAAACACAGCACGTCCGCGGGCTGCAAGGCAAGACAAAGTTGACTATACAGGAACATACAAATTTTTTTATAATGCTGCATAAACATTTCTTATACTAAACTTCCTAATATAGGAGGCACTATTTCTTTAACGTTGCAAACAATTCTTAATTAGCCTTCTAAGTCTCAAGTCCAAAAGTGCAATTCTTTTTAATACCATTCGTAATTCAAAGTGCTATTCTCTATTACTCACTATCACTGCGATACTCTTCAGCAATACATCTCTTTCTTTCTCTAGTGCACATTTTTCCACTTTCTTTCAACTCTGCATCTACATTTTTTCAATTCTTTATTCTTTATTCAGTCCTCTTATCTGTGTATCAAAACATTTCTAATTCTCTACAAAAGCCATTTACTATCTTAAGACACATTATCAAATACTTCACAATAAAACATTCAAAAATTCTTGCAAGTGCTGGACACCTCTCCCAGACGGGATTTCTTGCAGTGTCCTTTGAGGTAGACTTCTATCTTCGAAAAGTGTCCCTATGTAAAACCAAGAGAGAGCACCTAAAGAGGCGCAAACTATTTACAATAAAGTTTGTGATGTACTCCAAGTTCATGATCACGGAAGGTCAAATCAGAAAAACGCTGCCAATCAAAAACTAGGCAACAAAAGTGCAAACAGAGAAAACATGATGAACAAAAGAAAAAAGGCACAACTGTGCAAATAAACCCTCCTGGGTAACGAGATTATCAATGCTGATCCCTTCCTGGCGTTCTGGAAGCCAAAGTGGAACTGCTACCAGATGAAAGGAACGCACGGGCAGTCCTCAAGTACTCCTCTTCCAGTGGGGTAAAGCTTGCGGCGTTCTGTACCTTTGGTACACTTTGACAAATGGGGGCAGTAGACGGTTTCTGCCGAGATTCAGCTGCTGCCTGGGGTACAGCAGAGGCGATAACGGTTACCAGGGAAGGAACACGCGCTTTCTCCTTCAGGTAGGTAGACAGTAAGTCTTCTGGTATACGGCGGATGTTTAATGCGTACCAGCCGCGTAGTCCCTCATGCCGGGTATAGGTGACATATTCCCCTGGCTGTAGGTCACGCGCTGGGAGTCCCTTGCGATGGTGAGACTCCACGTCTCTCCAGCTGAAAAACAAGTCAGAGATCCTCTGGGGGTCTGCGATGAACCCAAACCCCCGTTCCCGGTTCATGTTGAGGACCTGTCCCCATCCAGCCGAGTCCCGGGGACCATAGCGACCCGCACGGACCTTCTCATTCCTATCCAGATCCGGGCCTAGTACCGCTGGCCGGCGCTGCTCCCTCTCCCGGTGTTCAGCTGCCAGTTGCCGGATAGTCTGCTGGCAATAGGCCTCAGCCTTCTCCTCTTCCCGGGACCTGCTCTTACCCACTGGGGCCCGCGGTACCACCGTTAGGGGTTCGGATGCTTCCCCATTGGGATTAGTATCCCGGTCCCAGACAAGGTCCAGCACGACCTGTCCTGCCGCTACTACGGGCGTACACCCCAGGGCCTCCCAGGTGCAGGGGCTGCAGTCATACCTGACACCTCCTGGCGCGGGCTCCGGTGCAGGCTTGAGACAGTGGGCCGCTGCAGGGATATCTACCGGAATGGCGGGTCCGGGTGATGGCGGTGGTGGAGCGGATGGAGGTTCCGGGTCCGCAGGGGCCTCCGGTGGGACCTGCGCAGCCGCGTCAGGTCCAGGCGAGAGCACGGTCTCAGCTCCTGGGGTCTCCGGTGACTCTTCCAGGCAGGCCGCGACTAACCGTATAGACAGCATGGAGGTGTAAACTGGCGCTGCCTGAGGACAGTCCGGTGCAGCGGTGGAAGGTACCGGGTCTAGAGGTGCCGGTGGTGTAGGCCCCTACTGGGCGTGCGGCCTGCTCAACCTCCATAAGGCCTCCTGCCTCAGTCGCAGATGGCACATCAGCTGGGCGATGTCATCTTCCGGCTGCTGGCGGTTCATCTCAGAGACGGGGTCGGAGCCTTCAGCCATGGCGCCAGGGACATCCGATTCAACCTCCGCGCGCTCCGTAGGCCTCCTTCCCTCTCTCTCCAAAATGGCATTCTGGCGTTCTTCCTGCCTCGGCCCCTTTCCCGCCACTGGCTTCTTCTGCCCCACCTTCCGGGGGCGGGGTCTTCTTCCAGCGCCTCCATACCAAGCCAGTATACGAACCCCTCGGGGGGTGGGCCATGTTGCTGTCACATAGTAATTCAGGCAGGGGAGGCCCAAGACTCTTCGCGGTCTTTTCCTAGGACCTCCCATCTCTTCACGCCCTTCTTCTCCGCGCCAGCGGCCATTTTTAATGTTCATGTCACAAAATAGCTCAAAGTCCAACAAATCTTAGGCGCACAGAACCCGATGGCATCGGGTCTCGTCATCCTGTTCGTGACGACAAGTTGGGTCGCCCTCCCAGGGCCGTGGGGCACTCGGTACCGGGCCGGTGTCAGGGGGATTTGTCACAGAGGTGGTGACCCGGTCCGTGGCCCTGGGCGCCCAAGTCAATGGGGGGTTTGTAGTTAATGGAATAGTTTGTGACGCCACCTGTGGTGCTCGGCAAGTGTGGTGTTAGGCCGACGCTGCTGGCAGATCCTCTGGGGATGGTGGTATGTTGCAGCAAAGGTGTAAAAGCTCCCCACAGGTGAAGCTGCAGCCCCAGGGCAGTGCAGGTGTGATGGATGAGGAGAGGCTCAGGCGGTGTGAAGGATGGTACCCAGATGTAGCGGTGCTGAGTGTGTTGGTGCAGAATGAACGGAGGAAACCAGGGCTTGTAGTTCCAAAGCTTTACTCACAGTCCGTAGTACACACAGGTACCTGCTTCCGGGCCGGGTCCTCCGGGTCAGAGACTCAGTCAACCTCCAGGCAAGATGGAACGCTCCCCTCCAACACTCCGCCAACATGTACCTTTCTGAGCGTCTCCTCTATAGCTCCTTTAAGTGTGAAGATCTCCTAGTACTGAGTTACACTGGAGTTCCTCCTGACAGATGTTCCCAAGAACCTTACTTGTACGGCAGACAGCTGTAGCCTACTTCGGGGACTCTCTTCTCCTGAGTCCCGGCTCTCTACTCAGTTGCTGTTGTGCCCCAAGTCTTAGATGGGAGTAGTGCATTTACAGCCTACTACTCCACCGGTGTCTGCTGCAGAACCATAAGTGTCCATAGAACCTCGGGGACCGGGCCCCGGCCTTGCGCTGAGAACCTATAGGCAGGGTTCCTCTTCTAACCCATGTCCTCTCTGTTCTCCCTACTCCTTCGTTCCGTACTAATCTCTCTTTCTTATGGAAGCTTAGGTTACAGTTCAACGTCCTTCTCCTTCTTTCCTTTCCCGTGCCAGCTGGCTCAGGTCACTGAGGCAGCTGCAGCACTCCTTCCTCCATCCCTTCTTCCAGGGATCCCCACTCCTATCCAAGTGGCTTCCTTCCTGACTGACCTCCTGTCAGCCCGTTCTCAGACTCAGCTCTCTCATTCTAAACCTTCCCTCTCTTTTATGTATCTTAACTCCACCCACCTCCCAGCACGTTTAGTGTTCCAAGCAGGGAGCCACCAAAGGTGCTCTGCTACCCTCTGAGCAAGGAGCCGCAATGTGGCTTTGCTAAACTACTGTGTTGTGTGGGATGCGAGTGTTGGAGTGTGGAAAGGAGTTCCCACCCTACCTGGATGGTGGGGCAGTACACCTTAGGAGAAGGTGCAGTACCTCTGTGGCGGCTGAGCCTCAGGGGCGCCACATATGCATATGGACGTAACATATTACGGTGCACGGTACGAGTGAGGGGTACGCCGTCCTTCTCAGATTGTATTTCATACACAGGTCCATCGGGGCTTACTCGGCGCAACACTCGATAGGGGTTTTCTTCCCACCGTGGGTCTAACTTGTTTTGGGGCCGCTGATCTAGGACGAGTACACGATCTCCAGTTCGGAAGTCAGTGGGTGGAGGCAGTGCTCCCCCCGGGTGCTCCAGGTCCTGAAGTTTTGTATGGACGATTCGGTGGAGGGTTTGTAGCTGGTGCAGGTGGTTTTGGACCCATGATGATACTCCGGTCCAAAGTTGGGGTTCTTCCGGGTATAATTCCACTTCCGTGATTCCTTTGCCTTCTCGTCCAAATAGCAGCGAGTAGGGGGTGTACTCGGTCACCCGATGCACCCAGTTGTTATAAACCCACACCAGCTCAGGGACATACTCAGGCCAGTGGGCCTTTCGGTCACTCTCCAGGGTGCGCAACATTTGGATTAATGTCCGATTAAATCGCTCGCAGGCTCCGCTTCCCTTCGGATGATAAGGCGTAGTTCTGGACTTGTCGATACCATAGAGTCGATGCAATTCTTCCATGACTTTTCCTAAGAACCACGCTCCCTGGTTTGAGTGTATTCGTTGCGGGCAGCCGTATACGTGGATGAAGTTTTTACAAATTGCATAGGCGGCCAACTCCCCAGTTTAGTCTCGGGTGGGGGTGACCATGGCGAACTTAGTGAAATGATCCACCATCATGAGACAATGTTCATACCCCTGGTATGCGGGACCTATGGTTAAATAGTCCACCGTTAGGAGCTCAAGGGGAGCTGGAGTCACTATTGTTTGCACCGGGGCTCGTGCGGATGGTTTGGCGAGCTCACATGGGCGGCAGGTCCGGCAAACTTCTTCCACGGCAACGTGCAAGCGCGGATGGTAAACGATCTGTTGCAACCATTGCAAAGTCTTTTGAGCACCAAAGTGAGCCCCTTTTTCATGGGCTTCCCTAACCAGCTTGGCAAGTAGGGCTCCGGGCACGACCACCTGCCAGGTTGTAGCAGATGTCGTCCGTGACACTGCTTTACGGTACAATAGCCCTTTCTTGATGGCGAATTTTTCCCATTGGCGCAACATCAACAACATGTCCTGAGTCAGAGTCTGTCTCTGTGAATCAGTGGGCAGTTTGCCGGTGGTAACCCATCGGCGCAGGAGCCCAATTTCCCCATCTTCCTGCTGCTGGATCCATTTGTCCCGTGGTTGCTCCAGCGTCCCCCGTGAGGGTCCTGAATGGGATACCTCCTGTGTGCTCGCTGTAATCATGGCGTGGGTAAGGGCGAACGGTGTCTCTTCCCCTTCCAATTTGTTGTCCCGACTTTTCCCTGGAGTTGTATGCCGAATTCTGGAGAGGGCGTCAGCATGTACATTTTCGGCCCCTCATTTATAATTGAACTTGGCCATTGAGCCACCCACCTTTGCTCCAGGGCTCCCAACTTGGCATTTTCCAGATTGGCCAGCAGGTTGTTGTCCATCCGCACTACTACCTCGGAGCCCGCCAGGTACTCTGCGAACCGCTCCGTCATGGCCCACACTACCGCGAGGAGCTCGAGCTTAAAGGAGCTGTAATTGTCAGGGTTACGCTCGGAGTCATGCAGCGATCGGCTACCATAGGCGATCACTTTCTCCCGACCATCCTGAACCTGTGACAACACAGCCCCTAGTCCCTGGAGGCTCCCGTCAGTGTGCAGTATGAACGGTTGCGAGAAATCCGCATACGCTTGCACTGGGTCTCCTGAGTGTGCAGCCTTAAGGTCTTGAAACGTGTCTTCTTGCGGTTGCTGCCATTGAATTTTCCATCCATTCACCCCGGCAGGAGCTCCCTTTAGCAGGTCCTGCAGGGCTCGGGCTCAGCGTGCAAAATTCTTCACGAACCGACGGTAATAGCCAGCCAACCTCAGGAAGGCCCGCATGTCTTTCACCGTCTCGGGGGTAGGCCACCCCTGGATGGCGGCAACCTTTTCCAGGGATGGCCCTCAGCCAAGACTACGTGCCCCAGATATTCGATCTGGGTGCGAAACAGGTGGCATTTCTGGGGCTTTACCTTCAACCCATACTTCTGCAGCCGGCCGAACACCTGCCCCAACCGCCGCAGGTGGTCCTCAAACGTGGCGGAATAGATGATGATATCATCCAGGTATATCATCCAGTGGCTTCGAAGTTGAGATCTCCCAGACACCGCTCCCTCAACCGCTGGAAAGTTCCCAGGGCGTTGGTCAGCCCAAACGGCATTCGGTTGAATTCAAACAGTCAAAAAGAACTTGAAGACATACCTCTTCCGACAAGCCTACAACTTGCAGTAACCACCGATCCACCAAACTGCTGCACGACCAGCTCTACCCTCGCCTACTGTATCCTCACCCATCCCGTTCTAGATTGTGAGCCTTCGCGGACAGGGTCCTCTCTCATCCTGTACCAGTCGTGACTTGTATTGTTTAAGATTACTGCACTCGTATGTATTATGTATACCCCTCCTCACATGTAAAGCGCCATGGAATAAATGGCGCTATAATAATAAATAATAATAATAATAATAAACAGTCCCATAGGGAGAATAAATGCCGTCTTAGCTCTGTCTTCCTCCGACATTGGCACCTGCCAGTACCCACTGGCCAGGTCTAGAGTAGAGAAGTACGTTGCTTTTCCCAAGGCGGACAGAGACTCTTCTATGCGGGGCAGCGGATACGGGTCCTTAATGGTGCAGGCGTTCAGCTTCCGATAGTCCACACAGAACGGGAGGGTATCATCCTTTTTGCGGACCAGCATGATGGGAGCCGCCCAGGGGCTCTGGCTTTCTCGTATGACCCCTTTCCGGAGCATTTGCGCTAGTAGAGTTTTCACCTCCTGATATCTGTGGAGGGATTTGCCGATATCGTTCCCGGATTGGGGCCGTTCCTGCCATGGGGATTCCATGTGTGATGGCTGTGGTACACCCAAAATCATCCTCGTGGCTAGCGAATACTTCATAATACTGTCCAAGAAGTGTTTCTACCTGGAGAAGCTGGGCTGACGTCAGGCCGGAGAGTTCGGCCCGCATTCTTTCCAGGACAGTTCGACCTTTCTCCTGGGTCGAGGTTTCGGCCATCTGTATGGTTCATATCGTTACTACCCATGGATCCTCGGGTTGCACCTTTAAATGGACCGCTGGGGCTGACAGCACCTCCTCCAAAGGCCTTACTAGCTTGGCCACTTCAGCCCGGGGCTTCAAGACGATATCTTGGTCTTCCAGGTTAACGCAGCGCACCAGGACGGTCCCTCCTCGCACCATGGCCAGGGACCGAGCTACCAGTATGCCAGGGAGCAGGCGTTCCGAGAAGCATGGCTCTACCTGCATCTCCACGCCCTCCAATGGTATTGGGTGCGGATCGGCAGGGTCACCACTGTCTGCCCGGGGGGAAGCACGAACGGGGGGCCGTGCGGGAACCCCACTGGTTCAGGGTCTCTTGCGTGGGGTCATTGAGGAGTAGATTGCCAAACTCCCGCAGTACGTTCATGCCCAGGATAACTGGATGGTGGTTAGTTTCTCCTTGGGTCAGGACCACTCCCCAGCAGCCGAGAGATTTACCATACAGCATCATTTGTAGCCATACCACTCCGGCGACTGGTACTGGAAGTTGGTTAGCGGCTACCAGTCTTATCGTGGATCCTCACTGGGGCCTTGCTGCTTCAGGGAAATGCTGCCAAAAATAAGTTGCCGGCATGGTCGTTACTTGCGACCCCGTGTCCACTAGGCACCGTACGGCATGGCCCTCGACCTCTGCCCATACCACTGGACATTTTGCGACCAGATTTCCAGGACTTCCACCACCCCTCGTTGTGGCTTCTTGCTCTGAGCGACGTCCCCCCCGCCCGGAGCCCTCTAGTTTAATAGCCATCGGGGTGGGTATCTCCCACGCCGCGGACACTCTCGTGCGAAGTGGCCCTGCTCCCTGCTCTCATAACACCGGGATTGCAAGGTACGGCCACTCCGAGCATTGAAACCAGGCCGCCCAGTTGTGGACTCGGTTCTCCTTTTCACTTCAGCCAACTCGCCTTTGATGTTCTTCAGCTCTTGTCTCATCTCTTCGATCCACTGGGGTTCTTCAACAGCGCTTACGGAAGCCTCCATGCCCCGGACCTTTCCCACGGGGACCGTTATTCCGTGCTCCTGCTCTCGTACTCGTGCCTGACTCTCCACCTCAGAGAAGGCCATACGTGGGTTCACCCGGACCTGCTCCCGCAATGCCTGCTTGATTAACGGGTCTCAGAGTCCAGTCACTAACAGGTCACGTAAGGTAATGTCGATGGGTCCCACCCCTATCCCGTCCTTCTGTTCGATGGCTGTGTATAGCTCTTGGAGGACATTCATATACTGGGTGATGGTCTCCCCCTCTCCCTGCATTCGACTGAACAACCGGGTCCTCAACTCTCCCACATTGGTTGGATCCCCATGGGTTTCTTCCAGAATCCACAAGACCCTAGCAAAGGAGTTACGGTGTCCCGGGGGCCTCAACATTACTGAATTCCAGGCCTCCCCATCTAAGGCCATGAGAGCTACCTCGGCTTCTAAGTCAGGGGTCATCGGATGCATGCGGAAGAGCCCTCGCATGCGCTCGGCCCAGCTCCACAGCATGGTATTAGAGCCCGAAAACCGTGGCAGGTTGCTTAGCATAGCCCCTAAAGAAATGCTGGACCAGGGGCCTCCGTTACCTGCGACACCTACGGCCCCGACTTGGCCAGGTGTGCCGCTGTCTGCGCTCGGAGACTGCATCCTGCCGACTACGCCATATGTGGTACCGGCAGGTACGCGGGATGCAGTGACGAGACGCGAGACTTTATGCTTTTGATGATAACTTTTTACAAGTATAGATCAGGTGGCTAGTCTAAGCAACCAAACGGGTAACAGGGATTGTCCTCGCAGGGACTCAACACAAGCAAACACGGATATATATGAACATGACTACCCCGGCAACGGCCGGTCACTATAGGGCCGCGGTATGGCCGACTATGGGTCCTTAGTTATATAATGTCACTTATCCATCCTGACGTCTTCGGCGTTCAGGATGATGGTTCTTTGGCATAGCAGCCGCTGGGCCCAGCTGCTGAAGAACTGGCAAAGTCTTTGAGCGTTCTGACGCTCAGGCGAAGCAGGGGCACAACAGGCCCCGGAAGAGTTCTTGGACAGATGGGCCACAATCCCCAGACGGGGGTAAGTGGTCGCAAAGCGGGGTGGCGATTGACAAGCCACCGGCGCAGCCAGCGGCTGTAACAGGGAGTCCGCGGTGGGCGACGGCCTGACTCTTGCCACGGACTGGAGCGGGGAACTAGTGGCTGCCGTCTGCAGTTAACTGGCCGCAGCCGCGGTCAGGAACGGGGTGGCTGCGGGCGGCGAGGGGTAGGCCGCAGTCGCAGGCTGGAATGAGAAGGCAATGGCCATGGGCAGGCCGCAGCCGAGGGCTGGAGTGTGGTGGCAATGGCCGCAGATGACCGCGGGCAGGCCGCAGCCGCGAGCTGGAGTGTGGCGGCAACAGCCGCAGGCGTCCGTGGGCAGGCCGCAGGCTGGAGTGCAGGTGTCCATGGGCAGACCACGGATTGAAGCGGAGCAGCGGTTCTCTGATGGCCGACTCGGCGCCGTCCCCCTGCTGTCCAGTGTAAGTGTCCCTCTTGCTTCTGTCCTCCTCTCGGGCCTCTGTACGTCGCTCTGGCTCACACACTCCCACGGTCTCCTGCTCCTTCTTCCCCGTTCTGCTGACTCACTGTGACTGGCGTTCTCCTCCCCTTTTATATCGGCTCCTCCCCCAGCCCATCTGTCAGTCTCCACGGTCCGACCCTGAACTCTGTCCCCCGGAAACAACCTGCCCCGGAACCTAAATTATGGTCCCCTTGGTTCCGGCCTGGACACTCGACGGGGGCCCCTTCTCCCACACCATCAGCATCCATACAACCTCGGATACCGGACTCCGGACCATGCGCTACAGCTAGAAGTGAACCTGAATTCTGCTCAATCTTCCAGCTCCTCTTTTCCCTCTCCACAGAACTGAACTAACTTCCCTTTCCTGGCCACAGAGAGTAGCTCCTCCCCCAGTTTGGTTCAGAGCTCCCTCTGCTGGCCTGGAGTGGGAACTGTGCTGTGTGCTGGATTTACCTGACAGAGAGACCCTTCATTGCTTCCAAGCATGACATCACACTCCCTAGGAGGAAGGTAATGCCACTGTGGCGACCATACTCCTGGGGGCGCCACATTCGCAGAGGGCGAAAATGACTCTCCACTGACCAGGATGACTGTCATCTTATTCGAATGTCACTCTGCGACTGCAGGATGACATCAAGTGACCTACAAATGGAAGGGCAAATGGTAGCTGGGGTGAAGTGCACAGCAAGAACAGTTCGTAACAGGCTCCTAGAGGCAGGGTTCAAGTCATGTAAAGGTAGAAAAAAGCCTTTCATCAATGAGAAGCAAAGGAGAGCCAGGCTGAAGTTTGCCAAAGACCAAAGGGATTGGATCATAGAGGGCTGGAGTAAGGTAATCTTCTCTGATGAGTCTAATTTTCAGCTTTGTCCAACACCTGGTCGTCTAATGGTTACACGGAGACATGGAGAGGCGTACAAGGCACAGTGTCTTGCACCCACTGTGAAATTTGGTGGAGGATTGGTGATGATCTGGGGATGCTTCAGCAAGGCTGGAATTGGGCAGGTAAATCTTTGCGAAGGATGTATGACTCAAGCATAGACACATAGACAGCCCCTCCAGCGATAAGGACCAGTGAGCAAGCTGGTTACCAACGTAAACATCAGGTTTCTAAGGGCTGCGGGGACCTTAGAAATACGATGTTTACCCTAGATACCAGCGTGCACTGCAGGCAGGGCGGGAGGTGGAGGCAGAGCGGCGCAGACAGACCGGCGTAGCTCTGCTATTTGGTACTCCGGTCTGATGAAAAAACGGGCCAGGACGATCCAGCACGATCAGCGGTGCCCCGCGAGGGGGGCCGATCGCTGCTGGATGTCACACACAGCGATCTTGCTGGATAGATCGCTGATGTGTCACAAAATCAGCGATCTCGCCAGCGAGATCGCTGTGTGTAACGGGCCCTTAAGTCAATCAATGTGTGGATGAAGGACCACCACATCAAATCCCTGTCATGGCCAGCCCAGTCTCCAGACCTGAACCCCATTGAAAACCTCTGGAATGTAATCAAGAGGAAGATGGATAGTCACAAGCCATCAAACACAGAACTGCTTAAATTTTTGCACCAGGATTGGCATAAGGTCACATAAAAAGCAGTGTGAAAGACTGGTGGAAAGCATGCCAAGACGCATGAAAGCTGTGATTAAAAATCATGGTTGTTCCACAAAATATTGATTTCTGAACTCTTCCTGATTTAAAACATTAGTATTGTCGTTTCTAAAAGATTATGAACTTGTTTTCTTAGCATTATTTGAGGTCTGCAAGCACTGCATTTTTTTTGTTATTTTGACCATTTTTCTGAAAATAAATACAAAATTTAGTGCTTGGAAATTCAAAGACATGTTGTCAGTAGTTTATAGAATAAAAGAGCAATTTACATTTTACTAAAAATATACCTATAGAGAGAAAAATCAGACAAACTGAAAATTTTGCAGTGGTCTCTTAATTTTTGCCAGAGCTGAATTTCTTCTATTGTCTCTGTGGTTATACAGTGATCTAGCCCTTTCTTTGTTTACAACCATTGCACATTTGCACTTTTTGAACGTTATTTCAACTTTTGTCACCATCATTCCCTTTTGGTTGTCCATATGGTGCTGTGAATGGGCATAGATAGTCCTATTTAAATAATTGGTTTCATTGCAATTTGTAGACTTTGCATTTTTCCTGCTTCATGTTCTTTGTCTAGAGCCATTGTGGTTATTTCTAATGCTGTTGGGGATTCAGTGAGGGAGAGTTATTGTCACATTATGGGCATAACCAGATACTTTTCTATTTCTGTGTTTTTAAATGTTTTTATTCAGTCTGTGTTTTGTTTTTCACATGTGTTGTGTTGCTGATAAATAAAAGTCATTCTTTTAGTGAATCTCAGGGTGTTCCCGTCTATATAGACATACATGTTCTTGTTTCCTATAGTCAGTCTCCCCACATTTCCTGGTAATGGTGATCCCACTCAGCTAAGTTTTCTCCTCCATGACATTCTAGGCATCCCAATGGACCAATTCCGGAATTAAATTGTGTCAGTGACCCGGTATTCAATGCGTTGAAGCTCCTGCAGTTGCCGTTTCTTGTTGCGGCTATACATCCACTTCAGTCCTTTTCCCAAGGCTAAGCTGGTGGGACTGGACATACTGAGCCTCTTCTATGGTCTGCTGGGTCTGCCTATATGCTTCCCTGGTTGTGGAGCACCTGGACGGTGTCTATGAACATCAGTCCCCTGCAGCTCCCCCGGATCAACCAGGCCGAGTAGTATCCCAATGCTATCCCAAGTGTCGATACATGAGAGTCAGTGTGTGCTCCAATCCACTGTCTTTAGAAAGACCATATGGAGTAGGGCTCAACTCACTGAATCCCACTGAATGACCGTACTCCTGTCCTGTGGGTGGAATACTAAACAGGCAACAGAAGTTGAGTGTAATACAGTGTGGAAATAATTTATTGAACCGACAATCATCACATATCATTGAATCATAGAATGTTAGAGTTGGAAGGGACCTCCAGAATCATCATCCCCAACCCCCTGCTCAATGCAGGATTCACTAAACCATCTCAGACAGATGTCTGTCCAGCCTCTGTTTGAAAACTTCTATTGAAGGAGAACTCACCACCTCTAGTGGCAGCCTGTTCCACTCATTGATCACCCTCACTGTCAAACATTTTTTCTATTTCATTCCATTACTTCTTGTGTTTCCATGTGCAAATGAGAATAAGGATGATCCTTCTACACTGTGACATCCCTTCAGATACAGTATTTGTAGACAGCTATTTAGTCTCTTTTTAGCCTTCTTTTTTGCACGCAAAACATTCCCAGATCCTTTAACCGTTCCTCGTAGGACATACATTGCAGTCCGCTCACTATCCTGGTAGCTCTTCTCTGAGCTTGCTCCAGTTTTTCAATGTTTTTTTAAATGTGATGCTTATAACTGGACACAGTATTCTAGATGAGGTCTGACCAAGGAGGAGTAGAGGGGGATAATTACTTGACATGATCTAGACTCTATGTTTCTCTTAATACATCCCAAAATGGTGTTTGCCTTTTTTGCTGCTGCATCACCCTGTTGACTCATGTGCAGTATGTAATCTATTAGTATATTCAAGTTTTGCTGATTGACAGCCAATTCACTGCAGATAGGGTACCGTTACACTTAGCGACGCTCCAGCGATCCCGACAACGATACGACCTGGTAAGGATCGCTGGTGCGTCGCTACATGGTCGTTAGTGAGCCGTCAAACAAGCAGATCTATTCAACGATGCGGCGATCCATGTAAGGACCTCGGCGGTCGTTGGGACCTTGTCACACAGCAGGTTTTCTGACGACTCACGCCTGCGTCCATAAAGTTGCTCGTCGGCGTCAAACACAGCGATGCATGCTGGCCAGCGGGACACCAACGATCAAAAAATGGCCTGGGACATTCGAGCACGATCAGCGATATCCAGCGGGGGTGAGCGGTCGCCACTATGTGTCACACATAGCGAGATTGCTGGCGAGGTCGCTGTTGCATCACAAAATAGGTGACGTTTCAGCGATCTCGCTAATGATCTCATGTGAGAAGGGGCCTTTAAGCAGCAGGGAGCAGGCTATGACATTGGCAGTCACTCCCTGTCAACAAAGCAGAGCGCAGGAGAAGCCACTGCTCTGTCAACGTGAAGTCAGTGGAAGCCACTGAATTGCCAGCAGGAGCGGTCTATGACTCTGTGCTGACAGACATTTGTGCCTGACACAAACCCGTAGGTAGTTGGCAACTACCTGCATGTTAGTGCTTATGCCATAAATAAATAAAAATATAGTCCTGAATAACCCCTTTAAATTCACATGAAAAAAGGAACTCTATTTATAAAGCTAATTTTTAAATGGGAGGGTAAAAATAGAGGAATGTATTAAAATGGGCAGAACGTACAAAAGCATATAAAACGCATGAAAACGTGTGAAACCTATAAAAATGCATTAAGATACACAGAACACACAAAAACACAAAAATGCATGAAAATGAACATAAAACATAAAATTGCAATGCACAAAAAAGCATAAAATACGTGTTATTTAGACACAAAAACGCATGAAAGATGCACAAAATATATAGAATGCACAACAAAGTACAAAAACAAATGAGAATGTACAAAAACACAATAAACGTATGAACAATACACAAAAACAAACAGAAAAATGCACAAAACTGTTTAAAAGGCAAAAAAGCACATGAAAACTCACAAAAATATCCCTTCTTTTTCTGACCCTCCCATTTGAAGATTGGCTTTATATATGGGTAAAGAAGTATTTTTTTCCGAATATTTTAACCATGAGTAGGGTTGGGCTATCCATCTATTTTTTTTCCAGTGGACAGGCTTGCACCCTGAGATGGAGAAAGGGGGAACGTGTTTTATCAGGTTGGACAAACATTTCCTGGCCCCGTGAAAATAGGCATTTACTGTTCGAGGAAAAGACAGTTGAACTTCAGAAAAAAAATACTTAAAACTTCTAATGTGGCTTTTAGTGAAATAGGAAATTGTAATTTCAGCTGGAGATGTAAGACTTAAACTCATCAGTAACACAAATATTTTGAAGGAATGTAAACTCTGCGCAAATTAGCTGTAGAGCTGGTATTAATGTCAACTACTTTATTATAGAGACAGGAGATGGGAGCAGTATACAGCTGCAAAGATGAACATGTTGCAGATTTCAGCTTTCAGCAGAATTATTCAAGACTCAGAAATTGTCAAAGGATGCACAGTTTTTCTTCATGCATAAAGCAAATAAAGCAAAAGTAATCTAAATCAGTAACAGCTTGGTGGATTAGAACGCCATCTGCTGTCTGCTGAAGGCATTCCCCCTAGCATATGCCTGCAGCTGTTGTATACTCCAACAAAAGGTAAACTAATAAGATCAAATGTCAGTGTTGTGGCATATGTGGAGCAGCTTTAATAATAATTCAGTTAATACAAAGCAGAAAGAAAATTTTGACTGTGGAATATCACATATTATACCTTGTTCCAAAACACCAAGTAAGGTGACTGTACCCAACAGGACTATGTTATGCAACATGGCAGTCTGAAGACTCAAGTATTTCTACGATATGACAGTAGTGAAAGGTTCCAGTCTTCAGACTAGAAGATAAAAGTAAAACAAAAATTAGGACCGGGTCACAAAAGGTCAAAATCTTGAGGTTCTATGAAAAGCTGACTGACAAAATAGACAATAGGGTAAAAGTCACGGTGTATAAAATGGTTTTGATCGGGGGTGATGGTGGGCCACCATGGCAGTTTGTCTTTCTGTGCTCTCATTTAATTAGTTCATCACCGCAGACCATATCAAAGTTGAATGTGGAAGTAAGCAATGAGCTTAATAAAAGCAAAACGGTAATGAAAATGAAACCTAATTTGAAAAATTCTATGCATTTATGTAAAACAAAAATTGCCCCAAGGGTGGCTAACCCTCTTTAACAAGTCATTTATACAAAATAACAAAGGTGGAATTGCTGTTTTCTTGTTTTCTTTCTTTACCCTATCAAAAATGTATAAATAATTGTCATAGATAGGACATGGTTAATGTCCTGCTCTCGCAGGGTTGACTTTTGCCGGCCTCTCCTTGGATCTGGGAGGGGTATTTATACTCACTCCAGACTAGGATTCCCTGTCAGCTATACTGTTGTTCTGGCTGTGTGTCTGAACCCCTGGTGTGCGTGTATACTGCATTGCTTGTTTGCTTCCCGTGTATGACCCGGTCTGTCTCCTCACTCTGTTCTCTGTGTCACGTTTTGGTACTATCGTCTTCTCCGGTTCTGACTTCCTGGCTTGGCTATCGTTACTCCGTTACAGTTTGTCCCTATTGTACCGTCTATTGCCCGTTCTGGTTTTCTGATCTATTGCTACGTCCTGATTATCCGCTCTGTCTAACCCTTTGGTATTGTCGTGCTATCTCTTGCTTTGCCCCCGGCTTAATCTGGTTTACGTCTCTGCCTATGCCCCTTGGTAACTTGTCCAGTAGTTACCCTTCTAGGAGTTTTCCTTCAGCTCCTAGCTTTCTGGAGCTTAGGCCACGCCCCCAGCAGTCACATTTTTCAGGCCCTGTTAGTCTGAAGGACGCATCTTCACCGCTGCTGCCCCGCTCCACAGGTATCTTTTGTACTCAGGACACACGCACTGGCTCAGTCAGCAAATGCAGTGCGGTGTTCCTGACAATAATAATCAATACATTATATGTAACCTAAAATAAGACCAATAACAATCGTAACTTGCAATATTATAGGCAGAAAGCTCGTTACGGAGTTGGCATTGGGGTCCAGGAGCTCCACATTACACTGCTGGCTCAACTAAGAAAAGGGAACGTATCTTGAACATGGGAGTTTCCACCTTTGGAATAAGGCAGCGCTCGCTTATGTTCTTGTCAGTCACCAAGATTCCAGTTAATCTCTCTGACCATGTTCAGGAAAAGGAGCGATGACCTTCCTGCAAGCCGGGAGAAGGAGGCAGGAAAGCAACAGGAGGGGGATTCCTTCTCTGGCCACTTTATTATTAACTACTCAAGTCTGATCAAACTTTATGATACATGTATTTCCACAGGATGGCTCAGTGGTTAACACTTTTGCAAAGATGTGGTCTTGGGTTTAGTTTCAACCAAGCATAGTATCTACATGGAGTTTGTAGTTTCTCCTTGCCTGGATTTCCTCCCACACTCCGAAAACATTTTAATAAATGAAAGCAGACAAGTCACTTGCTCATAATATTGAGATAATGGGTTGCCCAGGACTATATTCTGTTTTTTCTACTAACAGTCAGGTAATTGCTAACAGAGGCACCTACCTGCCTGATCTACCCAGTACTGGCTCAGAGCAGTCAGTGACAATTCAGCTGCTCACATCAACAGAGCAGCTCTTTTTTTTCTGGGCGGTTCTGTGGACAGGGCATGACTGCCGACGTCATGATGGTTAACAGCCTGCTCCCCGAAGTTAGGCAGTGGGTAGCCAGCTGTCAAACAGCATGATGTCAGTAGTCATGCCCCGCCGAGAGAGCAGAGTGGAAGAGAAGCTGCTGCGTTGTTGATGTGATTTCAGCTGAAGCCGCAGAATCACCAGCAGAAGCGGCGGTCCGTGACCACTCTGAGGCGGCAGAGTTTAGCGCCAGGCAGAAGAGGTAGGCTGTTAGCAACTACCTGCCTGTTAGTTCTTAGGTCCTTAGTAAAAAAAATTAAAAAAAATAGTCTTCCATAACCCCTTTAAGACACCTTGTAACCGCCCCCCCATCCCGATTTTGCAGCTTCCTTTTTTGTATTGCCAAGATATTCTCATAAGGTAAAACTGACTTGGCAGTATGATTCTCCAGGTCAGTACGATTACGCAGATACCAAACATAATTTTTTCTATTATTTATATATGGGGGGAAAAAATGCGGAAATTTGTTAAAAAAAACAGATCAAAATAAATATTTTGCTAGTGTCCCCACTTTCTGAGACCCGTAACACTTTCAATTTTTGGGATCTGGAGCTATGTGATGGCTTATCTCTTGCACCCTGAGCTGATATCTTTACTGATAAAATTTTGGTGTAGGCACGATGTTTTGATCGCATCTTATTACATCGTAATGCAATGTTGCGGCAGCCAAAAATAAAACAATTTTGGCGTTTCGATTTTTTTTATCATTGCGCCATATAGCAATTGGATTGATTTATTTTATATTTTGATAGAATGTAGCAATACTAAATATAAGTAATTTTGTTTTTACATGTTTTATTTTTAATGAGACAAAGGGGGAAGTTATTTGAACTTTTGGGTTTTTTTATATTTCATTTTTCAGCTCTGGGTGTAACTGGAGTACAATACATTAGGTAAAAGCAGAACAGTGACTGCAGCTCTGGGAGTAACTGGAGTACAATACATTAGATATCAGCAGAACAGTGACTGCAGATCTGGGTGTAACTGGAGTACATTAGGTAACAGCAGAACAGTGACTGCAGCTCTGGGTGTAACTTGCATACAATACATTTGGTAAGATCTGAACAGTGACTGCAGCTCTGGGTGTAACAGGAGTATAATACATTAGGTAAGAACAGAACGGTGACTGCAGCTCTGGGTGTAACTGGACTACAATACATTAGGTAAAAGCAGAACAGTAACTGCAGCTCTGGGAGTAACTGGAGTACAATACATTAGATAACAGCAGAACAGTGACAGCAGCTCTGGTTGTAACTGGAGTACAATACATTAGGTAACAGCAGAACAGTGACTGCAGCTCTGGCTGTAACTTGAGTACAATACATTAGGTAACAGCAGAACAGTGACAGCAGCTCCGGGTGTAACAGGAGTATAATACACTAGATGGTGGCCTGATTCTATCGCATCGGGTATTCTAGAGTCTCTGTTAAAAAAATAGTTTTATACTCACCTTCCGACGGCCCCCGGACTCTGTCCCGCCTCTCATCATGCTCCCGGCATCTTCCGGTCCCAGTAATGATTAGCGAGAAGGGTCGGCGATGACGTCACTCTCACGTGAGCGCGACGTCATCAGCGGTGTTTCGCGCAAAGCATTACTGGGACCGGAAGATACTGGGAGCATAGAGAGGAGAGAAAGAGTCCGGGGACCGTCGGAAGGTGAGTATATAACAATTTTTTATTTTAACAGAGACTCTAGAGCACCTGATGCGATAGAATCGGGCCACCATCTAGTATCATATAACAACAGTGCAATCGTGCATATTTAAAGTGACAGTGCACAATGAATAAAATATATAAATACCTCAGCAGAAAGCACAAAGGTGCATCATTATAACAATACACTTGATTCACAATAAAGTGACGTTACATGTGGAGAAATTTAAAATACATTAAAAAATAATAATTCATGAAAAAAATAATAATAAAAATTAAAAGAGTGAAAAACAAAAACAAAAAAAATGTATATGGGCCAATGAAGAAAAAGGGGAAGAGGCAAAGATAGTCTTCCTGTCCACATGTAGACACCTTGGACTTTACTTGAATGTTGAGTGACGCTATATCATATCAAGCACAAATTCCAAGAGGTGAACCACCGGCAAGATAGAGGTTTGCCTCGCACCCCTCCTACTCTCCTCCGTGGCTATCTATGCTAGTTCTGTGCGCATGTCTCTGACGTCAGCAGGTGGATTACCACCTACATGCTCACTGACGGCCACGGAGGTGGGAGGAAACTTTTTTGGCGTGTGACGTCACTGGCGCGTGCGCCCGTTATACCGGAATTGATTGGAACTGTTAAATATAATCCCAGGGACATGACGCTCCTCTGCACCCCTTTTGAGAAAGCACCTAACGCGAAACGCGCGTCAGGGGGTCTGCAGGGAGGCACACAGACACACCAGCGACCATGGGTAAGCGGCATTTATACTATTACAAATGGGCATGCTGATTTGGCTATTGCTATGCATTAGCATACTGTTTACTGGCCCACTTTGTTGCATTCACGCATTATTTAGGACTTGCCCTTTTATTCTTCTATGCAGATGTGTATATTCATGACTTTTTGCCACAGTGTTATTCTGTGCACTCCTGTATTAGCCGCAGTACTTCTTCCCTTTTTCCTTCCATAAGGCCTTATTATTGGCATGTATATTTTTACATTCATGTGGATTAATAAAGTATGAATTGCTTTTTACATTTGATGGCTTTTTTCTTTCTCCAGTTCTGTTTTGGTTTGCATAATATTAGTGGGAGCATTTCCATCTTTTTATTGTTTTTGACAGGCACTATGCCTCAGTCTTTGTGTTGAAGCAATGTCTTCATTATTCACTATAGACACCTGGTGCTTATTTTGACTCATTTGTTTCCATGTACACCTGTTGTGAGAGGGGAGGAAGTAGAATCCTGGCATAGTCTCTCTGTCTCAGCCTATGTGTGGTTGTGTAGGTCTGAATTAAGTTAAAAGAGGTGCGCTCCTTACCTAGGAGACCAGCCGCCCATGATAGATTGCAGAAGTGGCTGGTAACTAAGCCACTCAGTAGCACACCATAGAATTAAAAATCTCAAGGTTCCTCTTAGAGGATTTTTAATAAGGAGTAAATTGCAAAGTTGCTTGTTTGTTTAAAAGTCCTTTACAATTTTAACTATCATAGAGGATTAGGTTAACAATTTAAAGGGAATCTGTCAGAAAGATCAGCCCTCCTAAACCGTCTATATGGGTATGCAGGTCATAGGAAGCTGAATAAAATGATACCTTGATATCTGCAATCCAATGTGTTATTACAGAGAATTCCACAGTTTTCTTAATATGAGCTGTTAAGATCTACAGGCAGGATATAGATCTCCCCGAGAATCTGCCTCCATAACCTATTATATATGACAGGGAGAATTACTAGTGTGAGACATGTAATGACTGACAGTCTGCTCTCCTGATTTACATGTCTCACACTGGTAACTTTACCTGTCATTTACACTAAGCTCTGTAGGCAGATTCTCAGGGAGATCTATGTTCGGCCCATAGATCTTAACAGCTCATTTACATATTAATAAAATTGTGGATTTCTCGGAAATAAGATATCAGATTGCAAACATCAAGTTATAATTTTATTCAGCTTCCTATGACCTACATGCCCATATAGACAACGCAGAAGGGCTGATCCAATGATGGCACAGTCTGATGTCTCCATGTTGCCTCATTTATATGCATTCATTATGTTCCATTATTTGAACTACAATGGTACAAGCAGGAAAATTCTCATTAGTATGTAACAGTCAGGAAATCCTGTCAGTCCACAGCAAAAAACAATCCCAAATCAGATTTTAATCAAGAATCATCTACATTTTTGTAGGAGGCAAATAAGAAATACAAGCTTCAAAAAGAAGCTACATTTTACTAAATTATGTTATTTAAAGGGATTGTCTACCACCTGAACAATTCTTTTTTAAATAAAGTTGTCCCCCTTGTTAAATAAATGTAGTGGATTCCCTCCTCCGACCTTAGCACCATTCTAGCAATGTCAACGCTGGGTGTGCCAGAGCTTGCGTGACATTGTTATGCCACGTGATCCCTGCAGCCAAACAACAGCCGCTATTGGGCGGCTTCACACACACTTCTTCCACTTAACGTTCATACAAAAGAAATGAAAGCCACTGATTGACTGCAGGGTTCAGATTGTTATAATAGTTTTATAACATGAGTCCTGGCGCTGACATTGCTGGAGTCAGTGTGGGAGGTGAGTATCTGTTATTTTACAAGAGGAACTACTTCATATAAAAAGGGGCTGTCCAAATAGTGGAGAATTCCTTTAAGCAAAGCAGATCTAGTTACAAAAGATTAGCGCACATTTACTAAGGAAACAGTGATGTATTCACATGAACACTCGTTTTCTGATAATCGGATAAACAGGCTGCGAAACAAATAGTTCATTGAGTAAAATGATTTCTAAGCTTGGTTCTCTGCAACACTTGGGCGATGCTTCACTGCACATCACAGTGTCTAGCGCATGCCTTTCCTCTCTCCTCCACTTTCATTGGCCACAAACGTGTGCAGTATACTGGGCTGTGACTGGCGGTGAAACACCGCCCACATCCCAGTCAATTGGGGTGGGGTGCATGCGACTGATGAACCCAGTTACTTCGGCTGCCCAGGACCGGATGTTAAACAGTTCAATAAGGGAGACCACCACTCTATAATAAACATTCTTTTACTTATCTTCAACTTGATGGGAATGTAAGAAGAAGGACCAGACTACAGGTACCTGTTCTGTGCCAGGTCCGGAACTGTCGGGGCTGTCTCCTCTGTTGTCCAGGGGAAAGCTAACGAGACCGGACAAACCTACACACCCGGGAGTCAGGGGCGTGGCTAAGCGGCTGCAGCCACAGCGCGCACTGAATTACTTAGTTGTGGCGGCAACATACAGCGCACGGTAGTTAAAAGTGAGTGCTCTGGCCCTCGAGCCCTGTCACAGAGGAGACCTGTGCCTGCAGAAACCCATGGCGACCAGCAGCGTTCACCAGGAGAGAAATGCAGGACGCCTGTTGGTCACTCTGAGACGAAGTATCAAACGCTCTGGGCTCATGAGTACCGCTCATGCTTCACCTCAGAGAGACTCAGTGTGGGACCATAAGCTGTGCCCTGATTCCACCATATACGTCTACCGGTCTACACTGAACCCGGGGAGTGTCGAGATCTATACCCTCTTGGCTGCATCGTTGTTGGCACCATCATCGCTTCACAACACCCTTTGGCCTGAGGATCAGCGGATAGGATAAGTTAATCCCACAAGGACTGTCCCTACTGTCTTCCCTGTTCTTTAACCCGCAATTTCACCATTGAACTGTTTTATCCCGTTTAACCCTTTACCTCCCTGCGTGGAGTATCCCACTGTTGATTAAAACACAGTTAAGCTCTGTCTCCTGCCTGTCACTGCATCCTGCAACCTGCTCACAGGAACTACATATGATAGCAGTGCATAGCTTCACAAATATTTCCTTTACAGTACAGAGCATCTGCACACATGGTCTATCTACTTCTTCCAACCTTACTTGCTTCTGCCTCAAGTTCCTCTGTCTTCACCACCACCCAGCACAGTACTACAGTCCAGTAAGTGAGAGTCCTAAACATCCAAACTTGGTACTGGTTCTTTTTTCCCTTAAAGGGAATTTGTCACCTATTTTTTTGTATATAAGAAGCGGCTACCGCCATCAGGGGCTTATCTACAGCATTTTGTAATGTTGTAGATAAGTCCCCGATGTAACCTGAAAGAGAAGAAAAATGAGTTATATTATACTCACCCAAGGGCGGTCCGGGTCCGGTCCGGCACCTCCCATCTTCTAACGATGACGTCCTCTTCTCTGCTTCCCGTCACGGCGCAGGCACAGGCGCACTGCTCTGCCCTCTTGAGTGTAGCGCAGAGTACTGCAGTGCGCAGGCGCCGAACCTCTCTGACCTTTCCCAGCGCCCTCGCACTGCAGTACTCTGCTCTGCGCTCAACAGGGCAGAGCAGTGCGCCTGCGCCAGAGCCGCGACGGGAAGCAAAGAAGAGGACATCATTCCTTGAAGATGGGAGACGCCGGACTGGACCGTGGCACCCAACAGATTCTAAAATATTAATCTTTATTTTTCACACAAACACAAACAAATTCATATAAAACACACCCTTAAAAACCCTGTTAAAAAACTAAATGGACAGTGTGATATATAAATATTAACTCCATACCTACTCACTACCAGGTGCTGGGCAGAACACAGCTCTATGATATAGTAATATAAAACATTATAATGTATCACATCACACTATAACACATATCAGCAAGGAGGAACATGGGCCCAATTTCCATCTTCTTACATTGTCACCATGAGTCTATCACTGCCTGGACTACAGTACATGTGAGCCCTAGTCCCATCATGCCCTCTACACTGATTAGCAGTTCACTCTCAATATACACAGAAACCTGTGGTGTGGGCGGGGTTAGCTTTTTGAGCTCTGCTACATCCTTAGCTAAAGAAAAATTGTCCTTAAAGATAGAAACGTAGTCTTGAACCTTTAGAGAATGCCGATCTCTCCAACACACGGCTTCCTTAAGTCCTTAGAGATAAGGGCTCTCGTGGCCTAGCCCAAGATGCTGTGAACTAGGTTGTCCTCACCGAGTTGTCTCATGTCAAGCCGAACAACGCGTCCTAGAGTCAACCAACAACAGATCCAGAGTTGCACCGCCCTATTCAGATTTTCTCCAAGTATCCACAGCTTGACTTCCACGCGAACACTCCTTCGATCCTCCCAATTGCCAAAATCCCCCATGCTCTAACTACAGCCCTATACTGACCAGATCATATACAGTGCTGTGCAAATTGGGACAAATCATTTTTTTAGGTAAAATCGTAAGTTGGTTACCAGTCAGTGATTCAAACCAGTTTTAACTGCTTTGAACAGGCACTCACACCTATTCAAAGTAATTAAAACTGGTTTGAATCACTGACTGGTAACCAAATTACAATTTTACTTAAAAAATGCTTCGTCCCAATTAATTTGCACAGCACTGTATTACATAACAAATCTCCAACAATACAATAAACTGTGATTAACCCCCTTACATGGCACAGAGTTCAGCACAAAAGACAAGAGAAATCATACTATACAAGATGTAAACTCCAAATTTTACTTTTGGACGAAATTATTAAAAATACACAATAGGTGTTAGGCTATGTGCCCACGTTAGCATTTTTAAACGCTCAGGAAACTGATCCCCTTCTCAGAAAACTTGGGTTTTATTTCTGCGCGTTTCTTGCGCGTTTTTTTGCACAAAAGACGCGTGTTTGACGCGTTTTTTTCCGCGCGTTTTCTGGGAACATTGGAAAAGGCTAAAAACTCTCAGCAATGCAGAAATTAATGAGCATGCTGAGTTTTTAGCCGCTAAGCGATTCCTGAGCGTTTAAAAACGCATGCATTGGCACAAAAAGCCAAAAACACATGCAATTTAATGTGAAGCTTCTTTTAAGCGTTTCTGCAGCGTCTGAGCCGGCACAAACGCTGCGGAAATGCTTAAAAAAAGCAACGTGGGCACACAGTCTTAAGCATCTAATTGCTGAGGAGATCCACTGCTGGAACTCTACTGATCAAGAGAAAGAGTGTACCACTTCCGCACCTCATTCAAAGATCGCAGTGGTTGAGAATGGAATGGAGTTGGACCTTTTTGTGTTGGAGGTATCACCTTGTTAAATTAATATTTTATTATACTTTTCAATGTTTTTTTTTTAGATAAGTTATGTCTGTTAAATAGGCTGTAGGTCAGTGGTGGCGTCGTCCTAAGACCACGAACCATCTCCTAAAAAACTGTATAAGCACTGAACTCCAGCATGAGTGCACATACAGAGTAGTGGGCGGACTCAATGGAAAGTCTATGGGTTCATACACTATACTGATGTAGAAGCTGAGTGCTGCTGCCTCCTCAGAAGTGAGCTCAAATCTTCTGCGTTGTGTTTCGAGTGATCATGGGGGTCTCAGGACCAGTAGGACACTGATCACCATTGATCTACAACATGTCTAAGGTGCATGAACATTTGAAAGTATGGATACACTTTAAGCAGTGTCGGACTGGGATGCCAAGGGCCCACCAGTAAAGTTGACTTTTTGGGACCACTTTTCACCCGTATACAAATATTTCATGACCCTGGTTAACAAATTTACCTATATCTCTATATAATAATAAACAGGGTAGTTTGGCTAATGAATGCTGAGATGCTGCTTTTTACTGAAAAGAGTAAATCAAGTGAATTATGACAAGTACTGCCCATACAGTAAGGTTGGGGGCCCTGATTTGCACAGGGGCCCACCTGGGGATTCCCCTGTACCCCAATGGGCCAGTCCAAGCCTGACTTTAAGTGATGTTACCGCTTTGCATTGTCCATAACTTCGCACTATGTATGCCATTTTATGCCATGGTATGTATTACTGTACATTCCTACCGTCAGCAGGGTACTATTACTACAAGCACTTTTTACTACTTGTATCCTCCCTATTTTCTCATAGATTGTAAGCTCTTGTGGGCAGGTCCCTCACTCCTTCTGTTTGAATTGTCGAATGGTTTGAAGACTACCATAGTATTGTTTGGCCGGCAGCTATCTCTTTTCACTCAGGAGCAAGCGGCTCGGCTGGGTATTCCTTTGTTCCCTGTGTGAGAGCTGCTCCGAGACTCCTCTAGCATCGGCTTATTTCAAAGCCAAACAAAAAGATCAGGTTATTGAATTCCAACCACCTTCTCTTAAAGTAGGAGAGTGAAGCGGCCCCTGATTGATGTAAAATAGAAGAGTCACGTGGTCCCTGGAAAATCAGGCACCTATGTCACTGTAACAGCGCCGGCCCACCTGGGGTAGGTATAAGATGTTCATTTTCAAGGGGGAATATGGCAATTGAGACAGGGTTGTCCGTGTAGTGGACACTTTATTGTCAACTGAAATAATCTGTCTGTAAGCCCCCATGCACATTAGTCAACCAATCCAGCCACACTCAACAGGTTCAGCTGACTTTTATATTTTATGTATTGGGACCTTTAGCCTGTAATGTCTGATCTTGTTTGTACATTTACCTCTAAATTGTAAAGTGCTGCGGAATATGTTGGCGATATGTAAAGATTATTTTTATTAGAGCTCGCTCACTTGAGCGTATACATCGGACAAGTGCTAATCAATGTTTTATCGGATAGCACACAGGCCAATGTTTAATCTATGAGGAAATGCAGATCAGCATTCTTTTTCTCATGCCTATTTGGCATGAGGTGAGTGGAATTCATTGGACTGCATTTGGAGGACAGCTGAGTGCAGTCCAATTTCTGCGAACTCACACAATTGAGAAGATGAAGAAATTTTGTTCTCCATCTTCTCACCTGTGCTACGGTTCTATCATCTGAGAGAATCAGATCACACTAAGCTGACACTCTGAGCAAACATGGATCAGTTTGACTAGAGTGTCATTGGGTCGCCCTTGGAGATGTGAATGGTGGAATGTAGTTAATGGAATAGTTCATGACGCCACCTGTGGTGTTCGGCAATGGAGGTGTTAAGCCGACACTGCAGATAGATCCTCTGGGACAGATAGTGTGGTGCAGCAATGATGGTATAGCCCTCCACAGGCAGGGCTGTTGTCCCAGGGTAGTGTAGATGTGGAGACACTTAGATGGTGTAGTGTCTGGCGCAGGGGATGTAGCAGTGCAAGACGGACGGACGCAGGAAGGAATGGAGGACACCAGGGCATGTAGTTCCAAAGCTTTACTCACAGTCTGTCCTCCGGGTCAGGGACTCAGTCAACCTCCAGGCAAGATGGAATGCTCCCCTCCAACACTCCACCAACTTATGTGCCTTTTCTGAACGTCTCCTCTATAGCGCCTTTAAGTGTGAAGATCTCCTATTACTGTGTTACACTGGAGTTCCTCCTAACCGATGTTCCCAAGAACTCTACTTGTACGGCAGACAGCTGTAGCCTGCTTCGGGGACTCTCTACTCCTGAGTCCCGGCTCTCTATCCAAGTTGCTGTTGTGCCCTCAAGTCTTAGATGGGAGTAGTGCATTTACAGCCCACTACTCCACCGGTGTCTGCTGCAGAACCATTAGTGTCCATACAACCTCGGGAACCGGGCCCCGGCCTTGCGCTTAGAACTTCTAGGCAGGGTTCTTCCTCTAACCCACGTCCTCTATGTTCCCTTTTACTCCTACGCTCCGTACTTGTCTTTTCCCTTCTATGGAAGCTCAGGCTTCAGTTCAATGTCCTTCTCCTTCTTTCCTTTCCCGTGCCAGCTGGCTCAGGTCACTGAGGCAGCTGCAGCACTCCTTCCTCCATCCCTCTTCCAGGGATCCCCACTCCTCTCCGAGTGGCCTCCTTTCTCCTACTCCACCTCTGAACTCAACTGAACCTCAATCCTGGAACTTTCCCGCTCTTTTATATGTATTCTCAACTACACCCACCTCCCAGCACGTCTAGTGTTCCAAGCAGGGAACCACCAAAGGTGCTCTGCTTCTCTCTAAGCAAGGAGCCGCAATGTGGTTTTGCAGAACTAATCTATTGTGTGGGGTGCGAGTGTTGGAGCGTGGTCAGGAGCCTCCAACTTACCTGGATGGTGGAGCACCACACCTTAGGAGAAGGTGCAGTACCTCTGTGGCTACTGAGCCTCAGGGGCGCCACATCATTACCATAATCGATCCGATTCTGTCGGAGGAGAGAATCTATGATCATGTGACCCCGGCCTTACTTTCACTCAGGCTTGGACTGGTCCACAGGAGAATAGGAGAATCCTCTGGTGGGCTCCTGTGCAGGACTGGGTCAACACCCTCTTATACGAGCAGTACTTGGCACAATACACTTGAATCACTACGTACAAAGGTGGCATCTTATTCATGTAACAATCTGCCAAGTTCATTGTTATATAAATTTGTGATTGAGGAAAACGTCACATTTGCATGTAGCTGAAAAGTGGGGCCCTGGAGTAGGTTACTGGTGAACCCTTGGTACCCCAGTCCGAAACTGCTCGCACTCATGCCCACTTGGGTAAATATGGCTGCGCTACAATACCATACTATAATTCATCATTCAAATCCCTGAAAGAGTAAAACCTTTTTAAGATGACCACCCAAATTTTCATTGAAAAGTGGTCTACTATGGGGAAAGGTCTTCTCAACAAAGATGTCCAGTCTGTGTAATTTATGGTGAAACTGAAAATCTGTAACAGCAAAATCTGGTATGGAGACGTGAGCAGTCCTCTCAAAGAGGTACCACTGTATACAGTGTTAAAGAGGATCTGTCAGTAGGTCAAAAGTGACCAGGTTTTGCTCTTCTCTTACTCCCATGGTTCACTTAAGAATTCTACTTTTTTTCTTTGTCAATTCCGCAGTACAGTTCCATAGATATGGGCCTTTTCACTTGGTGGTATTTTGTATTGTCTTTACCAATAGGGCGTGGCACACAGGAATCTCAGGGGCGTGTCTTTTGGCTGTGACCCACACCCCTTTGCAAGGACCACAAAAACTAGCTTTAAATGAAAGGTCCATATCGCTAGAACAGTATGGTGGATTGTAAAAAATGAAAAAAAAAGGGGAATACTCAGAGAGCAGTGGGAATAAAATAAGATTAAAATCTCAACACTTTTACTCCCTAAAAATTATTCAAATGGGAACCAGAGAATTTCTGATTAGTAGGAGCTCAATGCTTACTTTCTAACCAGGGCATGAAAGGGCTACAAAAGCATCCCTCATTTTGGAGGATCTGGTTTGTTCATAGATTACCTAGACAATCCATTAATTACAAAGGAGACAATGTAAGGACTCATTCAGACCAGTGCACTTCCATTCCCGACCTTTGCCATACTAGTACTACTCTGCGGAAACTGCATTTCTGCCCGCAGCAGTACTGTACGGCGCACCGATCACTGCAGCCTCACGCTGAGCGCCGCAGTGATCGGGTGCGGGTGTCAGCTGTATGTGAATTTTCTGGATGAAGCTTGGATTATTTTTCATACACTTATCTGACTCCGACCTAATTGTTCTTTCCTCCCGAGGCAGCTGTGCTGGGAAAATAAACACTTTCTGCTGGTTCTCAGCCTTGTGTATTAGTATTTCAGTCTCATTTCATTGTAACAAAAGCAGAAAAGTTTGTGGAATGTGAAGCATCCAGGACCTCCGCTCAGAAACAGAATGTAATTTACCAGTGCAGCCCCTCACATTGTGCACCACACAGTACCAATGGTGCGGGCACCACCTGTATAGTAATGGAGAGCTAACCAAAGTACTTGTATGACTGATGCAATTAAAAAAGAAGAGGAAAGTCTCTTACAGAAGGTCGTCTGCATTTCCTAAATTTGAACAATGTAAATATTCATGAACACACACAAAAGCCTAGACGAGACAAAGAAATACATTAAAATTGTGCTCATTGCGCCAGAACCTGTTTCCTGGGCCAAAAATTTGGACTGGGATACAACCCATATATCATGCATGATAATCAATAGAACCATGTAAATGTGGTTGGATATCAAAGAAAATTATGTCTGGACATTACCCCTAACGTCATGTCAAGTAGTATTCGGTAAAGATGAAAAGTGCAATAGACATGCAAAGATAATAAATAATGCAGTATCGAAAGAGAAGAAAAGAAAATAATCAATAACTATATGCAGTAAAGGCCATGTGGCTAGTCACCAGGTAAATTGGCTCTTAAAAAAGCATGGGATGGGAAAGAGGACCGTATAGCTACAGGAGGCGGCTTCCTCAGGGGTCACACATTGTAATTACTTATAGAGAACAGAAAAGTAACTGTATGGCTACAGAGCAAGTGCAAAACTGGCATCATGTTAGTTTACACTCCATCCATTACTTACATCTATCCTTAAGAAGTGATGGAGAGCTGCTGCGATAGCTGATGTTGGGGTGTCAGTATTCTGTATGGTACACCTGATCTAATAGTAGTCCCAATCGTCCCAGATCCATCAGTGGTGTACTGAATTTAAGGAACTGTCCTGCTGTACCAGTAAGTCAAGGGGTGTCTCGACTTTACTCTGTGCTCTGGAAACCATCACTGATTGTGGAATCTTCACACAAGACCTCAAGCAGCTTGGATTGTGACCTCTCCACTCTTCCTCCAGAGTCTGGGACCTTAATTTCTAAGGTCTAGTGTTAAGTTTCCAGAATCAGTGATGGTTTGGGAAGCTATGTCATCTGCTGGTGTAGGTCCACTGTGTTTTAGCGAGACCAAAGTCAGCGCAGCCGTCTACCAGGAAATTTTAGAGCTCTTCATGCTTCCCTTTGCCGACAAGCTTTTAGGAGATGGAAATTTCATTCTCCGGCAGGACTTGGCACCTGTCCACACTGCCAAAAATACCAATACATGGTTTACGAACAACAGTATCACGGTGCTTGATTGGCCAGGTAATGTCAAGAGGATGACGAGACACCAGACCCAACAATGCAGATGAGCTGAAGGCTGCTATCAAAGCAACCTGGGCTTCTATAACACCTCAGCAGTGCCACAGGCTGATTGCCTCCATGCCACGCCGCATTGATGCAGTAATTGATGCCAAAAGAGCCCCGACCAAGTATTGAGTGCATTTACTGAACATACATTTCAGTAGGCCAACATTTCAGATTTTAAAATCATTTTTCAAGCTGGTGTTATAAAGTATTCTAATTTACTGAGATGAAAACTTGTACACACCATAGGTTGAAACAAGAGCGCAATAGGGTCTTATCTGAGTAAACCGTATATGATAAAAAGGTTTTTATACTCACCCTTTCCAGGAGAGAGTAAAGCCTGTATAGTTGGTATGTCAGCCTGCTGCACGTCCAACGGTCCACATCGGTGACCGCAACAAAGATTCTTCGGAATAAATTCTTGGACTTTTAGGTGCGCTGCCAGACAGATTTCATATCCAAACAAGGTTAATGAATTAACCCTTTATTCCCTACGCGTTTCGAAGTATAACACTTCTTCCTCAGGGGATGACCCTGATTGGTCATCTCCTGAGGAAGAAGTGTTATACTTCGAAACGCGTAGGGAATAAAGGGTTAATTCATTAACCTTGTTTGGATATGAAATCTGTCTGGCAGCGCACCTAAAAGTCCAAGAATTTATTCCGAAGAATTTACTGAGATGATGACTTTTGGGTTTTCATTGGCTGTAAACCATAATCATCAACATTATCAGAAGTAAACATGTGAAATAGATCGCTCTGTGTGTAATGACTCTATATAATATATGAGATTCACTTTTTGTATCTAAGCACTAAAATAAATTAACTTTTTGATGATATTCTAATTTGTTGAAAAGCATCTGTAATTGTGAAGTATGTTGTGTGTGTGCCCACTGTGTATCCCACTTAGACAAGCTGATCCGGATCATTAAACAACCAACAAGCTGATCGCAAAAAATTGAACAGGATCCAAATTTTTGTTACTTACGTGACATCGATGTGGTCCCTTGTGGGTCGCAATCACTAACTTTAGCCTTGTATTCCCAGCCCTTAAAGTGTTGAGAGTGGGGTAAAATAACAAATCTGTAGCAAAATTTTCAACATTTTGACACTAAAATCCTGGTGCAAAAGCCTTGAGAAATTCCCTCCATACTTCCAGGACTTTTTGTGCCAGATTTAGGAATGGAGCAAAGTCGAAAAAAACGGTCATTCATTTCCAACCCATTCATACATCATGTGAACAAGTATTAAAAAAATAAAAAAATGAAATAGAAGCATTTACCTTTATAACACTGACCATTATCCAAAAGCACCGAGCGATTAATTCTAGGCATGTTATATAAAAGAGTTATAAAAATGTCTTTGCTCACCTAGTCCAGAGCCAGGCTGGGGACAGGGTCTACGTCCAGTAAAGTTATACTATACGAGAATGCTGCAATCTGCAAAGTGCTTTTATGAAGCAATACGCCACTGTGATATTGAAGGGCACGGAGTCCCCTCCTCTGTCCAGCCCACACAGCAGACCCCACTCCTATCTGGATTGAATTACATCTTAAAAGAAAATCAGAGGAAATGATAGGGGAGAAGAACTCATAGCGCACCAGGAAATATGCAGTTTTCCAATCAATCTTTCAAGTCTAGGAACCTGTAGCAAATTCCACTTCTCTTAGTTCTAAACATCCAAGAAACCTACGACCAATATTTCCTGCACAAGCAGAAGCCGAGCACTGGGAACTTTCACAATGCAGGGTTCACATGCCTCACGTAGTTCTTTACTGTACCGTCATGTAGTTGCATTTTTTTTAACATTTGCACAAGTAATTTCAGAGATCAAGGAAAGAAAAAAAGCCAATAAGAAAAAAAATATTGATATACAGAATTTTTTTTTTTTTAATCTGTGTTGCACATACTCACCAGTCTAATTTGTTTTGTAAAAATTGTTTAGGTGTCCTCCGCAGTAAGTGTATTTCTATTATTGTATTGAAACTTTTGGGGGAAATGAATCGAAAGCAGGAGTTTACTATGTAATTTGAGAGCGGAATAATGTACAGGCAGAGAGCTTGATTCCAGCAATGTGTCTCTTACTAAGCTGTGTTTTGCTGTTTCAATACTATCAGTGTTTTATGATCAGTAGATTATCACTAGAGGACAACCTGCCTTGTGCCCAGAGGCATAGCTAGGGTTTTGGTTTGGGGGGGAGGCGAAACTTCTGAGTGGGCCCCCAAACAGGTAACTTTGATTACAACTCGGTGACGCACAATAATAGTGGAGGAGAACCTCAGCAGAGGACCGCGCTGTTGCTGAAAATAATTTCTAAATAAAGACCAATATTGATATTACCGCCATATAGTGAGTGGTAGATACCTGTCCTACACAACATACCGTATAAGAGATCACAGCACAGTTACAGATGGTAACTTACAGCTGACATTCTTTCTGATGGAATCGTTCACTTTTCCATCTGGCCCAGACCGACATGACAACTTCTTCCAGCCAGGACTCGTCTGCAGAGATTACAACAAAGACACATTTCATGTCTCATATTTTCAGCACTGTCACCAATGGGACTACTCCCTGCACAAACTCCTTACCCTGCTGATACCCCAATGCTGAGCCGCTGCTGCTGTATGTATCCCTTTAACTGTACCTGCTGTGTGGTTCTCTGCCCTCTAAATTCTAAAGCAACTCTCGAAAACAGTGCCCGTATTTTGTCCCCTAGAAAGTAATAGCGCCATTTGTGCCTCTTTGACAGTCAGTTACCTGAGTTCCCTGTAACAATAAGTGCCCACTTTACATTTAATAATGTCATGAGTAGTGTTGAGCGATACCGTCCGATACTTAAAAGTATCGGATCGGATGGTATCAGCCGATCTAAAAAAAAATATCGGGTATCGCCGATTCCGATACCGGAAGTCCCATTCAAGTCTATGGGACTTCCGGTATCAGAATAAGAAAAACCCTATTTTTGCCTTGTACAGCCTCTCTGGGGTCTGTACGGGCCTTTCGGGGGGCTGTGCCGGCCTGCCGGGGGGTCTGTGCAGGCTCCGGTGGTCTGTGACGGCCTGCCGGGGGGCTGTGCCGGCCTGCCGGTGGTCTGTGCAGGCTCCGGTGGTCTGTGCCGGCCTGCCGGGGGGCTGTGCCGGCCTGCCTGTGGTCTGTGCAGGCTCCGGGGGGCTGTGCCGGCCTGCCGGTGGTCTGTGCAGGCTCCGGTAGTCTGTGCAGGCATCGTCCGATGGGACTACAAGTCCCATCGGGAGATGCCTGCTACCATGACAGTGATTGACACATTAGCCAATGATGGGACAGTAGTAGTCCTATCATCCGGCTAATGTGTTGAATGTAAAAAAAAAGAAAAATTTACATGCTACATACATACAACATGCATACTACATATATACTACATGTAACATACATACTACATACATGCTACATACTACATGCATGCTACATACATACTACATACATAATACATATATACTACATGCATGCAACATACATACAACATATATACTACATGCATGCAACATGTATACTATATATATACTATATATACTACATGTAACATACTACATATATACTACATGCAACATGCATACTACATACATGCTACATACATGCTACATACATACTACATACATAATACATATATACTACATGCATGCAACATACATACAACATATATACTACATGCATGCAACATGCATACTACATATATACTATATATACTACATGTAACATAAATACTACATATATACTACATGCTACATACATGCAACATACACACTACATGCTACATACTTGCAACATACTACATGCATACTAAATACATACTACATACATGCTACATACATACTACATACATACAACATGCATACTACATATATACTACATGTAACATACATACTACATACATGCTACATACTACATGCATGCTACATACTACATACATGCTACATACATACTACATACATAATACATATATACTACATGCATGCAACATACATACAACATATATACTACATGCATGCAACATGCATACTATATATATACTATATATACTACATGTAACATACATACTACATATATACTACATGCAACATGCATACTACATACATGCTACATATATACCACATGCATGCAACATGCATACTACATATATACTGCATATATACTACATGCATGCAACATACATACACTCACTGGCCACTTTATTAGGTACACCTGTCCAACTGTGTGTTAAGACTTAATTTCTAATCAGCCAATCACATGGCGGCAACTCAGTGCATTTAGGCATGTAGACATGGTCAAGACAATCTCCTGCAGTTCAAACCGAGCATCAGTATGGGGAAGAAAGGTGATTTGAGTGCCTTTGAACGTGGCATGATTGTTGGTGCCAGAAGGGCTGGTCTGAGAATTTCAGAAACTGCTGATCTACTGGGATTTTCACGCACAACCATCTCTAGGGTTTACAGAGAATGGTCCGAAAAAGAAAAAAAATCCAGTGAGCGGCAGTTCTGTGGCCGGAAATGCCATGTTGATGCCAGAGGTCAGAGGAGAATGGGCAGACTGGTTCGAGCTGATAGAAAGGCAACAGTGACTCAAATTGCCACCCGTTACAACCAAGGTAGGCAGAAGAGCATCTCTGAACGCACAGTGCGTCGAACTTTGAGGCAGATGGGCTACAGCAGCAGAAGACCACACTGGGTACCACTCCTCTCAGCTAAGAACAGGAAACTGAGGCTACAATTTGCACAAGCTCATCGAAATTGGACAGTAGAAGATTGGAAAAACGTTGCCTGGTCTGATGAGTCTCGATTTCTGCTGCGACATTCGGATGGTAGGGTCAGAATTTGGCGTAAACAACATGAAAGCATGGATCCATCCTGCCTTGTATCAACGGTTCAGGCTGGTGGTGGTGGTGTCATGGTGTGGGGAATTTTTTCTGGGCACTCTTTGGGCCCCTTGGTACAAATTGAGCATCGTTGCAACGCCACAGCCTACCTGAGTATTGTTGCTGACCATGTCCATCCCTTTATGACCACAATGTACCCAACATCTGATGGCTACTTTCAGCAGGATAATGCGCCATGTCATAAAGCTCGAATCATCTCAGATTGGTTTCTTGAACATGACAATGAGTTTACTGTACTCAAATGGCCTCCTCAGTCACCAGATCTCAATCCAATAGAGCATCTTTGGGATGTGGTGGAACGGGAGATTCGCATCAGGGATGTGCAGCCGACAAATCTGCGCCAACTGTGTGATGCCATCATGTCAATATGGTCCAAAATCTCTGAGGAATGCTTCCAGCACCTTGTTGAATCTCTGCCACGAAGAATTGAGGCAGTTCTGAAGGCAAAAGGGGGTCCAACCCCTTACTAGCATGGTGTACCTAATAAAGTGGCCAGTGAGTGTATATACTACATACAATACATACATATAGACATACAGTACATAAAACATAGAGTACATACTCACCGTCACTTGTCACTTTGATCCCCGAAGCCATTGTCGCCTGAGGAATAAATATCAAAATAAAAAAACACCAATATACTTACCCCGATCCGCAGAAGTCCACGAGGGTCCCACGTCCATCTTGCGTGGAGAACAGCAGCATCAGCTGATGCTACCGTTCTCTACCAGCTCCAGGAATACAATGACGGAAGGTAGGTATCCTTCCGCACTGTATTCCTCCACCACTTTAAAAAAAAAAAGTCCCTAGTCTCACTTTATGCCATTGCTGCGTGGGAAATTCCCACGCAGCAATGGCATAAAGTGAGACTAGGGACTTTTTTTTTACAGTGGTGGAGGAATACAGTGCGGAAGGATACCTACCTTCCGTCATTGTATTCCTGGAGCTGGTAGAGAACGGTAGCATCAGCTGATGCTGCTGTTCTTCACGCAAGATGGACGTGGGACCCTCGTGGACTTCTGCGGATCGGGGTAAGTATATTGGTGTTTTTTTATTTTGATATTTATTCCTCAGGCGACAATGGCTTCGGGGATCAAAGTGACAAGTGACGGTGAGTATGTACTCTATGTTATATGTACTGTATGTCTATATGTATGTATTGTATGTAGTATATATGTATGTTGCATGCATGTAGTATATATGCAGTATATATGTAGTATGCATGTTGCATGCATGTAGTATGTATGTTGCATGCATGTAGTGTATGTATGTATGTAGCATTTATGTAGTATGCATGTAGTATATATGTAGTATGTATGTTACATGTAGTATATATAGTATATATGTAGTATGCATGTTGCATGCATGTAGTATATATGTTGTATGTATGTTGCATGCATGTAGTATATATGTATTATGTATGTAGTATGTATGTAGCATGTATGTAGCATGTATGTAGTATGCATGTTGCATGTAGTATATATGTAGTATGTATGTTACATGTAGTATATACAGTATAGTATATATATATAGTATGCATGTTGCATGCATGTAGTATATATGTTGTATGTATGTTGCATGCATGTAGTATATATGTAGTATGTATGTAGTATGTATGTAGCATGCATGTAGTATGTAGCATGTATGTAGTATGTAGCATGTATGTAGTATGTATGTTACATGTAGTATATATGTAGTATGCATGTTGTATGTATGTAGCATGTATGTAGCATGTATGTAGCATGTAAAAAATTTTTTTTTTTTTTTTTTTTACATTCAACACATTAGCCGGATGATGGGACTACTACTGTCCCATCATTGGCTAATGTGTCAATCACTGTCATGGTAGCAGGCATCGCCCGATGGGACTTGTAGTCCCATCGGACGATGCCTGCACAGACCCCCGGAGCCTGCACAGACCACCGGCAGGCCGGCATAGCCCCCCGGCAGGCCGGCACAGACCACCGGAGCCTGCACAGACCACCGGCAGGCTGGCACAGCCCCCCGGCAGGCCGGCACAGACCACCGGAGCCTGCACAGACCACCGGCAGGCCGGCACAGACCCCCGGAGCCTGCACAGACCACCGGCAGGCCGGCACAGCCCCCCGGCACGCCGGCACAGACCACCGGAGCCTGCACAGACCACCGGAGCCTGCACAGACCACCGGCAGGCCGGCACAGACCACCGGAGCCTGCACAGACCACCGGCAGGCCGGTACAGACCCCCGGACAGTCGACACAGCCCCCCCGAAGGCCCGAACTGACGGCGCATCATGATGCGCACAGACAGCGCATCATGATGACGTCATTTCGGCAGCCAATCAGAGCCACAAAAGTGGCTCATTGCATTTTGGACTTCCGATTCCGGTATCCGATACGAAAAAAGTATCGGTACTCGGTATCGGAATTCCGATACGGCAAATATCGGCCAATACCCGATACTTGCGGTATCGGAAAGCTCAACACTAGTCATGAGTCTCCCCCCTGTACAGCTCCCCTGTACACTGTCTGATGCTCTCTTATACACAGCCTAATCCCCCCTCACTGTATGTACACTGACCGCTTAGTATTCCCCAAATTGTTTGATAGCTCCAACACTGTAATGTCCACACTGTATGATGGCCCGCTAGATAGCCTCCATATAGTATAATGTGCCAGACAAGTTCACTATAGTCCTCAATATAGTATAATGCACTCGCCATAGGCAGACCCTATAGAATAATGCAGCCCTTTATATAATGCACCCCATAGGCAGCCTCAAAAAATAAATCCAAAACTCACCTTTCCTCCTGGTTTCTTCACTGCTGCAAGCTCCCGCACATCTCCGGACTGTAGGCTCCGAGTAGTGACGTCATTGCGACCCCCTGTCAGTGTTGGCGCTAGTGACATCAGAAGCTGATGAGAAGGGGGTGATGGGAGAGGGAGCGCAATGCTCCTTCTCTCATCAATGTAGTCAGCTGAAATGGCATCCAGCCCACACAGCTGATTTTGCAATGACAGGTGGGGACCCTGCGCCTGCTCAGGGGCCCCATAGCCGCCAGGTGGCAGATCAGGGAGATCGATTCTGCCTGATCTGCCGCAGAATGTAACACTATCGGCGTGCTGTGGGTGGGTCCCCTCAAAGCGCTGGTCCCGGGGTGACCTCCTTCCCCCCTGTAGCTCACCACATTGTAGGATTCACGCCAACAATAAGTCACCTGAATTACTGATACTAATATATTATATCACACTAGTAACATGTCCATGCCACTAACAATCGCTGTATAGAAAAACACTATTCCACAGCTATTTGTCATCAAGCACCAACTGCTGCTGTGGCACTACAAGTGCCAGACTTCACTTCCCAGTAGGAGCTCTACTCTGGGAGCAGCAAACACTAGTTAGGGTGTGTGCACACGTTGGGGATTCTGCTACGGATCCGCAGTGGATTTGGCCCTGCGGATCCGCAGCAGTTTCTGCTGCGTTGTACAGTACAGTCTATGAGAAATTACCCAGGAGAAAAGCAGTCGAAATTCCATAAAATACAAATTTTATTAGAAGATATTAAAAGAATTATAAGGACATACAGTGTATGGTGGGGAGGAGCAAAAAATGTAACGTCATCATGGTCAAGAAAGGAATAACCACACTGCACACATCACACCAGGATATGAAGTAATAATGAATGTGTGTAGAATACCAGTAATTGGCCAGGGAAGAAATGGCACGGAGCGTACAAAAACATCACCATATAGCCAGTTAGGAAAATATCCTCTAAATCAAAAAACTTCCCTGTCCTAAAAGGACACACATAACATATAAATGCTGTGCAAAGTAACAAGATTAGAAGCTAATAGCTATGTTGTAATACCTGGAGGCAGTGGTGGCAGTGGGGTCAATCCGGTCCCCGACGCGCGTTTCGGAGCCAACGAAACGCGCGTCGGGGACCGGATTGACCCCACTGCCACCACTGCCTCCAGGTATTACAACATAGCTATTAGCTTCTAATCTTGTTACTTTGCACAGCATTTATATGTTATGTGTGTCCTTTTAGGACAGGGAAGTTTTTTGATTTAGAGGATATTTTCCTAACTGGCTATATGGTGATGTTTTTGTACGCTCCGTGCCATTTCTTCCCTGGCCAATTACTGGTATTCTACACACATTCATTATTACTTCATATCCTGGTGTGATGTGTGCAGTGTGGTTATTCCTTTCTTGACCATGATGATCTTACATTTTTTGCTCTTCCCCACCATACACTGTATGTCCTTATAATTCTTTTAATATCTTCTAATAAAATTTGTATTTTATGGAATTTCGACTGCTTTTCTCCTGGGTAGTTTCTATCAAATGTGCAGTTTTCCTTATACTGATCAGTCCTAATATGTGGATCATGATATACTATATATATTAGTGATCATTCTCTATGGCCGTGTAATCATTGATTATCCGGCCTCCACATTATTATGTCTTCTGCCTATTTATTCTAGTCTATGAGAAATGAAAACCACAGTGCACATGCTGCGGATTTTCTGCAGATCTAAATCCGCAGCATTTCAATTCTTTGTGCAGAATCCGCAGCGTTTTGACACCTGCTCCATTATAGGAATCCGCACAAAATCTGCACTAAATCCGCAGGTAAAACGCATGTCATTTAACCTGCGGATTTACCTGTGGATTTGGCCAAATCCGCAGAGTAATCCACAACGTGTGCACGTGTGACTCGCTGTCAGCCTGGTAACGGGTAGGTTAATAATTACACGCCAGCACAAACAGCCAGATAAGGTGATCGATACACTGGTTTAACCCTCCCTCTGCCTGCCAGGGAGGATGCGCCGCTTTCTCTGCACAGCTCAATGACTGCAGCCAGCAGTGCGATCTCTAGTTTGCACTTTTCCTGGTTTTCTCTCAGTCCCAAAGTGCAGTAAATTCCCAGGCCAAGACAAAGCATCACCATATAGAGCATCAGTGACCGCTGCAAAGTGCCTGAAAACTATGTAAGGGTATGTGCACACGGTGCGGATTCTGCTGCAGTTCCGCAGCGTTTCTGCACCTGCGGGTGCGCAGCAGATTTTGCTGCGTTGTAAAGTACCTTTATTTCCTATGGAAATTAAAAAAAAACGCTGTGCACATGCTGCAGATTTTTCCACGCGGTTTTGCTGCGGTTTACAATCCGCAGCATGTCAATTGTTTGGTGCAGAAACGCTGCAGTTTTACACCTCATCCATTATGAAGTGTAAAACTGCAGGGCAAAACCACAGGACTTTTGTCCTGCGGATTTATCTGCAGTTTTCAATACAAAATCCGCAGAGGCAAAAAACTACGTGTGCACATAGCCTAACACGTAAGGAGAGCTTCATGTAATGAATATTACACCCAAATAGCAGTAAGTTGTATGTTATATCCAAAGCAGATACAACAAGAAAACGCAGAATGACAGATTTGTAAAAATACTCTGCAAAACAATGTACACCAAGCTGCTCCACCACGTCAAGGTAACCCCTATTGAAGCAGTCCCTATCTAATGTATTAAAAACCTGAACATGTGAACAGTGTCTAATATGAACAGGATTCAGACAGGCCGCTCCCTAGTATGGGCTTTTTGTTCTGCGACATCTCTTATGTGCACGTCACACAAGAGAGGGGTGGGGTCTCCCAAACCATGCTAAGCAAGGAAAAAAAAACGGATTAAAAACACACATGTAAAAAAGAACTTCATGTACAGTAAGAAGCAACAGCAAATGGGATTGTTTACTATTGCTACTATTTTTACCATATCATAATAAAGTGTTTCATTAAAGAGGCCTCCTCAAGTTCTTAATTTGCTTTATTTAATTAGAGAGCATGAAAATAAGTAAGCTTGTAATTGACCTACTTTTTCTATCTGCTGTCATTCTCCTGCAATGACAGCTTTTATCTCTATATATAAAAATGAATGTGTGTTTGTATCACCAACCAATCACGAAGCATCTTTCATTTCACCAGAACTGTTCAAAAGAAGCTGAGCTGTGATTGGTTGCTATGACCAACAGTTTTCCTTGCAAACAATCACTAAGCATCTCTCATTTCACCAGAGCTGGTTAAAAGTAGCTGAGCTGTGATTGGTTGCTATGACCAACAGTTTTCCCACTTGACAACACCTCAGCAGACACTGACATGGTTGGAGAAATATAGCATCCCTGGGAACATAAGCTCCCAGCCATTGTCTGCCCCCCTGAAAGGAGCAGAGATCACATGATAGAAATGAATCCCCCCTCCCGTGCCCATATACACATCACACATCCTCCATTTCATAGTCACATCTTCCCTCTTAAAGGGATCATTGGTATGGAAGTCAGAGCAAATCCATCCAGCACTTTGGTACTGACCCCAGGGTCTCGTAAAGGGATCATTGGTATGGAATTTAGGGCAAATCCACTCTGCACTTTGGTACTGACCCCAGGCCTTTCTTAAAGGGATCTTCGGTATGGAAGTCAGGGCAAATCCATCCAGCGCTTTAATTCTGACCCCAGGCCTCTCTTAAAGGGATCCCTGGTACGGAAGTCAGGGCAATTGCCTTCAAATGCTCTGGTTCTGACCCAAGTCCCCTCTTAAAGGGATCCTGGGTACGAAAGTGAGGGAAAATACACTCTGCGCTTTGGTACTGACCCCAGGCTTCTCTTAAAGGGATCTCCGGTATGGAAGTTAGGGTAAATCCCTCAGCGCTCTGATTCTCACCTCAGGCTTCTATTAAAGGGATCATTGGTATGGAAGTCAGGGCAAATCCACTCAGCGCTCTGGTTCTGACGCCAGGCCTCTCTTAAAGGGATCCCCAGTATGGAAGTTAGGACTGTTCCACTCAGCGCTCTGGTTCTGACTCCAGGCTGACGGGATGATGTGGGATATGAGTGGTAGTTGTCCGGTGGCTCTGGCTGAAGGGATGATGTGGGATATTAGGAGTAGTGAGTCGCCCTTCCAGGGCTGCGGGGAACTCGGTACCGGGCCGGTGTCTGGGGAATGTGTCACAGCAGCGGTGACCCGGTCCGTGGCCCTGGGCGCCCAAGTAATGGGGGAATGTAAATGGTGGAATGTAGTTAATGGAATAGTTCATGACACCACCTGTGGTGTTCGGCAAGTAGGATGTTAGGCCGTCGCTGCATGCAGATCCTGTGGGGATGGTGGTGTGTTGCAGCCTAGATGGTGTAGCTCCCCACAGGTGAAGCTGTAGCACCAGGGCAGTGTGGATGCAATGAAAGAGGAGAGGTGCAGGCAGTGTGGAGAATGGTACCCAGCTATAGCGGTGCTGAATGTGTTAGCGCACAAATGAATGGAGGACACCGGGGCTTGTAGTTCCAAAGCTTTACTCACAGTCCGTTGTACACACACACAGGTGCCTGCCTCTGGGCCGTCTCCTCCGGGTCAGAGACTCAATCAACCTCCGGGCAAGTTAGGATTCTCCCCTCCAACACTCCGCCAACATGTACCTTTCTGAACGACTCCTCTATAGCGCCTTTAAGTGTGAAGATCTCCTAGTACTGAGTTACACTGGAGTTCCTCCTGTCAGATGTTCCCAAGAACTCTACTTGTACGGCAGACAGCTGTAGCCTGCTTCGGGGACTCCCTTCTCCTGAGTCCCGGCTCTCTATCCAATTGCTGTTGTGCCCCAAGTCTTAGATGGGAGTAGTGCATTTACAGCCAACTACTCCACCGGTGTCTGCTGCAGAACCATAAGTGTCCATACAACCTCGGGGACCGGGCCCCGGCCTTGCGTTGAGAACCTATAGGCAGGGTTCCTCCTCTAACCCACGTCCTCTCTGTTCTCTCTGCTCCTTCATTCCGTACTTGTCTTTCTTTCTTATGGAAGCTTAGATTTCAGTTCTACGGCTTTCTCCTTCTTTTCCTTTCCCGTGCCAGCTGGCTCAGATCACTGAGGCAGCTGCAGCACTCCTTCCTCCATCCCTTCTTCCAGGGATCCTCACTCCTGTCTGAGTGACTTCCTACCCGACTGACCTTCTGCCAGACTGACCTGTCCTCCTACACTTTCCCACTCTTTTATGTATCTTAACTCCACCCACCTCCCAAGCAGTCCAGTGTTCCAAGCAGGGAACCATCAAAGATGCTCTGCTACCCTCTGAGCAAGGAGCCGCAATGTGGTTATGCAGAACTACCCTGTTGTGTGGGGTGCGAGCGTTGGAGTGTGGAAAGGAGTTCCCACCTTACCCGGAACTTAGGAGAAGGTGCAGTACCTCTGTGGCGACTGAGCCTCAGGGGCGCCACAGTAGTAGTCCAGTGGCTCTGGCTGACGGGATGATGTGGGATATTATGGGTAGTAGTCTGGTAGTTCTGGCCGACGGGATGATGTGGGATATTAGTGGTAGTAGTCCAGTAGTTCTGGCCGACGGGATGATGTGGGATATTAGTGGTAGTAGTCCGGTGGCTCTGGCTGATGGGACAATGTGGGATATTATAGGTAGTAGTCCGGTAGCTCTGGCTGACGGGATGATGTGGGATATTAGTGTTAGATGTCCAGTGGCTCTGGCTGATGGGATGATGTGGGATATTAGGGGTAGTAGTCCAGTGGCTCTGGCTGACGGGATGATGTGGGATATTATGGGTAGTAGTCCGGTAGCTCTGGCTGACGGGATGATGTGGGATATTATAGTGAATGTGGCTATGCGGAATGGGCGGGGCTCTACACTCAGCTTTATATATATATACACTCACTGGCCACTTTATTAGGTACACCATGCTAGTAAGGGGTTGGACCCCCTTTTGCCTTCAGAACTGCCTCAATTCTTCGTGGCAGAGATTCAACAAGGTGCTGGAAGCATTCCTCAGAGATTTTGGACCATATTGACATGATGGCATCACACAGTTGGCGCAGATTTGTCGGCTGCACATCCCTGATGCGAATCTCCCGTTCCACCACATCCCAAAGATGCTCTATTGGATTGAGATCTGGTGACTGAGGAGGCCATTTGAGTACAGTAAACTCATTGTCATGTTCAAGAAACCAATCTGAGATGATTCGAGCTTTATGACATGGCGCATTATCCTGCTGAAAGTAGCCATCAGATGTTGGGTACATTGTGGTCATAAAGGGATGGACATGGTCAGCAACAATACTCAGGTAGGCTGTGGCGTTGCAACGATGCTCAATTGGTACCAAGGGGCCCAAAGAGTGCCCAGAAAAAATTCCCCACACCATGACACCACCACCACCAGCCTGAACCGTTGATACAAGGCAGGATGGATGCATGCTTTCATGTTGTTTACGCCAAATTCTGACCCTACCATCCGAATGTCGCAGCAGAAATCGAGACTCCTCAGACCAGGCAACGTTTTTCCAATCTTCTACTGTCCAATTTCGATGAGCTTGTGCAAATTGTAGCCTCAGTTTCCTGTTCTTAGCTGAGAGGAGTGGTACCCAGTGTGGTCTTCTGCTGCTGTAGCCCATCTGCCTCAAAGTTCGAAGCACTGTGCGTTCAGAGATGCTCTTCTGCCTACCTTGGTTGTAACGGGTGGCAATTTGAGTCACTGTTGCCTTTCTATCAGCTCGAACCAGTCTGCCCATTCTCCTCTGACCTCTGGCATCAACATGGCATTTCCGGCCACAGAACTGCCGCTCACTGGATTTTTTTTCTTTTTCGGACCATTCTCTGTAAACCCTAGAGATGGTTGTGCGTGAAAATCCCAGTAGATCAGCAGTTTCTGAAATTCTCAGACCAGCCCTTCTGGCACCAACAATCATGCCACGTTCAAAGGCACTCAAATCACCTTTCTTCCCCATACTGATGCTCGGTTTGAACTGCAGGAGATTGTCTTGACCATGTCTACATGCCTAAATGCACTGAGTTGCCGCCATGTGATTGGCTGATTAGAAATTAAGTCTTAACACACAGTTGGACAGGTGTACCTAATAAAGTGGCTAGTGAGTGTATATATATATATAGATAGATATAATCATTATAATTTGTTATAACTAACCATAGTTAGTTACTATGTCCGGGCAGCGCTGGGCTCTTCAGCTGGTCTTTTATAATTATAAGATAGCAGGAAACGGAGGATGCAGTGAAGAGCAGGAGGCAGAACAAGAGTTAATGGGTTTATTACAGGGAATACTCCACGCAGGGAGGTAATGAGTTAACAGCGAGTAAACATGAATATTATACAGTACCTGAATAAGAACAACGGTTCATGAAACAAGTAAACTTACCAGTCTGCCGGTATCCTGGCTGTGAAGGCTTGTAATCCCACGGTGGCGTCCACGTAAGTGATGCGTGAAGTCTCTGAAGATAGTTGAGGAACTGGCTCCCGAAGAAGGCGACGTATCCTGGTTCTCCTTGGCATGGTTCGCCGTTCACGGGTTGACGAACATAAGGTGTCACAGTCTGTGGAATCACCGAAGCGTGGCTCAGTTCATCGGTGGCAGCATGATTGAAACTGCCCGGCTCTGTGTAAAGCACCAGATCGGTCTTAGGCCGCGAGCCCGTGGCAATTAGCGGGACGGTGAGAGGAGGATTCTCAGTGTCAGGGGTGAGCGGACAGACAGCTACTTGCTGCTCACAGTCAGTGTGTGCATAGGCCCAGAGAAATACAGCGCAGGCCTGAGGTATCACATCGATGACAGGAGAGTGAACCAACCTTCTCCTGCTGCGCACTTTGTCTTCCCACCAAGTCCCTCGCTTTCCCACGCATCCTTCCTTTTATCCCTGACACGCCTCCTACAGTCAAGTGCAAAGGTATTTTGGGCACCATATAGTCCTCCACACAGTATTATGGGCACCACATAGTCCTCCACACAGTATTATGGGTACCACACAGTCCTCTATACAGTATTATGGACACAACATAGTGCTTCATACAAAATAATGAGCCCCATATATTGCGCCATATAGAATAGTGAGCCCCATATATTAAACCATACAGTAAAATGAGCTCCATATATTGTTCCATACAAAACAATGAGCCCCATACATTGCTCCATACAGAATAATGGACCCCATATAATCCTCCCAAGACCTCCTTCTCTCTTCCACACTTATTTGCTCCTCACCTAACTGCCTTCAAGACTTCTCCCGAATAGTCCCCATCCTCTGGAATTCTTTGCCCCAACACGTTCAACTATCAACCACATTCGGATCCTTCAGACGGAACCTGAAAACCCATCTCTTCAGAAAAGCCTACAGCCTGCAATGACCCCGCTACCTCCTCACCACTACTGGAGCTACCGCCTCACCTACACCGGAGCTGCTGCAACCCCCCAACCTACTGTCTCCTTCCCCACCATCCTGTAGCATGTAAGCCCGAAAGGGCAGGGTCCTCTCCCCTCTGCATCAATCTGTCATTGTTAGTTTGTTTACTGTAAGTGATATCTGTAATTTGTATGTAACACCTTGTCATGTACAGAACCATGGAATCAATGGTGCTATATAAATAAATAATCTACTATATAATCGTCTAATTCTGTCTGTCTGTAATGGAAATCTCACTTCGCTGATTGTTCACGGCCGGCCGGGCACAACCAATCAGCGACAGGCGCAGTTCAGTCACGTTTACTGAAAAAAAGTTCTGTCAGTCACAGTGCCACATAGTGCTTAATTCTTACTGTCACAGTAAAAATGACAGAAGGATGGCACTCACCATTCTCTTGAAATGATTCACTTTATTTCATATCGACAAACCATAGGCACCGGCATGGGAGAAATGTAAAAAGATGGACAACAGCCGTTTCGTGCACAATGCAATTCAACAGGTCCCATGGCAGACATGAGACTGAGACAAGGGTTATGTCCAACAGTTCAGATTTTATTGGCCGCTTTTCGGACAACCACCGTACTTCATCACAGGAATAGTCCACAATTCACTTTTACACACAGACCGGGGTACCTTCTCTTCTTAGTTTGTCACCGTTCGTGGCGTCCTCTATGGCTCTCCTCCGCTGTGGCTGCCCTAAGCACTTTCACCACAGCGTTTCACCCTTTAGAGTACGCCGTCCACCTGACACTCACAGTCTGTCTCTGTCCGCAGCCACTGTCCTTTTGGGTCACCCCCCATGACCGTCTCCACTGTCAGTAGCTCTCTGTAGGCCTTTTCCGTCTTTCTACCTACAGCAAACTCTCCTCTCTAGTGAGCTCCCTTGGCTGACTGGACTTTCCAGAACCTTCCCTGACCTCTTATACACCCAGTCCCAGTACCCCCGCCCACTATCACCTGACAGTTACCTTTGACCAATGGCAGTTACCTTGACCCAGGGCAGTTACACAATCACCCCCTTCTATACTCCCCACTGCCCTCTAATGGTTAAACTGCCACATGACACCCTTTTCACTATCTCTCTGTCTCTTACTACAGACAGACCTGTCCATCTGCTCAACCTCCCCACAAAGTCATCATGCGTTCTGCCCTGAGACGCCAGAGTCATGGACACTGGAGCTACCGAGGAACAGGGAGAGGTAAGTATTTCAGTTTATAGCACAGGAGGGGCCCAGTGCCAGCACCCGCACTTCCACAGGGCCCTCCCGACTCATGGGCCCCATAGCATGCTGGTGTCCCTGATGGTCCCGGGGCCTGCAAGGGCCCCCCTCCACCTTCAGGTCCTGATGCAGCTGCATCAGCTGCACCAACGGCATGTCCGCCCCTGTGTCTTACAATCCTGTCAGTCTGGTCCGCAGTCTCTTCTGCTGAAGTTTCCCGCTCCAAGCTGTGACTCCAGGACACAGAAGACACTTGAATATCATCCCCTCTCAGCCAATCACAGATGTGCTTATAAAGAAAAGTCTGTGATTGGCTGACAGGCAATGATGCACAAATATCACTCTGTGCAATGCCTAGAAAGTTGTATCAGGGGGCACTCAGGAGACCCCCCATATGGTGATCAGGAAATGGTTAATGCCCTGCTTCAGCGACCTCTTTCCCAGCAGTAAGGCACAGGCATGGGTCAGCAGCAGAGGGACTCACACGCTCTGAGGCTCAGTGTGACGCTCCCTCCTCCCCCCAGAGTCTCCACATAGATGAGACCGGACAGCAGCATCAGCACTGACAGTTGAGAACAGGGCCCCTCAGCATAATCGTGTGTAGTGTGTGCAGCAGAGCAGGCTGGCCTCTCCTGTTAGCGATGATGTTGCCGCAATTAGTTTTTCCTGGGCCCCCTCCTGCTCGGGGCTCCGCTGCAACTGCATCGGCGGCATGTCCGTCCATGTCCTGCCCTGGGTACGGAATATGCTCTCCACTGTGGGCACTAACACAAGTACCTAACTCCAAGTTTAAACTGTCTTATTCGAGCTGACCTTTTATATCCCCTATATTGTGCCTCTTATGACCTGAGGAGGCGCTCTTTTACCTGCCCCTCACTTTGGTTCATCAAGACAACAGGTCATTGTGCCTGGCCAGATGTGGAAAATGATTATCAGCTCCCGGGGAACACCATTGAACTTTATTACATTTTCCAAAGCACCTTTTCACCATTAAGGCTGTGTGCACACGTTGCAGTTTTTTTTTGCATTTTCGCGGCGTTTTTCCACTGCGGAATTGCAGCGAAAACGTATCCTATGGGATTCTGCAATGCTGTGCTAATGCTGCAGATTTTTCTGCTGCGGAATCACATAGCGGAAAAATACGCAGCATGCTCATCCTTTTTGCGGAATCGCGGCGATTCCGCACCCATAGGATTGCATTGAAATTGAGAATTGCTATGCCCACCATGCGTAAAGTGAGCACTCAATGTGCAGATGGTACCCAGGGTCTGGAGGAGAGGAGACTCCAGGCCCTGGGTACCATAATCGTGTAAAAAATAGAATAAAAATAAAAAATAGTGATATACTCACCCTCCGGCGGCCCCCGGAGTCCTTCCCACCTCTCACCACTCCCCCGACATCTTCTGGTCACAGTAATGCTTTGCGCGCATGACCACTGATGACGTTGCGCTCTCACGTGCATGACGTCATCTCAGGTCCTTCGCGCAAAGCATTACTGGGATCGGGAGCGCCGCAGAGCAGATCGGGGGCTGTCGGAAGATGAGAATAACAATATTTTTTATTTTTTTTTTTTATTATTTTTAACATCCTATCTTTTAATAAAAAGTTGGTCACACTTGTCAAGCACTATGCTTGACAAGTGTGACCAACCTGTCAATCACATTTCCAAGCGATGCTTGAAATCGCTTGGAATACGCTTGTTTTTCGCGGGAAAAATGCATGCAAATTCACATGCGTTTTACCCTCGGTGGGAGTTTCGGAAATGCTGCGGACATTTCCACAGCATTTCTGCACGTGGCACATAGCCTAAGGCTAAGTTCACACATAGCGGAATGGAATGTGATTTTCCAGCGGAATGGAATTCCGGAATTCTCGCAGTAACTTCCGCGGGAAAATCACATTTTAAATTCCAGCGACTTTCCTGCAGAAAAACTATTTGCAAGCGTAATTAGCTTGCAGAATGCTGGCGTTTTCCAAGCGATCTGTAGCATCGCTTGGAGAACTGATTGGCAGGTTGGTCACACTCGTCAAACATAGTGTTTGACAAGTGTGACCAACTTTTTACTACTGATGCTGCCTATGCGGCATCAGTAGTAAAAGGTAGGATGTAAAAAATAATAAAAAAATAAAAAATATTGTTATTCTCACCTTCCGGCGTCCCGCGCAGCCTTCAAGCCTCTCTCCACGCTCCCGTCATCTTCCAGTCCCAGTAATCCTTTACGTGAATGACCGCGAGACGCCGCGCTCCCGCGACGTCATCGCGAATGACCGCGAGACCGCGACGTCATCACGGTCATTCTCGCAAAGGATTACTGTGTAATGGAAGATGCCAGGAGCGTGGAGAGAGGCGAGAAGAAGATCGCCGGCCGTCGGAAGTTGAGAACAATATTTTTTATTTTAATTCTATGACATCAGGCTCCTTTGATTGCTCAGCCAAGTATCTTTTCACAAGACTCACAAGGTTATCTGCATTCTGGAAATACAGTAACCTTGGGCAACCCAGCTTTGCATGGACTTAGATAGTGCGTGGTTAAATCGGTACACTGCCACTCTTTTCACCATCTGTGCTGGAAAGGAGGTCTCAGGCTGCAGCCATTTTGCACCAGGTGTAACAGGTCAAACATCTGTGACTGGGGAGGCTTGTTCCTTTGGTAGAATAGGAACGAAGAACTCCCAGAACTCACATACATATATCATAGAACTTGGTCCTTTTATTCAAAACCTGAATGTTTCAGATCCTCCAGAGCTTTCAACAGCAGTGTCCCTTTGATAGCACCAGAGGTGCACCCGCTGTGCCCTGACTGTCAGGGTTATGTCTAAACATGGCATAATTTCCACCTTCAGTTTGCAATATTCTTTGCATCCTGCAGGGCAAGGTCGTAGCATGCTTTTTTCGGTTCCCCAGCTAGGTATGGAGCTAGTGCCTCAGCTTATTGCTCTGGGGGTAGTGTCTTCCTATCTGCCACCTTCTCAAAGACAGTAAGGAAAGACTCAACGTCGTCCAACAGAGTAATTTTCTGCAAGGCCTCACGTACTGTTCACCTCACACGGGTACTTTGGTCTGAACCAATTGCTTAATAAGCTCTTCAATGTTTTCAGACCATGCTTGCAATGCTGTAGCTGCCTACCCAGGACATGCAGTCTTTGAACTGTAATCAGCTGTGCTGTACAGGGCTTTCTGCTTGCATTCAAACACCAATTGTAGAGTTTCAGCTTTCTGGAAGCCATTTGGATACGCAGCTGCACAGAGTTTTTATATCAAAATAGTATAAAGTTTATTGTTCATCTTAAAATTTATAGCACCAAAACAACCTTTATCCAGTACAAATGAATAATACAAACAGTCTTTTCTCCAGGCGCAATGAAACAAAGTAAATGTTGCAGCCTCACCAATCTTTGTATTCTAGTTAGTATCAATTAAAGCAGTTTAACATGTTCACAAACAAACACAGCTAACCCAGCTGCTGTTATTATGCCTGCAATCTGCCAAGCTGGAGTATGGGAACATTCTTTTCCACCAAGACTCTTTTGGTTGCTTCTAAATCTTGGACCACAAATCCAGTCAAATTAAACCTCTCTCAGTAATGTGGTGTTACTGGTAAAGATTTTACATTACTGAGGCCAACCACCACCGTGGTACATATATGCCACTCAGGACCTTATCTCCTGCTTTCTTAAGTGGTGTCCCTAAGGGTTCAGTCACCACAGAGGTACTGCACCTCATTCTGAGGTGTGGAATCCCACTATTCAGGTAAGATGGAGACACGAGACCACACTCTGACACCTGCATCCAACACACACCTTAGAACAGCAGGGCACCCTATATGACCCCTGCTTGGTTCATGAAGGGTGTTGCGAGGTGGGTAGAGCTTAGGTTGAGAGCAAGAGAACTGTAAGAAGTTAGAGCAGTTTCCCTTAGGGGGAAGAAGTGGAAGGACGTGGTTGGAGCAGCTCCTTGTCAGGAGGAGCTGCTGGACGGAGTAGTCTTGGAAGGCAGTTCCCTGAAGAGGGAAGGGGATTTTCCCAGAGTCACGGGTGGGGCTCGTTCCACGCTGACGAACGTCAGGTGGTGGAAAATCCAGGTCGCAGAAGGGTCTCGGCCCCTAGCCTAGTGGAGTGGACTTCAGGGCTCAGCTAGAATGTTGACAGCTGTGGCAACTTTAGGGGCCACAGCCAACTACCAGTTATCTTCTCCGGAAAGGCAGCCAGAAAGGATCAAGGAAGTGGGTCACTTTGTCCGACAGAATTTGCAGCAGCTGGCCTGGGACACTGACTGTGAGGTGCTGGAAGGGAAGGAAAGTGGAAAGCAGTACTGTGAGACGGCCAGGGAAGGCACATACTGAAAAGGAGTGCTGGAAAGGTGTACTTTATCTGCCTGAAAGATGACTGAGCCCCTCACCTGAAGAACATGATACTAAGCTAGCATCTGTGTGCACCAGAACTGTGAGTAAAGCTTTGGAACTGCACCTTACTGTGTCCTTTGAATTCTTGCATCAACACTCACTCAGCACTGCTACATCTACCATCAGTAACCATTGCATCCTTAACCAATCACCACTGCCCTGGGATAACAGCTCTGCCTTTGGAGAGCTATTCCAACACTGCTGCAAGACACTATCAGTCCCATTCGATCTGCACTGCAGCGCTGGTCCCTTCTGATCAGATACCACAGGTGGCGTCACAAACACTTATTGCAAAAACTCTTTATTTTTCATTCCCTTGTAAGTACACCCCTTTTATTGGACGCCCAGGGCCACGGACCGGGTCACCGCCACTGTGAAACTGTCCCCTTTAAGAAAGCGGCCCGGTACCGAGTACCCCTCTGCCCTGGCTGAGGGCACTCCACTTACAAGACACATTTCTGCCGATTCTGAAAAGTTATCTGGGCGAACTTCTGAATAAGTCCTTTAATCCTGCACAATGCTGTCTCTCTTTTATTCCTCCAGTATGTTTACAAACAAGCCTGGTGTTGCCCTTGGTTGTGTCCGTACATAGTTGGTCTCTCAGGATTGATTGGATAGTGACCCCCTCACCGTAACACCTAATTGTCAATTAATTCAGAAATTTCCAAGAAGAATAACAGAGGAACGGCACAACATTAAATTCTGAGAAAATATACCGGTAATACAGAATTTTTATTTCATGAATAATTATTTTCCAAAATGGACATATCATGGGAGCTGTCAAGTCCTTCTTAAGAATGGACTATAGGGTGCAAAGTCCGTAGACTACATTGGAAGATATTCTGCTTTTAGCTATTCATGTGCTGCATAATGACCTCTCAAACAGGTAGAAAAATAAAGCTATGTATGCTGTAGCGAGTCTTCATATTTTTAATTTTAGGAAGTAATCATTTCTTTCTCTTTTTTTATATACCATGTTTGTGACTTTTTGACACAGCTTACATCAAAAATTTGCACAATCTTATAAATAACTGTGAGCTATTGCCCTTAGATATTGAATCAAATACTGCAAACAATATCACTGACTTACAATAATCTTATGAAACAGCCTGAATTCATTGGATACAGCGATATGTGTTATGCAAATTATTATATCATGGATTTAATATATTTCCTCTTTGTTCAAATCTGCTGAGCATGCATAACTCTTTTAATGGTGAAACAGGGAATTGAAGACTATCCAACTTTTAACACACATATTGACATGTTCAGGCCAAATGTAAGCCTTAAATGGGTGGTCCAAAATTAATATTGATTTTAATCCTAAATGTCTATCCATTTATTGTAATAATCAAATCTTTTTTTTAATATACTTTAATTAAAAAGTCCCTACCATTCCCTCTTGAATCTATCTAACGGCTTTATTTACTTTTACCAAGTTTCATTTTAACGATGTTTCGTTTGCGAATCCCCAGTGTATGCTTGGATACTCACATGGGACGTCATCACGGAGCAGAAGCTCGGGTCACTATCGCAGCTCATGTGCCCAGCCTGAAATAAAGAGTCTTCAGTTCCCGTTTCAGGGGATGGGCTAGTCCCTGCTCTACTGAGCCATTGTCTTTGGTTGAAAGACTGATAAAGGGTTTCTTCTTTGTTGAATGGATTTAATAAAAACATCTGGAAAGTGTTATAAAAACTCTAAGAAAAAACCTTGGGGGTCAAAAACTTTGAAAAAGCGCTCAAGAAATGACCAAAAAATGCTTAAAAATTCGTTGACATTTCTTGAAGCTTCTTACTACCTAAGTCATGCTCTGATAGAAAGTGGATCTTGATGAATCAGCAGATATGTATCACAGTTTAGATCTCTGACCCACCTGGCTAAAGTGCTTTTGCTTGATTTCAAACCCTGGTTTCGCCCTTTGAACTGAAAGAACAGATTCTCATCTTTCCGGAAAGGCTGAGTTTTCTGATGATACTGAAGAAGAATTTTTTCTCTTTAAGTAAGTTCTTCTTTGTTTATTGGGTTAGAACACAGGACCGATATTGAAGAACGTATTTTGGGAACAAACCACGGCATGAACCTTAGAGCCACATGCTCTGAAAAAATGCACAAGTAAGGTTCTCTAGATGATAAGGCTTGAAATTTTCCAATACTTTTGGCCATAATAATTGCTACAAGAAACAAGGTTTTCCAAGACAGAAGTTTATGTAAGACTGGTCTGCTGGATTTTGGCAGAGCCTTAAGTATCAAGGTTAAATGCCATGAGCAAACCAGAGCTATGAAGGGTGTTCTCGGGTTCTTTGTAGCTTTAAAGAATCTTCTTATAAAATGGTGGTTTGAAAACAAGCAGTCCAGGTAGGCATTGATGGTCAACAAATGCATTTTGAGGGTGTTGAATTTCAAACTCTTATTGAGGTCTGCTTGAAGGAACTGTAATACTGAGGCTAGGTATATTATATCTGATTGTTCTGATAAGCACCAGGCATTATAGATTCTCCATATTCTTAGATAGCCTTTATGTGTAGCTGATCTTCTACCAGTGGATAGTGTCATAATGAGCTGCTCCGAAAGACCATTAAGATTTCCCGGACAATCTCCATGCCGTCAGATGTAGTCTGACAGATTTGGTTGAAGGTTGTTTCTCTGGTTCAAGAGCTCAGGAAGAGGAGATAGTTTCCAGTATCTGCCCTTCGAAATATGTCACATGAGTGGAAAATTTCTTCATGGTCAGAAGGGAATAATCAATATTGCTTCTGCCTCCTATTCCTTGACCTTGCTCAATACCTTAAAAATGAATGGCAATTGAGGAAATACATAGACTAGCATGCACATCCAGGGAGAAGGAGACTGTCCAATGCCCATAAATGGTCATGTAAGAGGAGGCAATAGTACCCCTGAAGAGTCCCTGCATGATGTGGCATTAGTGATGAAAAGTTGCTATCTACTGGCTAGGCGAAACCACCCGGCACTGGAAGAATTGTAGAGGAGACGATTTCATATGCGGACCCTGATCAGTTGACTTGGATGACGAAGTTCCCACATATAAAGGTCCTTTGCACAAGGAGATTTGATGCCAAGGGGAGGAGCGATGCCGACATTGCCTGGAGACAACGCTGAAGCCAGTGTGACAGGCCTCAGCTAATAACATGTGCCAGCAGGGTGCTGGCCACTGTGACACAGAGCCCGGATGACGCCCAGTGAGATCCAAAGACTCGACTATGCCAGTCAAGACCCGAGAGCCAGATCTAAGCCAGTCAAGAGCCAGAGTCCAGACTATGCAGGTCAAGGTCTGAATCCCCCATCTGCACTAGTCAAAGTCCAGAGGCCAGAAGACAACCAGGAGCTGGAACCTAGCTCTCTTTCCCTTAGGTCCAGGGGACACCTGCCGTTGGTCAAGCACCGAAGATCCAAGAGGACTCTTCGACCGGGGGAGGACGCTTGCAGTGATAAGAGGAAGACACAAGTGACACAGGCTGTCACTTCCTACACCAACGTACGGTACACGGGTTGGACTGCACAAGGACAACAGGTGGGGGGGTCACAGGGGCAAAAGAGGCTCAGCGTTCCTTGATAAAATTCATTAGGAGGACTTTTGGTCTAGCGGGAACACCCAGTAAACCTCGCTAGGGCCATTGTGTCAAGAGGAGCTAGCGTAATTTAAGCTCTTCTATTCCTGCAAGAAGAAAGAAAAATGCTTTGTATGGGGTCTTTTTACTCCCGTTATTGCAGAGTGTATGGGGAATGCCTAGTTAGTTGATTGTTGTATTTATTGCTCACTAGCCCATCTTCTGTTCTAGCTATAAAAGAGTATTAACCCATTATATGCTGTCGTATGACCACCAGGAAACAGCAATTTTTGGTATTGCTCTTTTTTTGCTTGAGTCTCAAAAAACATTACATAAATTATTCAGCAATATAGTCACATCAGTGTAAAAATATATATATATAATATATAACTGCTGAAATGTGGAAAGTAGACATTAAAATTAAAAAAAAAAATTTGTTAGTTGTTAAAGGGTAAAATCTAATAGTACACTAGGCGAATGTATCATTAGAACAGAAAAATAGTTTCATTTCAGCTTTACCAACAATAAGGGTAGAAAGCAGCAAAATGCTTAGAAAATGAAAGTTCTAGAACCTATGCTAAAGGTCAAAGGACTAAAGGCCCCGTCACACTAAGCGAGATCGCTAGCGAGATCACTGCTGAGTCACTAGAACAGTGACGTTATAGCGATCTTATCAGGGAGATCGCTGTGTGTGACAGAGACCAGCGACCAGGCCCCCTGCCGGGAATCGCTGATCGTGCCCGGAATGTCTGGACATTTCTTTGGTTGCTCATATCCCGCTGAGTCGCTTGTATCGTCACGTTTGACACCAGCCTAACGACCTCGTTAGCGACTCACAAACAAGAAAAGGGGGACGGGATTAGCGTTCCCATTTCCATGCCTACCTCAGCTCCGATTGGTGGTCACTACAGCGTCCTGATTGGAGAGATTCCTTTAAAAGAAGCTAAACAAAGTAGCGCTTCACTTCTTTGTTCCTGACCCGGGTGTGTCCCAGTTGAGATCTTGTTTTTTGTCCGACGGCTGCGACTCCATTTTAGATCATCTGCTTTGCCATCTTCGTAGCTTCTTTAAACAGTTACGGTAGGTATTTTTGGGGGTCTCAACAGCGATTCCTCATATATATTATTTTTTTTATATATATTTTTTGGGGGGTTTATTTTATTTTGTTGTTTTTTTGTTTATTTTCCTTGTGCAAACAAAGAGCCATATCTGGGTTGCCATTTTAGGCTATATGAAGTGAACACTCCCAAGACCCTGTATTTTTTTTGTTATTTTTTTGTGAAATACCTTAATGTTCCATTGGTGTTCATGGTTTGTAAACCGTATTTTCCTCTTTGCAGATGTCTTACAACAGCGAGGAGTTCATTCGGGAGATGATCGAGCTGTATCGATCTCTTCCTTGTCTTTGGAAGATAAAGTGCGCAGAGTACAGTAACAGGATTAAGAAAAGGGAGGCGTATGAAAAGATGATTTGCCTATTTAAGCGTCTCAACCCGAGCGAGAAGGTGGACGAAACCGTAGTACGGAAAAAAATCCAGTCTCTCCGCACTGTATATAAAAAAGAGCTCAACAAGGTCGAGGAAGTCGGGTGCCGCCACAGATGAGGTTTATGTGCCCACGCTCTGGTACTACGACCTACTCAGCTTCACCCGCGACCAAGAAATTCCAAGGAAAACAGTGTCTTCAATGCGGCCAAATGTGCACCTTGACACAGAGATCGTGAATGATCCAGACACCCCAGTTGGAGATGTAAGTACCATATTGTTTTTAAAAAGTTAATGAATAATTTAATTGCATGTACATTCCGTATTTTTAGTGAAAAAAATGTTAACATTACCCTATGGCCCAGAAGTCATTGAAATTTGCTCCATATATGACAGTGTTTGTTAAACATCTAATGTTTTGTTTTCTTTGTTACCACAGCATCAGCGTGAACAAGATTCGTCGACGCAAGGGAGTGACACCATAATGGAGTGTGATCGTAGTTTGGATGACGCATCGGAGGGCTCAAGTCAACAACCTGCTCCCCAATGCCGACGGCAAAAGACTCCCAAGAGGAAGGAAACTTTGCCCACATCCCCAGACCTTATGTGTTTGGCCAAGCATATAATGGCAAGCTCGGCCATGGACACCTTTGCCCAATTCATGGCTGATCGCCTGGGAAAGCTGGATGCTAACCAGCGTAAACATGCTGAACGGGTGATATTTGAAACATTGAGTGAAGCTGATTCCGGTCGATTGGATGAAACCTCAACCGTAAAAAGATCGATCACCTGTGAGCCTTCTTGGCCAGAAGTTCAAGAGCCACTTCGGAGCACACCAGTGCGGAGGATTGAGCCACAGCTAAATCATCTGCAACCCCCCCCCAACCACCATTTTCCTCAATACTCGCAGTCTTTTATCTCCCAACTTGCTTCTCCGCCAAGACGGTTTTTTTCAAATTCTGAAAATCAGTGTCAAGAATTGTAACTTTTTAAATTTTTGTTCAATAATCTGTGTAAAAATTATTTAATTGTTTAAAAATTTTTTATATAATCTAAGCAATGTTATTCTTTATTGGTTGTTGTGTTTTAATAAACTTTTCCTGTGTTTCTACTTTATTGGAATGAATTCTTCATTTTACTTTTACGTTTATTAACAAAAATGTGTCGCAATAGGAATGAAAAGCGTTATCATGCATTACAGCGAGTGTTTTTTTTTTACACAAAAAACGCAAACAAGTGTTGATGTTTGTAATTTTTTTTTTATCGCCTTCTTTTCGGCAACTGTAATGAAACAAGAACTTACATAAAAACAACAAAAAATTTATCGTCTTGCGCCATGTGCTTGGGCCGCCGCCGCCCTTAACAGCAGCTGTTTGTGGTCCTCCACTGCTTTTGTCACTCTCCTCAGTGACTGCAGGAGCTCTTCAGGTGTTGGGGTTCCTATGGTATGAAATTTTCTAACTTTACAATACAAAACATGATACAAATTATCGGTTAATTTATTTGTTTAATAAACTCTTACGGTTTCTCCCTGCCTCCGATTCTTCAGAGGATGAGGGGCTAATGTTCCAACCGGATCCTCGTGCATCCTCTCCTCCGTTTTCCGGTGTGTCTGGCAGTGGCTCTGGCTCTTCATCTTCTGTTCCCACTTGGTTCGCGATATCTGGATGCAAAAAAGAAAAAAAATAAATTCAGGGACTATATAGGGGTTTTTGTGTCTGTGCTGGTAGTGTGCGGGTGTGTGCGAGTTCTGGGAGGGAGTTTTCAGCGACTATAGTGGGGTCCATGTGTCTGTGCTATTAGTGTGCGGGTGTGTGCGAGTTCTGGGAGGGAGTTTTCAGCGACTATATTGGGGTCCGTGTGTCTGTGCTATTAGTGTGCGGGTGTGTGCGAGTTCTGAGAGGGAGTTTTCAGCGACTATATTGGGGTCCGTGTGTCTGTGCTATTAGTGTGCGGGTGTGTGCGAGTTCTGGGAGGGCGTTTTCAGCGACTATATTGGGGTCCGTGTGTCTGTGCTGGTAGTGTGCGGGTGTGTGCGAGTTCTGGGAGGGAGTTTTCAGCGACTATATTGGGGTCCGTGTGTCTGTGCTATTAGTGTGCGGGTGTGTGCGAGTTCTGGGAGGGAGTTTTCAGCGACTATATTGGGGTCCATGTGTCTGTGCTATTAGTGTGCGGGTGTGTGCGAGTTCTGGGAGGGAGTTTTCAGCGACTATATTGGGGTCCGTGTGTCTGTGCTATTAGTGTGCGGGTGTGTGCAAGTTCTGGGAGGGAGTTTTCAGCGACTATATTGGGGTCCGTGTGTCTGTGCTATTAGTGTGCGGGTGTGTGCGAGTTCTGAGAGAGATTTTTCAGTGACTATATTGGGGTCCGTGTGTCTGTGCTATTAGTGTGCGGGTGTGTGCAAGTTCTGGGAGGGAGTTTTCAGCGACTATATTGGGGTCCGTGTGTCTGCTGGTAGTGTGCGGGTGTGTGTGAGTTCTGGGAGGGAGTTTTCAGCGACTATATTGGGGTCTGTGTCTGTGCTATTAGTGTGCGGGTGTGTGCGAGTTCTGGGAGGGAGTTTTCAGCGACTATATTGGGGTCCGTGTGTCTGTGCTGGTAGTGTGCGGCCCGGTGTGTGCGAGTTCTGGGAGGGAGTTTTCAGCGACTATATTGGGGTCCGTGTGTCTGTGCTGGTAGTGTGCGGGTGTGTGTGAGTTCTGGGAGGGAGTTTTCAGCGACTATATTGGGGTCTGTGTGTCTGTGCTGGTAGTGTGGGGATGTGTGTGAGTTCTGGGAGGGAGTTTTCAGCGACTATATTGGGGTCCGTGTGTCTGTGCTGGTAGTGTGCAGGTGTCTGTACAATGTGCACTTACCACGCTGGGAGACCATCTGGGTACGGACACGGGCAATACGATTGCTTGAGCGGTAGCGCAGATCAGCAAGCTTTTTCCTGATCTGTGTGGTCGACCGATCCACTCCAAATTGTCTGGCCAAGCCCCGCCTAATGCAACGGAGTACTGCCTGCTTATGGAGTACAGGGTGTGGATGCATAATCCTGCTCATCCACCTCCCTGATTAGAAACCGCACCTCTGCATCACCCCAGTGACTTGAGCGCCGCCTGGTCGCCATGTCAAAAAGTCTAGGCCGCAGTTAGGTCATAACACACGCCCACGACGCTACAGCTCCACCCTGATTTATTGTTGCCATGCGGCGGTTTATAGGACGCTATAGCGACCTAAAAGTTTTTCACCGCGCCATAAAACCCCAGAATGGGACTCTTGCGTTCCAAAAGCAAACCACATTTCACAGTTGCATGTACCTTAATCTGCTTTTAGAAGAAATATACACAGCAAACTAATATTGGTGAATACAAATTTATTTTGTTACGACAGAATGTATAAAAGAGTTTATTTAAAAACATGGTACAACAAACAATTTAAAACAATTCACTGCTGATGCTGCCAAGGAACAGCGCCAGGACCATTGAAATAATGGCAATACTCTTCACAGCAGGCCTTGGCATCCTGGGTGTAGCTGCCTGGTCCAAGAGGTCTAAGGTCCGCTATTGCGGGTGCGTTCGAACGCCATTCACCCAGCTGAACTTCGACATTTGCTGCGTCCACAGAGTCCATGAACCCTGGCGGGCAGTACGAACTGGAATCTCGCCGACGGAGAAAGTTGTGTAGCACACAGCAGGCCATCACCACAGAGTCAATTGAGTCTAGTTTCATGTTCATTGGCGTGTGCAATACACAGAACCGATTGGCCATGATCCCAAAGGCATTTTCAACCACTCGGCGTGCCCTTGACAAGCGGTAATTGAAAATACGTCTTTCTGGCGTTATAGTTTTTAGGGGGAATGGTTTCAGCAAATGTGGATTAAGTGGGAAGGCCTCATCGCCCACAAACACAAAGTTCATGTTTCCTCGAGTGTCCAAGTTTGAAGGCAACTGAAGGGCAGAGCCAAATAAACTTTCTCCGAAATGGGTATGTTCCAAAACCCCCCCATCGGAAACCCTTCCGTTCATCCCCACGTCCACATAAATAAATTCATACTTTGCGTTTACAAGGGCCATCAAGATGATACTAAAGTAGCCCTTGTAATTGTAGAAGTATGACCCGCTGTTTGGTGGTTGGGTGATGCGGACATGTTTCCCGTCCAAGGCACCACCACAATTTGGAAACTGCCAGAGTTCCTCGAAATCGGAGGCTATCTGTTTCCAATCCTCGGCCATTTTAGGAAATTCCGTGAAGCTGCGTAGACATTCGAAAATCGCTCTGCATATCTCCGGAATAAGAACACTGAGGAGGGGCCTTGAAATAGCGGCAGAGAAATGCAGGTCCTGAAATGAGCGCCCGGTGGCCAGGAATCTCAGCGTGACTGCCAATCTTTCATCTACGGGGATGGCAGAACGCATTCTTGTATCCCTCCTTTGAATAAGTGGAGAAATTAGCTCCGATAAATAGATAAACGTTTCCTCCGACATCCGCAGGAAGTTCCGGAAATCGTGTGGATTTTTGTCCTGCAGCTGTCTGACGAGCTGCATGTGTGACAATTCGGACCTCCTCTGCAGCCACTCTCTGGTCCACATTCGACGTTTTCTTTTGGAACGCCTCTCCAGGGTCTGGGCCTCATCACGACGGCGAGCTTCCTCAGCCAGCAAGGCAGCCACCACTACCAAACACTGCGCCTTGTTCATGATGGAGCGAACTGCAAAAAATAAAGTTGAAATATGTTTACTATTTACACAGTAAAGAAGTAACAACAAGCTACGTGTAACCTTGCATAACACCCTATTACCCAGGTGTGGCTTTAACAACAAATGCAATTCTATACCATCGTATTACCGGGCATGGCAATATACGTGCTTTTACACAGATTGCTGATCATTCCATTGCATATGGGCGAGCCAGATATGAACCCACCAACTAAAATGGCTTTCATACGATAGGCGATTAAACAAAAGCCCACCCTCAAGTACAGCAAAATATACCCCAAAGATACATACCGTCAACACTGAGTGGGCGTCTGGTATCTATCTGGAATCACAGCCCGTGAACGCTATTTGGACAGCCGGTGAACGCTATTAGGCCAGGCGCTGAACGCAAATAGAACACTTATGCTAACCAAAAAAAAACGTGAACAATGAAATGAAGCGCTAGTACGTCACCTTCTTTTAAATGCACGGCCAATCAGGACGCGGTAGCGTCCACCATTCACAGCTGAGGGGGCGGTGAGAAAGGGAGCGCAATCCACGCCTGTGTATATACAGCGTCACACAGTACATCCCTCGTCGAGATGTGAATCGTCAATGGAACATGTAATGTGACAGAGTCCCAACGACCACCGACATCGTTACAAAGGTCGCTATGACACGCTAGATCGTTGCTCCGTCGTTGGGTAGATTGGACTGTCTGACATCTCAATAGCGACCACATAGCGATGCGGCAACGATCCCTATCGTGTCGTATCGCTGTCGGGATCATTATAGCGTCGCTAGGTGTGACGGGACCTTAAGTCCGGACCTCCCACCCACACCCTTCATTTTGAAACTGTATCATCCACCTAGTTTTCTGACAGTGGAATATTCATTAGGTCTTTACAATATCTTTAATTTATGCTTGTATTCCGGTCATGCATAAAATGGTCAAAAGAAAATGACTTAATAATCATGCCCAGAAAAGATCATAGATTGCCAAGAATTCTTCACTGATCACCAGTTCTCCCACGATAAAGGAATGCAGTAATTTCCTATGTGCAGAAACACAAGGCTTATGTGCGGGTCGCCCTCCCAGGGCTGTGTGGTACTCGGAAGGGGGAATGTCACAGCAGCGGTGAACTGGTCCGTGGCCCTAGGTGCCCGTGTGAAAGGGATTAAGTGATGGAATAAAGTTTATGAGTGAATGATTTGTGATGCCACCTGTGGTGTTCGGCAATGAAGATGTTAAGCCGACGCTGCAGACAGATCCTCTGGGACAGATGGTGTGGTACAGCAAAGATGTTGTGGCCCCCCACAGGTAGGGCTGTAGTACCAGGGCAGTGTAGAGGGAGAGCTAGTGAGGAGAGCGTAATGGTGCAGTGTTAAGCACAGAGATGTAGCAGTGCTGAGTGGGTTGGCGCAGGAATAAGCGGAGGACACCAGGGCATGTAGTTCCAAAGCTTTATTCACAGTCTGTTGTGCATACAGGTGCCCCCATCCATGCTGTGTCCTCCAGGTAAGGAGCTCAGTCAACCTCCGGGCAAGATGAAGTACTCCGTTCCAACACTCCGCCAACATATGTGCCTTTTCTGAACGTCTCCCATTTGCGCCTATAGTAAAGTACTCACAGTACTGAGTTACACTGGAGTTCCTCCTGTCAGATGTTCCTATGAACTCTACTTGTACGGCAGACAGCTGTAGCCTGCTTCAGGGACTCCTTGCTACTAAGTCCCGGCTCTCTCACGTTGCTGTTGTGCCCCCAAGTCTTGTGTGGGAATAAAGTGGTGATAACTTCTATTCCTCCGGTGTCTGTCGCAGGACCATTAGTATCCATACAACCTCGGGGACCGGACCCCGGCCATGCGCTGTGAACTTGGGAAGGGTTCTGCTCTAACCATAATCCTTAGTCCTCCTCTCCTTATGTTCCGTACTAATCCTTCCATCTTATGGAGAGAGTCAGGCTTTCCATCAATGTTCCTCTCCTGTGCCAGCGGACCCAGGTCACTGAGGTCGGCTGCAGCACTTCCTTCATCCATCCCACTCAGGGGATCTTCAGTCTTCCACTGACTCTGTCAGACTGACTAAATCCTAAACTCTTCCCGCTCTTTTGGTGCCAACTAAACTCCACCCGCCTCCCAGCACACTTCGTGTTCCAAGCAGGGAGCCACCAAAGGTGCTCTGCTTCACTACTGTGTTGTGTGGGATGCAGGTGTGGGAGTGTGGTCAGGCGTCTCCACCTTACTTGAATGGTGGGGTACCACAGGAGGAGGTGCAGTACCTCTGTGGAGACTGAACCCTCAGGGGCGCCACGTGCACAACGCGAGTTTAGCAAGCAGAAATAACTTCAGACACAATAACAATTGCTTTCCTGAATCGCATTTTGTATAAATTCTTTGGCTTTTACTGAGAGTTTTCCCGAAGTTTTAGGCTGAAGTCGTTGTTTTTAGAAGGTTTTCTCATGGTTTTTTGAGAGTCTTTTTGGTACATTTTTCAGATGGTTTCCTCAGTGGAATCTGCCTGAAAAAGAAGTTGTGTGCAAAAAGCCTTGGGAAGATATCACTCTCTTTCTCCAGAAACCTGGATGTTGTTTGAGGCCCTTATTATGCTGTTATTACAATCCCTCTGTCTCCAGACAGCGTGCATATTGTTGACATCACATCCCCTGCTTATAAGGAGCAAAGTGCTGACAAACAGCGATAGTTTTCATGCCAACATAAATGATCCAATCAGCAGAAGAAAAAGAATTTGTCATTTACTCAGCAGGATGTTTACACAGGCTGATTGTCAAAAACGAGAGTTTTATGAAGGGAGCTATGAATAATAAAAAAAAATAAAAGTTTAAAGAGGTTGTCCACTACGCAGACGACTCCTTTTCAATCCCTATATTTTCCCCTTGTAAAATTATAACACCTATACTCATTTCTAGTGCCAGTTTCATTCCAGCGGTATTGTCATTGGCTCTCCCAGGACTTGCGTGACATTGTTATGACACACAATCCCTGCTGCCAATGAGTGTCCGCTTCACTTTTCCCACCTTCAGACAAATCACGTAACGTTTATCTGGAGGAAGTAAGGGAGTGAAGCCAATGCTGATTGTCCACAGGAATCGTATGATAATGGGTTTTTTTTGCATCACCATATTTTGAGAGCTATAATTTTTCCATATTTTGGCCGATCGAGACATATGAGGGCTTGTTTTTTTATGAGACAAGACATAAGTTTCATGTCTATGGATACAAAATGTTTTTTAGTGTGTGACTGCAGACAAACATAAAAATATAATATAAATCTGTTAAAGCTGCAATCACACCTACCCGAAGAATAAAGTTGCTTAATCACTTATACCACATGAGGAACGACGTGAAAAATAAATATACCAAATCTTCACCTGCTGTTGATTTGTTCATTCTGTCTTCCAAAGAACGTAGTAAGGCTCAGCTCACATTTATACTGTGTACTTCGCTGAGTGCTTATACCAGGGTTTCTGTGTAAATCTCTGAAATACGTGATTCAAATGGTACGCAGGCAGAATATATGCTATAGTGAGAGAGATTGAGTCACTGTGGATGTCCATCTTTTTAGGCATGCATAATAGTGCGGTCTGGCACCGTTTTGTGTACTTCCGAAAAGGACAACGTTGAACAGAGGCCAGACTGAGTCCAGAATAACTCTGCTGCCTCATTACAGTGAATGGATCACTCAGGAGTTTTATCTGAATCACGTCACTTGGAGATTTAGATGGAAACCCCTGAGTAAGTGCTCAGCGTAGAGCGCAGGATAAAGGTCATTCAAAGTGTTATGTAAAATGTTCCCAACAAAAGCTTTAAATCAATCCACCAAAAAAGCAATCCCCACTCAGGTCCGTCATCTGTTAACAGAAATAAAAGGGGTGTGACGTGAGTCACTATAGTAATAATTAGTCACAGAAGTGGAGAGAAAGACTACAATAGCAGATAGTAATGTGATATAATACTACTTACGGGAAGTAAAGGAAGGTCAAACAATACAAGGTCAGGTCCAGGAAATGGCGCAGTACAACAAGGAGTAGTCAGAGACTAAATCCAATCCAATTCAGAAAGACAAGACGGTTTTCAGGGAGCAGGCAAAAAAAAGGAGTCAGGTCGAAAGGCAGAGAGTTTAAGTCCAGGAAGGGAATAACATCAGGCTGGGTCAGGCACAGATCACAGAAGGATCAGTCTTACACAGGCAGCAGCAAGTGTACGACTGACACTGGATGGAGGGGCTAGCAAGCTTAAGTACAAGACTAATTAAGGGAAGTGAACACAGATGATTGCAGCACAGACCCAGCACTACCAAAACAGACTGACAGCCTCCACACAATAGTAACATAGCAGACAAGATCAGTGTGGAGATCATGACAGGAGGTTTCCATGTTGCTAGTAGTACAAAGGCTCTGGAAAAGATAAATGGCTCCTCGCCCCTAAATGCAATTCAGAATGGCACTAATGGTGGTGACTAGAGTTGGGCGAATTTGTTCGGGTTCACTTACCGAATAAGCTGCAGAGTAAACCCAGCTTCCTGGATCGCGCCGGCTGATCAGCTGACCAGCGCCGCAGCTGCATGCGGCGCGGCTGTGTCACAGCACATGCATGGAGAGCCCACCAAACAGGCTCTCCATGCATGTGATGTGACTGTGACACAAACAAGACACATTCAGCTGCGGCACCGATCAGCTTATCAGCCGGCGCGATCCAGGAAGCTGGGTTTACTCTGCAGCTCATTCGGTAAGCGAACCCGAACAAATTCGCTCAACGCTAGTGGTAAGCGCTATAGCTTGCCGAATAAGAGGGAACTCGAACAAATTCGCTCAACTCTAGTGGTAAGCGTTATAGCATGCCGAATAAGAGGGAACCCGAACAAATTCGCTCAACTCTAGTGGTGACTATACTGACACTGATTTTTTTCTGGCTAAAAAATCTACAACCGAAAACCCCAAGCTTTTTTGTTCTTTTTTTGCCCCCCCCCCCCATTTGTGTGCTTCAGTTGGTTCAATTGTCAAACAGAAAAAAAACATAAAAATTATCATCATGCCTCTTTTTCCACACTGTAAAAAAACTAGAAAAAATAGCCCCATATGCACCATTGGCTGGGTTTTTTTCCTCTTTCCACTGAAATGAATAGGAGGCTTCAGCAGGTACTTTAAGCTGTTATGATATGGATTGTGAGCAGAATCTTCAAAAAAAATCTACAAATCTCCCTTCCACAGAATATTGATTACGTGATTTGGGAAAAGAATTTGACAATCTATTCAAGAAGCAAACATTTGTCTGAACTGCTTCATTTCCTCATATAAATGTGATGTTTAAACTGATCCGTAGATGGAAGAACACTAGGAAAAGTCGTGGTATCTGATATTTCTTTAAAGTAACCAAAACATATGAAACTAGATAAAAGTTAATCTCACGCCCACATTTCACCCATAGTACCTTACTAGAGAAGCTATTGTTTTCAACACCTTAATTTTCACTTTTCTTTCATCTTACAGGGGTAGTGGCACCACAAAACGAATGAAGAATCGGTCTGAGTCTCCCTGCCGGGCATCGCAGGAGTGTCATGCGAGTACAATCCGATTCTTCACACCTAGCATCCGAGTTAGTGCTCATGCCCACTTGTGATGAAATCGGACTAATTCAATCCGATAAAAAATCGGATTGAATTCGGACCAATGTTAATCTATGATTGTGCGCTTATCTGTGTTTTTTTTCCAGCTCGAGTCTGATCACGATCGGGCTGGAAAAAAATCGCAGCATGCTGCGATTGTAATCAGAAAACGGATCGCATCCCACAATGGAAGTCAATGAGTGCGAGAAAATAATTGCACAGCACTCGCCCCATGCAAGTGCTGTCCAATTTTTACGCACCGGTGTCCTTTGAAAAGCTGGCAATTCAGAAGCGGCTACAGTACAATCACACTGACAGGTTAGAATAGAAAAGATAGAATAGATATTACACATAGAGTAGGTGTATATACAGTGGGGAAAAAAATATTTAGTCAGCCACCAATTGAGCAAGTTCTCCCACTTAAAAAAATGAGCGAGGCCTGTAATTGACATTATAGGTAGGCCACAACTATGAGAGTCAAAATGAGAAAACAAATCCAGAAAATCACCTTGTCTGATTTATTTTGCAAATTATGGTGGAAAATAAGTATTTGGTCATCTAAAAACATGCCAGATTTCTGACTCTCACAGACCTGCAACTTCTTCTTTAAGAGGCTCCTCTGTCCTCCACTCATTACCAGTAGTAATGGCACCTGTTTGAACTTGTTATCAGTATAAAAGACACCTGTCCACAACCTCAAACAGTCACACTCCAAACTCCACTATGGTGAAGACCAAAGAGCTGTCGAAGGACACTAGAAACAAAATTGTAGCCCTGCACCAGGTTGGGAAGACTGAATCTGCAATAGGCAAACAGCTTGGTGAGATGAAATCAACTGTGGGAGCAATAGTAAGAAAACGGAAGACATAAAAGACCACTGATAATCTCCCTCAAAATGGTGCCGCTCTTACTCTCTCCCCTTTATATATATACATATATAATATATATATACACTGTGTATATACATACATACACACACACACATATGTCGTTACATATGTAGAATGAGTGAGATATTATGTACCATTTGTACTTACATCTTCAAACTCTTGTTGATGTAAATTAAAGTGATGGTACGATATAAAAAGAATGAAAGAGCACATTATGAAAGTCACATTTGGTAAAGCAGGATCCTACACGTTCCCATCTTCATGCCAAGTGATAACGACTTTCCTATCACAACAGGAAATACCAGAAACATGAACAAAGATGTTTTTAATATTAATAAGACAATTTTGCTATAGCACAGAAAATAAACGCGCAGTAAAAAAAAAAAAACACAGAACCAGGAAGGCAGAAGAAGAAGAAAATGGCGAGCTTGAAGCAGCACACAGATTTCGGTAGCAAATTCCACGGCATGTTATAAGATAATGTGAACAGACTTTACTACCAGGTTATGATGTTTACAGAAAAAAAAAAAGGTTAACCAATGCAGATGCAGGTTTTAAAATCGACTGCAATCTAATGAGAACAGGCTCAAATAACAGTCCATGACACTAGAAGCAAACAATGTGTTAACCAGCTGCAGATGGCAGTAATATGACAAAACTCTAATAACAGCTCATGATGCTTACAGCAAATGATGGTTTAACAAGAGCACATGCAAGTGAAAGATTACATAGTAGACTGTAACATAGCGAGAACAGTCTTTAACCCCTTAAGCCCCAAGGGTGGTTTGCACGTTAATGACCAGGCAAATTTTTACAATTCTGACCACTGTCCCTTTATGAGGTAATAACTCTGAAACGCTTCCATGGACACCGGTGATTCTGACATTGTTTTCTCGTGACATATTGTACTTCATGTCAGTGGTAACATTTCATTCATATAACTTGCGTTTATTTGTGAAAAAAACGGAAATTTGGCGAAAATTTTGAAAATTTTCGCAATTTTCCAACTTTGAATTTTTATGCCCTTAAATCACAGAGATATAGCACACAAAAAACTGAATAAGTAACATTTCCCACATGTTTACTTTACATCAGCACAATTTTGAAACCAAAATTTTTTTTTGTTAGGAAGTTATAAGGGTTAAAAGTTGACCAGCGATTTCTCATTTTTGCAACACCATTTTATTTTTACGGACCACATCACATTTGAAGCCACTTTGAGGGGTCTATATGATAGAAAATACCCAAAAGTGACACCATTCTAAAAACTGCACCCCTTAAGGTGCTCAAAACCACATTCAAGAAGTTTATTAACCCTTTAGGTGCGTCACAGGAATTTTTTGAATATTTAAAAAAAAAAATGAACATTTAACTTTTTTTCACTAAAAAAATACTTCAGGTTCAATTTTTTTTAATTTACCAAGGATAACAGGAGAAATTGGACTGCAAAAGTTATTGTGCAATTTGTCCTGAGTACGCCGATACCTGATATGTGGGGGGAACCACTGTTTCGGCGCATGGCAGACCTCAGCAGGGAAAGAGCGCCATTTGACTTTTTCAATGCAAAACTGGCTGGAATTCAGATCGGACGCCATGTCACGTTTGGAGAGCCCCTGATGTACCTAAACAGTGGAAACCCCCCCAAGTGACCCCATTTTGGAAACTAGACCCCCCAAGGAACTTATCTAGATATGTGGTGAGAACTTTGAACCCACAAGGGCTTCACAGAAGTTTATAACGTACAGCGGTACAATTAAAAAATCATATTTTTTCCACAAAAATGATCTTTTCACCCCCAATTTTTATTTTTCCAAGGGTAATAGGTCCCTAAAAGTTATTGTGCAATTTGTCGTGAGTACACTGATACCCCATATGTGGGTGTAAATGACTATTTGGGCGCATGGCAGAGCTCGGAAGGGAAGCAGCGCCATTTGACGTTTTTGGCTGGAATTGAGATCGGACACCATGTCGCGTTTGGAAAGCCCCTGATGTACCAAAACAGTAGAAACCCCCCACAAATGACACCATTTTGGAAACTAGACCCCCCAAGGAACTTATCTAGATGTGTGGTGAGAAATTTGAACCCACAAGGGCTTCACAGAAGTTTATAACATACAGCCGTACAATTAAAAAATCATATTTTTTCCACAAAAATGATCTTTTCACCCCCAATTTTTATTTTTCCAAGGGTAATAGGTCCCTAAAAGTTATTGTGCAATTTGTCGTGAGTACACTGATACCCCATATGTGGGGGTAAACCACTATTTGGGCGCATGGCAGAGCTGGGAAGGGAAGCAGCGCCATTTGACGTTTTTGGCTGGAATTGAGATCGGACACCATGTCGCGTTTGGAAAGCCCCTGATGTACCAAAACAGTAGAAACCCCCCATAAATGACACCATTTTGGAAACTAGACCCCCCAAGGAACTTATCTAGATGTGTGGTGAGCACTTTGAACCCCCCAGTGCTTCACAGAAGTTTATAACGCCCGTGCGTGAAAATACAAAAATCGTATTTTTTCCACAAACATGATCTTTTGGTCACCAATTTTTTCATTTTCCCAAGGGTACAAGGAGAAATTGGACCCCAAAAGTTGTTGTCCAATTTGTCCTGAGTATGCTGACACCCCATATGTGGGAGAAAACTACTGTATGGACACACGTCGGGGCTCGGAAGGGAAGTAGTGACGTTTTGGAATGCAGACTTTGATGGAATGGTCTGCGGGTGTCATGTTGCTTTTGGAGAGCCCCTGATGCACCTAAACAGTGGAAACCCCCCACAAGTGACCCCATTTTGGAAACTAGAACCCCTAAGGAACTTATCTAGATGTGTGGTGAGCACTTTGAACCCCCCAGTGCTTCACAGAAGTTTATAACGACCCGGCGTGAAAATAAAAATATCGTATTTTTTCAACAAACATCATCATTTAGTACCCATTTTTTTATTTTCCCAAGGGTAACAGGATAAATTGGACCCCAAAAGTTGTTGTCCAATTTGTCCTGAGTACGCTGACACCCCATATGTGGGAGAAAACTACTGTATGGGCACACGTCGGGGCTCGGAAGGGAAGTATTGACGTTTTGGAATGCAGACTTTGATGGAATGGTCTGCGGGTGTCATGTTGCCTTTGGAGAGCCCCTAATGTACCTAAACAGTGGAAACCCCCCACAAATGACCCCGTTTTGGAAACTAGACCCCCTAAGGAACTTATCTAGATGTGTGGTGAGAACTTTGAACCCCCAAGGGCTTCACAGAAGTATATAATGCCTTGTTTTGCAATTTGTCCTGAGTATGCTGATACCCTATATGTGTGGGGTAAAACACTGGGCGCATGGCAGAGCTTGGAAGGGAAGGAGCACCATTTGACTTTTTCAACGCAGAATTGGCTGGAATTGAGATCAGACACCATGTTGCATTTGGAGAGCACCTGATGTGCCCAAACAGTGGAAACCCCCCAATTATAACTCCAACCCTAACCCCAACACACCCCTAACCCTAATCTGAGCCCTAGCCCTAACCCTAGCCCTAACTCTAATGGGAAAATGGAAATAAATACTTTTTTTTAATTTTATTATTTTTCCCTAACTAAGGGGGTGATAACGGGAGGTTTAATTTACTATTTATGGCGGTTTTTATGTTTGGCGGCTGTCGCACGCTAAAAGACGCTTTTTATTGTAAAAATAGTTTTTGCATCACCACATATTGAGAGCTATAATTTTTCCGTATTTTGGCCCACCGAGTCATGTGAGGTCTTATTCTTTGCGGGACGAGTTGACGTTTTTATCGGTACCATTTTTGGGCACGTGACATTTTTTGATCGCTTTTTATTCCGATTTTTGGGACGCAGAATGAACAAAAACCAGCGTTTCATGAATTTCTTTTGGGGGGGGTGCATTTACACCGTTCCGCGTGTGGTAAAATTGATAAAGCGCTTTTATTCTTCGGGTTGGTACGGTTACAGCGATACCTCATTTAGGTCTTTTTTTATGTTTTGTCGGTTTTTTGCAATGAAAACAATTTTATATAAAAAATAATTATTTTTGCATCGCTTTATTCTGCGAGCTATAACTTTTTTATTTTTTTGCGGATGATGCTGTATGGCTGCTCGTTTTTTGCGGGACAAGATGACGTTTTCAGCGGTACCATGGATATTTATATGCGTCTTTTTGATCGCGCGTTATTACACTTTTTGTTCGGTGGTATGATAATAAATCATTATTTTTTGCTTCGTTTTTTATTTTTATTTTTTAAGGGGTTCGCTAAAGGGGTTAACTAATGGGACAGTTTTATAGGGCGGGTCGCTACGGACGCGGCGATACCAAATATGTGTACTTTTATTGTTTTGGTTTTTTTTTATTTTCAAAAAATGAATTTATTGGGGAATATTTTTTTTTTTTTTACTAATTTATTTAGCAATTTTTTAAAAATTATTTTTACACTTTTTTTTTTTTTTTCACTTTATTACATAGTCCCAGGTGGGACATCACTGTCCTGTGACAGATCGCTGATCTGTCACATCACAGATCACTGATCTGTCACATCACAGATCACTGTGACAGATCAGCAATCTGTCACAGGCAGTTCTGCAGACTTCCTCATGCCTGCGCTTTGCAGGCAGTGAGGAAGTCAGCTCCCTACAGGCCCCCGAAGGCCCCGTCGCCATCTTGGATCCGGGGGCCTGTAGGGAAAGAGCCCCCCGCAGCAGCGCTGCACATTGCGCTGCCGTGGGGGGCTCAGGGAAGCACGGAGGGAGCCCCCTCCCTGCTGATGCTTCCCTTTAACTCCCGGTACACCGCGATCGTGTTTGATCGCGGTGTACAAAGGGTTAACGTGTCGGGGGCGGTCCGTGACCGCCCCTGACACATTGTGCCGGGTGTCAGCTGTGATAATCAGCTGACACCCGGCCGCGATTAGCGGCGCTCACCACGTGGGCGCCGCTGATCGCATTAGACGTACTATCCCGTCCTTGGGAATTAAGTCCCAGGGCACATGGACGGGATAGTACGTCTAATGGCAGAAAGGGGTTAACAACAGTACACATAGTACATGATTCTAGCAGCAAGCAATGGGCTAACCAGCAGCAGATGTAATTAATGTGAACAGTCCTGAATAACAGTTTGTGATGCTCACAGCAAATTATGGGTTATCCAGCAGTATATGTAAATGATGGAGATCACAGAAATTTGAGGAGTTGGTAGCAACAGAAGAAATAAGATGGTGGCAATCCCCATCTCATTTCAACAGGGCAGATCAGTACACCTGCGCAGGAGCTGCGACACAAAGCAATGAGGACAACGACATCGCAAAAAAATGGGAAACGTCGGACCCGGACCTGTGACGCCCATCGGACCTGACTGCCCCCGGGTGAGTATAATAAAACTTGTTTTTCTTATCTTTCAGGTTAGATCGGGGGCTTATCTACAGCATTACAGAATGTCTATTGCTTTGATAGCAGTCTTCAGCTCATCTGCATTGTTGGGTCTGGTGTCTCTCAGAGGCCATGATGGAAAGCGGAAGGAGGCCTGTGGAGTGCAGTGGAGAAATACATCCTTCTCCCGGCTCTATGGAATCAGACTCCGGACCCTTGGAAGACCTCAAACTGGCGCAGCTGGTGCAAGAAATAGAGGAGCTGGACAGGAGCTTGCGACAGCGGCAGGCTCCGCCTGCACTGAAAAGTCAGGCTGCCCAGGAGGAGTCTGTCAGATTAGTACCAATGCCTTCGGTACCCACTGCCAGTCCCCAGGTACCACTACCACCGGTACCATCAGTTACCAGGTACCAACATCACCGGTACCTGCTGCACCAGTCTCCCCATCACCGGAGCCCGAGAAGGATGATCGCGGCCCTGGAGGAACAGGTACAGTCGCCGCCCCTGGGACATGGGAGGCCCTGCTAGGCCCCATCGGATTACCACCGACCCCAAAATCCAGCCAGGTTGTCATGGACGTTGCCTGGGACCGGAAAGTTGCGCCCAGGGGAGGGATACTGGAACCTGTCCCCATACCGTGGTCACCTCCCACAGCATGTAGCAGGCCGGAGTTCCCCAGTGGGGATGAACAGGGAGCGGATGTCATGGGGTTCCCTAGCTCCACAGAGGAGTTTTGCCGCAGGCAGATCTTGAAGTTTGAACAGGATGAAAGGGAGCAGCAGAGGCAGAAACTGGCCCTGGCAGAACGGGATCTCAGTGCAAAAATCCAGACCCGGGGTAAGCGACTGGAGGACTGTAACCCGATGGGTTGGGACAGGGTCCTCTGCTTCGACCTAGACAGGGAGTTTGGATTTATACAGGACTCCCGGAAAGCTCCCAACCTGTTTGTGAACAGGCGGGATGTGGAAGCCCACCTCATCGGCAGACACCCGGAGCACGATCTGTTCCCTGGGGAATACGTTTCTTTTACCCACCATCTGGGAGACAGGGGATGATATGCACTCCATGTCCGAAGGATTCCTGCATAGCTGACAGCCCCACGTGACCATCAGGGGGCGACACCAACAGAAGCAGCTCCGTCAGTGACATCAGCTATGGCAAAAGCACCAGTGCCACATACAGCAGCGGTGACACCAGCTGCAATCAGGCAAATTGTTCCACAGGTTGCAATCACACCGCAACCAGCAGCCATTCCACCATTATCTCTGACAGCAGACCCGGAGGAGATCTTGTATGATGAGGCTCCACAGGCAGCCTATACCCAGGCTGCTACTGCCATTGTCATGGACCCCAACTGCAGAAATCCTGAAGTTCTTCCCTGGAAGCAAGGGAACCAAAGAGCTTCCATATAACCAGGAGGTTGTACCATACAGCCCCATTGAAATGAACAGGACTGAGTCACCATTCTGTAAATAGTTAACCCCAGGCGGGTTTTGGCAACTTGTTCCTTTTATTTCCTTTTATAATTAGGATAAGTAATCAGAACTGGAGAGATCATGAACGCTGAGTGATCCAGCCACTCTAATTGTAAATAGTTCAGCACCTATTAAGGTGCTCCTTCTTGGTTTTACGCACGCTTACTCATCATTACACAACAACAACAGACCTGAAGAAAAACCTGTTGGGTGTGGCTGAAGATGAGGTCTAAGGCCGGGGTCACACTAACCGATGCAAAATACGGTCCGTAGTTTACATGCGTAATACGGATGAATGACCCCTAAATAGTGCTCCGTAGGTCATCCGTAAGCAAGGTGTGGTCCCGTATTTTGCGCATATCAGCATCCGTATGGAATCCGTATGGAATCCGTATTGCGAGATTTTCTCGCAGGCTTGCAAAATGGACATTTAACGGTTTTGAGGCCTGCAAACTATTTAAATCATTAGCCTGCACCCTATTTATTGCCTCAGGAACAGGTGGCTGCCTCCATTCTGACCATTTGTGACCTTGCCTTCACTAGGTGTGTTGCTGTTGTATGTGCAACATGGCAAACAGTCTGAGTTTCAACACAACTGAGCAGGTTCTCTTCAACTGACTTTTGTCACGCCGCTTTGGTCAACCATACCCAGTGATAGTGGATCCGCATAGGAGGAGACACATGTGGGTACATCCACTTTTGAGGCAACAACTCACAAGAGGTCATTTTCACCGCCTCTATTCTTCTCTGTGGGAGCATCCTGCAAAATTCTACCAATACTGTCGCATGAGCCTTGCAACATTTGATCGACTCTTGGAGACAGTGCGACCTGGGATAACCTTTCAGGACACAAGGATGCGCAAAGCTATATCTGCAGAGGAGCGACTTCTACTCACAATACGGTATGTACTACACAACCACATTCTCTATGTTCATGATGTGTTGCACAAAGTATGTATTTATTGCTTCATGGACTAATTTTAATGCCCTCATCTTATTCCAGATATGTTGAAACTTACAGACCAGAATGTTATGTGTAATATGTACTAAATATCACTTAGTCATTGTGCGACCAAATATGTGTGTGTTAGTAGATCTGAAATCCTAACAAGTTTGGTATGTATGTACCTGTTTTTTGGTTAATTTGTACATTCTAAAATGTTCCTTTTCTGTTGTTCTTCAGCTTCCTGTCCACTGGCCTGTCTTATGCCACCCTCCACCATGAGTTTCTGATTGGAAGATCTACCATTTCTGGCATAGTCAGGTCGACATGTAGTGAAATATGGTCAAGACTACACCAACTCGTCATGCCCGAGCCCAGGATGGAAGACTGGTTGAGGATATCAAGGGACTTTGAGGAGGAATGCCAGTTTCCTAATTGTATTGGGGCCCTTGATGGCAAACATATCCGGGTGCCTAAGCCGCCGAACTCTGGCTCCCAATTCTTCAATTATAAACAATACTTTTCTGTTGTATTGTTGGCTTTGGTCGACCCTCAATACAAGTTTATATTTGTTGACATTGGGGCCTATGGAAGGACGGGAGACTCTCGAGTCTTCAATACTTCCATTATGGCTCGGCGACTACGCACCAACCAGTTGGATCTACCACCACCACGCCAGCTACCAGGCTCCACTCAAGAATCTGTCCCTTATGTCCTTGTGGTAGATGAGGCGTTTCAGTTAACGCGCAATGTCATGAGGCCATATCCCTGGCGCAACCTTGACCACCGGCGCAGAATTTTTAACTTGCACCTATCACGTGCTCGGCGACTGGTGGAGTGTTCCTTTGGCATACTTTGTGCAAAATGGCGGGTACTCCAGTCTGCCATTCAGCTGAGTGAACAAAATGTTTATGAAGTAGTTAAAGGCCTGTGTGGTTCTTCATAACTTCACCAGGATACATGATTGTTCCTCCTCTGCTGGTGTTGTGCGTGGGTTGGACAATGTGCGTAGGGCGAGACCACCTATCAACCATCAACGTAGACCGCTCTCTGGGCTCAAAGTGCGTGATATTTTCACAAATTACTTTATGTCACCTGAGGGGGAAACTTCTTGGCAAGAGCATGCTGTGTCTATGTTATAATATTTTGGTTTATGTGTGTCTAAATATATATATTTCTTCCCCTTCTGATTCTATGACTGTTGAATTGCTTTGGTAAGCATATGTTAGTATGCTGACACGGTTTTTTAGAATTGAGACAGAGACGTAAAATGTAGTAGACAAATGTTTACTTTTGCCCTTTTTTTTGTTTTTTTTAAAGCAAAACATATTCTTGCCATATCAGAAATGTGGCAATGGGCCAAATTGGCCTTTTTGCAGATGTGAACATTGTGTGACAATAAAATTTTCACACATAGAAAACAACAAAAATAACATTAGGCAATAACAAAATGGAAAGATTATAAATTTTGGTACGTTGGGGGAGGAGAAGGCGGAAGACCAGCCTGTGTTTGCTGCTGGCTACTTTGCCCAACTTGCCCATCGCCCTGTGTGGGGGCATACTGTTGCCCATGATGTGGGTAATGTACTGCCTCCTGGGATTGGGCTTGGTACTGGCCAGAGTGATAATGAACAGGGGCATCTTGTTGGGTCGGGTAGGCCCGTGTCTCATACCCACCAATATAGCCATGTCGTCCCCAACCAGGTTGGGACCAGCCTCCAACACTGGGTGGGAAAAAGTGGCCATATTGGTGAGGTTGGCTAGAGCCAGACATATGTGGCTGCTGTTGTAAAGGTTGGGTAGGGGGAGGAAGGGGGTGAGGTGTAGGCCCACGTATTTGAGGATCCTCAGAGCCTGCTTGAGCAAGCATGTGTGTGGGTGGTCTAAGGCGCATTAGATTTCTGGGTGAAAGCTGCCACCTCTCCAGATATTCAAATAACTCATATGGGGTATTGGGGTGTGTGCTTGCATCAAGCAGGATCTGAAAAAATCCTCGAATACGGAGCCTCACCTCACGGGAAAGGGCACGAAGATAAAGGGCCAGGCTGCGTAAGTATGCCTCCTCGCCATCATCATTATTGACTCTAGACAGATAGTTGAGGACCCCGGTGTCCACATTGGTACGGGTATCTTGGGCAGGGATATGGCGCCTTCTTCTTCCTCACCGGGATGGTCCAGCAGGCTGTGGGGAGCCCCGGATCTGGCCAGTTGGGCTGCTGCTCATGTTGCCCTGCTCCTCCTGTATGGCTGATGGTGTAGCAGCAGACGGTCCTGGTTGTGGATGTGGTCCTGGTGGTGGGGTTTGTGGTGCAGGCACTGGGTTTTCCTGAAAGGATTCTTCACCCATGCTTCTTGTAGGGGGAGAAGATGGGCCAGCCACCTCATCCCTACAGGATCAATGATGGGCTCTGTATCTGAGCCAGTTCCTCTCTCCGTAAGGTTGGACTGAGTTCTGTTATGAAATAGAACAGAGCCAAAAATAAATCAATATTTTTGGCCCTGTAAAGTATCTGTGTAATGTGGTGTGAGGTATCTACTTACGATCTCAGATCCAGAATAGGGGCGAGGAAGGAGAGGCGGTCATAATAAATATATTTTCTCTTTGTGTGGCCCGCATCACCACTCCTGGACCGCTGCTGACGTTCCCGCCTGTATTGGTCGCGGATGCTGCGCCAGCGTCTAATCACATCTTCCACTGCAAAGTGACAGGAAATATTCTCAATTTCACATATTTGATAGGTCAAATTTGCTACCAGTAGTCTAGGCATGTGGCCTTCTGGGGTGTGCTTTCTACCCAGGGAGGCATATCTAATTGCGCCATCCAGGCCAGATACGCAGGGTCACAATAGTTCATGTATCAAGTAACTACACTTAATAACTTGGTTGGCTAGGAGGATGAGGAGCTTTTGGCCTGTGCCAAATGATGGCAGTGTAAAACCATGGGTCACATCAAAATCTACCCGCCTCATGAGGAAAAAAATACAAGCACAGGAAGGGTGGGGGGCTGATTCTATATGCATTTTTTGATGTGAGGTATTTTTAAACAGTTTTTGGGTTGTATTTACTCAGTTGCTGCTCCTCACGTGGACAATCACCAAAATCATGGAACATCTGGCGACATATGCGCCTCCATGACGCCTCCTTTCTTGCCCGGTTGGCTTAATGGGCATCACGTTGGTCCCAGAGTTCTGGTCACTCCTGCACTAACACAATCAACATCTCCACATTCAGAAAATATGGCGCCATGACGCTGATGTACTCGGTGGAGGCGTACTTCCTGGATGTCTGGAGCGCTTTTTGAGTTCATTTGCATGTCTAAGCTTCCTGATGATGGATTGGCCCATTTCCTGTCACCAGCCAAAAGACCTGCGTATTTCTCGCAAGTCACACGTGTGGTGCTTGTGTAATCCGTATTTTTTGCTCACCCATAGACATGCATTGGCGTATTACGGGCGTAGTACGCTGACAGTCGCAGCATGCTGCGATTGGCACGGTCCGTAGAATATGGGCGAGAATTATACGGCTGTTGGGAGCTGACCCATAGAGAATCATTTGTCCGTGTGTAATGCGTGCTTTTAACGCCTCACACTCGTCCATATTCCTCTCTAGTGTGACCCCGGCCTTAGGGGAAGACCAGTTATGTCCTGCAGCCCACCCAGGACCACCATTGGAGGTTTTGAGCAGGTCCTCCACACAGTACAAGGACATTTGAAGATACCCCGGCTGGGACAGTATCTGCCACTCACCATTAATAATCACAGCTTTTTGATTGTAATCAATAAAAATGTCAATATGCGTGTAAATATTATGTCATGTCTAGAAAAATGTATACTGATAGTGTATAGAATTATTATTGTGAAAATGTAGAATAATATTGATAGGATATAAAAAGTTATAGGTAGCAGATACCATCTGAGATATAGCATGTAAGACTTAAAAGCACTTTTTGTAGGGTATATTATAGGAATAGTAATGTCTAGTGAAAATGTTGTTTCAGGGACGAAGCGTCCAAAGCAGGTGGCGAACTAAAAGCAGTGGTTGTCACCCAAGGGGTTTAGTATTGTGTAAGTAGGTTTGAAATGTAAAGAATAATGATAGTACTCTGACTTGGTAGTGAACTCCACAGTTGGTAACGGTTACTGCCAAAAGCACTTTGTAATGTAGCAAGACAGTGTGTGATAGAAGTGAATAATTATATAGGAAGTGAGATAGCATTAGTGTAATATACACAAAATAAGGTAATGTTATTATGCAACGTTAAAAGTAAAGATGCCTCTCCCTAGGAGAAGATGTTTTATAGTAATATCTATTGTTCGCTGCTGGCAGTATTCTAAAACTTTTTGTATGTTCCAGTAACATCATGTCTTTCTTGCTTTGCTTCAGCCCGTGGACGTGCTGCATTTAACGGGGGGAGTATGTGGCACCCCTGAGGGTCCAGTCGCCACAGAAGTACTGGCCTGGTACCAAGTATTCCCCACTGCCTTGGCGGGCGCTCCAACTACGTTTCAGAATGTCACTCCTTCCTTTCTGAGCACTACCATGAGCCTAAACAGTAGTTTACCCCCACTTTTGGGCAGTGGCGTAACTACAAAGTTATGGGCCCCGGTGCGAACTTTCAAATGGGGCCCCCCATGCCAAAATACACGCACATCTCCAGTCCGTACACCTCGTACACACGTGGCTCTACTCTGTACACCTCGTACACACGCGGCTCCGCTCCGTACACTTCGTACACATGCGGCTCCGCTCCGTACACCTCGTACACACGCGGCACCGCTCCGTACACCTCGTAGACACGCGGCTCCGCTCCGTACATCTCGTACACATGCGGCTCTGCTCCGTACACACGCGGCTCCGCTCCATACACACGCAGCTCTGTTCCGTACACCTCATACACACACGACTCTGCTCCGTACATCTCGTACAAACACGGCTCCTCTCCGTCCACCTCGTAAACACACGGCTCCGCTCCATCCACCTCGTACACACGGCTCCGCTCCATCCAAAATTGTACACACACAGCTCCACTCCGTACAACTCCTACACACACGGCTCCGCTCCGTCCAAAATTGTACACACACAGCTCTGCTACATCCACACTGTAAACCCCTCCTGACCCCACACATAAACTTTACCTCATGCAGCACCATGACAACCAGCACAGCAAAATCCTGCAGACACCGAGGCCCCTGATCATGTGACCCCCGACTCTTCCCCTCCTGTGACCTCATCACAGGTCCTGTGCACACATTAGAGAAAACAGCCTAGCAATGTCATTGCAGGCTGTGAGGGGCTGCTGTCAGTGTGGTGGGTCTCTGCGTGAGGGCGAGGAAGGGGTGCATGGGGGGGCGTGGCAGCTCAGTGCAGTGCCAGAAAGATAGACTCCCTGGCGGGACGCGGGTGGGGGGGTCAAAAACGGGACTGTCCAGCGAGAATCGGGACGGTTGGGAGATATGCCTGCCGGGCCCCTGACTCCCCTGGGCCTGGTCACAGTGGCGACTGCTGCGACCATGGTAGTTGCGCCCCTGCTTTTGGGGTATCAGCTCAGGAGATATTGCACAATAAATTGTATTTCTTACCACTGTGAAAATGCAAAATATGGGGCTAAAAAACATTTTTATGTGGATTTTTTTTATTTTCACGGCTGAATGTGCTTCTGTGAAGCACCTGGTGGTTCAAGGTGCTCACTACACAATTAGATAAGTTTCCTGAAGGGTCTAGTTTCCAAAATAGTGTCACTTGTGGGGGTTTCCCTTTTGGAGCACATCAGGGGCTCTCCAAACGTGACATGGCATCTGCTAATTAATCCAGCAAATTTTACATTCAAAAAGTCAAGCGTCACTCCTTCCCTTCCGAGCCCTGCCATGTGACCAACAGTGGTTTTCCCCCACATATGGGGTATCTGCATGCTCAGGAGAAATTGCTCAACAAATTTTGGGGTCCAGATTTTCCTATTACCCTTGCAAAAAAAAAAAAAAAATTGGGTCTAAAGTAACATTTTTGTGATAAAAAGTTAAATGTTCATTTTTTCCTTCTACATTCCAAAAATTCCTGTGAAGCACCTGAAGGGTTAATAAACTTCTTGAATGTCGTTTTGAGTACCTTGAGGGGTGCAGTTTTTAGAATAGTGTCACTTATAAGAATTTTCTATCATATAGGCCCCTCAAAGTCACTTCAAATGTGATGTGGTCCGTAAAAAAATGGGTTTGTAAATTTTGTTGGAAAAATGAGAAATCCCTGGTCAACTTTTAACCCTTTTAACTTCCTAAAAAAAATAATAATCATTCAAAAATTGTGATGTAAAGTAGACATGTTGGAAATGTTATTTATTAACTAAAGTATTTTGTGTGGTATAATTCTCTGATTTAAGGGCATAAAAATTAAGTTTGAAAATTGCAAAATTTTGGCCAAATTTCCATTTTTTCCACAAATAAATGCAAGTCATATCGAAGAAATTTTACAACTATCATGAAGTACAATGTGTCACGAAAAAAAACTATCAGAATCAGTGAGATCATTGAAGCTTTCCAGACCTATAACCTTATAAATTGACACTGGTCAGATTTGTAAAATTTGGCCTGGTCATGAAAGTGAAAATAGGCTCAGGGGTAAAGAGGTTAAATATATTTACTGGCTTAATACATGTGCGGTAAACTACATGCAAGACACTAAATATATATCTCAGGGATATCTATCTATCTGTCTAACATATATATATATATATATATATATATATATATATGTTTTGAAGAATATTACCTTTGAAATCGATGTGTAAATGACATAAAGAATTGCTCTATGTAAAAGCTTATATTAAAATTGCATTGCATTCGGATAGCAATCACTCTGCATTTGGATTCTAGGTGTGAAAAATTGGATTGTACTTGCATGAAAAACGCATGACACTCACATTACACTCATCCGACTCTCCTGCATCCAAATTGGACCGATTTTTAGTGTGTCTCCAGCGTAAAGCCATGTGCACACATTGAGTATTTGGTGCGTTTTTTACTCCAGTATTTGTAAGCCAAAACCAGGAGTGGAACAATCAGAGGAAAAGTGTAATAGAAACAAGTCACCACTTCCGTATTTATCACCCACTCCTGGTTTTGGATTAGAAATACTGGGGTAAAAACTCAAAAAATACTGAATGTGTGCATATGGCCTAATCAGTATAACTGCGCCGACCTGACGCTGTCTGTACATTACTGTGCACAATCCTGCTGACAAGTTCCCTTTAAGGCTATGTATACACGTTGTGTTTTTGCAGCTTTTTATGATACGCTTTTTAATGCAAATTTTCAGCTGCATTTTTACAGAACTCTCATGCCCACAGCTTGTTTTTTTCCTGACTGTTTGGTCAAAGCGCTGCGTTTTTGCAAAATGCAGATTGTCATTTCTTTCAGTGTTGTTTCAGTGTTGTTCACCCATTGAAAGCAATGGGTAGTGCAAGAAATGCTGCAAAAACGCAGGTATCAGGTTTTGCTGTGTTTTTTGTGCCAAAACCTCATGAAGTTGAATCTGTCTGCATAGCCTTTGTTGGTTATTAAATATAGGGGGACCCAACGTCATTTTTTTGGGGGGGTCCCCCATTTTAATAGCCAGTAAATGCTAAGTATATAGTTGTCAGCTGATTTTAATAGCCTGGGAAGGTCCATGGGTATTACCCCCTTCCCAGGCTATAAACATCAGCCTCCAGCCGTTGGCTTTCCCTCTTCTGGTTACGAAAATTGTGCGGGAGGCCACACCATTTTTAAAAAAAAAAAATCTTTTATTAATTAAATACATGACCAGTTCGCTGCACACACTGTATCTATTGTATTTGTCACAGACATCTGTATATCTACCTATTCTATTTGTATTTACTGTACGTAATCCATCTCTCCCATCCTGTCGGCTCCTGCAGTGGTTTTACACTACGTGGCTGCTGAACTGCTGGCTTTCTTGTATATATCTATCTATGTAATATAAATACATATATATATGTATGTGTCACTGACTGCATGGTGCGAGTGCTGTGTGATTTTTGTTTCCCTGCACCCATTGACTTCTGTTGCGGGATGTGATCCGATTTCCGATTACAATCGCAGCATGCTGTGACTTTTTTCCAGTCCGATCATGATCCGATTCGAGCTGGAAAAAAATATGCGGATGAACACACAATCATAGATTAACAATGGTCTGAATTAAATCCAATTTTTATTGGATTGCATTCGTCATTTCAGATCGCTGATAGCCGCTACTGCACAGGCGTGAAAGGCGCCATTTTAGCACAAAATGTATTTATTTTTTCTGAATAAATTTATACAAGCAGATAAAACAATTTATTGCGTATTATACATGTGATCATGCTACAGCGCAGGTGTGGCGCCCCTGAGGGTTCAGTCGCCACAGAGGTACTGCACCTCCTCCTGAGATGTGGTGCCTCACTACCAGGTAAGATGGAGACCCCTGACCAGACTCCTGCACCCAGCACGGACACCTTAGAACAGCAGGGCACCCTCTATGACCCCTGCTTGGTTCATGAAGGGTGCTGGGAGGTGGGTGGAGATTAGTTTGCACTAAAGAGGGGGAAAACTGACAGGAAGTTAGTCAGTTCCCCAGAGAGGGATGGAGTGAGAGGACGTATATGCAGCAGCCTCCTGTGAGCTGGAGCTTGTTGGGAAGGAAAGGAAGAGAAAGATCAGTTCTTCAGAAGGATAGAAAGGAAAGGACGGAACGTGTGGAGGAGAACTGGGGATTGGAGCTAGAGCAGAGCTCATCCCTAAGCTTAAACTCCAATGGCCGGGCGCCGGTATCCAAGGCTGTGTGAATGCTAATGGTTCTACAGCAGTTGTGACCACTTTATTCCCACCTAAGACTCGGCGACACAGTAGCAATGTGTGTGAGCCGGGACATGATTGTAAGGAGTCCCTGAAGTAGGCTACAGCTGCCTGTCATGCGAGTAGAGTTCTAAGTAACAGCAAGAAAGAGGAACTTGAGTGTAATTCATAACTGCAGGGACTTCAGATTAGCGCTACTAAGGAGACGTTCAGAAAAGGCAAACGGAAGGGAATGCTGGAAGGGTGTACTCCTCTTGCCTGGGAGTTGGCTGAGCCCCTCATCTGGTGGACGCAGCACTGAAGTGGGCACCGGTGTATGACAGAAACGTGAGTAAAGCTTTGGAACTGCATTCAACTGTGTCTCTGCCTTCTTCCTGCGTTAACCTTTCAGCACTGCTACATCTCTGTGCCTAAACACTACACCATCTACCTCAATATCTACTACCACTGCTCTGGGACTACAGCTCTACCTGTGGAGAGCTATTACACCTCTGCTGCATCACATCATCTGTCCCAGAGGATCTGCACTGCAGTGCTGGTCACCTCTGACCAGATACCACAGGTGGCATCACGAACTTATGTACACATAAACTTTATTCAGCATCAATTCTGTTATGAATGAGTCACCGTAGGAGGCAAAAGCAGAAATACAAGCTAAGTCCAGAAAACCAGAGAAGTTGGCAACTATCAGATTGCAGACCCCTGAACCTATCAACACAACTAGCAGTAGCCGTGGGGGGTTCCTATGATGCCCTAGACCCCTCGATCACAGCCGGAGAATTACATAGGCCTAAAGAAAGAAAGGGGAAATCTAAACTGCCCCAGAGCAGACCCCAAAGCAATAGGCAGCCCCCAACATATAATGACGGTGAAGCAAGATGAAAATACTAACACAGACAGATAGACTGGGGCCCAAAAACTACCTAGATAGGAAAGGACAGGAAGGCTGCTGTCTGCAATCTGCCAAAACCCTATCAAAGACATAAGCCAACAAGCTGATATGAAAAAGGCCCTGAAGCAGCTAGGCTTCAAAAACTAAATCAGCACTCAGGTATTTTCAGAAGACAGAGCTAAATGAATTCAGCATACCCCAGCAGGGAATGGCAGAAATCCAGAAAAACAGCAAAACAAAGTCAAGCACCAAAGCAAAAGGCCGAGCACCAAACTTAGCTTTAGAGGAGCAGGAATTCAGACTGGTCTCCAAGGATCCCACAGAGAAATCACCCGCAGGGCAGAAGGGCGTCGGCAGCCTTATATCCAGTCAGTAACTCCACTCAGCCAGTCATCATCATCAGCCTCAGGTGTTTGATAATCAGGCTCACTACCTTTCTTTACCAGAAGAGGGAGTTCCTCGGGCCTCAGTAATGAAGGGGAAAATGAACTCACAACAGTACCTCCCCCTTGAGGAGGGGTCACCGAACCCTCAACTACGCCACCAGGGCGATCAGGGTGAGCCCGATGAAAGGCACGCACCAATCTTTTGGCATGAATATCAGAGGCAGAGACCCAGGAATTATCCTCCTGACCATAACCCTTCCACTTAACCAAATACTGGAGTCTCCGTCTAGCCAGACGGGAATCCAGTACTTTCTCTACCTCATATTCCATGTTACCTTCAACCAATACAGGGTCTGGAGGTGCCACCCACTGAACAACAGGTTCAACAAACCTCTTCAACAAAGATTTATGGAACACATTATGGATTTTAAATGTGACAGGAAGAGCCAAACGAAAAGAGACCGGATTAATAATCTCCACAATCTTGTAAGGTCCAATAAATCTAGGCTTAAACTTAGGAGAAGCCACCTTCATAGCAATATTTTTTGATGATAACCACACCATATCACCAACCTTAAACTGGGGACCAATGGTCCTATGTCGGTTGGAAAACCGCTGGGCCTTTTCCTGGGAGAGAGATAACTTATCCACCACTTGGTCCCAGATCTGGTGCATTCTCTCCACCAGTGTCAACACCTGGGCAGGCAGAGGGCTCCACCTGCCCTGAAGAAAATCGAGGATGAAACCCAAAGTTACAAAAAAAAGGTGACATCAAAGTGGCAGAACTAGCTCTATTATTTAAAGCAAATTCGGCCAAGGGCAAAAATGAAACCCAATCATCCTGATCAGCAGAAATAAAATATCTCAAATATGACTCCAAGGTCTGGTTTGTTCTCTCTGTCTGCCCATTGGTCTGAGGGTGAAAAGCAGAGGAGAAGGACAACTGAATTCCCAGCCTGGAACAGAAAGTTCTCCAAAATCTAGACACAAACTGGACTCCTCTGTCAGATACAATGTTCTCAGGAATCCCATGCAAACGAACCACCTGTTGTAAAAACAGGGGCACCAACTCAGAGGAAGACGGCAACTTAGGGAGTGGTACAAGATGAACCATCTTAGAGAACCTATCACAAATCACCCAAATAACAGTCATCCTCTGAGAGACAGGCATATCAGAGATGAAATACATTGAAATATGGGTCCATGGCCTCTTGGGGACAGGCAAAGGCATCAACAACCCACTATAGCGAGAACACGATTTAGACCGGGAGCACATCCCACAGGACTGCACAAAATTCCTGACATCACGAGACAAGGAGGGCCACCAAAAAAACCAGCTCACCAGATCTCTAGTACCAAAAATACCTGGATGACCAGCCAAAGCAGAGCAATTAACTTCAGACATCACTCACTTCTTCCACTGGTCAGGAACATACAACTTTCCACTGGGACAACGCTCAGGTTTGTCCTCCTGGAACTCTTCCAGAGCACGTCTCAAATCGGGCGAGATGGCAGAAAGAACTACCCCTTCGCCTAAGATGGTAGCAGGCTTGGTCACCACAGGAGAATCAGCAAAGAAGCTCCTAGAGAGGGCGTCTGCCTTGACATTCTTTGTTCCACGAAGAAAAGAAACCACAAAATCAAAACATGTAAAAAACAAGGCCCACCTAGCCTGTCTAGGGTTCAAGCGCTTAGCCGACTCTAGGTAAATCAAATTCTTGTGGTCAGTGAGGAACACGACTTGATGCTTAGCTCCCTCCAACCAATGTCTCCACTCCTCAAATGCCCATTTCATGGCCAACAGTTCCCTATTCCCCACATCATAGTTACGTTCAGATGGAGAGAACTTTCGGGAAAAGAAAGCACAGGGATTCATTTTAGATGTTACAGGATCCTTTTGGGACAAAACAGCTCCTGCACCAATCTCAGAAGCATCCACCTCTACCTGGAATGGAAGTGAGACATCAGGTTGCCGCAAAACCGGGGCGGAGGTGAATCTTCGCTTCAGCTCCTGAAAGGAAGAAACAGCCTCCGGAGACCAATTTAACACATCAGCACCCTTTTTAGTCAAATCAGTCAATGGCTTGGCAATACTAGAAAATTTTGCTATAAATTTCCGATAAAAATTAGCAAAACCCAAAAACTTCTGGAGGGCCTTCAAAGAAGTGGGCTGAACCCAATCGTGAATGGCCTGTACCTTGGCCGGGTCCATTTCAATAGTTGACGGGGACAAAATAAATCCCAAAAAAGAAATCCTCTGTACTCCAAAAAGGCATTTAGATCCTTTGACATACAGGGAATTCTCCCTCAAGATCCGGAAAAAACAGTCCGAATATGTTCCACATGAGAATCCCAATCCTTGGAGAAGATCAAAATATCATCCAGATAGATAATCAAAAATTTATCGACAAAATCTCGGAAAATATCGTTCATGAAGCACTGGAAGACAGAAGGGGCATTAGTGAGCCCAAAAGGCATCACCAGGTACTCAAAATGTCCCTCCGGAGTATTAAACGCCGTCTTCCATTCATCCCCATGCTTAATGCGAATAAGATTATACGCCCCCTTGAGGTCAAGCTTGGTAAACCAGCAAGCACCTTTAACTCTGGAGAACAGATCAGAAATCAGGGGTAACGGAATACTGATATTTAACAGTAATTTTGTTGAGGGCACGATAATCAATACAAGGTCTTAATGATCCATCCTTTTTGGCTACAAAAAAAAACCGGCACCTAAGGGTGACGAGGATGGTCTAATATGACCCTTCTCCAACGCCTCCTTAATATAGGATCGCATAGCCTCGTGCTCGGGTACAGATAAATTGAAGAGCCGACCCTTGGGAAATTTACACCCCGGGCTCAGTTCAATTGCACAGTCATAACTCCTATGAGGAGGCAGAGACGCAGACTCATTCTCACTAAATACATCATAAAAGTCCGCCAAATAATCAGGAACATCATGCGACTGAGGAGAGGTGGAAAACACCGGAGCCTCACTAAAGGCACACCGACAACCCCAACTCACCACAGACACAGATTTCCAATCCAAAACTGGATTATGAATCTGTAACCAGGGAAACCCCAGAACAATAGTATCATGCAGATTATGCAACACCAAAAATCTGCAATTTTCTTGATGGTCTGGGGCGACCCGCATTACCACCTGGGTCCAAAACTGGGGTTTATTTTTAGCCAAAGGAGTAGCATCAATCCCCATCAAAGGGATAGGCGTCTGCAGAGGTGTCATCGGAAATCCACAACGTTTAGCAAAATCCAAGTCCATTAGGTTTAGGGCTGCTCCCGAATCCACAAAAGCCTTGGCAGAAAATGTGGACAGGGAGCAGATCAGAGTAATAGCCAGAAGAAACTTAGGTTGAACACCCCCAACAGAAAACGTGTGTGCAAAGCGTTTCTCTTGTTTAGGACAGACAGAAATAATATGCGAGGCATCTCCACAGAAAAAACACAACTTATTACGCCTTCTGAACTCCTGCCGCTGCTCTCTGGAAAAAACTCTATCACATTGCATAGGTTCAGACATTTGTTCAACAGGTGGCAACACCTCTCGTGCAGCTTTGCGTTCGCGCAAACGCCGATCAACCTGAATGGCTAATGACATAGAATCGTCAAGACCAGAGGGAACAGGAAATCCCACCATAGTATCTTTTACGGCTTCTGACAACCCCTTCCGAAAGAGAGCAGCCAAGGCATTATCATTCAAGGTAGTAAGTACTGCCCACTTTCGGAATTTTTGACAGTACAATTCTGCAGAATCACGACCCTGGCTCAATGCCAGCAGGGTCTTTTCAGCCTGATCAATGGCATTAGGTTCGTCATACAACAACCCCAAAACTTGAAAGAATGCGTTCACATTAGTCAGAATAGGATCATCTGGTTTCAAAGAAAATGCCCAATCCTGTGGATCGCCACGCAGCAAAGAGATGACAATTTTAACCTGCTGCGCGGAGCTCCCTGACGAGTTAGGCTTCAAGGCAAAAAATAATTTACAATTATTTTTGAAATTCAAAAATTTAGACCGATCCCCAAAAAATACATCAGGTGTAGGAATCTTTGGTTCAGCAGCATGTGAATGAGCAAGGTAGGCGGAAATTCCCCGCACTTCCGCAGCGAGCTGCTCCACACGATCAGACAATTGCTTTATCTCCATTGAGAGAAAAAAAAATAAAAATTCCCCCTACGGCCTCAGAGATATAGAGGAAAAAATATACACACTTTTTTTTTTTTCCTCTTTTTTTTTTTTTTTTTACAATTCTTTCCTGCTATTGAGTACCCTAGGATCTGCGGTATGGCGGGTGATTCTGTTATGAATGAGTCACCGTAGGAGGCAAAAGCAGAAATACAAGCTAAGTCCAGAAAACCAGAGAAGTTGGCAACTATCAGATTGCAGACCCCTGAACCTATCAACACAACTAGCAGTAGCCGTGGGGGGTTCCTACGATGCCCTAGACCCCTCGATCACAGCCGGAGAATTACATAGGCCTAAAGAAAGAAAGGGGAAATCTAAACTGCCCCAGAGCAGACCCCAAAGCAATAGGCAGCCCCCAACATATAATGATGGTGAAGCAAGATGAAAATACTAACACAGACAGAAAGATAGACTGAGCAAAGACGGGGCCCAAAAACTACCTAGATAGGAAAGGACAGGAAGGCTGCTGTCTGCAATCTGCCAAAACCCTATCAAAGACATAAGCCAACAAGCTAATATGAAAAAGGCCCTGAAGCAGCTAGGCTTCAAAAACTAACTCAGCACTCAGGTATTTTCAGAAGACAGAGCTAAATGAATTCAGCACACCCCAGCAGGGAATGGCAGAAATCCAGCAAAACAAAGTCAAGCACCAAAGCAAAAGGCCGAGCAGCAAACTTAGCTTTAGAGGAGCAGGAATTCAGACTGGTCTCCAAGGATCCCACAGAGAAATCACCCGCAGGGCAGAAGGGCGTCGGCAGCCTTATATCCAGTCAGTAACTCCACTCAGCCAGTCATCATCATCAGCCTCAGGTGTTTGATAATCAGGCTCACTACCTTTCTTTACCAGAAGAGGGAGTTCCTCGGGCCTCAGTAATGAAGGGGAAAATGAACTCACAACACAATCCTCTTATTTTACATGGACACTCAGGGCCACGGACCGGGTCACTTCCACTGCGACACATCCCTTTAAGACACCGGCCCGGTACCGAGTAAACCCCATAGCCCTAGGGGTGATCCACAGGTGCTGACGCCTGCCTGCCAAATGTGATTTTTTTCTAATATATATAATATTCATTATGTAAAATAGGGGGCAGGTCAATGACCTGTCAGAAGCCATCAGTATGAATACATAATCAGAACACCACCTGAAGACCCCCCACAGGCCGCCCCAGAGCACAAGCATATCATTAACTCAAAACTGAATATAAAGATTAAACAGCCACAAGATGGATTTAATCAACCAAGTTATCATTGTAATCAGTATGCCGGCGCCGACCTGACACTGTCTGTAGGTTACTGTGCACAATCCTGCTGACAGGTTTCCTTTAAGGATGCTGAACATGTCTGAAATGTGCCGCTTGTGAGAGCCTCGCTATCAAATTTGAATATATTTTAATTATACATTTTTAAGAAATAACATTTCTTCTACACTCAGTTCTTTTTACTGTATGCTGGCAAGTTATTGAGCTGGCGCACTTCCCGCAGACTCATTCCAAAAGTAACACACAGAGAATCGCATAAAACTGATCTATAGACTGCACTGGGGTTTGTTCTACCCCAAAAAAAATCCAGGCTGTAAAATCTCATAGAATTTTTTACTATAAAAGCCCTTTTAGTTTTTCCTGTCTTGCTATATACAGTCATATGTTAAAGTTTGGGCACCCCTAGTAATGTTACCCTTTTTTCTTTATAACAATTTTGGTTTTTGGAACAGCTATTTCAGTTTCATATATCTAATAACTGATGGACTCAGTTATATTTCTGGATTCAAATGAGGTTTATTGTACTAACAGAAAATGTGCAATCTGCATTTTAACAAAATGTATGGGCACCTCAACATAAAAGTGACATTAATATTTCGTAGATCCTCCTTTTGCAAAAATAACAGCCTCTAGGCGCTTCCTTTAGCTATTAATGAGTTCCTAGATGAAGGTATTTGTGACCATTCCTGTTTACAAAACAATTCCAGTTCAGTTAAGTTTGATGGTCGCCGAGCATGGACAGCCCGCTTCAAATCATCCTACAGATGTTCAATGATATTCAGGTCTGGGGACTGGGATGGCCATTCCAGAACATTGTAATTGTTCCTCTGCATGAATGCCTGAGTAGATTTGGAGCGGTGTTTTGGATCATTGTCTTGCTGAAATATCCATCCCCTGCGTAACTTCAACTTCGTCACTGATTCTTGCACATTATTTTCAAGAATCTGCTGATACTGAGTTGAATCCATGCGACCCTCAACTTTAACAAGATTCCCGGTGCCGGCATTGGCCACACAGCCCCAAAGCATGATGAAACCTCCACCAAATTTTAATGTGGGTAGCAAGTGTTTTTCTTGGAATGCTGTGTTTTTTAGCCTCCATGCATAACGCCTTTTTGTATGACCAAACAACTCAATCTTTGCTTCATCAGTCCACAGGACCTTCCAAAATGTAACTGGCTTGTCCAAATGTGCTTTTGCATACCTCAGGCGACTCTGTTTGTGGTGTGCTTGCAAAAAACGGCTTCTTTCGCATCACTCTCCCATACAGCTTCTCCTTGTGCAAAGTGCGCTGTATTGTTGACCGATGCACAGTGACACCATCTGCAGCAAGATGATGCTGCCGGTCTTTGGAGGTGATCTGTGGATTGTCCTTGACTGTTCTCACCATTCTTCTTCTCTGCCTTTCTGATATTTTTCTTGGCCGGCCACTTCTGGGCTTAACAAGAACTGTACCTGTGTTCTTCCATTTCCTTACTATGTTCCTCACAGTGGAAACTGACAGGTTAAATCTCTGAGACAACTTTTTCTATCCTTCCCCTGAAAAGCTATGTTGAATAATCTTTGTTTTCAGATCATTTGAGAGTTGTTTTGAGGAGCCCATGATGCCACTCTTCATAGGAGAATCAAATAGGAGAACTACTTGCAAGTGGCCACCTTAACCCCTTCACCCCCAAGGGTGGTTTGCACGTTCATGACCGGGCCAATTTTTACAATTCTGACCACTGTACCTTTATGAGGTCATAACACTGGAACGCTTCTATGGATCCCGGTGATTCTGACATTGTTTTCTCGTGACATATTGTACTTCATGTTAGTGGTAAAATTTCATTCAAATAACTTGCGTTTATTTGTGAAAAAAATGGAAATTTGGCAAAAATTTTGAAAATTTCGCAATTTTCCAACTTTGAATTTTTATGCCCTTAAATCACAGAGATACGGCACACAAAAAACTTGATAACTAACATTTCCCACATGTTTACTTTACATCAGCACAATTTTGGAACATTTTTTTTTGTTAGGAAGTTATAAGGGTTAAAAGTTGACCAGCGATTTCTCATTTTTACAACACCATTTTATTTTTAGGACCACATCACATTTGAAGCCACTTTGAGGGGTCTATATGATAGAAAATACCCAAAAGTGACACCATTCTAAAAACTGCACCCCTTAAGGTGCTCAAAACCACATTCAAGAAGTTTATTAACCCTTTAGGTGCGTCACAGGAATTTTTTTGAATATTTAAAAAAAAAAAATGAACATCAACTTTTTTTCACAAAAAAAAATTTCAGGTTCAATTTTTTTATTTTACCAAGGGTAACAGGAGAAATTGGACTGCAAAAGTTATTGTGCAATTTGTCCTGAGTACGCTGATACCTGATTTGTGGGGGGGAACGACTGTTTCGGCGCATGGCAGAGCTCAGAATGGAAGGAGCGCCGTTTGACTTTTTCAATGCAAAATTGGCTGGAATTCAGATCGGACGCCATGTCACGTTTGGAGAGTCCCTGATGTACCTAAACAGTGGAAACCCCCTACAAGTGACCCCATTTTGGAAACTAGACCCCCCAAGGAACTTATCTAGATATGTGGTGAGAACTTTGAACCCACAAGGGCTTTACAGAAGTTTATAACGTACAGCGGTACAATTAAAAAATCATATTTTTTCCACAAAAATGATCTTTTCACCACAATTTTTATTTTCCCAAGGGTAACAGGACCCTAAAAGTTATTGTGCAATTTGTCCTGAGTATGCTGATACCCCACATGTGGGGGTAAACCACTATTTGGGCGCATGGCAGAGCTCGGAAGGGAAGCAGCGCCATTTGAGGTTTTTGGCTGGAATTGAGATCGGACATCATGTCGCGATTGGAAAACCCCTGATGTACCAAAACAGTGGAAACCCCCCACAAATGACACCATTTTGGAAACTAGACCCCCTAAGGAACTTATCTAGATGTGTGGTGAGAACTTTGAACCCCCAAGGGCTTCACAGAAGTTTATAACATAAAGCCGTACAATTAAAAAATCATATTTTTTCCACAAAAATGATCTTTTCACCCTCAATTCTTATTTTTCCAAGGGTAACAGCACCCTAAAAGTTATTGTGCAATTTGTCCTGAGTACGCTGATACCCCACATGTGGGGGTAAACCACTATTTGGGCGCATGGCAGAGCTCGGAAGGGAAGCAGCGCCATTTGACGTTTTTGGCTGGAATTGAGATCGGACACCATGTCGCGATTGGAAAACCCCTGATGTACCTAAACAGTGGAAACCCCCCACAATTGACACCATTTTGGAAACTAGACCCCCTAAGGAACTTATCTAGATGTGAGGTGAGCACTTTGAACCCCCAAGGGCTTCACAGAAGTTTATAATGCCAGGGCATGAAAATAAAAAAATCGTATTTTTTCCACAAACATGATCAATTATTCCCCAATTTTTTTATTTTCCCAAGGGTAACAGGAGAAATTGAACCCCAAAAGTTGTTGTCCAATTTGTCCTGAGTAAGCTGACACCCCATATGTGGGAGAAAACTACTGTATGGACACACGTCAGGGCTCGGAAGGGAAATAGTGACGTTTTGGAATACAGACATTGATGGAATGGTCTGCGGGTGTCATGTTGCCTTTGGAGAGCCCCTAATGTACCTAAACAGTGGAAACCCCCCACAAATGACCCCATTTTGAAAACTAGACCCCCTAAGGAACTTATCTAGATGTGAGGTGAGCACTTTGAACCCCCAAGGGCTTCACAGAAGTTTATAATGCCAGGGCATGAAAATAAAAAAATCGTATTTTTTCCACAAACATGATCAATTAGTCCCCAATTTTTTTATTTTCCCAAGGGTAACAGGAGAAATTGGACCCCAAAAGTTGTTGTCCAATTTGTCCTGAGTACGCTGACACCCCATATGTGGGAGAAACCTACTGTATGGACACACGTCGGGGCTCGGAAGGGAAGCAGTGCCATTTTGGAATGCAGACTTTGCTGGAATGGTCTGCGGGTGTCATGTGCGTTTGGAGAGCCCCTGATGTACCTAAACTATTGAAACTCCTAACAAGTGACCCCATTTTGGACACTAGACCCCCCCACGGAACTTATCTAGATGTGTGGTGAGCACTTTGAACCCCCAAGTGCTTCACAGAAGTTTATAACGCTCGGACGTGAAAATAAAAAAATCATTTTTTTCCACAAAAATGATATTTTTGCCCCCAATTTTTTATTTTCCTAAGGGTAACAGGAGAAATTGGACCCCAAAAATTGTTTTGCAATTTGTCCTGAGTAGGCTGATACCCTACATGTGGGGGTAAAACACTGTTTGGGCGCATGGCAGAGCTTGGAAGGGAAGGAGCACCATATGACTTTTTCAACGCAGAATTGGCTGGAATTGAGATCAGACGCAATGTTGCATTTGGAGAGCCCCTGATGTGCCCAAACAGTGGAAACCCCCAATTCTAACTCCAACCCGAACCCCAACACACCCCTGATCCTAATCTCAGCCCTAACCCAAGCCCTAACCCTAGCCCTAACCCTAGCCCTAGCCCTAATGGAAAAATGGAAATAAATACATTTTTTTAATTTTATTATTTTTCCCTAACTAAGGGGGTGATAACGGGGGGTTTGATTTACTATTTATGGCGGTTTTTATTTTTGGCAGCTGTCGCACGCTAAAAGACGCTTTTTATTGTAAAAATAGTTTTTGCATCACCACATATTGAGAGCTATAATTTTTCCGTATTTTGACCCACCGAGTCATGTGAGGTCTTATTTTTTGCGGGACGAGTTGACGTTTTTATTGGTACCATTTTCGGGCATGTGACATTTTTTGATCGCTTTTTATTCCGATTTTTGGGTCGCAGAATGAACAAAAACCAGCGTTTCATGAATTTCTTTTGGGGGAGTGCGTTTACACCGTTCCGCGTGCGGTAAAATTGATAAAGCGGTTTTATTCTTCGGGTCAGTACAGTTACAGCGATACCTCATTTAGGTCGTTTTTTTATGTTTTGTCGGTTTTATGCAATGAAAACTATTTTATATAAAAAATAATTATTTTTGCATCGCTTTATTCTGCGAGCTATAACTTTTTTATTTTTTCGCTGATGATGCTGTGTGGTGGCTCGTTTTTTGCGGGACAAGATGACGTTTTCAGCGGTACCATGGATATTTATATGCGTCTTTTTGATCGCGCGTTATTACACTTTTTGCTTGGCGGTATGATAATAAATCATTATTTTTTGCTTCGTTTTTTATTTTTATTTTTTAAGGGGTTCGCTAAAGGGGTTAACTAATGGGACAGTTTTATAGGGCGGGTCGTTACGGACGCGGCGATAACTAATATGTGTACTTTTATTGTTTTGGGTTTTTTTTATTTTCAAAAAATGAATTTATTGGGGAATATTTTTTTTTTTTTTTACTAATTTATTTGGCGATTTTTTTTTTAATTATTTTTACACTTTTTTTTAATTTTTTTTTTTACTTTATTACATAGTCCCAGGTGGAACATCACTGTCCTGTGACAGATCGCTGATCTGTCACATCACAGATCACTGTGACAGATCAGCAATCTGTCACAGACAGTGCACAAGGCTTCCTCATGCCTGCGCTTTGCAGGCACTGAGGAAGCCAGCTTCCTCCAGGCCCCCGAAGGCCCCCGTCGCCATCTTGGATTCGGGGGCCTGGAGGAAAGGAGTCCCCCGCAGCAGCGCTGCACATTGCGCTGCCGTGGGGGGCTCAGGGAAGCACGGAGGGAGCCCCCTCCCTGCCGATGCTTCCCTTTAAATCCCGGTACACCGCGATCATGTTTGATCGTGGTGTGCAAGAGGTTAACGTGTCGGGGGCGGTCCGTGACCGCCCCTGACACATAGTGCCGGGTGTCAGCTGTGATAATCAGCTGACACCCGGCCGCGATCAGCGGCGCTCACCACGTGGGCGCCGCTGATCGCGCTAGACGTACTATCCCGTCCATGGGCATAGGGGCCCGGGTCCCATGGACGGGATAGTACGTCTGATGTCAGGAAGGGGTTAAATACCTTTTCTCATGATTTGATACACCTGGCTATGAAGTTCAAAGCTCAATGAGGTTACAAAACCAATTTAGTGCTTCAGGAAGTCAGTAAAAAGTAGTTAGGAGTGTTCAAATCAAGAAAATGATAAGGGTGCCCATACTTTTGCTCCGGTCAAATTTTGTTTAAATGCAGATTGCACATTTTCTGTTAGTACAATAACCCTCATTTGAATCCAGAAATATAACTGAGTCCATCAGTTATTAGATATATGAAACTGAAATAGCTGTTGCAAAAACCAAAATTGTTATAAAGAAAAAAGGTTAACATTAATAGGGGTGCCTAAACTTTAACATATGACTGTATATAAACACCAAATATTCCATGTACGGTATATTTGTCATATTCGAGCTTTGCAGCAAAAGCAGGAGAAAAATTCTTCATCTTGTATTCCAGACATTTTTTTTATTTCCAATTTTCTAAGAAAAAAAATCACCGATCTACCGAATACTGGAGGACGGCCTCTAATGTGATTGACGTTCAATAGTGGCCCTCTAGTGGTCGTCACTGTTTGAATTTCATGCAGCTGTTGAAAACACAGACTGTCACATATTATATGTACACTAGATGGCAGCAGATGATTATAGATATTTGGGCTGTCATATATTATATGTACACTAGATGGCAGCACAGGATTATAGATATTTGGGCTGTCATATATTATATGTACACTAGATGGCAGCAGATGATTATATATATATTTGTGCTGTCTTATATTCTATGTACACTAGAGGGCAGAAGAGGATTATAGATATTATAGATATTTCGGCATGAGCTCTTGTAAGACACTTCTGTTTCTGCTTATTTGGCTAGGCTATGTTCACACTACGTTTGCAGAATATGTTCGTTGTAGCATAATAGGGCGAAATGTATGCCAAGAGAGTGCCCATCTCTAGTATGCCTTAGCATTTTTTTAAATTGTATTGATAATCATAGTTAACTATAGAAATAGCTTTTCATTGCATATTGATGATTTACATTTGAACTCTTTTTATTCACTTGAAAAAGCAGTTCCTGTTGAGGTTACAGTTAACCTGTCATCAGACACGATATTTGCACTACAGGGAGCTTGAATCAGAGCCTGGCTGCACAATTGCAACTAGGTATGTTTTTTTCTGGTATATTGCCGCGTTTAAATGAAAACTGGTCTGAAAAGCTGGACAGGGACTGTGTGTCTCAGCTGACCAGCCCAATGTGCACACTTTCCAACAGTACTGGATTCAGCAGGCTGGTCCCAATTTGAAGAAGATATCCTGCTGTCCCAGGAGATCAGGGTTATATCCCAACCCAATTCTATGCCTGTTATGCAAGAGCAGCAACTCACTCTGGAAAATTGGTAACAAACTAATAACTGCAACTGCTGGTTCCTGTACAGAGTAGAGATCCTGACCCGCAGTGCCTAATGGTTCCTGAATGAGCAGCTATAGCCAATAACCACAGACTAGAAGATGGCAGCTCGGACCTAAACTACCTGAAAGGCCGTCAATCGCTTCTCATTCCTTTTAAAGAACCAGAAGGCAGTGCAGAGTGTAAATTTCTCACGGTGCTAGTGGTGATCTTATTGAGGTAAACGCAGATCACTGAAGCTGCACTCTGACGCTCAACTCAGCGTCTCCTGCATGCCAGGCTGAACAGTCGCATCATGCCATTATTCAGCAAGGCATCCAGAGAAAACAGAGATGGCATGGGACAAATGGATTATTGCAGATAGGTGAGGAATTTCTTATTTTTAATCTTTAATTTTACACTAATAAATAGGTAAAATAGGGTGGGGAGTGTGGACTTTATTCCGGCTGTGTAATTTTTACAATACGACTTTGAGGTAGTAGTGGGGGGTGTCTTATAGAACCCTCTCCATTACTAACCTCTGGACTTGATGTCAGCAGCCATAAAACAGTGAACATCAACCCCAAACCTAGTACCCCACTTGTCACTACCACAGGGCAAGTGGGAAGAACAGAGGCTTATGCGCCCTTTCTGGGACGGCTGAGAGCTGATGTTTTAGGCCAGAGAAGGGGCTCATATCCATGTCCCCTTCCTAGGCTATTAATATCAACCTGCAGCTGTTTGCCTAGCTTTTACTGTTTTTTGATTATAGGGGGATCCCACATCAAATTTTTTGGAGGGTCTCCCCTTTAATTACCAGTAAAGGTTAAGCAAGCAGATGTGAGCTGATATTAATAGCCTATGAACATTTATGGCTATTGGTCCGTTCCCAGAATAGTAACATCAGCCCCCAGCAGTCAGTCGGCTTTCCCTCTTCTGGTTCAAAAAATTATGTTGGGTCTATGACATTTTTATTTTCATCATTTAATTTATACACAATGTACACAGTGGGTGCTGAATTCAACTTCCATCATTGTCACCTGGTAGCGCTGATCTCAGGAAGACCAGGCAACAATGATGAGAGTTGCCTTCAGAACCCAGCGACTGGTAAGAGCGATAACTGTACTGCTTTTTCCCAGGCGCTGGTATGTGTCACACGGATGTTGTCTGTGTGTAATATGTGTTCTGCACACATTTTGTCCGTGCTGTGCAAAAAACGACATGTCTGCAAGTTTTTTCACATGGGCACACAGTGTGAAAAACCTGACATGCACACCACCATTGAATACAATGGGGGTGCGCATGTCCATACTTGCGGACCGCATATGGGCATAAAAAAGGACGTTTGAAGGAGACCTTAACGTGATGTTGTCGTCAACGTCTGGCGTCCTACTCCTTATCCTCTTCCAAGTCAACCTCATTAGGCAAAAGAAACTCTGCCTGGACTGGGCAATGGGTTTCAGTCCTGGTGCAAACTCTAACCTTACGGACATACTTATCAACATCCTATTAAGCACTCTGCCACCAAAAGGACCTGGAAACCGCTCTCCAGGTGGCAGCGGAACTAGGATGTCCGTCCAACACAGAGTCATGCACTCGCTAAGATGATCAGTGCAAAGTGAGAAAGGTACAAAAAATACTCCAATGCACCAAACTGAGCTTGCACAATGCCCTGTCTGAGATCAATTCCCAGATCACTCACCACTACCTCTTCACTAAAAATTTTGGCTGGATTTTTGTCCCTCAACTCCGGACAAAACTATGTGATAAAACATTAGCTTTAGACTGGAGTCACAGTAGCGATTTTAAAATTTGTCCAATTTTGATGCAGGAGAGTCGGACGAGTGTAATGTAAGTGTCATGCGTTTTTTATGTGAGTACAAAACAATTTTTTGCACCTAGCATCTGATTTACATCCGAATGCAGTACCACTGAGAACCACTGGTGAGATGCTGCGAGCGCAGCATCAGTGACTAGCGGTGACATCACTGAGGCTGTGTTCCCAGCCAGACTGAACTGCGGTGACCTCGGTGAGATCCCCGCTAGCACCGTGAGAACGTCGCACGGTGCAGAGGCGATTTTACCCCAGTGAAATTCTCACAGTGAAATCGCCTCTGCACAGTGCAACTTTCTCATGGTGATAGCAGGGATCTCACCGAGGTCACCGCAGTACAGCCCGGCTGGGAACACAGCTTCAGTGACGTCACCGCTAGTCACTGAAGCTGCGCTCGCAGCCGCTCAGTCACCAGTGGTTTTCAGCCTGGACAGTCACATCTTGGCACTGTCCAGGTTGAAAACTGTTTATCCCCAAGACATGGATTATGGCGTGGGACAGAAAGACAGACAGGTATGGTATATTGTTGTTTTTTATTTTAATTTTATTAAAGGAGATCGAGGGCTTCAATGAAATTAGGCGAGGTCATAAGTATAGTTTAATTTAGAATATTTAGACTATGTGCGCACGTTGCGGATTTGTCTGTGGAATTTTCTGTGCGGATTCCTCCTCTCTTGACAGAAAACGCAGTTGAAAATCCGCACGGATTTGATGCATTTTTGATGAAGATTTTCATGCGGATTTTTCATTCAGATTTGTATATGTTTTTGTAAGCTAAATAAAGATATATTATTTAACAAAAAAAAGAATTGTAATGTCATTTCCTTGTCCAACCTCTTCTTTTACATTTTCCATTGACGACCATAATATATCATCACATACCATGTTCAAATATAATGTTTACAGACACAAAACAAATATAAATTAATATATATATATATATATATATATATATATATATATACACACATACTGTATACCGTGTAGATATAGTGGGGAAAAAAAGTATTTAGTCAGCCACCAATTGTGCAAGTTCTCCCGCTTAAAAAGATGAGAGGCCTGTAATTGACATCATAGGTAGACCATAACTATGAGAGACAAAATGAGAAAACAAATCCAGGAAATCATCTTGACTGATTTGGCAAGATTTATTTTGTAAATTATGGAGGAAAATAAGTATTTGGTCACCTAAAAACATGCAAGAATTCTGGCTTTCACAGACCTGTAACTTCTTCTATAAGAGGCTCCTCTGTCCTCCACTCATTACATGTAGTAATGGCACCTTTTTGAACTTGTTATCAGTATAAAAGACACCTGTCCACCACTCCAGACTCCACTATAGTGAAGACCACCAAAGAGCTGTCGAAGGACACCAGAAAAAAAATTGTATCCCTGCACCAGGCTGGGAAGACTAAATCTGCAATAGGCAAGCAGCTTGGTGTGATGAAATCAACTGTGGGAGCAATAATAAGACATACAAGACCACTGATAATCTCCCTCGATCTGAGGCTCCACTCAAGATCTCACCCCGTGGGAGTCAAAATGATCACAAGAACGGTCAACAAAGGCTACCATCAGTAACACACTACTCTGCCAGGGGCTCAGATCCTGCAGTGCCAGACATGTCCCCCTGCTTAAGCCAGTACATGTCCGGGCCAGTCTATTTTGCTAGAGAGCATTTGGAATATCCAGAAGAGTATTGTGAGAATGTCATATGGTCTGATGAAACCAAAGTAGAACTGTTTGGTAGAAACAAAACTCGTCATGTTTGGAGGAGACAGAAAGCTGAGTTGCATCCAAAGAACACAATACCTACTGTGAAGCATGGGGATGGCAGCATCATACTTTGGGGCTGTTTCTCTGCAAAGGGACCAGGACGACTGATCCGTGTACATGAAAGAATGAATGAGGCCATGTATTGTGAGATTTTGAGTGCAAACCTCCTTCCATCAGTAAGGGCATTGAAGATGAAACGTGGATGGGTCTTTCAGTATGATAAGTATCCCAACCACACCACCAGGGAAATGAAGGAGTAGCTTCGTAAGAACCATATGAACATCCTGGAGTGGCCTAGCCAGTCTCCACATCTCAACCCCATGGAAAAGCTTTGGAGGGATTTGAAAGTCTGTGTTGCCCAGCGACAGGCCCAAAACATCACTGCTCAAGAGGAGATCTGCATGGAGGAATGGGCCAACATACCACCAGCAGTGTGTGCCAACCTTGTGAAGTCTTACAGAAAACGTTTGACCTTTGCCATTGCCAACAAGGTTATATAACAAAATATTGAGATGAACTTTTGATAATGACCAAATACTTATTTTCCACCATAATTTGCAAAATAAATCTTGCCAAATCACACAAGGTGATTTTCTGGATTTGTTTTCTCAGTTTGTTTCTTATAGTTGTGATCTACCCATCATGTCAGTTACAGGCCTCTCTCATCTTTTTAACTGGAAGAAATTGTACAATTGGTGGCTGACTGAATACTTTTTTCCCTACTGTGTGTGTGTGTATATATATATAGAGAGAGAGAGAGAGATGCAGTTACCTCTGTTACAGCTAGGGGGCCCTGTGTATGCACATCAAGATGCGCTTGGAGGCATAATTGTAATGGTAAATTAGGGACTGGTATTATTGTAAATGGCCGGTATGTGTCGCAGAGGTTCTCTGCGCTGTAAGCCCAAAATGATATGGTTATGCTGGGACTTATAGTTCCACAATTGTTTGTTGTGTATTACTTATAAGGGGGGCTTATAGGGTTAGTAACAGAGATGGGCGGGAATTGACTAACCACATGTACCGCCCATCTATAGGGGTGGTTACAACCATATAATGTGACTGAGGTCTGGTCATATGGAGAGAGTGTGTGTACCTGAATGGTTCAGAGTGCTAGGTCCTGGAAGGTCAGTGTTGGAAGGTCCTGGGAATAGGATCGGATTCCTGGAGCACATGGTGAGACCTTGAACCTGGTGGTCTGGGTGTTGGACGAACATCCTGAATAGCACCCGGACAGGCCGCATGTGTGGGAAGAGCCTGGGACGGCCCCACACTGAGAGACACGCTGTCCTGTTGAGGACCTTGGACTGACGAGGAGTCAGCCTGTGGAGCAGGAGCTCCTGAGAGGCAACCCCGGGTATGGGGAAAGAAATATGTGCACTGACAAAGGTCAGTTACTGAACTGTGCTGACATCTGGTGACTGTAGAGAGTCCGGCGTGACTAGTGAATGATTTGTAAAGCCACACGTGATGAAGTAATGGTGTGTAAGCTGGTGATGTGCAACCTGGCTTACGGTGCGGTTTGTTTTGTGTGAAAAACCTGTGCCTGACTACGTTAATCCGCTGCCAAGCGAGTGTTCCCCAACAAACATAGTAGGCTCTACGCCACATTATATATATGTATGTATGTAATACCAAGCCCGAGGTTTAGTAATGAACAGGTATCAACCAGATACCCTCATTAATAAAATGGTACATAAAGAGTTAAATAAAATAGACACACACACAAAATCTGTGTGAAACGCAATATCTGTTTAATTTTCAAAAAATTTATTAAAAAAATGTGTGGGCTTCCAGCGTAATTTTATTAACCAGCAGAGGGAAAGCCTAGGGCTGTTGTTAATATTTTGGGAAGGAGCCAATAGCCATAAAGGTTCCCAGGCTACTAATATCAGCTCACAAATGTTTGCTTTGCCTTTACTAGCTAGTTTACAGGGCAACCCCAGAAAAAAAATTGACATGGGGTCTCCCTATAAAATCAAACCAGCAAAGGCTAGGCAGACAGCTGTGGGCTGATATTAATAGCCTGGGAAGGGGCCATGTATATTGGCACCCCTCCCAGGCTTAAAACATCAGCTCTCAGTTGCCCCAGAAATAGCACATCTTATAGATGCTCTTCCCATTTCTCCTGTAGCGGTGTCAAGTGGGGTAATATTTTTGGGGTTGATGTCACCTTTGCATTGTCCGGTGACATCAAGCCCACGGATTAGTAATGGAGAAGCGTCTATAAGTCACCTATCCATTACTAATCCTATAGTTATATGGTAAATAAAGACACAGCCAGAATAAAGTCCTTTATTTGAAATAATCACAGACTCCTTTAATAATCTTAATTAAACCATTCTTAGTGCATCACTTAATCCCCGACTCCCTCATCTCCTGCAACAAAAATAAAATAAACCAACACAAATACTCCCTGTCTGCCGTTTTCCATTTAATAACGAGTGTCCCATGACGATCTCACGTGTAGAACAGTCACATCGAGAGACGTGACTGCTCTTCCTGGCCTCCGGTGATACACTGAAGGAGATAATCGCTCCTGCAGTGCATAAAAGTTCATCGGATATCGTGCTCTCACTTTACGGCACTACCGCTGCGTGAGAATTTTCTCAGGGAGCGGTGCCGCAAGTGACAGCACGAACTCCTGTGAACTCTAGGCGATTGAGTGATACACTGCCAGAGGATTACCGTACCTCCTGTCAGTGCATCACCGGAGGCCCTGTAGAACAGTCACATCTCAGCTATCTGCATAACCGTTTTTTGGTTATTATAGGGGATCCCACGTCATTTTTTGGGGGGGTCCCCCATTTTAATAGCCAGTAAAGGCTAAGTATACAGTTGTGAGTTCATATTAATAGCCTGGGAAGTTTCATGTGTATTACCCCCTTCCCAGGCTATAAATATCTGCCCCCAGCCGCACAGCAGATGAATTATTTATTTTTATTTATTTATCTCATTTATATAGTGCCATTAATTCCACAGCGCTTTACAGACATTATCAATTACCGGCTTTTATCCTATCGCTCTATCTATGTAATATTTGTGTGTGTCACTGACATCTATATGTATATATCTATTCTATTCTAACCTGTCAGTGTGATTTTACTGTATGCGGCATGAATTGCCGGCTTTTAAAATGCGATCGGTGGGTAAAAATTGGACAGCACTCTCATGGTGCAGTGATTTTTTTTCTCGCATCCATTCTATTGCGGGATGCGATCCGATTTCCGATTACAATCGCAGCATGCTGCAACTTTATTCCAGTCCGATCGTGATCCGATCCGAACTGGAAAAAAAAATGCAGATGAACACACAATCATAGAATAACATTGGTCCAAATTCAATCCGATTTTTATCAGCTCATTATACTCTATGGAGGACTATGTGGTGCCCTTAATACTGTATGGAGGACTATGTGGTGCCAAAATACTGTATGGAGGACTATGTGGTGCAAATATTACTGTATAGAGGACTGTGTGGTGCCCATAATACTGTATGGAGGGCTATTTGGTGCCCATAATACTTTATGAAGGACTATGTGGTGCCCATAATACGGTATGGAGGACTACGTGGTGCCCATAATACTGTATGGAGGACTATACTGTCAGGTCTAAAATGAAAAGTCTGCAGTCACTCTGCCTGCTGACTTTTGAATCCTCCCGGCACGCACTGTGCGCTGTGAGGATTCACGGATTTCTGAGCCATTGTAGAATTTACAATAGATATCACTCATGTAATGTAAGAAGTGAAATCTTTGGCATTGTACTATCCCTATATTTCTCTGCCGTATCTGTGCATCATGAATTGTGGTATATGTTAAGGGGCCCACTGAGACTCTTTTGCTCGGGGCCCACAAAAACCTGGAGCCGGCCCTGGTTATAGCTACCTCTGCATTTTTTTTTTACTTTTTCTCAGGCAAAAGAGGATAACGAGGTACACTAATGATGCGCACACCTCAATAACCAACAATATGAGTAAAAATAGAAAACTTTATTAAACAGCAATCACAAAGCTTATAAAACCAAGTGTACAACCTGACCGTATATCAATGGCAACAATTCTGGCAAAATCCTAGTGGGACATATATAATGTCATCCCAGATATTAGTGAATAAAGAGCATGGTATCAATTAGTGCAGGAAAATCAGCCCCTACTATGCAGTATAGCTATCCAGCATTAGACACAACACGCGTATACACAGTTTGACAACCACACAGCCAAGGAAAGGGATTACACTCCCTGGCAATAATGTGTGGTAATAACAATGATATATACAATGAAAAACACACATAGCAATAGTATCACAAAATATTAGCAGTAAGATTGTGCAAAGCAGTCGATATAGACTGTACAATGTGGCTGTCAAACATGTTGCAATATTGACAGATATGCAGTTTAGTCAGTATCCCAGCTAAGGCAGGCATAGGTCTGAATGGCAATGAATTAGTTAAAAAAAAAAGCGTAAAACAGGCTGGATAAACTCACAAGCTATAGCCCTATGTACAGGGCAAAGTCACTGAAGAAAGGCCATGGTACAGGGTGTCTCAGACACCCTACGTGTTTCACTGTAAAAACAGCTTCATCAGGGAAAGATCTCATTGACAGAGATTTTGCTATCGAGTGTGGGTACACAGTTTCCACTCTTGGTTATCTTATTTAAATTGCCGCAATTGGTAATTCTCCCCTTACCCAAAGTCATGTTACTTCTAAGGTTGAGAATGTGTTAAGAAGAATGGGAATATTACCCACAGAATCTATTTCATTCGTGGTTCTTCCTTCCTTACCAGCTGAAGTTGTGTTGGGTATGTCCTGGTGGCTGAAACACAATCCCACCATCAATTTGGGAGATTCACGATGTTAAGTCTTGGGGGAATTTTTTTTTCTAGTTTATCTAAATCATCTATAAGATCTCATCTTTCAAATTGTAAGTTCATTAAGAGCTTTTCAGTCATACTCAAACCTCTTACGGATATGACCAAGAAGCAGGGTACTGACTTTTCCTCTTGGTCTACTGAAGATGTTGATGCTTTTGCTGCTCTCAAGACAGTCTTTTCTAAAGCTCCTCCCCTCAGTCAACCTGATGTCCATTTTCCTTTTATAGTTGAAATAGACACTTCTTCTGTGGGAATGGGTGCTGTTCTTTCTCAGAAGAAAGATGGTTACTTTCATCCCTGTGCTTTTTTTTCCCTGAAATTTTCACAAAGTGATATAGGTGACCGGTATTCTTGGCTGTTAAGAGGGCATTCAAGGAATGAAGACATTGGTTGGAGGGGGCTAGGCATAAAATAAGGGTCTTTACTGATCCCAAAAATTTACTGTATATTGCTTCATACAGAATATTGGGCCCCATATAATGCTCCATAAAGAACAATGGAAACCATAAAATGCTCCATAAAGAATAACTGACCCCATATAATGCTTTATACAGAATAATGGACCCCATATAATGCTCCATACAGTATAATGGACCTCATATAATGCTCCATACAGAATAATGAACCCCATATAATTCTCCACACAGAATGGGCTCCATATAATGCTTCCATACAGAATATTGGGCCCCATATAATAATCCATACAGAATAATGTCCCCATATAATGCTCCATACAAAATAACGGACACCATAAAAAGCTCCATAAAGAATTGACCCCATATAATGCTCTATACAGAATAATGGACCCATATAATGCTCCATATAGAATAATGGACCCCATATAATGCTCCATACAGAATAATGGGCCCCACATAATGCTCCATACAGAATGGGCACTATATATTGCTCTATACATAAAAAAATTCAAATACTCACCTCTCCTTGCTGGCCGCAGGTGCGGACCCCTCGTGAGGACCCCCATCACCCCTCTTACTCAGGGTCACTTGCCCGGGTGCCCTGGCTATAACTTCAGATTTTGTTACCAAATACACTTGTAAAAAAAACCAGTAGTATGCATGAGAGATAACCTCAAACGTTTAGAACCAGTGTCCTTGCATATTAATGATTCTTTTCTTTCTTCGTCTGTAGGTTTAAGAAATTCATTATTGTATCTGAAACACTGAATCATTACATGATCCATTCGACCACAGAGTAGACAGAAGCAAGTAGGTGATTCCAAGTATAATTCCCTCCTTGGACTCTCTGCAGGCCCCGATTTGCATCAGTTCTCAAACCTCAATAGGATGAGATGAAGAAGTCACAAAAACACCCTCGAATGTTTTCTGATCCTTAAGATATCTGTCCAAACGCACTACCAGTGAGGCTGTGTGCCCACGATGCGATTTTTAAGCATTTTTGCCGCGATTTTTGGCGCGAAAACGTTTAAAAATCTTGTACATGACGCACCCCATGCATTCCGCACATGCTGTGCTAATGCTGCGCTTTTTTCTGCGGCGGAATCGCATCACAAAAAAAAAAAAAAAAATCGCAGCATGATCATTCTTTTGTGCGGAATCGCAAAGAATTGCCGCGATTCCGCACCCATAGAAATGCATGAGAAGCGCTTACTTCCCGCATGTGGCTATGCCCACCATGCGGGAAGTTAAGCGTCTAATGTGCGGTTGGTACCCACGGTGTGGAGGAGAGGAGACTGTCCTCCGGGCCCTGGGTACCATACCCCTGTATAAAAAAAATAAAAAAATCAGGGTATATTTACCTTCCGACGTCCCGCGCTGCCATCCCGGGCCTCAGCGTTCCCAGCGATGCCTTGCAGAGAACTGGGTCACTCCAAGAGGTTTCTACTGCCTAGTGTGTGAGCGAGAGCAGTAGTCCTCCACAATCCCTGAACCAACCTGTGGATCATTGATTCAGCAACAGCAACTTTATGGGGGTCGTTATAAATAAATCATAGAGCAGAGAAAAAGCATCAACTGAGAAAAGCACGGGAAAATCCCAGGAGAGCCTGGAGAGGCATGACTAGATGAGCACCTGAGTTTTCAATATGATGCCTTTTTGCGACTTTTCAAAAGATTTGTGACTTCTTATGCTGAAAAGTCGCAAAAACTTTTCAAAGACAAAAATGAAAAGAAATTTTGATTTTGCTCCTAATTCATGAATCATGTGCATCATTTCGAAGAATCTGGCACAACACATTAGCAAATAACACAAAGCATAAAAAGAAAAGTTACTTCAATTAACCTAAAATAATACTGTAAATTGATCCTGTAGACCCCATACTTTCCAAAGTATGTTTACTCTGAAATGCCATGACTGGTCTTGTCGTTCAGGCGAGAGCATGAATCTGATGGCACTTTCCCTTTAATGTAGGATAAAAATTAGGAGAATTTATCAAAATTATATGTCATCTGTTGTTTAAGTTAAGTTTACATGTTAAATATTTTCAACGCTTTTATGGTTTTTTTTTTACTTTCCCATTAAAAATTTTTTTAGTCTTTTGACTCCAATAAGCCTATTAGGCTCAAACTTCCTGTTCTGTAGAGATAGCTTTTCAGCAATCATTATCCTATTAGATAGGATTAATATTATACCCAAGACCTCTGTATGCAGGAGACAACACAGTATCACACTAGTCAAAAAAGTTACTTGTCACAGCTCACCTCCTCTCCCTCCTGCACAAGGAAATCTTACACAGATCAAAAAGTTTCTTAGAAAAGCTCCCCTATATAAGTTGATCAGTCAGAGACTTCTTATTGCTGTCTATGGTCCATGTGGCTGCAGCGTTTCAGAGTCAAACATACCCAGCTGAGATCATACAGCCAGTGCCTTAAACATGCTGCCGACGGACTGGGCAGCATGTATCAGATGACAGGTTCACCTTAAAGCGAATCTGTCACATCCTTTATTGCACATTGCATTACCAACATGTTTATCTCAAGCAAAACATCCCAGTATTTAGCACAAAAATCACTTTTTATACTTTGATGATTGCCCCACATACCTTCTGTTTCAGTCATAGGGGTGGGCAGCTCTAGCTTTTCAGTCATGGTCAATGAAACGTGTTTTGAAATTCTCCATTCCCATCATATTAGCATTCCTTCCCGTCACTGCTCCCTACATTAGATCCCGCGTTTGCACAATGAAGCTCAGCTTTCCAGACATGCGTCACTGAATCTGGGTGTATGTCCCAGCTTCATATCCTAGGTGCGCATGCTCCGGAGCCGAGTGTGGCGAGCGGGAAGAGAGGCACGCATAGCGTGCGCGCTCACAAACTGTCATGTGGCCACTGACGCTCAGCGGCTCCAGAGCACTGGGACGTTTTGCTTGAGACAAACATGATTCATACACTGAATGCTGTATTCAGAGATTAACACTATAATAATCCTGCCAATCAGTTTTAATCCCTTATGCTCCAAGGCATAACATAATGTCATGGAACAGGTGAGTTGAGCCCACCCCACACACTAATTGCTGTTTTATACACTGTAGTTACTGTATAGCCTCATACAGGACCAGACTGGCCCTCTGCCTTTTATGGCAATGCCAGTTGGGCCAGTTCATCCTGAGGATGCCAATTATGGTAACAACTGTAGGGAAGCAGAAAGCCAGTGGCTCCCTGCTCCACCACTTACTCAGGCGGGTCACAGGCCGGTGCCATAACTGAGTTGCAGGAGGGCACAATGATATCACTGCATCAAACCGCCTGCTCTGATCGGTGACAGGAGCGAGGAAGTGCACGCCACTGCTCAGCACTGGAGAGGGACAAAGTGAATATTCGTTTAAAGGAAATCTGTCACCCTTTTTTTGGACTATGAGCTGCCAGCATCGACACCAAGGGGCTTATCTACAGCATTCTGTAATGCTGTAGATAAGCCCCCGATGTAACCTGAAAGATAAGAAAAAAGTTATATTATACTCACCGGGGGGGGTCCGGTCTCGGTCCGATGGGTGTTGCGGTCCGGCGCCTCCCATCTTCATACAATGCCGTCCTCTTCTTCCCTTCCTGTCGTGGCCAGGCGCAGGCGCACTGCTCTGCCCTGTTGACCTCTCCCAGCGCCTGCGCACTGCAGGACTCTGCTCTGCCCTCAACAGGGCAGAGCAGTGCGTCTGCACCTGACCCACGACAGGAAGGGAAGAAGAGGATGTCATCGTATGAAGATGGGAGGCCCGGGACGGGACGGCGACACCCATCGGACCGGACCGGACGCCGGGGTGAGTATAATCTAACACTTTTTTTCTTATCTTTCAGGTTACATCGGGGGATTATCTACAGCATTACAGAATGCTGTAGATAAGCCCCTGATGTCGATGCCGGCAGCTCATAGTCTAAAAAAAGGGTGACAGATTCCCTTTAATTTTCTTTTTTCCCCGGTGTATGGTGGACATTATTATTACTATAATAAGGCATATTGGGGGGCATTACTATTGGGAGGCACAATGGGGGGAATTAATATAATAAAAAGACACAGCCCCCCAGCCCTCCACACGTTATAATGTCCCTCTTAAAGTATAACATTTAGAGTTGAGTGAATTTTTCAAAATTCGGTTCTGATTGTGATCGACGTTGAATATTGTTTTTGCAATATTCGCCGAACACAGCCGAACGTCATTGGAGTCAATGGGAGTAGATATGATTGAATATGTTAGGAATCGATCATCAAACATAAATTTGACATGAATAGGGTACCAAATATGGCACAAATATGGCAAATTCAGATTTGACGACCTATTCCAGACATATTCGCTCAACTCTAATAACGTTCCCCACACAGTATAATGGCCTCCACACAATATAATTGCCCTACACAGTGTATAATGGCCCTCACACAGTGTAATGATCCACACACAGTTCTCTACACAGTATCATGGGCCCTAAACAGCCCTCCTCACAGTATAATGGCCTTACACAGTCTTACACACCGTATAATGGCCCATAGACAGCCCTACACAAAGTAAAATGACTTCAAACCATAATGATCTCCACAGCCCTCCACACTGCATAATGGCCCCCATAACCGTCCACACAGTATAATGTCCCTCATAAAGTATAACATACCCTACACAGTATAATGGCCCCCAAAGCCGTCCACACAGTATAATGGCCCCACGCCGTATAGGCAGAGACTTGTCAGTCACTGGGTGGGGAGAAGCCGCTGGGGGACTTGCCTGTATGCAGAGATTATCTTTATATCTTGGACATGAGTTTTTATCGGGCTACCAACAATGATTCAGACTCGTGGTGGCTTTAAATAGGCTTTTTTTTTATATGTGATCTTTTTAACTGGGAATGCTTATATACCAGCACCTGGCGATCACATGATCACTAATATGGGAGCAGGAAATGCTTCTTAAGTTGTGTTCACAGCATTTGTTCAGCACTTTTTATACAGCAATCAGGAAGGCAGAGATAGTAATAAACCAGCTCTGCCTTCTCTAAAGACCCCAATATATGGTAGATAACTGTGGCCGGTGGTGGCATGTCTGGTGGTGTCTTATCTCGTGAAGAACAAAAGGATCATTCGTTTGAAACCAGACCGATATCTCCCCATTGATTTTCATCAGTCAGGGGGACCCATACACATTAGACTGATCCCATTGATATCAGTAGGTTTGGCCAATGTTACCCTAACTTGTGTAGAGTGTGTAAGGGGAGTCCGGCCATGTCTGGAAGTCGGTTCCCTGCTTCTACATCTGCACGGTCTCCATGTCGTGGTATCCAGAACAGTCTGGCTCTTTGAGTAGTTGGGAGGTCTCCAAGTAGTTAAAAATTACATTTAACATAAAAAACACGATTCATACAATAGTTAATTTTCTAGTGATGTATTTCCATTCCGGTGGTATAAAGACTACTACCATTAGATGCCATCGGGGGATAGGCTGAATACGCTTTTTATATGTTAACTTACGCATGACCAACACATTAGGACCAGAGACGTGTGCATAAACCTCCGGTGTCTTCCCCCCTCTGAAATGGTTCATTTATACTTCCTACACCTTAGCAACCATGTTATTGTGTAACTGAAGGAAGTCATTAACTGACTTGACAGATCTGAGCAGAGTCCAAAGGCAAGCCTAATTTATTCTAAGTCTAGTGAAACATTTTTTGCAAATGAATGTCCGTCATGTCACATGTCCTATTCTGCTCCTACTGGCGCGGCCTGCACGGTGACAAGACGCCTGCTGTTCTCAGACGATGCAAATAACATGTGACTTACCCCGAAGGGATGAAGTCTTATATCAAGATTGTGTTCAGGTTCTGGGTGATTGCGACTCATACAGCGCTGTGGTGTTGGGTCACCATCTGCCTGGATCTCCTGAGGGCAGTCTACTACAAATTACATTATTACAACTAAAAGCTGGTTATTACATCTGACTAAAAGCTTGTGATTTACAGACATGCCGCGCAGAGCAGATGTAAAAAGTCTCTGCTGAAGAGTCAGATATGGTGCACCATGATATAGACATAGCGGGCACAGAGGATGGAGTCACAGCGGTCACCCTATGTCTAATGTAGGTGCACTGTGTGTGAAAGCAATGGTGTAGCAGGGATGTACAATATTCCATTTTTTTTTTAAACTCGTATTACTAAACATTACAATAAAACACAAGTACACTAACAAAATGGGGATGTGAAGTTTGTAAGACAAGAAGAATATTTCCTTCAGTTTTGTCAAATAAACCACATAAGTAATACCAATTTGTCAATTACTGTATATGTCACCATATCGAGGACATGTATGATTAATCAAATAGCAGAATACAAAGTTGCAGCTTATAAATTCCATATACTAACACCTTAAGTGTTCAGGCAAGACTCCAGGACTTGAGGAGGATAAGCAGCTAGAGGAGAGGCACATCACGTTCTCCAAACCTTAGAAAACGTCTGCAGGCAAGTTCTGTTTTAGGTTGGGATCACAATGGAAACACAATGGGGCAGATTCATCAAATCGTTACACCAGATTTCTGGTGTAAAACATTTTGAAAAGTCAAAATATTTTTACGCAACGTTGCTCAAAAATTTCATGAATTTTGGCCAACCCTGACCATCTCTGCCAAAGTGGGTGGAGCATGGATAGGGTGTGGTGGCGCATGCGATGCCAGATTAATCAAAAGCTACACTATTACTCAGGCCATACATTTTATGCCACTCCCTGACTATAGTAAGAGTTCAAGTAAGGCGCATGCCACTGAGAATATACCCCAATATTACACACCAGACCCAGGTTTGAGCTTTGCTTCCTTCACCCCGATCCGCTAAACTTTCTTATGCTCCACGTCAGGATTTGCAAGTAATCCAGTGTGCTCCCATGTGTTCACCTATATAAGGCCTCCCAAGACACACACCTGTATTTTGATATTAAAACTTTTAGTTTTTCTGTGTCTGTATGTGGTCTTACAGACATCTCCAGTCTGCCTGCGGCTTATGTGAGCAGGTTGCGAGATGCAGTGATGGGCAGGAGGCAGAGCAAGGGTTAACAAGTTTAATGACAGGGGAATACTCCATGCAGGGAGGTAAATGGTTAAACAGGGGATTAAACAGTTCAAATGGCAAAGGATATTGTGAGTTGAAGAACCACGGTTGAGATAACGGCAGTTCTGATGAAAGTCAGTGGTTCCTAAGTCCATGAAGTGAATAGCGCCTACAACAGTTGGTGTGGTGTCTTTTCCAAGAAAGAGTCCTGTGGGCAACAATGCCCAGTCTTCTGACAGCAGTGGTCGGTCTCCAGTACCTTCCACTGGGTCCTAGTCCATATACTGCAGTGGCTGACAAGGGTACTGGCCACAGTCCTGTACGAGCCCAACTTGGCTCTGCAAATATACACTTGTGAAGTCAGGGCACAAGTGTCTGGGCAAATATTCGCTGGCAACGTCAGGCCGCAAGTGTCAGTCCCGTATGTGGTCCCTCTTATGTGGCACATGTGCAGAACTCACGGACACTTAGCGTACGGCGCCTCTCTCTCTGGTAGTCACCGGCACACTGCACCTTCTCTCTGTAATCACCAGGCAAACACTGCACGTTCCTCTCCCTCCCTGGTCCCCGCTGCTGGTGGTGGGAGATGGCGGACGCTGGCCTGCAAAATGCTGGTGCTCCCCGGATGGAGCACTCCTCTGCCTGGCTGCTGCTCCTATCCTGGCAGCGGTCCCTCTGGACTGCAAGGCCATTCACAGCGCCGTCACTCTGTGGTGGGGAGGGGAAGCTCAGCGCGCCGCTCGCCTGTCTGCTCGTTGCCCTCTATTTGCGCCAAAACTCTCCAGCAGCGTGCACTTTACCTTTTTATACTCCCTCCCCCCTAAGTCAGGAGGAAGGTCCCGCCGGCTCAACCTTCCCCCCGGGAACAGAGGATGCAGCCTTTTCAGTTCCAGACCTGGCATGCAGGTACCTGCGGTCTGGTCATTCCCCTTACACTTACATACCTCTGCTGGCTGTTTTCAGATTCCAGTACCTCTGCTACTTGTCTCCTGTGATCCTCATCTGCCTGCTGCACTGACGCCCTTGGCCTTTGTGCCTACCCAGAGCTTGGGCTTAAGGATCCACCTCACCCAGTGAGCCTCACACCCAAATTCATTAAGTGGCTTGCACTTAATGAATTTGGGGCATCACAGAATCATAGAATGTTAGAGTTGTAAGGGCTCAATGCAGGATTCACTAAACCATCTCATCTCAGGAAGATGTCTGTCCAGCCTCTATCTGAAGACTTCCATTGAAGGAGAACTCATCACCTCTCATGACAACCTGTTCTGCTCATTGATCACCCTCACTGACAAAAAGTTTTCTCCAATATCTAATCTGTATCTTCTCCCTTTCACTTTCATTCCATTGCTTCTCGTGTTTCCATGTGCAAATGAGAATAAGAATGATCCCTCTACACTGTTACATCCCTTCAGATATTTGTAGACAGTTATTAAGTCTCCTCTTAGACTTCTTTTTTGCAAGCTAAATATTTCAAGATCCTTTAACTGTTCCTCGTAGGATATAGTTTGCAGTTCACTCACCATTCTGGTAACTCTTCTCTGAACTTGCTCCAGTTTTTCGATATCCTACTCCACCATGCCCCTTCACTAAGACTGTCATCTACAACACCAGTCATAATCAATCAGCGACTATATGTTAGGGCTGGCGGAACGCACCAAATAATAAAGTAATAGTAAGGTGCGTTCGCATCCCAGGATCCACAGTGCAGGGGTGGTAAACTGCTGCTTAGTAATGGCGGAAGTATAAAGCGGTGTAGAAAAGGTCACACGTGGGTTACCGTCACCCAGTGTGAGCAGAAGCGAACTCTGTTAACTCACAGAGCCGCGCTACCGCAGAACATAAATGCCGGTGCCTGTTTAGCTCACAGAGCTCGGCCACGGAGTGCACAGAAAGCGATCACAGAACTCTGCCCCAAGGACACGGGGTCAGAGTCCCTCTAGACCCTCTGAGCACGCAGCGTCGCACCTGCGGGCTCCACTATAGACGCTGACTATGGAGTATCGAGCATGTGCACCGTGGCGTGCCGAGCCACCGGTGGACACTGATGCCTGTCTCAGACTCTGTCCTACCTACACCTAAGCCTGGGTGCTTAACAGGCTAGGCTGCACAACACATGCATACCAAGAGTAGGGGGTTTCCAATGAGTCATTCACCAGAGACATTCATACATGCATACTACACTTACTCCTCATAGTCTGATAATACAGTCTATACTAGCGCATGGCCGAGCGGCCATGCAAACCTTTTATAGCCGCGTCCTTCCGGAACCTTCCTGACCTTTCAGATAGTCCAATCCGAGCTGGAGAAGGCCCTGAGCATGTGACCTCCGATCTCCAATGAGAGATCGTCCCACGGGCATGCTCAGTGGACCGAAAGGAGGACTTAGTCCCTGGAGTGGCTCGCTGCTGACCAGCATGCGTTGCTATAGCTGGACCAGAGGTGGCAGCAGCAACCAAGCCCACAGAGCTGATCTGAGCAGAGCGCTGGGATCGACGAGTCTGCTGAGCAGGATGCTCTGCGGATGAAGGGGAATGGGAGACTGCTGAATGCAAGGTTCGGGATTCCTGCTGTGCAGCGGCCAGAACCCGACGCCTAACATTACCCCCCCCCTCTAGGGCCCCCTCCCCTCTGAGCCTCGCTTCGCTCAAATGCCGCAATAAGGAACGGAGCATGGATGTTCTCCACTGGCTCCCAGGTCCGAGCCTCTGGACCATGACCCTTCCAGTACACCAAATAAAACTTTTTATCACGTACCACCCTGCATCCCACAATGGCATTGACCTCAAACTCGTACGAAGACAGGTCTGATGTCCCGGCAGATGACTCGGAGAACTGGGACATGTGAACAGGTTTAAGGAGGGACATGTGGAAGGTGTCCGAGATAGCCATGTGTGATGGAAGGGCCAGACGATAGACCACAGCACTGATCTGTTCAAGGACCTTAAAGGGACCAATGTAGTGAGGAGCGAATTTAGTGGACTCGACTCGCAGCCTGAAGTTACGGGCTGAGAGCCACACTAAGTCGCCAGGGGAGAAGGTTGGAGCAGTACGCCGATGTGCGTCTGCGGAGGAACTCATTCTCTCCTTAGAGGCCTGAATGGCATCCTGGGTGCGGTCCCAAATATCACGTGCCTCCACTGCCCAGTCTGCCACCCTAGAGTCGGTGGATGACACGGGCATAGGCACAGGGACTTGAGGATGTTGGCCGTAGTTAAGGAGGAATGAGGTCTGGCTGGTGGAATCAGCCACAGTGTTGTTCAAGGCGAACTGTGCCCATGGCAACAAGGGTGCCCAGGCATCCTGCCAGGCCGAGACAAGATGTCAGAGATATGTGACCAGGGTCTGGTTGGCCTGCTCTACCAACCCGTTCGTCTCGGGATGATAGGCCAAGGAGAGATTCAGCTCAATACTAAGCAAGCGACAGAGCTCTCTCCAGAACCGAGATGCAAACTGGGGACCCCGGTCCCTGACAATCTTGTCTGGCATGCCGTGTAACCGGAAAACGTGTTTGATGAACAACACTGCTAGGCCCCGTGCGGAAGTTAACCGAGAGAGAGGCACCAAGTGCACTATTTTAGAAAAATGGACGGTGACGACCCAAATAACTGTGCTGCCACTGGACTTGGGTAGACCCACCACAAAGTCTATGCCAACCATCTCCCAGGGCCTGTCTGCCACCAGTAAGGGGTAAAGTAACCCAGCAGGTCGTTGCCGGGAAGACTTATTCTTGGGGTAGGAGACGCACGCCTGAATATAGTCTTTGACGTCACGAGCCATATTCGGCCACCAGTACGTCCTTGCCAAAAGCTCAACTGTCCGCTTAGTACCAAAGTGTCCACCCACCCTGGATGTGTGGGCCCAAGAGAGGACCTCCGGACGCAAACGGGCAGGGACAAAAGTCTTGCCCAGGGGTTCAGACTCAAGGTCAACCGGAGCCACTGTCCTCAGGCTCTCAGATCGTACAATTAGCTGAGGCTCCTCATCCTCCACTGAGACCACAGAGCGAGAGAGCGCATTGGCTCGGACATTCTTCTCACCGGAAAGGAAATGTAGGGTGAAGTGGAACCGGGAGAAGAAGAGAGACCATCGGGCTTGGCGAGAATTTAACCGCTGGGCAGTTTGGAGATAGACCAAGTTTTTGTGGTCAGTGTAAACTTGGAAGGGATAGCGAGTCCCCTCCAGGAGGTGTCTCCATTCAGAAAAGGCCAACTTCATGACTAGCAACTCCCTGTCCCCAATGGAATAGTTCCTCTCTGCCGGCGAGAAGGTCTTGGAAAAGAAGAAGCAAGGATGCTTCCGACTTTGAGCATCCTTTTGGAACAGGACTGCTCCAGCACCGACGGACGAGGCATCCACCTCTAAAATAAATGGCTTATCCACATTGGGGCGATGTAAAATGGGAGCACTAGATCGAAGACTTTACAAACATCCCTCCGGTGGGAGTCTATATCTGGAGAGTAGATGAGGATATCATCCAGACTACAACCGAGGTGGTGAGCATATCCCAAAAGATGTCGTTCACAAAGTCTTGGAAGACGGCCGGGGCATTACAGATCCCAAAGGGCATGACCAGATACTCATAATGGCCATCCCTGGTATTAAAAGCCGTCTTCCACTCGTCTCCCTCACGTATGCGTATCAAGTTGTAAGCCCCCCGCAGATCGAGCTTGGTAAACACTCTCGCTCCCCGCAACCTATCAAACAGTTCCGATATCAGGGGCAGAGGGTACTTATTCTTAACGGTGATGGCGTTAAGACCCCTGTAATCGATGCAAGGCCGTAATGCTCCATTCTTCTTCTGAACAAAAATTAAAAACCACACATGTGACATGCACAAGTGTGAACACGTCGATCAGACAATGCTCACACCACCCACTAACTGAGATACAACAAGAAAACACAGAATGACAGATTTGCAAAAATACTCTGCAATAAAAAAATGGCAGTAATCAGCAAGTGCTGGATAACAAATACAGGGTATTTAGTTTATACGTTTTTTTGCGCAAAAAAAAAATGTACACCAAGCTGCTCCACCACGTCAAGGTAACCCCTATCGAAGCAGTCCCTATCTAATGTATTAAAAACCTGAACATGTGAACAGTGTCTAATATGAACAGGACTCAGACAGGCCGCTCCCTAGTATGGGCTTGTGGTCTGAGACAGCTCTTATATGCATGTCACACAAGAGAGGGGTGGGGTCTCCCAAACCATGCTCTTCTGAACAAAGAAGAATCCCGACCCTGCTGGTGACACCGACTTCCTAATAAATCCTCTTGCCAGATTCTCCCTGATATACTGTGACATGGCCTCCGTCTCCGGGAGAGACAGGGGATACACACGACCCCGGGGAGGCTCTGCACCAGGCAAGAGGTCTATGGGACAGTCATAGGGGCGGGGCGGCGGGAGACTCTGTCGCCCTCTTGAAGAACACGTCTGCGTACTGCTGATAGTGTTTAGGGAGCGAAGAAAGATCTGTGGGGCCACAGTGGAGGCAACCTGTACACACTCGCTCAGACATCTACCCTCACAGGACTTAATCCAACTAAGAATTCTCCCCGAAGACCACTCTATATGGGCAGAGTGGCAACGCAACCAGGGAACTCCAAAGAGAACTTGATCGATGCCCTCGGGCATTATAAGGAGGGACACTGTCTCGTGATGGGACGGAGACAGCGAGAGCCTTAGTGGAGCAGTCTGATGGGTAATCTGCGAGGGTAGTGTCGAGCCATTCGCCACTCTGATGGTGACCGGCTGAGGTAGCATAACCAAGGGGATTGCGTGCTGAAGAGCGAAGGCTGAGGACATAAAATTACCCTCCGCTCCGGAATGTACGCACACCTCTACCGCCAGAGTGGAGGAGCCGAACTCTAGCATCCACTTGAAGGTTAGCTTGGAGGAGAATGGTGTGGTGTCTAGTAAACCTCCTATTGCCACTAGAGGTGGGCGTTTCTCCGAACGCTGTGGGCACCTATTGGCTAAGTGACCAGACTGTCAGCAATGGAAATGGGCTGTGGAGGTTCGAGCAGAGAAGGACTTAGAGCCCGTGCGAGGCACCTCCATAGCCACCGACGGCTCGGACGCTCGATCAGGTGGTTCCTGAGGTTTAGAGAAAGTTGGTGCCAACCTAAACCTCTGTCTGGACTGGGAGCGCTCCAACCCTTGCTCTAAGAAGCGGAGATTAATGCGGGTGGAGATGGTAATAAGCTCCTCCAGAATGACGGGAACCTCCCGAGTGGCCAGAGCGTCTTTAACGTGGTCAGCCAAACCCCTCCAAAAAATTGGTATAAGGGCCTTGTCTGACCATTCCAACTCGGAAGCCAGTGTCCGGAAATGGATCGCATACTGGCTGACCAGGGAAGAAACCCTGTGTCAGAGCCAACAACTGGAGCGCAGTATCATGTGTGACCCATGGTCCCAGAAAAACCTGCTTCAGAGAGACTAGGAACTGAGAGGCTCTCTGTACCATGGGGTTACCACGCTCCCACAGTGGGGTGGCCCACTCCAGAGCCCTGCCAGCCAAAAGGGAAATGATGAATCCCACCTTAGCCCGCTCAGAGGGGAATCGCTCAGCCAGCAGCTCTAACTGAAAAGCACACTGGCTCACGAAGCCCCTGCAATAGGCACTATCGCCCGAGAACTTCTCGGGCAGCGGGAGGCGGGATAACATAGGTGAAGGGATGATAGTGGGAACACGGATGACAGCCTCCGCGGCGGCCTGGGCAGCAACCACAGTAACATCCACAGCTGAGGTTGAACGCTCGAGAGCCGTAAACCTGCCCTCCAGATATACTGCAGCAGTCGCTGTTCGTCCGACATTACCAGCCAGACCCTGGCGCTAGTATAATGTTAGGGCTGGCGGAACGCACCAAATAATAAAATAATAGTAAGGTGCGTTCGCAGCCCGGGGTCCACCTTGCAGGGGTGGTAAACTGCTGCTTAGTAATGGCAGAAGTATAAAGCGGTGTAGAAAAGGTCACACGTGGGTTACCGTCACCCAGTGTAAACAAAAGCGAATTCTGTTAACTCACAGAGCCGCGCTACCGCAGAACATAAATGCCGGAGCCTGTTTAGCTCACAGAGCCCGGCCATGGAGGGCACAGAAAGCGATCACAGAACTCTGCCCCAAGGACACGGGGTCAGAGTCCCTCTAGACCAGGGGTCCTCAAACTTTTTAAACAGGGGGCCAGATTACGGTCCCTCGGACCGTTGGAGGGCCGGAATATAGTTTAAAAAAAATTATGAATAAACTCCTGTGCACACTGCACATATCTTATTTAGAAGTAATAAAACAAAAATAGGAACAAATACAATATTAAAAATGAAGTTAAATCATCAAACTTACCGATTTGTTGGGTTCTTCGAATATCCTACACTTCGAGTCAATTTTTTCTCTTTCTTGATATCATTGTTTCCTAGGGATTCAAAATTGCTATTAGTAAAATACCAACATATATACAGCGCTACAAAAACAATATACCAGCAATAAAACTGCCCACACAGAGACATACAGACTGCACTGCCCATCAATGCAGCCTGATCAGTGCCCATCAATGCAGCCTGATCAGTGTCCATCAATGCAGCCTGATCAGTGTCCATCAATGCAGCCTGATCAGTACCCATCAATGCAGCCTCATCAGTACCCATCAATGCAGCCTCATCAGTACCCATCAATGCAGCCTCATCAGTACCCATCAATGCAGCCTCATCAGTACCCATCAATGCAGCCTCATCAGTACCCATCAATGCAGCCTCATCAGTACCCATCAATGCAGCCTCATCAGTACCCATCAATGCAGCCTCATCAGTACCCATCAATGCAGCCTCATCAGTACCCATCAATGCAGCCTCATCAGTACCCATCAATGCAGCCTCATCAGTACCCATCAATGCAGCCTCATCAGTACCCATCAATGCAGCCTCATCAGTACCCATCAATGCAGCCTCATCAGTACCCATCAATGCAGCCTCATCAGTACCCATCAATGCAGCCTCATCAGTACCCATCAGCGCAGCCTCATCAGTACCCATCAGCGCAGCCTCATCAGTGCCCATCAGCGCAGCCTCATCAGTGCCCATCAGCGCAGCCTCATCAGTGCCCATCAGCGCAGCCTGATCAGTGCCCATCAGCGCAGCCTGATCAGTGCCCATCAATGCAGCCTCACCAGTGCCCATATTGGTGGAACTCCACTTTTACCTCAGGCTCAGACTGGTGTGGTGCAATAATCCCCAATAGGCAGCATTGGTCCCTAAAAGGCAGGTAAATGTCCCCAATAGGCAGCATACGTCTCCAATAGGAAGCACAGGTCCCCAATAGGCAGGTAAATGTCCCCAATAGGCAGCACAGGTCCCCATTAGGCAGGCAAATGTCCCCAATAGGCAGGCAAATGTCCCCAATAGGCAGCACAGGACCCATTAGGCAGCACAGGTCCCCATTAGGCAGGTAAATGTCCCCAATAGGCAGGTAAATGTCCCCAATAGGCAGCTAAATGTCCCCATTAGGCAGCACAGGTCCCCATTAGGCAGATAAATGTCCCCAATAGGCAGATAAATGTCCCCAATAGGCAGATACAGATAAATATCCCCAATAGGCAGCACAGGTCCCCATTAGGCACCACAGGTCCCCAATAGGCAGGTAAATGTCCCCAATAGGCAGCACAGGTCCCCAATAGGAAGATAAATGTCCTCAATAGGCAGGTAAATGTCCCCACTAGGCAGGAAAATATCCCCAATAGGTAGCACAGGTCCCCACTAGGCAGAAAAATGTCCCCAATAGGTAGCACAGGTCCCCACTAGGCAGAACAATGTCCCCACTAGGCAGAAAAATGTCCCCAATAGGTAGCACAGGTCCCCACTAGGCAGAACAATGTCCCCACTAGGCAGGAAAATATCCCCAATAGGACCCGGCATTAAAAAAAAAAAAAAAAAAAAGTACTCATCTATCTCCCCGCGCTGCTCTGAAGAGGCGCCCGCTCGTCTCCGTCTTCTTCCGGCACAGGCCCAGGCGGCGTGACGTCATCAGACCGCGCAGGTGGCGTGATGACAATCACGTCGTCTCTGTGCGCTGGGCTGCGCAACGCCTTTCCTCAGCGCCTCGTCCCGCCCGCAATTACACGGCCCGCCGGCACTGAACTGCAGTGCAGTTCAAGAGCTCAAAGTCGGCCTGGCGGGGGGCCGGATAAAAGTCTTTGGAGGGCCGCATGCGGCCCGCGGGCAGTAGTTTGAGGACCCCTGCTCTAGACCCTCTGAGCGCGCGGCGTTGCACCTGCGGACTCCACTATAGACGCTGAATATGGAGTATCGAGCACGTGCACCGTGGCGTGCCGAGCCACCGGTGGACACTGATGCCTGTCTCAGACTCTGTCCTACCTACACCTAAGCCTGGGCGCTTAACAGGCTAGGCTGCACAACACATGCATACCAAGGGTAGGGGTTTCCAATGAGTCATTCACCAGACATTCATACATGCATACTACACTCACTCCTCATAGTCTGATAATGCAGTCTATACTAGCGCATGGCCATGCGAACCTTTTAAAGCCGCGTCCTTCCGGAACCTTCCTGACCTTTCAGATAGTCCAATCCGAGCTGGAGAAGGCCCTGAGCATGTGACCTCCGATCTCCAATGAGAGATCATCCCACGGGCATGCTCAGTGGACCGAAAGGAGGACTTAGTCCCTGGAGTGGCTCGCTGCTGACCAGCATGCGTTGCTATAGCTGGACCAGAGGTGGCAGCAGCAACCAAGCCAACAGAGCTGGCCTGAGCAGAGCGCTGGGATTGACGAGTCTGCTGAGCAGGATGCTCTGAGGCTGAAGGGGAATGGGAGACCGCCGAATGCAAGGCTCGGGATTCTTGCTGTGCAGCGGCAGGAACCCAACGCCTAACACTATAGGACCAATTCATTAATACTAGCATTGTTGACGCCAGTCTTAATGATGGGGCATAGTGAAGTCAGAGGTGCCTGATAAGAAGAGCAGGACACTTCCTTAATCAAGGACAACTTACAAGTGGTGTGCACCTTGCCAGAAATCATATTACAGTGAGGGAGAGGAGCCACATTTCTGGTGTAAGGTATGCCACATCTGGTAATGAATTAGACAATCTCATCCTAATCCATCACTGCCTATGTTAGTTTGGACTGGTGTAAAAACACCCACAATTGCAAAACTTTTGTGCATTTTCATGTTTCGCAAAAATTTTATGATTTTACAAAGTGTGAGGCTCATCTTGTGAAGTGGACCCACTAAATCCCAGGTCCGGAAGAGTACACAGATCACAGTTATTGGTGCAGCTGGCAGGATGGCACATGAAAAGCGTGGACATGGAATGCTCAGCAATTTTGGGAACAGGAAGATGGATGAAGTGGAAGTCAGCAGGGAATGAAGCAAGTTAAAGCAAGTATGTTTCCTAACGGGCTTTAAATTGAATCATTGAGATGACATCATTGAGCCTTGCCGGGCAAACTGCAAAACCCGATGAGGAGCACAGCAGAGAGGATCGGGCCGAGGTGAAGGAAGAAGAGCCCAGGATACCTGGGACAGGTGTATAACACAAGGTATTTTACGCTAGTAAACACTTTGTTGTATTTTCCCATATATTCTCATACGGTATGACTGCATTTGCCAATTTTTTTTCATTGAATAAGAGATGGATGTTAATCTCCCATCCACCTCAGTGCAATTGCTTTAAGTGCAAGGAATAAAGTTTCCCATAAGAAGATGCGGGTATGGTGGGACCATACAGATTCATCTAAATGGCCCATCAAGCAAATCACTGGTGTATGTTCGATATAAGCCTGAGAGACATCCTTTATGATTAACAAACAGTTCTCCCTAAAATGATTGGATCCAAAGGCATCCCCAAGCCATGTGTCAAAAGTTAGCATCAGGTAACAAACAAAATTTGTCATGAGACAGTCATAGTAACATAGTTATTAAGGTTGAAGGGAGACTTTAAGTCTATCTAGTTCAACCCATATCCTGTCCTAACCTGCCCTAACATGTTGATCCAGAGGAAGGCAAAAAAAAAACCATGTGGCAAACAGCATGCTTCACATTGGGGAAAAAAATTCCTTCCCGACTCCACATACGGCAATCAGACTAGCTCCCTGGATCAACGCAATATTAAGGAAACTAGTGTATATACCCTCTAATATTATACTTTTTAAGAAAGGCATCCAGTCCCTTCTTAAATTTTAGTAGGGAATCACTCATTACAACATCATATGGCAGAGAGTTCCAAAGTCTCACAGCTCTTACAGTAAAGAATCCGCATCTGTGAGTATGCTTAAACCTTCTTTCCTCCAGACGTAGAGTATGCCCACCTCCCTGTAGTCTTTTTGGGAATATATACAGTGCTCAGCATAAATGAGTACAGTCCCATTGAAAGATAAGATTTTAATCAATATCTCACTGAGCACAAGAACAATTTCCAGAATTTTTATAAGACCGAGTTTCATAGAACATTTTTTAAGGAAAAGGTTAAGCCAGCTCACCTGTCGTGGCGTGTTGTCAGCACGGACTGCAAGAGGACCACTTGGGAACAATGGAAAAAGGAAAAAAGTCCAGCTGATGCAAAAGGTTGTTTAATGAAAATTCAGACTAAGATCAGCATTCCGCAGACAATGAGCGGTAACGCAGAAACGCGTTTCGAACACTAAGTGTGTTCTTTGTCAGAGCTCTGATCTTAGTCAGAATTTTCATTAAACAACCTTTTGCATCAGCTGGACTTTTTTCCTTTGAACATTTTGTAACCCATAACATGAAAGGAAGGTTAATACTATAATTTTCATTAAAAAATCTTTAGTTTTACTCAAATTTGTTGATGCAAAAATTAATACATCCCACATCAAAAACTATTACATCTAGTATTTTGTATGACCTACATGATTTTTAAATGACAGCACCAACTATTCATGGAATGAAGCAGTTGGTGAAACATTGTGACATCTAGCGTTTTTCATTTTTCAAGAACGACCTCTTTTATGGCCTGGATGCTGAATGGAGAGTGATGTCCATCTTGTCTCCTCAGAATTCTACATAGGTGTTGAATTGGTCTCAGATTAGGAGACATACTTAGCCACTGAATTACTTTTACCCTGTTTTTCTTCAGAATTACAACTGTGGCCTTAGATGTGTGTTTTGGATCATTGTCATGTTGGAAAAGTGCCCGCTTACCAAGGGCACAGAGTGATGACAGCATCTTCTCTTTCAATGTAGAGCAGTACATCTGTGAATTCATGTTACCATCAATGAAATGTAGCTCCCTGACACCAGCAGCACTCATGCAGCCCCACATAAGGACAGATCCACCACTGTTATGATGAGTCACCGAAGGAGGAAAAAAACAAAATACCAGCTAAGTCCAGAAAAACCAGAGAGGTTGGCAGCTATCGGATTGCAGACCCCTGAACCTATCCACAACAACTAGCAGTAGCCGTGGGGGGTTCCTACGGTGCCCTAGACCCCTCGATCACAGCCGGAGAGCTACATAGCCTAAAGACAGAAAGGGGAAAAACTAAACTGCCCCAGAGCAGACCCCAAAGCAATAGGCAGCCCCCAACACATAATGACGGTGAAGCAAGATGAAAACACTAACACAGATAGAAAGATAGGTTGAGCAAATGATGGGGCCCAAGCTAACTACATAGGAGAGGATAGATAGCTGCTGTCTGCCATCCACAAAAACCCTATCAAAATGAGCCAACCGACTGATAGGAAAAACATGCCCTGAAGTCGCTAGGCTTCAAAAGACTATATCAGTACTCAGGTATATTCTGAACACAGAGCAAAAGATCAACAGATCAGAGACAAAAATGGAATTCAGCTCACCCCCGGCCGGGGATGGCAGAACTCCCAAAAAACAAGGCAAAACAAAAACAAAACTGAAGAGTACAAAGCAGAGCAGAAAAACTTAGCTTTGAGATGCAGGAATCAGACTGGTCTCCAAGAATCCAGCAGGAAAATCACCAGCCAGGAAGAAGGGCGTCGGCAGCCTTATATCCAGTCCTCAATTCCAGCCACCCAGTTATCATCTAGCTGCCCAGGTGTTTAGTAATCAGTCTCACTACCTTCCTTCACCAGAGGAGGGAGTTCATCAGACCTCAATGGTGAAGGGAAAAATTAACTCACAACAGTACCTCCCCCTTGAGGAGGGGTCACCGAACCCTCATCCATGCCACCAGGGCAATCCAGGTGAGCCCGATGAAAGGCATGCACCAATCTTTCGGTATGAATATCAGAGGCAGAGACCCAGGAATTATCCTCCTGACCATAACCCTTCCACTTAACCAAATACTGGAGTCTCCGTCTAGCCAGATGGGAATCCAGTATCTTCTCTACCTCATTCCATGTTACCTTCAACCAAAATAGGGTCAGGAGGTGCCACCACAGGAACTACTGGTTCAACAAACCTCTTCAACAAGGACTTATGAAACACATTATGAATTTTAAATGTGACAGGAAAAGCCAACCGAAAAGAGACCGGATTAATAATCTCCAAAATCTTGTAAAGTCCAATAAATCTAGGCTTAAACTTAGGAGAAGCCACCTTCATAGCGATATTTTTTGATGACAACCAAAACCATATCACACACCTTAAACTGGGGACCAACGGTCCTACGCCGGTTGGAAAACCGCTGGGCCTTTTCCTGGGAGAGACATCTTATTCACTACTTGGTCCCAGATCTGGTGCATTCTCTCCACCACAGTGTCAACACCTGGGCAGGCAGAAGGCTCCACCTGCCCTGAAGAAAATCGAGGGTGAAAACCAAAGTTACAAAAAAAAGGTGACATCAAAGTGGCAGAACTAGCTCTATTATTTAAAGCAAATTCGGCCAAGGGCAAAAATGAAACCCAATCATCATGATCGGCAGAAATAAAACATCTCAAATACGACTCCAAAGTCTGGTCCGTTCTCTCCGTCTGCCCATTCGTCTGAGGGTGAAACGCAGAGGAGAAGGACAACTGAATTCCCAGCTTGGAACAGAAAGTCCTCCAAAATCTAGACACAAACTGAACGCCTCTGTCAGATACAATGTTCTCAGGAATCCCGTGCAAGCGAACCACCTGTTGCAAAAACAAGGGCACCAACTCAGAGGAAGATGGCAACTTAGGGAGTGGTACAAGATGGACCATCTTAGAGAATCTATCACAAATCACCCAAATAACAGTCATTCTCTGAGAGACAGGCATATCAGAGATAAAATCCATTGAGATATGGGTCCATGGCCTCCTGGGCACCGGCAAAGGCATCAGCAAGCCACTAGAGCGAGAACAAGGTTTAGACCGGGAGCAAGTCCGACAGGACTGCACAAAATTCCTGACATCATGAGACAAGGCGGGCCACCAAAAAGACAGACTCACCAGATCTCTAGTACCAAAAATACCTGGCTGACCAGCCAATGCAGAGCAATGAACTTCAGACATCACTCTCTTCCTCCACTGGTCAGGAACATACAACTTTCCACTGGGACAACGCTCAGGTTTGTCCTCCTGAAACTCTTCCAGAGCACGTCTCAAATCGGGCGAGATGGCAGAAAGAACTACCCCCTCGCCTAAGATGGTAACAGGCTTAGTCACAACAGGAGAATCAGCAAGGAAACTCCTAGAGAGGGCGTCTGCCTTGACATTCTTAGTGCCTGGAACAAAAGAGACCACAAAATCTAAACGTGTGAAAAACAAGGCCCACCTAGCCTGTCTAGGATTCAAGCGCTTGGCCGACTCCAGGTGAATCAAATTCTTGTGGTCTGTAAGGACCACGACTTGGTGTTTGGCTCCCTCCAACCAATGTCTCCACTCCTCAAATGCCCATTTCATGGCCAACAGTTCCCGATTCCCCACATCATAGTTATGTTCGGATGGGGAGAACTTTCGGGAAAAGAAAGCACAAGGATTCATTTTAGATGTCACAGGATCTTTTTGGGACAACACCGCTCCTGCACCAATCTCAGAAGCATCCACCTCCACCTGAAACGGGAGTGACACATCAGGTTGCTGCAAAACCGGAGCAGAAGTGAATCTTCGCTTCATCTCCTGAAAGGAAGAAACAGCCTCCGGAGACCAATTCAGCACATCAGCCCCCTTCCTAGTCAAATCCGTCAATGGCTTGGCAATACCAGAAAAATTAGCTATAAATTTCCGATAAAAATTAGCAAAACCCAAAAACTTCTGGAGGGCCTTCAAAGAAGTGGGCTGAACCCAATCATAAATGGCCTGTACCTTGGCCGGGTCCATTTCAATAGTTGACGGAGACAAAATAAATCCCAAAAATGAAATCCTCTGTACCCCAAAAAGGCATTTTGATCCCTTGACATACAGGGAATTCTCCCTCAAAATCCGGAATAGAGTCCGAACATGTTCCACATGAGAGTCCCAATTCTTGGAGAAGATCAAAATATCATCCAGATAGATAATCAAAAATTTATCCACAAAGTCTCGAAATATATCATTCATGAAGCACTGGAAGACAGAAGGGGCATTAGTGAGCCCAAAAGGCATCACCAGGTACTCAAAATGTCCCTCCGGAGTATTAAACGCCGTCTTCCATTCATCCCCATGCTTAATGCGAATAAGATTATACGCCCCCCTGAGGTCAAGCTTGGTAAACCAGCAAGCACCTTTAACTCTGGAGAATAGATCAGAAATCAGGGGTAACGGATACTGATATTTAACAGTAATTTTGTTGAGGGCACGATAGTCAATACAAGGCCTTAATGAACCATCCTTTTTAGCCACGAAAAAAACCCCAGCACCTAAGGGTGAAGAGGATGGTCTAATATGACCCTTCTCCAATGCCTCCTTAATATAGGATCGCATAGCCTTGTGCTCGGGTACAGATAAATTGAAAAGCCGACCCTTGGGGAATTTACACCCCGGGTTCAGCTCAATTGCACAGTCATAACTCCTATGAGGAGGCAAAGACGCAGACTCATTCTCACTAAATACATCATAAAAGTCAGCCAAATAGTCAGGAACATCATGCGACTGGGGAGAGGTGGAGAAAACAGGAGCGTCACTAAGGGCACACCGACAACCCCAACTCACCACAGACACAGATTTCCAATCCAGAACTGGATTATGGATTTGCAACCAGGGAAACCCAAGAACAATGGTATCATGCAAATTATGCAACACCAAAAATCTGCAATTTTCTTGATGGTCTGGGGCGACCCGCATTACCACCTGGGTCCAAAACTGAGGTTTATTCTTCGCCAAAGGAGTAGCATCAATACCCCTCAAAGGGATAGGCGTCCGCAGAGGTGTCATAGGAAATCCACAATGTTTAGCAAAATCCAAGTCCATCAGGTTCAGAGCTGCTCCTGAATCCACAAAAGCCTTGGTGGAAAATGTGGACAGGGAGCAGATCAGAATAATTGCCAGAAGAAACTTAGGTTGAACACCACCCACAGAAAACGTGTGTGCACAACGTTTCACTCGTTTAGGGCAGACAGAAATAATATGCGAGGCATCTCCACAAAAAAAAAACACAGCTTATTACGCCTTCTGAACTCCTGATGTTGCACCCTAGACAAAACTCTATCACATTGCATAGGTTCAGACATTTGTTCAACAGGTGGCAACATCTCTCGTGTAGTTTTGCGTTCACGTAAACGCCGATCCACCTGAATGGCTAATGACATAGAATCGTCAAGACCAGAGGGAACAGGAAATCCCAACATAGTATCTTTTACAGTTTCTGACAAACCCTTCCGAAAGTGGGCTGCCAAGGCACCATCATTCCAGGTAGTAGGGACCGCCCACTTTAGGAATTTTTGACAGTACAACTCTGCCGAATCCCGACCCTGGCTTAATGCCAACAGGGTCTTTTCAGCCTGATCAATAGCATTAGGTTCATCATACAACAACCCCAAGGCTTGAAAGAATGCGTTCACATTATTCAGAATAGGATCATCAGGTTTCAAAGAAAACGCCCAATCCTGGGGATCGTCGCGCAGCAAAGAGATGACAATTTTAACCTGCTGCGCGGAGTTCCCCGACGAGTTAGGCTTCAAGACAAAAAATAATTTACAATTATTCTTGAAATTCAAGAATTTAGACCGATCCCCAAAAAACACATCAGGAGTGGGAATCTTTGGTTCAGCAGCATGTGAATGAGCAAGATAAGCGGAAATTCCCCGCACTTCAGCAGCGAGCTGCTCCACACGATCAGACAATTGCTTCATCTCCATTGAGAGAAAAATTCCCCCTACGGCCTCAGAGATATAGAGGAAAAAATATGCACACAAAAAAAAAAAAAATTCTGACACTTTTTTTTTTCCTTATTTTTTTTTTTTTCCCTTTTTTTTTTTTACAATTCTCTCCTGCTATTGAGTACCCTAGGATCTGCGGTATGGCTGGTGATTCTGTTATGATTAGTCACCGAAGGAGGAAAAAAACAAAATACCAGCTAAGTCCAGAAAAACCAGAGAGGTTGGCAGCTATCGGATTGCAGACCCCTGAACCTATCCACAACAACTAGCAGTAGCTGTGGGGGGTTCCTACGGTGCCCTAGACCCCTCGATCACAGCCGGAGAGCTACATAGCCTAAAGACAGAAAGGGGAAAAACTAAACTGCCCCAGAGCAGACCCCAAAGCAATAGGCAGCCCCCAACATATAATGACGGTGAAGCAAGATGAAAACACTAACACAGATAGAAAGATAGGTTGAGCAAATGATGGGGCCCAAGCTAACTACATAGGAGAGGATAGGAAAGCTGCTGTCTGCCATCCGCAAAAACCCTATCAAAATGAGCCAACCGACTGATAGGAAAAACAGGCCCTGAAGTCGCTAGGCTTCAAAAGACTATATCAGTACTCAGGTATATTCTGAACACAGAGCAAAAGATCAACAGATCAGCGACAAAAATGGAATTCAGCTCACCCCCGGCCGGGGATGGCAGAACTCCCAAAAAACAAGGCAAAACAAAAACAAAACTGAAGAGTACAAAGCAGAGCAGAAAAACAGCTTTGAGACGCAGGAATCAGACTGGTCTCCAAGAATCCAGCAGGAAAATCACCAGCCAGGAAGAAGGGCGTCGGCAGCCTTATATCCAGTCCTCAATTCCAGCCACCCAGTTATCATCTAGCTGCCCAGGTGTTTAGTAATCAGTCTCACTACCTTCCTTCACCAGAGGAGGGAGTTCATCAGACCTCAATGGTGAAGGGAAAAATGAACTCACAACACACCACCTTGTTTTACTGTTGGCACCATGCATTTTTCTAAATGCATGTTTAATTTGTTATGGGTAAAAAAATGTTCTATGAAACTCAGTCTTGTTAAAATTTTGGAAAATGTTCTTTTGTTCAATGAGATATTGATTGAAACTTTATTTTTCAAAGATGGTGTACTCATTTAAGTAGCGCACTTTAACAGTGGTGTAGAAAGTAAAGTTGTATCCACTTGTAATTCACTGCAGGAGAGATATGTAATGGAGAATCGAGGGCTTCTTTTGCAGTCCTCTGCATTCAAGTCTAGGATCTGCGTCCTACACTTCAGCTCTACAGTTGTACAGAAGCAATTTTTGCATTCAGTAGGTGAATGTGCAGATATATAGCCTTTAGGACCTTGAAAATTGAGTGCTCCATGAAACTGCATGTCTTGGGTAAAAGCGACTGCAAGAGCGAAAGAAGACAAGATCGAGAAGCTGAAAAAACAACTTGTGAAGGCTAATCTCCAACAGCAACAGATATGGCAACAGAGACAGCAGATGGAACTCCTACCCAAGGTGATCCATGGCAGGACAACCACCCCAACCCCAAGTCAAAGTGATGATTCACATGTGAGAAAGACAATAAGGAGAGCCTTGCAAAAGATGACCCCAGGTGATGACCTTGAGGAATTCATGACGGTCTTCAAAAGGCTAGCAGAACGGGAGAAATTGCCTCCGGAACAGTGGGCAGATGTCCTGGTGCCATATCTAACGGGGGAACAGCAGAAGGCGTATTATGACCTGGCCTTTCAGGATGCAAAAGTGTACACCAAGTTGAAAACGGAGATCGTGGCACGCGTAGGAGAGATTCTGATTGTCAGTCACCACTGACAGTAAAAAAAAAAAACTGCCCGGTCCCAAATGTTTGACCTCCTACACCTGGTTCAAAAGTGTTTGCAACCAGAATCTACTTCCCCACCACAGATGGTAGAGAGGATCATAAAGGACAGGTTCATACACTCCTTTCTGAGGATGGCGGTCATGTCCGCCATGTCTGTCATGTCCGCCATGTCTGTTTTGCCTCATGAACCCCTGGAGCGATGAGCATATCATGTCTGCTGTCCTGCATGTTCCATAGAGCAGTGTGCACACTCACCTCATGACTGTTGAGCTGCGGGATGCCTGCGTTTCTGCTCTGCCTTCTGTGATCGTCTCATCATGTCTAGAACCCCTGATCATGTGTCCTTCCTATGTTCCAGCAGAGGCTGGTTCTGCAATCATCTCTGCATGTCTGGAACTCTGATCATGTGACCTGCCTAGGTTTCAGCACTGGTTCTGCAATCATCCCTGCATGTCTGGAATCCTGATCATGTGACTGCTCCCTGTGATCCTGGAGGATCTGAACTGGAAGTTCTCCCCTGGTCCTGACCCAGAAGTGGAGGTGCTAATGCCCTATATCAGACCGCCCCTTCCTATGCTCAGGGCCTGAGTATTGTGTTGCTTCCCTGCATGGCTGCTTGGTCGCTCCCTCTATTCTGTGCCCTTGCACTTTGCTCTGTCGTGCGTCTCTGCACACGCTCCGTGCTCGTACTCCATCTTTTGTCCCGTGCCTTGTCTTGCGTTTGTCCGTTGTGCCATGTTCGTCCTTGTTCTGCTTGGACTTATAGTCCTTCTGTTTTTCTCTGCCTTGCCTGTTTCTGCTATGTCTTGTCTTCGCTATGCTCTGCCTTCTGCTTCCTCTCTGTTCTCTGTCTCTGCCTGTTATTCCTGCTCTCTGTGCTATGGTGCTCTGTAGTGCTCCCTGGCACATGTACCATTCCTCCTCTCTTACTTTTGGTGCTCTTTTCCATGTCTAGTCCCAAGGCTCTCCCTTGGCCCGGCTCTGGGCTTCGGCCTACGCTCCGCTGCTAGATTCTGTCCTATTGTGCTCTCTTGCACGTTTCCAGGCTAGTCCCAAGGCTCCGCCCTGGCCCGGCTCTGGGCTCAGGCCTACACTCCGCTACTAGCTCTGTTCTTGTTCCGTGTTTCTGCCTATGCTTCGTTCCCGGTTCCGTACTCTGCCTAAGCTCTGCCTGGTTTCTTGTCTTGTCTTCCCTTGCTGCTTCGTGTGCTCTTTGCATGCGCCTGGCCTTCCTAGCTTCCTGTTTGTGCCTCAGCCGTGCCCGCCCTAGCCGTGCCCGCCTGCTTGTGCCTCAGCCGTGCTCGTCGGTCAGTGACAGCTGTGTCGCCAGCCATGCCTCAGCCAGGTTCGCTGGAGTCTTGCCCGTCTGTCAGTGCCGCAGCCCGATCAGCTAGCCAGTGCCCCAGCCGTGCTCTTTGTGCTTCCTTGCACTTCACGCTGTTTCCGCACTGTGCTTTCCGTGCTCTCTAAAGCACGCGCAGGCCCTCGCCTGCCCATGGCATACCTCCCCGTGCTTCTATAAAAGTACGCGCAGGTTTTGCAATGTATCCTGTCGTGCCCTCTTGCACGCACAGGCCCTAACCATGTTCTCGTACTCTGTCCCTGACGTGTCCTTGCACGCGCAGGCCACCGTCCTTGTGCCTCTCCCTGGCGTGCCCTCTGCACACGCTGGCCTCTGTCCTTGTACCTGTCCCTGGCGTGCCCTCTGCACGCGCAGGCCTCCGTCCTTGTACCTGTCCCTGGCGTGCCTCTCTGCACGCGCAGGCCTCCGTCCTCGTACCTGTCCCTGGCATGCCCCTCGCCATGCGAAGGCCTCCGTCCTGTGAATCTGATCCTGGCGTGTCTCCAAGCACGCACCCTGCCTTGAACCAGGCGTGGCTCCAAGCACGCACCCTGCCTTGAACCATGGCGTGGCTCCAAGCACGCACCCTGCCTTGAGCCCTGGCTTGCCTGCCGGATTCCCGAAACCTGCCGACTGCTGCCAGAGGTCCGGAACCACATGACTGCGGCCTGATGTGTGGAGCTGATGTCTGCAGAATGATGCCTGGACCCTGTCTGTCGTTGACAGTAGTCCGATGCCATCGCACCCCGTCTTGGATCCTGGTGTGTCCTTGCACGCACCCTGCCTTGGACTCTGGCGTGTCTCTCGGTGCGCACCTTGTCTTGGACTCTGGCGTGTCCTAGCACGCATCCCTTCTAGGAACTGTTGTGTGATCCCTAACACTTACCCTGCCCTGGACCCTGGTATGTTTTCGTGCACGTGTTATGCCTGGAACATTTGGCGTGCCCTTGCACGCATCTTGCCGTGTTTCACTGTTTGTGCCCTGCACCTGATTCCCTGTTTATACCTTGCACCTGAATAAAGTGTGAAACCACGTTTGATGAAGAAACTCTGTGACTTCGCCTTATGTTTGGTATCCTGTCCGTCCTGTTGTCAGACACTCAATAGTGTCTCCTTGAGCCGGCCATCTGGTCCAGCTGCCATGGTGGCTCACCTGTTATGAATGAGTCACCTGTTGTGAGTTCATTTTCCCCTCCGTCACTGAGGCCTGGTGAACTCCCTATTCTAGTGAAGGAAGGTAGTGAGCCTGATTATCAGGCACCTGGGACTAATGAAGACGATTGGCTGAGTGGTGTCTCTGACTGGATTTAAGGCAGCCTACGCCCTTTCTGCCCTGCGGGTGATTTCTCTGTGGACTCTTGGACACCAGTCTGATTCCTGCTCTCCTGAAGCTAAGTTTTCTGTTTTGCCTTTTTGCATTTAAGATTTGTTTTTGTTTTTCTTGCTTTTTGGATTCTGCCACTCCCTGCTGGAGTGTGCAGTGTTCCGTGAGCTCTGTCTTCTGAAAGTACCTGAGTGCTGATTTAGTTTTTGAAGCTTAGTTGCTTCAGGGCCATTTTTATATCAGCTTGTTGGCTTTTGTCTCTGATAGGGTTTTGGCAGATTGCAGACCGCAGCCTTCCTATCCGTTCCTATCTAGGTAGTTTTTGGCCCCGTCTTTGCTCAGCCTGTCTTTCTGTCTGTGTAAGTGTTTTCATCTTGCTTCACCGTCATTATATGTGGGGGGCTGCCTATTGCTTTGGGGTCTGCTCTGGGGCAGTTAGATTTCCCCTTTCCTTCTTTAGGCCTATGTATCTCTCCGGCTGTCGAGGGGTCTAGGTCATCGTAGGAACCCCCCACGGCTACTGCTAGTTGTGTTGATAGGTTCAGGGGTCTGCAATCTGATAGTTGCCAACTTCTCTGGTTTTCAGGACTTAGCTAGCATTTCTGTTTTTGCCTCCTACGGTGACTCAATCATAACAGTCACCGTAGGAGGCAAAAGCAGAAATACAAGCTAAGTCCAGAAAACCAGAGAAGTTGGCAACTATCAGATTGCAGACCCCTGAACCTATCAACACAACTAGCAGTAGCCGTGGGGGGTTCCTACGATGCCCTAGACCCCTCGATCACAGCCGGAGAATTACACAGGCCTAAAGAAAGAAAGGGGAAATCTAAACTGTCCCAGAGCAGACCCCAAAGCAATAGGCAGCCCCCAACATATAATGACGGTGAAGCAAGATGAAAATACTAACACAGACAGAAAGATAGACTGAGCAAAGACGGGGCCCAAAACTACCTAGATAGGAAAGGACAGGAAGGCTGCTGTCTGCAATCTGCCAAAACCCTATCAAAGACATAAGCCAACAAGCTGATATGAAAATGGCCCTGAAGCAGCTAGGCTTCAAAAACTAAATCAGCACTCAGGTATTTTCAGAAGACAGAGCTAAATGAATTCAGCACACCCCAGCAGGAAATGGCAGAAATCCAGAAAAACAAAGCAAAACAAAGTCAAAGCACCAAAGCAAAAAAGCCGAACAGCAAACTTAGCTTTAGAGGAGCAGGAATTCAGACTGGTCTCCAAGGATCCCACAGAGAAATCACCCGCAGGGCAGAAGGGTGTCGGCAGCCTTATATCCAGTCAGTAACTCCACTCAGCCAGTCATCATCATCAGCCTCAGGTGTTTGATAATCAGGCTCACTACCTTTCTTTACCAGAAGAGGGAGTTCCTCGGGCCTCAGTAATGAAGGGGAAAATGAACTCACAACAGTACCTCCCCCTTGAGGAGGGGTCACCGAACCCACAACTACGCCACCAGGGCGATCAGGGTGAGCCCGATGAAAGGCACGCACCAATCTTTTGGCATGAATATCAGAGGCAGAGACCCAGGAATTATCCTCCTGACCATAACCCTTCCACTAAACCAAATACTGGAGTCTCCGTCTAGCCAGACGGGAATCCAGTACTTTCTCTACCTCATATTCCATGTTACCTTCGACCAATACAGGGTCTGGAGGTGCCACCCCCGGAACAACAGGTTCCACAAACCTCTTCATCAAAGATTTATGGAACACATTATGGATTTTAAATGTGACAGGAAGAGCCAAACGAAAAGAGACCGGATTAATAATCTCCACAATCTTGTAAGGTCCAATAAATCTAGGCTTAAACCTAGGAGAAGCCACCTTCATAGCAATATTTTTTGATGATAACCACACCATATCACCAACCTTAAACTGGGGACCAATGGTCCTATGTCGGTTGGAAAACCGCTGGGCATTTTCCTGGGAGAGAGATAACTTATCCACCACTTGGTCCCAGATCTGGTGCATTCTCTCCACCACAGTGTCAACACCTGGGCAGGCAGAGGGCTCCACCTGCCCTGAAGAAAATCGAGGATGAAACCCAAAGTTACAAAAAAAAGGTGACATCAAAGTGGCAGAACTAGCTCTATTATTTAAAGCAAATTCGGCCAAGGGCAAAAATGAAACCCAATCATCCTGATCAGCAGAAATAAAACATCTCAAATACGACTCCAAAGTCTGGTCCGTTCTCTCCGTCTGCCCATCGGTCTGAGGGTAAAACGCAGAGGAGAAGGACAACTGAATTCCCAGCTTGGTACAGAAAGTCCTCCAAAATCTAGACACAAACTGAACGCCTCTGTCAGATACAATGTTCTCAGGAATCCCGTGCAAGCGAACCACCTGTTGCAAAAACAAGGGCACCAACTCAGAGGAAGATGGCAACTTAGGGAGTGGTACAAGATGAACCATCTTAGAGAACCTATCACAAATCACCCAAATAACAGTCATCCTCTGAGAGACAGGCATATCAGAGATGAAATCCATTGAAATATGGGTCCATGGTCTCTTGGGGACAGGCAAAGGCATCAACAACCCACTAGAGCGAGAACACGAGTTAGACCGGGAGCACGTCCCACAGGACTGCACAAAATTCCTGACATCACGAGACAAGGAGGGCCACCAAAAAAAACGACTCACCAGATCTCTAGTACCAAAAATACCTGGATGACCAGCCAAAGCAGAGCAATGAACTTCAGACATCACTCTCTTCTTCCACTGGTCAGGAACATACAACTTTCCACTGGGACAACGCTCAGGTTTGTCCCCCTGGAACTCTTCCAGAGCACGTCTCAAATTGGGCGAGATGGCAGAAAGAACTACCCCTTCGCCTAAGATGGTAGCAGGCTTGGTCACCACAGGAGAATCAGCAAAGAAGCTCCTAGAGAGGGCATCTGCCTTGACATTCTTTGTTCCAGGAAGAAAAGAAACCACAAAATCAAAACGTGTAAAAAACAAGGCCCACCTAGCCTGTCTAGGGTTCAAGCGCTTAGCCGACTCTAGGTAAATCAAATTCTTGTGGTCAGTGAGGACCACGACTTGATGCTTAGCTCCCTCCAACCAATGTCTCCATTCCTCAAATGCCCATTTCATGGCCAACAGTTCCCTATTCCCCACATCATAGTTACGTTCAGATGGAGAGAACTTTCGGGAAAAGAAAGCACAGGGATTCATTTTAGATGTTACAGGATCCTTTTGGGACAAAATAGCTCCTGCACCAATCTCAGAAGCATCCACCTCTACCTGGAATGGAAGTGAGACTTCAGGTTGCCGCAAAACCGGGGCGGAGGTGAATCTTCGCTTCAGCTCCTGAACGGAAAAACAGCCTCCGGAGACCAATTTAACACATCAGCACCCTTTTTAGTCAAATCAGTCAATGGCTTGGCAATACTAGAAAATGTTGCTATAAATTTCCGATAAAAATTAGCAAAACCCAAAAACTTCTGGAGGGCCTTCAAAGAAGTGGGCTGAACCCAATCGTGAATGGCCTGTACCTTGGCCGGGTCCATTTCAATAGTTGACGGGGACAAAATAAATCCCAAAAAAGAAATCCTCTGTACTCCAAAAAGGCATTTAGATCCTTTGACATACAGGGAATTCTCCCTCAAGATCCGGAACACAGTCCGAATATGTTCCACATGAGAATCCCAATCCTTGGAGAAGATCAAAATATCATCCAGATAGATAATCAAAAATTTATCGACAAAATCTCGGAAAATATCGTTCATGAAGCACTGGAAGACAGAAGGGGCATTAGTGAGCCCAAAAGGCATCACCAGGTACTCAAAATGTCCCTCCTGAGTATTAAACGCCGTCTTCCATTCATCCCCATGCTTAATGCGAATAAGATTATACGCCCCCCTGAGGTCAAGCTTGGTAAACCAGCAAGCACCTTTAACTCTGGAGAATAGATCAGAAATCAGGGGTAACGGATACTGATATTTAACAGTAATTTTGTTGAGGGCACGATAATCAATACAAGGTCTTAATGATCCATCCTTTTTGGCTACAAAAAAAAACCGGCATCTAAGGGTGACGAGGATGGTCTAATATGACCCTTCTCCAACGCCTCCTTAATATAGGATCGCATAGCCTCGTGCTCGGGTACAGATAAATTGAAGAGCCGACCCTTGGGAAATTTACACCCCGGGCTCAGTTCAATTGCACAGTCATAACTCCTATGAGGAGGCAGAGACGCAGACTCATTTTCACTAAATACATCATAAAAGTCCGCCAAATAATCAGGAACATCATGCGACTGAGGAGAGGTGGAAAACACCGGAGCCTCACTAAAGGCACACCGACAACCCCAACTCACCACAGACACAGATTTCCAGTCCAAAACTGGATTATGAATCTGTAACCAGGGAAACCCCAGAACAATAGTATCATGCAGGTTATGCAACACCAAAAATCTGCAATTTTCTTGATGGTCTGGGGCGACCCGCATTACCACCTGGGTCCAAAACTGGGGTTTATTTTTAGCCAAAGGAGTAGCATCAATCCCCCTCAAAGGGATAGGCGTCTGCAGAGGTGTCATCGGAAATCCACAACGTTTAGCAAAATCCAAGTCCATTAGGTTTAGGGCTGCTCCCGAATCCACAAAAGCCTTGGCGGAAAATGTGGACAGGGAGCAGATCAGAGTAATAGCCAGAAGAAACTTAGGTTGAACACCCCCAACAGAAAACGTGTGTGCAAAGCGTTTCTCTTGTTTAGGACAGACAGAAATAATATGCGAGGCATCTCCACAGAAAAAACACAACTTATTACGCCTTTTGAACTCCTGACTCTGCTCTCTGGAAAAAACTCACATTGCATAGGTTCAGACATTTGTTCAACAGGTGGCAACATCTCTCGTGCAGCTTTGCGTTCGCGCAAACGCCGATCAACCTGAATGGCTAATGACATAGAATCGTCAAGACCAGAGGGAACAGGAAATCCCACCATAGTATCTTTTACGGCTTCTGACAACCCCTTCCGAAAGAGAGCAGCCAAGGCATTATCATTCCAGGTAGTAAGTACTGCCCACTTTCGGAATTTTTGACAGTACAATTCTGCAGAATCACGACCCTGGCTCAATGCCAGCAGGGTCTTTTCAGCCTGATCAATGGCATTAGGTTCGTCATACAACAACCCCAAAGCTTGAAAGAATGCGTTCACATTAGTCAGAATAGGATCATCTGGTTTCAAAGAAAACTCCCAATCCTGGGGATCGCCACGCAGCAAAGAGATGACAATTTTAACCTGCTGCGCGGAGCTCCCTGACGAGTTAGGCTTCAAGGCAAAAAATAATTTACAATTATTTTTGAAATTCAAAAATTTAGACCGATCCCCAAAAAATACATCAGGTGTAGGAATCTTTGGTTCAGCAGCATGTGAATGAGCAAGGTAGGCGGAAATTCCCCGCACTTCCGCAGCGAGCTGCTCCACACGATCAGACAATTGCTTTATCTCCATTGAGAGAAAAAAAAATTCCCCCTACGGCCTCAGAGATATAGAGGAAAAAATATACACACCTTTTTTTTTTTTTTTTTTTTTAACAATTCTTTCCTGCTATTGAGTACCCTAGGATCTGCGGTATGGCGGGTGATTCTGTTATGAATGAGTCACCGTAGGAGGCAAAAGCAGAAATACAAGCTAAGTCCAGAAAACCAGAGAAGTTGGCAACTATCAGATTGCAGACCCCTGAACCTAACAACACAACTAGCAGTAGCCGTGGGGGGTTCCTACGATGCCCTAGACCCCTCGATCACAGCCGGAGAATTACATAGGCCTAAAGAAAGAAAGGGGAAATCTAAACTGCCCCAGAGCAGACCCCAAAGCAATAGGCAGCCCCCAACATATAATGACGGTGAAGCAAGATGAAAATATTAACACAGACAGAAAGATAGACTGAGCATAGACGGGGCCCAAAACTACCTAGATAGGAAAGGACAGGAAGGCTGCTGTCTGCAATCTGCCAAAACCCTATCAAAGACATAAGCCAACAAGCTGATATGAAAAAGGCCCTGAAGCAGCTAGGCTTCAAAAACTAAATCAGCACTCAGGTATTTTCAGAAGACAGAGCTAAATGAATTCAGCACACCCCAGCAGCGAATGGCAGAAATCCAGAAAAACAAAGCAAAACAAAGTCAAAGCACCAAAGCAAAAAAGCCGAGCAGCAAACTTAGCTTTAGAGGAGCAGGAATTCAGACTGGTCTCCAAGGATCCCACAGAGAAATCACCCGCAGGGCAGAAGGGCGTCGGCAGCCTTATATCCAGTCAGTAACTCCACTCAGCCAGTCATCATCATCAGCCTCAGGTGTTTGATAATCAGGCTCACTACCTTTCTTTACCAGAAGAGGGAGTTCCTCGGGCCTCAGTAATGAAGGGGAAAATGAACTCACAACACTCACCCCCTTGATCTTGCCCCTGACACTCCCTGTACAGGGGGTGGGTTCTCACTAGGTCAGCTCGCCCTAGGTGGGTGGGTGCCACGGCCCAGAGGGTTCACTCTAAATAGGAAAACGACTCAGCGTAAGCTGACCCTCGTCACACTGGTTCAGTCTTGGGTTGCTCAAGGAGAGCATCAGAATGCCCATGACCTGAAAAGTACCAGACGGTCGAGAGTTCCTTGGGGAAGCTAGGGGTCTTAACATTTCCATACAGAGGCTTCCAAAACGGGACTGACACCCAAAATAATGGAACTAGAGCCACATCCGTGTGGTGTCAAAGAGCCCAGGGAGCATCTGCGTAGTTGCCAAAGACTCCATCAAATAACGTGATTTGTTAGAGGTGTCACGTCCTGGGTCACATAGCTACCCGTGTTCCCATGACCACCGAGCCAATAGACTTTAGCACTGGTCAGAGCTGCTCGTATTATGTATATCCTGCCTGCAGTGTTGATCTTCAACCCAGTGAGGGGCCGCTGGCATGTCACGTAATAGTGAACGGAGTCCTATTAACTGGTCTCTGCAGTTCCTCCCAAAAATTCTGTAACAAGTGATCAAAAAGTCACATGAATCCCAACATAGCACATAGCATTAATAAAAAATGCTGTCTCGCCCCGCAAAAAATAAGCTATCACACAGCTCCATCGGACAAAAAATAAACATGTTCCGGGTCTCGGAAAATGGCAACACAACTCCCAAAAATTTTTTTTGAAAACTTCTCATTTTTTTTCACCACTAAAATAATAAAATAACTGGACATGTTTGGTATCGCCGTAATCGTATTGATGAGGAGAATCATAATTCATAGTAATTTTTACTGCAAAATGTACACCATAAAAACAATTCCCCCCAAAAAAATGTCAGAATTATGTTTTTTTTTTCACAATTTAATCACACTTTAAATTCTTTTTCCCATTTTCAAGTACACTACGTGGTAAAATTAATGGTGTAATTCAAAAGTACAAGTCATCCCGCAAAACAATCAAGCCCTTATATGTCTATGTTAACATAAAAAAAAGAGTTATTGCTCTGGGAAGAATGGGAGGGAAAACGGAAACGCAAAAGAGAAATTAGCTGCGGGGTGAAGGGGTTAATCTTCTTTTCGGCATTTGACCTTCAGGATGTCAATCTTATACTAGAGGCCACATGATGACTACTCGATCTGGCAATAGAGGGAAATCCTGACAGTGTGCATAATGACAATCTGCAGCCACACAGAGTGAAACATGGAGTATTTCATGTGTCTTTTATGGACACAATAGGTGGAGTGTTATGTGTGTTAGTACACAGTGTTAGAAGCCCTCGGGATGGCGAATACTCGTTCTGTTGGTAACTTGTCTTGAGTTTACACAGCTGGAGTCTTGCAGAATTACTCACCCTTCAGCACGGACCTGCTAAGATGGTGGGAAGGCAACCAGAAAGAACAAGAAGGCTTTGTACCAAGATTAAAAAATTGTAACAATATAATAATATAATAAAACAATACCTCCAGATCCCATGCAACAGCAGCCTCAATGAAGAATTGCAAGGCTATGAATACAAGCACTGTGTATCCGGATGCAGATCTTCTTACAATGCTGCCAAAACTAGTAATGAAGGGTGTGAGATGGCCGCTGGAATCATTATTGATGGGAGAATATGTATCATGCAGGTGGTTGTCCTCAGTGATGTAAACCCGGGTCACATTGCCACCCGTGATCCCATGACTTCCGGGCCAATGCACTGCAGCATAGGACGGCGCTGCTTGTATTATGTATATCCTTCTTGCAGTGTTGACCCTCAACCGAGGGGCCACAAGAATGTCTCGCATCAGTGAACACAGTGTCATTAGCTGGTCTGCTGGACTTGGGACGTTTGGTAACTCTAGTGAGGGCCACACATCCTCATCCTTGCTTTATGGAGTCTTAATAAACTAGCCTAGACATTTTACTTAAACCGATTCCCGTGCCTACTTCAAACTCAACCGAGTGAATAGAAACTTTACAAGGGTTAAATGTATTGAAGAGAGAGTATACTCATTGCTCTGGTTTTCCCGAGCAGTTGCATGATTTGCAGCTGCTGGACAAGCTGAATACATGTGGACAGGCTTGGACTGGCCCACAGGAGGACAGGAGAATCCTCCGGTGGGCCACTGTATAGGATCAGCAGCACTTGGGACAAAATAGATGAATCACTAAGTACAGACAGAGGCAGCATCTTATTCATTTAACAGTCTACTCAGTTCATTGTTAGATAAATTTGAGATTGCGGATGTCACAATTTCATGTAGCTGAAAAGTGGGGCCCTGGAGTTGGTAACCAGTGGGCCCTTCACACCTCAGTCCGACACTGCATGTGGAGATTCCCTAACAAACAGGCATTCATCAAATGAATTCAGGCTGTCTAGCAGTCACAAATCATGCAACTGCGTGGACACAAACTAAATCTCTGAGCACGCCAAAATACTCGGAGGACACCCAAGCATGCTCGGGAAACCTGAGTAACGAGTATACTCGCTCATCACTAGTTACAGTAAATGGCATTCCGAAACAATGGACATTAAACTGTCTGGTCTCCTGACACTTTTTAACTGTCCCATGTAATTTTAGACCATTTAGGTTTTCCAGAACTGCACATACAGTCATGGCCGAAAGTGTTGACACCCTTGAAATTGTTCCAGAAAATGAAGTATTTCACCCAGAAAATTATTACAATTACACGTTTTGTTATAAGCATGTTTATTTCATTTATGTGTATTGGAACAACACAAAAAAATGAGAAAAAAAAAAGTAAATTGGACATAATTACACACAAAACCCTAAAAATAAGCCATAAAAAATTGTTGCCACCCTCAACTTAATATTTGGTTGCACACCCCTTGGAACAAATAAGTGCAACCATCAACAATCTTCACCCGCTGCTGACACAGAGTCATAGAAAAGCTAGGCTACAGATTATCAAAATGTAAGAAAAAAATCTGGAAAATCGTCTTGTGGACAGATGAGACAGATGAGTCTAATAGAGGTGTTTGTATTTGAGTAAAATGAACTACCGTTCAAAAGTTTAGGGTCACCCAGTCAATTTTGTGTTTTCCATGAAAACTTATACTTTTATTAAACAAATGAGATTCCAAATGAATTTAAAATCTAGTCCAGACATTGACAAGGTTTGAAAAAAAGATTTTTATTTGAAATAATAATTTTCTCCTTCAAACTTTGCTTTTGTCAAAGAATGCTCCCTTTGCAGCAATTCCAGCATTGCAGACCTTTGGCATTCTAGCAGTTAATTTGCTGAGGTAATCTGGAGAAATTTCACCCCATGCTTCCAGAAGCCCCTCCCACAAGTTGGTTTGGCTTGATGGGCACTTTTTGCGTACCATACGGTCAAGCTGCTCCCACAACAGCTCAATGGGGTTGAGATCTGGTGACAGCACTGGCCACTCCATTACAGATAGAATACCAGCTGCCTGCTTCTTCCCTAAATAGTTTTTGCATAATTTGGAGGTGTGCTTTGGGTCACTGTCCTGTTGTTGGGTGAAACTGGCTCCAATCAAGTGCTGTCCACAGGGCATGGTATGGCGTTGCAAAATGGAGTGATAGCCTTCCTTATTCAAAATCCCTTTTACCTTGTACAAATCTCCCACTTTACCAGCACCAAAGCAACCCCAGACCATCATATTACCTCCAACATGCTTGACAGATGGCGTCAGGCACTCTTCCAGCATCTTTTCAGTTGTTCTGCATCTCACAAATGTTCTTCTGTGTGATCCAAAGACCTCAAACTTGGATTTGTCTGTCCATAACACTTTTTCCAATCTCTGTTCTTTTGCCCATATTAATCTTTTCCTTTTATTAGCCAATCTCAGATATGGCTTTTTCTTTGTCACTCTGCCCTGAAGGCCAGCATCCCGGAGTCGCCTCTTCACTGTAGGCGTTGACAGTGGCGTTTTACATGTACTATTTAATTAAGCTGTCAGTTGAGGACCTGTGAGACGTCGATTTCTCAAACTAGACTCTAATGTCCCACCTCTCTTTCTACTCTGGTTAGAGCCTGTTTGTGCTCTCCTCTGAAGGGAGTAGTACACACTGTTGAAGGAAATCTTCAGTTTCTTGGCAATTTCTCGCATGGTATAGCCTTCATTTCTGTTTTCAAACCAATTTTATTGAGAGTTTTACAATAGTGAGGAAGGTCTCAAGGGGAGGGTGGGAGGAATGGGGAGGGAAGGGAAGAAAGGGGTGAAGGACCAGTTGGTCCGAACAGGTTTTTATTAATATAACAATATTTGTGAGATATAATTGACTAGGTTATTTTATAACCATAACCATGCTATAATAATATGTTTAATACAAGCCAGATTGTCTCTGGAGCAAAGAACAAACAACAAAATATCAGTGCAGCAATTGCTATAAAATTAGCTTGTAGGAAATAATGTAATCCATCTGTGCCATTTATGAGTGAAGAGGCTAATATTATCATTAATAGTGGCTAGTTTTAGTTCGAAAGATTTGTGTAAGGAGATTTTTTCCTTTATATCTTCAATTGTTGGAATATCCTGTCTTTTCCAATTAAAAGCTATGGAGCTTTTGGTAATAAGGAGGATGAGAATTATTAGAGGTGAAAGTGTTTGGAGTGATTCTTGTGAGGTAATAGAAAACAAGGCCAATTGGGGAGAGAGGGTGATGGGTTTTTGAAGAAGGGAGTTTATTAGGAGAGAAATATTTCTCCAGAGAGGTTTGATCACTGGGCAGTGCCAAAATATGTGAAAAAGATTCCCGTGATGTCCACATCCTCTCCAGCACAATGGGGAGATCTCAGGGTATATCTTGGCTAGTCTGGCTGGTGTGTAGTACCAACGTGAAATAATTTTCTGGTGGGTTTCCAAGAGAGACATGGATAACGTGGCGGACATGGAGGAGGAGCATGCCTGTTCCCAGTCCTCTATTCCTGGATTTATCCCAAGTTCCGTCTCCCACTTGATTATATTATTTGTTTTGGTAAATTCGTGGCACTTATTGAGCCACATATAAATATATGAAATCTTCCAGAAAAGGCAGTGGTTTATGTTATTAATGAGATTGGAGAAAGGCTCAGAGAGTTTTGCGTCTTTCTTTTTAAGTTTGGTTGCTATTTCTTTTAGTTGAATATAGTCAAGAAATGATGATGATGGGATATTGAACTTATTTTTCAAATCGCTAAAGGGATAGATGTGGTTGTGTCTGTAAATGTCTCTGAATTTTTTGATACCGTGGTCAGACCAGATTGAGGGTAGATCTGACTCAAAAAGAGACGCTATAACAACGAGAGATAGAGACCCTAATGGGGCAGTATTCTTGACGCTACTTTTTTGTTTAGCTAGGAGTCTCCAAGCTTCCAGGGTAGCTTGAAAGATTGGATGAGTAGTGGAGAGAACCTTTTTAAGAAGGATGGATTCCAGAACGAGAAAAGAAGGAGATCTGTTGTTGTTTAGAGCCTTTTCAATGTCGGCCCATGCCGGAGGATCCACGGTTGACCAACAGTGGAGACTGTTTTTGACAAGGAATGCGGAGTAGTAGGCCGAAATATTTGGAAGGCCAGCTCCTCCAAATCTCCTGTTGCCATATAAAACATTTTTCGCAATTCTGGCTTTTTTTCCGTTCCAAACGAAATTGTTGGTCATGAGTTGAAGATTGGTAAGGGCAGAGGTGGAAATGGGTAGAGGGAGAGATCTAAAGAAATAGATTATTTTGGGGAGGATATAGGCTTTAAAAATTATAATTTTACTCCACCAGGAAAGGTTTTTCTCCCCGTATGTGTTTAGGTCTTTAGAGATGGACTCTGTGAGGGATTTTAAATTTAGAGGTATGAGGGAAGGGACTTTATTTGTGAATTTGATTCCCAAATATGTGATGTAATCTGTAGTCCAGCTCCATGGGCAAGAGCAACTAATAGAGTTGGTTAGAGTGTTGTCCAGATTAAATGCTAGCATTTTGGATTTTGTTATGTTGATTTTGAAATGGGAGATGTCCGAAAACTTCTGCAGAAGTTCTTGGACTCTAACAATTGATTTAATTGGGTTTGATAAAGTGAGAATAATGTCGTCAGCGAAAAGGCAAATTTTATATTCTTTATCCCCTACTTTGATGCCTTGGATATCTGGGTTGTCTCTAATAGATTGAGCTAGGGGTTCAATTGCTAGGGCAAAGAGAAGAGGGGAAAGTGGGCATCCTTGTCTGGTGCCGTTGGATATTTGGAAAACTTTTGAAAGGTGGTTATTAACATATATTTTGGCCGTTGGGTCGGTGTATAATGCTCTAATGCTCGTAATTAGTTCATGGTGAAAGCCGAATTTATGTAGGGTGGCGAAGAGGTAATCCCAATTTAATCTGTCGAAAGCCTTTTCGGCGTCAAGAGAAGCTATGACGGATTTGGTTTTGTGTGTATTGATGAGTTTTATAAGATTGATCAATCTTCTGGTGCCGTCTGTAGATTGTCTATTGATTATGAACCCAATTTGATCTTTATTGATCAGTTTGGGGAGTATGGAATTCAGTCTGTTTGATAGTAGTTTTGCATAAAGTTTGATATCTGTGTTTATTAGCGAAATTGGCCTAAAATTTTTCATAAGAGTGGTATCTGAATTGGGTTTGGGAATAAGGATTAGGGTGGCCTCAAGCATTTCCTTAGGGAAGTAACCCACAGTAGAGGCTGTGTTAAAGATTTTCGTCAAGTGAGGAGTGAGGATTTCGGCAAAAGTTTTATAGTAATTATTCGTATATCCGTCGGGGCCAGGGGCCTTGAAGGATTTGAGGTGTTTTATGGCTTCTAGAGTTTCTTTTTCGGAAAAGGGGGATGACAGAAAAGATCTGTCATCATCTAGTTTCGGGAGGTTAATTTTGGCCAGAAAAGAAGTGATATCTAGAGGATTAGGATGGGGGAGGGGTGAGTTTTGATTGATATTGTAGAGATTTTCGTAAAATGTGGCAAAGGAGTTAGCAATATCTTGTGGGTAGGACAGAGGAATAGCTTTAGGGGAAAGAATGGTGTCGATTCTGTTTTTCCGTCTATGGTTTTTCAAGATGTTAGTCATGTAACGCGATGGACGATTTAGATTTTGATATAGTCTAAAGCGGTTGTTTTTAACTGCTGAGTCATGGAACGAGAATATCAGGGCTTTAAGCTCTTGTCGTAATTTGAGGAGTTCCGAACGTACAACTGAACCAGAATTTGTGTTGTCAGTTATCATTGATTCTTTAGTTTTGATTTGATTCTGGAGATCTGTTATTTTCTCTCTATTTGCCCTTTTGTGTCTCGAGGATATTCTAATTAGGATGCCTCTTAGAACAGCTTTGTGGGCATTCCACAGGGTAAAAGAGTTAGAGAGTTCAGTATTGTTCTCTTTGAAGTAATTTAGGAGGGCTGTAGTAATCTCTGCATTATAATGTGGGATATTAATTAAAGAAGAGTTACACTTCCATAAAAATTGTTGGTTGGTAGCAGGGCCGAGGGTGAATGTAGCTACTACTGGAGCGTGATCAGAGATCGTTTTAGGGCGGATAGAAATGGAAGTAAATTTGGGGAGTGAAAAGACATCGGTTAAAATTAGGTCAATACGAGAAGCAGTGTGATGGACATCTGAAAAGTGAGTGTACTCAATTGAAGTCGTGTTTATGGAACGAAATGTGTCGAAGAATTCATTGTGATATATCCAGTTGTTTAGTGTTTCTGCCTTGTGTCTATTGGGGGCTGAGGAATCCAGTTTTCCATTTGGGACCATGTTAAAATCTCCCGCGAATATTAAAGAACCCTTTTTTATTAGGTTGATTTTCTTTAGAAGTTTGTTTAAGAATCTGATTTGACCTGTGGTGGGGACATAGACGTTCACAATAGTGACAGTTGAGTTATTGATATTGCAAACTAGAATGTGGTAATGGCCTTTCTCATCTCTTAGTTCTTCTATGAATTTAAAGTTGATGGAATTTTTTATCATAGTAAGAACTCCTGCCTTTTTTTTAACTCCCGAAGATTCATATATGTGGGGAAAGTTTTTGTGGGAAAAGTTGGGGTGGGCCTCTCTTTTAAATTTCGTTTCCTGAAGACATACAACATCGGAGCCCAGCCTGTTGGCCTCGTAATGTATTACATGGCGCTTCCTAGGGCTGTTCAAACCCCTGACGTTGTACGTGGCCAGGTTTATTTTCATTGTCAGAGTGGTGTTTTGTGGTTGTGAAGGTACCTGTGATGCTGTTAAACTCGGTTGGGTTGTGGCTGACGAAGAAGTTTAGGCACGGATGGATAAAGTTGAGGTTGAATTGGCTGCAACTGAAACACAATATAATGGAAAAAACAAGACAAATTAGACAAGTTTGTAGCAAATTTGGTCAGAATTATCTTATATGGACCAACAGGAGCAGATTTCTGCGACGAACTCTGCTCAACTCAGGGGGGGACCACCAGGAGAAGGTTGCCTAGGCAAACTCTTCTCTAACTCGGTGGAAAGTCCGTGGGAGAAAATCCCGAAAACAACCTTTAAAAGGAATAAACCAACATCCCAGCCAAGTAGGGCACTTGACAGGAAAAAAGAATCTGCAGTCCATCTTTGCAATTTAAATGATGATGACAAAATTAGTGGCCCAAAAGGTAAATACTGTGTGGCCTACTAAATAAGAGGAAGAAAGAAAAAAGTCTTGTGGTGGTTAAGACCGCTCGGGTGATCAGGTCGGAGTCTTGAAGTCTTGGGATGAAGCTGGTCTGTTCCTGGGCTTGATGTTCATTGATTTCAAAAATCTGTGGCCTTCTTCTATGGAGGAAAGGACTGTGGTTTTGCCATTGTGGAGGACCAGGAGTTTAAGGGGGAAGCCCCATTTGTATTGAATATTATTGTCTCTCAAGGGAATGGTGTTATCTTGAAAAGCTTTTCTTCCTTCTATGGTGTGCTTTGAGAGGTCTGTGAAGATCTTGAGATGGGAATATGGGTCTGGGAAGCCTCCATTATCTCTGATGTTATTTTGGAATCATTCTTTGGTGTGGAAAAAATGGATTCGAAGGATTGTGTCTCTTGGGGTGTCTTTAGGTAGGTGAGCCGGTTTTGGTAGTCTGTGTATTCTGTCAATGATAGTATCATGGGTTGAGAGAGTCGGTTCGATTTTTTTGAAGACTTTTTGGACATAGTCTTCTAGTTTGGAAGAGGTAACGGATTCTGGAATCCCTCTTATTTTTATATTGTTTCTTCTGCTGCGATCTTCTAGGTCTGCCAGCTTGTGTTTCAATTGGGTGATCTCTGTTCTGATTTGGTGACTCTCGTTAGTTGACTCCTCGGATTTCTTTTCTACTGTGACAATCCTGGATTCGAGGGTTTCTAATTTTTTGTTAAAAGATTCAAATGTAGATTGGAAGATTTTCATTTGAGATTCGAGGGTGGCTTCCAGGGTAATTTTGAGATTATTATTTATTTTTTCAGCCAAGGAGGTCATATATAGCTCAACAGAGTCAAGGTTTGCTTTGTCAAGGGAGTCCAGTTTTGGTTTGGATTTTGCTGGGCTGGAATTCGGAGATGAGGCCCATGAATCATTATCGGAGTCTTCTTTATGGTCGATTAGAGGTGCGAATCTCTCGTTTCGGGCTCCTGGGTTCCTTCTTTTTGTGGAGACAGAAGTGTCCATATTGGGAGCGATTTTATGTGGGGTCCTGGATTTAGTGGGGCTGATCGTGTTGACTTTGTCCGAGGCTGGATGAGATTTGCCCCCCTTGTCTCCACCCCCTTTAGGGGATAAGGAGGCCGAGGGGGCCGGAATTTTGGTTTGTTTAACATTATTTGATTTATTCTGGCTCATTTTTTTTTTTTTTTTTCCTAAGCTACGTTTTTTGCGCAGCCGGGTAACGTAAGCTACGCAATTGGCGTAAGAAGTGTGCGCGCCTGCGCACTGAGGTATCTCTTAGTCAGCGGTGAACTCCGCTCTGATGTCGGGACACTGGAGGCTGCAGACAACCCGGGTGGCTCTCCACTGATGTCCAGCGAGGAGGGAAGGATCCCCCGGGATCTGAAGGAGTTGGGAGCGGTAATGTTTTAGCCTCCTTTTTATTACAATTACCCGAGGCAGACGGGGATGACAGGCGGGGTTGTGGCTAATGCGCCTGTGCGCCGGCTTGTATAATTAGCCTCCTAGCCGTGGCAGCAGATTCTCCTTATTTCCTCCTCACTCCCGATGGTCAGTGGGGGGTCCCGGTTAGTAGGAGGAAATGTTTTAAAGTGCGGGTAGGGGCCACGGGGTTTTTCGAAGTCAGCGGAGGTTGTGGAGGAATTAATAACAGTACTCCGGTTGCCGCTATTGTCCCTGTCGCCTCGGAGTTATCAGCCCGGGTGTGGGGCTGTTGCACATGCGCAGTAGGAAGGAAACTCGTTTGGCTGAGGCGGCAATGTAATAAAAGAAACGGCCGCGGCGGTTCTTACCGGGGATAGTAGTAGGAGTAAATTTGAGTACCGGCACCTTCTCGGGAAGCACCGGGGGCCCCTCTTTCTCTGTTCTTTGCTGCGATGTAACTTGAAGGAGCCGCGGTGCGGGCCGGAGAGGTGGGCCGACAGGAACAGGGAGACAGGGGCTATAATAGTTTTTCCTGGGCCAGATGAGCCCTTCTGTGAAAGGCACCCGTCAGGGAATTCTGTGGGGATAGATTAGTCCACGGATAATCTTGGAGGGGACAGTCTTGGTAGAGATAGGACCGGTAGGCCTAGTAGGCCTCAGTAGGCCTCAGAAATGAGGTCAGGCCTTGCAGTTCTAATTTCTCCTGAATTACAATCAATGGGGGTTTCAAAGTAGGTCTGTGATAGCCGTTGAGTATTCTTTCAATGTAGAATTGGTCAGGATGGGTCTTTCCTGGTTGATGGATGTTGATTTAGAAAGGCTGTATCAGGAGCTCTCGGGCTGCACCTCTTACTCCATTGCAGTCCAGGCCACGCCCTATAGCCTTCATTTCTAAGAACAAGAATAGACTGTCAAGTTTCACATGAAAGTTCTTTTTTTCTGGCCATTTTGAGAGTTTAATGGAACCAACAAATGTAATGCTCCAGATTCTCAGCTAGCTCAAAGTAAGGTCAGGTTTATAGCTTCTCTAATCAGCCAAACTGCTTTCAGCTGTGCTAACATACTTGCACAACGGTTTTCAAGGGTATTCTAACCATCCATTAGCCTTCTTACACAGTTAGCAAACACAAAGTACCATAAGAACACTAGAGTGATGGTTGTTGGAAATGGGCCTATATACACCTATGAAGATATTGCATTACAAATCAGACGCTTGTAGCTAGTATAGTCATTTACCACATTAACAATGTATAGAGTGTATTTCTGAATCATTTAATGTTAGCTTCATTGGAAAAAACTATGCTTTTCTTTCAAAAATAAGGAAATTTCTAAGTGACCCTAAACTTTTGAACGGTAGTGTACAGTCATATGTTAACGTTTGGGCACCCCTATTAATGTTAACCTTTTTTCTTTATAACAATTTTGGTTTTTGCAACAGCTATTTCAGTTTCATATATCTAATAACTGATGCACTCAGTTATATTTCTGGATTCAAATGAGGTTTATTGTACTAACAGAAAATGTGCAATCTGCATTTAAACAAAATTTGACCGGTGCAAAAGTATGGGCACCTCAACATAAAAGTGACATTAATATTTCGTAGCTCCTCCTTTTGCAAAAATAACAGCCTCTAATCGCTTCCTGTAGCTATTAATGAGTTCCTGGATCCTGGATGAAGGTATTCGTGACCTTTCCTGTTTACAAAACAATTCCAATTCAGTTAAGTTTGATGGTCGCCGAGCATGGACAGCCCGCTTCAAATCATCCCACAGATGTTCAATGATATTCAGGTCTGGGGACTGGGATGGCCATTCCAGAACATTGTAATTGTTCCTCTGCATGAATGCCTGAGTAGATTTGGAGCGGTGTTTTGGATCATTGTCTTGCTGAAATATCCATCCCCTGCGTAACTTCAACTTCGTCACTGATTCTTGCACATTATTGTCAAGAATCTGCTGATACTGTGCTGAATCCATGCGACCCTCAACTTTAACAAGATTCCCGGTGCCGGCATTGGCCACACAGCCCCAAAGCATGATGGAACCTCCACCAAATTTTACTGTGGGTAGCAAGTGTTTTTCTTGGAATGCTGTGTTTTTTAGCCTCCATGCATAACGCCTTTTTGTATGACCAAACAACTCAATCTTTGCTTCATCAGTCCACAGGACCTTCTTCCAAAATGTAACTGGCTTGTCCAAATGTGCTTTTGCATACCTCAGGCGACTCTGTTTGTGGCGTGCTTGCAGAAACGGCTTCTTTCGCATCACTCTCCCATACAGCTTCTCCTTGTGCAAAGTGCGCTGTATTGTTGACCGATGCACAGTGACACCATCTGCAGCAAGATGATGCTGCAGGTCTTTGGAGGTGGTCTGTGGATTGTCCTTGACTGTTCTCACAATTCTTCTTCTCTGCCTTTCTGATATTTTTCTTGGCCGGCCACTTCTGGGCTTAACAAGAACTGTACCTGTGTTCTTCCATTTTCTTACTATGTTCCTCACAGTGGAAACTGACAGGTTAAATCTCTGAGACAACTTTTTGTATCCTTCCCCTGAAAAGCTATCTATAATAATAAATGCCCTAAGCAGCTTCCGGTTGTAACAACTTCCGTCCAGTTGTAACCGGTGACGTCACCGCACACCTCTTTCCATGTTAACCCTCAACACACACACTCCTCTCACCTTTCACCACCTCCACTCACGTCCACTCTTTCACTCCACATACGACCCCTTCTCTCACTCCGTCTCTCATACTCACGCCGTCATCGCCGCTGCTCCACGATCCCCGACATCTTCTTCCGCCGGCGCCATCCTGGATCCAGACGTTGTCCACGCCGGCGACATGTTCTTGCGGCGACGCCATCTTGAGTATCGTGAAATCCCGCGATACTAAAGATGGCGTCGCCAGCAGAACATGTCGCCGGCGTGGAGGACGTCGGGATCCAAAATGGCGTCGGCGAAATCTCGCGAGATTTCGCCGACGCCATTTTGGATCCCGACGTCCTCCACGCCGGCGACATGTTCTGCTGGCGACGCCATCTTTAGTATCGCGGGATTTCACGATACTCAAGATGGCGTCGCCGCAAGAACATGTCGCCGGCGTGGACAACGTCTGGATCCAGGATGGCGCCGGCGGAAGAAGATGTCGGGGATCGTGGAGCAGCGGCGATGACGGCGTGAGTATGAGAGACGGAGTGAGAGAAGGGGTCGTATGTGGAGTGAAAGAGTGAGTGGAGATGGTGAAAGGTGAGTGGAGTGTGTGTGTTGAGGGTTAACATGGCAAGAGGTGTGATGCTATCGCATCCTCCCGATGCGATAGCATCGGGCCATAATCTAGTGTTGAATAATCTTTGTTTTCAGATCATTTGAGAGTTGCTTTGAGGAGCCCATGATGCCACTCTTCTTAGGAGAATCAAATAGGAGAACTACTTGCAAGTGGCCACTTTAAATACCTTTTCTCATGATTTGATACACCTGGCTATGAAGTTCAAAGCTCAATGAGGTTACAAAACCAATTTAGTGCTTCAGGAAGTCAGTAAAAAGTAGTTAGGCTGGAGTCACACTAACCTGCGCAAAATACGGTCCGTAGTTTACATGCGTAATACGGATGAATGACCCCTAAATAGTGCTCCGTAGGCCATCCGTAAGCAAGGTGAGGGCGCGTATTTTGCGCATGTCTGCATCCGTATGTAATCCGTGTGGCATCTGTATGCAATCCGTATGGCGAGATTTTCTCGCAGCCTTGCAAAATGGACATTTAACGGTTTTGAGGCCTGCAAACAATTTAAATCATTAGCCTGCACCCTATTTATACACTCAGAAACAGGTGGCTGCCTCTATTCTGTCCATTTGTCACCTTGCTTTCACGAGGAGTGTTGGTGTTCTTTGTGCAGCATGGCAGAGGGTCTGAGATTCAATACAACTGAGCAGGTTCTCTTTACCTGGCTTTTGTCACGGCGCTTTGGGCAACCATACCCAGTGATAGTGGATCCGCGGAGGAGGAGACGCATGTGGGTACATCCACTTTTGAGGCAACGACTCACAAGAGGTCATTTTCACCGCCTTTATTCTTCTCTGCGGGAGCATCCGGAGAAATTTTACCAGTACTGTCGCATGAGCATTTCCACATTTGATCGACTCTTGAAGACAGTGCGCCCTGGGATAACCTTTCAGGACACAAGGATGCGCAAAGCGATATCTGCAGAGGAGCGACTTCTACTCACAATACGGTATGTACTACACAACCACATTCTCTATGTTCATAATGTGTGTGCAAAATTATGTTTTTTGGCCTTCTTGGACAAAGTTTAATGCCCTCATCTTACTCCAAATATGTTTCAACTTACACACCAGAATGTTAGATCTAATATGTCCTGCATATCACTTAGTCATTGTGCCACCAAATATGTGTGTGTTATTCTCTCTCAATTCCTACCAAGTTTGGTCGGCATGTAACTGATTTTTTTTACTTTAGGCATTCTAAACTTAACAATTTCTGTTGTTCTACAGCTTCCTGTCCACTGGCCTGTCTTATGCCGCCCTCCACCATGAGTTTCTTATTGGAAAGTCAACCATTTTAGGCATTGTGAGGTCTACATGTACAGAAATCTGGACAAGACTCCATCAAGTGGTCATGCCCGAGCCCAGGATGGAAGACTGGTTAAGGATATCAAGGGACTTTGAGGAGGACTGCCAGTTTCCAAACTGTATTGGGGCCCTGGATGGCAAGCATATCAGGGTGCGTAAGCCGCCGAACTCTGGCTCCCAATTCTTCAATTATAAACAATACTTTTCTGTTGTATTGTTGGCTCTGGTAGACCCTCAATACAAGTTTATAATTGTTGACATTGGGGCCTATGGAAGGACGGAAGACTCTAGAGTCTTCAATACTTCCATAATGGCTCGGCGGCTACGCACCAACCAGTTGGATCTACCACCACCACGCCAGCTACCAGGCTCCCCCGAAGAATCTGTCCCTTATGTCCTTGTGGCAGATGAGGCCTTTCAGTTATCGCGCAATGTCATGAGGCCATATCCCCGGCGCAACCTTGACCACAGGCGCAGAATTTTTAACTTGCGCCTATCACGTGTTAGGCGACTGGTGGAGTGTTCCTTTGGGATTCTTTGTGCCAAATGGCGGGTACTCCAGTCTGCCATTCAGTTGAGTGAGCAAAATGTGAATGAAGTTGTGAAAGCCTGTGTTGTTCTACATAACTTCACCAGGATACATGATTGCTCCTCCTCTGATGGTGTTGTGCGTAGGCCGGACAATGTGCGCAGGGTGAGACCACCTATGAACCCTCAACGTAGACCGCTCTCTGGCCTAAAAGTGCGTGATATATTCACGAATTACTTTATCTCACCTGAGGGGGCAACTTCTTGGCAAGAGCATGCTGTGTCTATGTTATAATTTGTTTCTTTAATTGTGTCTAAATATATATTACTCAAGCCCTTATGATTCTATGAGTGTTTCATTGCATTGGTTTGTGTCTGTTAGTATGTTGTGAGGGATTGTGAAAAATCACACAGAGACGTTAACTAGAGTAGACAAATTTTTAGTTTGGCCTTTTTTTTTTTTTGGTTTGCTTAAAGGCAAACATAATATTGCCATAAGAACATTTTGGCAATGGGCAAAATGACCCTTTGTGCCTTCTTTAACTTTTTTTAAAATTAACATTACATAACAAAACACAAAAAAAGATTAGGCAATAACAACATTGCTGCATGACAAGATTAAACTAGATTTGCCAACAAAAGGTGAGCTCCATCACCAAAATAAAGGCTACAAGATAACACTCACATTTCCTCATAATGTTTTCCAATCATAGAAAGATTCCACCATGACAGGCAAGGCTACCTCACAGCTTTCACACAGATATTACCTGTCTGTAGAACAGAGAATATTTAACAATGCTATACTGGAAAGGATGAAAAAACAAAACCCACTTGTTAAGACATAGAGAGAGCGTGATATTCCGAATGCTGGTCGCCTTGAATTTTTTTTCTAGAGATTGCTTGCAAAAAAGGTGACTACTTCACTAAGGCCAGCACGCCTTTCCTAGGCATTAGCAAGTGAGTAGTGTATTTTCATCCTTTCATTTTACAGTATAGCGCGTTGAAATATTCTCTTTTGTACACACATGTAATATCTGTCTGAAAGGCGTGAGGTAGCGTTGCCTGTCATGATAGATTGTTTCATATGTTTGGAAAACATTGTTTAAAAATGTGAATGTTAAATTATGTTCAAAATGTTGGTGATGGAGAACACCTGTTTTTTCCTTTCTATTTGGAGCACCAGTTAAAACGCACTGGATATCTCCCGCCATCAGAATCATAAATCCTCATAGGTTGGGGAAGGGGAACGTGGAAGAACAGCCTGTTGGTGCTGCTGGACACTGTGGCCAACATCGCCCTGTGTGGGGCCATACTGTTGCCCATGATGCTGGAATTGTCCTGCCTCCTGGGACTGTTGGGGATACTGGCCAAAGTAATGATGATGGTGAGGGGCTTCTTGTTGGCTGTGGTAGGCACGTGGCTCATACCCACCAAGATAGCCAGATCGTCCCCAACCAGGTTGGGACCAGCCTCCAACACTGGGTGGGTACAAGTGACCATATTGGTGGGGTTGGCTTGAGGCTGACATTTGGGGCTGCAGAATAGAAGGTTGGGTAGGGGGAGGAAGGGGTTGAGGTGTTGGCCCACGTTTTAGGGGCTGTTCGGACCCTGCTTGAGCAAGCATCTGTGTGGATGGTCTCATGCGCATTAGATTTCGTGGTGAGAGCTGCCACCTGTCCAGAAATTCAAAAACCTCATATGGGGTATTAGGGGGGTGCTTGCATCAAGCAGGATCTGAATACATCCCCTAATACGGAGCCGGACCTCACGGGTAAGGGCACGGAGATAAAGGGTGAGGCTACGTGCATAGGCCTCCTCCCCATCATCTGTAGTTACTCTAGACAAATAATTGAGCACCCCTGTGTCCACATTGGTCCTGCTCTTTTGAATAGTGACCTGGCGCCTTCTTCTTGTTCGCCGTGATGTAAGAGCAGCCTGTGGGGAGGACCTGATCTGGGCAGTTGGGCTGCTGCTCAAGTTGTCCGGCTCTTCCAGGATGGGTGATGTGGCAGCAGCAGACCGTCCTGGTGTGTTGTGTGTAGGCCAGCCATTGTGTTGTCCTGTGATGCCTCATCTTCAGCCATCCTTCTTGTAGGGGGAGAAGATGGGCCAGCCACCTCATCCCCTACAGGATCTATAATGGGCTCTGCCTCTGAGGCCGTTCCTCGATCCGTAAGGTTGGATTGAGTTCTGTTATGAAATAGAACAGAGGCAAAAATACATCAATATTTTTGTCCCTTTAAAGTATTTGTGTAATGTGGTGTGAGGTATCTACTTACGGTCTCAGATCCAGAATTGGGGTGAGGAAGGACAGCCGGTCATAGTATATGTACTTCCTTTTTACATATCCAGCATCCCCACTCCTGGACCGCTGCTGGCGTTCCCGGCGGAACTGGTCCCGGATGCTTCGCCAGCGTTTCATCACATCTTCCACTGCAATGTGACAGGAAATATTGTCAAATTCACATATTTGAGAGGTCACATTTTCTAACAGTAGTCTAGGCATGGGGCCTTCTGGGGTGTGCGTTCTACCCATGGTGGCATATGTAATTGGGCAGATACACAGGGTCTCATTAGCTACACTTAAAATAATTTGTTTGGCTAGGAGGATGAGGAGCTTGTGGCCTAACCCCAAATTATGGTTGTGTGAAGCCACGTGTCACATCCAAATGTAACGGCCTCATGAGGCTAAAAGTACATGCACAGGAAGGGGGGTGCTGATTCTAGATTCCTTTTTTTTTGCGCGCTAAGGTTAATGATGTTTAGCGTTGCACTTACGAATTTTATGCTGCTCATCACGTGGTCGGTCACCAAAGTCATGGTACATCTGGCGACAGATGCGCCTCCATGACACCTCCTTTCTTGTCCGGTTAGCATAATTTGCATCGCGTGGGTCCCATATTTCGGGACGCTCCTGCACCAGGACAATAAGCATCTCCACATTTATGTACGTGGACGCCATGCTGCTGCTGTACTCCGTGGAGGCGTACTTCCTGGATGTCTGGAGCGCTTTTTGAGCTAATTTGCATGTCTAGGTTTCCTGATGATGGATTGGCCCATTTCCTGTCACCAGCCAAAAGACCTGCGTATTGCTCGCAGGTCACACGTGTGGTCCGTGTGTAATCCGTATTTTTTGCGCACCCATAGACTTGCATTGGCGTACTACGGGAGTAGTATGCTGACAATCGCAGCATGCTGCGATTGGCACGGAGCGTAGGATACGGATGAGAAATATACGCCTGGTGCGAGTGACCCCATAGAGAATCATTTGTCCGTGTCTAATGCGTGCTTTTAGTGCCTCTCACTCGCCCGTATTCCTCGCCAGTGTGACTCTGGCCTTAGGAGTGTTCAAATCAAGAAAATAAGGGTGCCCATACTTTTGCACAGGTCAAATTTTGTTTAAATGCAGATTGCACATTTTCTGTTAGTACAATAAACCTCATTTGAATCCAGAAATATAACTGAGTCCATCAGTTATTAGATATATGAAACTGAAATAGCTGTTGCAAAAACCAAAATTGTTATAAAGAAAAAAGGTTAACATTAATAGGGGTGCCCAAACTTTAACATATGACTGTATATTCAGCATCTCGCTGTGGGATAATGTATGGGGAGGCGTTTAGTCACTGAGGCTAATCCAGGCTCAGTAACTGGAGTAAAATCCCACGCTCCAGAGTCCAGGGCAGTTCAGGCTGTGAGGGACGTCACTGATAGTCGCTGAAGCTGCGCCGGCATCTCCTCATTCACCAGTGGTTTTCAGCTGGGGGGTCGCATCTTGGCACAGTCCGGGTTGAAAACTGTATATCCCCCAGATATGGATTACGGCGTGGGACACAACGATGCACAGGTATGGTATATTGTTGCTTTTTTATTTTATTTTTATTACAAGAGATTGAGGGCGTCGCAGGAATTAGGTGTATAATAAAAATGGAGAACTGTGTTTAGTGTTATTTAAAATAAAATACTTTTTTCTGGCTGTGTCTTTATTTAACATGTAACAACTATAGGATTAGTAATTGATAGGTGTCGTCTTATTATTATTATTATTTATTTATATAGCACCATTGATTCCATGGTGCTGTATATGAGAAGGGGTTACATACAAATTACAGATATCACTTACAGTAAACAAACTAACAATGACAGACTGATACAGAGGGGAGAGGACCCTGCCCTTTCAGGCCTATATGCTACAGGATGGTGGGGAAGGAGACAGTAGGTTGGTGGGTTGCAGCAGTTCCGGTGTTGGTTGAGGTGAGAGGAGGTAGCGGGGTTATTGCAGGCTGTAGGCTTTCTTGAAGAGGTGGGTTTTCAGGTTCCGTCTGAAGGATCCAAATGTGGTTGATAGTCGGACTTGTTGGGGCAAAGTATTCCAGAGGACAGGGGCAATTCGGGAGAAGTCTTGGAGGCGGTTGGATGAGGAGAGAATAAGTGTGGAGGAGAGAAGGAGGTCTTGGGAGATTACGTGAGGGAAGGTATCGGGAGATTAGTTCAGAGACATATGGGGGAGACAGGTTATAGATGGCCTTGTAGGTCAGTATTAGTAATATGAACTGGATACGCTGAGGGAATGGGAGCCAGTGAAGAGATTTACAGAGGGGAGAAGCGGAGGAGTAGCGAGGAGAGAGATGAATTAGTCGGGCAGCAGAGTTAAGGATGGACTGGAGAGGTGCAAGGGTGTTAGCAGGGAGACCACAGAAAAGGATGTTGCAGTAGTCGAGGCAGGAGATGATGAGGGCATGCACAAGCATTTTGTCATGATCCATGCTGGATTGTGACAGAGAAAAGCACTTGTAACCTTTTTTTTTCTTTAAGCTGGTTGCTTAAAGTGAGATTTGCCCCCGGTGGCCATTAGGGTCATTGCACTGTGGTGGTTTCAGTTCTAGTTTTGCCCCGGGTGGCCGTTAGGGTCATTGCACTCTGGTTACTTTAGTGCACGTGATTATGAATCAGGTGTGATTGCTGGCTTACCTATAAAAGAGTGTCAGGTGGTTGCAATCACGGTTGGTGATATTGGTCATTTCAACCATCCTTGGTGAAGGAGAGAGAGAGTTCCTGGCAGCTCAGTCAGAGTCCTGGTGTGGAAGGAGTCAGAGAGGAGTTCCTTGCAGCTCTGACAAAGCTTGGTGAAGGAGCAGCTATTCAAGAGGAAATCTGCATTCTGGCGGTGGACTCTGTTGCTAGGAGCAATAGCAACAGAGCAAAGCTAAGTGGTGTTACCCCTGTTTTGTAACTTTCCTTTTGTGTGTTTCAGTGTAGTGGTGGGATTAGTTTCTGCACCGTCCATTTCATTAGAAAGGGCTAGGTGCAGGGCGAGCTAGGGTTCTTAGGTTCCAGTTCGGCGACAGGTGCTGAGCCTGTATAGGGACTATTAGGAGTGTAGAGACTGGCTCAGGGGAGTGCAGGAGGTCTCCACATCCCCGTTCCTTATCGCAGGGCCCTCCATTGTATCAGTTTCCCTGGTGTTTCCCTTTATTTAAATTCGCCCTGCTGGAGGCGGTGTATCCAGTTATACGTGTAGTACTGAAATTCACCTGCTGGAGGCGGTGTATCCGGCTGAACGTTATATTATTTAAATTCACCCTACTGGAGGTGGTGTATCTAGGGTCACGTGTGCCATAGAAATTTGCCCTGCTGGAGGCGGTGTGTCCAGTCACACAGTGACCGTCACATTATCACCAACCCTGACATTTTTTTTTTTGCTGAGCCATGGACCCAATGCAGACCTTTGCCCAAATGCTGCAGATCTTTACTGATGAGATTAGGGGGCTGTGCGGTGAGTTCGGTTCAGGCACAGGCTCAGTGAGAACCAAAGATATCCCTCCCTGACAGGTTTTTTTCTGGAGGGAGAGATCAATTCATGGTATTTCAGCAAGCCTGTAAACTATACTTCAGGCTGCGCCCTTGTTCATCAGGGAGTGAAGAGTAACGGGTGGGAATCATTATGTCCCTTCTTAAGGGTGATCCCCAATCCTGGGCCTTCTCCCTACCGGACGATTCACCATCGTTAGAGTCTGTGAACGAGTTTTTTGCGGCTTTGGCTCTAGTGTATGGGGATCCTGATGGCGTCTCTCTGGCGGAATCCCGACTCCGTAGGTGTAAACAGGGAGCCCGGGTTGCTGAGGAGTACTGCTCAGAGTTTAGGAGGTGGGCCACTAACACTCAGTGGAATGACCCCGCACTTAAGAGTCAATTTGTGCAGGGTCTGTCTCCAAAGTTGCAGGATACTCTGGTGCAGTACGCCACCCCCAGGTCGCTGGAGGCCGCCATGTCCCTTGCCATCCGGGTGGATAGATGCTGTAGGGAGAGACATACACAAAATGTGCCCCCTGTAGTCCTCCCTAGGGAGGAGGACCCACCAGTGCGGATGGAGGAACCCAGGCAGCCCGGTGTTGTTGGTACAAAAAAGGGGTTGTCTGCGGTTCGCCGTGGTGGGGGGTATGCTTTGCCTGTGGGAAGCCGGGCCATTTCATGGGACCCTGCCCAGTGCGTGCCAAGTCTCCAGGCGAACCTATGCAAGTAGGTGGTGCTAGTGTGTGTTCAGGCCTGCCTACGGTTCAGGGAGTGGTGTCGACATGTTGTTACTGTGGGCAGACTGGTCATGTCCTTAAGGCTTGCCCAATGCGCGCCAAATTATCTGTGTCATCTCAGAAGCCGCCTTCCCTGGTCGTTTGGAGGGAGACGACCAGGGAGTGTATATTTCCTCCATTTTGCCCTCCCAAGGTACTATGTCAGCAGAGGTGTTGGCTGGCGGGGTACCGGAGGTGATACCGATGCTTGTGGACAGCGGAGCAGGAGTCAGTCTGGTGGATGCTCACTTTGTCCAGACTCATGGCCTGAGGTGTAGGACGCTGGCCCAACCTATAAGCATCCAGGCCATTAACTCTGTTCCACTGAGTCAGGGGAGCCTGACCCAAGTCGTAGAAAATATCTGTCATGGTTTGAACAGGGTTCTTGCCCTGCACTCACAGGGTTAAGTGTTTGTGGCCTCTTTCTGGATCTGGGAGGGGTGTTTATACTCACTCTTTACCAGGGTTCTCTGTCAGCTATACTGTTCTGGTGTGTCTGACCCCTGGTGTGCGTGTATTCTGCGTGGCTTGTTTGCTTCCCATGTATGACCCGGCCCTTTCCCTCACTCTGTACTCCGTCTCTCATTTTGGTACTATTGTCCTTTCCGGTTCTGACCTCCTGGCTTGGCTATCGTTACTCCGTTACAGTTTGTCCCTATTGTACCGTCTATTGCCCATTCTGGTTTTCTGATCTATTGCTACGTCCTGACTATCCATTCTGTCTAACCCTTTGGTACTGTATTGCTATCTCGTGCTTTGACCTGGCTTGATCTGGTTTCTGTCTCTGTCTATGCCCCTTGGTAACACTGTCCAGTAGTTACCTTTCTAGGAGTTTCCCTGCAGCTCCCGACTCTGTGGCGCTGAGGCCACGCCTCCAGCAGTCACGTGCTTCAGGTCCTGTGAGCTGGAGCATGCATCGTCACCACTGAGATCCCACTCCACAGGTATCTTTGTGCACAGTCTTTGTACTCAGGACACCGCACTGGCTCAGTGAGCAAGTGCAGTGCAGTGTTCCTGACAATATCCATCTGCATATAGGAGATCATGAGGAGTCCTTGTCATGCTACGTCTTGGAAGGAATGCCAGTTCCTATCGTTTTAGGCCTCCCTTGGCTGAAAAAACACAACCCGGTCGTAGATTGGCGGGCGAAGGAAGTAGTCAGCTGTGGGCAGTCGTGTGAGGGCTGCTGCCTAGGGACTACTATCTCTGCCTTCTCTCTTCAACTGACCCCTTCCTCTCCAGTGAGAGCAGCAGGTGTGCTGCAGGAGAATAGGGGCAAGTCTCAACCCTCACCATTAGCCAACCCAGGGAGGTGTAGAGACCTCGTGGCAGAAGGGGTTGGAGGGTGGTGTACCCCTTGGTGAACTGCAGGGGTGTGAGTGTGGTGACACAGGGGGACGCCTCTGTTGTCAATCCCAGAAAGAGTTCACCGAATTGTGACAAACGAATGTGTGGCAATAAATGTTCAGGTCCAGACCTGTGTGTGAACGAGCATGTATGGGTGGCCACCAAATAACATCCAGTGGAAGTGTGTTGCGGAGTCTTACCAACTCGAGTTAACCCCAAACATGCACATACTCAACTCGTTCCACAGGTCGGCGCTTCAGAGATGTGTGGTGCCTCCAAAACATACGTTGCCAATACCAGCGGTGCTCGTTTGTCATCAACCTGACGTGCAGGTAGTTGCAGGGGTGAACTCTGCATCTGGGCATCCCCTCTGTAGGTGGTTCCCTGATGAGGAGCGGTCTTGAGGGTCCAGAGGCCCCTCATTAAGGGAGGGTTCTGTCATGATCCATGCTGGATTGTGACAGAGAAAAGCACTTGCAACCTTTTTTTCTTTAAGCTGGTTGCTTAAAGTGAGTTTTGCCCCCAGTGGCCATTAGGGTCATTGCACTGTGGTGGTTTCAGTTCTAGTTTTGCCCCCGGTGGCCGTTAGGGTCATTGCACTCTGGTTACTTTAGTTTAGTGCACGTGATTATGAATCAGGTGTGATTGCTGGCTTACCTATAAAAGAGTGTCAGGTGGTTGCAATCACGGTTGGTGATATTGGTCATTTCAACCATCCTTGGTGAAGGAGAGAGAGAGTTCCTGGCAGCTCAGTCAGAGTCCTGGTGTGGAAGGAGTCAGAGAGGAGTTCCTTGCAGCTCTGACAAAGCTTGGTGAAGGAGCAGCTATTCAAGAGGAAAGCTGCATTCTGGTGGTGGACTCTGTTGCTGGGAGCAATAGCAACAGAGTAAAGCTAAGTGATGTTACCCCTGTTTTGTAACTTTCCTTTTGTGTGTTTCAGTGTAGTGGTGGGATTAGTTTCTGCACCGTCCATTTCATTAGAAAGGGCTAGGTGCAGGGCGAGCTAGGGTTCTTAGGTTCCAGTTCGGCGACAGGTGCGGAGCCTGTATAGGGACTGTTAGGAGTGTAGAGACTGGTTCAGGGGAGTGCAGGAGGTCTCCACGTCCCCGTTCCTTATCGCAGGGCCCTCCATTGTATCAGTTTCCCTGGTGTTTCCCTTTATTATTTAAATTCGCCCTGCTGGAAGTGGTGTATCCAGTTATACGTGTAATACTGAAATTTGCCTGCTGGAGGCGGTGTATCCGGCTGCACGTTATATTATTTAAATTCGCGGTGTATCCAGGGTCAAGTGTGCTATAGAAATTTGCCCTGCTGGAGGTTGTGTGTCCAGTCACACGGTGACCATCACACATTTTAGTAGATTGAGGGTTGAGGGAAGGACGGATGCTGGAAATATTTTTGAGCTGGAGGCGACAGGAGGTAGAAAGAGCTTGGATGTGCAGTTTAAAGGACAGGGCAAAGGTTACTCCGAGGCAGCGGACTTCCGGTACTGGAGAAAGCATGATGTCATTAATTGTTATAGCTAGGTCAGGTAAGGAAGATCTGTGAGATGGAGGAAAGTTGATGAGTTCAGATTTGTCCACATTGAGCTTGAGGAAGCAAGAGGAGAAGAAGGAGGATATGGCTGATAGACACTCTGGGATTCTGGACAGCAGAGAGGTGACGTCTGGGCAAGAGAGGTTGATCCGAGTGTCATCAGCATAAAGGTGGTACTGGAATCCGTGGGACTTTATGAGTTGTCCCAGACCAAGTGTATAGATTGAAAAGAGTAGGGGTCCTAAAACAGAGCCTTGGGGGACTCCAACAGAGAGAGGGACACATCTCCATTACTAAGCCATGTGCTTGATGTCACCAGACAATACAAAGGACATCAACCCCACAACTATTACCTCACTTGCCATCACTACAGGGCAAGTGGGATGAGCGAGGCTAAGTGCCAGAACTGGCGCATCTTAGAGATGAGCTTTTTCTTGGGCGGCTGTGAACTGATGTTTTTTAGACGAGGGGGGTTTGGGGCAAATATCCATGGCCCCTTCTTAGGCTATTAATATCAGCCCCCAGTCGTCGGCTTTCCCTCTGCTGGTTACGAAAAATGTGCGGGAGCCCAGGCCATTTTTTTTCCCAAAAATAATCTTTTATTAATTAAATACATGTCCAGTAATTTGCACACACTGTACTAATTGTATTTGTCACATCTATATGTCTACCTATTCTGTATGTATTTACTGTATGTAAACCATCTTTTCTATCCTGTTGGCCCCTGCTGTGATTTTACTCTACCGCGGCTGCTTTATTACCGGCTTTTCTTCTATCTATCTATGTAATATAAATATATACAGTGGGGAAAAAAAGTATTTAGTCAGTCAGCAATAGTGCAAGTTCCACCACATAAAAAGATGAGAGGCGTCTGTAATTTACATCATAGGTAGACCTCAACTATGGGAGACAAACTGAGAAAAAAAAATCCAGAAAATCACATTGTCTGTTTTTTTTTCATTTTATTTGCATATTATGGTGGAAAATAAGTATTTGGTCAGAAACAAGCAATCAAGATTTCTGGCTCTCACAGACCTGTAACTTCTTCTTTAAGAGTCTCCTCTTTCCTCCACTCATTACCTGTAGTAATGGCACCTGTTTAAACTTGTTATCAGTATAAAAAGACACCTGTGCACACCCTCAAACAGTCTGACTCCAAACTCCACTATGGTGAAGACCAAAGAGCTGTCAAAGGACACCAGAAACAAAATTGTAGCCCTGCACCAGGCTGGGAAGACTGAATCTGCAATAGCCAACCAGCTTGGAGTGAAGAAATCAACTGTGGGAGCAATAATTAGAAAATGGAAGACATACAAGACCACTGATAATCTCCCTCGATCTGGTGCTCCAAGCAAAATCCCACCCCGTGGGGTCAGAATGATCACAAGAACGGCGAGCAAAAATCCCAGAACCACGTGGGGGGACCTAGCGAATGAACTGCAGAGAGCTGGGACCAATGTAACAAGGCCTACCATAAGTAACACACTACGCCACCATGGACTCAGATCCTGCAGTGCCAGACGTGTCCCACTGCTTAAGCCTGTACATGTCCGGGCCCATCTGAAGTTTGCTAGAGAGCATTTGGATGATCCAGAGGAGTTTTGGGAGAATGTCCTATGGTCTGATGAAACCAAACTGGAACTGTTTGGTAGAAACACAACTTGTCGTGTTTGGAGGAAAAAGAATACTGAGTTGCATCCATCAAACACCATACCTACTGTAAAGCATGGTGGTGGAAACATCATGCTTTGGGGCTGTTTCTCTGCAAAGGGGCCAGGACGACTGATCCGGGTACATGAAAGAATGAATGGGGCCATGTATCGTGAGATTTTGAGTGCAAACCTCCTTCCATCAGCAAGGGCATTGAAGATGAAACGTGGCTGGGTCTTTCAACATGACAATGATCCAAAGCACACCGCCAGGGCAACGAAGGAGTGGCTTCGTAAGAAGCATTTCAAGGTCCTGGAGTGGCCTAGCCAGTCTCCAGATCTCAACCCTATAGAAAACCTTTGGAGGGAGTTGAAAGTCCGTGTTGCCAAGTGAAAAGCCAAAAACATCACTGCTCTAGAGGAGATCTGCATGGAGGAATGGGCCAACATACCAACAACAGTGTGTGGCAACCTTGTGAAGACTTACAGAAAACGTTTGACCTCTGTCATTGCCAACAAAGGATATATCACAAAGTATTGAGATGAAATTTTGTTTCTGACCAAATACTTATTTTCCACCATAATATGCAAATAAAATGAAAAAAAAACAGACAATGTGATTTTCTGGATTTTTTTTTCTCAGTTTGTCTCCCATAGTTGAGGTCTACCTATGATGTAAATTACAGATGCCTCTCATCTTTTTAAGTGGTGGAACTTGCACTATTGCTGACTGACTAAATACTTTTTTTCCCCACTGTATGTGTGTGTGTCAATGACATATATACACTCACTGGCCACTTTATTAGGTACACCATGCTAGTAACGGGTTGGACCCCCTTTTGCCTTCAGAACTGCCTCAATTCTTCGTGGCAGAGATTCAACAAGGTGCTGGAAGCATTCCTCAGAGATTTTGGACCATATTGACATGATGGCATCACACAGTTGGCGCAGATTTGTCGGCTGCACATCCCTGATGCGAATCTCCCGTTCCACCACATCCCAAAGATGCTCTATTGGATTGAGATCTGGTGACTGAGGAGGCCATTTGAGTACAGTGAACTCATTGTCATGTTCAAGAAACCAATCTGAGATGATTCGAGCTTTATGACATGGCGCATTATCCTGCTGAAAGTAGCCATCAGATGCCTGTTCTTAGCTGAGAGGAGTGGTACCCAGTGTGGTCTTCTGCTGCTGTAGCCCATCTGCCTCAAAGTTCGACGCACTGTGCGTTCAGAGATGCTCTTCTGCCTACCTTGGTTGTAACGGGTGGCAATTTGAGTCACTGTTGCCTTTCTATCAGCTCAAACCAGTATGCCCATTCTCCTCTGACCTCTGGCATCAACATGGCATTTCCGGCCACAGAACTGCCGCTCACTGGATTTTTTTTCTTTTTCGGACCATTCTCTGTAAACCCTAGAGATGGTTGTGCGTGAAAATCCCAGTAGATCAGCAGTTTCTGAAATACTCAGACCAGCCCTTCTGGCACCAACAATCTTGCCACGTTCAAAGGCACTCAAATCACCTTTCTTCCCCATACTGATGCTTGGTTTGAACTGCAGGAGATTGTCTTGACCATGTCTACATGCCTAAATGCACTGAGTTGCCGCCATGTGATTGGCTGATTAGAAATTAAGTCTTAACACACAGTTGGACAGGTGTACCTAATAAAGTGGCCAGTGAGTGTATATGTATTCTATGTGTATTTATCTATTCTATTATAACCTGTCAGTGTGATTTTGCTATAGCCGCATATGAATTGCCAGCTTTTCAAAGGACACCGGTGCGTAAAAATCAGACAGCACTCGCATGGTGCAAGTGCTGTGCGATTTTTTTCTCACATCCATTGGCGAGTCTCGTCTGAAATATGCAGCAAATTGCAGCATGCTGTGATTTTTTTTTCTCAGTCCGATTTCAGCTGGGAAAAAAAATTGCAGATGTGACGTAACTCATTGAATAACATCGATCAGAGTGCAATGTTCTTCTCCGATTGCACTCGTCCATTTTTCTCGCAAATGAGTATGAACCCTAAGGGTGCACAGGTGGAACACAGAATTGTATTCCATTGGGTAGTAAAGAAAAAATAATTACATTTTTACATAAAAAATTAACTTTTAGAACCAGATTTTACATTCTCACAAGGGGAAATGGGTAAAAGTAGCACGATATATGGCTGTACAGTTCTGTTTAGCAACATGGCAAGACTCGGAATGAATGGAGCACTATTTGCCTCCTGGAGGGCAGATTTTCCTAGAATAGTTTTTAGACTCCATATACACATCCCCAAATTGCTAGAACAGCAGAAAACTCCCTTTGAGGTGACCCCATTTTGGAAATTATACCCCTTTGGGAATTTACCTACAGGTGTAGTGATTATTTGATTCCATGGGCATTTTCCAGAAACAAGCAGCAGTGGAAAAAAAAAGAAAAAAGATGGAGCTAGGAAATTACAGGCCAGTGAGTCATACTTCTATACCAGGACAGATCTTTGAACAAATTATTAAACAACATGTAAATAAGTAGTTGGATAAGAGTACAGTAATTAAGCAGAGCCAGCAAGGGTTTGTTGCAAACAAGTCATATCAGACTAATCTAATTTCTTTCTATGATTGAATCACTGACTGGGTGGATAAGGGAAATGCGGTAGACATATCTCGTCTTCATCAAAGCATTTGAGAAAGTATCTCATGCTTTTCTTATTGAAAAAATAGCCAAGCATGGGATTGACAAGGTTGCAGTTAGGTGGATTCATAACTATATATCCAAAACGAAAAAAGAAGTAATGCCATAAAATCAATAGCCTTTATTATAACACAATCATATAAATATAAAAACACTAAAAAGGAGATACATGTCCAATACCACCCAATAAGGAGAATGCATGTGTTGCCTCATGGCAAGCAAACACCACAGCAGAGCATACAGTATATAAATATAAACATAGTATAATAGTACAATAGCTGCAAAAATGTATAGATGCTCCACTAAGTGTTTGTCTGAAAAACACTCTATGCAGGGGCGTACATAGAAATCATGGGGCCCCATAGCAAAAGTCTGAATGGACCCCCCCAAAAAAAAAAAATCAACAGGTGCTCTTAACTCCAGGCATGCATGTTATAGGTCAAACAATTAATTTTATAGCTAGTCTTTGATTTTTTTCTCATTTGAGTAAAAGAAAAATAAAAACACTTACATCCAATTTGATATATTCCTTGTAAAAGTCAAAATGGAAGATTAAGCAAGACAACCTTATTAAGCGGTCTACAATAAGACCAGCGATTATGGAATCTGTCGGCACAAATTGACTGCTCGTACCAAATATGTCCTCAGTACACCCTTGGCAGAGCTAGATAGAAAGCAGACAGGTGCCCTAGACTGGCTAGACTGGCCTCACCAAGGGTGCACTGAGCACCTGTACTTTCAGTCATTTTGTGTTCAGACTCCCTTTAAGTTTTTTTCCCCCCCAGAATCAGAGTGATTGACAATAGGTCACTATGATGAGTGATACATAAAGGAATTTTAAATGGCAAGAACTACACATTGTGTCTTCCCATCACCTCCCAGGGGTGTTCTAAACAGACAAAAGGCATGATCATCATATCTAGGATGCAAGTATACGTTTTGTCAGCGAGAAGGGGTTAAAGCATTCTTGCCCACACATTAATCTTCTATATGCCTTAGTTTCTTGCAAACATCTGTAATCCTGCCCCAGAGTCGTAGCGCAGCACAGTGCTATCTCCTCTCCGGCAGCATCGCTCGTCCTCCATGCAATTAGTGTTTAATCGCCGTTGCGTTCTGCTGATTACAGCTCTTCGCTCATTACTCAGGAAAATCAGCTCATTTTCACTTTTTTTTTTCCCTTCCTGATGTTTATTTTTTCACATTTGGTCCCATTTCTTGTACAGCTGGACGTACTGTAGCATTTAATGCTTAATTGCCTTCTTTATCTATGTTAGCATGTAATCTGGATCAGGATGCATCAGGATTGCTACGCATCACAACGCACCGTATCAAAACACTAGTGTGAACGCAGCCCCACTCGTGCAGCCCTAACCAGGTGCCCCCATGTTATATACATGCTCCCAATTCATTTTATTATCATTACCACACTGTAACATAGGGCACAAGCTCTTCTAGTGAGGCGGGAAAGATCACTGTATGACAGAGCAGCATACAGACATAGTCTACATTATGTCAGCCTACTGGACCCATACAGTTTCATCACTTTCCCATACAGCACATCCCTTGCTTCCGAGCATGCTCAGTGCCGCAACACGGATCCCTGCACACGGAAGCACATGGATCCGTGTTCTCCTGGATCCGTGCTCCATAGAGCTCCATGTTAATTCCAGACGTGTAGCCGCGGATCCGTGCGTCTCCCTGTGCCTGCGTGTTTTTCAGATGACACAAAACTGCAACAAGTTGCGTTTTTGTGCATCTGAAAAAATGTGCAGACACATGGATCTGTGGGAAAATGGTGACAACTGGATGCACACACAAGTCCCATCCGTCACCACTGAAAGTCAGTGGTGACGAAAACGGATCCGTGTGCAGCCAAAATATGCAAGTGTGACACCAGCTGAACTCTATATAATGATTGGGGCTGGACTTGATCTCTCCACAGGTTTTACCTAATATCACTTTATATTACTTCCCCTACCCTTAGGGATCTTACTCACTTGCGAGAGAGTCGCGTGATTCTCGTGAGAGTCTCTCACATGGAAACCTGGCACTGCCGCCGGCACTCGGAACGGAGGGGGCGACTGCATAGAAATACATGTAGCCGCATGCTTCAGTCCCAGTGCTGGCGGCAGTGCCAGGTTTCCATGCGAGAGACTCTCACGAGAATCACGCGACTCTCTCGCTAGTATGAGCCCTTAGCAGCAACAACTGCCGTCGTCTATCCTCCTCCCTGTAGTGTTGTCCTGAATCCTCCTAGCCCTGCGTTCAACGGGATTCGTTACATAGCGGCACTAACGCACCCTTTGGCTGCAATGATACTAACGCATCCAAAATCGGCATGATGCGCTACTTCATGACGCACCCTGGAACACGGTCTGCAGCATTTGGGGGTGCACCATGAAGTAACGCATCATGCGTTTGGATGCGTTAGTATCATTGCGGCCAATGGGTGCGTTAGTGCCGCTATGTAATGATCCCGTTGAACGCAGGGCACTAACGCAATTTGAACCTGGCCTAATACTATGAGAAGATGATATAAACAATGTGCGGAGTCTCTCCTCCTACAGATACCATATACTGTATGTATATGCCAGGGATGAGGGGACAGTGAAGTGTATCTTTATTTGGGACTAAAGGTAATGCACAGGTCATTGCAGATGATGATGATGACAAACAATGTGCTGAGTCCCTCCTCCTACTACACATAATCACATACCATACAGTGGGGAAGAAAAGTATTTAGTCAGTCAGCAATAGTGCAAGTTCCACCACTTAAAAAGATGAGAGGCGTCTGTAATTTACATCATAGGTAGACCTCAACTATGGGAGACAAACTGAGAAAAAAAAATCCAGAAAATCACATTGTCTGTTTTTTTTTCATTTTATTTGCATATTATGGTGGAAAATTAGTATTTGGTCAGAAACGAAATTTCATCTCAATACTTTGTGATATATCCTTTGTTGGCAATGACAGAGGTCAAACGTTTTCTGTAAGTCTTCACAAGGTTGCCACACACTGTTGTTGGTATGTTGGCCCATTCCTCCATGCAGATCTCCTCTAGAGCAGTGATGTTTTTGGCTTTTCGCTTGGCAACACGGACTTTCAACTCCCTCCAAAGGTTTTCTATAGGGTTGAGATCTGGAGACTGGCTAGGCCACTCCAGGACCTTGAAATGCTTCTTACGAAGCCACTCCTTCGTTGCCCTGGCGGTGTGCTTTGGATCATTGTCATGTTGAAAGACCCAGCCACGTTTCATCTTCAATGCCCTTGCTGATGGAAGGAGGTTTGCACTCAAAATCTCACGATACATGGCCCCATTCATTCTTTCATGTACCCGGATCAGTCGTCCTGGCCCCTTTGCAGAGAAACAGCCCCAAAGCATGATGTTTCCACCACCATGCTTTACAGTAGGTATGGTGTTTGATGGATGCAACTCAGTATTCTTTTTCCTCCAAACACGACAAGTTGTGTTTCTACCAAACAGTTCCAGTTTGGTTTCATCAGACCATAGGACATTCTCCCAAAACTCCTCTGGATCATCCAAATGCTCTCTAGCAAACTTCAGACGGTCCCGGACATGTACAGGCTTAAGCAATGGGACACGTCTGGCACTGCAGGATCTGCGTCCATGGTGGCGTAGTGTGTTACTTATGGTAGGCCTTGCTACATTGGTCCCAGCTCTCTGCAGTTCATTCACTAGGTCCCCCCGCGTGGTTCTGGGATTTTTGCTCACCGTTCTTGTGATCATTCTGACCCCACGGGGTGGGATTTTGCGTGGAGCACCAGATCGAGGGAGATTATCAGTGGTCTTGTATGTCTTCCATTTTCTAATTATTGCTCCCACAGTTGATTTCTTCACTCCAAGCTGGTTGGCTATTGCAGATTCAGTTTTCCCAGCCTGGTGCAGGGCTACAATTTTGTTTCTGGTGTCCTTTGACAGCTCTTTGGTCTTCACCATAGTGGAGTTTGGAGTCAGACTGTTTGAGGGTGTGCACAGGTGTCTTTTTATACTGATAACAAGTTTAAACAGGTGCCATTACTACAGGTAATGAGTGGAGGAAAGAGGAGACTCTTAAAGAAGAAGTTACAGGTCTGTGAGAGCCAGAAATCTTGATTGCTTGTTTCTGACCAAATACTTATTTTCCACCATAATATGCAAATAAAATGAAAAAAAAGCAGACAATGTGATTTTCTGGATTTTTTTTTCTCAGTTTGTCTCCCATAGTTGAGGTCTACCTATGATGTAAATTACAGACGCCTCTCATCTTTTTAAGTGGTGGAACTTGCACTATTGCTGACTGACTAAATACTTTTTTTCCCCACTGTATATGCCATGGAGGAACTGGCAGTGTATATTTGGGACTGAAGGGTTAACTCACATGCATTTATTTACAGCCCACAACTCCACATCTCCTCCTCTCCTGACCGCTCCTTCCCCCAGATGAGTCACAGTCAGGCTTCACTAAGGGTACGTGCACACGCTGCGGATTGTGGTGCGGATTTGGCCGCGCGGATTTTGTAAAATCCGCAGGTAAATCTGCAGGTCAAAAGACCTGCGGTTTTACCAGCGGATTAGCCTGCGGTTTTGCCCTGCGGTTTTTCATCTCCACAATGGAGGAGATGGGAAACCGCAGCGGAATCTTCAGAAAGAATTGACATGTCAATTCTTTCTGCGGTTTAGAAACCGCACGGAATAATCTGCACCGTCTGCACTGCGGTTTTTAATATCCATAGGATATTATGGTACTGTACACCGCAGCAAAAACTGCTGTGGATCCGCAGCGGCCAAATCCGCTGCGGAACCGCAGCAGAATCCGCAGCGTGTGCACACACCCTAAGCTGAAGCTGCCAGGCGCCAGAAAAAAAAACAACAACAAAAAAAACTCGGCTGTTCTCCCTGCAGAGCCGGCTCATTTCGTTCACAGCAGGCAGCCGGCTCTTTGAATAGGATCGTTCAGGAATGACACATCACTACTGAAGAAGCAATGTTATGTCACAATTCACAGGGAGGAAGCCAAAGTCCTTCACACACCTCATCCACCTCCTGACAGACGGCTGGGTCTCCTCCCTCCTCACAAGGAGAAACATCTTAACTCCTTCTTGTGAGCTCATGTTCTGCAGGGGGAACACACAGCGCTCTGCTACATCCTGACCAAGCACAGCCCACCACTGACAGACAGCCTACAGTGCAGACAGGACCCTTCATTATAACACATCACCTTGTACATGTAGCCCATCAGCACCAGAGACCCTTCTGCTTCCTGCAATGCATGTGTGCTGCTACCTCTCTGGCTGCTAGGAGGCGTGGCGTTCTTATGCAAATCCAGCCAGAGACTTCAGCCAACTGCTGACCAGGAAACAAGGAAAGCTTCAAGGTGCCCGGCCAGGGGGTATACAGCCGCCGGCGCTTACATTTAATTAAAGGAGATGTGTCAGCACAGCATAGCTGCCAAATCGCAGCGGCCGTTGTGGGCCCCCTCACCCATCCAGGCACCCTCACCTCTCCGGGCCCCATAGCAGCTGCGTGGTCTGCTACTATTGACGGTACGCCCCTGACTCTATGTATGACAAAATATCCACACCAATGTGCACTAATATAGTCCCAGTGAGAAAATATCTCACAAATAGGTAGACCCACAACAATGGTCAAGGTAAAAGTCTTAGTTACTCACCGGTTAACGGTGTTTTTCGGAGTCCATGACAGCACCACCTGAGAGAGGGGATCCGCCCTTCAGGAACAGGAAACCTACAGATACAAAAGGGCGGCACCTCTCCCACGCATCAGTTGGATTACAGAGCACAAGAGGACCACAATGGTTAATAGCAAAATTTATATACAGTACTTTTACACAACTATTCCTTACCAGTGTACATACAAGAGGAAGAAGTGCACACCCAAATTTAAACTAAAGGGAGGGAATATACGGGTGCTGTCATGGACTCCGAAAAACACCGTTAACCGGTGAGTAAGTAAGACTTTATCGGTCGACCATGACAGCACCACCTGAGAGAATTACAGAGAGTAAAACTATTTAGGGAGGGACCACAGCCTGCAGTACCCTTATACCAAAAGAGAGGTCTGTGGAAGCACCCAAGTCTAGCCTATAATGACTATAAAAGGTGCTCGGAGAGGACCAAGTAGCCGCCTTACATATCTGGTCAATGGACACTTCTGATCTTTCGGCCCACGAGGTCGCCATGGCTCTGGTGGAATGCGCCCTCAGCTTCCGGGGTGGTGACCTGCCTTTTGAGGTGTATGCTATTGAGATCACTTCTCTAACCCACCTGGCTAGTGTACTTTTTGACGCTCTACAACCTTTCCTAGGGCCTTGATGGGAGACAAACAGGGCATTATCTTTTTTCCAGGGATCAGTAACTGCCAGATATTCTATGAGGCATTTCCTAACATCCAAGGTGTGAAGTTTCTCTTCCTTCTCATTAGCTGGATTAGGGAGGAAAGATGGAAGGACTATCTCCTGTGTCCTATGAAAGCTAGAAACTACCTTAGGTAAATACGCTGGATCAGGTCTGAGTATTACCCTATCGTCCTTGAACTGTATATAAGGAGGACGTCTAGATAATGCCTGGATGTCGCTTACCCTACGAGCTGAGGTTAGAGCTACCAGGAAGGCTACTTTGAGGGACAGGTTCTTTATGGAAGCTGATGAGATAGGTTCGAATGGGGCTTCTGTCATAGCCGTGAGGACTAGGTTCAAGTCCCACGGCATGAATCTATCTTTCGCTATTGGCCTGGATCTACCTGCTGCCTTAATGAATCTACTGATCCAGTAATTACCCGCGATGTTGCAGCTAAAGAGGGCCCCCAAGGCTGATACTTGTACTTTAAGGGTGCTAGTGGAAAGCCCCATATCCAGACCTTTCTGAAGAAACTCTAAGATTTGGTTTACAGGTGCTGAAGCGCCAGCGACCACTCCAGAGTTCTGCAGGATTTTTTTCCAAATTCTGACATAGATTTTGGTAGTGACGACTTTTCTACTTTTAAGTAGGGTGTTAATCAGGTCTGGGGAGAAGCCTTTTTCTCTCAGCAGTGTCCGTTCAAACTCCACGCCGTCAGATGTAGGCCAGCCACCTGAGGATGGAACACTGGGCCCTGGGATAGGAGATCCGGGATGTCCGGAAGGACCCAAGGGTCGGACACCGACATGGTCCTGAGGCAAGAAAACCAAGCCCTCCTGGGCCAAAATGGAGCGATAACTATCACCCTTGCTCTGTCTCTCCTGATTTTCTTCATCACCAGGGGTAGTAATGATAGGGGAGGGAAGGCGTATGCTAGCCCGAAGTCCCACTTTATCAGAAAAGCATCTACCGCCAGGGGGTTCGCTCTGGGATTTAGGGAGCAAAATTGTTTTAATTTTCTGTTTTCTCTGGTAGCGAAGAGGTCTACCTCTGGTTGTCCCCATTTTTGTATAATCAGGTCGAAGATGGAGGTGCTTAGGGACCATTCTCCTTGTTTTAGTGGATTGCGGCTTAGGAAATCTGCAGTGATATTTTCCTTCCCTTTTATATGTAGAGCTGTTAAAGATTGAAAATGCTGCTCTGCTAGCCGGAACAGCCGTTCCGCCACATTCATCAGGGGTTTGGAACGAGTCCCGCCTTGGTGGTTGATATAAGCCACGGTGACCTGATTGTCGGAGAACACTCGCACATGATGGCCCTGTAGATACACAAGTAGCTCCTTAGCTGCCTGCTCTACCGCTGTCAACTCTTTCAGATTAGATGACATTTCTATCTGATGATGCTCCCATAGGCCTTGAACCAGAATCTCACCCATATGGGCCCCCCAACCGGAAGGGCTAGCATCCGTGGTGATTATGCGGGATATGTCATACTCCCAGGGGACCCCTTTGGATAAATTATCCTTGACTAGCCACCACTCTAGGGACTCCCTTGTGTTTCGGGACAAGGTTAGCTGGCCCTCTAAGTAACCCTCAAGGATTCTCTGATGCCTTAAGACCTCGCCCTGCAGTTTTCTTGTATGAAACTGTGCCCACTGGACTGCCGGGATACAGGACGAGAGGGAACCCAGAAGGGACATGGCTTTCCTGAGGGACATGGTAGGGTTATTGGAAGCATTCAGGACCTGATAGTGTAGGTGAACAAGCTTCTCCGGGGGCAGACGGCATTCCTATTTCTCAGAGTCTAGGATCAGGCCCAAGAATTGTTGGACTCTCACCGGCTGTAACCGAGACTTTTTAATGTTAAGCAGCCATCCTAACCCCTCTAGGGCAGACATTGCCCTTTGTAGCTGTTCCAGACAATGTTTTGCTGTTTTCCCTACGATCAGGAAGTCATCTAAGTAGGGGATCACAAGAATGTCTGATTCACGTAGATGGGCCATAACTTCCGCTGCTACTTTGGTAAACACATGGGGAGCGACTGCCACCCCAAAGGGGAGGGCCGCATATTGGAAATGTTGGACTGACCCATCCAGCTGAACCGCCACTCTGAGAAACCGTTGATGAGCTGCATGAATGGGAATATGGTAGTAAGCGTCTTTTAAATCTAACACCACCATAAAACAGTTTTGAAACAGTAATTTTATTGTTGATTTAATTGTCTCCATCTTAAACGGGCGTATGACCAGGAATTCGTTGAGGGATTTAAGATTTATTATAGTCCTGAAGGACCTGTCTGGTTTGCGGACCAGGAACAGGGGGGAGTAAAACCCTTTCCCCGTTTCTCCCTCTGGGACCACCGTTAGGACCCTCTTACGGCAGAGATCATGCACCTCGGCCTCCAGGGCAGCTTGTTCTGGTGTGGAAGACCTGAGCGGGGTGACTTTAAATCGATCTTGGGGGACCCGGGCGAATTCTAGGCGTAGACCCGCAGCTATCACCCCCAGTATTCATTTACTATTGGAAATCAAGGACCAGGCTGGGTAGAAGACAGCTAGTCTCCCCCCTACCGGAGCAACTAGTCATTGGGGCGGTTTTTTAGTGTCACGTGCTGGACCTTCTTGACGCCCCCCTCCTCCGAACATGAAACCTGTACCTCTCCTTCTTTTGTCCTCCCATCTGCCCTGATCTCTGGACGGCCTTCTACGGAAATAGCCTTTCCTGGTAAAGGGACGTCTGTAAGAAGGATTCGGTAGACTGGGGAACTTCTTTTTATCATCCCCGGCTTTCTCTAAGAGTTCATCCAAGACTGGGCCAAACAGATATTCACCCTCACATGGAATGGAGCAGAGTCGTGATCTGGCCTGGATATCTCCCGGCCAGCATTTTAACCAAAGGGCCCTTCGAGCTGCGTTAGATAATCTCGCAGTTCTGGCTGCCATCCTCGCAGAGTCTGCTGAAGCATCAGCCAAAAAAGCTGCCGCACTTTGGATGATTGGCAGCGTTTTCCGGATAGAAGCTCTTGAGACTCCGTCGTTTAGTTGGGAATCCAATTGGTCTAGCCAGACCATCATGGATCTGGCCGTACATGTGGCAGCTATCGCTGGTCTTAGAGCACCTGCTGACATCTCCCAAGTTCCCTTCAAAAAGGAGTCTGCTTTCTTATCTAGTGGGTCTTTTAAGGAGGCCATGTCGTCGAAGGGAATGGAGGATTTTTTGGAGGCTTTGGCTACTGCCGCGTCCAGCTTAGGGGCCTTATCCCATCTGTTTACCACTGGGTCGTCAAACGGGTACCTCCGCTTGAAGGCCGGAGGTAAGGAGCCTCTTTTTTCAGGTCTCTTCCATTCCCTATCTATTAGGCTCTGGACCTTATCATTTAATGGAAAGGCCTTCCGCTTCCTGGGATCTAGACCCCCGAACATCACGTCCTGAGCTGAAAGTTCCGGTTTAGTGTCTGCTACCCCCATGGTGGACCTTATTGCTTTAACTAGCTTATCCATCTGGTCTAAGGGGAAGCAGAAACGACTCGAGTCTTCCGCCGAAGAAGACGAAGTGGAGGCCGGGGAATCTGAAGAGTCATCGATCCTTAGGGCGGTCGAGGACTCTGAACCTGAGAAACTACATTCTCTTCCCCTAGAGGAATCCTTTTTAGATAGGGCCTTTATCTCTGCCCTGATTATGTCCCTCAGGCTTGTGGTGAAGTCCGGCGTTTTTTCCGCTACCTGTATGGACGGGGGAGAGTGTAAGGGCCTGTCAATCTACCCCAGGGCCAACGTCCCCTTCCACCCCTACCGTTTGTCTCACGCATGGCTGATACAACTTTTTAGGGTGGCCATCTGGTAAGGGGCAACTACAGAGGGCACATTCCCTGTGCTTCTGTTTTCCCGTAGCTTTCCTCCCCTGCGAAAAAAACATAAGGGAACACTGCATCAGGGTACATTCACGGAGATCTCTTACCCATGCAGATGAGGCAGGTACCGGATCACGGAGGGAGGCAGGAGGGTCCTTTAGCCTGGAGGAACTTCTGTGGCTTTGTTCGCCCGTCCGTTTCTTCTTCTGCTGGCCACTCGCATGTGGCTTCACTGTGGCCTGTTTCTGTGGGTGCTCCTGCACCTCGTCCAACTGCTCTATGGGGGCTTCTGTCATATCCATCACTGGGCCTTCAGAAGCATCCCAGCAGCGTCACCTCCTGCCTTTTAAGGCCTCCTTGTCCGGGTCAGCAGGGCTCTGGCGCGCACCTCCCACCCGGGACCCCCCCGCCACCCTCCCCCCGCAAGCTCCGGTCATCCCCCCCGCCCCGGCCACCGCGCGCCGCCCAATACCGCCATGCACACGCGGCGCGCGCCGGAAGCCGGCCGGCACCCGACTTCCGGTTTCGGCGTCCCCGGCCCCGCCCCCTCCGCCGCGTCACTTCTGCCGCCCATCTGAGGCCTGCGGAGAAGCGCAGAAGGAGCCGGCACGGCGCCCCCGGCTCAGGCAAGGCCACAGCCCCCATGCGCGCCGACCTGCGCCCGCCGATCGGGTGCCACTGCCGGCCCGGCCGGAAGAGAGAGAGCGGACCACGGGAAGAGTGCACCAGGAGGGGCCCGGGACATACATACCTCCTGGTGCGGCAATATGGAGGCGGCTGTCCACCGGACCCCTGGCTCCACCTGCTCTCACCACCGTCATGGTGACCTACCCGGCCCCACCGTGGCGCTTCCAGGGACCCGAGCTTGACCGAGGTAGGAGACCCCCTCGCTACCTGGGTCGGTCAGCCGGCCTGGGAATCCCTCGGCGACTCCATGATGGACGATCTGAAGGAAGTCCCGTCCTCTAGGAACAGGAAACCAACTGATGCGTGGGAGAGGTGCCGCCCTTTTGTATCTGTAGGTTTCCTGTTCTTGAAGGGCGGATCCCCTCTCTCAGGTGGTGCTGTCATGGACGACCGATAAATGTAGCTAATCACTCAGAGTTACTAGTGTTCCATGCATATAAAGATGAAAAATAGCTCTCAATATACAGGTATCACAAAGATTTCAAAAGAGAGAGAGACCTATACTATTATCTAAAAGGTACATATATTGCAAAGTGCAGCAGTACAGATATAAAGGTCTAACAATCAGTGCCAGGAGTCAGAGCATTTGCAGGGCGGTCTGGTGAATAGTGTATAAACCATCAAGCCCCAGCCAGGTCTACCTACTAACAATAAAGTGACTACTCACCCCCCTGAGACGAAGCTAGAGCAAAACGCGCATCGGGGATCTGCGCCCAATAAGGTTGTATGTTTTCTTGTATGCACTATGCACTTTATTGTTAGTAGGTAAACCTGGCTGGGGCTTGATGGTTTATACACTATTCACCAGACCGCCCTGCATATGCTCTGACTCCTGGCACTGAGTGTTAGGCCTGTTTCACACATCAGTTTTTAGCATCAGTTGAAATCCGCCAAAATGGCGGAAAGCGGATCCGTTGCTGTACTGATGACAATGGACGGCACCGGACCGTTTTTTTAACGGATCCGCTGAAGGAAGAATGTTAAAGGAACCGTAGCCCGGGAAAGGAGAGAGAGAATATTTTTGCGGCCGCCAGAAATGATTTCAGGGTTAAATTTCCAGCTGACTTCTTTCCCCCGGGCATGCGCACTATAAAATGCGGATCCTGCAGTGCAAAAAAACGTTGCATGCTCCGTCCGGGCATGTCGGCGGATGCCAATAATTTGCAGGATCTGCAAAAAAACGGATCCAACGGATGGCCATCCGTCAAGATCTGCCGGTAATGCAACTCAATGGGGAAAGAAAACGATCCGCCAAGCAAAATGGCGGATCCGCTTTTTTTGCAAAACGGCGTATTTTGACTGATGGTCACAGACGGATGTGTGAAACAGGCCTTAGACCTTTATATCTGTACTGCTGCACTTTGCAATATATGTACCTTTTAGATAATAGTATAGGTCTCTCTCTCTTTTGAAATCTTTATGATACCTGAATATTGAGAGCTATTTTTCATTTACATCTTTGTATGCATGGAACACTAGTAACTCAGTGATTAGCTACATTTTACCTTGACCATTGTTGTGGGTCACTACCTATTTGTGAGGTATCTTCTCACTGGGACTATATTAGTGCATATTGGTGTGGATATTTTGTCATACATAGATTGTTTTTCAGACAAACACTTAGTGGAGCATCTATACATTTTTGCAGCTATTGTACTATTATACTATGTTTATATTTATATACTGTATGCTCTGCTGTGGTGTTTGCTTGACAAGAGGCAACACATGCATTCTCCTTATTGGGTGGTATTGGACATGTATCTCCTTTTTAGTGTATTTATGTTTATATGATTGTGTTATAATAAAGGCTATTGATTTTATGGCATTACTTCTTTTTTCGTTTTGGATATTTTGTTGTACAGATGTGCTATTAATGTAGATCCCATTCCTTTGGATTTTGGATTCATAACTAGTTCAGTGATCATACTCAAAGAGATCGGTAATAAATGGTTGCACATCCAATTGGAAGAGTGCTTCAAGTGGGGTACCACAAGGCTCTGTCCTGGCCCCTGTGTTATTCAACTTTTTTATATGTGAGCTAGATAAGGGAACTGAAGGTAAACTAATCAAATTTGCAAACAATACAAAGCTAAGAGGGTTACCTAAAGGTACTGTCGCACTTAGCGATGTATCAGCGATCTCGACCAGTGATATGACGCGGTCAGGATCGCTGGTGCATCGCTAAGTGGTCGCTAGTGAGCTGCCACACAGGCAGATCTCACCAGCGACATCGCTGGGGACGGGGGTCGCTACTTACCTGTCACACTAGGCGATCCTGCGTCCTCCCGCCCGGCTCCACTCTCGTCGCTCGTCTCTCCACAGGAAGCGCCGCAGGAAGCTGACGACGAGAAGCGGTCCTGAACGTTCTCGCACGATCAGCGATAACCAGCGGGGGAGCCGGTCGTAGGTATCAGACATAGCGATATCGCTAGCAATATCGCTATAACGTCACAAGTTATAGCGATATTGCTAGTGATATCGCTTAGTGTGACAGTACCTTTACATTAGAGAAGACAGAGAATGGATTCAGAAGGATCTAGATAAGCTTGTACAATGGGCAGCGATTAACAGAATGGTAATTAACAGGGAGAAATGCCAGATTCTACATCTGGGCATGAAAAATACATCTACAGAACGGGAATAATAGAACTAAGCGACAGCACGTGTTACAAAGACTTACTTGGGTATACTAAAGGATCATAGACTGCACATGAGTCAACAGTGTGATGCAGCAGCATAAAGGGCTAAGACAGTTCTAAGATGTATTAGGAGAAGCATAGAATCCAGTTCACGTGAAGTAATTATCCCCCTCTACTCCTCCTTGGTCAGACCTCATCTGGAATACTGTGTCCAGTTCTGGGCACCACATTTTAAAAAGACATTGAAAAACTGGAGCAAGTTCAGAGAAGAGCTACCAGGAAGGTGAGCAGACTGCAAACTATTTCCTACGAGGAACCGTTAAAGGATCTGGGAATGTTTAGCTTGCAAAAAAGAAGGCTAAGAGGAGACTTAATAGATACCTACAAATATCTGAAGGGATGTTACAGTCTAGAAGGATCATTCTTATTCTCATTTGCACATGGAAACACGAGAAGCAATGGAATGAAACTGAATGGGAGAAGATACAGATTAGATATTGGAGACAACTTTTTAACAGTGAGGGTGATCAATGAGAGGAACAAGCAGGGCTGCCACCAGGAATTTCGGGACCCCATACTGGCAAAATTTTTGGGCCTCCTTGAGACTCCATCCAGGCTCCACCCCAGCTCCGCCTCCAACCCTAGAACCTTCCAGTCCTACCACCCACTCATAGAAAAACTCCACATCTATACCACGTCCTCACCAATCACACATTATTCCCATCTGACACCAGATCACATACAAGTGCTTCTCACAAAATTAGAATATCATCAAAAAGTTAACCTCTTCACGACCGTCCACTGTAGATAAACGTTGGCGCTTGCTGGGCTTTGTGCAGCGCCGACGTTTATGTCGGCGGTTTTGTGCCCCCCGGGACCCCCACATACCTTACAACGCGGGGATCCCGGTGCACAATGCATGCTGGGACCCCCAACGTCATCGAGACCTGATTGGTTCAGGTCCTGATGACGTCAGCGCACAGCAGCCAATGGGAGCGATCGCTGGGAAAGCTGCTTGTTTCCCGGCGATCTCACTCATTGTAACACGGCTTCTCCTCTGATCTAACACTGACAGATGATCAGAGGTGAAGCAGCGTTACTGTGTGGCTAGATCGCTGCCTGGCACAGCTGTGCCAGGCAGCGATCTTGTCACACAGTAACGCTGCTTCACCTCTGATCATCTGTCAGTGTTAGATCAGAGGAGAAGTCACGTTACTGTGTGCCAGGCAGCGATCTTGTCACATAGTAACGCTGCTTCTCCTCTGATCATCTGTCAGTGTGAGATCAGAGGAGAAGTGGCGTTACAATGAGTCAGATCGCAGCGCAGCGATCTTGTCACAAAAATAAAAAAAGTAAAGAAAAAAAAGAAAAAATCAGGTACACAGGTTAGGGCAAGGGCTAGGGTTAGGGCTAGGGTTAGGGCTAGGGTTAGGGCTGGGATTAAGGTTATGGGTGTGTTGGTGTTAGGTTTGTGGTTAGGGTTATGGTTAGGGCTGAGATTAGGGTTAGGGGTGTGTTGGGATTAGGGTTGGAATTAGAATTGGGAGTTTCCACTGTTTAGGTACATCAGGGGCTCTGTAAATGCAATATGACGCCCGCAGACCATTCCATCAAAGTCTGCATTTCAGAACGTCACTACTTCCCTTCCGAGCCCCACCGTGTGCCCAAACAGTAGTTTTCTCCCACATATGGGGTACCAGCGTACTCAGGACAAATTGGACAACAACTCTTAGGGTCCAATTTCTCCTATTACCCTTGTGAAAATAAAAATTGGGGGCTAAAAGATCATTTTTGTGGGAAAAAAATGATTTTTTTATTTTCACGCCTCTACATTATAAACTTTACTGAAACACTTGGGGGTTCAAAGTGCTCACCACACATCTAGATAAGTTCCTTGGGGGGTCTAGTTTCCAAAATGGGGTCACTTGTGGGGGATTTCCACTGTTTAGGTACATCAGGGGCTCTGCAAACGCACATGACACCCGCAGACCATTCCATCAAAGTCTGCATTCCAATCGTCACTACTTCCCTTCCGAGCCCCACCGTGTGCCCAAACAGTAGTTTTCTTCCACATATGGGGTATCAGCGTACTCAGGACAAATTGGACAACAACTTTTGGGGTCCAATTTCTCCTGTTACCCTTGTGAAAATAAAAATTGGGGGCTAAAAGGTCATTTTGTGGAAAAAAAAATGATTTTTTATTTTCATGGATCTACGTTATAAACTTCTGTGAAGCACTTGGGGGTTCAAAGTGTTCACAACACATCTAGATAAGTTCTTTAAGGGGTCTAGTTTCCAAAATGGGGTCACTTGTTGGGGGTTTCCACTGTTTAGGTACATCAGGGGCTCTCCAAATGCGACATGGCATCCGATCTCAATTCCTGCCAATTCTGCATTGAAAAAGTCAAACGGCGCTCCCTCCGTTCTGAGCTCTGCCGTGTGCTCAAACAGTGGTTTAGCCCCACATACAGGGTATCTGCGTATTCGGGAGAAATTGCACAAAAAATTTTGTGGTTCATTTTCTCTTTTTACACTTGTGAAAATAAAAAAAAATGGTTTTGAAGTAAAATGTTTGTGAAAAAAAGTTAAATGTTTATTTTTTCCTTCCATATTCCATTCATTCATGTGAAGCACCTGAAGGGTTAATAAACTTCTTGAATGTGGTTTTGAGTACAGTGAGAGGTGCAGTTTTTAGAATGGTGTCACTTTTGGGTATTTTCTGTCATATTGACCCCCCAAACTCACTTCAAATGTGAGGTGGGCCCTAAAAAAAATGGTGTTGCAAATTTTGTTGTAAAAATGAGAAATCGCTGGTCAACTTTTAACCCTTATAACTTCCTAAAAAAAAAAAATTATGTTTCCAAAATTGTGCAGATGTAAAGTAGACATGTGGGAAATGTTATTTATTAACTATTTTGTGCGATATCACTCTCTGATTTAAGGGCATAAAAATTAAAAGTTTGAAAATTGCAAAATTTTCGCCAAATTTTGATTTTTTTAACAAATAAGCGCAGCTCATATCTAAAAAATTTTACCACCATCATGAAGTACAATATGTCATGAGAAAACAAAGACAGAATCAGTAGGATCCGTTGAAGCGTTCTAGAGTTCTGACCTCATAAAGTGACACTGGTCAGAATTGAAAAAATTGGCCCGGTCACGAAGGCAAAAACAGGCTCGGGTGTAAAGGGGTTAATTTATTTCAGTTCTTCAATACAAAAAGTGAAACTCATATATTATAGAGTCATTATACACAGAGTGATCTATTTCAAGTGTTTATTTCTGATAATGTTGATGATTATGGCTTACAGCAAATGAAAACCCAAAAGTCATTATCTCAGTAAATTAGAATACTTTCTAACACCAGCTTGAAAAATTATTTTAAGATCCGAAATGTTGGGCTACTGAAATGTATATTCAGTAAATGCACTCAATACTTGGTCGGGCTCCTTTTGCATCAATTACTGCATCAATGCGGTGTGGCATGGAGGCGATCAGCCTGTGGCACTGCTGAGGTGTTATGGAAGCCCAGGTTGCTTTGATAGCAGCCTTCAGCTCATCTGCATTGTTGGGTCTGGTGTCTCTCATTACCTCTTGACAATACTCCATAGATTCTCTATGGGGTTAAGGTCAGGTGAGCTTGCTGGCCAATCAAGCCCAGCGATACTGTTGTTTGTAAACCAGGTATTGGTACTTTTGGCAGTGTGGACAGGAGCCAAGTCCTGCTGGAGAATTAAATTTCCATCTCCAGAAAGCTTGTCAGCAGAGGGAAGCATGAAGTGCTCTAAAATTTCCTGGTAGACGGCTGTGCTGACATTAGTCTTCATAAAGCACAGTGGACCTACACCAGCAGATGACATGGCTCACCAAACCATCACTGATTGTGGAAACTTCACACTAGACCTCCAGCAGCTTGGATTGTGACCTCTCCACTCTTCCTCCAGACTCTGGGACCTTGATTTACAAATGAAATGCAAATTTTACTTTCATCTGAAAATAACACCTTGGACCACTGAGAAACAATCCAGTTCTTTGGCCCAGGTAAGACGCTTCTATTAATAATAATAAATAATAATAATAATAATAATAACAATAATAAATGATGACAAAAAACAACTGTGTGAACATGCCATAAGGATAAGTTCTTACATGTCACAAAGTAATACCCCCTTTAAATTTGATTGCGACCCTTGGACCAAAAAAGGTCATGTACCCCTGCGTTACAGTTTATGGAGTTGTTCACATCTGTTTTTTTTTTTGCAAACAAGTGTCTGCTCAAAAAAATTATTAAAATATTTGAGACGTCTATTTTCATCCAAGTAACAAATCAAAGTCACCCAATTAAGTCAATGGGTAAAGAAAAAAAAAAACATCATACAGATGTCATAATTGTGCTAGTCTGAGTGTGGTCTGATTTTCTTTTGTTTTACTTTTTAGTGGATGGAAGAAGCTTAAATTAAACGTTTTTGGTTTTTTTATTACTTTTTTGCATATGAGAAAAACAGCTGTCACATTAATGGTAAAACCGGACACACGGACGAAAAACGGTTCATTTTCTTCAAAAAAAAGCAAAACTAAGACTGTGATCAGAGGCGCACTAGCAGGGCCGGTTTTAGGAAAAGTGAGGCCCTAGGCAAAGTTAAAAATGGGGCCCCAAAGGCTAACATATTGCACATCACACAGAAGAGTTCAGGCCGCTAAATGAGTGTGATCGACAATATTGAAGTTGTTCGACGCTTGTTTCCAGGCCTCTTTATACCAACTGAGAAAAAAAGATGGGAACAGAACAATCACTATTAGATCAATCTGTCCCCATACAGTATCGTGTTATCAGCAGCACATCTACAGTTTACACCGGCGATGTGCTGCTGAGAACAATGATTTCTGTTCCAGCATAAACAATCCAATCACTCGATGAATAGGCAGCATTTTGCTTCTTTAGTATAATACACCTCATAGTCCTCTATAAATTATAATGTGAACCACAGTCCTCCATATTGTAAAATGCACACCCCATAGTCCTCCATATAATATAAAGTGCCCCATAGTCCTCCATATAGTATAATACACTTCCCATAGTCCTCCATATATTAAAATACACTGCTAAGCCCTCCATATAGTATAATACACTCCTCATAGTCCTCCATATATTATAATGTGAACCACAGTTCTCCATATTGTAAAATGCACACCCCATAGTCCTCCATATAAAATAAAGTGCCACATAGTCCTCCATATAGTATAATACACTCCTCATAGTCCTCCATATATTAAAATACACTGCTCAGTCCTCCATATAGTATAATACACTCTTCAGTCCTCCACATAGTACAATACACTCCTCAGTACTCCACATAGTATAATACACTCCTCATAGTCCTCCACATATTAAAATACACTGCTCAGTCCTCCATATAGTATAATACACTCTTCAGTCCTCTACATAGTATAATAAACTGCTCATAGCCCTGTATTGTTCAACATCTTTGTCAACGATTTAGATGAAGGAATTGAGGGTAAACTGATTAAATTTGCTGATGACACAAAGCTAGGAGGGATAGCTAATACTAGAGAGAGAGGAATCAAAAAGATATAAATAAATTGGAACAGTGGGCAGCAACTAACAGAATGGTTTTTAACAGGGAAAAATTCAAAGTACTACATCTGGGCAATAAAAATGAAAAAAGCAAATACAGAATGGGAGGAATAGGGCTAAGCAACAGCTCATGTGAAAAAGACTTGGGTATACTAATAGATCACAGACTGAATATGAGTCAACAGTGTGATGCAGCAGCAAAAAAGGCAAATGCAATTCTAGGATGTATTAACAGAAGCATACAGTCTAGATCACGTGAAGTCATTATTTCCCTCTAATCCTCTTTGGTCAGACCTCATCTGGAATACTGTATCCAGTTTTGTACGCCACATTTTAAAAAAAGACATCAACAAACTGGAGCACGTTCAGAAAAGAGCGACCAGAATGGTGACCAGTCTGCAAACCCTGTCTTATGAGGAAAGGTTGCAGGATTTGGGAATGTTTAGCTTGCAGAAGAGAAGACTGAGAGGAGACTTAATAGCTGTCTACAAATATCTCAAGGGCTGTCACATTGTAGAAGGATCATCTTTATTCTCATTTGCACAAGGAAAGACTAGAAGCAATGGGATGAAACTGAATGGGAGGAGACACAGATTAGATATTAGAAAAAACTTTTTGACAGAGTGATCAATGAGTGGAACAGGCTGCCACGAGAAGTGGTGAGTTCTCCTTCAATAAAAGTCTTCAAACAGAGGCTGGACAGACATCTGTCTGGAATGATTTAGCGAATCCTGCTTTGAGCAGGGGGTTGGACTAGATGGCCCAGGAGGTCCCTTCCAACTCTACGATTCTATGATTCTATATTAAAATACACTGCTCAGTCCTCCATATAGTATAATACACTCCTCATAGTGCTCCATATATCTACACTCCTTAGTCCTCCATATAGTATAATACACTCCACATAGTCCTCCACATATTAAAATACACTGCTCAGTCCTCCATATAGTATAATACACTCATCATAGTGCTCCATATAGTATAATGCACCGCTATAGTCATCCATGTAGTACAATTAACTTCCCATAGCATAATGAACCCCATAGTTCTTCATATAGTATAATGTATTCCCATAGTCCTCGATACAGTATAATGCAGCCCACATATAGTATAATGCAGCAACCCCAGAGTATAATGCAGCCACCCCATAGAGTATAATGCAGCCACACCACAGAATATAATGTAGCCCCCTCAGAGCATAATGCATCCCCGCCATACAATACAATGTAACCCCATAGAATATAATGCAGCCCCTCCATAGAATATAGTCCTCCATATAGTATAATACACTCCTCAGTCTTCCATATAGTACAATACACTCCTCAGTCCTCCATATAGTATAATACACTGCTCAGTCCTTCACATAGTATAATACACTCCTCATAGTGCTCCATATAGTGTAATGCACCGCCATAGTCATCCATGTAGTACAATTCACTTCCCATAGTATAAACCACCCCATAGTTCTTCACATAGTATAATGTATTTCCCATAGTCCTCGATACAGTATAATACAGCCACCCCATAGAGCATAATGCAGCCACCCCACAGAGTATAATGCAGCCACGCCACAGAATATAATGCAGCCACGCCACAGAATATAATGTAGCCCCCTCAGAGTATAATGCAGCCCCACCATACAATACAATGTAACCCCCATAGAATATAATGCAGCCCCCCTCATAGTATAATGCAGCCCATCCATAGAATATATGGTAGCCCCTTACAGAATATAATGTAGCCCCTCCATAGAATACAATGTAGCCCTCGTCATATAGTATAATGCAGCCCCCATAGAATATAATGTAGCCCCCATAGAATACAATGTAGCCCCCTCATATAGAATAATGTAGCCCCCTCAGAGTATGATACAATCACCCCATAGAATATAATAAATATAATATAGCCCCCATAGAATATAATGTAGCCCCTCATAGAATATAATATAGCCCACCTCCCCGTAGAATAAAATGTAGCCCCCCCACAGAATATAATACAGCCCACCTCCCCTAAGAATATAATGTAGCCCCATCAAAGAGTATGATGCAATCCTCCCTCATAGAATATAATATGACCCACCTCCCCATAGAATATAATGTAGCCCCCATAAAATATAATACAGCCCACCTCCCTATAAAATATAATGTAGCTACATCAAAGAGTATGATGCAATCCTCCCTCATAGAATATAATACAGACCTCCCAATAGAATAGTGTAGCCCCCATAGAATATAATACACCCCCCCACAGAAAATGGCCCCACAGTCCAGTACTCACTCATAGATTAAAAAAAAACAAAAAACACACAATCCTCACCTCTCCTCGTGCCCCGCGCTGCTCCAGGCTCAGCTTCGGTCTCAGATGCTGCACTGCCCGGGCCCGGCACACAGCGGGTGCGCGATGAAGTGACGTCATCGCACACCCACAGTATCAGAGGCAGAGGGGAATGATGGGAGAGGGAGTGTCTTTGGACGCTCTCTCCTCCATCATTACTTTGAACTCTACTGGCATCAAAATGACGCCGGTATAGTTCAATTGGTGGCGGCAGAGGGAGCCGCTGCTGGCGGCAGGCGGGCCCCATAGCGGCTGTGTGATGTGTCGCTATTAGCGGCACACCACTGACTGGGGCCCCTAGGCAGCTGCCTGGTCTGCCGGCCCTGCATAGTAGTCACAGTCACAAGGGGTGCGATCAGACCTGTGCGGGGGGGGGGAGGCTACAAATGCCAACACCTATGTCAGCTGACTGGGCATCTGGGGACACATTCAGCTGACATGTATTGCGGTACTTGATCCCTGCGCTGCAATACACGGTGCCGGCCTATCGGAACCCGGCAACTAACCGGCATGCCAGTCACAGGTGACGTATAGCAGTGACATAATGCGCTGCTCATAGCAGACATGCCGAAGTAAGGTTCCGGCTACTACGTTGGCTATAGAAGAGGATGCCGCATGTTGTGGGTGAGGGGGAAAGGTAAAAAGAATTTTAAAAAAGTGTTAAGAGAACAGAGGCAGAAATTGGAACAATACAGGAAGGGGTCCTGGATGGGAACGTTATTATTAGAAGGGGTCCAGGATGGGGACATTAAACCAGGAAGAGGCACAGGATGGGGACATTAGACGAGGAAGAGGTCATATCAGGAAGAGGACCAGGATTAGGACATTCTACCAAGAAGGGGCCCAGGGTGGGGACATTATACCAGGAAGAGGCCCAGGATGTGGACATTATACCAGGAAGGGGCCCAGGCTGGGGGACATTACTAAGGGAAGGGGTCCAAGATGGGGGACATTACAAATGGAAGGTGTCCAGGATGGGGGACATTATACCAGGAAGAGGCTCAAGATGGGGACATTATACCAGGAAGGAGTCCAGGGTGGGGACATTATACTAGGAAGGAGCCCAGGGTGGGGACATTATACCAGGAAGGGGTCCAGGGTGGGGACATTATACTAGGAAGGGGCCATTATACCAGGAAGGGGCCCAGGGTGGGGCCATTATACCAGGAAGGGGCCCAGGGTGGGGCCATTATACCAGGAAGGGGCCCAGAGTGGGGACATTATACCAGGGACACATGATGGGGACATTATACCAGGATGGGGTCCAGGGTGGGGACATTATACCAGAAAGGGGCCCAGGGTGGGGACATTATACCAGAAAGGGGCCCAAGATGGGGGACATTACTAATGGAAGGTGTCCAGGATGGGGGACATTATACCAGGAAGAGGCTCAAGATGGGGACATTAAACCAGGAAGAGGCTCAAGATGGGGACATTATACCAGGAAGGGGCACGGGATGGGGACATTATACCATGGAGGGGTCCAGTGTGGTGACATAACAGGAAGGGGCACAGGTTGGGGACATTATACCAGGAAGGGGCCCAGGGTGGGGACATTATACCAGGAAGGGTCACAAGATGGGGACATTATACCAGGAAGGTGTCCAGGGTGCAGACATTATACCAGGTAGGGGCCCAGGGTGGGGACGTTATACCAGGAAGGGGTGCAGGGTGGGGACATTATACTAGGAAGGGGACATTATACCAGGAAGGGGCCCAGTGTGGGGACATTATACCAGGAAGGGTCACAGGATGGGGACATTATACCAGGAAGGGGTCCAGGGTGGGGACGTTATACCAGGAAGAGGTCCAGGGCGGGAGCATTATATAGGAAAGGGACAATATACCAGGAAGGGGCCCAGGGTGGGGACATTATACCAGGAAGGGGTCTAGGGTGGGGACATTATACTAGGAAGGGGACATTATACCAGGAAGGGGCTCAGGGTGGGGACATTATACTAGGAAGGGGCTCAGGGTGGGTGGCACTAGTACAAGATGTGGTCATTTTTTTATGGGAGGACACATATCTTAATAAGATTTAGAATGCTACAAGGGCCCATACATCTGACACCTAGACAGGGGGCCAGATCCAAGTTTTCCACCAGCGCTCATCAGAGTCTGGTTACACCCAGTGGCGTAGCGTGGCGGGGCGGTCCGCCCCAGGCAGCATGTGTGTGGGGGCGGCACGGCAGCAGCAATTCCACTCTGTGGGAGAACGGAGGCACAGTGCAGTGCAGCGGCGGGCAGGGAGCGATCACAGCAGCTCCGCTGCCTGCAAGAGGGAATAGCAGGAGCGGAGCTGCAAGGGTCCGTCCTGCTTCCTGCCCGGAGGCCGCGCTTCCTGTTTGACACAGAGGAGCGCCGCTGAATGACATCATCATTCAGCAGCCGCTGCTGTGTGAGCGAGGAAGCGCGGGCAATGCTGCGGAGAGGTGAGAGGTGGTGTCTGTGTGTATGTTTGTCTGTGTGTGTATGTATATGTATGTCTGTCTGTGTGTATGTCTGTCTGTAGGTTAGCCTGGCCCCGGAGGAGATGGGGACATGAGAAGACCGTGATGGGGAGAGAAGGCCATGATGCCTGGGGTAATGGGAGAAGGCCATGATGGGGGTAATGGGAGAAGGCCTTGAGGGGGTAATGGGAGGCCATGAGGGGGTAATGGGAGAAGGCCATGATGGGGGTGATGCAGAGAAGGCAATGATGGGAGGATGGAGCAGGCAATGATGGGAGTGATGGAGAGAAGGCAGTGATGGGGTGATGGAGAAGGCAATGATGGGAGTGATGGGGAGAAGGCAGTGATGGGGTGATGGAGAAGGCAATGATGGGAGTGATGGGGAGAAGGCAATGATGGGGTGGTCGGGGAAAAATAAATGATGGGGTGGTGGGGGAGAATGCGATGGTGGTGGTGGAAAGGGCAATAAATGGGGGTGGTGGAGGAAATGATGGAGTTGGTGGAATGGGCAATGATGGAGTGGGGGAGAGGACAATAATGGGATGCGAGAGGAGGACAATAAGGGGTGTGGGGGATTGGGATTGGAGGAAGGGGGGACTTATAACGGCCTTAGGAACAGGGGGAGGTGGAGAAAGACATTATCGCTTATTATGTCTAACACAGTCCCTTAGAATATAGTGTACTCACTAATTCTGTATAACACCATCCTTAGTTACAGTTTCCTCTTTTATTATGTATAACACCGTCCCTTATTACATACCATCCTTTCTAGTTATATATGGTGCCGTCCCTTATTATATACCTTCCTCTGCTGTTATGTACAGTGCTGTCTCTTACATAGTGTATTTTGGTTAATTTTGTTATTTACAGCGCTCTCTTTTATTACATATTCACCTCTCTTTTTAGATGACTGCTGATCGAGGAGCCGGTGGCCAAACTACCAGTCCATCAGCTCCTCCGTTAGAAGGGAAGCTTTCCCATGCTCCATCAGCCATCATTGCATTATACAGCTAACAAGACAGGACGGTATGTAATAAAAAGCAGGGCTCTATATAATCCAATATGTAAGGGACGGTACTGTACATGACTAGAGAGGGCACTCTGTAAGGGACAGCAATATACATAATAAAGGAGACTATGCAATATATACCTGTATGTGTGTGTGGCTGTATAATATCAAAATATACATATATCTTTGATGCCATAAAAGGAGGGGGGCCCGGACACATTTCTTGCACAGGGGCCCCAAGCTGTCAGTGTCCGCCAAAATAATTTGTACTTTGTTTTTTTTCTGTCACATTATTAAAAATTATTATTAAAAAAGCCATTAGGTCTTCATCCAGCATCACCAAGCTAATACATCCTGTATATATAGAGAGAACTGCAAGAAGATGAAAGTCTAGAAACGTAGAATAACAGCAGAGTTAGTAGTAGACTAAATATTAGATCTTTGAGTGTAGTGTGGGCTCTTCGGATGCTTCCGGATTATCGACGGCCCCGGGCGCCACAAGCAGTTGCTAGGCCACTGGTTACTCCGCGGCCTGCGATCATCTTCACTGGTCGGGATCTAGTGCAGAATAAATATAGCACTGGCTGCAGTTTTGTAACAATGGAGCAGAAACTGAAAAGAAAAGTCAGAAAACTTCAGGGGGCGAGATCAGCAGCGATTCAGAGATAAGAGGTGCATCCAGTGCCATGGCAGCGTCCTCTGCGGTGTGGGCAGCGGGGAATGTCAGGAGCGCACTGTCACCCCACCCAGCATCACCCTGACAGGAGCCACCCGCTCAGTGCTCCCCCGCCGCCCGGTCAGGTGACCCCCGCTCCTGTGATGCTTCAATGAATGGATTATTTTTAGGACTCTCTATTTCTCTTCCTCTTTCCTCAATGCCCAGCCGCCGACCCCTACCCGCAGCCAATCAGCGTGCTCCATCTACAACCCCGTCCTACCAATCCGAGCGGTCCACGAAGAGAAGGTCCTGGAAGGTCTCCGCCCCTCGGATGATTGGCGGCTGCAATAACCAATAACGCTTTGACATCTCATTAGTCTCGCCTACAACGCGTTGAGTGACCAATAGTACACCGAGCAGCAGGCGTGGCCAGTGTGGGTGTTCGCAGAGACTGGGTCCTAGTTGTTAGTGCGTGACTCCTCCCCTTCTGCTTCACTCCCGGCAGGACACGTGACGGTGCGGTCGGTGGTGCAGCGCGGCGGCAGCTGGCAGGTGACGGTGGCGAGGGAGGACTGTACCGGCGGTGAGTGCTGCGGAGGGAGATGGGGACAGTGCGGCTACTGCACCCGGGGAGTGGGATGTGGCGGGGCCTGGGCCGCCTGTACATTGGCTGTCAGGGCCGTGACACTAGGCCTCACATACGCGATGCTGCCCATTCATCCTCACAGCCCTGACAGGCCGTAAACTAAGCCCGCCGGCACGACACTGCTCACCTGTATGCATATATGTGCGTGTTATGGATTATGCCCCTTGGAGCCTGACTGCTGGGCTGCTAAATAATCTGGTTGTGCAATGTTGGACCCCGTAACCAATGGTATCAGACCACCCGTGTGTGTATGTATGTGTGTATATATATATTATACAGTCTGTCTCTTTAAAAGCCTCTTCTCTCCATTATCCGCACCCACGTTATAATAATAATAATCTTTATATAATAATAATCTTTATTTATATAGCGCCAACATATTCCGCAGCGCTTTACAGTTGAACAGTTTCAAACACAACAGTCATAAGTAACAACGTTAACAATACAATAATTAAAGCGAAATAAGACGACCCTGCTCGTGGGAGCTTACAATCTACAATGAGGTGGGGGAGATACAAAGCACAGGTTTGTATTTACAATGATGTATTTACAATGACGGTCCAGCCATCTTCAGGGGGTGGGGGTTAGATGGAGATAGTGAATGGGCTACACACACACAAACATAACATGACTTTGATTACTGAATGTGATAGGCCGCTCTGAACAAATGCGTTTTGAGCGAGCGCCTAAAACTATGCAAATTGTGGATGATCCTAATATCTTGGGGTAGAGCATTCCAGAGGATTGGCGCAGCACGGGAGAAGTCTTGGAGTCGGGAGTGGGAGGTACGGATTAGGGCAGAGGTTAGTCGAAAGTCATTTGCAGAGCGCAGCGGTCGGTTAGGCCGATAGACAGAAATGAGGGAGGAGATGTAAGGGGGTGCCGCACTGTGGAGAGCTTTGTGGGTGAGAACAAGTACTTTGAATTGTACCCTGTAATGAATTGGCAGCCAGTGTAACGACTGGCGAAGAGCGGACCCGTCTGAGTAACGATTAGCCAGATGGACAACCCTGGCTGCTGCATTAAGGATAGACTGGAGAGGGGAGAGTCGAGTGAGAGGGAGGCCAATTAATAGAGCATTACAGTAGTCCAGGCGGGAGTGGATCAGGGCGACAGTGAGAGTTTTTGTTGTTTCCATGGTGAGAAAAGGGCGGATTCTAGAGATGTTCTTTAGGTGTAAGCGGCATGAGCGGGCAAGAGATTGTATATGGGAGGTGAAGGAGAGATCGGAATCGAACATAACACCCAGACAGCTTGCCTGCTGTCGGGGTGTTATTATGGTGCCACCCACAGAGAGGGAAATGTCAGATTTGGGGAGGTTAGTAGATGGTGGGAGCAGAAGAAGTTCAGTTTTGGAGAGGTTGAGTTTCAGATAGAGAGCAGACATGATGTTGGAGACTGCAGACAGACAGTCAGTGGCGTTCTGTAGTACAGCGGAGGTAAGGTCAGGGGATGATGTGTACAGTTGTGTGTCATCAGCATAAAGATGGTACTGAAAGCCAAATCTGCTGATGGTCTGTGATGGTCTATAATGAATTTTCTGTAATTTTCACCTTAATTTCCCCCAATTGATCCCCTCATTTGTCACAGGTATTTGCACCCCTCCCCCATTTTTAGTGACCCCCCCCTTCCAAAATAATCGTTTTTAGCGGACACCTTTACATCGAGGGGCTCCACAATCACTTACAGAACCCCCACGGTCAGTTAAAAACAAAAGTGTCCTTTATGCCTCCTCCCCAGGTCCGCTCACTGTTCCCAGTGTCTGATGTCCAACAGCGCTGCTGTAACCTCCCTCGACGGCTCCGCCTGCGCTGACAGAACGTTCTGCGCTGTCCCTGATTGGCTGCAGTGCTGTCAATGTGATGTCAGCGCTAGACCTGGCTTACGTTTGTTCACTTACCAGAAACCCCCTTAATGTTCGCTGATACGAAGGTTGGTTTTGACACTTTAGACTAAGTGCTCCTGTGGAGCGGGCGCTCGGCTTCCGTCGGCAGGGCCAGGAGTGACTGGTATGAATGAAGGGGCTAAAGGAACAGTATAGAAATGCTAAAAATCTCTTTGCTTTCTGTATCTGCAGGTGTAAATGATGCTGATCTAGGTGACTTGAAAGGCTATGTACACACGTAGTTTTGAGAGCTGCAGATTTCTCCCCACGGATTTGTAAAAATCTGCAGGTAAATCTGCAGGTCAAAAGTCCTGCGGTTTAGCCTGCGGTTTAGCCCTGCGGTTTCACACCTCTATAATGGAGAAGGTGTGAAACCGCAGCGGAATCCGCACAAAGAATTGACATGCTGCGGATTGTAACCCGCAGCAAATCTACAGCATGTGCACACTGCGTTTTTGGTTTTACCATTGCAAAAAATGGTACTGTACAACACAGCAGAAACTGCTACGGACCCGCAGGGCCAGAAACGCTGCGGATCCGCAGCAGAATCCGCACCGTGTGCACATAGCCTTACAGGCGATCTGTAGGTGGGCGTCACGTGTATATACGTACGTGTGCCCATGTCCATCATGCGGATTCAGGAGATATCATGGGCCTCTCAGACATCCCTTGGGGTATCTGGTAGATAATGGCATCCTGCTATCTGCACACACGGCGGTGTCCCTGATGGTGGTGGTGTCCCTGATGGTGGTGGTGTCCCTGATGGTGGTGGTGTCCCTGATGGTGGTGGCGTCCCTTTGACCCCCTCCTCCTGCTGACTCATTTCTGTTGTCAAGATTGAAAAGTACCAGCGCGAAACACGCGTCTCTGATACTGGGCAGGCAAGTCCCTAATGGCTACAGAAAGGGGGAAATGACCTGTGTAGATCAGGCAGTTTTCCTTATACTTCCAGTCACTGTTTCCTGGCATAATGATGGGACGCAGGTAGCTATGGCGGCCCGGAAGTCCATGGGGTGAAGGCTGTAATTTTGCAGTAACTGGATGGGGAAATCTGCGCAGTGTGATCAAACATGTATGATTTGCTTACTTGCAGTTATGCGGCTCACCACAAATTTTTCTCCCAAGGGGGTGGGGGGGGGTGTCTTGCCGCAGCTCAACCCCCTTTGTCAGTGCTGGGCAAAAATGGTGTGTCACAAAATGTGAAAAGCAGCTTTGCTTTTTACCAAAATTTTACAACTTTTCAAAGATTTTTATGCCCAGATTCTGGCTACAAAAGCTTTGATGGATCGGGGCCATACTGTCTGCAGGCTTTGTTGCTTAGAGCCCATGTTATACTCTGAAAGCTTTAAAGGGAACTTGTCAGGTCCCCCTGTCTGAAGAATGAAAGGGGTTGTACACTTTTCAGACTACCCCTTCTGAATCCCTATGTTTTCCTCCCAGTAAGGCCTCTTTGACACTTCCGTTTTTGACCATCAGTCAAAATCCGCCAGGCTTTGAAAAGAACGGATCCGCAATTTATTTTTTTTTTTGGGGATCCGTTTTTTTCCCCATTGAGCTGCTTTTCTTGACGGATGGCCATCCGTTGGATCCGTTTTTGTGAGGATCCACCAAATTTTTTTCGTCCGCCGGCATGCTTGGCATTTTCCATTGCGCATGCCCGGAGAAAGGAAGTCAGGGAGAAAATTATCCCTGAAATCCTTTCTGGCGGACGAAAAAAACCCTCTCCCTCTCTCTTTTTTTTTTTTTTTTTTTTCCCCCGGCCAGCGGTTCCTTTAAAATTCTTCATTCTGCAGATCGGTCACAAAACGGATCCTGTGGCATCCGAACACATCAGTTAGGAACGGATCCGCTTTTCCGCCTTTTAGGCGGATTTTAACTAACACAAAAAACTGAAGTGTGAAAGAGGCCTAAGATAACGTCTATACTGACCGCCGATGTTGGTACTGGCTCTCCCTGGGCTTTTATGGCATTGTCATGGGATTTTTGCTGTCATCCATCGTTGGCTTCACTCTTATTTGGAAAAACCAAGGCTTCCAGAGGACGTGAGAGCTGCTTCAGTTTTTGAGCCCAAAAACGGATCCTCACAAAACGATGTGTCTGAATGTCATATTTTGAGACCCATTGACTTTGCTGGGATGCCCAAAGTCATTGCATTTTACTGCAAAAAACGGATCTGCAAAAACACTGTGTGAATCGTGGCCGTATCCAGCGAGGGGCAGGGGGGCAGCTGCCCCCCCCCCCCCTAGAAGCAGGGGCATGTACCTATCAAAACTCGCTTGTATGCTGTAGTGCTCCCGTCCTGTATCGGCAGGGCTGTGGAGTCGGTAAGCCAAACTTGTGACTCCGACTTCTCAATTTCCCTACCACCGACTCCACGACTCCGACTCCAACATATATTATATTTAAGTGAAAAATTTATTGTAGTACAATGTGAACATCAGACATTTAACCCCTTTCTGACATCAGACGTACTATCCCGTCCATGGGACCCGGGCCCCTATGCCCATGGACGGGATAGTACGTCTAGCGCGATCAGCGGCGCCCACGTGGTGAGCGCCGCTGATCGCGGCAGGGTGTCAGCTGATTATCACAGCTGACACCCGACACTGTCAGGGGCGGTCACGGACCGCCCTGACACGTTAACCCCTTGCACACCGCTATCAAACACGATTGCGGTGTACCGGGGGTTAAAGGGAAGCATCGGCAGGGAGGGGGCTCCCTCTGTGCTTCCCTGATCCCCACACAGCAGCGCAATGTGCAGGGCTGCTGCGGGGGGCTCTTTCCCTGCAGGTCCCCGGATCCAAGATGGCGACGGGGGCCTGCAGGGAGCTGACTTCCTCAGTGCCTGCAAAGCGCAGGCATGAGGAAACCAAGTGCAGTGCCTGTGACAGATTGCTGATCTGTCACAGTGATCTGTGATGTGACAGATCAGCGATCGGTGACAGATCAGCGATCGGTCACAGGATAGTGACATGGAGCAGGAAAAGTGTTGCCGCAAGGAAAAAGATTTCACTCCATCTCCTATAGCAAGCAGACTGACCATATTTCAGCAAAATGTTTCACTTGCTCTCAAAGAAATAGAAAAATTCAACCGTTCATCAAAACTGACTGTGCACGACGCAATTCCTTTATACCCGGAAATTGTTAGAGATGTTGCCCATGTGGTTACGGCTTTGCCTCCAACCCAAGTTAGTGCAGAGAGGTTGTTCTCTGGCCTTAACATTATTAGGTCAGATTTGAGGTCATCTATGAAGGAGGATCTGATGGAGGCAATTCTATTTCTTAGAACAAATTCATAGACTGCACAAATGTTATTTAGTATGTTTTTGTTGAAAACTGTTTTTTGCCACTTACATAGTTTATTACATAGTGTTATATATATATATATATATATATATATATATACACTATATATATATATATATATGTGTGTAATCGATATTACATATTTACAATTTATTGCAGTTTTTTGTGTTCTAAAGTTGTATTCCAATAAATAGAACTTAGATAGAACATAATATATATCTAAATATCTTGATTATTGGATCATAGAAATGATCAAATGTCTGGTGTTCACATTGTACTACAATACATTTTTCACTTAAATATAAGCAATATATGTGGGAGTCGGTGTAAGGGAAATTGAGGAGTCGGAGTCACAGGTTTGGTTTACCGACTCCACAGCCCTGCTAGTAATGCAGCATGTACGCACTGCAGTCACGTGTGCAGCATGCACAAGGACACATCATAGAACTGCTGTACAGCGCCCGGAGGCAAGATTGTGCGTGCTCTGTCAAAAGCCATAGGTGCCATAAGGGGGCGCTGTTATTCATGGTGGACACTGGACTTACTGCATACACTATGGGTTGGAGTCTTTTTGGCTTCATGGGCTCCGTGCAGTGGTCTGTAAGCTGGGGCAGAAGTTCATCTCATCACCACCTGGGCATATGTCTTCTGCGCTATGATCCTCTTTCACATACGTTGTTTTCCAGAGTTTTTTTCTGTAATCCTATTAGTGGGAGCTTGAAGACTACCCATGATTTATTTGCTTGTTGCGTCTGGTTTTTATTTATTTTTTTGTATTACATGCCATTCTTTGAAACATCATCCATTCTTGGGAAAGTATTTATAACAAATCTTTGATTTCACAGGTCAATGAGGTCATGTGAGAGCTCTTGGGGCTTAAGGTACTGATGCACCAGCGATATGACGCGGTCAGGATCGCTGGTACATCGCTAAGTGGTCGCTAGTGAGCTGCCACACAGGCAGATCTCACCAGTGACATCGCAGGGGTCGGGGGTCGCTACTTACCTGTCAGACGAGGCGATCCTGACATCCTCCCGCCCGCATCCACGCGTCACTCATCGTCACAGCAGGAAGCTGCCAACGAGAAACAGCCCAGGCCGTTCTCGCGCGATCAGCGATAACCAGCGGGGGAGCCGGTCAGAGGTAAGTATCAGACACAGCGATATCGCTGTGATGTCACAAAAACCAGTGACGTTATAGCGATATTGCTAGCGATATCGCTTAGTGTGACAGGCCCTTTAGAATGCCATCTGTCCTGCTCTTCCCAGCAACCTCGACTTAACGATGCAGGTCGCTGGGCAGGTCATAGCCAGATGATGGTGAAGGATCGCAGATACGGAGCTTTGTAGTTTCCTTCTTGCACAGATCTGTGAGTTGTGTCCATGTTGCAAAACCCTCCAGTACTGATATATCCTGACACAAGGGTTCATTTATATGGAGAATGCTGGGCGGACAGCCACGGTTGGAGCAAGAAAGTGACAGCAAGAAGTTTTCTTGTTCGGTTTTAGTTGTAGGAGCAGTGCATGCTGGAAAGGAAGTTCCAGCTCCTATAGTGCTGGCAGAATACTGATTGAAGAGGAACTGCTCTCTCAAAAAGAGTAAATTGTAAGCTACTCAGCTTAACGATAGGGGATTGTGCCTGGACTTATTAGACTGGTATGTGTGCCAAAAGTTTTAGCAACTAGTGGTGGATAAAGACAGCAAGTCCATACTTTTCTATAGATTTTGTCTGAAAGGATAAGTGAGCTTTTTTAACCCTTTCCATGTTCTGCTGTACATATAGGTCAGGAACAGGTTGCACGTGTAAGGAGCGGACTCAGGCGCTATGCCCGCTTTGTACAGAGCAGATATCTTTGTACAGAGCAGTGCAATCTTTGATGCAATTATATGCTGGGGTAGTAGTGTGCGCACAGCTGACGCGAATAAGCTGAATAAACTTATCAAGAAGGCTAGTGCGGCGGTGGGTCTACAACTCAGGACTTTCGAGGAGGTATTAGAGGATAGAATTACTAAGAAATGCAAGGCTATAATGAGCAACAATACACACCCGCTCTATGAACTGTTTGCGAAGCAAAAGAGCACATTCAGCAAGCGTCTACTCCAACTAATGTGTAAAAAGGAAAGATATAGAAAATCGTTTGTTCCGACAGCTGTGGGGATGTTTAACAAATGTATAAGTGTAAAGCATCCCAAGACTAAATGAAGTTCAAAGTGTATGGGGGGGAATTGGTGAGTTACAAGTACCAGTCTATCCGCATCTGCTGTCCATATAGACTTATTTTGTAAAGTGTGTATTGTTCTTGTAATGTTCTTGATCTTTGTTCTGCTGCTGTAATACTGTAATTTCCTCCGGGATCAATAAAGTTTATCTAATCTAATCTAATCTAATCTGCGTTTCCATGACCATCAGACACCACCGCTGCTGTTTCTTAAAAGCGCCACTTCTAATCTAAGGTCGCTGACCGCCGTCCTACACAGCAGCCTGTCAGTCATTACGAGGGCAGGAGCAGTGCTCCCCCACATTTAGGACATTGACCCATGGGGTTGATTAGAGCCATTCACACCCCTTTGCTTACCTTTATGGCCATTCACACCCCCCTCCATTACCTTTATGGATACATGTGCCCATTATTAAACTCTGTGCATTTACTAAACGCATCTGTATTGGTCGATCAGACTCGGCCATTCAAGCCTGTGAAAAACACAAGACGTGTTTTAAGAACTAGTGAATAACCAAAAAAAAAAAAAACACAGATGCCAAACATGACAAAAGTGGATTGTCAAAAGGGATTGATACAGGAAATGTGTTTTAGAAATTGTAGGAATTTTCATTATACGGCGGAGACCTTTTATTTGCTTAAAAAAAAAATAAAGTAATATCTCTTGGACAAGGGGACCATAGATGACCACTATATGCAAAGCGCCTCCCTGTCTGCCAGTTATCACAAGACAATGGCTGCTTTGCACACAATGGTTATTTGCATAGGTAATATGATGACTAGTAGTACTCTGGACTTACAAAAAAAAAGTGGTGACCCACATAGGTGACAATAGTGGCCGAAGGCTGGAAACAGGATTGAAATAACGCAATACCGCATCAAATAAATCTGATGTATGGCCACATGGAAAATTAAAGTGAATCGAAACAAACCAACCCCTCAACAATGGACAAGGAGGACCAAATGCATTGATCCAGTAACCACCATGCTTATAATTAGCCCAAATACATATAGAATAACTTCGGTGTACGTAATATCATAAAAAAAATATATTAATTGAATCAGGGGGCTAATTACCCATTTAAAAGCAGCTCCTGTCCAGACAGCGGCTACGTACCCCAACGCGCGTTTCGTGAGCGTTCCTGTCGCTTCCTCATATAAACGTTTATAATTAAAATTTATTTTTAGATTGAATTTTGTAAGAATAAAATTATTTTTAATATATAATAACTCCGGTTCTCCTCTTTTTGAATTGTGCAATGGAGTCAGTATAGTAGTTATATTTTAAACTGGTAATTTACGTTTCACTAGTAGTACTCTGGGCCTGATTCACGATTGCATTTGCGCCTTTTTATTGTCTAGTTTTTCCTAGTTTAAGGTTTTTTTTTTTCTTTTGTTCCAAATTCTTTATTCTAGTTGCACCTATCTTGAAATAATTTGGCTTCATCTTCGCCAATGGTTCACAATCAGGAATAGCAGTGTTTTTGTAGGAGCATAGCCTAAAAGCAGCAATGAATAAAAAGTGACTTTAATTTACAAAAAAATAAAGGCAAATGGGCAATTGGGTCCTATGTGATTGCATCCTCAGTGACGTCGAAGAGCAGTAAGTGCCCTGTACACACAGCTCAGATCGCACCGCGCATTAATGTCCTGTTAGATGACTGTACTGTGTAATGAGCAGGGTCTGCCCCCTGTGTCAGGACGGATGTGACTCATGCAGGCTTGTGTCTCTACCTTCGGCCCGTGACTTATTCCTCTCCTCATAGACCCAAGCTTGGTGCTCGGGTCCATAATTTTTTTCCTTTTACGTGAAGCCTGTTACTGATAAATTTTGTGTGTTGATTTTTAATTTTTTTTTTTTCTCCATCAACGATGCAACTTTCTCCATGGTTTCAATAACAGATTAGATGTTTTGTGCGGCCATTGGCTACTCAAAGTAAAAGCCACTAACTGCATGATTTATATTTGTCCACGGTTGTAATAAAGTATGTGAGATATTTACCGTAAATGCGCTGTCTCATCAGACCATCCCCCCCCCTTTAGTATGGGAGCTGCTGAGACCCCTACAGCACGTGGTGTTGTCAGGTGAATGTTGCTTAGAATCAGACCCGTGCCATCTCATAAAGTGACGATCACTAGGATCTGCCATTCGTAGATCATCAACAGGGGCAAACTGTGGAATCGCTACTAATCCTGGGAATATAGTCTGCAGAGAGCGCGTGTACTGCTGTCCTTATCGCCAACGGGACGTGTCCCTACAGTCCATTACTGTTAATACTGTTTGTACAATGTGGATGCGTATATATGCGGACCCCAGCTATCAATTCATTCATACATTTATTGGACGAATAACAGGAAAGGCACAATCTAAAGTTATAAGAAACAATGCCCCAGAATTGCTTGGTAAAACATGGAAGCGGGAATGGCTTCTTGATGACCAAGTATTTGCAATTCCAGGTATAAAATGATTATGATAGTTTTTTCCAAGAGAAAAAGGTCGCACTCTACGGGACCCGTGGAAGCGCTCGAGTAGCGTGAAACGGCCTTAGTCAGCCATTTGACAAACTCTCTTTCACATCTCCGACGTGACATGTAATTCAGTGTCAATAAATATCCATCATTGTCCCGTAGAGTGCGACCTTTTTCTCTTGGAAACTACTATCGTCTTGGTACGAGGTCAAGCACCCGGGAGTCCTGGATGTGAGCTCTCCGCCCGCTGCCAACCACGGACATTAGTACGGTAACAGCGGTGCCGCCCGCTTTCTTGCATTGACTTCATAAAATGATTATGAATTTATGGTTCCGATATGTGAAGCGCGCGATTTCCAGTACAAACTTCATGTCTTGCGTCTGTCACAGATTGGATCTAAGTGCTCATACAGTGGCTAATAGCAGAATGAGGCCTCTGTGTTCTCCAGACAATTCTATATTAACTTAGGAAGCCATTAAAGGTCTCTTGTTATCAGGGTAAATCTGCCGAAGGCTCATCGGCATCACTGCTCATCGCTGATGCTCCTGGGGCACTTTGTGCCATGGTGATGTTTGGAGAAAAGACGGCTGTTTGCTTATTCTCCCTTGAATCTCCATGGACAAACACACTCTCATGGACCGGACGTGCATGTTCATTTCCACAAGGGAATTAGACCAACAGCGGGTGGGCATATCTGATCTGGCCAGACCCCAGATAGAGCTGTCTGGTATTGATAATGTATCATAAGGATCAATCCTCAGTAGTGGAAAACCCCTTAAGGCTGTGTGCACGCGTTGCGGATTTACATGCGTTTCCGCAGCGTGTTTGGACACGCGGAATTGCATCAAATCCGCAGTGTAGTGCACCACCAATGTAAGTTAATGTGAAATTAAGAATTGTTGTGCATTTGCTGCGGGGGAAAAAAGCGCAAATTTGCAGCGGTTTTTTTTTTTCCCACAGCATGTCAGTTCTTTTTGCGGATCTGCAGCGTTTCTGCACCCATTGACTTCTATTGAGTCAGGCACATCCTCAGCAAAACCGCGGTTGTAAAAAAGATCTGTGGATTTGCTGCAGATGTGGGTGCGAGAAATGCAGATGGGGAGCAGGAAGAGTGTGTGGGCGGAGACTATGTGCGGGGGGGTTTGTGTGTGTCTGAGTTTGTGTGTGTGCGTGTCTGTGTAGGCAGCCATTGTCTGATGGGACAATCCGGTTATGAATGCTGGCACATTTGACAATGATGGGACAGTAGTCCCATCAGACAATGGCTGTGTTCAGTAGTAAAAAAAAAAACCAAAAAACAGTACATACATAACATACAGTACATAATCACCTAGTCCCCGAAGCCCTCAATCTCCTGTACAAAAAGTAAATTAATAAATCAACCTATACATACCTTTCTGACGTAGTCCAGTTAATAACAAGTGTCCCACGACTATTTCCCGTGTAGAACAGTGACATCGGGTAATGTCAGTGTTCTACAGGGCCTCCGTGATGCACTGACAGGCAGAGGTAATCCTCTGCATTGTATCCCTCCGTCGCTGAGAGAGGTCACCTGAGTTCATTCTCTCACCGGCAGCGCTGTGTAAGAAAATTCTCACGCAGCATTGCTGTAAAGTGAGAGCCTGAACTCAGGTAACCTCTTCAGTGATGCACTGCAGGCGCCATTGTCTCCTGTCAGTGCATCGTGGGAGGCCTTGTAGAGCAGTCACATCACCCGATGTCACTGTTCTACAGGTGAGATCGTCATGGGACATTCCATTATTAATTGGATTACGTCGGAACAGGGAGTATTTGTGTTTATTTGTATATATTTTTTGCAGAAGGTCGAGGGTGTTGTATGGAATAGGCGTACAATAAAATGGGAAAACTATTTAGTGTTTTATTTCATTAAAATGCTTTTTTCTTGCCGTCTTTTTTTTTTTTTTTTTTTACTCATTACCAACTATAGGATTAGTAATTGAAAGGCGTCTTATTGACACCTCTCCATTACTAACCAGGCTTGATGTGACCTTGCAATACAAAGGTGACATCAACCCCATATTACCCCATATGCCACCTCTACACAGCAGTGGGAAGAGAGAGGCTAAGTGCCGGAATTGGCGCTTCTTAAAGATGTGCCATTTCTGGGGCGGCTGTGAGCTGGTCTTTGTAGCCGGGGGGGTGGCAATATCCATGGCCCCTTCCTAGGCTATGAATATCAGCCCACAGATGTCTGCATAGCCTTTGTGACTATAAATTATAGGGGGATCCCACGTCATTTTTTTGGTGGTTACTACTATTTTAATAGCCAGTAAAGGCTAAATATACAGCTGCGGGCTGATATTCATAGCCTGGGAAGATCCATGGGTATTAACCCCTATCCAGGCTATAAACATCATCTCCCAGTCGCTGGCTTTCCCTCTCTGGCGCAGAAAAATGCGTGGGAGACCACACCATTTTTTTTTTTTCAAATTTTTTTTTTTAAAGTAAACATTGCGTTTAAGGCCAGGGTCACACTTGCAAGAAACTCACACGAGTCTTGCACCTCAATACCGGCACTCGCGACTGGAGTGTGTGGCTGCATGTATTTCTATGCAGCCACACACTCTGATCTGAGTGCTGGCGGCAGTGCCAAGTATTGAGGTGCGAGACTCGTGCGAGTTTCTCGCAAGTGTGACCCTGGCCTAACGCAGATTTTGTGTATGTCTGTGTCTTTATTAACTCTTCATGTACCATTTTATTATGTTTATTACTAAACATTAGGCTAGATGGATCGTTCAATAGATGATCTATTTGTGTGTGTATCCTTCAATGGAGTATGTAAAATAAGAGGCTGGACAAAGAAATGACATCAAAATTCTTTTTTTTTTTTTTTTTTTTTTGTTAAATAGATCTTTATTTAGGTTACAAATCCGCATGAAAAAAACGCTTGTAAATCCGCATCAAATCCGCCTGGATTTTTACCTGCCTTTTCTGCCAAGAGATGCAGAATCTGCGCAGAAAATTCCACAGGCAAATCTGTAACGTGTGCACATACCCTTAAAGGAAGCAGCCAGCGGAGGCTGTGTTGGTCAGGATGCGGTGATGAATGTGTTGCCTGCAAAACAGGTTCTTCGGGATTGCCCTGCAAAGAGCGAAAAGCTGCGATTACTGATGGGCGACAATTAGGCGAAATAACCACAGTACATTTTAACGTTTTGATGCTGTGAATTTACAGCCACTTGTCTGCACCAAACACAACGTGTTGCATTTTGGTGTGATCGCCGCCCTGTCAAAAGGACTCATGCGGCGGCAAAAGCATCCTGCGCACGGCCTGCGTACCCAATGCTAAAGATAAGGTATGCAGGCCGGATGCAGCGGCATGCGCCCATAGGCGGAGCTGACCAGAGAAGGTGCGGTAGGGGGCGGAGATTCACGGCGAGCGTCCACTGCGCTTCCAAACGCAAATGTGAAACTAGCCTAACACAGTACGGCTTGCTGCCACTAGTTCCTCGTTCGATATACAAGCCCCGTCCGACAACAGGCTTTATATTGGGTCAGAAACCGACCTCAGGGTAGCATATAATATAACCAACTGAGCGTGCGGACGTGGGGATTCGTGAATCGAGATAAGAGCAGTCCAATATTAATTTTATATTTAATCGCTGAAAGGCGCACTAGAAATACACAGGTATATATTTACAAGACAATATACAGGTATACAGACAAGAGTGTAGTACAAGGGTAGGGTACAGATAGATTACAATTACAGTGTTATGTAGCATGTGACCGCAGGGAGTCGCTGATGGATCACAGGTCCAAGTCTTAAGTGATTCCTTGAGCGCGTCAGGTAACGGACCTACTGCCAGTAGAAAAACTGAGGCCAAAATGAGGAGCTGCCTATTATCCCCTAGGCTGCTCCCTCCCACACGCTCCGCAAGTCCCAGGGCTGGGAAGCCTCCCTCATATTGAGAGTATGGTTTTCCAGGCCAGAACTATGGATGTTCATAACTTTCTGCCCGAAGCTCTAAATGGAACGGCAGTCGTGCCACTGTATTCTGCTGGATTTTGTCTGTGCGGGGAGTCCAAATACGGCTACTGTATTTAATTCCTGGTAGCTATGCTATTATAACACAATAATGCAGAGTTCTATAGGTGGCTGCAGGAGACGGTCGTGTGGGGAGAAGGAATGCAGATTCAGATTGTGCTTAGCTAGGCTCAGAGATACTGAATTCTTTTGTTATAGGTCATTTTCTAGACTCCATATCTCAGAGCCTGGTGCTGGTTTAGCAAGGGATCTGTAGTGCTATATGTCAGCCTGAATCAAACAAAGGAAGCCAGTTCGCTCATAGCTACACAAGAGTTCACACCCCTGTGATAATTGCTGGGGACACAGGGTCTATATCTTTAATCCCCCCCCTGGAGAGAGCTTCAAAGGCCTTGTTGCTTGAGCTAATTAAAGAAAAGCATTGATCCTGGGGAATTCCACGGGTGGGGGCTGAATTTGGGAGCAAATATTCTGGGCCAAGATCTGACGGGGCATTTTTTTATTTATTATTATTATTTATTTCTATAGCACCATTGATTCCATGGTGCTGTACATGAGATATCCAAATGATATATGGTAATTTTCCCATATCTCACAGCAATTTTAGCTTTGAAAACCTTATTGATCATCCCATGCAGATTACATGCCGTTTTTATTGCATTCGCACTGTGGAAACGCAATAAAAAAACCTGGTGTTTTTATGTGATTCAGGTCTATGGGGAATATTTGCAAATAAAACACGTTTACCGCAAGAGAAATGGACGTGCTGCGGATGTCAAAATCGCATTCAGCTCAATTTCTGCGTTTAACATAAAGAAAAAAAAAAGCAGTGTGCATTAGAATTATAGAAATTCCATATTCAGAATTACAGCACATAAGCACGGTGAGAGGTGAGCCAAAGTCTGTTTCCCGATAGTTTTCTAACTTTACATGAAATAGAACTGTGCAACACCTTTCCTTCTCATAAAAAAGACTGAATTTAATGTAAAGTATTGAAAATCTGCAAATAGTCATATGGCTCGTTCTCAAGCCCATCACCCACCCTTACGCTATGTCAGTATCGTTGCTGTTGCACATGGCCATCAGCAATCGAAGCACTCTGTGGCCTGATCTTTTTCATTAGTGCTGGTTCTGTGCTATCTAGTGCTTAGGCAATGTCTATGAGAAATTGGAAAATAGTGGTCGGCCCTGGGCGTCCGCAGTCTCTGATAAGCAGGCTGGATGATAAGATGTCACGGTGCTCACTAGTGCTTCGGGAAGGTGTAACGCTACAACACATCCTGTCGCTCCCTAGCTGCGGAGCGCCAAAACCTTCCATCTCTGTAGTGGGATGTCTGTCTTCACTGGGTATAGATTGGACAGATTTTACCCATGAGACGAGTGAATCAGTCCAAAAAGAGAGAGGAGCAGATTTCTCTGATTACATATATTACAAAGTTTCTCATGTTCTTGTGTACTATTGATTTATACAATTAAAATGACTGTTATTCTTTATGTACTGTGTGTTTCTCCTGATTGACATGGGATCTTTTTTTTGTTAAGATCATGGATCTGAAGTTGCTTTTTTGCCTGACATTCCTGCTTCTTGGTGTCGTGCTGATAAAGGCCCATGATGGACATCACCATGGTCATCACCATGGTCACCACCATCACCACCACCACGACCATGACCACGACCACGATGATGGACTTGATATAGAAGATGACATTGATGATCTCATTGAGGATGAAGATCCAACACCAGAAAGCAGCGCCTCACCCCCTGCTCCTAAGGTTTGTGTATTCCCCGAGCCTGAAATTTACTGTTTGAATACAAAAGTCCATTATGAAACAAGTGCAGGCTTAGGGCAATGCGATCAGCTGATGAATGACTCTACAGACCTGCAATCCTATAATGGCTTATCTGATATTAGAAAAAATAACTTTCTTAAAAATAAAAAGTTTTTCTTAAGTTTAAAGATCTGCATTTACTCAGGAGATGGCACCTCACTCTCATCTGAGGCTGTGCCTGGTACTGCATCTCAGCTCTTCGTAAATGGTGTTGATCTCAATATCCGGACAGACCTAGCACTGGGGCTGAAATATTCTAATGATTGTCTTCTCTTTTGGCTTCCAAATTCTTCTTTCATCTTTTTATTATTTTTAGGTTACTTACAAAGCGCCCGTCCCAACTGGTGATGTCTATGTCGCAGAGTCATTTGACAAGGGAACATTGGAGGGGTAAGAAATGCAATTTTCTTTGTTTCCTGTTATAAACTGTTGAGAAGTAATCCTTAAAAGCCCCTCTTGCTTCATAGGTGGGTTCTGTCCAAGGCGAAGAAGGATGACACAGATGATGAGATTGCCAAATATGATGGTAGGAACTTCTCACATGTCCTAAACTGTCACTTTCAGATAGCCCAAGCTCAGCACTTTTATTAAAATTAATGGTGGCCATTTCTTAATTTAGTAAATTGGTGGGTCTATGCGTACTTAGACCATTGAACGCCCTCTATATTGTCTGTATATGTAGTTCTCTTTTAATTTAAGAGCAAAAGAACCATAATTTGCCATTGCGTTATCAGCCTGTCCTACAGCTGGTCACGTGCCTCATATCATTGATGTGACCGCTGCAGCTAATCGCTGGCTTCAGTTGTCGCATGTCATACATGCTAGCTACATTACTGAGACCATGTAGAGCTATGTATGTGAGGCCATTGCTGCAGGAGCATCAGACCATTGGTGGTTGGACACTGGGGGAGTTGAAGGATGTTATGCTTTGCACTGCCTTATTAGCACATTTCTTGAAAATCCTAGAAATTTTAAAGAGAAGCCAATCATTTATTTTCATTGTGGGCCACTTTGAAATGTCTGGAGCACGATAGTAAGAATCAGCTCAAAACCCACAATGGGTATTTCTGTCTCGGTCAGTAAGGCTTAAAATGATTGTCCAGAACATTGATGGCCCATTTTTGGGTCACCAATGTCTGACTGGTTGGAGTGTGACACCGTTTTTTGATACTGCAGCTCAGTTCTGATTAAAGTGACTGGGAGATGAGCTGTATTACCCAAGAACGGCCAGTACACGGAGTCTGGCACTGTGCTATTTTGTGTACATTGTGCATATATGACCACCTTGAGAGTTGCAAACAGCTGATCTGTGGCTGTGATTGGACTATCTGAAGGATAATAATGTCAGATCGAGGGTCCGACGATTGGCACTACTGCCAGTCAAATGTTTGAACGGCATCACTGGGCTGTCCCTCATTCTTTATACTGCTCCATGTTTTAACTGTGGCTGTAGTTGATTTTACAGTGCATTCCTTTCTACGAAAACAAAGCTACCGTTATCTCCTGTACCCCTTCACACAGGGCATCAATAGGGAACCCCGCCAATATTGATTTTAAAAAACCCCTTCCTGATTGATGGCACCTAATGTGCGATCACGTGGCAGACAGACGTCCTGACGGGACACAGTATCTGGGCGAGATGTGCAGGATCGTCCTACAAAGGACTGTTGTCAGAGGTTACTTCTAAGCTGCTCCTGTCCCCATTCTGTACCATGAACCTTTAGTGATGGAGCATGAGTATATTGTGTAATTCTTGTGCATTGCATGACTGTTCAAGAAGCCGCGGAGTCACTGCTGACTTTTTCTGATATTTAGGCAAGTGGGAAGTGTCTGAGATGAAAGAGACGAAGCTCCCCGGGGACAAAGGACTAGTGCTGGCATCACGCGCCAAGCATCATGCAATTGCCATCAAGCTTAAAAAGCCATTCGTCTTCGATAAGAAGCCTCTGATTGTTCAGTAAGTGCAGCGGTTTTCTGTCCCCTGAGAGGGGCGATTATGCTAAAGACTGGGGTCAAGTTCAGTCCGCTTTAGGTTTACTGATGACGGTTGTGTGTTAGAGAAAGCCAAGTTAACCTCTTTATGGCCTGCCTATTTTAGCTTTACAAGGATGAGGAAAAACTAAGGCAAGTTTCAAAGAGGGTGCACTATCAAAACGTTATTTAAAAAGTGTGTATGTGTGTATGTGTATATATATATATATATATATATATATATATATATATATATATATATATATATATATATGTATATGTGTATATATATATATATATATATATATATAATATATGATCTCCTCATGTGAGAAATTGGTGTCCTTATTTAACAAGGACTAGGCCACAATATTCAAGCATTGTGTGTAAAATGAAGTACACCCCAATTGGTAGCTTGTAGAACCACCTTTAACAAAAATAACTCGAAAGAAGTTTTGTTTTTCATTCTGGAGGAATTTTGGGCAGTGCTTCTTCACAACGCTGCTTTTAAAGGAGTTGTCCGTCCTTGGGGGCACAAGGCTGCAGACTTGTGAATCCTCGCACCGGGTGCACTGTGAGGATTATCCGGGAGCAGGCAGTCATGTGACCGCAGATACAGTAGGTGTGTGACTGCAAGCAATTTCACATGTCACCAGAAAATCCTAAGAGTGTTTAATGCAAAGATTCTCAAGTCTGCAGTCACACAAAGTGACTGCAGCCTTCTACCCTAAGGCTGGATAACCATTAAAGGGGTATTCCTATTTCTAAGATTCTATCCAAATATGTAGTAGGTGTAGTAGTAATATTAGCAAATACCTCCAATTAGAAATGTAGTATAGTTTTTCTGATTTGCTATGTCTGTACTCATGTGCATCAACAGCCGCGGAGACACCATCACATGTTTCTCAACGCAATGACTAGCCAGGTCTTTCACCGGGAAGGAACAACCACGGGAAGGGCAGTCTCGAATGAAGGAAACCACCTATGCCAAAACATGGTATCCATCCACAGACAGCTGTTTCAGGGTATTGCCCCTCATCAGTGTGGAGTAGGAAACTGGCTAGTAGGAGCAATGCCTAGTAAAAGACTGTGAAAATGAGGATGAGTGACCTCATGGAGATCAACATCCAATGCTGCGGAGACACCATCACATGTTTCTCAACGCAGTGATGCTAGAGCAATGCCCCCATCCCTTATGGGAAATATGCAAAAACATGTAAATCAACAGCTGCGGAGACACCATCACGTTTCTCAACGCAAGCAATGACTAGCCAGGTCTTTCACCGGGAAGGAACAACCACGGGAAGGGCAGTCTCCAATTAAGGAAACCACCTATGCCAAAACATGGTATCCATCCACAGACAGCTGTTTCGGGGTATTGCCCCTCATCAGTGTGGAGTAGGAAACTGGCTAGTAGGAGCAATGCCTAGTAAAAGACTGTGAAAATGAGGATGAGTGACCTCATGGAGATCAACATCCAACACTGCGGAGACACCATCACATGTTTCTCAACGCAGTGATGCTAGAGCAATGCCCCCCCGTCCCTTATGGGAAATATGCAAAAACATGTTCACAGTCTTTTACTGGGCATTGCTCCTACCAGCCAGTTTCCTACTCCACACTGATGAGGGGCAATACCCCAAAACAGCTGTATGTGGATGGATACCATGTTTTGGCATAGGTGGTTTCCTTCATTGGAGACAGCCCTTCCCGTGGTTGTTCCTTCCCGGTGAAAGACCTGGCTAGTCATTGCTTGCGTTGAGAAACGTGATGGTGTCTCCGGCTGTTGATTTACATATTTTTGCATATTTCCCATAAGGAATGGGGGCATTGCTCTAGCATCACTGCGTTGAGAAACGTGATGGTGTCTCCGCAGTGTTGGATGTTGATCTCCATGAGGTCACTCATCCTCATTTTTACTCATGTGCAGGCATTGCAGGACCTTAGGTATCCATGGTTGCGTTCACTGATAGTGACAGTAATCTAGTTGCTAGTGGTCGTCACCATGGATACCTAAGGTCCTGCAATGCTCTGCACATGAGGCAAGAGACATGGCAAATAAAAAAAAAAACTATACTACATTTCTAATTGGAGGTATTTTATATTATTATTATTGCATCTACTACATATTGGGATAGGATCTCGTTGATGGGGAATACTCCTTTCAGTTTATTGGGGATAAAGTACAGTTATCTTGACGGAGACTTTTTGCCTCAGAGATCCTAACTGCCGATTTAACCCAGTATCTGGAGGTAAATAAAGTCTTATGACCAAACACCTCCATCATGGTCTTTTCTGTCCAAAAGACATTATTCCTGGAGTCTTAAGTCTTGTGGTTTGTTCACATGCAACTTTGCAAGCAAACCTTAGCCATTCTGCCATGGTCTAAGTTTTTTTTCTTTTTTTTAGAAAAAAAAATTCTGGCAACCTATCTAAACAAGCCATACTTGTTTTGTTTCAGTTTCTAATAGTACTGTCAACAACATAAATGTTTCCCATGCTAACTGGAACCTTTAGCGTCTGAGCTGTAGCTCTTGGGGTTTTTTGCAATTTCTCCGAACATTGCACAGTAAATTTACAGGGACATGAACTCCAGAGAAGGTCCTCAAATATCTGGAATGTAGAAGAGTCTATTCACCTAATTTTAATACCGAAGGATCGGATGTTTTGTTCCTTTGTTTTTTTTTTTTTCTTGTTTTTTTATGATTATGTCCTGATATTTAAAACTGTGGAATTACAGCAGGGTGTACTTAGTTCTTCTCTTGACTTGTATTTATCACCTGAATGCGAGGAGACTGCTTACAGATTACAGTGATGGTTACCAAAATAATCAGTAAAGATTTCAATCATAAATCCCATTACTGGTTATTGGTATGATTAATAAGTAACTAAAGTTTCAATTACTCTGTCGCCTCATTGGGGGACACAGAACCATGGGTGTTATGCTGCTGTCCGCTAGGAGGCGACACTATGCATAATCTGAAAAAAGATTAACTATGGCTCCTCCTCTGCAGTATACCCCTGGACAGAGTCAGCCTTCTTCAGTTTTTGCTTAGTGTCGCAAGGAGGCACAACTTTTTTTCTTCCGTTTTTTCCTTTTTCGTCCGGAATACAGATGAAGAAAAGTGGGTCTCCAGCGAGATTCCCGGCATGGCTCCTTCCTTGGCCCCCTTTTTAGGGGTGCCCAGTTGAAGTGGAGACGGCTACTCCCCATGTCGCTCCTTCCCCAGTTCCTCGGGTACTGGGCCGAAGTTGAGACCCCCCTCCTTCCCCAACCCCTTTGGGGTCTGGGTTGAGGTTGAGGCGAGGATGAAGACCCCCTGACGGTGACACACACCCTACCTAATCCCCCGCAGGGGGCATTAGGTTGAGACGCCTCAGGTAGGGTCGGAGAACAGGCAGCATTCTGCAGCATCCAGGGACCCCAGACCAGCTGTGGGATCCTGCTGGGGCCGGGGGAGGGTGCAGGCAGACATGGCACAGCAGAGACAGGGCTTTCTGCGCCCCTGTCTCTGCAGCAGCAGCGGCTCCATGGCACTCTAGGGACCCCCCAAACAGGAACTGCTGCCCCCACCGCTAGCCAGTCGCCCATTCCGGGGGGCTCTGGTACAAATCCGACCCCCTCCCGGACTACCGCGCCACTCTGGAGCCCTCAAATATCAGTTTTTGCAGCCTGAGAAAAAATTTGCCAATCGCAAATATTTGGAAGCGAAGTACCCTTTCTCATAGACTCCAAACAGTGGACAGATACACCCAAAGTGGACCCCCCGGTATCTAGACTAGCAGCGCAGACCTTACTCTCTCTGCCAGACAGCTCAACCCTCAGGGACGCAGCAGACCGGCAAGTAGAACGCATGGCTCGTTCCATTTTAGAAGCAGCAGGGGCCTCCCTGCGTTCGCTTCAGTTTGGGCGGCCAAGGCCATCCTGGCTTGGGCCAAAAAACTACAGGAGGGTCTTCAAGCTTCAAATGCCGGGCTCTCGGACCAAGCGGTCCAGATAGCAGTGGTAGCAGACTACATGCTTCATGCAGCCCTAGACTCAGCAAGAGGTCTAGAGGGGATAGCGGCAAACGCCATTACGATTCGGCGTATCCTCTGGCTGCGAGAATGGAAAGCGGATGCGGCCTCGAAGTCCCTCACGCATCTTCCGTACCTTACTGGAAGGCTTTTCGGCGAAAAGTTGGACACAATGATAGCCAATGCCACTGGGGGGTAAGAGTACCTCTCTTCCTCAACTAAAACCGAAACGCACATTTAAACGAAGAAACCAGACACGATTCCGATCCTTTCGGAATTCTTCGGGCTGGTCCTTCTCGCGCCCAGCGCAAAACCGTAACCGCTCTCCACGCAGGGACAACCCACGGACGGCGCAGAGACCGGACAGGACTTGGCAGTCGAAAGCAGGCCAAGCGAAACCCAAGGGAGGAAAACCTCAGAACTTCGCTTCATCATGACTCACGAACTCCGGAAGACACCCCACCAGTAGGCGGGCGACTTTTACTCTTTCAGCAAGTCTGGCTGCCTATTACAGAAGACAGGTGGGTCAGGGAAATAGTGTCTTCTGGATACAAGATAGAGTTCACTTCCACTCCACCGAACCGGTTCTTCCTCTCTATCCCTCCAACACCATCAGACAAGGCTCGTGCCTTCCACCAAGCGGTCTCCTCTCTCCTTCAGGCAGGAGTCGTGGTGCCGGTTCCTGCGAATGAAAGATTCTGAGGGTTCTACTCCAATCTGTTCGTAGTTCCCAAGAAAGGAGGCAGCTTTCAGCCCATACTAGACCTAAAACAGCCCAACAAATATGTACGAGTCCATCATTTCCGCATGGAGTCCCTCCAGTCCATCATTGCATCCATGGAGCAGGGAGAATACCTTGCCTCCATAGACATACAAGACGCATATCTGCACATACCAATTGCTCCCGCCCATCAAAGGTTTCTCAGGTTCGCGGTCAACAAAAACCACTACCAGTTTGTCGCCCTTCCGTTCGGACTCGCCACGGCTCCAAGAACGTTTTACCAAGGTCATGGCAGCCACCATGGACGTTCTGCACTCGAGGCATTCTAGTCGTCCTGTACCTGGACGACCTTCTCATCAAGTCTTCCACCTTCAAGGACTGCGAGGTCAGTGTCTCAATCACAATAGACACACTGAGTCGTCTGGGATGGTAAGTCAACCTACAGAAATCGTCGACTACTCTGAATCAGACTCTAACCTTCCTGGGAATGTTATTCGACACCTCCAGGGGCCTGGTGCTCCTTCCCAAGGACAAGACACTGGCCATCCGTCTGGGAGTTCGTACACTACTCCGCAGTCCTCCCCGATCTCTCCGGTTTGCCATGAGAGTCCTCGGCAGGATGGCAGCAGCAATAGAGGCAGTGCCATTTGCCCAGTTTCACCTCAGGCCTCTTCAACTAGCCATACTCAGATCTTGGGACAGGAATCCCTTCTCCCTCGACAGGGAGTTCCGGTTGACGATGTCAACCAGGAGGTCCCTGCATTGGTGACTCAAGCCATCCTCGCTTGCACGAGGAAAACCCTTTCTCTCAGGTCAATGGAAGGTCCTGACCACCGATGCAAGCCTGACAGGCTGGGGGGCGGTGCACCTACATCACAGGGCACAAGGCAAGTGGTCAACAAGGGAAGCGACCTTGCCCATTAATATCCTGGAAATCCAGGCCATCTTCCTGGCACTGAGAGCCTTTCATCACTTGCTTGCAGCCTCGCACATACGGATACAGTCGGACAATGCCACGGCTGTGGCATATGTGAATCACCAAGGTGGGACCCGCAGCGCCCAGGCGATGAGAGAAGTGTCACATATCCTCCACTGGGCGGAAGACACGAGGTCGGAACTCTCTGCGGTCCACATTCCGGGTGTAGAAAACTGGGAAGCCGACTTCCTCAGCAGGCAAGGAATGGACTCGGGGGAGTGGTCTCTCCATCCTGAGATTTTTTTTACCAGAGCTGTCAACGCTGGGGAACCCCGGATGTGGACCTAATGGTATCCCATCTCAATGCCAAGGTCTCCAATTTCATGGCCAGGACACATGACCCGCGGTCACTCGAAGTGGATGCCCTGGTCCAGGACTGGTCCCAGTTCCAACTCCTGTACATTTTTCCACCCCTCCCCCTGATCTCCATGGTCGTGAGGAAGAACAAACAAGAGGGAGTTCCAACCATCCTCATCGCGCCAGATTGGCCCAGACGTACATGGTACGCCGACATCGTTCAACTTACAGCAGACGCCCCCTGGCGTCTACCCGACCGTCACGACCTTCTGTCTCATGGTCCGTTCTACCATCAGAATTCAGGGGCTCTCAATTTGACGGCATGGCCCTTGAAACCTGGATTCTAACCCAGGCAGGGTTTTCACAGGAAGTCATTGCGACCATGATCAGGGCAAGGAAGCCAGCCTCCACCAAGATTTATTATCGTACCTGGAGAGCTTTCTTTTCCTGGTGCGAATCTCACGGACAAGTCCCACTCCCTTATTCCCTCCCGAAGGTACTAGGTTTTCTTCAATCGGGCCTAGACGCCAAGCTATCCCTAGGCTCGCTTAAGAGTGAGGTGTCAGCGCTTTCAGTCCTTTTTCAAAGGCGCATTGCTACCAAACCGCAAGTAAGGACTTTCCTCCAGGGAGTTTCCCGATTGGTTCCCCCCTACAAACATCTACTGGAAACGTAGGACCTCAATCTGATCCTGACAGCATTGCAGGCACCACCCTTCAAACCCCTTAAAGAAGTTCCACTCTGCATTCTGTCACAGAAAGTGGCTTTTCTAGTGGCAATCACCTCGTTACGCAGAGTGTCGGAATTGTCAGCCTTTCCTAGCCTTTCACCAGGACAAGGTGGTTCTCTGAACAGTACCATCCTTCCTTCCGAAGGTTGTGTCCACCTTCCACCTAAATGAGGAAATCTCGCTGCCATCCCTTTGTCCGGTTCATAGAGTGGAGAAGGCTCTGCATACGCTTGACCTCGTCCAGGACTGCACCCTTCCGGAAGTCTGATTCCCTCTTCATTCTTCCGGAAGGCGGTCGCAAGGGATTGCCGGCTTCCAATGCTACCCTTGCCAGGTGGATCAAGTCCACCATACATGAGGCCTACCGACTTAACAAGCCCCCCCTTCCGGCCGGTATCACGGCACACTCTACATGGACAGTAGGGGCCTCCTGGGCCATTCGGCACCAGGCTTCGGCACAACAAGTGTGTAAGGCGGCCACTTGGACTAGCCTACACACGTTTACGAAACACTACAGTGTTCATACCCAGTCCTCAGTGGATGCGAGCCTGGGTAGACGGGTTCTGCAGGCGGCAGTGCCCCAAGTTTAGGGAGCTGCTAGCACAATATTCGTCCATTGCTTCCCACCCAGGGTCTGCTTTGGGACGTCCCATGGTTCTGTGTCCCCCAATGAGGCGACAGAGTAAAGGAGATTTTTGTGTACTCACCGTAAAATCTCTTTCTCTTAGCCTCTAATTGGGGGACACAGCTCCCACCCTGTTGCCCTTACGGGCCGTTGTTACGGTTGAGTTCTCATATTGTTCTTTGAGCTCGTACATAGTAGCCTTCTTACAGGCATGGTTATGTTATTGTTACGTTCCTCCTAATGCTTTTGCACAAAACTGGAGAAGGCTGACGCTGTCCAGGGGTGTATACTGCAGAGGAGGAGCCATAGTTAATCTTTTTTCAGATTATGCATAGTGTCGCCTCCTAGTGGACAGCAGCATTACACCCATGGTTCTGTGTCACCCAATTAGAGGCTAAGAGAAAGAGATTTTACGGTGAGTACACAAAAATCTTATTTTATTTTTTTTTTTTAACAATTTTATCCAGCATAGTAAGTGATAATTTTTTTGCACATCACTTGATTTATATATTTGTCTTCATTCTTGTAAATAAATAGTAAGTGGCTTCTAAATCCCTGAGTATCCTCAGTCTATTTGCCGGCAGTCAGAGTTACATTGATACCAGAGCTCGGATCTCGTCATATGTACTGTATTTTCCAGCGTATAAGACGACCCCCAATTTTTCCAGTTAAAATATAAAATCTCAAGTCGGGGGGTCTTATATGTCGGGTGTTGTCTTATAGGGCGGGTGCGGAGCAATCTGCGGTCACCGCATATGGTGGGGGGGAGTGGTCCCGATGACTAGGTGAGGGGGCGTCTGACCGGGAAGGTGTAAGTTAAGTATCCCTATTACCGCATTGCGGCAGCAGTGCTCTGTGCAGCTCTCTGTGCTGGATGGATGGCGGCTCTTTGTGCAGCATGGAAGGCTCCGCCAGCATTTCGTCAAAGCCCTGAGGCCCCTGCAGCTCCATTGATACGGTGGCCTCTGGAAAAATGGCCACTGGGGGCGGCGCATGCTCAGATTTAGGTCTCGTCTCCCGAGGTAATAGGGATACTTCACTTAAACCTTCCTTGTGAGATGTCCCCTCACCTCGTCATCTGGACCGCTTACCAAGCCCCCACCATATGCGGTGACCGCAGATTGCTCCGCACCCGCCCTATAAGATGACACTTGGCGTATAGGACGACCCCAGATTTGTAAGATGATTTTCAGGGATTAAAAAGTCATCTTATACGCCGCAAAATACGGTACTTAGAGTAGGGGTTGGCAGCTTATCCTTGTGATTGCTCTGAGCAAACAGGTGAGTTCATGTGTATCCGTAACTTAGCTGGACCGCGCTCGGTCTCCTGCACGATTATCAGCACAAACCCTAATGTCTCCAGGGCTACTGAGCTGAACCTGTGCTCCTGCCACATGGCTGTGCTGGCTGCTCAGACCTACAGTACAGTCTCATTCCAATGCAAGTATTTTTTTATAATGTGCCTTAATGAATAGACCCTGACCACCCTCTGAGTACTGTAACGGATGCATTGGAATTGCTTCCACAAGCATCCTGTCCTCGTGATGCCCCACAAAATTGTATATTCTGTTAAGAAAAAAAAATGCAAATGAAACCGTTTAGAGAAGGGGTGGGTAATTTTCCCATGGGGCCACATTAGACCATGACTGTTGTGGAGGGCCAAACTAATAGGCTGAAATGATTTATAATTATATTATTGATAATTATATTAACTGTATCACTTAATATTGAGCAGAATTAAGTATGCTGACATCCCCTTATATATCGTTTGAGCACCAATACACCACCTTCCATACATGAAATTCAAAAAAAGGAGAAAAAAACATATTTACCCATGCAAAAAACATTTTGCATGTGTCATTTTGTAAAAAACAAACAAATATGCATAAATGTCTAAAAAGTGCCAGTAGTGCATGATCATAAGTCTAAAAGACTAAAAAATGAGCAACACCAAAAAAGAGCAGGTAGAAATTTAGATATCAATGCAAAAATGAAAGTAAAGGTAAAGCAACTATAAATTGTATAGTATTCCCAGACAAATGGCTTTCATAAGTTACAATACCACACAGTAGCGTTTCATGATAGTAAGATAATGTGACACAAGCTACCAAATGTGAACAATCATCTTAAATAATCATAATTATGACCTACCACCGCTCCAGTGATGGTGCCACTATCCCCAATGCGCGTTTCGGCGACTTGCCTTCGTCAGGATCTTCCATATATCGTATGAGTACCCCCCCACAGCCCCTTATATTCTGTAAGCCCCCTACACAGCCTCCCTATATATAGCGTAAGCCCCCTACACAGCCTCCCTATATACAGCATGAGCCCCCCCACAGCCTCCCCATATACAGCATGAGCCCCATACTGCATGAGCCCCCCACAGCCTCCCCATATACAGCATGATCCCCACTCAACATTCCCGTATACGGCGTGAGCCCCGCGCTGCCTCTCCGGTATACGGCGTGAGCCCCGCCCTGCCTCCGGTATACGGCGTGAGCCCTGACCTGCCTCTCCGGTATACGGCGTGAGCCCCGCCCTGCCTCTCCGGTATACGGCGTGATCCCCGCGTTGCCTCTCCGGTATACGGCGTGATCCCCGCGCAGCCTCTCCGGTATACGGCGTGATCCCCGCGCAGCCTCTCCCGTATACGGCGTGAGCCCCGCGCAGCCTGTCTATGTCCAGCCAAACATCCCATACACATGAATACAAGAACCCCACATACTCGCCTCCATCCCGCTCCCCCGGCGCTTTGCTTCTGTTCTTGTCTGTGTCTCTGGTGCACTGACTCTCTACATTACACAGCTGATGCAATGAAATTGTCATTGTCAGCTGTTTCACGCGCCGATTGGTGGAGGAAAAGTACCAATGCAGTCAGCGCAAATGGAGACGTTGGGCGTGAGAGGGCGCCTCAGCTGTTTCGGCCACACTTTGCCCAGGTCTGGTTTAGAGTGATTAAACCTTCATGTTCAGTTGCTGCAGCACATCTTAGATCTGCCTCGCACATCCAACATTCATGGTCCGAGTATGGACTGCGATGTCTAGATAGGACGCAGCTCTGCCGAACTGTATGCCTAGGTGTCTCCAGCCAGAAGTTATAGGCTCATATTTCTGTCAGTAGTTCAAAATATGTCCACTGACATTTCCAGTCCATGTCTGCCCCCCTTTCAATATCCATGTTTATAGGTTGTAATAGGACCCCAGCCTATCTTTTCTTAATCAGTTTATGACATATTTTGGATTTTTTTTTTCATACATGCAGTATAAAGAAGTGAACAAAAATTCTGGTTTGTATATTCAAATAGTTTTCAAATCTTTTTTTTTTTTCTGTGAAAATTGGCTTAATTTCTGTTATTTAAATACTTTTTTCCAATAATGGGTGATGATATGTAGTCAAAAATACTTATTTTTTTACTTGAGTTTTTTTTTTTTTTTAATTACAACTAAAGATTTAATTTGTTTCCCATTTCTGTAACCATTATTTTAATATATCGGACATATAGGGAATGAGGCTAGTTGTGTTCTCCAATAAGTCATAAAAGACCTTTGGGGTATTTTAGCATTTACTGTAATTTTTTTTTAATACAATTTCCCCTGTAACTGGGACTGGTATATTGGCTCCAGTTATAGTTGAAAGGCAGCCTCCTGCCTGCAAAGCAGAACTGACTGGGTCTCCGTAGACCCTTCAGCTCCTGACTCCCTCCCTACACGGAGCAGTCACATCCACTGGGTCTGGATGATGAAGACGGGTAGTGCTTAAAATCACTATGTACACTATTGTGCGTTGTCTGCAGTGATCAGGAAGGCATAGATGGTAATAGACCGTTTCTGCCTTCTCTATATGGAGTCCAGCTGTGCTTGACAGCTGCCACTGTGCAATCTCTTGCAGTTGCTCTACTATGCAGTGATTTAGAACGCAGAGCAGCGAGATGTTTAAAGTCTATGGGCAGTATGCAAGCGGTTAAACGACTGGAAGCCCTTGGAAGGTACTGGTTGTTCTGGAGATCTGGCTGGTGCTGAGAGTCTTACTACACACACTCACCTATGGGTGAATAATCAGCACTGATGATGAGCAAGGACTGTGGCGCAGCCTCTGTACACATGGGTATCTGGTATGGCTGTTACACCCCATCATGTCCACAGGCTTTTTAAATGATCAGACACAGATTGGATGCCCAAACCAAATGGTTTATTTGGTCGCCCAGTACAATCTGCATTTTTGCTTTTTCAGGTATGAAGTGAATTTTCAGAGCGGAATAGAGTGTGGCGGAGCCTATGTAAAACTGCTGTCCAAGACCTCCGATCACAGCCTGGTAAGTGCCTCTTAAAGGAGTTTCTAGAGTAGGGGGAGGGGGGGGAGGTATTAAAGTCAGATCAGTATCCCACTGAAGTGACAGGGATATCGCTGTGATGCCCATCAGCTCTGCTCCTACGTTGATGGCAGGCTGCAACGTATACACATGGAAGAGGCCCTGGCATGCGATGAGAGCAATGTCTCCTTCACAAAGCTTTCCAGATGAGCTTCCCCAAACCAATATTAATAACCGTTCATCAATAGACTGAAGTTACAAAGTCCCTTTGAAAAAATGCATGAGACCTGATAACTTGGACATGTTGTTTTTGTTTCTTTGTGGATGCATCAAAACTGACAGATCTCTATTCTATCAGGATCAGTTCCAGGATAAGACTCCTTACACCATCATGTTTGGTCCCGACAAGTGCGGCGAGGATTACAAGCTGCACTTTATCTTCCGTCACAAAAACCCCAAGACTGGAGAGTATGAAGAGAAGCACGTGAAGAAGCCAGACGCTGACCTGAAGTCCTTCTTCACAGATAAGAAGACTCATCTTTACACCTTAGGTAAGCGATTCTGACTTTTTTTTTTATTATAGTGTGGATTACCACATTTTTTGGTCACGGTATTAGCATAAGAGACCCATATGTCACATATATGTATATATAGTACATAGACCTTAAATGTCCCATAGACAAGAGTTCATGTGCATGGCAACCTTTCCATCTATTCCATGTTAGAAAGTGCTCATTAGATCCCCACTAGGCCAATATATGGGAACCCAGAGGAAGGCTACACCGGCCGCAACTAGTACATATGATCCCTGCTCTGGACTATGTCCCATTCCTCTTCTCATATAGAAAATACCAGTGTGCAGCCTCAGACGAGCATGTCACCAGGTGGTTTGGTTTCACAGTAAGGCGGCATGGGGCATAGAATGTGCACCACTGTCACAGTTGTAAAAATTGCCCCCCTCCCCCCCATAAAAGTAACAGCTTCCCTACCGCCCATAGATTAGTCTGATCCTACTCTGCAGTGATGTTCCTAAGCACTACTGCATTGTAGCACAGCTACACGTGACTGGAAGTTCCCATAGAGAAGACAGAGATGGTTTATTACTGTCTCTGCCTTCCCTGGCACTGTGTATGCTGTAATAGATAACGCTGACTGCACGGCATCCTGCTTACACAGTGGCCATGTGATTGCTGGGTAATTGGAGAGAGAAAGCTCTGCTGTGCAGCCAGGAGGCTAATATACCAGTTACCAGGGAAAATTAAAATATTGAAATATTCCCCTTCCAAGGTCTTTTTATGACCTTATGAGGGGCACAATGTTGTAATAAAAACCGTTAATTTCACGGTTAATCCAAATCTTTCACTAGCCCTGCCCCATAGAAAAGTAAAAAATTACATAAAAATGAAGCCCCATGTAGCAAGAAAAAATGCTGCACAAAATTACTTGGAAAAATCAAATGAGAAAATTTTTTACAGCTCTTTAAACCAACACTTACGAGAAAAAATGTGCCTGGTCGGTGAACTGGTTGTTATATTAAGTTGCATCATTCCGCATTTTCCTCCTGATGTAAATCTCCGATGTATCCTGCAAACACTGTGTGAATAGATCCTAATACACGTGGCCACATAACTTTTCACTTTCATTGGGAATCCAGCTAGCATCCCCCGAGAGAAGACAGAAGACTCCTGTCTGCATTTATGCCATGTCCTGTGTGTAAAGGGAAAAAATATCCCTTAAATAGGTTAGCACTACACGCCTTTTCTGATGCAAAGACTTAACTTTGTGTCTCTTTATTCTTTTCTATCCAGTTTTGAATCCAGACAACTCTTTTGAAATCCTGGTGGACCAAAATGTTGTAAACAGCGGCAATCTACTCAATGATGTGAATCCGCCTGTCAACCCACCCAGTGAAATTGAGGATCCCGATGACCGGAAACCTGAAGATTGGGATGAGAGGCCAAAAATACCTGATCCTGGTGCAGTGAAGCCTGATGACTGGTAAATCACCACAATACGCCCATGATGGCACTGGGCCCTTTTTTAGTGCCTACTTAAAGGGGTTGTCTGGCATTGGGGTACAAGTCTTCAGTCACCCTGTGACTGCAGACTTGTGTATGCTTACAGCACGTGCACTGCATGTTGTGAAGAATCTCCTGTGTTGGGAGCAAACGGTCATGTGACCTCCACCCCACGTATGTGATCTGCATACTTCCGCCCACATTCCGACTAAACTTGTATTGTCCAAAGCTGCGCATGTCTAGTTGGCATGTATGCAAATCACAGCACTGAGGCTGTTTAAGGAAAACTAACAATTCACAATGCTTTATAATATAAAGTGTATATATCACTGCAGAGAGACTTAGTAATTTTTTCCCACACTCCACCTTTTAGTAGAGAGAGTTTACAGCACCAAAAATGAACATTTTCCTCTTTAACCAGGGGAGCATTAAAGGGAACCTTTCACCTCAGAAAACAATATTTATAGCTTTATTATATTACAAAAGCAACAATACTGACCTATTAGAGTATATGCAGAGTAAGGCTGGTTTCACATTAGCGTTGAAACAACGCTGCGCACTGCGTCGGTAAGCCCCGATCCGGCTCCCTGCCCGCCCCATCCGGGATCACCGCCTACTATCGCATTTGCACGCATGCGATCGGCGCACCCTATCTTTAGCATAGGGTGCGCAGATCATGCGCTGCCAGTGTGAAAGTAGCGTGCTGCGCACTTTTGACGGTGCGCCGTGCGCGCCGAAATGCAACATGCTGCATTTTGGCGCGCACGGCGCACCGTCAAAAGTGCGCAGCAAGCTACTTTCACACTGGCAGCGCATGATCTGCGCACCCTATGCTAAAGATAGGGTGCGCCGATCGCATGCGTGCAAATGCGATAGTAGGCGGTGATCCCGGATGGGGCGGGCAGGGAGCCGGGGCAGGGCTTACCGACGCAGTGCGCAGCGTTGTTTCAACGCTAATGTGAAACCAGCCTCACTGTGTCACTCAGGAAGACCTATAATGAACCTGATCTAAAAGATATATCTATAAAATTGCCTAATCTGATGCTTTGTCCAAGTGGCACAGTAGATGGTCAGATGAACATAAAGTAACATAAATAAGCATTGAAGAAGGCTAAAAGCTATTCAGAAATAATGAAATACAATGAAGAGGCCTACTAATGGTGATGGATGAAGCACAGGCATCCACCTCGAGGCGCGTTCATTTTAATTTATTGTCTTGGAGTTTACATAGTTTATAAGAAGTGGGATAGAAAAATCCCCTCAGTAAGATTAATCTCTACCAGCCCATCAGCGCTGATGAAAAAATGACTTGTATGTTTTGATCTAGGGATGAAGATGCTCCGGCAAAGGTCCCCGATGAAAATGCAGTGAAACCAGAAGGCTGGCTGGATGATGAGCCCGAGTACATTGCTGACCCCGATGCGGAGAAGCCAGAGGACTGGTATGTACAGCGTGTCTCTAGCAGCATACATTTTGGAAAGTTTTACTTTTATCTTAAAATATTGTATTTTATTGCAATAGGGATGAGGATATGGATGGGGAATGGGAAGCACCACAGGTATCAAACCCCAAATGTGCATCTGCCCCTGGTTGTGGAGCTTGGCAGAGGCCAACAATTGACAACCCGAACTACAAAGGAAAATGGAAGTCACCTATGATTGATAACCCCAGTTACCAGGTATATACGTTCTTGTAAATCTTGAAAATATCATGCAGGGTTTACCTTGATTGCAGCCGGTTCTAAGACCCTGGCCACAAAATAGCATCTGCTGTGATTGCCTTGTAAAGTTCAGCTGCAGAAAGCTTTGGAGACTTGAGCCACAGACCAACCTTGTTACTTCTTATTGCAGGGCATCTGGAAACCACGCAAAATCTCCAATCCTGATTTCTTTGAGGACCTTGAACCATTCAGGATGACTCCGTTCTTTGCTATGGGTCTAGAATTGTGGTCCATGACTTCTGATATTTTCTTTGACAATTTTATTATCTGCTCAGATCGTGTTGTGGCTGATGAATGGGGAAATGCTGGATGGGGTCTAAAGAAAGCTGCCGATGGTGCTGCAGAGGTAAGAAATGTCTTGTCTGAAAGTGGCTCCATTAACACATTTCTGACCTTTGACGTACTATCCCGTCCATGTGCCTTGAGACTTAATGCCCATGGACGGGACAGTACGTCATGTGTGGTCAACCGCGCTCACTGGCGGAGTGCGCTGATCACGGCCGGGTGTCTGCTTATTCTCACAGCTGATACCCGGCACTAAGTGCCAGGAGCGGTCACAGACTGTTCCCGTTACTTTAAACCCCGAAACACTGTGATCAAACATGATTGCAGCATTCCGGAGTGGTCAGCCCCTCTGCCTTTAGATCGGAAACCTCGCGACATGACCCGAGGTCCAGATTGCTGCCATGGATGCCCGATGTCATCATGACGACATTCGGGTCTCCAGAGCTGAGACTTTCTGTCATGCGCAGTGCCTGTCAGGAAGCCTCTCAGGTTATTGGATAGAAGCTGCAGCGCTGACAGCTACTATAGCACAAAATGAGTTTCCCATAGTGGGACAAAGTGTAAAAGTAAGAATTAAATTAAAAAAAAAAATTTAAAATTGTAAAAATATTTTAAAAAATCAATATTTCCCTTTCGTCTCATTGGGGGACACAGGAACCGTGGGTGTGTGCTGCTGTCACTAGGAGGTTGACAGTATGCATGAAAAAAATGTTAACTCTGCCTCCGCAGTATACACCCCTCCGACCGGCTGTAGGACAATCCGTTTTGCTTAGGGTCAGCAGGTGGTGGACAGGGGTCTCTCGTAGACCCATGCCTACCTCAATGTGCGTTGTTCCTTTTCAGGTAACCATGGAGGGATACAGGGTAGATTTGCTACATCTGTATTCCCACACCGGGGTCATGAGTACGGCGTGTACTACCACCCCGTATCCTCATGAATCCCGCGGGCAGGACCCTATCCCCTAACACAGGATTCGTGTTCAGGTGGCCGCTCCTGGTCCTGACCTTCGTCTCCCATCACTCACCCACCAGAGCCTGAAGATTGAGAGAGACGCCCTGCAGAAAAGGTTTGGGACAGCAATCTTTTCATGCAGAAAAACCGACTCATGTTACAGGGTGAACTGGAGGTAACAGGCTGCAGCATTGTATGATCTGCTCACCAGCTGCTCTGGCTGAGGTGACCGCTGTATACAGCACAGGGCTCTATTCTTATCTTAAGAGCCAACAATTTTAAGCAGTGTGGTTCCAGCCTCCTCCCGTGGCAGCGTGATGGCCTGGGCTCCAGCAGGAGCCCAGCATGGCCGACGCTAGATTCCGGCTCACGGCAGGCTCCGCCCCGCCGGCTTCCTCTTCCTGTACCAGCGCCATCTTGGTGCTCCAGGAGGCTAGAGCAGGGCCCGCAGAGGATTGCCACTTCAGACTCCAGAGGACACAGGAGCACCAAAGGAGCCTCCTTTTGGGCCTTCTAGAGGCTGTAAAAGGTTTAGACAGGACCACCAACCCAGGTCCCCTTCTCACTCCATCTCACTGCCAGAATTCCTCTGGCCGTCTGCCTCCTCCCGGTCCTCATCCCCGGAATCAGGTGAGGCATTATCAGAGACACACTTGGAGGAGGGTTCTGAGTACGGGCCAGAACAGTCCCAGGTCAAGGATATGGTTCAGGGCCTCATTGCTGCAGTCAGAGACATTTAGCATTGGGGACGCCACATCAAAACCTAATGATCAGGCATCCTAAGTCCCCCTCTAGGGTCTTCACCTCCCACAAGGATTTTGAGGAAGTGTTGGCCAGGGAAAGGGAAAACCCAACCAGGCGGTTTCAGAGAGGAAGTAGTTTTGGGATTCTATATCCCTTCCCTCCAGATCTCACCGCCAACTGGACCGCTTCCCCTTCGGTGGATCCACCAGTGTCCAGACTCTCTACCAATACAGTCCTCCCACTCGCCAGTGGGGCAGGCCTAAAGGATCCCAATGATAGGAGGATAGAATCCCTGGCAAAATCCGCCTTTGAGGCAGCAGCCGCTACATTGTGTCCAGCCTTAGCCTCAGCCTGGGTAGCTAAGTCTGTTACAGAATGGGCCAAACAGCTTAGACAGGGCATATTGGCCGGGGCACTACCAGAGGAACTGGCGGAGTTCGCAGATCAAATCTCCCATGCTGGGAGGTATATGGTATCAGCAGCCCTGGATGCCGTGTCTTGCGCAGCTCAAGCATCCAGTAACATGGTAGCCATCCGGCGGACGGTCTGGCTAAAGACTTGGCAGACTGATTTGTCCTCAAAGAAATCACTGACCAATCTGCCCTTTTCAGGGCACCCGGCTCTTTGGGTCAATGTTAGATCAAATTATTAAGGATGCAACGGGGGAGTACAAGCTCCCTTATCCCTCAGGCCAAACCTCGTCAATATGTTTTCAAATGTAGGGCTCAGCCCTTTTACCGTACCCCAGCGACAGGCACTTATGCTCAGGGCCCGCAGAGGTCGCAAGTACCGAGAGACAGGAGGAAGGTATCATTTCGGGCCACCCCGTCATGGCATTCCCGCAGTTCCAACAGCAGAGCTACCAGGTCAGGGCCGGACAGAGCCACTTCAGCCTGACGCCAGCAGGGAGTCCAACTCCCTTCCCAGTACCTCTCCCAGACTAGGAGGCCGCCTTCTCCTCTTCAGAGATGTCTGGCAGAGTTCAGTAGAGGATATCTGGGTAAAGGAGGTAGTATCAACAGGATGCAAGATAGACTTCAACGCGCTTCCGCGAGATCGCTTCTTTCTATCGCTGCCACCAAAAGACGCTGCTATGGCTCTAGGTTTTTTTGCGGCAATCGACTCCTCAACGCAGAAGTAATCATCCCTGTTCCCGAGCGGGAACGTTTTACCGGCTTTTACTCAAACCTGTTTGCGATACCAAAAAAGGATGGCTCAGTCCGTCCCATACTAGACCTCAATAGGCTGAACAGATGGGTCCGCTTACGCCATTTCAGGATGGAATCGATTTCGGTCGGTAATTAAGTCTATGGAGGATCAGGAATTCCTATGTTCCATAGATATCCGGGACGCCTACCTACACGTCCCCATTTTTCAGGGACATCAGAGGTTTCTGCGTTTTGCTGTCCAAAAGCAGCATTTACAGTTTGTGGCCCTGCCATTTGGGCTGGCAACAGCCCCCAGAATTTTTACAAAGATTATGGCAGCGATGGTAGCTATATTGGTACTATATCTCGACGATATTCTCGTCAAGGCGTCCTCCTTCGCTCAGACCCAGGAAAATCTAGCGGTAGTTTTAAACACGCCGTCTCGGTTTGGTTGGATCATAAACGGGGAGAAATCCCACCTAACGCCAACACAACGCCTAGAATTCTTAGGAATGGTAATAGACACCCGCCGCTCAAGGGTCTTTCTCCCAGAAAGAAAGTGGGTTACCCTCGAGCAGGGAATTCGCTGTCCATTGAAATTCCGGCTTCTATCCTTTCGCGCTGCCATGAGAGTCCTGGGAAGGATGGTGGCAGCTTCAGAGGCAATACCCTTTGCCCTGTTCCGTTCCAGGATACTGCAGAGGAACATCCTCCTTTAGTGGGACAGGTCCATCTCTTCGCTGGATCGCCCCTTCCTCCCTTCCATTCAGACCAGGTAGTCCCTCAAGTGGTGGCTGACCTCCCCCTTGTTCATCTGGGATGGCCTTTTCCCCCTGTCCACTGGCAGGTAGTAACTACAGATGCCAGTCTCCTGGGCTGGGGTGCGGTATTCCGCCACCTGACGGTCCAGGGACCATGGTCAAGGCAAGAATCAACACTATCAATCAACATTCTAGAACTGAGGGTGGTCTTTCTAGCACTTCTGCATTGGGAAAGATACCTCAACAACCTGCCAGTCCGGATTCAAACGGACAATGCCACGGCGGTGGCATACATCAAAATCACCAAGGGGGAACCAGAAGTCCCCGGGCACTGGCCGAGGTATCCAGAATCTTCAACTGGGCAGAAACCACAATTCCGGCAATTTCGGCAGTTTACATTCCCGGCACAGACAACATGGCCGCCGACTTCCTCAGTCGGGAGGGTCTCGCGACAGGAGAATGGTCCTTACACCAGGACGTGTTCCGTCAGATATGCCAGCTATGGGGGACTCCAGATGTGGACCTCCTGGCATCGCGACAGAACAGAAGGGTCCTACAGTTTGTCTCAAGATACCGCGATCCTGTAGCAATAGGGGTCGACGCGCTGGTCATTCTCTGGACACAGTTCAGACTCCCTTACCTGTTTCCACCCCTTCCTCTCCTGCCCAGACTGCTAAAGTAGATCAAGGCAGAAGGGGTGCCGGTCATATTGATCGCCCCGTACTGGCCCAGGAGGGCCTGGTTCGCAGAAATTATCAATCTTCTCACAGGCACCCCTTGGAGACTCCCCGACAGACCAGATCTCCTGGCTCAGGGGCCGTTTTACCACCCGAATTCTCGGTTGCTCAATTTAACGGCATGGCCGTTGAAACCACAATACGGAGAGCAGCGGGTTTTTTCGGACCAAGTCATTAATACAATGATCCAGGCTAGGAAGCCATCCTCTTCCATTGTCTATTATCGTGCCTGGAAGGTCTATTTTGGCTGGTATGAGTCTAATCACATCACACCTATGCCCTGTTCCCTGCCATCTGTCCTAGCTTTTCTCCAAGTAGGGTTAGATGGCGGTCTGGCCCTGAGTTCCTTGAAGGGCCAGGTATCCACTCTCTTCTTTTTCAAAAGAATTTGGCCTCCCGATTACAGGTTAAGACCTTTCTGCAAGGAGTAGCACATGTGGCCCCTCCTTACAGATCCCCTGTGGCTCCATGGGATCTTAATTTGGTCTTGGAAGCCTTGACAGGTTCACCCTTTGAACCCCTCCAGGAAGCTCCCATGTCTTGGTTGTCCTGAAAGGTGGTATTTCTCGTAGCCATCACCTCTATTAGGCGGGTTTCAGAATTAGCGGCATTGTCCCGTCACCTTCCATTCCTTATTATGCACCAGGACAAGGTTGTTTTGCGGCCTCCTAACTTCCCAAGGTGGTATCGGCCTTCCACCTGAACGAGGATATAATCCTTCTGTCATTTTGTCCCACTCCAACCCATCCTCTGGAGCGTTCTTTGATTAAGCTAGACCTGGTCAGGGCGATAGATCCTTATCTGGCCTTCAGGAAGGCGGACTCGTTCTTTGTTATCCCCAATGGGGTGAGAAGAGGCCTGCCAGTCTCTAAGGCAACAATTGCCCGCTGGATCAGAATGGCAATTCTGGAAGCCTACTGAGTGAAGGACAAGGTGTCCCCTGCTGGGGTCAAGGCCCATTCAACCCGGGCGGTGGGCGCCTCCTGGGTGGTACACAACAGGGCATCAGCCATGCAGTTGTGCAAGGCTGCCACATGGTCGTCCGTGCATACCTTTTCGAGGTTCTATAAGGTCCATACCTATGCTTCAGCGGACGCCAGCCTAGGCAGAAGAATCTTGCAGGCGGCAGTGGTAAGTTCTCCGACCTGAAGGAAGTTTGTCTTTTCCTACCCCAGGGACTGCTTTTGGACGTCCCACGGTTCCTGTGTCCCCCAATGAGATGAAAGAGAAAACAGGATTTTGGTTGCTTACCGTAAAATCTGTTTCTCAGAGTCTTCATTGGGGGACACAGCGCCCTCCCATGATTTTATTTCATGTAATGAATATATGATGACTTACATGATGATGTCTCCTCCTCCTGCTTTTTCACTGATTGTCCTACAGCCGGTCGGAGGGGTGTATACTGCGGAGGCAGAGTTAAAAAAAAAAAAAAAAAATGTTCATGCATAGTGTCAACCTCCTAGTGACAGCAGCACACACCCCACGGTTCCTGTGTCCCCCAATGAAGACTCTGAGAAACAGATTTTACGGTAAGCAACCAAAATCCTGTTTTTTATTCCATAAAAAATATTTAAATTAAAAAAATCTAAATCATGAAAGTACATATTTAGTATCGTTGCATCCATGCAACGACTTACATTCACAATCTTTTTCTCTCTAATTCCCTTAACCACCTGGCTATTACAGAAACCTGGATCCAGCATTCAGACACCACCGCTGCTGCCGCTCTCTCGTTTGGTGGGCTAAAATTTTCACATACCCCCAGACCTGAGAACAGACAGGGTGGAGGTGTTGGTTTGCTCCTTTCATCACAATGTGCTTTCCAGGTCATCCCCCCCGGTTCCCTCACTTACATTTCCTTCCTTTGAAGTCCACGCCGTCAGACTCTTTAAGCCCTTCTCCTTACGAGTGGCGGTCGTTTATCGCCCTCCAGGCTCCTCCCGCCAGTTTCTAGACCACTTCACCACCTGGCTTACTCACTTTCTATCCTGTGACATCCCCACCCTCATCATGGGAGACTTTAACATCCCCATCAATGATCCGCTCTCCCAGTCTGCCTCTCATCTTCTTTCTCTAACTTCTTCATTCGGCCTCTCACAGTTTACTAATTCTCCTACACATGAGGACGGGAATACTCTGGACCTGGTTTTCTCCCGTCCCGGCTCGCTGCACGACTTTACTAATTCACCCCTCCCGCTCTCGGACCACAACCTTCTTTCCTTCTCTGTCAAGAATTGTCTCCTCACCCGGAACACCCCCACTTACCACACTTATCGGAATACACGTACCATTAATACCCAACAGCTTAGGGACAATCTCCACACATCTTTAGCCCCCATCTCCACCCTCTCCTGTCCAGACATAGCATTGTCACACTTCAATAATACACTGAAGAATGCCCTAGATGAAGCAGCACCTTCTATACGCAGAAAGACCCGACACAGACAACGGCAGCCCTGGCACACAACGCAAACACGCTTTCTTCAGCGCTGCTCGAGGTGTGCAGAGCGGCAGTGGAGAAAATCTCTCTTAGCAGAAGACTTCATCCACTATAAGTTCATGCTCAAAACCTATAACTCTGCCCTTCATCTGGCCAAACAATCCTACTTCACCACCCTCATCACCTCACTATCCAACAACCCAAGACGACTTTTTGAAACCTTAAACTCCCTCCTGAAACCTAAAGTACAGGCCCCCATCACCAACCTCAGCGGTGAGGATCTGGCCACTTATTTCCTAGAAAAAATCAACCACATCCATCAGGATATCTCAGCCCTATCTCCTCAGTGCCTGGATCCCCTTCCCTGCCGCACCTCAAGCTCACTAGACATCTTTGAGCCTGTTTCAGAAGCAGAAGTTTCCAAGCTCCTCGCTTCTGCTCGGCCTACAACCTGCAACAGTGACCCTATTCCTTCACAGCTCCTGCAGTCTCTCTCACCAGTGGTCACCACTCACCTGACTAAAATATTTAACCTCTCTCTTTCTTCAGGTATATTTCCCTCCTCATTTAAACATGCCATCATAACCCCTTTACTTAAAAAGCCATCCCTGGACCAGAACTGCACTGCTAACTACAGACCTGTCTCTAACCTTCCCTTCATCTCTAAACTCCTGGAACGCCTGGTCCACTCCCGTCTAATCCGCTATCTCTCGGATAACTCTCTTCTCGACCCCTTACAATCTGGTTTCCGCTCTTTACACTCTACTGAAACTGCCCTCACTAAAGTCTCTAATGATTTTATAACAGCTAAATCGAAAGGTCATTGCTCCCTGCTGATTCTCCTGGATCTCTCTGCCGCATTTGACACTGTGGATCACCAGCTCCTCCTCACTATGCTCCGCTCTATAGGCCTCAAGGACACGGCCCTCTCCTGGTTCTCCTCCTACCTCTCTGACCGCTCCTTCACTGTATCTTTTTCCGGCTCCTCTTCCTCTTCTCGTCCCCTTACTATCGGGGTCCCGCAGGGCTCAGTCCTAGGCCCCCTCCTCTTCTCTTTATACACTGCCCCTATTGGACAAACAATCAGCAGATTTGGGTTCCAGTATCATCTCTATGCTGATGACACCCAATTATACTCTTCTTCCCCTGACATCACCCCTACCCTAATTCAAAATACCAAGGATTGTCTGTCTGCTGTCTCTAGCATCATGTCCTCCCTCTATCTGAAACTAAATCTCTCTAAAACTGAACTTCTTGTGTTTCTCCCCTCTACTAACCTCACTCTACCTAACATCAAAATAACCCTGGAGGGTTCAACCATAACTCCCAAGCAGCATGCCCGCTGTCTTGGGGTCATATTCGACACTGAACTTTCCTTTACTCCGTACATCCGATAACTCAGTCGCTCTTGTCACCTGCATCTTAAAAACATCTCCAGAATCCGACCTTTTCTCACCTTTGAAACTGCTAAGACTCTTACTGTCGCTCTTATTCATTCTCGCCTGGACTACTGCAACTCTCTTCTGATCGGTCTCCCTCTTACCAAACTTTCTCCTCTCCAATCCATCTTGAATGCGGCAGCCAGGGTCATATTTCTGTCCAGCCGCTTCACCGATGCCTCCATCTTGTGCCAGTCATTACACTGGCTACCTATTCGCTACAGGGTCCAGTATAAACTCATCTCTCTCACCCACAAAGCTCTCCACTGTTCTGCACCGCCTTATATCTCCTCTCTCATCTCTGTCTATCGCCCTACACGTGCCCTCCGTTCTACAAATGACCTAAGACTAACATCCCCCGTAATCCGAACCTCGCACCTCCGCCTCCAAGACTTCTCTCGTGCTGCTCCATCTCTCTGGAATGCACTTCCCCAGGCGATCAGACTGATACCTAGCCCTGACCTATTCAAGCGCGCTTTGAAAACCCATCTCTTCAAACAAGCCTACCACATCAACTACCCAGCAAGCTAACTTTGCCCTGTTCCCTCCTTCCAAATATTATTCTGAATCTGCACCCTACTATTCATCTGTCTCCACACCCTTCATGCACATGATAACTGCACTTGATACTTGTCTATTGCACTTAAACACACGGGCTGATGACCGGATCATGCAGCTTTATATGAAAATCCCTATTATAATTGCCAGACCTGAATTAACAAGCATTTTTCACCTACTGTGTCCCCCCATTTCCTTGTAGATTGTAAGCTTGCGAGCAGGGACCTCACTCCTAATGTCACTGTTTGAATTGTCTTAACTTGTATTGAATTTATTGTCTGTACATGTCCCCGCTTAATTGTAAAGTGCTGCGGAATATGTTGGCGCTATATAAATAAAAATTATTATTATTATTATCCATGACGACCCGACCTATAAAGCTGTCCCGCTAGTTAACCCCTTTAGTAAACACCATTTAAAAAAGGCAAAAAAAAATGCTTTCTCGTTCGCCTTATTGGGGGACACAGAGACCATGGGTGTATGCTGCTGCCACTAGGAGGCTGACACTATGCACAAAAAAAGTTAGCTCTTCCTCCGCAGTGTACACCCCACCGACCGGCAGGAAGTTCCTCAGTTTAGCTTAGTGTCAGTAGGAGGTGGACACGGGTCTTTCATTAGACCCATATCTACCTCGATGTGCGTCGTTCCTTTTCAGGTTCCAGGAGGGATACAGTGTGAAGAGTCACAACTGTACTCCCACAAAGAGGCTATGAGTACGGCGTGTACTGCCACCCCGTATCCTCTTAGTTCTCCGGGCGGACCACAGGCTGAGCACAGGTGTCGTGCCAGCGAAAACAGATGGTCCTTGCCCCCCGCCTCCCTCCCACTCGCCCACTAGAGCCTGTCGGTTGGACGAGGCGCGAATATGTAGAAGATGAGCAGACAGCATGGGATACAGAAGGTACCTTTATTGGAGCACCGGAACATAAAGCCACAAGATGACCCGGGAGCGGCGCCAAAGTAGCGCCGCAGATTCTCGCACTGCTCGCGCCGTCCGACGGTCGTCGCTTCCCTTTTTGGCCCCGGCGGCGGTGCGGGCCTTCTTCACCCCACCGCCGGTATTCTTGTGAGGGTTGCGTGTGGGAGCAGGGCTATGGCGGCGTCTCCTTTAGGGGCGGACGCGTCGCAATTCTTCCGCGCCGACCTGTGCTGACAGGCGGCCGCCGTTTCAAATTTAGTCCCCGGCTTCAGTTTGGGCCTTCGCGCCCGTCGCGGCCACGCCCCCCGTTCATTATCATAGGCCGGCTGTGCTCCCGCCCGTTCCTAAGCCCTCCCACCGCCTCTCTAGTCTTGTGGCTGGGAAGGGGGAGGAGGCGGTTCTTCCCTCTGGTGCAGGCGGCTAGCTCCGCCTTTCTTCTTACACAGAGACCGTGCTTTTTGATTCCTCACATCAGGCTGCCGCCATCTTTGCAGCCTGACAGCCGGAGACTACAGCAGATGCCATCTTTCGGGGACACCGGACCGTGAGTAGTTCTGCAACTGCAGACTGACACCCTACCCTGCCTTGCTGTCCCCCAACCCTCCAGCACTTCCGCAGGTTTTTTTCGCATGCTCCTCTTGCAATCGCAAATTCCCCTCTGCCGGGACTGCAGCAATCCCGTTCAGCAGGATGCCGTCCAGGAGCCATCTACTGCGCCACGTGAAATCGAACCCCCCATTCCTGGCTGGGCCTCGTCCCTTTCACAATCTGTGGCAGACCTCACCAGGGTGTCTCAGTCCCTAGTTGGCCGTTCTTGATAAGTTGCCCCTGGACACTTCTGCAGGGTCCAGCAGGTCGCAAGACGTTCCATCTGAGCCAGCTAGCAGATGCCGCAAAAGGCCCAGGCAAGATCCACGGCTGGAATCCTCTCCTGGTCTCTCATCGGCACCTAGTCCTTCCCAGCAGTCGCCCTCCCGTGCCTCCTCACCCGAGTCAGGTGAAGCGTTCTCGGATATGTCCTCTGAAGGGATTTTAGAGCTGGATTCTGACCAGGACGCGGACATGAAGGTTACGGTACAGAACCTCATTGCTGCGATTAACCACACCTTCGAAATGTCTGACTCCCCTGCGAAATCCTCAGATCAGGAGGTTTCGTTCAGACGGGCACAAACACCATCCAGGGTATTCGCCTTCCACTCTGAGTTTGGCAAGATCCTTGCCATGGAAAGAGAAAATCCGTCCAGGCGATTTCAAAGAGGGAAGCGTCTCGGCGTGCTGTATCCGTTGGCTAAAGAGCTCTCTGACAACTGGTCTGCTTCCCTGTCGGTGGACGCACCCGTGTCCAGACTTTCTAATAACACGGTTCTCCCGCTTTCAGGTGTAGCGTCACTAAAGGATTCTAATGATAGAATTATAGAATCCTTGGCAAAGTCAGCATTCGCGGCGGCTGCAGCGGCGCTATGTCCAGTATTTGCCTCATCTTGGGTGGCAAAGGCCATAGCCACTTGGGCAGAGGATCTCCGTAAGGGCATCCTAGATAAGGCCCAACCAGAGCAATTGACCGATCTGGCCAACCAGATTTCCCATGCAGGGGATTATCTGCTTTCTGCTTCCTTGGATGCCGCGTCTCGCACTGTTCAGGCGTCAAGCAACGTTGTGGCAATCCGACGTACAATTTTGCTCAAGGCTTGGCAGGCAGACTTGTCTTCTAAAAAGTCTCTTACCAATCTGCCTTTTCATGGAGCACGTCTCTTTGGGTCCCAGCTGGACCAGATTATTAAGGACGCCACTGGAGGCACGAGTTCTCTCCTCCTCTCCAAACCTCGCAGACCCCCGCCAAGGCGTCAGTTTCGGCCCTTTCGGGCTTACCGCCGCTTCAATACGGCAGAGAACTTCTCTAACCAACAAAGACCACAGGTACGCCAGGATAGAAAGACGGTGTCCTTCAGACCCACTCCCTCCTGGCGATCTCACTCCTCCCAGGGCAGACCCTCCAGGTCCAGATCTGGACGGTCCACGTCAGCATGACTGTCAACGAACTCCCGAGGGTCCCTCCCAATTGGGAGGTCGACTCCGTTTCTTTAGGGATACCTGGCTGGCCTCAGTAGAGGACGCTTGGGTCAGGGAGCTTGTATCTTCAGGGTACAAGATAGAGTTCATTTCTCGTCCACGGGATCGCTTCTTCGAGTCCCGTCCTCCAAAAGATCCAGCCTTAGTTCCGGGGTTCTTGCATCCATCGCCTCTCTCCTCAGTTCCGGGGTGATTGTGCCCGTTCCCGAATCAGAACGTTTCACAGGGTTTTCTTCAAACCTGTTAGTGGTGCCGAACAAAGGCGGGACAGTTTGCCCCATCTTGGACCTCAAATTACTCAACAGGAGAGCCCGACTGCGTCATTTCCGAATGGAGTTTCTTCGGTTAATCGCTTCCATGGAGACGCAGGAGTTCATGTGTTCAATAGACATTCAAGATGCCTATCTACATGTTCCCATATTCTCCGGGCATCAGAAATTCCTGCGATTCGCCAGGAACATTATCAATTTTGTGCACTGCCGTTCGGTCTTGCCACCGCACCCAGAGCATTTACAGAGATCATGGCGGCGTTGATGGCCTGGTGGAGAATCAGAGGTCTCGTTCTTTTTCCGTACCTCGACAACATTCTGATCAAAGCTCCATCCTTTCGTCAAGCTCGCCAAAGTCTTACCTGACCAATTTCGGGTGGCTCAACAACGAAAAGAAGTCCTGTCTTGTCCCGACACAACGACTTGTGTTTCTGGGTCTATTGTTCGACACTCGTCGATCGAGGGTTTTTCTCCCTCAAGAGAAAATTGGCTCCCTGCAACGGGATGTACGATCGCGGCAGCTCATGAGACTTCCATCTCTCCGGACGACCATCAAAGTCCTGGGAAAGATGGTGGCGGCAACAGAGGCGGTCCCCTTTGCCCAATTTCACTCCAGACCTCTCCAACTCGCCATCCTATCCCGGTGGAACAGGTCTGTCCTTTCCCTGGATCGCCCATTTCGTCTTTCAAACCATGTCAAGCAGTCCCTCAATTGGTGGCTGACGTCTCCTCTCATCTCCCTAGGACGGTCATTCCTCCCCTTTCATTGGCAGATTGTGACAACGGATGCCACCCTCCTCGGCTGGGGGGGCAGTGTTCCGCAATCACACTGTTCAGGGTCGTTGGTCAACTCAGGAGTCAGCCCTGCCATTCAACGTCCTCGAGATACAAGCGATTTATCTGTCTCTCGTTCACTGGGAGAGACTTCTCAGGGGACTGCCTATCCGGATTCAGACAGACAATGCCATGGTGGTGGCATATGTCACACGCCAGGGAGGGACGCGGAGTGTCTCAGCCCTGGCAGAAATTTCCAAGATTCTTCATTGGGCGGAGGCTTCAGTCCCGGCAATATCCGCGGTACACATTCCCGGCGTGGACAATTGGGCCGCCGATTTCTCAGCCGCGAGGATCTCGCGGCGGGAGAGTGGTCCCTACATCCGGAAGTATTTCTTCAACTTGCCGTCGTGGGGAACCCCGGACATAGATCTGCTAGCTTCTCGCCTCAACAGAAAAGTTCCACAGTTTGTATCCAGGGCTCGAGATCCTCTCGCGGTGGGCGCCGACGCTCTGGCCATTCCTTGGTCACAGTTTGAGCTCCCCTACTGGTTTCCTCCCCTGCCTCTTCTTCCCAGGCGGCTGAAGAAAATCAAGGCGGAAGGAATTTCAGTCCTCCTCTTCGTCCCGAATTGGCCCAGTAGGGATTGGTTCGCGGACATCGCCAACCTTCTCGCGGACGCCCTCTGGAAGCTTCCAGACTGAGCAGATCTGCTGTCTCAAGGTCCGATTTGCCACCCCAATTCTCGGCCGCTCAATTTAACGGCGTGGCTGTTGAGGCCGCGGTTTTGCAACGATCAGGATTTTCCGATCGAGTTATTCATACCATTATCCGAGCCAGGAAGCCATCGTCTTCCAAGATTTATTGCCGTTCTTGGAAGAACTATTTCACTTGGTGCGAGATCAATGACATTCCGCCCATGTGTTTTTTCGCTCCCTTCTGTCCTGGCGTTCCTTCAAGCGGGGCTGGATGCGGGTCTTGCCCTCAGCTCTTTAAAGGGTCAAGTGTCTGCGCTGTCCATTTTATTTCGGAAGACGTTGGCTCCCGTCCTCAGGTTAAAACCTTCCGTCAAGGTGTGGCTCACATGGTTCCTCCGTACCGAGCGCCCGTAGATCCATGGGATCTTAATCTGGTTCTCGAGGTTCTGCAAGGTCCTTCCTTTAAACCTCTCTGGGATGTTTCCCTTTCTCTCCTTTCGTGGAAAGTAGCCTTTCTGGCAGCCATCACCTCCATCCGGCGCGCGTCGGAATTGGCGGCCCTCTCTTGCCGCTCTCTTGGTACTCTACCAGGACAAGGTAGTTCTGCGGCCTCCGCCCTCTTTCCTTCCTAAGATTGTGTCCACTTTCCACCTGAATGAGGACATTGTTCTCCCGTCCTTTTGTCCGGGTCCAGCTCACCCTCGGGAGCGGTCCTTGAACAAGCTGGACTTGGTCAGGGCGATGAATGTCTACCTAACTAGGATGACTTCTTGCGGAAGACAGATTCTTTCTTCATCATTCCAGATGGGGCGCGGAAAGGTCACCCGGCCTCCAAAGCTACTATTGCTCGCTGGATCAGATCGGCAATTTTTGGAGGCCTACCGGGTCAAACAACGAATGGTCCCTCCGGGAATTAGAGCGCACTCTACCTGGGCAGTGGGTGCCTCCTAGGTGGTACGTCACAGAGCTTCCGCGCTGCAGCTTTACGAAGCTGCAACCTGGTCATAGGTTCACACGTTTGTAAAATTCTACAAGGTCCATACCTACGCTTCGGCAGATGCCAGCCTAGGTAGAAGGATCCTGCAGGCTGCGGTAGTGAGTCCGCTGGCCTGATGGACGTTTGTTTTTCCCACCCCAGGGACTGCTTTGGGACGTCCCATGGTCTCTGTGTCCCCCAATAAGGCGAACGAGAAAACAGGATTTTTGGGTTGCTTACCGTAAAATCTGTTTCTCGGAGCCTTCATTGGGGGACACAGCACCCTCCCATGTTCTACAACTCTTGTTATTATGTTGGTTGGTTTGAGTTGTCTGTTCTGTTTTCAATCTATTCTGTTACTTCTCCTACTGCTTTCTCACTAACTGAGGAACTTCCTGCCGGTCGGTGGGGTGTACACTGCGGAGGAGGAGCTAACCTTTTTTTGTGCATAGTGTCAGCCTCCTAGTGGCAGCAGCATACACCCCATGGTCTCTGTGTCCCCCAATGAAGGCTCCGAGAAACAGATTTTACGGTAAGCAACCCAAAAATCCTGTTTTATCATCATACATCCAAACAAAAAGTGGAATAACACGCGATCAAAAATTATATAAATAAACTTGGTACCGCTGAAAACGTCATCATGTCCCACAAAAAACAAGCCGCCACACAGCGTCATCACCTGAAAAATAAAAGTTATAGCTCTCAGAATAAAGCGATAAAAAAATAATTTTTTTTATATAAAAGTTTTTATTGTATACAAGCGCCAAAACATAAAAAAATGATATAAATGAGGTATCACTGTAATCGTATTGACCCGAAGAATAAAACCGCTTTATCAGTTTTACCACATGCGGAACGGTATAAACGCCACCCCTCTCCAAAAGAAATTCTTGAATTGCTGTTTTTTGTTCATTCTGCCTCCCAAAAATCAGAATAAAAAGCGATCAAAAAATGTCATGTGCCCGAAAATGGTACCAATAAAAACGTCAACTCGTCCCGCAAAAAATAAGACCCCCACATGACTGTGGGCCAAAATTTCGAAAAATTATAGCTCTCAAAATGTGGTGATGCAAAAACTATTTTTGCAATAAAAAGCATCTTTTAGCGTGTGACAGCTGCCAAACACAAAAACCCGCCATAAATAGTAAATCAGACCCCCTTAGGGAAAAATAAAATAAAAATGGATTTATTTCAATTTTCCCGTTGGGGTTACAGTTAGGGTTACGGTTGGAGTTATAATTGGGGGGTTTCCACTTCAGGCACATCAGGGGCTCTCCAAATGCGACATGGCGTCTGATCTCAATTCCAGCCAATTTTGCATTGAAAAGTTAAACGGCGCTCCTTCCCTTTGGAGCTCTGCCATGCGCCCAAACAGTGGATTACCCCCACATATAGGGTATCCGCATACTCAGGACAAATTGCACAACTTTTGGGGTCTCATTCCTCCTGTTACCCTTGCTAAAATAAAAAATTGGGGGCGAAAATATCTTTTTTGTGAAAAAATTTTTATTTTTACAGCTCTACATTATAAACTTCTGACATGCACCTCTATTCACCCCTATTAGTGTATAGGAAAATGAAGTGAAGTACCATACAGATTAAAAAAAATGATTTTATTGAAACATCATTAAAAATAGATACAACAAGAAAGGTGCAAGGACAAAAAAGAGAGAGGGAGTTACCATCTCACGTGATACCAATAGCAGCAGAAATGTATACTCAATTATATTCAGATGCTGTATACTCGTGTATAAGCCGACCCCCCCCCCTAATTTTGCCACAAAAAAACTGGGAAAACTTATTGACTCGCGTATAAGCCTAGGGTTAAATGGTGGTCAAAGAAGGTGTTCCATAGATAAACCCCCCCATATGCTGCTGCACAATGGTTAATGCTGCCCCATAAATACCCCCCATATGCTGCTCCACAAGGGTTAATGCTGCACCATAAGATGCTCCATATATACCCCTTATTTGCTGCTGCAATAAAAAAAAGACACTCACCTCTACGTCACTGGGGGCCAGGTGCCGGTGTCCTGAACCCCTGGCAGTGGCGATATTCACCTGTCCCCGTTCCAAGCCGTGCATCGCTGTGTCTCCCGGATCTCTGCATTGACACCAGAGGGCGCGCACTGACTACGTCATCGCGCCCTCTTCCGTCACAGCAGGAGGACCCGGAGACACAGGTGCACGGCTTGGAACGGGGACAGGTGAAAATTACTCTGCCCCCCTCATACTCACCCCTCTTAGCCGCAAGGTCTTCTCTGCAGCAGCAGCCCCTGCTTCTCCCTCTGCTACCTGCATTCAGCTTGTCACGTGGTACCGCTAATTAAACTCATAAATATGCTCATATTCATGAGTTTAATGAGTGGTACCACGTGACCGCTGAATGCAGGAAGCAGACAGCAGAGGGAGATGCAGGGGCTGCAGAGATGTGCTAGGAGAGGTGAGTATGGTCTCCAACCCGCCCGCCCCCCGTTATATGACTCGTGTATAAGCCGAGGGGGGGGAGGGGACTTTCAGCCCAAAAAAGGGCTGGAAATCTTGGCTTATACACGAGTATATACGGTAATTTATATCTAGTGATACACACCATTAAACACCAGTAAAATCACAATAATGGCTGCACACCTGAATTACGCCTCAACATCCAATATGGCCCAGCCAGAATCAATAAGCACCAATGAATTCTCATAGATCCAGAAAAACCACAGTGTTTATACTAAGGCTATGTGCACACACTGCGGATTTTTCCGTGCGGATCCGCTTGTAAAACTGCAGGCAAAGTAAACTGCGGATTGGCCAGCGGTTTTCCTCTGCGGTTTGACAACTGGACAATGGAATAGGTGTCAAACCGCAGCGGAATCCGCAGAAAGAATTGACATGTCAATTCTTTCTGCGGATTTTAAAACCGCAGCTTTTCCGCAGTGAAAAAAATTCAGCATGTGCACTGCGGATTGTAAATCCCATAGACTTATTTTTGGTACTGTACTCTGCGGAACTGCTGCATATCTGCAGGGCCAAATCCACAGCGGATCCGCAGCGTGTGCACATACCCTAATAGCGCTTTTACCTGATGGTGGTCATAAGGTAAAGTGCGGGTTAAAGGGAATCTGTCACCCATTTTTAGTGGTATCGTGTAAAGATATCACCCAATTGTGCGTTCCATAAGGATTCTATTAGGACTTTTGATTTCCCCCCAACCCCGCTCCTTTTATGCATAAATGCCTTTTTAATCTTGGTGGAGATGTATGGAAATTGCCGCGGTCCGGTCCAATAGGCGGGGCTTATTCGCCTTCTCCCACCCCCCTCCTCGGCTTGCTGAACGTAATCTTCATCTGTGAATATCACAGATAACGTTGGTTTCCGTGCTTGCGCTTTGAAAAGGCCTCCGGCGCTTGCGCAGTATGCTTTGCCTAACTGTGGGCAAAGCATATAATCGGTACTGCGCATGCGCCGGTATTTTTCAGCGCGGTCTATGCCCCGGAAGTGTGTTCTGCATGTGAAGACTTCCAGGGCATAGACCGCGCTGAAAAAAACTGGCACATGCGCAGTACCGATTATATGCTTTTCCCACAGTTGGGCAAAGCATACCGCGCAAGCGCGGAAAACTACGGCATCTGTGATATTCACAGATGAAGATTACGTTCAGCAAGCCAAAGAGGGGGGGAGAAGGCGAATAAGCCACGCCCATCGTACCAGACCGCAGCGATTTCCATACATCTCCACCAAGATAAAAAGATATTTATGCATTAAAGGTGCGGGGTTGGGGGGAATCAAAAGTCCTAATAGAATCCTTATGGGATGCACAACTGGGTGATATCTTTACATGATATCACTAGAAATGGGTGACAGATTCCCTTTAAAGGATCCATATACAACTATTAAAGCAATGTAATTACCTGCATGGACCACTGCTGTATCACGTGAAGGGTGAAGCACTTCTGTGAAGCACTTGGGGGTTCAAAGTGCTCACCACACATCTAGATAAGTTACTTAGGGAGTCTACTTTCCAAAATGGGGTCACTTGTGTGGGGTTTCCACTGTTTAGGCACATTAGGGGCTCTTCAAACGCGACATGGCGTCTGATCTCAATTTCAGCCAGTTTTGCACTGAAAAGTCAAACTGCGTTCCTTCCCTTCCAAGCTCTGCCATGCGCACAAACAGTGGTTATCTGCATATATGGGGTATCAGCGTACTCAGGACAAATTGGACAACAACTTTTGAGGTCCAATTTCTCCTGTTACCCTTGGTAAAATAAAAAATTGGGGGCGTAAACAAATTGGATCTGAAGTAATTTTTTGTGTGAAAAAAAGTTAAATGTTCATTTATTTTTTTTTTTAAACATGTCAAAAATTGCTGTGAAGCACCTGAAAGGTTAATAAACTTCTTGAATGTGGTTTTGAGCACCTTAAGGGGTGCAGTTTTTAGAATGGTGTCAGAGAAATCGCTGGTCAACTTTTAACCCTTATAACTTCCTAACAAAGGAAAATTTTGGTTCCAAAATTGTGGTGATGTAAAGTAAACATGTGGGAAATGTTACTGCTTTTTTTGGGACATCTCTGATTTAAAGCCATGAAAATTAGACATTTTCAAAATTTTCGCCAAATTTCGTGTTTTTCACAAATACAAGTCATACCAAAGAAATTTTACCACTATCATAAAGTACAATATGTCACGAGAAAATGTCAGAATCACCGGGATCCATGGAAGTGTTTCAGAGTTATTACCTCATAAAGGGACAGTGGTCGGAATTGTAAAAATTGGACTGGGCATTAACGTGCAAACCACCCTTGGGGGTAAAGGGGTTAAAGAGAATAAGGCTATGATGCCGTGCCGCGCACAACCTGTGGAAAGGTCTTTGCATGACAGCATTTGGTTTTCTAAACCTGAGTCCTTTTAACCCCTTAACCCCCAAGGGTGGTTTGCACGTTCATGACCGGGCCAATTTTTACAATTCTGACCACTGTCCCTTTATGAGGTGTAATAACTCTGAAACGCTTCCATGGATCCCGGTGATTCTGACATTGTTTTCTCGTGACATATTGTACTTCATGTTAGTGGTAAAATTTAATTCATATAACTTGGGTTTATTTGTGAAAAAAAACGGAAATTTGGCAAAAATTTTGAAAATTTCGCAATTTTCCAACTTTGAATTTTTATGCCCTTAAATCACAGAGATACGGCACACAAAAAACTTAATAAATAACATTTCCCACATGTTTACTTTACATCAGCACAATTTTGGAACCCAAATTTTTTTTTGTTAGGAAGTTTTATAAGGGTTAAAAGTTGACCAGCGATTTCTCATTTTTGCAACACCATTTTATTTTTACGGACCACATCACATTTGAAGCCACTTTGAGGGGTCTATATGATAGAACATACCCAAAAGTGACACCATTCTAAAAACTGCACCCCTTAAGATGCTCAAAACCACATTCAAGAAGTTTATTAACCCTTCAGGTGCTTCACAGGAATTTTTTGAATATTTAAAAAAAAAAAATATGAAATTTAACTTTTTTGACAAAAAAAAACTTCAGGTTCAATTTTTTTTATTTTGCCAAGGGTAACAGGAGAAATTGGACTGCAAAAGTTATTGTGCAGTTTGTCCTGAGTACACGGATACCTAATATGTGGGGGGAACCACTGTTTCGGCGCATGGCAGAGCTCAGAAGGGAAGGAGCACCGTTTGACTTTTTCAATGCAAAATTGGCTAGAATTCAGATCGGACGCCATGTCACGTTTGGAGAGCCCCTGATGTACCTAAACAGTGGAACCCCCCCCCCCCCCCACAAGTGACCCTATTTTGGAAACTAGACCCCCCCAAGGAACTTATCTAGATATGTGGTGAGAATTTTGAACCAACAAGGGCTTCGCAGAAGTTTATAACGCCTGGGTGTGAAAATAAAAAAATCGTATTTTTTCCACAATCATGATCTTTTAGTCACCAATTTTTTTTATTTTCCCAAGGGTACCAGGAGAAATTGGACCCCAAAAGTTGTGTTGTCCAATTTGTCCTGAGTACGCTGATACCCCATATGTGGGAGAAAACTACTGTATGGGCACACGTCGGGGCTCGGAAGGGAAGTAGTGACGTTATGGAATGTTATGCGGGTGTCATGTGTGTTTGGAGAGCCCCTGATCTACCTAAACTATTGAAACTCCCCACAAGTGACCCCATTTTGGAAACTAGACCCCCTAAGGAACTTATCTAGATGTGTGGTGAGCACTTTGAACCCCCAAGTGCTTCACAGAAGTTTATAACGCCCCGGCGTGAAAATAAAAAAATAATTTTTTTCAACAAACATGATATTTTTGCCCCCAATTTTTTATTTTCCTAAGGGTAACAGGAGAAATTGGACCCCGAAAATTGTTTTGCAATGTGTCCTGAGTAAGCTGATACCCTATATGTGGGGGTAAAACAGTGTTTGGGCGCATGGCAGAGCTTGGAAGGGAAGAAACACCATTTGACTTTTTCAACGCAGAATTGGCTGGAATTGAGATCAGACGCCATGTTGCGTTTGGAGAGCACATGATGTGCCCAAACAGTGGAAACCCCCCCAATTCTAACCCCAACACACCCCTAACCTCAGCCCTAACCCTAATGGGAAAATGGAAATACATTTTTTTTTTATTTTATTATTTTTCCCTAACTAAGGGGGTGATAACGGGGGGTTTGATTTACTATTTATGGTGGTTTTTATGTTTGGCAGCTATCGCACGCTAAAAGACGCTTTTTATTGTAAAAATAGTTTTTGCATCACCACATATTGAGAGCTATAATTTATCCATATTTTGACCCACTGAGTCATGTGAGGTCTTATTTTTTGCGGGACGAGTTGACACTTTTATTGGTATCGTGTTCGGGCACGTGACATCTTTTGATCGCTTTTTATTCCGATTTTTGGGACGCAGAATGAACAAAAACCAGCGTTTCATGAATTTCTTTTGGGGGGGTGTGTTTACATCGTTCCGCCTGCGGTAAAATTGATAAAAAGCCTTTTTATTCCTCGGGTCAGTACGGTTACAGCGATACCTCGTTTAGGTCTTTTTTTTATGTTGTGGCGCTTTTATGCAATGAAAACAATTTTATATAAAAAATAATTATTTTTGCATCGCTTTATTCTGCGAGCTATAACTTTTTTATTTCTCGTTCGCCTTATTGGGGGACACAGAGACCATGGGGTGTATGCTGCTGCCACTAAGAGGCTGACACTATGCACAAAAAAAGGTTAGCTCCTCCTCCGCAGTGTGCACCCCACCGACCGGCATGGAATTCCTCAGTTTAGCTTAGTGTCAGTAGGAGGTGGACACGGGTCTTTGATTAGACCCATATCTACCTCGATGTGCGTCGTTCCTTTTCAGGTTTTTCCGGAGGGATACAGAGTGAATAGTCACATCTGTACTCCCACAAGGAGTCTGTGAGTACGGCGTGTACTGCCACCCCGTATCCTCGCAGTTCTCCGTAGCAGGACCAGCAGCCTTCCGGGCGGACGCCAACACGAAGACGTGTCAGCGATTCAAGGGGTCCTTGCCGTCAGTCTCCCACCCACTCGCCTACCAGAGCCTGTCGGTTGGACGAGACGCAGACGTCCTTCAGGAATTTGGTACCTTTCTTCGGGCCCGGGACGGGTGAGTATTGGGACCCTTTGGTCTCCTCAGTGGACACGGTGGCAGCGTTCCCCTTGGAGCAGGGATGCGGTGGCGCTGCGGACACCTGCGGTTATCCTGCGCATCCAGGCAGCCTCCGCTCTCTCTCTCTTACAGCCCGTTCCCTTCCCCCCTGACAGGTTTCTTTTGCGGCTGCGGCACCTCCGCGCCGACCCCGTGCTGACAGGCGGCCGCCGCTATTAATTTAGGCCCCGGCTTCAATTCGGGCCTACTTCAGCGTCGCGGCCACGCCCCCCGCCCCTTTCTACTAAGCAGGCTTCTCTCCCGCCCGTTCTAGGTCCTCCCACCGCCTCCTTCTTGCACCCCAGCCTGTTCTTGGCCAGCGGGCGGTGCCTCTTTCAGCCTGGCAGTTAGCTCCGCCCTTCTTCCCCTGGAAGCGCGCGTTTTTCCCATTCCTCTCAGGCGGTCGCCATCTTCCCAGCCTGTCAGCCGGACACCGTTCTGTCAGCCGGATATCGCTCTGACCTGCAGCTGCAAACAAGCCGGATACCATTGTCTCTGGGGACACCGGACCATGAGTAGCTCTGCATCTGCAGACTGACACCCTCCTCTGCATTCTGTCCTCCAACCTTCCGGCACTACCTCAGTTATCACTATGTCTAACTCTAAATCTGATCGTACACGCTCTACGGCTCTCCCCTGCACTCTAGTCAAGTACTTTACGTGCTCTTCTTGCAATCGCAAACTTCCCTCAGGTCAGTCCACTACCCTCAGCCTGGACTGTAGCAATCCAATTTAGCCTGATGCCGCCCAGGAGCCATCTATGGCCCCAGGTGAGAGTGAACCCCCCATGCCTGGCTGGGCTTCATCTTTCACAATCAATGGCAGACATCACCAGGGTGTCTCAGTCCCTAGTAGCCGTTCTGGATAAGTTGCCCCTGGACACTTCTGCAGGGTCCAGCAGGTCTCAAGAGATTCCTTCTGAGTCAGCCAGCGTTGGTCGCAAAAGACCCAGGCAGGATCTCCAGCCGGAAGCATCTCCTCGTCCCATCTCACCGCATAGTCCTTCTCAGCAGCCTCCTTCCCGGGCCTCCTCTCCCAAGTCTGGTGAAGCGTTCTCGGACAGGTCTTCTGAGGGGATTTTAGAGCTGGATTCGGACCAGGATGCGAACATGAAGGTTACGGTGCAGAACCTCATTGCAGAGATTCACCAGACCTTCGAGATTGCTGACCCCCCTGTGAAATCCTCAGATCAGGAGGTTTCGTTCAGATGGGCGGAAACACCCTCCAGGGTATCTCCTTTCCATTCCGAGTTTGGAAAGATTTTTACCAGGGAAAGAGAAGATCCGACCAGACGCTTTCAAAGAGGAAAGCGTCTCGGCGTACTGTACCCGTTTGCTAAAGAGCTCACGGACAACTGGTCTGCTTCTCCCTCAGTGGACCCGCCCGTGTCCAGACTTTCTAATAACACGGTTCTCCCGCTTTCAGGCGTGGCGTCTCTAAAGGATTCTAATGATCGGATTATAGAATCCCTAGCTAAGTCTGCCTTCGAAGTGGCTTCAGCGGCGGGATGTCCAAGCTTTGCTTCATCTTGGGCAGCAAAAGCCATAGCTACTTGGGCAGAGGATCTTCGTCAGGGCATCCTATAGAAAGTACAATCAGAGCGATTGGCCAATGTCGCCAATCAGATTTCCCATGCGGGGGATTATCTGCTTTCTGCTTCTTTGGATGCCACATCCTGCGCAGTTCAGGCGTCAAGCAACGTTGTGGCAATCCGACGTACAATTTGGCTCAAGGCCTGGCAGGCGGACTTGTCTTCTAAAAAAGTCTCTTACTAATCTGCCTTTTCAGGGAGTACGCCTCTTTGGATCCCAATTGGACCAGATTATTAAGGACGCCACCGGAGGCACGAGTTCCCTCCTCCCTCAGTCCAAGCCTCGCAGACCTCCACTAAGGCGTCAGTTTCGACCCTTTCGGGCTTTCCGCCGTTTCAATACGGCGGAGAACCCATCCAACCAACAAAGACCGCAGGCGCGCCAAGATAGAAAGTTTCCTTCAGACCCATTCCTTCCTGGCGATCCCACTCTTCTCAGGGCAGACCATCCAGATCCAGATCTGGACGGTCTACATCTGCATGACTATCGTCGGACTCCCGAGGGTCCCTTCCAATTGGGAGGTCGACTTCTCTTCTTCAGGAACGTCTGGCTGGCCTCAGTAGAGGACGCTTGGGTCAGGGAGGTTGTATTGTCAGGATACAAGATAGTTTGTCTCTCTTCCACGGGATCGTTTCTTCGAATCCCGTCCTCCAAAAGATCCAGCCTTGATCCCGGGGTTCTTTACGGCCATCACCTCTCTCCTCAGTTCCGGGGTGATTGTGCCCGTTCCCGACTCGGAGCGGTTCACAGGATTTTAATCGAACCTTTTTGTGGTGCCGAAAAAAGGCGGGGCGGTCCAACCCATCTTGGATCTAAAGCTTCTCAACAAGAGAGTACGCCTTCGCCACTTCCGCATGGAGTCGGTTCGTTTGGTAATCGCTTCCATGGAGGAGCAGGAATTCATGTGTTCAATAGACATCAAAGATGCCTATCTACATGTGCCCATATTCTCCCTACATCAGAAGTTCTGCGTTTTGCGATTCGCCAGGAACATTACCAGTTCGTCACGCTCCCTTTCGGTCTCGCCACCGCTCCCAGAGTCTTCACGAAGATCATGGCTGCGCTGATGACCTTGTTGAGGATCAGAGGTCTCGATCTTTTTCCGTACCTCGACGATATTCTGATCAAAGCTTCATCTTTTAAACAGGCTCGTCTAAGTTTGACGATCGTCCTAGACACCCTTTCCAATTTCGGGTGGCTAGTCAACAGGAAAAAGTCCTGTCTGATTCCTTCTCAACGTCTTGTGTTTCTGGGCCTACTGTTCGACACTCGTCGGTCAAGGGTCTTTCTCCCACGAGAGAAGATTCTTTCCCTGCAGCAGGATGTACGATCGCTGCAGACCACACGATTTCCGTCCCTCCGAACAGCTATGAGGGTCCTGGGAAAGATGGTGGCGGCGATAGAGGCAGTTCCCTTTGCCCAATTTCACACCAGACCTCTCCAGCACACCATTCTGTCGAGGTGGAACAGGTCGGCTCTGTCCCTGGATCGCCCTGTATGTTTTTCATGCCGGGTCAAGCGGTCACTCAACTGGTGGTTGACGTCACCTCTTATCCACTTGGGTCGGTCTTTTCTTCCCATTCACTGGCAGATTGTAACAACGGATGCCAGCCTCCTCGGCTGGAGTGCAGTGTTCCGCAATCACACTGTTTAGGGTCGTTGGTCGACTCAGGAATCAGCTCTGCCGATCAACGTCCTAGAGATACGAGCGATCTATCTGGCTCTTGTCCACTGGGAGAGGCTGCTCAGAGGCTTGCCTGTCCGGATTCAGACAGACAATGCCACAGCGGTGGCATATGTCAACTGCCAAGGAGGGACACGGAGTATCTCGGCTCTGGCAGAAGTGTCCAAGATTCTTCATTGGGCAGAGATTTCTGTCCCTACAATTTCCGCGGTACACATTCCCAGCGTAGACAACTGGGTCGCCGATTTTCTCAGCCGCGAGGGTCTCGCGTCGGGGGAGTGGTCCCTACATCCGGAGGTGTTTCATCTGCTCTACCGTCGATGGGGAACCCCGGATGTCGACCTGATGGCGTCTCGCCTCAACAGGAAAGTCCCACAGTTTGTTTCCAGGTCTCGAGACCCTCTGGCAGTGGGCGCAGACGCTCTGGCCATTCCTTGGTCGCAGTTCGAACTCCCCTACCTGTTCCCTCCTCTGCCGCTTCTTCCCAAGCTGTTGAAGATCAAAGCAGAAGGAATTCCAGTCATTCTCATCGCCCCGAATTGGCCCAGAAGGTCTTGGTTCGCGGACATTGTCAACCTCGCGGACGCCCCCTGGAAGCTTCCAGACAGGGCAGATCTACTGTCTCAAGGCCCGATTTGAAACCCCAATTCTCGGCCGCTCAATTTAACGGCGTGGCTGTTGAGACCGAGATTTTGAAACGGGCAGGATTCTCCGATCGAGTAATTCATACCATGATCCGAGCAAGAAAGCCATCATCTTCCAAAATTTAATATCGTACTTGGAAGGCCTATTTCACCTGGTGTGAGGCCAATGACATCGCGCCCATGTGCTTTTCGCTCCCTTCTGTTCTGGCGTTTCTTCAGGCAGGGCTGGATGCGGGACTTGCCCTCAGTTCTTTGAAGGGTCAGGTTTCGGCGCTGTCTATTTTATTTCAGAAGATGTTGGCCTCCCGCCCTCAGGTCAAAACCTTTCTTCAGGGCGTGGCTCACACGGCTCCTCCGTACCGAGCGCCCGTGGTTCCATGGGATCTTAATCTGGTTCTTGAGGTTCTGCAAGGTCCTCCTTTTGAACCTCTCATGTTTCTCTTTCTCTCCTTTCTTGGAAGGTAGCTTTTCTGGTGGCCATCACTTCCATCCGGCGTGTGTCGGAATTGGCGGCTCTTTCTTGACGCTCGCCTTTTTTGGTACTTCACCAGGATAAGGTAGTTCTGCGGCCTCCGCCCTCTTTTCTTCCGAAGGTGGTGTCCTCCTTTCACCTCAATGAGGATATTGTTCTGCCTTCCTTCTGTCCGTGTCCATCTCATCCTCGGGAGCGGTCCTTGAACAAGCTGGACCTGGTCAGGGCGCTGAGAGTCTATCTGTCTAAGACTGCTTCCCTGCGAAAGACAGACTCTCTTTTCGTCATTCCAGATGGTGCGTGGAAAGGTCACCCGGCCTCCAAGGCTACTATTGCTCGCTGGGTCAGATCGGCAATTTTGGAGGCATACCGGGTTAAGCATCGAGTGGCTCCTCCGGGGATGAGAGCGCACTCAACCCGGGCAGTGGGTGCTTCCTGGGCGGTACGCCACAGAGCTTCCGCGCTGCAGCTTTGCAAAGCTGCAACCTGGTCATCAGTTCACACGTTTGTGAAATTCTACAAAGTCCACACCTACGCTTCGGCGGACGCCAGCCTAGGTAGAAGGATTTTGCAGGCTGCGGTGGTGAGTTCGCAAAATGAGGATTTTGTAGGCTGCGGTGGTTTGTTTCCCACCCCAGGGACTGCTTTGGGACGTCCCATGGTCTCTGTGTCCCCCAATAAGGCGAACGAGAAAACAGGATTTTTGGGTTGCTTACCGTAAAATCTGTTTCTCGGAGCCTTCATTGGGAGACACACAGCACCCTCCCATGTTCTTCAGCTCCTGTTCTTCCTTTGGTTGATTGGTTACAGTTGAGTTGTTTGTCCTGTTTTCAATCTATTCTGTTGCTTCTCCTACTGCTTTCTCACTAACTGAGGAATTCCCTGCCGGTCGGTGGGGTGTACACTGCGGAGGAGGAGCTAACCTTTTTTTGTGCATAGTGTCAGCCTCCTAGTGGCAGCATCATACACCCCATGGGCTCTGTGTCCCCCAATGAAGGCTCCGAGAAACAGATTTTACGGTAAGCAACCCAAAAATCCTGTTTTTTTTTCACTGACGCTGTATGGCGGCTCGTTTTTTGCGGGACAAGATGATGTTTTCAGCTGTACCATGGATATTTATATGCGTCTTTTTGATCGTGTGTTGTTGCACTTTTTGTTCGGCAGTATGATAATAAATCAGTATTTTTTTGCTTTTATTTTTATTTTTTAAGGGGTTCGCTAAAGGGGATAACTAATGGGACAGTTTTATAGGGCGGGTTGTTACAGACGCGGCGATGCCAAATATGTGTACTTTTATTGTTTTGTTTTTTTATTTTCAAAAAATGAATTTATTAGGGAATTTTTTTTTTTTTTTTAATTTAGCGATTTTTTTTTTTTTAATTATTTTTACACTTTTTTTTAACTATTACATTGTCCCAGGTGGGACATCACTGTCCTGTGACAGATCGCTGATCTGTCACATCACAGATCACTGTGACAGATCAGCGATCTGTCACAGACACTGCACAAGGCCTCCTCCTTGCCTTCGCTTTGCAGGCATGAGGAAGCCAGCTCCCTGCAGGCCCCCGAAGGTCCCCGTCGCCATCTTTGATTCGGGGACCTGCAGGGATGGAGCCCCCCGCAGCAGTGCTGCACATTGCGCTGCTGGTGGGGGCTCAGGGAAGCACGGAGTGAGCCCCCTCCCTGCCGATGCTTCCCTTTAATCCCCGGTACACCGCGATCGTGTTTGATTGCGGTGTGCAAGGGGTTAACGTGTCGGGGGCGGTCCGTGACCGCCCCTGACACATTGTGCCGGGTGTCAGCTGTGATAATCAGTTGACACCCGGCCGCAATCAGCGGTGCTCACCACGTGGGCGCTGCTGATAGCTGTGACGTACTATCCCGTCAAATAAAAATTTTTAAAAAAGTCAGATTTCCTATTTATTTCTCTCTCTTCTGATGTGATCTAGCACATCAGAGGAGACAGAAATGGGTTCCCCTGAGCCACCCTGGTACCTGCAATGTCTCCTGGTCCCTCCAGCTGTGTCTTCCGGGAAAAAAATGGCATGCGCAATGCGCCCGCCGAGATTTGCCGGCCCGAACCCAGCAGCAATAGATTTCTCCTATTGGTTCATTTTGATCACTGTGATAGAACCTATCACAGTGATCAAAATTAAAAAGTGGTAAATCAAACCCCCCTTTATCACCCACTTAGGTAAAAATAATAATTTTTTTTTTTTGTTTATCTATTTCCATTTTTCCATTAGGGTTATGGTTGGGCTTTATAGTTGGGGTTATAGCTAGGGGGTTGGAGTTAGGGTTATGGTTGGGGTTATAGCTAGGGTTAAGGGATGGGCTAGGGTTAAGGTTATGGTTGGAGTTAGGGCTGTGTTAGGGTTGGAGTTAGAATTGGGGAGTTTCTATTGTTTAGGCACATCAGGCAGGGGGTCTCCAAACGCAACATGGCGCCCACCATTGATTCCTGCCAATTTTGGGTTCAAAAAGTCAGATGGTGCTCCCTTGCTTCTGAGCCCTGCTATGCACCCAAACAGTGGCTTTCCCCCATATACAGTGTGTCTGCGTACTCAGGAGAAATTGCACAACAAATTTTTTGGTCCATTTTCTCCTGATGCCCTTGTGAAAATAAAAAAGTTTAGTTCCAAAGTAAATTTTTTGTGAAAAAAGTAAAATGTTCATTTTTTCCTTCCACATTGCTTTAGTTCTTGTGAAGCACCTGAAGGGTTAATAAACTTCTTGAATGTGGTTTTGCGCACCTTAAGGGGTGCAGTTTTTAGAATGGTGCCACTTTTTAGTATTTTCTGTGATATTGACCCCCCAAACTCACTTCAAATGAAAGTTGGTCCCTAAAAAAATGAATTTTGTATATTTTTGAAAAATTTTTGCCAAATTTCCATTTGGTACATAAACACGAAATCGAAGAAATTTTACCACTAACACGGCGTACAATATGTCACGAATAAACCTTCTCAATCAGTGGGATACATTGAAGCGTTCCAGAGTTATAACCTCAAAGTGACAGTGGTCAGAATTGTAAAAATTGGCCTGGACAATAAGTACCTAATTGGCTCTCACTAAGGGGTTAATGGCAAATTTGAATTGAATGGTAAATATATGATAAACGTTACTATATGAATTCTTTCACCATGATTTGAGTTATATATATTTTATTTTCAGCCCAGCGTGGTTGAAAAAATGATGTCTGCAGCTGAGGAACGACCATGGCTCTGGATAGTTTACATTCTGACCGTGGCCCTGCCAGTCTTCCTGGTGATCCTGTTCTGCTGCTCGGGCAAGGTATGTGTTAAATGGCTATACAATAAATTCACTTGTATCTACACACTCACAAGTACACATATATCAGAAGATCTCTTGATCAACCAGCTACTGGATAGGTGATAATGCCTAGATTATCAACAGTCCAACTACTGGGAGCCATACCAGATACTTACATGGTTCGTTTTTTGTTTTTTTTTTACACAGAAGCAGACATCGGATGCAAGCCACAAAAAGACTGATGCTCCACAGCCAGATGTAAAGGAAGAAGAGGAGGAGGAAGAGGAGGAAAAAGAAGCCAGCAAGGAGGGTGAAGATGAAGCTGCAGAGGAGCAAGCGGAGGAGCAGGGTAAGTTACATGGTCCTTTTTGTTTTTGTGGTTTCTTCTTGATTTGAGCTTTATATTGTCACTGTCCTGTTTTATAGACTTATCTCCTTGAATATAAATCTGTATCAGAAAGCGGACGTTTGCTGCATGTTGCCAAGTGACTTAGTGTCTAATGCAAGTCTGATCTAACCATTGCCCAACAGATCTCATACACTTCTAATGGGATCTGTCAAGGTTTCTTTTCGATGGCAAAAATAGGAATTCGATTCTTCCCGCAAAAGCAAAAAATTGCTCTCTTTGCCTATTTTCAGATTCCCTTTCTTAATAGCTTGCCTTTTGCCTAATCCCAACCCTGCACTGGATTCCGCTTAAGGCTGCGTTCACACGTTCAGGTTTTTTCGTGGTTTCGCGGCAGTTCTTACTGCGCAATTTTGCCGTGAAAACGCAAAAAAACCAGCATCCCATGCATTCCTATGGAATTCCGCAATGCTGTGCTAATGCTGCGGATTTTCCCGCGGCGGAATCGCATCGTGGAAAAATCCACAGCATGCTCATTAATTTGCGGAGTCGCGACAATTCCACCCACATAGGAATGCATTGTTCTGCTTACTTTCCGCATGTGGCTGTTCCCGCCATGCGAAAAGTAAGCAGAACATTTGGGGATGGTACCCACGGTCCGGAGAGGAGACTGTCCTCCAGGCTCTGGGCACCATATCCCTGTAAAAAATAGAATTAAAATAAAAAAAAATCGGGTTATATTCACCTTCCGACGTCCCGCGCAGCGTCCCCAGGCTTCAGTGATACACGCGGCAGCTCCCGTTCCCAGTAATGCATTGCGATGACCTTTCCTGATGTCGCGTCTCGCGAGACCGCGACGTCATCAAAGGTCATTGCCGCAATGCATCACTGGGAACGGGACCTGCCGTAGCATCGCGGAGGCCTGGGGACGCTGCGCGGGACTTTGGAAGGTGAATATAACCCGATTTTTTTTTTATTTTTTTTATTTTTAACATTAGATCTTTTTACTACCGACGCTGCATAGGCGGCCTCAATAGTAAAAAGTTGGTCACACTTGTCAAACACTGTGTTTGACGAGTGTGACCAGCCTGTCAATCAGTTCTACAAGCGATGCTACAGATCGCTTTGAAAACACTAGCATTCTGCATGCTAATTACGCTTGCAAATCGCTAGTTTTTCCGCGGGAAAATCGCGGGAATTTAAAATGCGGTTTTTCCGCGGAATGGAATTCCGGAATTCTCGCGGTAACTTCCGTGGGAATTGCACTACGTGTGAACTTAGCCTTAAGGCCCCGTCACACTAAGCGATATCGCTAGCAATATCGCTGTAACGTCACTGGTTTTGTGACGCAGCAGCGATATTGCTAGTGATATTGCTATGTGTGATACTTACCTCCGACCGGCTCCCCCGCTGATTATCGCTGATCGCGTGAAAACGGCCTGGGCCGTTTCTCGTCGTCAGCTTCCTGCTGGGCTTCCTGTGGCGCCAACGAGCGACACGTAGACGCGGGCGGGAGGAGGTCAGGATCGCCTCGTCTGACAGGTAAGTAGCAACCCCCGACCGCTGCTATGTCGCTGGTGAGATCTGCCTGTGTGGCAGCTCAATAGCGACCACTTAGCGATGCACCAGCGATCCTGACCGCGTCATATCGCTGGTCGGGATCGCTGGTGCATCGCTAAGTGTGACAGTACCTTTAGACTTTTGTGCTCACCAGATGTCAGGGGCCAAAAGAAATGTCCTCCACGTGCGCAACAGCAGCTATCGATCTCTATACAAACCGATAGCTGCTACTGCGCTATCAGAATTTCTTTTTTTTCCCTTGCTCAAGTAAACCTGCAAAAGGGATTAAGTGCACAGTAACCATGCGATTATGCTGCAGCGCAGTTGCCCCGGCTGGCACCTGCCTGCAGAGGCGTGTTGTGTTTTTTTTTTTTTTTTTCTTCAGTATGTGAGGGTATTCATTATGTAAACTGGGGGCAGGTCAGTGAGGGATCAGTGACCTGTCAGCACGCGGCATTATAAGTAGCTAATCAGAGCACCACATACATGAACCCCGCCTTAGGACACGAGCTTATCGTTACGCAAAAAGGAAAATAAAGATTAAGAAGCAACCACAAGACGGATTTCATCAACTAAGGTATCATTTTATTCAGTACTAGCTGAAGAGCCCGGCGCTGCCCGAGCATAGTAACTAACTGTGGTTAGTTATAGCAAATTATAATTATCCTCCATCCCATAGTCCCGTGCCCATATACCCATCATACATATCCACGATCCCATAGGCCCGTGCCCATATACCCATCATACATATCCTCCATCCCATAGTCGAGTGCCCATATACCCATCACATCCTCCATCCTATACTCCCATGCCCATATACCCATCATGCATCCTCCATCCCATAGTCCCATGCCCATATACCCATCGTACATATTCGCCATCCCATAGTCGAGTGCCCATACACCCATCACACATCCTTCATCTCAGTCCCATGCCCATATACCCATCATACATCATACATATATACATCACCCATCATACATATATGCCATCCCATAGTCCCGTGCCCATATACCCATCATACATATCCTCCATCCCATAGTCCAGTGCCCATATACCCATCACACATCGTCCATCCCATAGTCAACCATTATGACGACATAATGAGCGGCGGAGCTTGCAACCTATGATGACATCAGCGTCGCCATGGCAACCATTATGACATAATGAGGGGCGGGGCTTGATACACACTTTTTCCCCATTATGTAGATAGGGGCAAAATTGTTTGGTGAATTGGAACGCGCGGGGTTAAAATTTCGCCTCACAACATAGCCTAGGACGCTCTCGGGGTCCAGACGTGTGACTGTGCCAAATTTTGTGGCTGTAGCTGCGACGGTGCGGATGCCAATCCCGGACATACACACATACATGCATACACACACTTGAGCTTTATATATTAGATAACGACACAGACCAGACACTGGTTACTGTACACAAAACAAACAGCCTTTTCTGGCGCAAAATGAAAAAATATAAAGCTAATACTCTACAGTAGTGTGGGTTCGCCCGCTCGGTTTAGTATTAAACACTTCATTCCCTAGCAAAGACAAACACTTGGAGGTCTGCACACCTCCACATACTGACCCTGAATGTGACATCTGGTCTTCTTTTTATCTGCCATAACACACCCCGGGGTGAGGATATGTGAGCAGCTGGTCCCACCCATCTCTCTGCTCGTAAACACGGCTCTGACATGTCCTATTAACTCTCAGCACTATAAGTGCTGGAGCCTCATTTTCCGGGCTTACATCACTGAGGCTACCAACCTTGATGATGCATACGTCTCCTCGAGAACCTGTCCGGCAGCCATCTTACACCCTTTAAACATATAACAGACCTTTACTGCTGTGTTCGGCTGTATCTGTAGGGTTGATAGTTTATGGTACAGATTTAACAAATGAAGTGTTCATATGGCTTGAAATGCTACAGCTTTGTGTCCTATGTGGTTCATGTTCTAGTGTTAGTATTTGGTCCATGCTTTTTACATATGCTTTTTTTTTTTTTTCTTTAGCACCTGAAGAAGGGGAGGGAGATGCTGGACATGGAAGTAATGAAGAAGAGGAGGAGGTGGAAGATGATGACCAAGAGAATGAAGACAAACCTCAAGTAAGCCATGGCAATCTACCCCTTTATATGAATGTTTAATACAACTCATGCCTTATATTAGTGCATTTACCTTTTATTGTGGACGTTTAACACAGCTGACAACGTAACATGACATGCTCAGGTTTGGCATGGTGCAACTACTGAGTAGAACGAAACATGGTTACTCCTAGGCAGACAAGTGTCCTGATGGTAAATCCAGCTGTAGGGGTCCTGGTGCTGTAACACTGTACACATGCGATTATGCTGCGGCTCAGCTGGCACCTGCCTGCAGAAGTGTTTTTGTTTTTTTTGCACTGTGTACATACAGTATATTCATTATGTAAACTAGGGGGCAGGTCAGTGAGGGATCAGTAACCTGTCAGCAGTCTACATTATGAATACTTAATCAGAGCACCAGATGACGCCCCTCACAAGCCACCCCGAAGCACGAGCATATCATTAACGCAAAACTGAAAATAAAGGTTAAACCACGAGACGGCTTTCAGCACCCTGGTATCATTGTAACATAGTAACATAGTTATTAAGGTTGAAGGGAGACTTTAAGTCCATCTAGTTCAACCCATATCCTATCCTAACTTGCCCTAACATGTTGATCCAGAGGAAGGCAAAAAAAACCCATGTGGCAACAGTAAGCTTCACATTGGGGAAAAAAATTCCTTCCCGACTCCACATACGGCAGTCAGACTAGCTCCCTGGATCAACGCAATATTAAGGAGACTAGTGTATATACCCTGTAATATTATACTTTTCAAGAAAGGCATCCAGTCCCTTCTTAAATTTTAGTAGTGAATCACTCATTACAACATCATATGGCAGAGAGTTCCATAGTCTCACTGCTCTTACAGTAAAGAATCCGCGTCTGTGAGTATGCTTAAACCTTCTTTCCTCCAGACGTAGAGGATGCCCCCGTCACAGGTCTAAGAGTAAAAAGATCATTAGAAAGGTCTTTGTATTGTCCCCACATATATTTATACATTGTAATAAGATCACCCCTAAGCCTTCGATTCTCCAAACTAAATAACCCCAAGTGTAATAACCTGTCTTGGTATTGCAGACCCCCTAGTTCCCTAATAACCTTGGTCGCTCTTCTCTGCACCCGCTCCAGTTCAGCTATGTCTTTCTTATACACCGGAGACCAGAACTGTACACAGTATTCTAAGTGTGGTCGCACTAGTGACTTATATAGAGGTAAAATTATGTTCTCCTCATGAGCATCTATGCCTCTTTTAATGCATCCCATTATTTTATTTGCCTTTGCAGCAGCTGCTTGACTCTGGCCACTAAATGTGAGTTTGTCGTCCACCCATACACCCAGGTCTTTTTCAGTGACTGTTTTGCCCAGTGTTTTACAATTAAGCACATAATTATACAACTTGTTCGTTCTACCCAAGTGCATGACCTTACATTTATCCCCATTAAAGCTCATTTGGCATTTATCAGCCCAAGCTTCTAGTTTACATAAATCCTCCTGTAATATAAAATTGTCCTCCTCTGTATTAATTATCCTGCAGAGTTTAGTGTCATCTGCAAATATTGAAATTCTACTCTCTATGCCCCCTACAAGGTCATTAATAAATATGTTAAAAAGAAGCGGGCCAAAAACTGACCCCTGTGGTACCCCACTGCTAACCGTGACCCAGTCCGAGTGTGCTCCATTAATAATCACCCTTTGTTTCCTATCCCTGAGCCAGCTCTTAACCCACCTACACATATTTTCCCCTATCCCCATTGTTCTCATTTTATGTATCAACCTTTTGTGTGGCACCGTATCAAAAGCTTTTGAAAAGTCCATGTACACCACGTCCACTGCATTCCCTTGGTCCAGTCCGGAACTTACCTCGTCATAAAAGCTTATCAGATTAGTCTGACAGGAACGGTCTCTTGTAAACCCATGTTGATATTGGTATTGTAATCAGTATAACGGCGCCTGATGAGACCTGAGTAGTCTCGAAAGCTTGGAATGTGTTACCATCTTTTCATTTGGCCATTAAAAGGTATCAACCACTGAGGACTCTGAATTCTAAATATTCTTATATTGGGGCAGTCATTAGGCAGTAATGGATGTACTGTTTTTCTTCCCATGGTGCAGATAATTATGATAAATCTCTAATCTTTTGTGTTTCCTTTTTTCTGCAGGAGGATGATATAATGAGAAGATCTCCAAGAAATCGAAAACCCCGAAGGGAATAAACTAGATAAAAAAAAAATTTAAAAATTTAAAAAAAAAAAGCAAATCCACCAACGAACTTGAATTATTTGGCAAATTTAATATAAAATGCTTGCAGTTTCTAAACCGTTGCAATGAAATATTGACCACCCTGGTTCTCCGCATACTAAAGCCACACGAATGGTCACCGAGAACGCAGCGTGTCTATAAACTGTGGCAAAAAGCAGTCCATGATTTCTGTGTTTAACCTTAGTTGACCTCTCTGTGGGGATATGCAGTGTATGATAAACTAACTGTACTGTTTCTTTGATTTTTAAAGATCTTTTTAAAAGAACAATATAGTATTGCCAAACTCTTCCAAACGTCAGTGTAATAAAATGTATTAATCTTAGAGAAAAAGATCACGGAGAACACTAGGAAATTGTTAGCCATTAAAAGCAGAGGTTCTTTACTTTTTAAGAGCTTGTTTGGTCCTCTATTCCCGTATGGTATAACTCTCCTTCAGTTGTTATCATTTCTTTTTTCTTGCTCTTCTTATCTTTTATTAAGAGTGCTCCCTACACAAGCAGTACATGCTGATTGGGTCCTAGACAGCATGTTTCTACCCTGATTCCATGCATGTTGCCTTTGGGTTCTGTTAAGCCGCTTGCACTGTCTGCTAAAAGTTGGCCTTACGGACCAAAGCTAGAAAAAAAAAAAATACCCACAAACCCATGAAGTTTAAGCAGGTTCAATATCTTGTCCCTCTTTTGTGTGTGTGTGTGTGTGCGCGCGCATATGTAAATATAAATATATACATACAGTATATCTTTTGCTTTGTGTGCTTTCTTAGTTCTACAGTTGTCCAGCGTTTAGTATCTTCATCACTTTCTGAATTTGTATTGTTCTGTTAAAGTATAGGTCCACTTAAGAAAGCCCAAAAATAAAATTTGTTGTTAATTAGCGTTGTCAATCTTCTGTTCCATACTGGAGTAAAAATATTCCACTGGTTGCTCAACGGTAGTCTGGACCACCCCTGAACAGCCCTATAAGGTAATGCAGGGGCGGTCCAGACTACAGTCTGATAACTGTGCTACAATGTTCTGGTTTTTTTTTTTTTTTTTTTTTTTATCCCCCCCCCCCCCCCCCCCCTGCATATATAGCAAATCTATAAATGGTATTTTCCACATTTCTCTCTAAGCCTTTATCATGTTTACATATTCTTTTTAAGTGAGCCTATACTTTTGAGTCTTTATTTTACACTTGACTTCGTTTTGTTTTTTTTTTAATGAGAAATGGGCCCAGATAATAAAGAAACACAGACTTGATTCAGTGTTAGACCGGTATACTGTTGGTCTGTTACCTGCCATTGACCTACATGTAGTGGAGGAGGCTATCATTTTGGGATGAACCATTATTCTTGTACTTGTAATTAGGGATTATGTTAGTCTGCATTTTGAAGAATATTGTTTCAGCCCACAGTTTACCTCCATTGACAGACACTGTAATGCTTCAGTTTTGGGGTTCTAGCCTAAATATCTGCAAACAAGTCTATGAACAAACTCCATTTCTGCCATCTGCGTCCATACACTGCAAGCAGCGGCATGGACACTTGGTACTTTATAGGTAATGGCATTGCTATTGGCTTTCACTTAAAGGCTAGTACTCAGTTCTTAAGAATGAAACGTTTCATCTCGTGATCTAACCTGGAGATTGTCCTTCGCTACACACGAGTATCCTCAGCAGCTGCAGTAGCGATGCATCGGCTTGGGATGATCTGAGCAGATATTTAGGATAGGCCTTGCTGGCAGTCAGATTTGCTGTATCCATGTGAAGTTTTGCGTTTTGTTTTGTGTTTGGTTATGTTTTTCGTTTTTTTTCCCTCATTTTGCTCTTGTTGCAGTTGCATCATAAATTATATTGTTGATGTAGGGATTCAGAGACTGAACACAAAATAAAGCTTTTATAAAAAAAAAAAAATATATACTGTATATGGTTTTATTATGCTTGTGTTAGTCAACGAAAAATAGTTTCTTAACCCCTTAACGAACGCCGATATGCTTTTTAACAGCGGCAGTTAAGGGTACTAGCGCCTCAGCGCAGCTTTTTAACAGCGCTGAGAAATGTAAGTGCCCCCCAGAATTGGAATTTCTCCAGGGTCTTGGCTACCGGGGTGTAGCTGAGACCCCAAAGAACATGATTCGAGTCGGTTTTTACAGACCCCAGTGATGCAATTGCCGTTATTAGCGGAATAACAGTGACCGCAAAAAAAAGTCCCATTTAATTTCTCCTCTGATGTGATCGCACATCAGAGAAGAGAGAAATGGGGTCCCCCGACTTCACCCTGGTACCTCCAGTGTCCCTGTGTGAAGTCCCCCTGTGTCATCTGGGACGAAAATGGAGGGCGCCCACCGAGATCTGCCGGCCAGCACCCGGCAACAATAGGACATTTTTCCTATTGGTTCATTTTGATCACTCTGACAGACCCTATTACAGTGATCAAAATAAAAAAAATAGTAAACCAAATGCCCGTTTATCACCCCCAAGGTGGACCGCACGACAGTGAGCGGGCAGGTAGCGCGGTCCAGGGAGGATTACCAGCTCTAGAAGGTCAACACCAGAAGGTAAGTATCCCCTGCAGCTGCTGCATGGTCTCTGGCGTGGCGCTGCCTGCAGCTGGGGCTGGTGTATGTTCTGGGGTCCGGTGGCGTGCTGTGTAACGTAGCCGGATACCGCGGTTGAGCGCCCGGTGCCATCGGGCTGCTGGTCGTGACTGGTGGCACATGCACATTTAGTGTTTCTGCACCCATTCCTGTGATGCAGTCAAGCGAACAGCAAGAGCAAGTATTCCAAGCGCAGCAACATGAGCAAGCCCATTCAGAAGCTCCATGCAGCCCGGCGGAAGACCTCTGGGAATATGAGTGATAGCCGGGCAAGTGAAAGTCGGGATTCAACAAAAAGGTCAAGCCGCAGGAGCTCCTACAAAGTGGACGAGTCAGCAGCGTCAACTGAGATGCGCCCCCCTTTGTAATCTGGTACCTATTCGTTTGCAGCACTGGAAAGTGATTTTCCTGAAAGTTCACTCGGTGATGTAGTATTCCTCTTATTTATCCTGATCCTCCCAGGGAAAGAATTGTGGAGGGAACTCGAGACACAAGGAATGCGTATTTGCAGGTCCCCCTTGCCGGACTCCTGACCAAAAAGATTGTCCTGTGTACAGCAGATGGTAGCTGAGGAGACAACTAGCTTCTCCACAAGCCTGAAAGAAATTATTAGGGCAGAAGTGAGGGAGTCCATGATGTCCCTATCCCTGGAGGGTTTTCTAAGACCTGCTATATTAGAGTATCTGAAGAATAGCCTCATGACCCAATATCAACATGGGTTTACAAGGGACCGTTCCTGTAGGACTAATCTGATAAGCTTTTATGAAGAGGTAAGTTCCGGACTGGACCAAGGAAACGCAGTGGACATGGTGTACATGGACTTTTCAAAAGCTTTTGATACGGAGCCACACAAGGTTGATACATAAAATGAGAACAATGGGGATAGGGGAAAATGTGTAAGTGGGTTAAAAGCTGGCTCAGGGATGGGAAACAAAGGGTGGTTATTAATGGAGCACACTCGGACTGGGTCACGGTTAGCAGTGGGGTACCACAGGGGTCAGTATTGGGCCGGCTTCTTTTTAACATTTATTAATGACCTTGAAGGGGGCATAGAGAGTAGAATTTCAATATTTGCAGATGACACTAAACTCTGCAGGGTAATCAATACAGAGGAGGACAATTTTGTATTACAGGCGGATTTATGTAAACTAGAAGCTTGGGCAGATAAATGGCAAATGAGCTTTAATGGGGTTAAATGTAAGGTCATGCACTTGGGTAGAACGAACAAGATGTATAATTATGTGCTTAATTGTAAAATACTGAGCAAAACTGTCACTGAAAAAGACCTGGGTGGATGACAAACTCACATTTAGTGGCCAGTGTCAGGCAGCTGCTGCAAAGGCAAATAAAATAATGGGATGCATTAAAAGAGGCATAGATGCTCATGAGGAGAACATAATTTTACCTCTATATGTCACTAGTGCGACCACACTTAGAATACTGCGTACAGTTCTGGTCTCCGGTGTATAAGAAAGACATAGCTGAACTGGAGCGGGTGCAGAGAAGAGCGACCAAGGTTATTAGGGAACTGGGGGGGTCTGCAATATCAAGACAGGTTATTTCACATGGGGATATTTAGTTTGGAAAATCGAAGGCTTAGGGGTGATCTTATTACAATGTATAAATATATGCGGGGACAATACAAAGACCTTTCTAATGATCTTTTTACTCTTAGACCTGTGACGGGGATAAGGGGGCATCCTCTACCTCTGGAGGAAAGAAGGTTTAAGCATAATCACAGATGCGGATTCTTTACTGTAAGAGCAGTGAGACTATGGAACTCTCTGCCATATGATGTTGTAATGAGTGATTCACTACTTAAATTTAAGAAGGGCCTGGATGCCTTTCTTGAAAAGTATAATATTACAGGGTATATACACTAGTTTATCGGTCGTCCATGACAGCACCACCTGAGAGAGGGAATCCGCCCTTCAGGAACAGGAAACCTACAGATACAAAAGGGCGGCACCTCTCCCACGCATCAGTTGGTTTCCTGTTCCTAGAGGACGAGACTTCCTTCAGATCGTCCATCATGGAGTCGCCGAGGGATTCCCAGGCCGGCTGACCGACCCAGGTAGCGAGGGGGTCTCCTACCTCGGTCAACCTCGGGTCCCTGGAAGTGCCACGGTGGGGCCGGGTAGGTCTCCACGACGGTGAGAGCAGGTGGAGCCAGGGGTCCGGTGGACAGCCGCCTCCATGTTGCCGCACCAGGAGGGGCTTGGTTTTCTTGCCTCAGGACCATGTCGGTGTCCGACCCAAGGGTCATTCCGGATCTCCTATCCCAGGGCCCAGTGTTCCATCCTCAGGTGGCTGGCCTACTTCTGACGGCGTGGAGTTTGAACGGACACTGCTGAGAGAAAAAGGCTTCTCCCCAGGCCTGATTAACACCCTACTTAAAAGTAGGAAAGTCATCACCACCAAAATCTATGTCAGAATTTGGAAAAAATTCCTGCAGAACTCTGGAGTGGTCGCTGGCACCTCAGCACCTGTAAACCATATCTTAGAGTTTCTTCAGAAAGGTCTGGATATGGGGCTCTCCACTAGTACCCTTAAAGTACAAGTATCAGCCTTGGGGGCCCTCTTTAGCTGCAACATCGTGGGTAATTACTGGATCAGTAGATTCATTAAGGCAGCAGGTCGATCCAGGCCAATAGCGATAGATTCATGCCGTGGGACTTGAACCTAGTCCACACGGCTATGACTGAAGCCCCATTCGAACCTATCTCATCAGCTTCCATAAAGAACCTGTCCCTTAAAGTAGCCTTCCTGGTAGCCCTAACCTCAGCTCGTAGGGTAAGCGACATCCAGGCATTATCTAGACGTCCTCCTTATATACAGTTCAAGGACGATAGGGTAATACTCAGACCCGATCCAGCGTATTTACCTAAGGTAGTTTCCAGTTTTCATAGGACACAGGAGATAGTCCTTCCATCTTTCCTCCCTAACCCAGCTAATGAGAAGGAAGAGAAACTTCACACCTTGGATGTTAGAAAATGCCTCATAGAATATCTGGCAGTTACAGATCCCTGGAAGAAAGATAATGCCCTGTTTGTTTCTTATCAAGGCCCTAGGAAAGGTTGTAGAGCATCAAAAAGTACACTAGCCAGGTGGGTTAGAGAAGCGATCTTAATAGCATACACCTCAAAAGGCAGGTCGCCACCCCGGAAGCTGAGGGCGCATTCCACCAGAGCCATGGCGACCTCGTGGGCCGAAAGATCAGAAGTGTCCATTGACCAGATATGTAAGGCGGCTACTTGGTCCTCTCCGAGCACCTTTTATAGTCATTATAGGCTAGACTTGGGTGCTTCCACAGACCTCTCTTTTGGTATAAGGGTACTGCAGGCTGTAGTCCCTCCCTAGTTTTACTCTCCGTAATTCTCTCAGGTGGTGCTGTCATGGACGACCGATAAAGTCTTAGTTACTCACCGGTTAACGGTGTTTTTCGGAGTCCATGACAGCACCCGTATAATTCCCTCCCTTTAGTTTAAATTTGGGTGTGCACTTCTTCCTCTTGTATGTACACTGGTAAGGAATAGTTGTGTAAAAGTACTGTATATAAATTTTGCCATTAACCATTGTGGTCCTCTTGTGCTCTGTAATCCAACTGATGCGTGGGAGAGGTGCCGCCCTTTTGTATCTGTAGGTTTCCTGTTCCTGAAGTGCGGATCTCCTCTCTCAGGTGGTGCTGTCATGGACTCCGAAAAACACCGTTAACCGGTGAGTAACTAAGACTTTCCTTAATATTGCGTTGATCCAGGGTGCTAGTCTGATTGCCGTATGTGGAGTCGGGAAGGAATTTTTTTCCCCGATGTGAAGGTTACTGTTTGCCACATGGGTTTTTTTTTTGCCTTCCTCTGGATCAACATGTTAGGGCACGTTAGGATAGGATATGGGTTGAACTAGATTGACTTAAAGTCTCCCTTCAACCTTAATAACTATGTTACTATGTTACATATACCTAGCTCCAGGTATCAGTGGCTAGGAATCATTTCTTTTGCAATTTAATCCTGATTATTCCAAAGCAATCCAGAGCCCCCCTTTTTTTTTCTCCATTTGCTTGCTGACACTGCAGACTACAGCCACATCCTTTTAATAGTACAGCGTCAAAATTCAGCAATTTTAATCAGGTTTTCCCGACTCACCAATCACATCTGAGTGCGCAGAAAATTCTGACATTTTTTGTCGTACTGTAGTATTATTTGGACTGTCTTAAATGTTTTTTTGACACAATTTTGCTGCCAAAAAATATTTAGCTACAGTTAAGATAATTAACACTGTTTTGTCCGCCACACGCAGCGCATATCATTGTGCTAAAAACTGTACCATTTCAGACCACCATAAAAAAAAAATTTTTCTTGCTTCATAGCTGACTTAATTGACACAATTTTGGTGGCAAAAAAAAAAAATACAGGCCACATATTGAAGAGTCTGGTATCTCTATCAGACTCCTGATCTACAGTGCCTACAAGTAGTATTCAACCCCCTGCAGATTTAGCAGGTTTGATAAGATGCAAATAAGTTAGAGCCTTCAAACTTCACACAAGAGCAGGATTTATTAACAGATGCATAAATCTTACAAACCAAAAAGTTATGTTGCTCAGTTAAATGTTAAAAAATTTTAAACATAAAAGTGTGGGTCAATTATTATTCAACCCCTAGGTTTAATATTTTGTGGAATAACCCTTGTTTGCAATTACAGCTAATAATCGTCTTTTATAAGACCTGATCAGGCCGGCACAGGTCTCTGGAGTTATCTTGGCCCACTCCTCCATGCAGATCTTCTCCAAGTTATCTAGGTTCTTTGGGTGTCTCATGTGGACTTTAATCTTGAGCTCCTTCCACAAGTTTTCAATTGGGTTAATGTCAGGAGACTGACTAGGCCACTCCAACACCTTGATTTTTTGCCTCTTGAACCAGGCCTTGGTTTTCTTGGCTGTGTGCTTTGGGTCGTTGTCTTGTTGGAAGATGAAATGACGACCCATCTTAAGATCCTTGATGGAGGAGCGGAGGTTCTTGGCCAAAATCTCCAGGTAGGCCGTGCTATCCATCTTCCCATGGATGCGGACCAGATGGCCAGGCCCCTTGGCTGAGAAACAGCCCCACAGCATGATGCTGCCACCACCATGCTTGACTGTAGGGATGGTATTCTTGGGGCCGTATGCAGTGCCATCCAGTCTCCAAACATCACGTGTGTGGTTAGCACCAAAGATCTCGATCTTGGTCTCATCAGACCAGAGAACCTTGAACCAGTCCTCCAAGTGATCATGAGCAAACTGTAGACGAGCCTTGACATGACGCTTTGAAAGTAAAGGTACCTTACGGGCTCGTCTGGAACGGAGACCATTGCGGTGGAGTACGTTACTTATGGTATTGACTGAAACCAATGTCCCCACTGCCATGAGATCTTCCCGGAGCTCCTTCCTTGTTTTCCTTGGGTTAGCCTTGACTCTTCGGACAAGCCTGGCCTCGGCACGGGAGGAAACTTTCAAAGGCTGTCCAGGCCGTGGAAGGCTAACAGTAGTTCCATAAGCCTTCCACTTCCAGATGATGCTCCCAACAGTGGAGACAGGTAGGCCCAACTCCTTGGAAAGGGTTTTGTACCCCTTGCCAGCCTTGTGACCCTCCACGATCTTGTCTCTGATGGCCTTGGAATGCTCCTTTGTCTTTCCCATGTTGACCATGTATGAGTGCTGTTCACAAGTTTGGGGAGGGTCTTAAATAGTCAGAAAAGGCTGGAAAAAGAGATAATTAATCCAAACATGTGAAGCTCATTGTTCTTTGTGCCTGAAATACTTCTTAATACTTTAGGGGAACCAAACAGAATTCTGGTGGTTTGAGGGGTTGAATAATAAATGACCCTCTGAATAAACTTTTCACAATTTAAAAAAAAAATTAAACAAAAAAATAACATTCTTTTTTGCTGCAGTGTATTTCACACTTCCAGGCTGATCTACAGTCCAAATGTCACAATGCCAAGTTAATTCCGAATGTGTAAACCTGCTAAATCTGCAGGGGGTTGAATCCTACTTGTAGGCACTGTATTTGTGGGCTACAAATTTGGGCATTTCTTTTAGGCCTACATTCACCTTTTTTTGCTGTGTCTTACCCTAATTCTATACAGTAGTTTTCTGTAAAAAAAAAAAATACAGGCCATATATTGGACAGTGTGGTATCTTCGTCAAACACCTCCTCTATCTGTGGGCTAAAAATTGGGACATTTGAGGGCTCCATTCAATTGTTTTTGCTGTGTCCAACCCTAATTCTATACAGTATTTCTCTGTAAAAAAAAAAATAAAAAAAAAAAAAAAAAATATATATATATATATATATATATATATATATATATATATATATATATATACATACACACACACACAGGCCACATATTGAACAGTGTGGTATCTCTGTCAAACGCCTCCTTTATCTGTGGGCTACAAATTTGGGCATTTCAGGACTACATTCACCTTTTTTTTTCCTGTGTGTTACCCTAATTCTATACAGTAGTTTTCTGTTAAACAACAAAAATACAGGCCACTTATTCAACAGTGTGGTATCTCCGTCGAACACCTCTTCTATCCGTGGGCTAAAACTTGTGGTAATTGAGGGCTCCATTCAACTCTTTTTGCTGTGTTACCCTAATTCAGGGCTGGCGTTAGGGGCAGGCAGCTGCCTAGGGCCCCGCTCCCCCAGGGACCCCCAGCTAGTGGCACATCACACAGACGCTATGGGGCCCATGAGGCAGGGGGGCCTGCCTGCTGCCAGCGCCGAATCCCCACGCTGCCGCCACATTGAAATATACCAGTGTCTGCCGGTACAGTTCAAAGCAATGATTGAGGAGACAGTGTCAGCTGATGCTCCCTTTCTCATCATTCCCGGCTTTGCCTCCGACACCGGGTGCGAGATGACTTCATCGCGAACTCTGTGTGCCGGCAGTGCAGCCGCTGAGATAGCAGCACGAGGAGAGGTGAGGATTGTGGTTTGTTTTTTTACTGTAACAGTGAATACTGGACTGCGGGGCCATTCTTGGGGGGGGGGGGGGGGGGGGGTTGGGGATAGATGTGGGGCTGTGCTGTATACTTTGCGGGCTGTGCTATACACTATGAAGGCTGTGCTCTATACTATGCGGCCTGTTATATACCATTGGGGGGAATATTATATTCTATGGGGGAGGCTGTGTTATATACTATGGGGGTATATTATATTCTATGGGGGAGGTTGTGTTATATACCATTTGGGGGAATATTATATTCTATGGGGGAAGCTGTGTTATATACTATGGGGGTATATTATATTCTATGGGGGAGGTTGTTGTATACTATGTGGCTGTTGAGTATGTATGTCTGTGTCCAGCTGCAGCAATGAGACTCATGGGTCTTTCCATCTGGTAATCAAGTACCTGCACTGGATTAGGAGTAAATCCTTCAATAGGAGAACAAAAAGAAAATACAGCAAGAACTCAGCAAACCAGGGTTGGAGTAAAGTGATGCTTTTCTTTATTTCTTCAACAAGGTTAAAAAGACGACTCACAAGGATCAGGGACCAGAGTGCATGGCAGAAATAAACGCAAATGGGACTACGTGTTTCGGCGACCTAATCCGCCTTCTTCACGGTCCAAACCTAATCTGCTCCTTGTATGTGGAGCCATATAAAAGGCAATCCTGAATAAAATTAGTGCAAATGATTACAAACATGTGTGCAGAAGAAAGGTTTAACGAATTCGCTACTGAGGATTAACAGCATTGCTACAAAATAGACAACTTTTTCTTAAGTAATAAAAAATACATATAAACATCCTAAATAATGGCATGATATATAATAGGATGATAAAAAGAATAAACAACGTGGAGAGGTTATACAAAAAAAAAATAATTTTTATTTAACCCCTTCACCCCCAAGGGTGGTTTGCACGTTCATGACCGGGCCAATTTTTACAATTCTGACCACTGTACCTTTATGAGGTCATAACTCTCGAACGCTTCCATGGATCCCGGTGATTCTGACATTGTTTTCTCGTGACATATTGTACTTCATGTTAGTGGTAAAATTTCATTCAAATAACTTGCGTTTATTTGTGAGAAAAACGGAAATTTGGCGAAAATTTTGAAAATTTCGCAATTTTCCAACTTTGAATTTTTATGCCCTTAAATCACAGAGATAAGGCACACAAAAAACTTGATAACTAACATTTCCCACATGTTTACTTTACATCAGCACAATTTTGGAACCAAAATTTTTTTTTGTTAGGAAGTTATAAGGGTTAAAAGTTGACCAGCGATTTCTCATTTTTACAACACCATTTTATTTTTAGGACCACATCACATTTGAAGCCACTTTGAGGGGTCTATATGATAGAAAATACACAAAAGTGACACCATTCTAAAAACTGCACCCCTTAAGGTGCTCAAAACCACATTCAAGAAGTTTATTAACCCTTTAGGTGCGTCACAGGAATTTTTTTGAATATTTAAAAAAAAATGAACATCTAACTTTTTTTCATAAAAAAAATACTTCAGGTTCAATTTTTTTTATTTTACCAAGGGTAACAGGAGAAATTGAACTGCAAAAGTTATTGTGCAATTTGTCCTGAGTACGCAGATACCTGATATGTGGGGGGGAACGACTGTTTCGGCGCATGGCAGAGCTCAGAATGGAAGGAGCGCCGTTTGACTTTTTCAATGCAAAATTGGCTGGAATTCAGATTGGACGCCATGTCACGTTTGGAGAGTCCCTGATGTACCTAAACAGTGGAAACCCCCTACAAGTGACCCCATTTTGGAAACTAGACCCCCCAAGGAACTTATCTAGATATGTGGTGAGAACTTTGAACCCACAAGGGCTTTACAGAAGTTTATAACGTACAGCGGTACAATTAAAAAATCATATTTTTTCCACAAAAATGATCTTTTCACCCCAATTTTTATTTTCCCAAGGGTAACAGGACCCTAAAAGTTATTGTGCAATTTGTCCTGAGTACGCTGATACCCCACATGTGGGGGTAAACCACTATTTGGGCGCATGGCAGAGCTCGGAAGGAAAGCAGCGCCATTTGACGTTTTTGGCTGGAATTGAGATCGGACACCATGTCGCGTTTGGAAAACCCCTGATGTACCAAAACAGTGGAAACCCCCCACAAATGACACCATTTTGGAAACTAGACCCCCTAAGGAACTTATCTAGATGTGTGGTGAGAACTTTGAACCCCCATGGGCTTCACAGAAGTTTATAACATAAAGCCATACAATTAAAAAATCATATTTTTTAAACAAAAATGATCTTTTCACCCTCAATTCTTATTTTTCCAAGGGTAACAGGACCCTAAAAGTTATTGTGCAATTTGTCCTGAGTACGCTGATACCCCACATGTGGGGGTAAACCACTATTTGGGCGCATGGCAGAGCTCGGAAGGGAAGCAGCGCCATTTGACGTTTTTGGCTGGAATTGAGATCGGACACCATGTCGCGTTTGGAAAACCCCTGATGTACCAAAACAGTGGAAACCCCCCACAAATGACACCATTTTGGAAACTAGACACCCTAAGGAACTTATCTAGATGTGTGGTGAGAACTTTGAACCCCCATGGGCTTCACAGAAGTTTATAACATAAAGCCATACAATTAAAAAATCATATTTTTTCCACAAAAATGATCTTTTCACCCTCAATTCTTATTTTTCCAAGGGTAACAGGACCCTAAAAGTTATTGTGCAATTTGTCCTGAGTACGCTGATACCCCACATGTGGGGGTAAACCACTATTTGGGGGCATGGCAGAGCTCGGAAGGGAAGCAGCGCCATTTGACGTTTTTGGCTGGAATTGAGATCGGACACCATGTCGCGTTTGGAAAACTCCTGATGTACCAAAACAGTGGAACCCCCCACAAATGACACCATTTTGGAAACTAGACCCCCTAAGGAACTTATCTAGATGTGTGGTGAGCACTTTGACCCCCCCAGTGCTTCACAGAAGTTTACAACGCCCGGGCGTGAAAATAAAAAATTCGTATTTTTTCCACAAACATGATCTTTTAGTCACCATTTTTTTATTTTCCCAAGGGTACCAGGAGAAATTGGACCCCAAAAGTTGTTGTCCAATTTGTCCTGAGTATGCTGATACCCCATATGTGGGAGAAAACTACTGTATGGGCACACGTCGGGGCTCGGAAGGGAAGTAGTGACGTTTTGGAATGCAGACTTTGATGGAATGGTCTGCGGGTGTGATATTGCCTTTGGAGAGCCCCTAATGTACCTAAACAGTGGAAACCCCCCACAAATGACACCATTTTGTAAACTAGACCCCCCAAGGAACTTATCTAGATGTGTGGTGAGCACTTTGACCCCCCCAGTGCTTCACAGAAGTTTACAACGCCCGGGCGTGAAAATAAAAAATTCGTATTTTTTCCACAAACATGATCTTTTAGTCACCATTTTTTTATTTTCCCAAGGGTACCAGGAGAAATTGGACCCCAAAAGTTGTTTTCCAATTTGTCCTGAGTACGCTGCTACCCCATATGTGGGAGAAAACTACTGTATGGGCACACGTCAGGGCTCGGAAGGGAAGTAGTGACGTTTTGGAATGCAGACTTTGATGGAATGGTCTGCGGGTGTCATGTTGCCTTTGGAGAGCCCCTAATGTACCTAAACAGTGGAAACCCCCCACAAATGACACCATTTTGTAAACTAGACCCCCCAAGGAACTTATCTAGATGTGTGGTGAGCACTTTGACCCCCCCAGTGCTTCACAGAAGTTTACAACGCCCGGGCGTGAAAATAAAAAATTCGTATTTTTTCCACAAACATGATCTTTTAGTCACCATTTTTTTTATTTTCCCAAGGGTACCAGGAGAAATTGGACCCCAAAAGTTGTTTTCCAATTTGTCCTGAGTACGCTGCTACCCCATATGTGGGAGAAAACTACTGTATGGGCACACGTCAGGGCTCGGAAGGGAAGTAGTGACGTTTTGGAATGCAGACTTTGATGGAATGGTCTGCGGGTGTCATGTTGCCTTTGGAGAGCCCCTAATGTACCTAAACAGTGGAAACCCCCCACAAATGACACCATTTTGTAAACTAGACCCCCCAAGGAACTTATCTAGATGTGTGGTGAGCACTTTGACCCCCCCAGTGCTTCACAGAAGTTTACAACGCCCGGGCGTGAAAATAAAAAATTCGTATTTTTTCCACAAACATGATCTTTTAGTCACCATTTTTTTATTTTCCCAAGGGTACCAGGAGAAATTGGACCCCAAAAGTTGTTGTCCAATTTGTCCTGAGTACGCTGACACCCCATATGTGGGAGAAAACTACTGTATGGACACACGTCGGGGCTCGGAAGGGAAGCAGTGACGTTTTGGAACGCAGACTTTGATGGAATGGTCTGCGGTTGTCATGTGCGTTTGGAGAGCCCCTGATGTACCTAAACTATTGAAACTCCCCACAAGTGACCCCATTTTGGACACTAGACCCCCCACGGAACTTATCTAGATGTGTGGTGAGCACTTTGAACCCCCAAGTGCTTCACAGAAGTTTATAACACTCGGACGTGAAAATAAAAAAATCATTTTTTTTCCACAAAAATGATATTTTTGCCCCCAATTTTTTATTTTCCTAAGGGTAACAGGAGAAATTGGACCCCAAAAATTGTTTTGCAATTTGTCCTGAGTAGGCTGATACCCTACATGAGGGGGTAAAACACTGTTTGGGCGCATAGCAGAGCTTGGAAGGGAAGGAGCACCATTTGACTTTTTCAACTCAGAATTGGCTGGAATTGAGATCAGACGCCATGTTGCATTTGGAGAGCCCCTGATGTGCCCAAACAGTGGAAACCCCCAATTCTAACTCCAACCCGAACCCCAACACGCCCCTAACCCTAGCCCTAACCCTAGCCCTAACCCTAGCCCTAACCCTAACCCTAGCCCTAACCCTAACCTAACCCCACCCCAACACACCCCTAGCCCTAACCCTAGCCCTAACCCTAATGGAAAAATGGAAATAAATACATTTTTTTTATTTTATTATTTTTCCCTAACTAAAGGGGTGATAACGGGGGGTTTGATTTACTATTTATGGCGGTTTTTATTTTTGGCGGCTGTCGCACGCTAAAAGACGCTTTTTATTGTAAAAATAGTTTTTGCATCACCACATATTGAGAGCTATAATTTTTCCGTATTTTGACCCACCGAGTCATGTGAGGTCTTATTTTTTGCGGGACGAGTTGACGTTTTTATTGGTACCATTTTCGGGCACGTGAAATTTTTTGATCGCTTTTTATTCTGATTTTTGGGACGCAGAATGAACAAAAACCAGCGTTTCATGAATTTCTTTTTGGGGGGGTGCGTTTACACCGTTCCGCGTACGGTAAAATTGATAAAGCGCTTTTATTCTTCGGGTCAGTACGGTTACAGCGATACCTCATTTAGGTCTTTTTTTATGTTTTTGTCGGTTTTATGCAATGAAAACTATTTTATATAAAAAATAATTATTTTTGCATCGCTTTATTCTGCGAGTTATAACTTTTTTATTTTTTTGCTGATGATGCTGTGTGGCGGCTTGTTTTTTGCGGGACAAGATGACGTTTTCAGCGGTACCATGGATATTTATATGCGTCTTTTTGATCTCGCGTTATTGCACTTTTTGTTTGGCGGTATGATAATAAATCATTATTTTTTGCTTCGTTTTTTATTTTTATTTTTTAAGGGGTTCGCTAAAGGGGTTAACTAATGGGACAGTTTTATAGGGCAGGTCGTTACGGACGCGGCGATACCTAATATGTGTACATTTATTGTTTTTTTTTTTTATTATTTTAAAAAAATGAATTTATTGGGGAATATTTTTTTTTTTTTTTTACTAATTTATTTGGCGATTTTTTTAAATTTATTTTTACACTTTTTTTTTAATTTTTTTTTACTTTATTACATAGTCCCAGGTGGGACATCACTGTCCTGTGACAGATCGCTGATCTGTCACATCACAGATCACTGTGACAGATCAGCAATCTGTCACAGGCAGTGCACAAGGCTTCCTCATGCCTGCGCTTTGCAGGCACTGAGGAAGCCAGCTTCCCCAGGCCCCCGAAGGCCCCCGTCGCCATCTTGGATTCGGGGGCCTGGAGGATAGGAGTAACCCGCAGCAGCGCTGCACATTGCGCTGCCGTGGGGGGCTCAGGGAAGCACGGAGGGAGCCCCCTCCCTCCCGATGCTTCCCTTTAACTCCCGGTACACCGCGATCGCGTTTGATCGCGGTGTGCAAGGGGTTAATGTGTCGGGGGCGGTCCGTGACCGCCCCTGACACATTGTGCTGGGTGTCAGCTGTGATAATCAGCTGACACCCGGCCGCGATCAGCGGCGCTCACCACGTGGGCGCCGCTGATCGCGGTAGACGTACTATCCCGTCCCCGGTCATACGGGCCCGGGTACCGTGGACGGGATAGTACGTCTCATGTCAGGAAGGGGTTAACATAAATAAAATATGTTCCACTGAAACCTCAATAATGCAGAATAATTTCTGTACGGCCATTAAATCCTAAAGGAGTTCTTGTACCCATTTAAAAAATCCATTTGCTTTCTCTAGCTAGAACCTTCCTGCGTAAGTCCCCCCCTCTAAGAGGTTTTTTACTCGTTCAATTCCCATGAAGGAAAAACTAGATAAATTACCACTATGGACTTTAGAGAAATGGCGTGAAACAGCTGAAGCTCCAACCAAAGGTAAATTTTTAGCATCGGATATGTGTTTTCTCATCCTGGTTTTCAATGAATTCATGGTACAACCAATATACTGAAGTCTGCAAGAGCTGCAGCTGATCAAATAGATCACATTTTCAGTGTTGCAGTTAATGAAAGATGCAACACTAAACTCTTTATTATTAGAAAATGAAGAAAAAACTTTTGATTTATTGGCAAAGCCGCAGCAGATGCAGACATTAGCTCCACATTTGAAGAAACCCACAGTTTGTATAGTTTTTAACCAATTATTGGACTTCTTATTCTGATCAATAAACATGCTAGGAGACAATAAAGACGCTAAGGTAGGTGCCCGTTTGGCTACAAACGCCACGTTGTGATTATTCACAATATCTTTTAAAACATCATCCTGCGTTAAGAGTGGCAAGTACCGTTTTATAATGCTAACTATGGTATTATATTGTGGGCTGTAATTAGTACCAAATATCACCTTCGAGTCAAATGAGTTCATTCAACGTCTCTCAGTTTTCTCCTGAAGAAATGAACTTCTATCAATATTATTAACAATTCCTTTAGCTCTGCTAAGTGACCACTTAGAATATCCTCTTTTTAATAGGTTAGTGCAGGTTTTGTTGGCTTCCATCTCAAAGTCCGCATCCAAGGTGCTGTTTCTTTTTAATCTAGTAAGTTCACCCACTGGAATGTTTTTTATAACATGTTTGGGATGGTTAGAAGTTGCCATGAGAATGCTGTTGCATGCCGTGGGTTTCCTATACGGGGCCACAATAACTTTATTCCCACTGCTGTCTCCAAATAGTTTTAAATCCAGAAAATTGATGGAACACATGTCACTAGAGCTAGTAAAGCACAAATTAAAATCATTGTTATTCAGATAAACAACAAACTCATCCAAAGATAAGGTGTCACCCCTCCAGATAAACATCAAGTCATCTATATAGTGGCCCAGCCATATAATGTTGTCCTTAAAGGGATTATCATCAATATAAATGTATTTTTCCTCCCAAACGGACATAACGATGTTGGCTAGGGACGGAGAAAATTTCGCACCCATACTCACGCCCTGTATCTGGAGAAAATACCTCTCATCAAATGTGGAGCTAATGTCTGCATTTGCTGCGGCTTTGCCAATAAATCAAAAGTTTTTTCTTCATTTTCTAATAATAAAGAGTTTAGTGTTGCATCTTTCATTAACTGCAACACTGAAAATGTGATTTATTTGATCAGCTGCAGCTCTTGCAGACTTCAGTATATTGGTTGTACTATGAATTCATTGAAAACCAGGATGAGAAAACACATATCTGATGCTAAAAATGTACCTTTGGTTGGAGCTTCAGTTGTTTCACGCCATTTCTCTAAAGTCCATAGTGGTAATTTATCTAGTTTTTCCTTCATGGGAATTGAACGAGTAAAAAAACCTCTTAGAGGGGGGGACTTACGCAGGAAGGTTCTAGCTAGAGAAAGTAAATGGATTTTTAAATGGGTACAAGAACTCCTTTAGGATTTAATAGCCGTACAGATATTATTCTACATTATTGAGGTTTCAGTGGAACATATTTTATTTGTTAACCCGTTACCTACAATTGACGTAATATTCCATCCATGTGACCATGGACCTAATGACCATGGACAGAATATTACGTCACCGCGATCAGCGGCGCCCACGTGGTAAGCGCCGCTGATCGCGGCCGAGTGTCAGCTAATTATCATAGCTGACACCCGGCACAATGTGTCAGGGGCGGTCACGGACCGCCCCCGACACGTTAACCCCTTGCACACCGCGATCAAACACGATCGCGGTGTACCGGGGGTTAAATGGAAGCATCGGCAGGGAGGGGGCTCCCTCTGTGCTTCCCTGAGCCCCCCACGGCAGCGCAATGTGCATCGCTGCTGCGGGGGGCTCCTTTCCTGCAGGTCCCTGGATCCAATATGGCGACGGGGACCTCCGGGGGCCTGCAGGAAGCTGGCTTCCTCAGTGACTGCAAAGCTCAGGCATGAGGAAGCCTGTGCAGTGCCTGTGACAGATCACTGATCTGTCACTGTGATGTGACAGATCAGCGATCTGTCACAGGACAGTTATGTCCCCCCTGGGACATTGTAATAAAGTAAAAAAAAAAAAAGAGTGTATAAATAACTTTAAAAAAATCGCTAAATAAATTCAAAAAAAAAAAAATATTCCCCAATAAATTCATTTTTTGGAAATAAAAAAAAAAAAACACAATAAAAGTACACATATTTGGTATCGCCGCGTCCGTACCGACCCGCCCTATAAAACTGTCCCAATAGTTAACCCCTTAAGCGAACCTCTTAAAAAATAAAAATAAAAAACGAAGCAAAAAATAATGATTTATTATCATACCGCCGAACAAAAAGTGCAATTACGCGCGATCAAAAAGACGCATGTAAATAATCATGGTACTGCTGAAAACGTCATCTTGTCCCGCAAAAAACGAGCTGCCATACAGCATCATCAGTGAAAAAATAAAAAAGTTATAGCTCACAGAATAAAGTGATGCAAAAATAATTATTTTTTAACTAAAATGGTTTTCATTGTATAAAAGCGCCAAAACCTAAAAAACGACCTAAATGAGGTATCGCTGTAACCGTACTGACCCGAAGAATAAAACCGCCTTATAAATTTTACCGCACCCGTAAACGCAGCACCCAAAAGAAATTCATGAAACGCTGGTTTTTGTAAATTCTGCGTCCCAAAAAACGAAATAAAAAGCGATCAAAAAATATCACATGCCCGAACATGATACCAATAAAAGCGTCAACTCGTCCCGCAAAAAATAAGACCTCACATGACTCGGTGGGTCAAAATATGGAAAAATTATAGCTCTCAATATGTGGTGATGCAAAAACTATTTTTACAATAAAAAGCGTCTTTTAGCGTGCGACAGCCGCCAAACATAAAAACCGCCATAAATAGTAAGGCTAAGTGCACACGTACCGGAACTCTCGCGAAAATTACCGCGAGAATTCCGGAATTCCAGTCCGCGGGAAAATCGCATTTTAAATTCCCGCGGAAAAACTAGCATTTTGCAAGCTTATTTAGCTTGCAAAATGCTAGCGTTTTCCAAGCGATCTGTAGCATCGCTTGGAGAACTGATTGACAGGTTGGTCACACTCGTCAATCATAGTGTTTGACGAGTGTGACCAACTTTTTACTACTGAGGCCGCCTATGCAGCATCAATAGTAAAAGATAGAATGTAAAAAAAAAAAAAAAAAAATACTGATTCTTACCCTCCGACGTCCCGCGCAGCCATTCCCAGTAATCCTTTGCGAAAATGCCCGCGATGACGTCAGTTCTCGCGGGATCGCGACGTCTCGCGGTTATTCGCGATGACGTCGCGCGAATGACCGCGAGACTTCGCGATCTCGCGAGATCGGACGCCATCGTTGGCATTTTCGCAAAGGCTTACTGGGACCGGAGCGTGGAGAGAAGCGAGAATGCTGCGCGGGACGTCGGAGGGTGAGAATAACAATATTTTTTATTTTATAATTCTTTTTTTTACAGGGATATGGTACCCAAAGCCCGGAGGACAGTCTCCTCTCCTCCGGACCGTGGGTACCATCCGCAATTGTTCTGCTTACTTTCCGCATGGTGTGCACAGCCACATGCGGGAAGTAAGCGGAACAATGCATTCCTATGGGTGCGGGATCGCCGCGATTCCGCAAAATAATGAGCATGCTGCGGTTTTTACTGTGAAGCGATTCCGCCGCGGTAAAAACCGCAGCATTAGCACAGCATTGCGGAATACCATAGGAATGCATGGGATGCTTATTTTTCGCGTTTTCGCGGCAAAATCGCGCGGTTAAAACCGCCACGGAAACGCGAAAAAAAACGCCACGTGTGAACTCAGCCTAAATCAAACCCCCCGTTATCACCCCCTTAGTTAGGGAAAAATAATAAAATTAAAAAAATGTATTCATTTCCATTTTCCCGTTAGGGTTAGGGCTAGGGTTAGGGTTAGAATTGGGGGTTTCCACTATTTGTGCACATCAGGTGCTCTCCAAACTCAACATGGTGTCTGATCTCAATTCCAGCCAATTCTGCGTTGAAAAAGTCAAATGGTGCGCCTTCCCTTCCAAGCTCTGCCATGCACCCAAACAGTGTTTTACCCCCTCATATGGGGTATCAGCCTACTCAGGACAATTTGCAAAACAACTTTTGGGGTCCTATTTCTCCTGTTGCCCTTAGGAAAATAAAATTTTGGCGGCAAAAATATCATTTTTGTGGAAAAAAAAAAAAAATTTTATTTTCACGCCTGGGCGTTATAAACTTCTGTGAAGCACTTGGGGGTTCAAAGTTCTCACCACACATCTAGATAAGTTCCTTGGGGGGTCTAGTTTCCAAAATGGTGTCATTTGTGGGGGGTTTCCACTGTTTTGGTACATCAGGGGCTCTCCAAACGCGACATGGTGTCCGATCTCAATTCCAGCCAAAAAAGTCAAATGGTGCTGCTTCCCTTCCGAGCTCTGCCATGCGCCCAAATAGTCATTTACACCCACATATGGGGTATCAGCGTACTCAGGACAAATTGCACAATAACTTTTAGGGTCCTGTTACCCTTGGGAAAATAAAAATTGGGGGTGAAAAGATCATTTTGTGGAAAAAATACGATTTTTTAATTGTACCGCTGTACATTATAAACTTCTGTGAAGCCCTTCTGGGTTCAAAGTTCTCACCACATATCTAGATAAGTTCCTTGGGGGGTCTAGTTTCAAAAATGGGGTCACTTGTGGGGGGTTTCCACTGTTTAGGTACATCAGGGGCTCTCCAAACGCGACATGGCGTCCGATCAGAATTCCAGCCAATTTTGCATTGAAAAAGTCAAACGGCGCTCCTTCCCTTCTGAGCTCTGCCATGCGCCGAAACAGTGGTTCCCCCCACATATCAGGTATCGGCGTGCTCAGGACAAATTGCACAATAATTTTTGCTGTCCAATTTCTCCTGTTACACTTGGTAAAATAAAAAAAATTGAACCTGAACTAATTTTTTTTGTGAAAAAAGTTAAATGTTAATTTTTTTTTTTAAATATTCAAAAAATTCCTGTGAAGCACCTGAAGGGTTAATAAACTCCTTGAATGTGGTTTTAAGCACCTTAAGGGGTGCAGTTTTTAGAATGGTGTCACTTTTGGGTATTTTCTATCATATAGACCCCTCAAAGTGGCTTCAAATGTGATGTGGTCCGTAAAAATAAAATGGTGTTGCAAAAATGAGAGATCGCTGGTCAACTTTTAACCCTTATATCTTACTAACAAATAAAAATTTTGGTTCCAAAATCGTGCTGATGTAAACATGTGGGAAATGTTACTTATTAACTTTTTTGTGTGCCGTATCTCTGTGATTTAAGGGCATAAAAATTCAAAGTTGGAAAATTCCGGAATTTTCAAAATTTTCACCAAATTTCCGTTTTTCTCACAAATAAACGCAAGTTATATGAATGAAATTTTACCACTAACATGAAGTACAATATGTCACGAGAAAACAATGTCAGAATCACCGGGATCCATGGAAGCGTTTCAGAGTTATTACCTCATAAAGGGACAGTGGTCAGAATTGTAAAAATTGGCCCGGGAGTTAACGTGCAAACCACCCTTGGTAGTGAATGGGTTAAATAATTTTTTTTTTTTTTTTTTTTGTATAACCTCTCCACGTTGTTTATACTTTTTATCATCCTATTATATATCATGCCATTATTTAGGATGTTTATTTGTATTTTTTATTACTTAAGAAAAAGTTGTCTATTTTGTAGCAATGCTGTTAGTTAATCCTCAGTAGCGAATTGGTTAAACCTTTTTTCTGCACATATGTTTGTAATCATTTGCACTAATTTTATTCAGGATTGCCTTCTATATGGCTCCACATACAAGGAGCAGATTAGGTTTGGACCGTGAAGAAGGCGGATTAGGCCGCCGAAATGCGTAGTCCCATTTGCGCTTATTTCTGCCATTTACTCTGGTTCCTGATCCTTGTGAGTCGTCTTTTTAACCTTGTTGAAGAAATAAAGAAAAGCATCATTTTACTCCAACCCTGGTTTGCTGAGTTCTTGCTGGATTTTCTTTTTGTTCTACTATGTGGCTGTTATATACTATGAGGGGTACATTATATTCTATGGGGGAGACTGTTATATACTATGGGGGGCTACATTATATACTATGGGGAGGTGGGCTGTGTTATAGTTGATTCAGGGCTACATTATATTCTATGAAGGGGCTGTATTATATTTATATTCTATGAGGGGTGATTGCATCATACTCTGAGGTGGCTACGTTATACTATATGAGGGGGGCTTCATTATACTGTATCGAAGACTATGGGGAATACATTATACTATATGAAGATCTATGGGGTATATTATACTATGGAAAGTTAATTGTACTACATGGATGACTATGGCGGTGCATTACACTATATGGAGCACTATGAGGAGTGTATTATACTATATGGACGACTATGGGGCACATTATATTATATGGAGGACTATGGGGTGTGCATTTTACAATATGGAGGACTGTGGTTCACATTATAATATATGGAGGACTATGAGGTGTATTATACTAAACAAGCAAAATGCTGCCTATTCATCGAGTGATTGGATTGTTTATGCCGGAACAGAAATCATTGTTCTCAGCAGCACATCAACCCATGAAAACTGTAGATGTGCTGCTGATAACATGATACTGTATGGGGACAGATTGATCTAATAGTGATTGTTCTGTTACCATCATTCTTTCTCAGACGGTGGAAAGAGGCCGGGAAACAAGTGTTGATTTCAATATTGTCGATCGCACTCATTTAGCGGCTTGAACTCAGCGCATGTAAATACAATCGAAATGCTTCTGTGTGATGTGCAATATGTTAGCCTTTGGGCCCCATTATTATTATTTATATAGCACCGTTGGTTCTATGGTGCTGTACATGAGAAGGGGGTTACATACAAATTATAGATATCACTTACAGTAAACAAACTAACAATCACAGACTGATACAGAAGGGAGAGGACCCTGCCCTTTCAGGCTTACATTCTACAGGCCCCATTTTAACCCCTTTACCCCCAAGGGTGGTTTGCATGTTCATGACCGGACCACTGTCCCTTTATGAGGTAATAACTCTGGAATGCTTCCATGGATCCCAGTGATTCTGCCATTGTTTTCTCGTGACATATTGTACTTCATGTTAGTGGTAAAATTTCATTCCTATAACTTGCGTTTGTGGAAAAAAACAAAAAAAATTTTTCTTAGGAAGTTATAAGGGTTAAAAGTTGACCAGCGATTTCTTATTTTTACAACACCATTTTATTTTTAGGGACCATATCACATTTGAAGTCACTTTGAGGGGTCTATATGATTGAAAATACCCAAAAGTGACACTGTTCTAAAAACTGCACCACTCAAGGTGCTCAAAACCACATTCAAGAAGTTTATTAACCCTTCAGGTGCTTCACAGGAATTTTTTGAATGTTTAAACAAAAAAAAAATGAACATTTAACTTTTTCACAAAATTACTTCAGGTCCAATTTTTTTTATTTTACCAAGGGTAACAGGAGAAATTGGACTGCAAAAGTTATTGTGCAATTTGTCCTGAGTACACTGATACCTGATATGTGGGGGGGAACCACTGTTTCGGCGCATGGAAGAGCTCAGAAGGGAAGGAGCGCCGTTTTACTTTTTCAATGCAAAATTGGCTGGAATTCAGATCGGACGCCATGTCACGTTTGGAGAGCCCCTGATGGGCCTAAACAGTGGAAACCCCCCAAAAGTGACCCCATTTTGGAAACTAGACCCCCCAAGGAACTTATCTAGATATGTGGTGAGAACTTTAAACCCCCAAGGGCTTCACAGAAGTTTATAACGTACAGCCGTACAATTAAAAAAATCATATTTTTTCCACAAAAATGATCTTTTCACCCCCAATTTCTATTTTCCCAAGGGTAACAGGACCCCAAAAGTTATTGTGCAATTTGTGCTGAGTAAGTCAATACCCCATATGTGGGGGTAAATGACTTTGGGCGCATGGCAAAGCTCGGAAGGGAAGCAGCGCCATTTGACTTTTTTGGCTGAAATTGAGATCGGACACCATGTCGCGTTTGGAAAGCCCCTGATGTGCTAAAACAGTGGAAACCCCCCACAAATGACACCATTTTGGAAACTAGTCCCCCCAAGGAACTTATCTAGATGTGTGGTGAAAACTTTGAACCCCCAAGGGCTTCACAGAAGTTTATATCGACCAGGCGTGAAAATAAGAAAATCATATAGTTTTTCCACAAACTTGATCTTTTAGTCCCCAATTTTTTTATTTTCCCAAGGGTACCAGGAGAAATTGTACCCCAAAAGTTGTTGTCCAATTTGTCCTGAGTACGCTAATACCCCATATGTGGGAGAAAAGTACTGTATGGGCACACTTTGATGGAATAGTCTGCGGGTGTCATGCCGCGTTTGGAGAGCCTCTGATGTGCCTAAACTGTTGCACCCCCCCCACAAGTGACCACATTTTGGAAACTAGACCCCCACAAGGAACCTATCGAGATGTGTAGTGAGCACTTTGAACCCCCAAGCGCTTCACAGAAGTTTATAACGTAGAGCCATAAAAATAATCAAATTTTTTTTCCAAAATGATATTTTTGCCCCCAGTTTTTCATTTTCCTAAGAATAACAGGAGAAATTCGACCCCAAATGTTGTGCAATTTGTCCTGAGTAGGCTGATACCCCATATGTGGGGGTAAAACACTGTTTGGGCGCATGGCAGAGCTTGGAAGGGAAGGAGCGCCGCTTGACTTTTCAATGCAAAACTGGCTGAAATTGAGATCAGACGCCATGTCGCGTTTGAAGAGCCCCTGATGTGCCCAAACAGTGGAAACCCCCCACAAGTGACCCCATTTTGGAAAGTAGACTCCCTAAGTAACTTATCTAGAATTAATATCAGACGCTATATTGCGCTTGGAGAGCACCTGATGTGCCCAAACAGTGGAAACCCCCAATTCTAACTCCAACCCTAACGCCAACACACCCCTAACCCTAATCTCAGCCCTAACCCTAATCTCAGCCCTAACCCTAATGGGAAAATGGAAATACATTTTTTTTTTTAAATTTTATTATTTTTCAGTAACTAAGAGGGTGATAAAGGGGGGTTTGATTTACTATTTATGGCGGTATTTATATTTGGCAGCTGTCACACACTAAAAGACGCTTTTTATTGTAAAAATAGTTTTTGCATCACCACATTTTGAGAGCTATAATTTTTCCAGATTTTGACCCACCGAGTCATATGAGGTCTTATTTTTTGTGGGACGAGTTGACGTTTTTATTGGTACCATTTTCGGGCACGTGACTTTTTTGATCGCTTTTTATTCCAATTTTTGGGACGCAGAATGAACAAAAACCAGCGTTTCATGAATTTCTTTTGGGGGGTGCGTTTACACCGTTCCGCGTGCTGTAAAATTGATAAAGCGGTTTTATTCTTTGGGTCAGTACAGTTACAGCGATACCTCATTTATGTCTTTTTTTATGTTTTGGCGCTTTTATGCAATGAAAACTATTTTATATAAAAAATAATTATTTTTGCATCTCTTTATTCTGCGAACTATAACTTTTATATTTTTTCGCTGATGACGCTGTATGGCGGCTCGTTTTTTGCGGGACAAGATGATGTTTTCAGCGGTACCATGGATATTTATATGCGTCTTTTTGATCGCGCGTTATTGCGCTTTCTTTTTGTTCGGCGGTATGATGATAAAGCTATGTTTTATGCTTTGCTTTTTTATTTTTTAATGCGTTCACTAAAGGGGTTAACTAATGGGACAGTTTTATAGGGCGGGCCGTTACGGACGTGGCGATACTAAATATGTGTACTTTCATTTTTTTTCTGAAAAATGAATTTATTAGGGAATATAAAAATATTCCCTAATAAATTCATTTTTCAGAAAAAAAAAAATGAAAGTACACATATTTAGTATCGCCACGTCCGTAACGGCCCGCCCTATAAAACTGTCCCATTAGTTAACCCCTTTAGTGAAAAAAAATTATTTAGCGATTTTTTTTTTATAAATTATTTTTACACTTTTTTTTTTTTTTTTACTTTATTACATTGTCCCGGGGGGACATCACTGTAATATGTCAGATTGCTGATCTGACTGTTTGGACAGCACTCTGTCAGATCAGCGATCTGACAGGCACTGCACAGGCCTTCCTCAGCCCTGCTCTCTGCAGGCACTGAGGAAGCCACCTCCCTCTGCGACCATATTGGATCCGGGGGCCTGCAGGGATGGAGGCCCCTGGAGCAGCGCTGCACATCACGCTCCTCCCTGGGTCCCAGGGAAGCACGGAGGGAGCCCCCTCCCTGCCGATGCTTCCCTAAACCTCCGGTACAGTGCGATCAGTGTGCCAGGGGTTGATGTGCCGGGATTCAGCTGTGATAATGAGCTGACACCCGGCAGCGATCAGCGGCGCCCCTCCCCCGGGAGCGCCACTGATCGCCATGACGTACTATCCCGTCCTTGGGGATTAAGTCCCAGGTCACAAGGATGGGATAGTACGTCTAATGGCAGGAAGGGGTTAACCTTTGCCTAGGGCCCCACTTTGCCTAAAATCGGCAATGCCCTAATTCTATACAGTATTTTTCTGTAAAAAAAAAAATAAAGGCCACATGTTGAACAGTCTGCTATCTCTGTCAAACGCCTCTTCTATCTGTGGGCTAAAAATTGTGGCATTTGAGGGCTCCATTCAATTGTTTTTGCTATGTGTTAGGCTGAGTTCACACGTTTCGGTTTTTTCGCGTTTCGGCGGCGGTTTTAACCGTGCGATTTTGCCGCGAAAAATAAGCATCCCATGCATTCCTATGGGATTCCGCAATGCTGTGCTAGTGCTGCGGTTTTTACCGCGGCGGAATCGCGTTGCGGTAAAAAAGCAGCATGCTCATTAGTTTTGCGGAATCGCGGCGATCCCGCACCCATAGGAATGCATTGTTCTGCTTACTTTCCGCATGTGGCTGTGCCCACCAATGCGAAAAAGCAGAACATTTGCGGATGGTACCCACGGTCCGGAGGAGAGGAGACTGTCCTCCGGGCTTTGGGTACCATATCCCTGTAAAAAATAGAATTTAAAATAAAAAATATTGTTATTCTCACCTTCTGACGTCCCGCGCAGCCTTCCCGCCTCTCTGAACGCTCCTGGTCCCATTAATCCTTTGCGAGCGATGACGTCCGTTCTCGCGGGATCGCGAAGTCTCACCGCGAGATCCCGCGAGAACAGACGTCATCGCGGTAATTGTCGCAAAGGATTACTGGGACCGGGAGCGTGGAGAGAGGTAATTGTCGCAAAGGATTACTGGGACCGGGAGCGTGGAGAGAGGTGGGAAGGCTGCGCGGGACGCCGGAAGGTAAGAATAACAATATATTTTTTTTTTTTTATTATTTTTTACATTCTATCTTTTACTACTGATGCCGCATAGGCGGCCTCAATAGTAAAATGTTGGTCACACTCGTCAAACACTATGTTTGACGAGTGTGACCAACCTGTCAATCAGTTCTCCAAGCGATGCTACAGATTGCTTGGAAAACACTAGCAATTCTGCAAGCTAATAACACTTGCAAAATGCTAGTTTTTCCGCGGGAAAATTGCTGGAATTTAAAATGTGATTTTCCCGCGGAATGGAATTCCGGAATTCTCGCGGTAATTTCCGCGAGAGTTCCGCTACGTGTGAACCCAGCCTTACCCTAATTCTACACAGTAGTTTTCTTTAAAAAAAAAACAAACACAGGCCACATATTGAACAGTGTGGAATCTCTGTCAGACGCCTGATCTATCTGTAGGCTACAAATTTGGGCATTTCAAGCCAACATTCACCTTTTTTTCTGTGTCTTACCGTAATTCTATACAGTATTTTTCTGCAAAAAAACAACAGCGCTAAATAACAAGGTGGGATACAGCAGGCTGTTTCATATTTAGCTAGCGGAAAATATTATTGAGAACGCTATACTCGTGCATGGAGCACTATAGAACCAGTGCATAACACACTTGAAGGACATGGGCCCTGCTGGCTTTGTCTGAGACCCCCAGTAATCATAGCTCCCAATCGTCCAGTTTTCCGCAGGACAGTCCAGTTTTTCCCCGCCCACCCACTGTCCCGCCGGGACTCTATTTTTCCCGCACTGCAGGTAGATAAGCCGCACGCCCCCCATGCACCGACCCCATCCTCTCCTTTCCTGAGACCCACCGCATCCTCTCACAGCCTGCAACAGCGTCGCTGGCTGTTCTGTTCTGCGCACAGGACCTGTGATGAGGTCACAGAGTGGAGGAGTCAGGGGTCACATGATCAGGGCCCTCAGTGTATGCAGGACTCTGCTGTACTGGTTATCATGGTGCTGAATGAGGTGAAGTTTATGTGTGGGGTCAGGAGAGGTTTACAGGGTGGACGGAGCGGAGCTGCGTGTGTATGAGGAGTACGTAGCGGAGCCGTGTTTTACGGAGCTGAGCAGGGCCGTGTGTACGAGGTGTACGGAATGTAGCCCTGTGTGTACGAGGTGTACGGAGCTGAGCCGTGTGTTTACGGAGCTAAGCAGAGCCATATGTGTACTAGGTGTACGGAGCGGAGCCCTGTGTGTACGAGGTATACGGAACGGAGCCCTGTGTGTACGAGGTGTATGGAGCTGAGCCGTGTGTTTACGGCACTGAGCAGAGCCGTGTGTGTACAATGTGTAGAGAGTGTAGGCGTGTGTGTGCAAGGTGTACGGAACATCTCTGGTCTTTCTTTCCCCTCTTTCTCTCTCTAATCTTATTCTTTCTCGCTCTAATCTTTCTTTCCTCTTTCTTTCTCTGTTCTTTCTTTTCCTCGGTACCAGTCAGTGTGCCCATAATGCCAGCCACTGTGCCCTCAGTACCAGTGTGATCAGCAGTGCTAAATGGTTGCGGTTGGGGCATGGACATGACTAGTTGTGAAATGGGTGTCGTCAGAGGCATGACCTAAAACTTGCTGTGCCGCAGCATTTGTCCCTCGTTCCCTTCTTCAAAAGTTCGGAGGTATGCCAGTAAAGGCAAAAAAAAAATTCGGAAGGTACATTTTACAGCCACACTGGCCACTGACTAATATACAACCACCTAACTAACTAGCTAAAATCCCGTCAGTAACAGTGAGAGCGTCAGGAGAGAGCAGCCTATCTGCGTTGTCAGTGTCAAAATGGCACTAAAACAAGATGGTCACTATTTATTTGGAGAGGGACATGTGATTCCAGCAGCCAATCACACAAGCCGTTGTGTCAGGATATTCTGGATGTTTCCTGTGCCGATTGGTGAGCAGCAATGTGAACACATAAAGGTAAGAGAAAAAATAAAAGACTGTTTACAATCCCATGCCAAGCGGCCATCATCATACCCCACTATAGGGCCACTGAGTCAAGATGCTGGCAATAGTGAAAAACAGAGGGGCCGGTGTCATGCAGCCTCCTCTCCCAGCCGGTAATGAATAATATCAGTAGGCAGAGCCAGGGAGAGAGCAGCGCAGGGCAGGACCTCTAATAGGCGGCGTGTCACGCAGGGAGAGACAATGAACGCTTTCCTGAGGAGAGCGCTCACTGGCTGTCGTCTGTCCTGCATGGCGCCTCCCAGTGGTGACTGAGTAGTCAGCCTGAGTCAGGGCCTGGCTGACACACAGCTGTAGGGGAGAGCAGGGCCACAGTGCGAATTGTGCTGTGTCCGGCGGCTGCAGCATCTCCTCACAGAGGAGACACGAGGGCGGAGAGCAGGGCTGCTGCAGGGGGAACGGGGCTGCTGCAGGGGGAACGGGGCTGCTGCAGGGGGAACGGGGCTGCTGCAGGGGGAACGGGGCTGCTGCAGGGGGAGCGGGGCTGCTGCAGGGGGAACGGGGCTGCTGCAGGGGGAGCAGGGTTGCAAAAGGGGGAGCAGGGCTGCAGCAGGGAGAAGGAAGCCTCCTGCTCTGTGCCCCATCCTCCACAGTGGGGTCCGCTGGCACCCCAGCTGATCCCTGCACTGTATGGCTGACCTGCTCCACGGCTCATCTGCACACCTGAGGTCAGAAGTAGGAGTGTGTATGTTTATGTGTGTGTACAATATGTATGTGTGTGTGTACAGTATATGTATGTGTGTACAGTGTATGTGTAGCTATGAACAGTATATATATGTACTGTATGTGTACACTATATGTATGTGTGTACAGTATATGTATCTGTACAGTATATATATGTGTATCTATGTACAGTATATGTCCGTATCTATTTGTGTGTATATACGGTACATGTGTGTGCAGTATGTATATATAAGTGTCTATATGTATGGTATATGTGTGTATGTACAATATAAGTATGTACGGTATATGTATGTGTGTGTGTTGTGGACGATATATGTGGGTATGTATGGTATATGTACTGTATGTGCATCGGTGTATATATGCACTGTGTGTATTATGTACGATGTACATGATGTGTGATCCATCGGATTGTGGATAACTTGCTGATCACTGGGGATTCGACCACTGGGCCCCCCAGAGATTGTGAGAACAGGGGTCTCCGCTCTTTTCATTATCTATAGAGCTTCTGAGCCCTTTGCTCGCCTATTTCCATCAGTTCCATAGACAATGAATAGAGAAGATACCAGGTGATACAGACACCAGACATATAATGTAATATAATATATATATGGTCGGTCTCTGCTGGCTCCATGAGTTGTCACGTAACCACTAGAGATGAGCGAATATTTAAATGTTCGGTTCGGCTCACGATCGCCGAATTTGCAATATTCGCCGATTTTAATAGTCGATTAAATCGCCGAATATAGCTGAACATACACATCACTAAAGCCTGTATTTCCCACGCTGTGTGACAGTGTGGGAAACACTGGTGTAGCGATTCTGATCGATAGTGAAATCATCCCCGCCGGTCAGAGAGTCATGGTTCCCCACACTGTCAAAAGACAGCGTGAGTGCTCAACTGTGATCGGAGGTATAAAGTTTACCTCCGGTCACAGGTGTCAGCTGATGGGACTACTGCTCCCATCATCCGACACCTGCTGTCGCTAATAACAGTGAGAGCAGAAGCGACTGATGGGAGTATTTATCAACTGCTCCTGCATTGTCAATAAATAAATAAACAACAAACCTGCATGGGTTCCCCTGTATTTTTGATAACCAGCCAGGCAAAACACACCTGGGAGCTGCAACCCTCAGCTGTCAGCTTTAACAAGGCTAGTTATCAAGAATAGAAGGGTCCCCAAGCTATATTTTTAATTATTTAAATAAATGATTTAAAAAAACAATATGGGGTCCCCCCCATTTCTGACAACCAACCTTGCTTAAGCAGTCAGCTGGGGGTCGAATTCTCAGGCTGGTAAGGGGCCATGAATATTTGCCCCCCCAGCCTAAAAATAGCAGCCAGCAGCTGCCCAGAAAAGGCACATTTACTAGATACGCCAGTTCTGGCGCTTTGTCCGGCTCTTCCCACTTGCCCTGTAGCGGTGGCAAGTGGGGTTCATATTTGTGGGGTTGATGTCACCTTTGTATTGTCCGGTGACATCAAGCCCACGGCCTAAGAATGGAGAGGCGTCTATAAGACACCTATCCTTTACTAATCCTATAGTTGTATGGTAAATAACGATACAGCCAAAATAAAGTATTTTATCTATTTATATAATTGCCTTGTAATGTTTTCATTTCCTCTTATGTCCAGATGTCACCTTATCTCAGAATTCCAAGCGGAGGCAGTTCACCGACCGCCATATTGGGACACCCAAGTGATGGGTGTCTCAATATGGAAACTGCCGCTGGTACCAACCTATTGAGCAGTACCACCAGCGGAACACCGTCGCACACACACATACACTCTATACGGCGTACGCACCACACTCACATTCACACTCACACAGTCACATACACTCAGACTCACACTCGTACACACACTCACGCAGTCTCTTGCGTGGTACCACCAGCGGAACACCGTGGCACTGCACATGCGTGAATTACGTGCAGGCGCAGTGAATCATTCGGCTGATCCCGGTGGCAGATGTGTGACGTGTCTACAGGCAGAGAAAGCCTGTCACATTAAAGGGGTTTTCCCACGAATGAAAGTTCATTTAAAAAATTGTCTGTGTCTGACCTTGTACAGAGCATACCACATCGTCTGGGCAGGGGAGGAAGCAAAAGACAATACTGACATTACAGCAGGGGATCACAGAGGATTCATTTTGTGAGGTAAAATATTTCACTGACTGTTTTTAAACAATATTTTATCTCACAAAATGTATCCTCTGCGATCTCCTGCTGTAATGTCAGCATTGTCTTTTGCTTTCTCCCCTGCCCAGGAGCTGTGGTATGTTCTGTACACGGTCAGACACAGGGGTGAGAGAGACAGAGCACAGGAGGGGAGACAATTCAAACGGGACAACACATGAGGGGAGAACACAGCACAGGAAGGAGAGAGACAGCAGACAAGAGGGGATAGCACATGGGGTAGACAGTTCAAAGAGAGCACAGACAGGAGAAGTCAGCACATGAGGAAAGAGAGAGTGAATAGGTGGGTGAGCTCATGGGGGGGAGAGATTCTCAACGCTGCAAAGCCTGCCCCCATCGTGACATTACCGCCCTCCCAATTCGATAGCATCGGGCCTCCATCTAGGTAGAAATAAAACAAAACACCCTTTTCCATTTTATTTAAAAATAGCACATATAGTTATTCTCACCTAACAAAGCCCTCGATCTCCTGTAATAAAACTAAAATAAAAAAAAACCAAAAATATACCATACCTGTCTGTCCTGTCCCACGCCGTAATCCATGTGTGGGGGATAATTAGTTTTCAACCTGGACGGTGCCAAGATGCCACTGTTCAGGCTGAGAACCACTGGTGAATGAGCTGCTGGGAACGGAGCATCAGTGACCGGGAGTGACGTCATAAAGGTTAACTCTGGTCAGTGAGACTCTGTTCCCAGCCAGGCTAAGCTGCGGTTAGATCCCCCGCTAGCACCGTAAGCCGGGCTGAACTGCAGTGACTTCGGTGAGATCCCCGCTAGTGCCGTGAACACTCACGGTGCTAGCGGAGATCTCACCGCAGCTCAGCCTGGCTGGGAACAGAGCCTCGGTGACCGGAGGTAACCTCTGTCGTCACCCCGGTCACTGACGCTGCATTCACAGCAGCTCATTCACCAGTGGTTCTCAACGAGGACGGTTGCATCTTGACACCATCCAGGTTGAAAACTATTTATCCCCCAGACATGGATTGCAGCGTGGGACAGAAAGACAGGAATGGTATATTGATTTTTTTTTTTGTTTTGTTTTATTACAGGAGAACGAGGGCTTCAGTGGAATAGACGTTAGGGGAGTATAGCTGTATTTGTTATTTTTAAATAAAAAAGTAATACTGTGTTTTGTTTTATTTCTAACAAAAAACTTTATTCTGGCTGTGTCTTTATTTACCATACAACTATAGGATTAGTAATGGATAGGTGTCTTATAGATGCTTCTCCATTACTAAGCCATGGGCTTGATGTCACCTGACAATACAAAGGTGATGTCAACCCCACAAATATGAACCCCGCTTGCCACCGCTACAGGGCAAGTGGGAAGAGCCGGACAAATCACCAGAATTGGCGCATCTAATGGATGTGCCTTTTCTGGGCAGTTGTGGGCTGCTATTTTTAGGCTGGGGGGGCCAATATCCATGCCCCCCTACCAACCTGAGAATACTAGCCCCCAGCTGTGAGCTTTAGCAAGGCTGGAAGCCAAAAATGGGGGGGACCCCATGCCGTTTTCTAAATTATTTAAATAATTTAACTAAAACAGCGTGGGGACCCCTCTATTCTTGATAAGCAACCTTTCTGAAGCTGAGAGTTGCAGCATCCAGCTGTGAGTTTTGCCTGGCTGGTTATAAAAAATGCAGGGGAACCTACACTGTTTTTTTCATTTATTTATAGCAATGATGAATACCCCACCGCCGCCTGCTCTCACTTATTAGTGGCAGCAGGGGTAGGCTGATGGGAGTAATAGTCCCATCAGCCACCGCCTGCTGTCTCTTTCATCACTTAACTGTAAGTCTCCGTTCACTGGCAGAGCAGGGGAGAATGATGAGAGCCGTGTTCAGCACCCGGGGTTGGGGAACAGCGCTAAGGCTCTGTGCACACATTGCGGATTTAGATGCATTTCCGCAGCATATTTGTATGCGCGGAATTTCATCAAATCCGCAGTGTAGTGCACAGCCAATGTTATTCATTGTGAATTTAAGAATTGCTGTGCACATGCTGCAGAAAAATTCACAGATTTGCAGTGGGTTTTTTCCGCAGCATGTCAATTCTTTTTGCGGATCTGCGTTTCTACACCCATTGATTTCCATTGAGTCAGGCACATCCGCAGCAAAAGACCTTAGGTGTAAAAAAGATCTGATTTGCTGCAGATGTGGGTGCTAGAAACGCTGCAGATTGGGAGGAGGGAAGTGTGTGGGTGGAGACTATGCGTGTATGTGTGTGTGGGGGTCTTCGTGTGTGTGTGTCTGTGTATCTCTGTGTGTGTCTGTGTAAGCAGCCATTGTTTGATGGGACTACTGCATCCATCCGGCTATGAATGCTCACAGTGATAGCATTGCCAATGGTGGGACAGTAGTCCCATCATACAATGTATTTGTTCAGTAGTAAAAAAACAAAACAAAACATACAGTACATACATATACACATACATTACAGACAGTACATATAACATCAATCACCTAGGTCCGAAGCCCTCGATCTCCTGTAATAAAAATAATAAACCAACCTATACATACCTTTCCGCCGTAGTCCAGTTAATAATTAGTGTCCCACAATGATTTCCCGTGTAGATCAGTGACATCGGGTGATGTCAGTGTTCTACAGGGTTTCCCTCGATGAACTGACAGGTGGAGGTAATCCTCCGCAATGTATCTCTCCACCACCAGGAGAGAGGTCACCTGAGTATATTCTCTTACCGGCAACGCTGAGTGAGAAAATTCCCACTCAGCATTGCGTGAAGTGAGAACCTGAACTCAGGTAACCTCTTCAGTGATGCACTGCAGGAGCCATTATCTCCTGTCAGTGCATCGTGGGAGGCCCTGTAGAGCCCGATGCCACTGTTCTATAAGGGAAATTGTCGTGGGACACTTGTTATTGGACTACGTCGGAACAGGGAGTATACTATTGGTTTATTATCTTTTATTTTTTGCAGGTGATCGAGGGTGTCGGGGAATTAGACGTGGTTGTAAGTATGGTGAAATTAAGACTATTAAAATACCTTTTCTGGCTGTGTGTGTCTTTATTTAACTCTCTCACTACTATAGGAGTAGTAATGGATAGGTATCTTATTGACGCCCTCTCCATTACTAACCGGGCTTGATGTCACCTTACAATACAAAGCCAGCGGCAGTGCCGGGTATTGAGTTTCTTGCAAGTGTGACCCCAGCCTAACGCAGATTTTTTCTATCTATAGATAGATTTAGAGGTAGATCTATCTATAGATAAATCTATCTTTCTATAAGATAGATCTATCTTTGTGTGTGTAAACATTATTCTTCAATGGAGTATGTAAAATAAGAGGTTGGACAAAGAAATGACATCACAATACTTTTTTTTGTTAAATAACATCTTTATTTAGTTTACAAAAACGCATACAAATCCACATGAAAAAAATGCATGAAAATCAGCATTAAAAAGCATCAAATCCGCGCTGATTTTTAGCTGCGTTTTCTGCCAAGAGATGCAGATTCTGTGCAGAAAATTCAGTAGGCAAATCTGCAATGTGTGCACATACCCTTAGTATAACTCTTCTTCCCTGGCCTTTCTGTGTGGTACTGATGCCGCACACGCATGCCACACATGTGCCGCAACTATTACACCCACTGACACTGACATCTACCGTACCGGAAATATCAGGACGTGTGAAAGAGGCCTTATAACAGGTTTTTATGTTTGGCTGCTGTCACACACTAAAAGACGCTTTTTATTGCAAAAAAAAATTTTTGCATCACCACATTTTGAGAGCTATAATTTTTCCATATTTTGGCCCACAGAGTCCAGTGCGGGCTTGTTTTTTGCAAGACGTTTTTATTGGAACCATTTTCGGGCACATGACATTTTTGTTCACTTTCTATTCCAATTTTTGGGAGGCAGAATGAACAACAACCAGCAGTTCAGGAATTTCTTTTGGAGGGGTTATGCAGTTCCATGTGTGGTAATATTGATAAGGCAGTTTTATTCTTTGGGTCTGTACGATTACTGTGATAACTCATTTATATCTTTTTTTTTTTTTATGTTTTGGCGCTTTTATACAATAAACTATTTTACAAAAAAAAAAATAATTATTTTTGCATTACTTTATTCTGAGAGCTATAATGGTTTTATTTTTCCAGTGGCTTGTTTTTTGCAGGACAAGATGACGTTTTCAGTGGTACCATTTTTATTTATATCCGTCTTTTTGATTGTGTGTTATTCCACTTTTTGTTCGGCGGTATGATGGTAAAGCATTGTTTTTTGCCTTTTTTTATGGTGCTCACTAAATGGGTTAACTAGTGAGAAAATTTTATAGGTCGGGTCAATGCTGATGCGGCGATACCAAATATGTCTATTTTTATTAGATTTTTTTTTTCATTCAAGTATATTAGAGAGAGAATATATAATGTTTTTTTATTTTGGATTTTAAAAAAAAAATATTTTACAATTATTTAAAAAATATTTTTTTTTAACTTTTTTCTAACTTTTTTTTTTACTTTGTCCCACTATGGGACAATCATGTTTTGCAGGCTGATCACTTCTCTAGCATGCAGATGAGGCAGCAGCTGCATGCTATAGAAGGTGTCAGCTCTTCACTGACACAGACACTTACTGATCATGTAGTGCGCATGATCAGCAAATTTCCTAGCTCTGGTGACCCGGATGTTATCATGACGGCATGGGGTCACCATGGCAACGACTGGGACCCTGCATCACGCTGCGGGGTCTCCGATCCAAAGACAGAGGGGCCGTCAGCCCTCTGTCGACTTCCGAAATGATGCAATCGTGTTCAATCGCAGTTTTTCAGGGGTTAAAGTGTCGGGAGCGGTGGCGGCGATCGCCCGCGCATCCCACGTGTGCGCGTCCGATCGCGATGATGTAATTTCCATGCAGCCTGCCATCTAGATGTAGCAGAGCTAGACCCGTCGTGGGAGGAATGGATTAAAAGCATTTCTTCGGAAAGGTGAGAAATATTGTTTTTTTTCTTTACCTCTTTTGCAGATGACGAGGGCATCGGGGGAATAGGCGAGGTCATAAGTATGGTTTAATTAAGATTACTGAAGGAGTCTGTGTCTTTCAATTAAAGGACTTTTTCTGGGTGTCTGTGCTTTCTTACAATGTGACTATAGGGTCAGTAATGGGGGCGTCTTATTGACACCTCTCCATTACTAACCTCGGGGCTTGATGTCACCTGACAATACATTTTTTTAGGGTCTTAGGGTCCCCCATTTTAATAGCCAGTAAAGGCTAACTATACAACTGTGAGCTGATAATAATAGCCTGGGAAGCTCCATGGGTATTACCCCCTTCCCAGGCTATAAACATTGGTCCCAGCCGTCGGCCACGTCATTTTTTTTTTATCAGAAAAATAATCTTTTATTAATTAAATAGATGTACAGTAATCTGCACACACACTGTACTAATTACATTTGTCACTGACATCTATTTACCTACTGTATTTAATCCATCTCTTCTATCCTGTCGGCTCCTGCAGTGATTTTACACTACGCTGCTGCTGAATTGCCGGCTTTTCTTCTATCGATCTACAGTATGTATGTAATATACTGTATATACATATATATGTTTGTGTCTGTCAACTGACATCTATATATATGTATTCTATTCTAACCTGTCATGCTGTGATTTTACTAAACACGGCACATGAATTGCTTTTATTCTATCTTTTACCGAATGTTACCAATTTTTTCCGATTTTAAGAAAAATGCTCGTGTTACCAATCACGAATCCGAATGTACCATATTTGTGCCGAATTTATGTTTGGCGATTGTTTTGTGAACATATTTGCTCATCTCTAGTAACCACGAGGAGGCGCTTTGCACACTTGCTGTCATGTGCCGACTAGAGAGTCAGCTGCGTCTGCAGTGTTCTATTCACTGATAGCGGACACTAGTTGTCACCTGACTGCAAGTCTGACTGTTGGAACCAGCAGAACCGAATGAATATATATTTATTACACACACATACAGTTTTCGTATACCTCCATCTCGGTGAAAAAATATAAATATATATATTTTTAGAGGTGTGGGGAGGTCCGAATAGAACGTGTTATGATTCGGTAATCGAGGAGGATAGGGCAATAGGCTAGGCAACCAGATAACCAGAGAGGTTGGTAACTTAGCGGATTGCAGACCCCTAAACTGACAATACAACTAGAATTAGCCGTGGGACGTACCTACGATGCTCTAGACGCCTCAGCACAGCCTAAGAATTAACTAAGCCTAAAGAGAGAAAGGGGAAAGCTAAACTGCTCCGGAGTAGAACCCCAAAGGAATAAATAGCCCCCAAACATATATTGCCGGTGAGACAAGATGAGGCACAAAACACAGGCAGAAAATAGAGTAAGCAAATGATGGGGCCCCAACTGTCTAGATAGAACAGGACAGGAAAGGATACTGTCTGCAATCACGCAAAAAACCCTAAGAAAAATTCCAACACGTCTGATATGCAAAAATACTGAGGCCACACAACCTCTCCCCCACTAAATCAGAACCCTGGTGTGAACTGGATGCAAAACAAAAGATACTGATATAACAGGGGATTAGAAATACTGAAAAGACAGACATAAGCTGTGGCAAATGAAACAGAGTCCATCACAGATCCCAGCAGGGAACCAGGCTGAACTCACATCAGCAAGGCAGAAATCAGAGAAAAGCAAAAAATGGATCAAATGCAAAAAGATTCAAGCAAATAAATAACATCTGAAAGATGCAGGACAAAGCAGGAGGCAAGCAGACTTCCAAAATGCTCAGGAAGAAAACCAAATCACCGGCAACAACTGAGGGAAGGTTGCTCACTTAAATCTCTCCAGTCTGTAACACCTGACTCCAATCATCCTCCTCAGGTGATTGACTTCTGTCAGCCAGACCAGCTCCATTACCAGCAGCAACCACCAGAGGGAGCCCAAACTCAGAAGCCAGATCAAAAGTGTTCACAACAAGAACGTTTGCTACGCAGTCTTGTGATTGCTATGTATGCCCCTGCTTGCAGGGCAGTAATAATGAGGGCGATCTGGCTTGTTTCTTGGAGAACTCGGCTGGGGTCCAATTGCTAGGTTGCCCCCATCATAAGCAGCATACCGGGCAGGGAGGTGGGGCACAGACATGTTTCTTGCACAGGGGCCCCAAGCTGTCAGTGTCTGCCCCTGACCACCATTATCGTTGCTAAAATGCTGAAAAAACTTTTATGGCAACACAAATATTTTCCTGCAATTTTACCAAAAGTTACTAATTTTTTCCGATTTTATAAAATGTTGCCTGTGTTTCCGATCACGAATTCGAATGTGCCATATTTGTGCCGAATTTATGTTTGGCGATCGTTTTCCGAACTAATTTGCTCATCACTACTAATAATCCAAGAGACCCATTTTCGATTTGACTCTGTTCCTAATTGTATCTCCAAATATTATCCGACCTGGTTCCACAGTACCAATCCTGATGACAAAACTAAAAGGATGTCAGAGGCCTTCCACAAATCATTTTCTCCTGAAGTTCTCCTAAATTCTCTCATAAATTAGGCAGATGTCTTTCTACATGCATCTTGGGCCTCCCATAGCTTTGTGACTGCTAACGTGCATTTTCCCAATCAGGGCCAACAGAAATTTAGCTCCAAAATTGCTGCAGTGGTTTGCTGATTTCTTTCCTGTGATATTGAGCTGCGATTTCAACTTCTCTATTAACCCATCAGTTGATGTATCTACAGACAAGTCCTCTCATCCATACAAGGAATCAAAAGACAATTACACAGCATGAGGTTGGTTTCTGTATGGAGGATCTTTCATCCAGAGATTAAGGACTATAGGTTTCTATTTGCATTATTTACTATAATGCATTCCCCATAGGCAGACTCTATATAGTATAATGCACTTGCGGCCACGAACTGCGCCTGCGCAAGTGACATACACGTCTCCGCTATTCCCACGCAGGCGCAGTAACAGCCACGTCGTCATCGCTATTCCCGCACATGGCAGTAACAGCTACCACTGCACGCTCTACCCACCCGTGCGCGGTAACTACGCGGCTGTTACTGCGCACGCCTGATGCGATAACGTTGGGCCTATATCTAGTATACTATAATGCACTCCCCATAGGCAAACTATATAGTATATTGCACTCCCCATATGCAAACTCTTTATTTTATAATGCACCCCCATAGGCTTCTATAGTATAAAGCACTCTCATAGGCAGACTCTATATAGTATAATGCACTCCCAATAAAAAATAAATACAATACTCAACTCCTAGTTCCCCGCTGCTCCAAGCAGTCGCTCATCTCAGGACAGCAGGCGCCAAGTAATTACATCATCGCTCCTGCTGTCAATGTCTGCGTCATTGACGTCAGACGCAGAGGGGGAATGATGAGAGAGGGAGTGAGATGCTCCCTGTCTCATCAGTACTTTCAACTGTATCGACATCCAGACAATACAGTTGAACTTGCGATGACGGGGGGAGTAGGAAGGGGGTGGCGAGGGGTTGCAGTAGCTACACTACGACCCATACCTCTTCTTCAGGAGAAAATAAAATCATATCTCCTCAAGCATAAGCACTCCCCTTGAGGACTAAAATTTTGACGAGTCTCGAAGATTTCCCCGGGGAGAAGTTGACTGCATTCATTAGAGAGATAAAATCTGGAAAAAGCCCAGGCCCAGAAAGTTATAAAGCTGGATTTTATAAATTATTTTCGGACATTCCCACCCCAAGCTCTTATGGCACATATTACAGTTGTCTCAAAACCTGGAAAGGATCCCTCACTTTGTAGCAGTAATTGCCCGATATCTATAATCAACACAGACATCAAATTATATGCAAAGCTAATTTCTAATAGGCTGTGGTCCCTCTTGCCCTTGGTGATAAACCAAGACTAGGTAGGGATTGTACCTGGTCGCCAAGCCAGAGATAACACCATTCGGAATATATCTCTCATAGATGGAACCAGGACATCTGGCCTTCCCATAGGCATCATGTCGAATGATGCTAAGAAAGCCTTTGAAAGGGTGCACTGAGAATTTATGTTTCAGGTTCTTCAGACCTTTGGTTTGCAAGGGGTCATTCGAAACAGATTATCCAACCTCTAAATTTATCAAAACACTGCAATCAAAGGCATCCCAATCCATACAAAAGAACATAAACTTGCCTTAATCGCGAATGACCTTCTTCTCTACATATCTTCCCCTATTACTACCTTACCAAACATAACTGAACTACATCAATTTGGTTTCCTTAGCAGTACAATTCTGAAATGCTTATTATCTAACTTTCCTCAATATTAGGGCTTATACTCACATGCGAGAAACTCGGACGAGTCTCGAACGTCAATACCCGGCACTTCTGACAGCACTTGGGAGCGGAGCGTTCAGCTGCATAGAAATACAAGCAGCTGAACGCTCCGATCCGAGTGCTGACAGCAGTGCCGGGTATTGACGTTCGAGACTCATCCGAGTTTCTCGCATGTGAGTATGAGCCCTTGGTTGCCCAGTTGTGTTCTTCCTTTCCTTTTTGCTGGCAAACGGACTCCCTTATCTATCTAGGTATTAAAATAATCCCACGTCCCTCTCATCTATATAGCGCCAACTGTCCTTGCGCGTTCCGCAAAATTGAGTTGGATCTCGAAAAATGGAGTAAGCTCTAGTTATCGTGGTCCAGAAGAATCAACGGAATTAAAATGGACCGCCTATTATACATTTTCAAAACCATACCCCTTTACTAGCCCACTTCTTCTCCATTCTTAAAACTGCAATAAGTAGATATATCTGGGCCTACAAATGTATCCAGTTGTCATATCACTTACTGATCAAAGCTAAACAATCGGGTGGTGTGGCCCTCCCAGATTTCCTTCTTCACAGCTGCATTTCCCTATAGTCATGCACCTTAGATTTATTTCATCATACTATGACTAAGAAATGGATTGAAGTAGGAACTTGCAATCTAAATATAACCCATTTGCTGCAATAAGCACAGCAACCAATACTAATGCCAACATTAACCCCTTTACCCCCAAGTGTGGTTTGCATGTTAATGACCGGGCCAATTTTTACAACTCTGACCACTGTCCCTTTATGAGGTAATAACTCTGGAACACTTCAATGGATCCAGGTGATTCTGAGAATGTTTTCTCATGACATATTGTACTTCATGATAGTGGTAAAATATCTTTGATATCACTTGCGTTTATTTTTGTAAAAAAAAAGGAAATTTTGCCAGCGATTTTAATTTTTCTAACATCATTTTTTTTTAGGGACCACATTACATTTAAAGTCACTTTGAGGGGTCTATATGATAGAAGAAACCCAAAAGTGACACCATTCTAAAAAACGCACCCCTGAAGGTGCTCAAAACCACATTCAATAAGTTTATTAACACTTCAGGTGCTTCACAGGAATTTTTAGAATGTTTAAAAAAGAAATTAACTTTTTTCACAAAAAAATTTACTTCAGATCCCAAATTTTTTATTTTCCCAAGGGTAACAGGAGAAATTGGGCGCTGTAGAGATCCACCAAATGAGTGGATGGGGATTTACTCACTTGGCCGGTCTTTGAAGCATACGCGGGGACACTCCAGATTAAACAGTTCATTCGGTTTATTAGACATTAGACATCAGCATAAACATGAACATAATAGCGTGTAGCTTCCAGTGCAACGTCCGTTAAACATGCAGAATTACCACATAAAGCATACAAAGTCTCTTACTGACCCCGGTCAGCGTTACTCACAGTTCATCCCTCACGGGATATCAGGGAAGCGGCCGCACTGGGATCACACCGTTCCAGACAGAGCCTTGCTCACTAGGCCCTCTACAGTTTCAGACCCGCAGCCGGGCAGTAGCTCCCCTATTGCAGAGCCGTCACAGACTCTACCAGGTCCGGGCCTTTCCACGTGCTCTTCCAGGAAGTTCAGTCCCAGACTCTTCCAACACGCACAGGCCTTCCGGGATCTTGCACTCTGACCTCTCAGGATCAAACACAACCCATGTGATCAGACCTCAGTCACACTATATGGTACGTGACCACACCCACAAGTGAGGTATGGATCACATGGTCATGACCTCTCTACAGGTCCTATTTCATACTGCCACACACATACAGGCTTTATCTTGGGCATTCATGCACACGCCCACATGCATATTCTGAGTAGCATATACAGCACCCCCTAGCTTTAACAGAGGTTACCGCACAACATACCCTCCCCCCTGTTCAAACTTGTGGGGTTGAACATCTGTCACAGACTGGGTACCCACTGTCACCTTGCGCTACAAGTCGAGAGGACCGTCTCAGTCTGTTTTAGGTGTCATTCAGCATCATAACTGTGTTAGGCCTCCCCCGCCCCCAGCGGTCAGTATATCAGCCCTCAAGTCACAGTCCGTCTGTGTCACTAGACCCTCTTTAGTCTCCACAGTTTTCCAGTACTCCCCGTCACCCGACTTTTCTTTCCATGACCGGCTCTCCTGGTTGGTGCAGTCATAAGTCCCACTTACAGTCGAGCCCACTGTCTGGTCTGAGTCTGACCCATCTAGTACATCACAGGAGCTACTATCCAGGTCTCTCAGTCTCATACTGAGAGTAGAACTGCCACTTGCAGATTCTCAGCGTTCTTGTCTTGCTGAAAGTCTTTGGCTACCTGCCATTTCATTATCTGGAGGGTACCTTCTGGTCCTTATACCCCGGGATGAAGGCGGACGCCATCTCATGGTCTGCATCTGTTTATTAATCTGCAGTCGGTCCAGTTTTAACTGCTCTATCTCCTTCAGGTACGTTACCCGATATTCCAGGAGCATTCGGAAGCTCCTAAGGCTTTCCACGGAGCCCACAACAATGATTGGAACCAGGCCATCTTCACCAGATACCTGGACTTCATCATCAGGTGGGATCCTCACCCTCGCCACACCGGATCTATTCACAAGGTCTTGCATCACTTTTCCAAGCCTTCCAATGACTCTCCCCATCAGATGTTTGGGTACTGGAATCACGTCTTCCACCAAGCCCAGGCGATTTTTAGCTTCCCTCGCAAGCTTCAGACGTCGAGCGGCTTTCATATTACTCAGCATGATCATCTGTTTTGCGCGGAGACATTGCAGATGCATATCTGTTAGGACAGCCACCCGCTTCTCTGTGTCTTCCCTGGTTGACAGTACGACCAACTGCTGAGACTCAGGTGCCCAGTGCACCCTACACGCTTTGACCGCCTTTTTAAAAGCCTCATGCACACCCTCACTGGTACAGGCTTCTTGCTCGTCTTCGGGTACCTCTATCACGCACTTCAAGATTGAGGGCCCACTCTCTTCATGGATGGAAAGCTCTTGCTTGGCCATGGAATTTTCCATCAAGACCTCTACTACAACCGGGTGACTGTCTTGTTCCGTTCTCAGCGCACAGTCTTCCCCAGTTTTACCCTCTTCAGGCACCCTCACTAAGATAGGTATTTGTAACTCTGCCTTGTTATCCCTCGGACACGGCCGCGCTAAGTCTTCAACCACCAATGCCTCCTCTTGTGGAAGACCTCTTACTGCTTCTCTGAGTACTTCCACGCCTTCTCTTAAGGCCTTATTCACACTTTGCCATGTTGACAGGTGACTTCTGAGCTCAGAGACTTCCTTCTCCACTCTCATTTGTTCATTTTCATAGATTTTTGATTTATTATTACTTTTGTCAGATTCAAGTTATTTTTGTGACCATTGTGGGTTTTTCTGTCATTAAATGAGGGGTACCAGCAATTTTGACCACGTGTGTTTATTCTATAAATCCCAGCCCCCAGCTGTGAGCTTTAGCAAGGCTGGTTCTCAAAACTGGGGGGGGACCCCACGCCGGTTTTTAAAATTGTTTAAAAAGTAAAAAAACAGCGTGGGGACCCCTCTGTTCTTGCTAATCAATCTTGCTGAAACTGGCAGCTCATGGTTGCAGCTCCCAGCTGTGAGTTTTGCTTGACTGGTTATAGAAAATACAGGGGAGCCCACACCATTTTTTTAATTTATTTATCAGCTGCTCTTGCTGTCACTGTTATTAGCGGCAGCAGGAGTAGGCTTAAATATAACTCTCATCATTCTCTCCTGCTCACGCCGATCGCCAGTAGAGCAGGGGAGAATGATGAGAGCTGTGTTCAGCACCCGGCGCCGGGGAACAGCGCTTATTGTAGCGCTTCTTCTCCGGCGGCCGTCCGTGTTGTACTGATACGGCACACGCATGCCACACGTGTGCCACAAGTACTACACATACGGACACTGACATCTCCAGTACCGGAAATATCAGGTTTTTTATGTTTGGCTGCTGTCAAAACACTAAAAGACGCCTTTTATTGCAAAAAATAGTTTTTGCATCCCCATATTTTGAGAGTTATAATTTTTCCATATTTTGGCCCACAGAGTCATGTGAGGTCTTGCTTTTTGCAGAACGAGTTGACGTTTTTATTGGCACCATTTTTGGGCACATGACATTTTTTGATCGCTTTCTATTCTGATGTTTAGGAGGCAGAATGAACAAAAACCAGCAATTCAGGAAAAATTTTTTTTGGGGGGTGGGGTTATGCCATTCCACATGTAGTAAAATTGATAAGCAGTTTTATTTTTCGAGTCAGTATGATTACAGCGATACCTCACTTATATCATTTTTTGTTATCTTTTGACACTTTTACATAGTAACATAGTTATTAAGGTTGAAGGAAGACTTTAATTCCATCTAGTTCAACCCATATCCTATCCTAACTTGCCCTAACATGTTGATCCATGTTATTATTTTATAGAAAAAATAATTATTTTTTCATCGCTTTATTCTGAGAGCTATAACCTTTTTTTAATTTTTCCGCTGATTGAGCTGTATGGTGGCTTTTTTTTGCGGGACAAGATGATGTTTTCAGCGGTACCATGTTTATTTATATCCGTCTTTTTGATCACGTGTTATTCCACTTTTTGTTCAGCGGTATGATGATAAAGCATTATTTTTTGCCTCTTTTTTTGTGTTTACTGAAGGGATTAACTAGTGGGACAGTTTTATAGGTTGGGTCGTTGGAGACGCGGCAATACCAAATATGTGCACTTTTATTACTTGTTTTTTTTCATTCAGATATTTATTTTCATATACAATATCTTTAGATTTTTTAATTATTATTTCTGATTTTTTTATATATATATTTTTACAATTATTTAATTTTTAACTTTTCAAATTTTTTTCTTTGTTGCACTATGGGACTATCATTTTTTGCAGGCTGATCGCTTCTATAGCATGAAGATGAAGCAGCATCGCCAAGTCATAGAAGCTGTCAGCTCTGCACTGACAGACTTGCTGATCATGCACTGCACATGATCAGCAAGTTTCCTAGCTCTGGTGACCCAGATGTCGTCATGACGACATTGGGTCACCATGGCAACGATCGGGACTCCTCATCATGCCACGGGTTCTCCGATCCAAAGGCAGAGGGGATCGTGTTCGATTGCAGAATTTTGGGGATTAAAGTTCCTAGTGCCGGGTGTCAGCTGTCAGAATCAGCTGACACCCAGCTGCGATTGACCACACACCCATTTGCACGGGTGATCGCGATGACGCAATGATCCGTACCTGGTCAGATAGGTCCAGGTCACAGAAAGGTCCATTGTCAGAGAGGGGTTAATACCCTCCCATTCCTCACTAATCCACTTTTCCTCACAAGAGACAATAAACTGTTCCACCTTTCCTCTACTCCAGGTCCTCAGACTTCCCTTTATGATAATCTCTCCTTTCCACCTGTCTTTAACCGCTTCCCGACCGCCCACAGTAGATAAACGTTGGTGCTTGCTGGGCTTTGTGCAGCGCCGACGTTTATCTACTGTCGGCCGTTTTGTGCCCCCCAGGACCCCGACATACCTTATAACGCGGGGATCCCGGTGCACAATGCATGCTGGGACCCCCGACGTCATCGAGACCTGATTGGTTCAGGTCCTGATGACGTCAGCGTCACAGCAGCCAATGAGGGCTCGCTGGGAAAGCTGCTTGTTTCCCGGCGATCTCACTCATTGTAATGCGACTTCTCCTCTGATCTCACAATGACAGATGATCAGAGGTGAAGCAGCGTTACTGTGTGACTAGATCGCTGCCTGGCACAACTGATCGCTGCCTGGCACAGCTGTGCCAGGCAGCGATCTTGTCACACAGTAACGCTGCTTCTCCTCTGATCATCTGTCAGTGTGAGATCAGAGGAGAAGTGGTGTTACTATGAGTCAGATCGCAGGGCAGCGATCTTGTCACAAAAAGAAAAAAAAAGTAAAGAAAAAAAAAGCAGGCACGCAGGTTAGGGCTAGGGTTAGGGCTAGGGTTAGGGCTAGGGCTGGGATTAGGGTTATGGGTGTGTTGGTGTTAGGTTTGTGGTTAGGGTTATGGTTAGGGTTGGGATTAGGGTTAGGGGTGTGTTGGGGTTAGGGTTGGAATTAGAATTGGGGGTTTCCACTGTTTAGGTACATCAGGGGCTCTGTAAACGCAACATGACGCCCGCAGACCATTCCATCAAAGTCTGCATTTCAGAACGTCACTACTTCCCTTCCGAGCCCCACCGTGTGCCCAAACAGTAGTTTTCTCCCACATATGGGGTACCAGCGTACTCAGGACAAATTGGACAACAACTCTTAGGGTCCAATTTCTCCTGTTACCCTTGTGAAAATAAAAATTGGGGGCTAAAAGATCATTTTTGTGGAAAAAAAATGATTTTTTTTTATTTTCACGGCTCTACATTATAAACTTTAGTGAAACACTTGGGTTCAAAGTGCTCACCACACATCTAGATAACTTCCTTGGGGGGTCTAGTTTCCAAAATGAGGTCATTTGTGGGGGGTTTCCACTGTTTAGGTACATCAGGGGCTCTGCAAACGCGACATGACACCCGCAGACCATACCATCAAAGTCTGCATTCCAGAACGTCACTACTTCCCTTCCGAGCCCCACCGTGTGCCCAAACAGTAGTTTTCTTCCACATATGGGGTATCAGCGTACTCAGGACAAATTGGACAACAACGTTTGGGGTCCAATTTCTCCTGTTACCCTTGTGAAAAGAAAAATTGGGGGCTAAAAGGTCATTTTGTGGAAAAAAAAATGATTTTTTATTTTCATGGCTCTACGTTATAAACTTCTGTGAAGCACTTGGGGGTTCAAAGTGTTCACAACACATCTAGATAAGTTCTTTAAGGGGTCTAGTTTCCATAATGGGGTCACTTGTGGGGGGTTTCCACTGTTTAGGTACATCAGGGGCTCTCCAAATGCGACATGGCATCCGATCTCAATTCCTTCCAATTCTGCATTGAAAAAGTCAAACGGCGCTCCTTCCGTTCTGAGCTCTGCCGTGTGCTCAAACAGTGGTTTAGCCCCACATACGGGGTATCGGCGTATTCGGGAGAAATTGCACAAAAAATTTTGTGTTTCATTTTCTCTTTTTACACTTGTGAAAATAAAAAATAATGGTTCTGAAGTAAAATGTTTGTGAAAAAAGTTAAATGTTTATTTTTTCCTTCCACATTCCATTCATTCATGTGAAGCACCTGAAGGGTTAATAAACTTCTTGAATGTGGTTTTGAGTACATTGAGAGGTGAAGTTTTTAGAATGGTGTCACTTTTGGGTATTTTCTGTCATATTGACCCCCCAAACTCACTTCAAATGTGAGGTGGTCCCCAAAAAAATGGTGTTGTAAATTTTGTTGTAAAAATGAGAAATCCGCTGGTCAACTTTTAACCCTTATAACTTCCTAAAAAAAAAATTATGCTTCCAAAATTGTGCAGATGTAAACTAGACATGTGGGAAATGTTATTTATTAACTATTTTGTGCGATATCACTCTCTGATTTAAGGCATAAAAGTTAAAAGTTTGAAAATTGCAAAATTTTCTAAATTTTTGCCAAATTTCATTTTTTTTAACAAATAAGCGCAGCTCATATCTAAGAAATTTTACCATCATCATGAAGTACAATATGGCACGAGAAAACAATGTCAGAATCAGCAGGATCCGTTGAAGCGTTCTAGAGTTATGACCTCATAAAGTGACACTGGTCAGAATTGAAAAAATTGTGATAAGTATAGCGTGGCACTAATGCAGGGTGCACAAGTAGGTTACCCAGACCCAAATGAATAACAAATAGTAACTTGGCACTCAACTTGAATGATCCTTTTTGAAAGAAAATTTTATTATGTGCAGTCTCAGAAACTTTTCGTCCCACAACAGGCCTTCATCGGTCCGACTGATGTGACAGTGTGGTGACTATATGCAAGTCCAAAATTTCATATATATTGATTCCTGCTATCAAGGTTGGTGCAGGTGTGCACTGTGCACTCACTTGATACTGTTTGCGTATGGGCTGGTAAACTAGCCAGACTCAATATATATTGATTTTGGTGCGGTATCTAACTCCTTGGATTCAAATTAGGATGATGCACATTGTGAGATGCTTGGCCATGTAAGACAGCCTGTCATACAAGCCGTGGATACCGCGTTTTGATCTACATACCCCAACCGACCTCCACAAGTTTTAGGGGATACCACTACATTGATTACACCGCTTATCTTGTGCTCCCTCTCAGCTACAGTCCTGGATGGACCTATGGTTCAAGAGCACTTAGTTTTTCATATCAAACGCCTGTCTTACATGGCCAAGCATCTCACAATGTGCATCATCCTAATTTGAATCCAAGGAGTTAGATACCGCACCAAAATCAATATATATTGAGTCTGGCTAGTTTACCAGCCCATACGCAAACAGTATCAAGTGAGTGCACAGTGCACACCTGCACCAACCTTGATAGCAGGCATCAATAAATACGAAATTTTGGACTTGCATATAGTCACCACACTGTCACATCAGTCGGACCGATGAAGGCCTGTTGTGGGACGAAACGTTTCTGAGACTGCACATAATAAAATTTTCTTTCAAAAAGGATCATTCAAGTTGAGTGCCAAGTTACTATTTGTTATTAGAATTGAAAAAAATTGGCCCGGTCACGAAGGCAAAAACAGGCTCGGGTGCGAAAGGGTTAATAGACCAACCTTTATGAATAAACCCAACGTCCTATCTTATTTGATTTCCTCTCCTACCCCTGTACTAGATCCTTACATACTTTTTTCCCTATTCCCCCAGACCAGTGTCGGACTGGCCCACCGGGACCCCGGTGAAATGCCTGGTGGGCCCCTGAGAGGGGGGGAAAAATTGGGGTCGCGGGCCCTTTAGAACTGAATGTAATGGTTACGTGTCACTGGACACACCGCCTCCAGCAGGGCGAATTTATAGGACACACGCGACGCTGGATACACCGCCTCCAGCAAGGCGAATTTAAATAATAAGACGTGCAGCCGGATACACCGCCTCCAGCAGGCGAATTTCAGATATACACGCAAAACCGGATACACCGCCTCCAGCAGGGCAAATTTAAATAAGGGGAAACACCAGGGAAACAATTACAATGGTGAGCCCTGTGATAGGGAATGGGGACGTGGAGACCTCCTGCACTCCCCTGAGTCAGTGTCACTACGCTCCTACCGATTCCTAGGCCGGTTCCGCACCGGGCACCGCTCAGGATACCTTTAAACCCTAGCTCGCCCTGCACCTACCCCTTTCTAGAGAAATGGCCGGTGCAGAGACTAATCCCACCACTGCACTGAAACACACATAAAGGAAAGGCACAAACAGGGAAACACCACTTAGCTTTACTCTGCTGCACTTGCTCCTGGCAACAGAGTCCACCACCAGAATGCAGCTCTCTTGCTGAAACGCTGCCACCAAGCTCTGTCAGAGCTGCAAGGAAATCCCCTCTGACTCCTTCCACACCAGGGCTCTGACCGTGCTGCAAGGAGCTCTCTTCAGCTCCTTCCTCCACCAGGGATGGAAGTGAATACAATCACCAAAGCTGATTGCAACACCTGAGACTCTTTTATAGCAGAGCCAACAATCACACCTGCATTATCATCATGTGCACTAAACTAAAGAAACTAGTGAAATGACGCTCACCACCACCGGGGGCAAACTTAGCACAAAGGACACCACAGTGCAATAATCCCAATGGCCACCGGGGGCAAAAACCACACATAAGCACACAGCTTAAAGAAAAAAAAAAGGTTACATGTGCTTTTAACTGTCATCATCCAACCTGGATCATGACAGTACCCTCCCTCTATGAGGGGCCTCTGGACCCTCAAGACCGCTCCTCATCAGGGAACCACCTACAGCGGGGAAGCCCAGATCCAGAGTTCACACCTGCAACTACCTGCACTTCAGGTTTATGACAAACGAACACCGCTGGTATTGGTAATATATGTTCTGGAGGGACCACACCTCTCCGAAGCGCCGACCTGGGGAACGAGTTGTGTATGTGCATGTTTGGGAGTAACTCGAGCTGGTAAGACTCCGGGCCCTGGATAGCCGACACCAGATATGGCCTGATCACCTGAGAATTCCAGACCCCCGCAACACACTTCCACTGGATGTTTTTGGTGGCCACCCATGCATGCTCGTTCACACACAGGTCCAGACCTGAACGTTTATTGCAACACATTCGTTTGTCATAATAGGGTGAACTCATTCTGGAACTGACAACAGAGGCGTCCCCCTGTGTCACCACACTCACATCCCCACCATTCACCAAGGGGTACACCACCCTCCAACCCCTTCCACCACGAGGTCTCCGCCTCCCAGGGTTGGCTATTGACGAGGGTTGAGACTTGCCCCTACTCTCCCGCAGCACCTCTGCTGCCCCCACTGGAGAGGCAGGGGATGGTTGTAGAGAGATGGCAGAGACAGTAGCCCCTAGGCAGCAGCCCTCACACGACTGCTCCCAGCTGACTACTTCCCTAGTCCACCAATCTAAAACCGGGTTGTGTTTTTAAGACCAAGGTGGGCCCACAACGATAGGTGCTGGATTTCCCTCCAAGACGTAGTTTGACTGGGACTCGTCATGATGTTCACTATACAGCCCAATGTCTTCCACGACTTGGTTTAACCCCCCCTGGCTCAGTGGGACAGAGTCAATGGCCTGGACGCTTATGGGTCTGTCCGGCGTCTCATAACTCAGACCATGAGTCTGGACAAACTGAGCAACCACCAGACTGACTTCAGCTCCACTGTTCACAAGCATCGGTATGCCCTCAGGTACCTCGCCAACCATCACCTCTACTGACATGGTACCTTCGGAGGGCGAGGAGGATATATACACTCCCAGGTCGTCTTCCTCCACACGACCAGGGGGACACGGCTTCTCTGACAATACAGAATTTTCGGCGTCAGTGCCAAGGACTAAATCATTAGTCTGCTCACTACAGGGATGTACCCCTTCACCTTGGGGACCACCAGGCAGGACCATGGGGACACCGACTCCAACCACCTGCCTGGGTACGTCCGCCTGTATAAGCAAGTCCTGCTCCCCAGCAGCGACTCCACGGCACATCCTCGCCAAAGTCGTATATGGACCCCTAGTTGAGGCAGAGGATAGGCCTCAGACCCATAATTCCGCTGCAGGTGCTGCTGAACCGCATCATTCAACTCCTCACTAATCTCAGTGAGGGCCAGCAACAACTGCTCACTAGTCTGAACTTGGCCCATGGCTCACCAGAGGGAAAAAAATGTTATGGTTGGTGATAATGTAATGGTTACGTGTGACTGGACACACCGCCTCCAGCAGGGCGAATTTATAGGACACACGCGACCCGGGATACACCGTCTCCAGTACAGCGAATTTAAATAATAAGACGTGCAGCCGGATACACCGCCTCCAGCAGGCGAATTTCAGAAATACACGTAAAACCGGATACACCTGTTAGGGCTGGCGGAACACACCAAATTATAAAATAATAGTAGGTGCGTTCGCAGCCCGGGGTCCACCGTGCAGAGGTGGTACACTGCTGCTAAGTAATGGCGGAAGAATTAAGCGGTGTGAAACCAGTCACACGTGGGTTACGTCACCCAATGTGAACAGGGCGAACTCTGTTACTGCACAGAGCCGCACCACCGCTGAAAGTAGATGCCGGAACTTGTTAACTCACAGAGCTCGGATAAAAGAGCGCACAATGTATGGCCACAGAACTCTACCCCAAGGACACGGGGTTAGAGTCCTTCTAGGCCCACTGAACGCGCGGTGTCGCTGCCGCGAGCGCCGCTATAGACGCTGGCCATGGAGCACGTGCACTGTGGCGCGCCGAGTCCCTGGTGAGGCCAGATGCCTGACTCAACCTCAGACCTACCTACACCTAAGCCTGGGCATTAAGGCTAGGCTGCACAACACATGCATACCAAGGGTAGGGGTTTCTTAATGAGTCATTCACCAGAGACATTCATACGTGCATACATCACTCACTCCACATAGTCTGTAAATACAGTCTATACTAGCGCATGGGCGAGCGGCCATGCAAACCTTTTATAGCCACGGGCGTCCGGGACCTTCCTGGCTTCTCGGATGGGCCAATCCGAACACGAGCAGGACCTGAGCACGTGACCCTCGATCTCCAATGCGAGATCACTCCACGGGCATGCTCAGTGGCCTGACATGAGGACTTAGTCCCTGGAGAATCTCGCTGCTGAGCAGCATGCATTGTCATAGCTGTGCCAGAGGTGGCAGCAGCAAGCAAACCCACGGAGTTGGCCTGGGCAGAGCGTCGGGACTTACAAATCTGCTGAGCAGGCTCCACTGCGGCCGAAGAAGAATGGGAGCCCGCTGGGTGCAAGGCTCTGGATTCCTGCTATGCAGTGGCAGGAACCTGATACCTAACAACACCGCCTCCAGCAGGGCGAATTTAAATAATAAGGGGAAACACCAGGGAAACAATTACAATGGTGGGCCCTGCGAGAGGGAACGGGGACGTGGAGACCTCCTGCACTCCCCTGAGTCAATGTCACTACGCTCCTACCGATCCTTAGGCTGGTTCCACACCGGGCGCCTCTCAGGATACCTTTAAATCCTAGCTCGCCCCGGAACCTACCCCTTTCTAGTGAAATGGCCGGTGCAGAGACTAATCCCACCACTGCACTGAAACACACATAAAGGAAAGGCACAAACAGGGAAACACCACTTAGCTTTACTCTGTTGCACTTGCTCCTGGCAACAGAGTCCACCACCAGAATGCAGCTCTCTTGCTGAAACGCTGCCACCAAGCTCTGTCAGAGCTGCAAGGAAATCCCCTCTGACTCCTTCCACACCAGGGCTCTGACCGTGCTACAAGGAGCTCTCTCCATCTCTTCCTCCACCAGGGATGGTTGGAAATGAATACTATCACCAAAGCTGATTGCAACACCTCAGACTCTTTTATAGCAGAGCCAGAGCAATCACACCTGCATTATCATCATGTGCACTAAACTAAAGGAACAAGAGTGCAATGACGCTCACCACCACCGGGGGCAAACTTAGCAACTTAGCACAAAGGACAACACAGTGCAATAATCCCAATGGCCACTGGGGGCAAAACCACACATAAGCACACAGAAAAAAAAGGTTACATGTGCTTTTAACTGTCATCATCCAACCTGGATCATGACACTAAAGGAGGCAGAGGTGCGTGCAGGTGCATGCACGCAGTCCCAACCCACTGCCAAGACCAGGGCCGGCGGCACCACCCGGCGAACCCAGGTAAGCGCTGGGGACCCTGGGCGAACAAGGGTTGGGGGAGCCCAATGCCAGCGTTGGCATCGGGGCCTCCATCTAATACTCACCTCTCCTCGTTCCGGCAGCTGCAGTGTCTTCAGTGCCCTCTGACTCTGCACTGTCTCAGGGCAGAGGGTGCAATGACGTCATCACTGCGTGCTCAGCCTCTCTGTCCTCAGCATTGCAGAGCCAGTTGAGATGCTGAATATACCGGTCCTGCAATTGGAAGGAACGGGAGAGGTGAGTACTTTATTTTTTTTTCTTTATGTATGGAGCATTACATGGGCCCATTATGTACTGCATGGAGGAGCAGGGGGCCCATAATGTGCTGCATGGAGCAGCAGGGGGACCATAATACTGTACAGAGGAGCAAGGGGACCATAATACTGTATGGAGGAGCAGAGGGCCCAAAACACTGGAGGAGAAGGGTGTCCATAACATTAAATGGAGGAGCAGGGGGCCCATAACACTGTATGGAGGAGCATTATATGGGGCCCATAATACTGTATGGAGGACTATGTGGTGCCCATAATACTGTATTCCGGACTGTGTGGTTACCCATAATACTGTATTTATGGAGGACGATATGGTTGCCCATAATACTGTATGGAGGACTATGTGGTGCCCATAATACTGTATGGCATACTATGTGGAGCCTGTAATACTGTATGGCGGACTATGTGGTGCCCATAATGCTGCATGGAGGACTATGAGGTGTCCATAATACTGTATGGCGGACTATGTGGTTGCCCATAATACTGTATGGCGGACTATGTGGTTGCCCATAATACTGTATGGCGGACTATGTGGTTGTCCATAATACTGTATAGAGGACTATATGGTTGCCAATAATACTGTATGAAGGACTATGTGGTGCCCATAATACTGTATGAAGGACTATGTGGTTGCACATAATACTGTATGGCAGACTATGTGGTGCCTATAATACTGTATGGCGGACTATGTGGTGCCCATAATTCTGTATGGAGGACTATGAGGTGCCCATAACACTGTATGGCGAACTATGTGGTGCTCATAATGCTGTATGGAGGACTATGTGGTGCCCATAATACTGTATGAAGGGTTATGTGGTTGCCCATAATACTGTATGTCAGACTATGTGGTGCCTATAATACTGTATGACGGACTATGTGGTGCCCATAATGCTGTATGGAGGACTATGAGGTGTCCATAATACTGTATGGCGGACTATGTCGTTGCCCATAATATTGTATGGCGGACTATGTGGTTGCCCATAATACTGTATAGAGAACTATATGGTTGCCCATAATACTGTATGAAGGACTATGTGGTGGCCATAACACTGTATGAAGGACTATGTGATTGCACATAATACTGTATGGAAGACTATGTGGTGCCTATAATACTGTATGGCGGACTATGAGGTGTCCATAATACTGTATGGAGGACTATGAGGTGCCCATAATACTGTATGGCGGACTATGAGGTGCCCATAATACTGCATGGAGGACTACGTGGTACCCATATATTGTACTATACCTGTATTTTTATCTGTGCATCAGGAATCATGGCATGTGTTAACGGGACCCACGGATATGCTTACGCCCAAAGCCCACGAAAACCTGGAGCCGACCCTGGTGACAACACACATCAAGATGAATGCTGGCTGCAGTTGTGACAGGGCACTCTGCTCTTTGACAGGCAATGCGTCAACGTCACATAGCAGTTTTGTTAAATGACTCAAGCAGCCTTTGATAGGTCAGCGGCCTTTCCATATTACTGCTATGTGACATCAGCGTGTGGCCTCTCACAGAGCAGAGTGCCCTGTCACAGCGGCAGTCGGCAGCCCTTTTAACGACCACGCCGAATATGAAGCCACAAGAGGACGCCGGGGAGCGCAAGGTGAGAAGAATCGCCCCCATGATTGGGCAAGGTAGTGGCCATAGCAGCAGAAATAGGGGCCCAGGGAGGGGACGTTATTAAAGTGGACATAGGGGGTCAGGATGAGGACATTATTACTGGAAGGAGCCCAGGATAGGGACCTTATTAAAGTGGACATTGGGGTCCAGGATGGGGACATGAAATAAAGGGGCCCAAGATCTGGCACCTTATTAAACAAAGGGGTGACATAATTACTGTATGGAGGTCAGGATGAGGAACATACGTTATAGGTTTATGGTGGCAAGTGGGGACATAACTACTGTAGGGGCCAATCAGAGGACATAATTACTGCTGTAATTTACTTTTCAGGTTACTGTCTTCCATGGGGGAGATCAAAAAGGGGTCCTACTACTGTGTGGTATGGCACTATGTCTTTTTTTTCTTCATCTGACATAGTGTAGAAGTCGGGGAAAATAGTGGGGAATGTGCTCTGGGAGCAATTAGCTATAGATAACTGTGTTATTTTCTGCAAAGACGAGTCCTTGCTGGAAGAAGTGATGACGGTCTGCACTGGATGAAGATGAAAGACTTCAACTACAAATGTCAGTGGTGAGTCAGTGTGTTACTTACACTATATACTGTATACTGTGTACAGAGCTCCTCTGTATAATGTCACTGGTGATCCCTGTATTATCTGTACATTGATACAATATACAGAGCTCCTGTGTATAATGTCACTGGTGATCACTGTATTACCTGTACACTGACACTATACATGGAGCTCCTGTGTATAATGTCACTGGTGATAACTGTATTACCTGTACACTATATGCAGAGCTCCTCTGTATAATGTCACTGGTGATCACTGTATTATCTGTACACTGACACATTATACAGAGCTCCTGTGTATAATATTACTGGTGATCACTGTATTATCTGTACACTGACACAATATACAGAGCTCCTGTGTATAATGTCACCTGTGATCGCTGTATTGCCTGTAAACTGAGACTATATACAGAGGGACTGTGGATAATGTTACTGATGGTAATAACAGTGCTGTTAGTATTGTGGTTGGTACTCATAATCAGTATTGTAGTATTCGGTCACTATGTGGTGGTAATTTGTGGTCAGGTCGCGGTGTGGCGGTATTTGTCTCTTGCATGTAGTATTATTCGGTCACTATGTGGTCTCGTCATTGTGTGGTGGTATTTCTTCCTGTATGTGGTATTATTGGTCTTGGTTTAGGGGATTCTCTCTATTAATTATGAGAAGATTCTTTATTTCCATTAGAGATTAAATACTTTGTACACAGCGGCAGAGATGCACTTACATGGGGTTTCCTGTGGAAAAAAGTAATCACCTATCCACAGGATAAGTGATAACATATTGATTGGTGGGGGTCTAACTACTTGAACCCATTCAGCAAAATATGGAACTTTTTATCCCCATTATACTGGAGTGGCATGTCCGACTTGACCACTGATCCATTTATTCCCTCAGTGGCTGCACTTGTTTTTTTCTAGAAGCCCCAAAGAGAATGGATGGAGCTGCGGTCAGATATTCGACCTGCTGCTCCATTTTATGGCTGGTTTCACAATTGCTTTTCGGTGCGCAGCGTATGATCTGCATAGATCCACATGCGTAATGTGTACATATCTTTAACATGGTGTACGCAGGGATACGTAGGAACATGCGTTTACATGCGGATGCATGCGTCGTTTCGCGGTGCGTGGCGAATGCAAAGTGTTGCATTTTTTGAGGCGTCAAAAATCTGTCAAATATGCGCAGGCATGCGTATGCGGATATGTGCGTCAAAACAACGCATTGCTGTTTATAGGAACACATTGGAACGCAAGGACATGCGTACGCATGCGTTTCAAAAGAATGTGTACTTCAGACTGAACATGTCCAGAAAGTTGTTTTCAGTCACACCGCCAACAAGCTCCAGCACAGCAACAGTGGCAGAATCTGCCAGCACCTTTCCCAACATTACAAGGACTTGGATACCAGTCTGCTCACCAAGTGACCTCTCCACCACCATAACCACCGCTGGACATTAGGACTGTTCCAACAGTACCCAGCTACACCATGCAGTTGAGTGCAGCAGCCCAGCCTTCCACTTCCACCACACAGCCGAGTGCAGCAGCCCAGCCACAAAGCCGAGTTCCGGACCCCAGGAACAGGGAAAAAAATGCTGAGGAACCAGCAAAACGAAGGCCAGGAAAAGAAAAGTAGCGACAAAACATTACCCACCCTCTTCACCCTCACCTCTGAATGTGTCTCCGTTTCCAAGTCTCTCCCCACCTTCCCTTTCTTCTATCCCATCCAATGTGTCAATCCCTTCCAACTTGTATTCCACTCCTTATGTGTCCTCTTCCCCCAATGGGTCCTCGGCATTGGCGGTCCTTCGGTATTTGGAAGAGGTCGTGACTGTGGAAAATTGAAATCATTACCATACAAACGTTGGCCCATGTCAGAGTTTTTGAAAGTCTTTGAGTCATTTCCTTATCCAAACGAGTCAACATCCACGGCGACAAATCGACAGTCAGCATCTGCAATCGCCATGAGAACAGTGGAAAAGTATTTTTTGTAATTGAAATACTCGGATCCACTTCCAGCAGGTTTCATAATGCGAATGTGTTTGCTGTCCATAGCCCCCAAGCAGTTTGGAAAATTGGAAATGTCCTGGAATTTTGCAGCATTTTCCAGCCAGAGTTCAGTTGTAGGTTGGGGGAGGAATTTTTCATGCAGAACGTCACATAAAGCATGGCAGGTGTCTCCAACAATCACAGAACGCGTGGACACTCCAATCCGGATTTGAAAGTGTAGAGATGATATGGTATCTCCAGTAGACAGGAATCTGCCGAACAGAAAATGGAAAAAAAATTAAGTACATGGCTTTTATAAGAATAATATTAATGACGTGTTTGTTTTTCAAAATTACGCACCTCAGGGTCACCAACAGACGTTCTTCAGCAGGAATTGCTTGACATAGCTGTGTGTCCTGCCTGGTGATGGATCCTCGGACATGTAGCAGCAAGTCATTGAAGCTCTGTTCCGACATTCTGGTTGAAAAACTCCGGGTTTTCACACAGCTCAGGGTACAAGGAGTGGTAGGCTCCACGGCTCTCTCGGACTTCAACGATGGGCTGTTGCCAATAGCGAAGACAACGTCTTCTCCGTCTTTCTCCTTCACAAGCAAAGGCAAGAGCCAATTTCAATGACAAATCAAGTTGAAGAAGGAAGCTCTCCATGCTAAGATCCATCTTGAAGCTGGATATAGTAGCAAAAGACAAGGATTTCATCTGTGCAGTGTGTCTACATATAGAAATCCCATGAGACACGCCCATTGGGTGTCTGGTGTCAAGGAAACTCTACTGGAAAAGCACTGGAAATATCGAACGCATGCACAGAAATAACGCAAACGCATGCACACGCAGCATTTTTTTCCGTCATGCGTAAGAAGATGCGAATTAAAAACACTGCATAAACATGCATTTTGCATACTTCTGCACATGCAGAAATGTGAACCTAGCCTAAAATGGGAATGAGTCCTATCAAAGATAAAACTTCCTCATTCTTCCAATCGGTGCAGTTTCTAATGGTCGGACCTAAGCGATCACCTATCCTGTGGAGCCCATGGATCGCTGATGAGATGTTTTAACCAAAGAACCCCATTAATGTAAACTACCGTAGTTATACATCCCAGTTATGGAAGCGCACAGTAGATGTGCAGGAGCCGCCTGTGTTTTACAGCCGATGCTCCACTATAATGGGGATAACAACTGACAGTTATTTGCATGTAGCTGTAGGGTGGGCCCATAGAGTCCATTCCCCTGGTGGGCCCCAGACACCCCAGTCTGACCCTGCCCCAGACTCATGGTTTATCTATGAGCAACTAAGGAGCTTTATTAAATCTATGTCCAAACAAGCCAATATTTTTATGCCACTCACCCCCTTTGAAGGTTTCTGCCTATTGAAGGATCCTCCAGACCACACCATCTCGCTACTGTATGAGATGTTTCAGGATGACCAGACTTCTATTGAAGATGTGGGTATCAGCAGGTACGCAAGATGCAGTGACGAGACGCGAGACTGGGTGAACTTTGGTTAAAGAAACTTTTATAACTTTGAGCCATTTGGGCTATGCTAAGCAACCAAACTATGACAATAGTAGATGCTGTCCTCGCAGGGACTTTGCACCAACAAGCACTTTAACTGAGTACACGAATAATCCGGCAACGGCCGGTTGCTATAGGGCCACAATATGGCCGTCTACGGGTCCTTATTTATAATGCGCCACTTATCCATCTTGGCGTCCCTCGATGTCGCTGATGGGCTGCGTTGGCGTCGCAGCCGCTGGGCCCAGCTGCTGAAGGTCTGTTGTAATTTTCGGGTGATCCAGCACCCAGGAGAAATTGAATCACAGCAGGCCCTGGAGGAGTCTTGGAGTTGGGGCGCAACAGGCCCTGAAAGATTCCTGGAATTGGGCACTGCAGGTTCTGAAGGAGTCTTGACGTTGGGGCGCAACAGGCCCTGAAGAAGTCCTGGAGGTGGGGCACATCGGGCCCTGAAGGAGTCTCTTGAAGAGGTAACCCCCTGTAAACACAGCGGGGTTCGGCTTATTTGTGAGTTCAATTGGGCTTTTGTATCCAAGCAGGGTGATGTCGTAGTCTTTAAGAGTGGCGTTTCCTGGCCACGAGCGCAGCCTGAGGCTGTGTGCAGAATGTCTTTGTTGCCAAGGAACAGGCCCCAACTGCCAACTGCAGCGGGGTGATGGCGGCTGCGGGCGGTGATGGACAGGCCGCAGCCGCAGGCTGAAGCGGAGCGGCGGCATCCACAGGCGGCAGCGGGCAGGCCGCAACCGCGGACTGGAGTGAGGCGGGAACGGCCGCAAGAGGCGGCGGGCAGGCTGCGGCGGGCTGGAGTACAGCGGCACCGGCCGCGAGTGTCCGTGGGCATGCCGCGACTCTGGACTGGAGTGAAGCGGCAGTCTGTTGACGGTAAGCCCGGCGCCTCCTCCCAGCAGGCCACGGTAAATCTCCCCTCTGCTCACAGTTTGTTGTACTGGCTCTCTCACGCAGTGGCGTATCCAGGGGGGGGCAGCCGGGGCAGTTGCCCCGGGCGCAGCCAGCAGGGGGGCGCAGTCGGGCCACCTAATGCAGCGGTCCGCAGTGTCTCCCCCCCGGCGGCTGCGCTCTGCCGCCCCCCATCCTGTGAGCCGGCTGTTCTCTGTGACGGCTGTCAAGCTGACAGCCGACGCAGAGAAGGAGGCCGCGCCGGCTCCCAGGCAGCAATTGTACTGGCGTCTATACAGATGCCTGTACAATTAGCTCTGACCGCCGGGTCAGAGCGACGTCAGCAGCGTGATCATGTCATGTGATCACGCTGCTGACGTCACTCCCCGGCGCCCAGAGCAAACGCTGGTGGTAAGTGTGCTCCTCTGTGGAGCTGAAGAACCACCGAAGATGGGAGATGGGGGGTGTTAATGAGTGGGGGGGTTATTGAGTGGGGATGGGGGTTAATGAGTCGGGGGGTTAATGAGTGGGGGTTAAAGTGTGGGGGGTTAATGAGTGGAGATGGGGTTTAATGTGGGGATGGGTGTTAATGAGTGGGGGGTTATTGAGTGGAGATGGGGGTTAAAGTGAGGGGGTTAATGTGGAGATGGGGGTTAATGAGTGTGGGGGTTAATGAGTGAAGATGGGGGTTAATGAGTGGGGGGTTAATGAGTGGAGATGGGGGTTAATGTGGGGATGGGGGTTAATGAGTGGGGGGTTATTGAGTGGAGATGGGGGTTAATGTGGGGATGGGGGTTAAAGTGAGGGGGTTAATGTGGAGATGGGGGTTAATGAGTGGGGGGGTTAATGAGTGAAGATGGGGGTTAATGAGTGGAGATGGGGGTTAATGTGGGGATGGGGGTTAATGAGTAGAGATGGGGGTTAAAGTGTGGGGGTTAATGTGGGGATGGGGTTAATGAGTGGGGGGGGTTAATGTATGGGGGTTAATGAGTGGGGCGTTAATGAGTGTGGGGGTTAATGAGTGGCGATGGGGGTTAATGTGGGGATGGGGGTTAATAAGTGGGGGGGTTAATGTGTAGGGGGTTAATGTATGGGGTTTAATGAGTGGAGATGGGGTTAATTAGTGGGGATGGGGGTTAATGAGTGGGGGTACATAATGTGTGGGGGGATTTGGGAGTGGGGATGGGGGATATTTAATGTGTGGGGGGATTTGGAGTGGGGATGGGGGGTACTTAATGTGTGGGGGGATTTGGAGTGGGGATGGGGGGTACTTAATGTGTGTGGTGGATTTGGAGTGGGGATGGTATTTAACGTGTGTGGGGAGATTTGAGGACACAAAATGAAGAGTATGTATGAGGGCATATATGAGGAAGCAGTATGGGGGATGGGTGCAGACAGTAAGGGGTGCGAACGGATGAATTTATGTGGGCACAGTATGGGGAGTGAGGGTGATGGGATGTGTGCAAACACAGTATGGGGAGTCGAGGATATGTGTGAGCAGACAGTATAGAGAGTGAGGGGGTAAATATATGAGGAGACAGTATGGTGAACAGGAGGATGATAGAGGAGACAGTATGAGGAGGGAGGGGAACAGTGTGAGGCGACAGTATATTGCAGATATTTTTATTTAGGAGCATTATAATGACACTTCTATCTTTAAGGGCATCGTGTGAAGATTTGCTGCAGAAGACCGGAGAAGATGGAAGTCTGCTGAGACGAGATGTGGATGAGAAAACCCATCATGGGGTCTGGACAAGAAGAAGAAAAGGAGAACGACTGCAGAGACGACGTCATCTATAAGGTACCTGGATGTAAATATTATTAGTGATACTGACTAATTCTCATGTTTTTATTTGTTAGGAACATTACAGGGGTTGTCCAGGTTTGTGCTGAGTCTGCTGTCATTCTATGTGACTGCAGACTTCTGAATTCTCACAGTGCTCACTGAACACTGTCAGGATTCTCTCGTGCCGGTAATTTACATACATGCGGTCACATGCTGACTAGACATGTGTGGCCTCACTCAATGAAAATGAACAGAGCGAGGCCGGGCACGTCTAGTCGGAATGTGGCCAGAAGTATACAAATCACATACTTGTGCTGACATGACTGTACATCGGCAAGGGAGAATCCTAAATGTGTGCAGTGCATTCGTTGTGAGATTTCAGAAGCTCCAATGTCAGGACTCAGGTCTGCAGGTTGCCGTAGTCATCACATGGACACTTCACTCATATGCGATTTTCATAGATGTGGTCTTGTGACAACGAGCTTCTCTTCCTGCTTTCAGTTTTTTACTGAACATTGAGAGCATTAGGGAGAGCAGCTCGTGGGTACATGGCTAAGTGTGCAAGTCACATATGTACTTTTTTTTTTGGGGGGGGGCGCCGAACCAAATTCTTGCCCCGGGTGCCAGAAAGCCTAGATACGCCTCTGCTCTCACGCCCCCACCATCTCTTGCTCAGTCTCCGCTGCTCTGCCAACAGTCCTCCCTGCGTGCTCCCTGCCCCTTTTATACTCGCCCCTCCCCTTGCTGTTCGGTCACTCTCAGCCGTCCTCCTTCCTCCTCCGCCCCCTGGGTACAGTTTCCTTGGGAACCTAGATGGTGGCCCCCTTGGTTCCGGCCCGGACACGCTGCGGGGGCCCTCCTCCCTACACAGATCCCACCCACTTCTTTGCAAAATGGAAGGAAGTATTGCAAAGATCCCCATCATAAAAGAAAAGTTCCAAAATACTTTTCCTCACACATAAATCCTCGGTTTGTTCATTATTACAGGGGAGGAACTACAAAATCCTATTTAGGTGCAACAGATGCCTCTTGGCAATCCACACAATATTTGCCTTAGTCACTTGTTGGAGATGTCTCAAAGACACGGCTTCTTATTTTCATATATGTTGGTGATGCCCCATCATAAGAAATTTTTGAGAAGCAATGTTTGAACTGTTCAATAAAATCTATACAATTAAGGTACAGTCATCTATGGCCTTAGCCCTTTTACTTCTTAGTGATATTCCGGCTACTGGCTTTAAATGGGGGCTTAGACACTTCTTGTCAGCAGCCAGGAAACTGCTCCCTAGACATCAGAAACAAAAGGAACCTCCTTCTCATGCTGAACTTGTGGCAAAGCTAAATGACACCCTAAGAGTGGAGGAACTACAGTGGCATGTAAACGCTTGGGCACCCATGGTCAAAATAACTGTTATTCTGAAGAGTGACAAGATGAAGATTAAATGATCTATAAAAGATGACACATTTTCCTTTTTATTTTAGCCAGAAAAATATATATATATTGTCAATTACAAAAAGGAAATTGGGCAGATGCAAAAGTTTGGACTCCCTTGGGGATTTGTGTACTCAGGTAACTTTGACCAAGGTTTCAGACATTAATTAACCTATAAGGGTTATGGCTTGTTCACTATCATCATGCAAATTTCCCAGCTTTATAAAAACCCAGCCTTCTCTAACCTTGAGCCAAAAACAGCAGCCATGGGTTCTTCTAAGCAGCTGCCTAGCACTCTGAAAATTAAAATGGTGGAGGTACACAAAGCAGGAGAAAACTGTAAGAAGATAGCAAAGTGTTTTCAAGTTGCCCTTTCCTCAGTTAGAAATGCAATTAAGAAATGGCAGTAAACAGGAACAGTGGAGGTCAAGATAAGGTCTGGAAAATCTAGCAAAAATTCAGTGAGAGCTGCTTGTAGGATTGCTAGAAATGCAAATGAGAACTGCCGGTTGACTGCAAAAGATCTTCAGAATGATTTAGCAGACTCTGGAGTTGTGGTATATTGCTGCTCAGGAACACCTGCACAAACATGAACTTCATGGAAGAGTCATCAGTAGAAAACCTCTCCTGCGCCCTCGTCATAAAATTCAGCTTCGGAAGTACGTAAAAAAACATCTGAACAGGCATTACATATTTTGTAAACAAGCTGTCAAAGGTTTACTGTGACAGAGAGGAGCCTGAAGACTGCAGTGTCTGATTTCTCCTACTGCTGCACTGTTTAGAAGTATTTTGCCTTCATATTAAACAGTGAAGGTTTTTTTTAGTAGTTCAGAGGTTAATCTGCTTAGCTGAGAGCTCTTGGAAGCTTTCCTGCATTAGGGCTCTCAGCTGTTTACTGTTAACCACTTTCATCTCCTATATATTCTGGACACTGGGGCTAGCACTAATTGCCAGAGATAGCTTATGCTTCATGATTATGAGATAGTGGTTTGTGGTTGTTGTTTGAGAAGGCATTGGTGGATTTATCTTAGACTATTGCTAGGTTTTGGGTGGGTGCTAATTCCCCTCCTTTGGTTTTACCCCATCCTCCACTTCCCGGTGTTTACCTCTGTTTGTGTGAGTATATTTGTACGATTGGTATTTTCATTTATCCCTCTTTGTATTACCTTGCTAGTCTGGTTGGTGTATTATGGTACACTACTACTCCCCTTTTCCCTGGGTGGGGAAAGGGTTCAGACTGAGAGTGGATTCAGGAACTATGGCAAGGTAGGTGTCCCCGGTGTCTTCACCTTCAGAAGTATCCAGGGAACAGGGCAAGCTAGGGTGCCCCTAGCGTTAGGTACAGGGAAGGAGGCCCTGGTCCCATGACACCCGACAACAGAGTCGTGACGCAAGTCCTGTGGACTGATGGCCACAATGATCAAAGGTATATGTGGAGAAAAAGAGAACAGAATTTAAAGAAAAAAAACATCTTGCCAACCATTAAGCATGGGGGTGGACCAATCATGCCTTGGGGTTGCATTGAAGCCAATGGCACTGGGAATATTTCACAGGTAGAGGGAAGAATGGATTAAATGAAATTTCAACAAATTCTTGATGCAAACTTAACACCATCTTTCAAAAAGCTGAAGTTGAAAAGACGATGCCTTCTACAAATGGATAATAATCCTAAACGTGTCAAAATTCACAATAGACGGCCCCAAAAGACACAAGATGAAGGTTGTATAATCGCCCTCACAGTCCCCTGATCTGAATATCATTGAAAATCTGTGGCTAGACCTCAAAATAGAAGTGCATGCAAGATGACCCAAGTATCTCTCAGAGCTGGAATAATTTTCCAAGGAAGAATGGATGAACATTCCTCAAACGAGAATTGAAATACTCTTGACTGGCTGCAAAAAGCATTTTACAAGCTGTAATACTTTCAAAAGAGAGTGCAACCAGATACTAACCATGCAGGGTGCCCAGACTTCTAAATCAGCCATTTTACTTTTTGTAATTTTTAAAATGTAAAAAAAAATTAAATTTTTTTTTGCTAATATACAAAGCAAATGTGTCATATTTAACTTTAGACCCTTTTAGAGATCATTTCATCTTCAACTTGCTTAACTGTTCACAATTACAGTAATTTTGACCAGGGGTGCCCCCAGCGTTTCCTGTGATGTATCTTAGTGATGAGCGAACGTGATCGGATTAGGTGTTATCCAAGCATGCTCGTGTGCTATCAGAGTGTCTTTGGCGTGCACGAATAATAATATGTTTGAGTCCCCTCGTCTGCATGTCTTGCGGCAAAACATGCAGGGATTGCCTAACAGGCAGTCCCTGTTTGTGTTGTAGCTGTCGAGCAGCCGCGAAACATGCAGGCGCGGGCTCTCTAACTTATTATTTGAGCGCGCCCAAACACTCTGTTAGCACATGAGCATGCTCAGATAACACCTAATCCGACTACGTTCGCTCATCACTAATGTATATGTCCCCAGTGTCTCCTGTGGTCAGAACTTACTATTAGGAGTTCTTTTCAAAGTTCATCGCAAAGAGTTGACTGCAGGCCAACGCAAACCTGGAAAAGCAGTTGCGAGTGGTAACATCATCTATACCACCTAACATCACACATCTCACCAAAGAGGCAACTCCAGCCATCGCAGCAGGGGTGAGTTAAAGAGATCTTGCCACCAGAAAAAAACGCTACTAACTTGCAGATATGCGATTAATCTGTAGGTTAAGCATTATTATGCTGCCCGGCGCTCGCTCTCAGCCGAATGCTGCAGTGAGAAAATGAACTTTATTCTCCTCGGCAGCGTTGCGGTGTCAGTCAAGGGGGCCATGTATACTCAGAACAGTGACTGATCCAGCACCGGCGCCGCCCCGTGACTAAAACCAGAACTATGCCAGGGGGAATAAAATGTAGTGTTCGGCTAACACTGGACAGGTTAGTAACGCAATTAACCTACAGATTAACCCCATATCTGCAGGATAGTAGCGTATTTTTCTGGCAACAGGTTTCATTTAATTGTTTTAACAAATATAGCAAAATATATTTTGAATTTATAAATTTTTAAGGCCCGCAAATGAAGGTATAAATATTTAAATGTCCCACAGCAGAAAATAGTTTCCCCCTCTCTGATGTAGAGGGAAAAAAGTATGAGGTGATAGTGTAAGGGAGGGACAGGACCATAGTCGTGACCTGAATAGCTGCAATATCTATGTCCAGTCCTTCCTCTACAGAAAACTGTACTCTTCTCTCCAGCATACCTGTATCTCCAGATTTATCTTCCTCTGGGCACTTCTCAGGCGACACCGGTGCCTCTTTCAGGTGACCCCCAGTAACTTTCTTTACTGAGTACTTCACACGTTACATCCACAGTTCCCTTTCTGGCTGTCTCTTCTGTGCAGTACACGCCAGGACAGGACCATCCTAGACTGCTTCCCAGTTCCTTCCTGGCCTAACCTCGCCATGATGACAATTCCTTCTGCCTGTTTCGCCCCAGACTCGAAATCATCAGTCACCAGGTTTGGTTGCCTCTGGTAAAGCATCCGGCCCGTCTGTACCGATCTCGTCAAAGCTCTAAATTCCTTCATCTCATCAGTCCTACCGATTCCTGCCCTAAAAGCATTGAACCAGGCGATAAGTCGCCACATCTCTTCTTTCCTGCACTGGCCCACTGCTATGATACACAGTGGCAATGGGTAACGTGGGTTGCAGCGCTTGAACGTTGTGTGGCTGCCAAGCTGTCCAGGCCTATAGCTCATGTGGACCCTAGGGCACCCTGGCCCTGTCTCACCTAACTTCCCAACAAGCTTCGCCCTTACTACCTGGCAGCCACTCATACAATTAACCCTCTAAAGAACATCCTATCAGCTATACCTATAAAGCCCACTAGTATGCCCCCATCTAGTGGCCCACAACAGAACTACGCTTAACAGTATCTATAGGAACTAACTATATACTAAAGTGTCCTCCTCTAATGTCTCCAAAGAAGGATGCACTAACTTACCCTAACTGTACATGAACATTAGTCACATATATTATACAATACTATATTAAAGGAACACAAGACAATAGAAAACAGTTCTCTACAAAATGATAACACTATACACATATATATATATATATATATATATATATATATATATATATATGTATATATATATATAGTGTATATGGGTCGCCTTCCCAGGGCTGTGGGATACCTGGTACCGGGCCGGTCCTTCAGAGGGGAATGTCACAGCAGCGGTGACCCGGTCCGTGGCCCTGGGCGCCCATGTAAAAAGGGGTTTGAGTGGTGAAATAAAGTTTATGAGTGATTCGTGACGCCACCTGTGGTGTTCGGCAATGAAGGTGTTAAGCCGACGCTGCAGACAGATCCTCTGGGACAGATGGTGTAGTGTAGCAAAGGTGTTGTAGCCCTCCACAGGCAGGGCTGTTGGTCCCAGGGCAGTGTAGATAGGTGTTGGGGAAGAGGGTGCAGTGTCTGGCACAGAGATGTAGCAGTGCTGAAGAAGTTGCAGGAAGAAGGCAAAGACACAGCGGAATGTAGTTTCTTTACCTTTACTTGTAAGTGCAGTCCAGGGTCCAGATTACAGATGGTACAGGAGATGATTAGCCTGGAAGCAATTTAGGAATCTCTCTATCAGATGGGTTGTGTAGTCTCCTCTCTAGCGCTTACTTGAGGTACATGCAGTACAGTGTTACACTGAAGTTCCTCCTTCTTCTTCCCTTTTGGTTCTACCTCGTATGGCAGACAGCTGTAGCCTTCTATCTCTCTTGGCTCACCTCTTCGCTGTTGTGCCTCCTAGTCTTAGTTGGGAATAGAGCATTTACAGCTTCCTATTCCTCTGGTTTCTGTTGCAGGTCCTTCAGTATCCTTACAACCGTGGAGACCAGACTCCAGATCATGTGCTATCACTGGGAGAGAGCTCTCTATCCTCAGCTCGACCTCCAGCTTCTCTCCACACATCTACACTCGTTGCCCTCCTCACGCTAACTCCTCATTTCCCTTCCTGGCCCTCAGAGAGCACTCCTCCCCCAATTCTGGTTCAGAGCTCCCTCTGCTGGCCTGGAGTGGGAACTGTGTTGCATGACATGGTTAACTGTCAGAGAGACCCTTCATTGTTTCCAAGCCTGACATCACCCTCCCAGGAGGAAGGTAATGCCAGTGTGGCGACCATGCTCCTGGGGGTGCCACATTCCCCCTAGTGCAATTCAGCACTCCTGGGCTGATGAAAAACATACACAACATATAAACAAATAACAAATATAATTGTACAAGATTTAGAAAAATAAAAAATTACAAAAACCAAAGGCTCCAAAAATAGTCCTGTGATGATAAGTCCATGCATCAACGCCCATGGTCTATTCCTGGGCAAATGGTGAACTATGTACAAAGTTAGTGACCACACCTAGTCCAGTGGCCAAAATGTCCATAACAGAAATGGGAAAACACAAAAAGGAAATTTCTTACAGAATATCTGTAGGCACAAAATTTGAACAGTTACATATATACATGTTAACACTTACATTGTGTTATGAACGGCGGAACACACTAAATAAAAATATAAATAAAGTGTGTTCGCCGCTCGGGGTCCACCGTGTGGTGGATGGAAAAACCGCAGCTAGGTGATGACAGAGCAATATGGCGGTAGTGTGCACAGGGTTTGACGTCACCCGAGTACACAGGGCAATCTCTGTTAACTCACAGAGCTGCAATACAGAGAGAACCACAATAAGTCTGAGCCTGTTAGTGTCACAGGTACTCAGAGTAGCACAATAAGTCTGAGCCTGTTTGTGCCACAGGTACTCAGAGTAACACACTCGGTAATGCAGTCACAGGAGTAGCCCAAGATGGCGGTACTACGTCCGTCTAGACCTACCGTAGCTATTCGTGTGTCGAGCGTCGCAACCGCGGAAGCCCAAATAAGCTGCTACTGCAGCGCAGCGTGGATAGTGCTGCAGAGTGACACCGCTGAACAGTAGGCGTGATGTCTGACGCTAGCAAGTGTGCCTGGAGCAGCGGCACGCTGGCGCTGGTACTGGCTAAATAACTCAATCCCACACACAGTCGTAATATCCAAGGAAAGGGGTATCAAATGAGTCATTCACCAGATCATGCATCCATCAACATACACACAGCAGCAAGTATGACTATACTAATGCATGGCGGAACAGCCATGCACGCTTTTTATAGCAAACGGGACCTTCCAGAGGCTTCCAGATCCCTGAGCAGAGCCAATGGAATCTGGAGCAGGACCTGAGCACCTGACTCCCGAACTCCAATGGGAGATCGTCCCCTGAGCATGCTCAGAAGCAGGGACGAAGGACTTAGCCTCCGGAGAGAGTTGCTACAAAGCAATCTCCTCTGCAATCTCCTTTGCATTAGACAAAGAGCAGTAGACTGCAGAATGTGAGGGTCTAGATTCCTGTCTAGTAATGGCCGAAATCTGCTCCTAACACATTGCTTTAACTTATTCATATGCTGAATCTAATGGGTGGTATACCTTGAGTAGTACGGGTAGATCTACGTAACACTGGCATGGTTGAGGATCTTACTGGTTGCCTGATGCTAACTACTGGTGTAGCGTGTGATGTACTGGATACACTACTGATGGTTCTGCGTAGCACAGGGATACTAGATTTCCTAAGACCACTTCTACTCACTGTGGGCATGACAGATTCGCCACTGGCAGGGCGAGGGTTCTCTGGCTCCACTGCTGGTGTGGCATCTGCTGCCTGATTTTCCTGATTTTCAGGATTTTCTTGAGTCACTCCTTCTTGTACTACCAGTTGGAGAAATGTCAACACTGGCACCACTATGGCATCATTTACTTTAGTCCAGTTTGCAGGGAATTCTCCCAGTATAGTGCTGACCTTTTCTTCTCCTATGGGTTGGATGTTATTTTGTTCTTCCATTCTTTCCTTTAGCTGGTTAGGGCATAATTTGAAATGATCCCTTGATATTGCTGCTGAGGTTTCTCCTCCATCTTTACTAATAAGGCACACCTTGGTATTGTCAAAGTTTGAGGGTAGAATGGTGTAGGGTTCAGCTTTCCATTGGTCATCCAACTTATGCATCCTTCTTTTCCTCTTTAGGACTTGTTCTCCTGGTGACAAGGGAACTGCAGATGCATGCTGATTGTAGTTCCTCTTGTCAGGATCCTGTCAGCGCCGGCGTGCAGCCTCCGCTGAGCAGGGACTCACCCGCACTGTAGGGGGGCCTGGGGTCAGGTACAGCCGAAAAGTACAGATACACAGGACCTGTGGACGCTGAAGTTTAGCAAGCAGTCACAGGACCTACGGTCTTGTGACTGCAAGGGGGCGGGGCTTAGCGTCCTGCTTTCACAGATGGCAGGACACTAGTGTAATGACAAAAAAATTTTTTTTATGAAACCATGTGCAATGGAGGAACTTTTATGGGTTATTTAAGAATAAGTATTGCTTTTTTTTGTTTTTTAAAAAAAGTTCCCCCTTTCATTCAAATGAAATAAGGCAAAAATGGTATTTTTCCGCCAAAAAAGGACATGCAATTTTGCATTATTATCTTTTATGTTGACAATAGGAGGGAAGATTCCTCGTCCAGATAGACCTGTTTGCTTTTACACTGTTGCTGGAATTTCTAGAAGACATTTTCTGAATGCACTTCTTGATCGTAAAACTTGAAGCTTTGCACTGAAAATGAAAAGATAATACTAAGTTCCAAAATATTTTAAAATATTCCAGAATGTTCTAGATGTGAATAAAATACCACTTTTTGTTACAACTTAGAAAGATATTTTCTTTAAAGATTAAAATTAAAAGACGAAAAATCTTTTGAAAAAGAGGGGGAACTTTTTTGAATATTTTACAAATTTGATGATACTAATGTCATTTGAATGCAATTGTTCCTCCAATGTAAGGGGTTTCATTTTCGTTTTGCAAAATTTGTAAAATTGTCATCACCCTACAGGACACTATACAGAAATACTCAGAGTCAGGCAAAACGGAGGTCATACACAGAGATATCAGTAAAGTACCAGGGATGAGACAGAATGGATAGCCAGGGCCAAGCAGAAGTCAAAACCAAACAGACATAGAAGGTACCAAGCAGAATCCAAAGCAATATCCAAAGAACAGACCGAGTATTACACAGAGAATCAAGCAACCAGAACACAGCACAAACACACTCAGGGGTCACCACACAATGCCAAGGGCGAAAGTATAACTGATGGGGATGGTAGCATCCTGAGGCTATAAGAAGCCTCTCCCAGTACCAGGGAAAGGCCACAATCATAGCCCCAGGTGTGCAGGTAAGCCTGCACTGGGATCACAACCTTTAACCCCAGTAATGCCAGTCATCAGCACTGGTTCCAGACATTAACCCCACGTGTGCGAGTCAAACCCGCACTGAGATCATGACAGTACCCCCCTCTCAGCGGGGGGCCTCTGGACCCCCAGGCTTGCCCGGGTACTTAGCATGGAAAGCCCGCACCAGGCGATCAGCATGCATCAACTGGGCCGGTACCAAGGACCTGTCTTCCGGTCCATACCCCTTCCAATGAACCAGGTACTGTACCGACCGCCGTACCAACCTGGAATCTATGATATGACCAACCTCGTACTCCACCTGCCCCTCGACCAAAACAGGAGGAGCAGCGGACTCGGAGTCTCCCCGGACTGCTTCAAAAGGTTTCAGTAGAGATTTGTGGAAGACGCTAGGGATCTTGAAAGAGGGTGGAAGGCACAGCCTATACGCCACTGGATTGATTTTTTCCACAATCTTGTATGGGCCAATGAATTTGGGCCCCAATTTGGCTGAAGGAACCTTCAACTTAATGTTTCGCGTGGAGAGCCAAACCTTGTCTCCAACCTGAAACGTGGGCCCTGGTGTTTGTTTCCTGTCCGCAAAAAACTTATACCTGCCCTGAGACCTAGATATACTCCGCTGAACTTCTGCCCACATATTCTGTAATCGCTGAACAGAGCCCTCAGCCCCGGGACACGCCGAGTCCAGACGAGAAAACTCACCAAAATGAGGACTGAACCCATAATTGAACAAAAAAGGAGTCATACCCGTGGATTGACTCACCCGACTATTGAAGGCAAATTCAGCCAACGGCAGTGCATCGCACCAGTCATTCTGTCTAGCAGAGGTTAGACATGTGGCGCCCCTGAGGCTCAGTCGCCACAGAGGTACTGCACCTTCTCCTAAGGTGTAGTGCCCCACCACCTAGGTAAGTTGGGAGCTCCTTTCCACACTCCAACACTCGCATTCCACACAACAGGGTAGTTCTGCACAACCACATTGAGGGCTCTCTCTCCTCCTAGACATTAGGAGTGCCTTTGGTGGTTCCCTGCTTGGAACACTGGATGTGCTGGGAGGTGGGTGGAGTTGAGATCCATATAAAAGGTTGGGAAGGTTTAGAATTACAAGTCAGTCTGAAGTCAGTCTGAGGGGAGTCTGGACAGTCAGTCAGGAGAGTCTGTGGACGGGTCCGAGAGGAAAGAGATCCCTAGAAGAGGGAGAGAAGAAGGAGTGCTGCAGCTGCCTCAGTGATCTGAGCCAGCTGGCATGGGAAAGGAACAAGAGAGAGAAAGATGTAGAACTGCAACCTAAGCTTCCATAGGAAAGAGAGACAAGTACAGAACGAAGGAGTAGAGAGAACAGAGAGGAGTGGTGGGTCGGAAGAGGAACCCTGCCTATAGGTTCTCAGCGCAAGGCTGGGGCCCGGTCCCCGAGGTTGTATGGGCACTTATGGTTATGCAGCAGACACCAGTGGAGTAGTTGGCTGTAAATGCACTACTCTCAACTTAGACTCGGGGCACAACAGCAACTGAATAAAGAGCCAGGACTCCGGAGAAAGGGGTCCCCGACAGAGGCTACAGCTGTCTGCCATACGTGTAGAATTGCTAGGAACATCTGACAGGAGGAACTCCAGAGTACCACGGTACTGGAGAGCTTCACACTAAAAGGCGTATTGGCGGAGTCGTTCAGGAAAGGTACATGTTGGCGGAGTGTTGGAGAGGAGAGCCCTGACTTGCCCGGGAGGTTGGCTGAGTCTCTGCCCCGGAGGACACGGCATGGAAGTGGGCACCAGTGTGTACCACGAACTGTGAGTAAAGCGTTGAAACTGCAAGCCCTGGTGTCCTCCATTCATTTGCGCACTAACATCTTCAGCACCGCTACATCTGGGTACCAATCCCCTCACCACTTGTGCCTCTCCTCTAATCTTACATCCACACTGCCCTGGGACTACAGCTCCACCTGTGGGGAGCTACAGCATCTTTGCTGCACCATCTCATCAGTCCCAGTGGATCTGCATGCAGCGTTGGCTTAACATCTTATTTGCCAAACACCACAGGTGGCGTCATGAACTGTTCACATAAACTATATCACAAACCACCATTGATTTGGGCGCCCATGGACCGGGTCACCGCTGCTGTGACACATTTCCCCCTGACATCGGCCTGGTACCGAGTACCCCACGGCCCTGGGAGGGCGACCCACACACCTAAGGATCTGTTCCAGGGACTGGTTAGTGCGCTCCGTCTGACCATTGCTCTCAGGATGGTTTGCAGACGAAAAGGACAGAGACATCCCTAATTTTTTGCAGAAAGCACGCCAAAACTTAGCCACAAACTGCACACCACGATCAGACACCACATTCAGGGGTACCCCATGCCACCGGATCACATGCTGCACAAACAACCTGGACAACGTCTCAGCTGATGGTAGTGTCGACAGGGGTACAAAATGAGCCTGCTTAGAAAACCTGTCCACCACTACCCATACCACTGTATTACCCTTAGATGGAGGGAGATTGGTAACAAAATCCATGGATAAGTGAGTCCATGGTCTTTCTGGCACTGGACTAGACCTCTGCTATCACAACCCCAGGGTGAAGAATGGAGGACGGTGGCTCAGGGGGCGATACCGGCTGAAAACTGCGCGATAAGGCGTCAGCCTTGACATTCTTAGACCCTGGACGAAATGTAATTGTAAACTAAAAACGGGAAAAAAAAAGTGACCAACGGGCCTGTCTGGGGGTTAGTCTTTTAGCAGACTCAATGTATGACAAATTTTTGTGATCCGTGATCACCGTAACCGGGTGACTGGCCCCCTCCAAAAAGTGCCTCCATTCTCCATAATCCAGTTTTGGATTGGAAATCTGTGTCTGTGGTGAGTTGGAGTTGTCGGTGTGCTCTTGGTGACGCTCCTGTTTTCTCCACCTCTCCCCAGTCGCATGATGTTCCTGACTATTTGGCTGATTTTTATGATGTATTTAGTGAGAATAAGTCTGCGTCTTTGCCTCCTCATAGGAGTTATGACTGTGAAATTGAGTTGAGCCCTGGGTATAAATTTCCCAGGGGTCGACTTTTCAATTTATCTGTACCCGAGCACGAGGCTATGCGATCTTATATTAAGGAGTCGTTGGAGAAGGGTCATATTAGACCATCCTCTTCACCCTTGGGTGCTGGGTTTTTTTTCGTGGCCAAGAAAGATGGTTCATTAAGGCCTTGCATTGACTATCGTTCCCTCAACAAATTACTGTTAAATATCAGTATCCGTTACCCCTGATTTCTGATCTATTCTCCAGAGTTAAAGGTGCTTGCTGGTTTACCAAGCTTGACCTCAGGGGGGCGTATAATCTTATTCGCATTAAGCATGGGGATGAATGGAAGACGGCGTTTAATACTCCGGAGGGACATTTTGAGTACCTGGTGATGCCTCTTGGGCTCACTAATGCCCTTTTGTCTTCCAGTGCTTCATGAATGATATTTTCTGGGACTTTGTGGATAAATTTTTGATCATCTATCTGGATGATATTTTGATCTTTTCCAGGGATTGGGACTCTCAGGTGGAACATGTTCGGACTGTGTTCCGGATTTTGAGGGAGAATTCCCTGTATGTTAAGGGATCGAAATGCCTTTTTGGTGTACAGACGATTTCATATTTGGGATTTATTTTGTCTCCGTCAACTATTGAAATGGACCCGGCCAAGGTACAGGCCACTTATGATTGGGTTCAGCCCACTTCTTTGAAGGCCCTCCAGAAGTTTTTGGGTTTTGCTAATTTTTATCGGAAATTTATAGCTAATTTTTCTGGTATTGCCAAACCATTGACTGATTTGACTAAGAAGGGTGCTGATGTGCTGAATTGGTCTCCAGAGGCTGTTTCTTCCTTTCAGGAGCTGAAGCGGAGGTTCACTTCTGCTCCGGTTTTGCGGCAACCTGATGTCTCACTCCCGTTTCAGGTAGAGGTGGACGCTTCTGAGATTGGTGCAGGAGCTGTTTTGTCCCAAAAAGATCCGGTAACATCTAAAATGAATCCCTGTGCTTTCTTTTCCCGAAAGTTCTCCCCATCCGAACGCAACTATGATGTGGGGAATCGGGAACTGATAGCCATGAAATGGGCATTTGAGGAGTGGAGACATTGGTTGGATCATACGTTGAGGATCCAAGAAAAGCACTTCTGAGCATCCGCGCTGCTTTAGTGATAAGAATTCTTCAGAAATCCATATAAATTCTTATGAAATCCATATGAATTCTTATCACTAAAGCAGCGCGGATGCTCAGAAGTGCTTTTCTTGGATTCTCAACTTATGATACCTAGTGGACGCTGTCCACCTGCACGAGCTCTGCAGCAGCTATATGACTGCAACAAACGTTGAGAGTGGTTGTGTCTGAACACAACCCATAAAGGGTGAGTACTCCAGAGTACTTTTATATTTTAATTGATTTATACCAGGTGAAGCCCTATGTCTGAGCCCCCGCCCTTGTTTTCTCTGAGACATTGGTTGGAGGGAGCTAAACATCAAGTCGTGGTCCTTACTGACCACAAGAATTTGATTTACCTTGAGTCGGCCAAACACTTGAATCCTAGACAGGCTAGGTGGGCCTTGTTTTTCACATGTTTTGATTTTGTGGTCTCTTTTCTTCCGGGCACTAAGAATGTCAAGGCAGATTCCCTCTCTAGGAGTTTCTTTGCTGATTCTCCTATTGTGACCAAGCCTGCTACCATCTTAGGTGAGGGGGTAGTTCTTTCTGCCATCTCGCCCGATTTGAGACGTGCTCTGGAAGAGTTTCAGGAGGACAAACCTGAGCGTTGTCCCATTGGAAAATTGTATGTTCCTGACCAGTGGAGGAAGAGAGTAATGTCTGAAGTTCATTGCTCCGCATTGGCTGGTCATTCAGGTATTTTTGGTACTAGAGATTTGGTGAGTCGGTCTGTTTGGTGGCCCGCCTTGTCTCGTGATGTCAGGAATTTTGTGCAGTCCTGTGGGACTTGCTCCCGGTCTAAACCTTGTTCTCGCTCTAGTGGGTTCTTGATGCCATTGCCGATGCCCAGGAGGCCATGGACCCATATTTCAATGGATTTTATTTCTGATATGCCTGTCTCTCAGAGAATGACTGATATTTGGGTGATATCTGATAGATTCTCTAAGATGGTCCATCTTGTACCACTCCCTAAGTTGCCATCTTCCTCAGAGTTGGTGCCCTTGTTTTTGCAACAGGTGGTTCGCTTGCATGGGATTCCTGAGAACATTGTGTCTGACAGAGTTCAGTTTGTTTCTAGATTTTGGAGGACTTTTTGTTCCAAGCTGGGAATTCAGTTGTCCTCCTCTACGTTTCACCCTCAGACCAATGGGCAGACGGAGAGAACAAACCAGACTTTGGAGTCTTATTTGAGATGTTTTATTTCTGCTGATCAGGATGATTGGGTTTCATTTTTGCCCTTGGTCGAATTTGCTTTAAATAATAGAGCTAGTTCTGCCACTTTGATGTCACCTTTTTTTTGTAACTTTGGGTTTCATCCTCGATTCTCTTCAGGGCAGGTGGAGTCTTCTGCCTGCCCAGGTGTTGACACTGTGGTGGAGATAATGCACCAGATCTGGGACCAAGTGGTGGATAAGTTGTCCCTCTCCCAGGAAAAGGCCCAGCGGTTTTCCAACCGGCAAAGGACCATTGGTCCCCGGTTTAAGGTGGGTGATATGGTTTGGTTGTCATCAAAGAATATCTCTGTGAAGGTGGCTTCTCCAAAGTTTAAACCTAGATTTATTGGACCTTACAAGATTTTGGAGATTCTTAATCCGGTCTCTTTTCGATTGGCTCTTCCTGTTACATTCAAGATCCATAACGTGTTTCATAAGTCTCTGTTAAAGAGGTTTGTTGAGCCAGTAGTTCCTTTGGTGGCACCTCCTGACCCTGTATTGGTTGAAGGTAATGTGGAATATGAGGTTGAGAAGATACTGGATTCTCGTCTGGCTAGACGGAGACTCCAGTATTTGGTTAAGTGGAAGGATTATGGCCAGGAGGATAATTCTTGGGTCTCTGCATCCGATATTTATGCCGAAAGATTGGTTCGTGCTTTTCATCGGGCCCATCCTGATCGCCCTGGTGGCGTGGATGAGGGTTCGGTGACCCCTCCTCAAGGGGGAGGTACTGTTATGAGCTCATTTTCTCCTTCACCTTTGATGTCCGATGAACTCCCTCTGCTGGTGAAAGGAGGTAGTGAAATTGATTTGGATGGGAAAAACCTGTCATCTGAACAGGTGGAGTGTGATTGTACATCCGGAATCTCTGAGTGGATATAAGGCCGCCGACGCCCTGCTGGGTTGCTGGTGAACCTCTCTGCTCTGAGCTCTGGCCTCCAGTTTAGTCCTGTCTACTAAAGCTAAGTTTTTGCTCTGCTATTTTTCCATGAGATTTTGTCTGGTTTACTTAGTGCTTGTGTTCAGCCAGCCCTGGTTGGGACTGGCTGAACTCCATTTTTGTCTCTGATCAGTTGATCTCTTTGCTCTGTTTTCAGATTATACCTGAGTGCTGATATAGTGATTTTGAAGTCTAGTGACTTCAGGGCCTTTTCTATCAGACGTGTTGGACATTATTTTTGGCAGGGTTTTTGCGTGATTGCAGACAGTTGCTTTTCTTTCCTGTCCTATCTAGTTAGTGAGGGCCCCATCGTTTACTCAGCCTGTCTTTCTGTCTGTGTTTGTGTTTTCATCTGTTTTTACCGTCAATACATGTTGGGGGCTGTCTATTGCTTTGGGGTCTGCTCTGGGGCGGTTTAGATTTCCCCTTTCTTTCTTTAGGTTTATTTGGTTCTCCAGCTGTGAACGAGGTGTCTAGGACCACCGTAGGAACACCCCACGGCTACTGTTAGTTGTTGTGAATAGGATGAGGGGTCTGCAATCCACTAGCTACCAACCTCTCCGGTTTTCTGGACTTAGCTTGTATTTTTGTTTTTTCCTCCTCCGGTGACTCATTCATAACAGTGTGACCAATTGGGAGTCAATGAGATTGATGGATGATCCGCAGTCCACGAAAGCTATAGAGGGAAAAGAACAATCGTCCACTAACAGTTCCACATGAAGCAACACCTTAGAAAACGAGGAAAAGGGTACCTGAGGGTCTGAGTAGTCTCCCCGCTGACTACCCAGACCTAGTCATTTCCCGTCGACCGGGTTGAGGATGGACAATCAGGACACTCCCTTTTCCAATGTCCCGTTTTACCACAGTAGAAGCATAACTGCTTTTCTCTCCGGCGTTGTCTCTCCTTTTCCTTCAGGGAGAGAGCCCCTACGTCCAAGGGCACAGAAACAGTCTATTTTCCACTAGAGAACAATTGAGTCTCCGCCTGCATCACCCCCCTGGCCCGCAGCCTGCGGTCCATCCTGACGGCCTGGGTCATGGCGTCCTCGAGTGAGTTAGGTGGGGGATGTAATGCCAAGGCATCCTGTAACCGCTCGGACAAGCCTCTGTGAAAGAGTCCTCGGAGTGCGTCATCGCCCCAAGAGACCTCTGCGGCCCTGTGGCGGAATTCTGTACAAAACCACTCAGCCGAGTGTTTCCCCTGACAGACACTCATCACCATATCCTCTGCCAATCGCACTCTGTCCGGCTCATCATATATGTGCCCGAGGGCCTCAAAAAACGCATTCACAGACACTCAGGGGCAGTGGGAGGAAGGGAGAAAGCCCAAGCTTGTGGGGACCCTCTTAAAAGAGACATAATGACCCCAACCTTCTGACTTTCGTAACCAGAGGAACGTGGCCTCAAACTAAAGAAGAGTTTGCACCCCTCCATGAAGACCCTGAACTTTGTTCCCAGAAAAGAAATCAGGCAGTTTAACAGGTGGTTATGGGGACACCAAAGCAACATCACTCGCCCCAGCCCCCAGAGACCCAGCAGCTAAAGCCCCCCGCACTGTCTCAGAAACCTGCCAAACATCTGACTCAGATTTTTCATTTGCTCAGCAAGAGATTGTATGGGATCCATATTTCTCAGCAGAGAAAGAAAAAAAAAACCCAAAAACTTAACGGTCAGTTATAATGTCAGGATCCTGTCAGCGCTGGCGTGCAGCCTCCGCTGAGCAGGGACTCACCCGCACTGTAGGGGGGCCCGGAGCCAGGTACAGATGGAAAGTACAGATACACAGGACCTGTGGACGCTGAAGTTTAGCAAGCAGTCACAGGACCTACGGTCATGTGACTGCAAGGGGGTGGGGCTTAGCATCCTGCTTTCAGAGATGGCAGGACACTATACAGAAATACTCAGAGTCAGGCAAAACGGAGGTCATACACAGAGATATCAGTAAAGTACCAGTGATGAGACAGAACGGATAGTCAGTGCCAAGAAGAAATCAAAACCAAACAGACATAGAAGGTACCAAGCAGAATCCAAAGCAATATCCAGAGAACAGACCGAGTCGTACACAGAGAATCAAGCAACCAGAACACAGCACAAACACACTCAGGGGTCACCACACAATGCCAAGGGCGAAAGTATAACTGACGGGGATGGGAGCGTCCTGAGGCTATAAGAAGCCTCTCCCAGAACCAGGGAGAGGCCACAATCATAGCCCCAGGTGTGCAGGTAAGCCTGCACTGGGATCACAACCTTTAACCCAAGAAATGCCAGTCATCAGCACTGGTTCCAGACATTAACCCCACGTGTGCGAGTCAAACCCGCACTGAGATCATGACACCTCTCTTGTCTTTGTCTTGCCTGAGCTAGACTCTTTTCCACACTCTTGTACTCTTCTGTACTGTTGCTGCCTCTCTGTGTCCCAGTCGGCATCTGGTGACGTCACCTCAGGTGTAAGGACTCCCATATCCAAATCAATAGGCAGCTTCCCAGGCCTTGCTCTCATTAGGTAGGCTGGAGTGCAGTTAGTGGAATTCACAGGAATGTGGTTGTAGAGGTCTACCAGATCTGGCAACTTTTCTGGCCACAGATTCCTCTCTTCCAAGGGCAAGGTCTTCAGTAGGTCGATCACCACCTGGTTCATCTTTTCACACATGCCATTGATCTGTGGATGGTATGGTGTTGTCCTGATCTTCTTACAACGGTACAAGTTACAGAATTCCTGGAACACTTCCGCCTTGATCTGTAAGCACTCGCTCGGGGTATCTGTGTGGTCTACAAAAGTGCTGTTGGAATGCTCTGGCTGCTTTCCTGGCTGTTTGATCCTTGACAGGCACAACTACCAAGAATCTTGAGTAGTGGTCAACGATGGTAAGAGCATAAATGTAGCCTGAACGGCTTGGGACCAGCTTCACATGGTCCAGGGCAACCAACTCAAGTGGTTGTTTGGTTATTATTGGCTGCAAAGGCGCTCGCTGGCTGTTACGGTCCTTTCTGCGCAGGTTGCATTGTCCACACTCCCGGCACCAATTTTCAATGGCTTTCCTCATACCAGCCCAGTAAAATCTCTCCCGGAGCAAGGCTTCCAACTGCTTCTCTCTTTGGGACTACCACCTGCCAGACCAACTCATGAGTGCGGGCATTGATACTCCTCCGACACAGCTTTCCTTCATAGATGAACAGTCTGCCTCTTTCCTTCCACAACTGCTGGGTTTCTTCAGGAGCATCTGAATCCGGGCGTGAGTCAGCTTGTGACAGTAGCTCCTTCACCAGGCGGACTGCAGGGTCGCTATCCTGGGTTTCTGCCCAGTCATGATGAGGCAATGGATTTAGGGTGGCCTCTTTCAAGCCAGACCGTCTGTTTCTCACTCCTTGGGCACGTTGGGCCGCAATTGGCCAGTGGAAGGGAGGTAACTCAATTTCTTCAAGTGCCTCAGGGTCTTCTGCATCTGGCAGATTAGGCATCCTGGACAGCGCATCAGCATTGGCATTCATTCTTCTCGGTACTTGATGGTAAATTCATAGTTAGACAGCCGAGCCATCCATCGCTGCTCCAGTGCACCTAGCTTGGCAGTTTCCAAGTGAGTCAACGGGTTGTTGTCCGTGAAGATGATAAGCTTGGCTGAAGCTAGGTAATGCTTGAATCTTTCAGTCACAGCCCAGACTATGGCGAGGAACTCCAGCTTGAAGGAACTGTAGTTGTCAGAGTTCCTTTCAGTGGGACGAAGCTTCCTGCTGGCATAGGAGATCACTCTTTCTTTGCCATTCTGTACCTGTGACAGTACTGCTCCAAGTCCCACGTTGCTGGCATCAGTATACAACACAAAGGGTTGGTCATAATCTGGGTAGGCCAGAACTTCATCTCCTGTGAGAGCCATCTTCAGTCGGGTGAAGGACCTCTCCAACACCTCAGTCCATTCAAATGTGGAACCTTTCTATTTGGCTTTCTTGGACTGCCCCACCAGAAGATTTTGCATAGGAGTGGCTATTTCAGTGAAGCCTTTGATGAACCTTTGGTAGTAGCCTACCAACCCGACGAATTGGCGTACTTCATGGAGGTTGCTTGCTTCGGCCAGTCCCGGATGACCGTGACTTTGTCAGGATCTGGTGCCACACCTTCTGCGCTCACTACATGACCGAGGTACTGAACCTTGGGCTTCAGGAGGTGGCATTTGGAAAGCTTCACCTTCAGGCCAAAGTTGGACAAGGCTTCAAACACCTCAGCCAGGTGCTTCAGATGGTCTTCATAAGTCTTGGAGAAAACAATGACCGTCTCGAAGTTCTTGTGTCCCAGGCAGCACTCCATCAGCCGTTGAAATGTTCCTGGGGCGGTGCAGAGCCCGAATGGCATATAGATGAACTCACAGAGACCCATTGGGGTGGTAAATGCTGTTTTCTCCTTGTCTTCCTTTGCCACGGGAACCTGCCGATACCCACTAGTGAGATCTAAGGTGGAAAAATAGTTAGCAGTTTTAAGTGCAGCTAATGATTCCTCAATTCTGGGTAATGGGTAAGCATCCTTATGTGTAATGCTGTTAATTTTCCTGTAATCAACACACATTCTCATGGTACCATCCTTTTTCTTTACAAAAACTATTGGAGCTGCCCAGGGGCTACAACTGTCTCTGATAACCCCAGCTTCTTTCATCTCTCTCAACATACCTTTAACACATTGGTATTGTGTTGGGGGTATAGGCCGGTACCTTTCTTTAATGGGTGGATGATCTCCAGTGGGGATATGATGTTGAACCCCTTTTGCCTTCCCAAAATCTAGAGGGTGTGTGGTGAATACCCGCTCATTGTCCTGGGTCACTCTGTAAACCCCATTCTTTTGGTATGAAGGGGTGGAGTCAGTGCCCACCTGCAGTTGCTGACAGCACTCCTCCTGCTGCTTTACAGAGCCATTGTCCTCCACCTGGTCGGATGAGACCAAGGGCTCTGCTGCCTGCATTGCCTTATTACTGACAGTGAGCAGCTTAGCAACTGTGGCATACCGAAGTATTGTGGCCTCCTCTTCCCCACAATTCAAAAGGCGTACAGGTACTCTCCCTTTACGTACATCAACTACCCCTCTGGCTGTCAGGACAGTGGGCCTGCTATCAGAGTATACTGGCTCTACCAATGCCTGGTAATCTTTTCCTCTGAGGCCCATGGCTGCCCAACACCAAATCAATATTTCACATCTGGGGGGTATTGCACTGCGGCAAGCATCACTCACTCTGACGCTGCCAATTTCTCCGCCAAAGAGTTCTACCTGCTGTCTTTGCATCAGGGCCTTGATCTCCTTCTGCAGGACTCGTTGTTCACTGGAACCAGCAGTCTCAGCCACCTGTTGCAACAAGACAATAACCTCGGACAGACAATTTTCAATTACATTTGTACCAAGAGTCATCATGGGTTTACATTCTCATCGATCAATATCCACAACTATCAGACCTTGAGATTTTAACTCTACCCACTTTAACAGTAATTTCTTTACATCCCACTTGCGGTAAAGACTGACCATTACTGGCAACTACTGTTAGTTCATCACTTGGGCCACGGGTGAGTTCAGAGTCAGCCCAACACCGCTTGTAGAGGATATAGGGCATAGTGGTCACCTGGGAGCCAGTGTCCAGCAAAGCGTTCAAGAGGATGCCGTCAATCACCACTGGAAGGATCGGTCTCCCTCCAACATACTTGGCTCGCCAGTTCCTTGGGCCTTGTGGTCTTACTCCTGGGGGTTGGCCCTCTGCCCCAGGGGTTGCTCGTTTAAATATAAGAATCTTGCAAGGTGACCTGCCTTGCGGCAGTGACGACAGATGGGACGTACGTCCTGGTCATAGTGATCGTTGTTCCTCCCTCGGAGTGGCGGGGTTCTCCTCTTCCGGAGCCACGGGACATCCTTTGGACTGGAAGCAAGCTGGTTTTTCTCCTTGGAGGACACCTGCAGGGACTGCACGGTTTTAGTAAGTGCAGCCATCCCTTTGGTCAACTCCTGGACCTGAAGACGCAGCTCTTCTGTCGGATGTTTATCCAGAGTCTGTGCATCAGCCTCCACAGGGATGGAAGGGAAAGATGTTGCTTCCTGGTGGTAGGTGATCACTTGGCGCCTAGGGGGCGCTGGACGGCTGACAGTTGGTTCCTGCAGCACCCGGATAGCCCTGTCCTTGAAATCAGCAAAGTCTAGATCAGGGTTCTGTAGGGCTATGATGCGCAGCTGTGCTCTGTGGGTACTGGATAGGAGTCCCTCAATGAATTGCTCCTTTAACAGTCTGTCTCCATCTTTCACACTGTCAGGTTCAATCTGCTTGACGGCTCGCAGGGCCTCCTGCAGGTTAAGAGCTTAGTCCCTTATATTGTCCTGCGCTTTCTGTTTACATCCAAAGAACCTCATCTTGATTTCAGCTGCAGTGCGAGTGTCAAAGGTGCGTCTTAGCTTGGTCAAAATCTTTTTAACAGTCTCTTTGTCAGTGTCCTGCCAGGCTTTTACTTTTCTTTGTGCTGCACCTGTTAGCTGCCCAATCAGGATGTTCACCTTCTGGCTTTCAGATAGTGGATACACCTCAAACAAACTGCACAGTCTCTCTTTAAATTCACTCAGGGTATGTGACTCCCCTGAATACTGCGGTAGCTATGCTGCTCCTGGTATGTAAGGCATAGACAGCGGCATTATGTGGACCGCTGCGGTGGGTGCTATTGGAGCCGCAGCCGCGTTGGTCACTGCATCTTGCGGCGCTGAGGGGATGGCGGGGGCGTCCGCCGCTGCATCGGCGCGTGCCTCGGACATTCTCCTTCCCCCCTAGTTAACGGTTGCCAGGCCCTGGGGTTGAGCGGCTTACCAGCTGTAGGCCTCAGCTCCTCCCCTTCTCGCGCGCTGTCCTCTCTTCCCGTGCGGCACTTCACTTCCTTGCGCTGTTTGGCAGGCTCCGACCATGACGGCCCGCCTCTCTGGTTTCCCGCGCGCGCCAAGCAGCGGGACAATGGTGGCATCGGCGCCAACAGTCCACAGCACACAAAACAGTCTCCGGCACACAGGACCCAGGGACACCGGGCTCCGTAATCCTGTTTGTGACGCCAAAAATGGGTCGCCCTCACACCCAGGGTCGTGGGGTACTCGGTACCGGGCCCGATGAGCTTCAAAGGGAGATGTCACGGCAGCTGGGACCTGGCCCGTGGCCCTGGGCGCCCATTGTAAAAGGGGAATGGTCAGTGTGCTTATGATGAGTGATTCGTGACGCCACCTGTGGTGTTCGGCAATAGAGATGTAAGCCGACGCTGCAGACAGATCCTCTGGGACAGATGGTGTGGTGCAGCAGTGATGTTATAGCCCTCCACAGGCAGGGCTGTAGTCCCAGGGCAGTGTAGGTGAAGTGACACGTAGATGGTGTAGTGTCGAGCGCAAGGGATGTAGCAGTGCTGGGCAGGTTGGCGCAGGAATAAGTGGAGGACACCAGGGCATGTAGTTCCAAAGCTTTACTCACAGTCTGTTGCGGGTACAGGTGCCCGCATCCGTGCCGTGTCCTCCGGGTCAGGAGCTCAGCCAACTTCCAGGCAAGATGAAGTACTCCTTTCCAACACTCCGCCAACATATGTGCTTTTCTGAACGTCTCCTCTTATAGCGCCTTTGAGTGAAGTACTCCTAGTACTGAGTTACACTGGAGTTCCTCCTGTCAGATGTTAATATGAACTCTACTTGTACGGCAGACAGCTGTAGCCTGCTTCAGGGACTCCTTGCTACTAAGTCCCGACTCACTAATATGTTGCTGTTGTGCCCCCAAGTCTTGAGTGGGAATAAAGTGGTCACTACTTCAATTCCTCCAGTGTCTGCTTCAGGACCATTAGTATCCGTACAACTTCGGGTACCGGACCCCGGCCTTGCGCTTAGAACTTGAAAAGGGTTCTCCTCCAACCCTGGTCCTTGTTCTCTTATTCTCCTCACGTTCCGTGCTAATCCTTCTTCCCAATGGAGAATCAAGCTTCCTTTCTCTGTCTCTTTCCTGTGCCAGCAGACCCAGATCACTGTGGCCTGCTGCAGCACTTCCTTCTTCCATCCCTCTCCCGGGGATCTTCTCTGTCTCACACTCTGTCCTTCTACATCCTCCCTCACTGACTGAATGAAAGACTGACTGACTCAACTCTTCCCGCTCTTTTATGTGAACTCAACTCCACCCACCTCCCAGCACGTTCGTGTTCCAAGCAGGGAGCCACCAATGGGTGCTATGCTACACTCCAAGCAGGGAGCCGCCGAAGGTGCTTTGCTACACTACTTTGTGGTGTGGGGTGCAGGTGTTGGAGTGTGGTCAGGTGTCTCCACCTTACCTGGATGGTGGGGTACCACACCTCAGGAGGAGGTGCAGTACCTCTGTGGCGACTGAACCCTCAGGGGCGCCACATATATATATACTGTATATATATTTGTGGCAATACCATACAAGATGAGCGATAATACATATTTCTATGTAGCAGTACCGCTGACATTTATCAGAGAGTACGGTATACAGACATTACAATATGGGATCACAGCTGATTCTTTCTATGAGGTAAAACAAGTGTTAAAATCGGCAGGAAAAGTTTTACCACCGAGAACCCAGCAGCTGCGATCCCATGCTGTCCAGTCTGTATACTCTTTTTTACATCCTCCCCTGCCCAGGAGCTGTGGTATCATCAGACCATGTTGTTCCTGTACGGTCAGACACAGCCATTACACAGTACACAGCAGGGGCACATTTATAAGATTATCTCAGCACAGGAACATTTTATTTAAACACGTCCAATAGTGGAAATGATTATTATTAGAGATGGGCGAACCTGAACAGCAAAGTTCGGCGTCCGTACCGAACACCTACTGTATGAGCTCAGACACCAAACACGGATTTCACTAGGAAGTCCGTGTTACTGTTCGGGTTCGGCTGCCCGAACACCGGGTGTTTGTCACGCTGTCGTGTGCATGACGGAGCGGCAAACACCGCTTCTGATCGCCAGTGAAATCATCCCCACCAGTCAGAGAGCCGCAGTTCCCACGCTGTCAAAGACAGCATGAGCACTAAATTGTGATCAGAGGTAAAAGGTTTAACTATGCTCATTGGTGTCAGCTAATGTGACTACAGCGTGTGTTCCCCTGTATTTTTGATAACCAGCAGGCAAAACTCACAGCTGGGAGCTGCAACCATGAGAAACTCTCACGCTGCTAACGGGGATATGACCGAGGTCACGGCAGTTCAGCCCTGCTGGGAACGGAGCCTCAGTGACCAGAGGTAACGTTGATTATGTCACCGCCGGTCTCGGAGGCTGTGCTCGTAGCAGTCCAGTCACCAGTGGTTCCCAGCCTGGACTGTCGCATCTTGGTGACATTAAAAAACAGACATGTCAGCGTGTTTTGCCCACGGACACATGGTCCGTGGAAACACTGACTCCCGAGTCTCTCCACATGGCTGCCCAATGGTATAAAATTCTGTGACACACACCCATGGTGTCAATATGATCACTGCACTCCTAGATGAATTCACTGAGAGGTGTAGTTCGTAAAATGGGGTCACTTAAGGGGGGTTCTGCTGTTTTGGCACCTCATGGGCTCTCCCAGTGGTTCATGGCACCTGCAAACAATAACAGTAAAATCTGGTGCTCCTTCCCTTCTGAGCTTTGCCATGTGCCCAAACAGTGGTTTACCCCCACATATGGGGTATCCGCATACTCAAGACAAATTGCAAAATAACTCATGGGGTCCAATTTCTTCTTTTACCCTTGAGAAAATAAAAATTTAGGGGCAAAAATATCATTTATGTGGAAAAAATATGATTTTTTATTTTGACGGTTCTACGTTATAAACTTCTGTGAAGCACTTTGGGGTTCAAAGTGCTCACCACACATCTAGATAAGTTCCTTAGGGGGTCTAGTTTCCAAAATGGTGTCACTTGTGTGGGATTTCCACTGTTTAGGCACATCAGGGGCTCTCGAAACACGACATGGCGTCTGATATTAATTCCAGCCAATTGTGTGTTGAAAAAGTCAAACCGCGCTCATTCCCTTCCAAGCTCTGCCATGCGCCCAAACAGTGGTTCCCCCCCACATATGGGGTATCAGTATACTCAGGATAAATTGCACAACAACTTTTGGGGTCTAATTTCTCCTGTTACAAGGGGCTGTCTCGCACTTTTTAGCCTGGGGGGCATTCACAAGGCAGTGGCCCTCGAGTTGCGGTGGCCCTCCTTTTCCATGCTTATCTCTGGCCATTGCATTAAAGCAGCAGAGATAACAGGCTTTAAAAATAGGCTGGTACATAGATATGGGAACAGTAAGGAGCTTGCTGCATAGATATGGGAGCAGAACAGAGCTTATTCCAGAGATATGGGAGCAGAACTCAGCTTACTACAGAGAAATGGGAGCAGAACCGAGCTTACTCCAGAGATATGGGAGCAGAACAGAGCTTACTCCAGAGATATGGGAGCAGAACAGAGCTTACTCCAGAGATATGGGAGCAGAACCGAGCTTACTACAGAAATATGCGAGCAGAACAGAGCTTATTCCAGAGATAGGGGAGCAGAACAGAGCTTACTCCAGAGATAGGGGAGCAGAACAGAGCTTACTCCAGAGGTATGGATCAGAACGGAGAATACTCCAGAGATATGGGAGCTGAAAAGAGCTTACTCCAGAGATATGGGCGCAAAACTGAGCTCTGATCTTACTTCAGAGATATTAGAGCAGAACTGAGCTTACTACAGTGTTATGGGAGCAGAACCGAGCTTACTACAAAGATATGGGAGCAGAACCGAGCTTACTACAGACATTTGGAGCAGAACTGTGCTTACTCCAGAAATATGGGAGCAGAATCGAGCTTACTATAGAGATATGGGATATATATAGTGCGATGGCCCCAGTTCCCACTATAAATATAGTGCGATGGCCCCAGTTGCCCATATATATAGTATGATGGCCCCAGTTCTCCCCACATATCTATTATGATGGCCCCAGTTCTCCTCACATATATATATAGTTTGATGGCTCCAATTCTCCCCATATATATAGTATGACGGCCCCAGTTCTCCCCATATATAGTATAATAGCCTCAGTTCTCCATATTAAAAATAGTGAAGTTTATACTCACCTCATCCTGATTTCCGGCACTGCAGCCTCCACTTTCTCTTCCAGTCCGCAGAGTGGCATGAGACAATAATGTCATCAAGCCGCCTGCATGAGCACACTGAAGTCTCAGGAAGCTGCGGTCTGCAGCTTATGAGACAGACCATTGCTTCCACTAGGAATTTTGGGGCCCCATACTGGCAAATTTTTCAGGTTACCTTGAGACTCTGCCCAAGTTCCACACTAGCTCCACCGTCCCACCGCCCACTCTTGGAAAAACTCACCACCACATCCTCACCAATCAGATATTAACAATTCCCATCAAATACCAGATCACATTCATAACCAGCAGCTTTTGTTCTGGCCAAAATAATTTTTAAGCTGATACCATGACACGGTAGACTCTTTCGGCCGGGCCCTACTCTTCTCTAAACTATTAAAAATAAATATATATTTACGTATTTTTCTTTAAGGGAATCAGTCACATAAATTTACATTTTTTTTAAACAACCATTAATACCACATACAAAGGACAAATATTGTCACACCATGACCAGACCACATATTACCACCACATAGTGACCGAATAATACCACATACAAGGAACAAATACCACCACACTGTCACGGCCCCCACCGCGCCCCATGCCACGGCCCCCACCGCGCACCCTGCCGCACGCTCTCATACTTACCTGCCAGCACCGCAGCCCCTCTCACTCCAGCGTCGGCGGCGGTGTCCTTCTCTGACCGGCCTGCGGCCTGTGACGTCACTGCGACTCCTGCGCATGCGCCCTAGACTGTGGCCGGCTCTCCCTGCTGGATCTTAAACTCGGACGGTGCCCTAACCCTGTAGCACCGCCGGACAAATCGGGGCAGATCCTCGCTTATATCAGGCCGCCCTCCCTTAGTGGAGGCGTCTGATTGTTGATGTTATATCAGCACTCTGGGTCCCCGTGGTTTGCCCTGTATACGGCTTCCATCCTCACTCTGCCTTGTGCTTCCTTGCAGTCGTGCTCCAGCCCTGCCTAACCGTGTCTGTTCCCGCTCCGGTCCTGCCTACCCGTGTCTCTTCCTGCAGTCCTGCTCCAGCCCTGCCTAACCGTGTCTGTTCCTGCAGTCCTGCTCCAGCCCTGCCTAACCGTGTCTGTTCCTGCTCCGGTCCTGCCTACCCGTGTCTGTTCCTGCAGTCCTACTCCAGTCCTGCCTAACCGTGTCTGTTCCTGCTCCGGTCCTGCCTACCCGTGTCTGTTCCTGCGTTCCTATTCCAGTCCTACCTAACCGTGTCTGTTCCCGCTCCGGTCCTGCCTAACAGTGTCCGTTCCTGCAGTCCTACTCCAGCTTTGCCTAACCGTGCCTGGTCCTGCTCCCGTCCTGCCTAACGGTTACTGTAGTTCATTCCGAGCCGCCCCTCTTGGTTCTGGCTACCGTGGCATTCGAACCCCTGGACCTGCTCCTAACAATCCCTGTATAGGGGTCGGTTCCACCAGGTTGCTCGTCCGGGGCCCCTCGGTGCCACGGTCCAGAGGGTCCACTCCGGGATTCCCACCTTGCCTAGCGTGTCGCTAACAGTACGATCAGGCCATGGATCCCACCGGTACTTCTGCTCCCGCTCAAAAGGAGTTGCTCTTTTTGCGGGAGAACCAGGGGCGGATCATGTCCGTAATGAAGTCTGTGGTGTCACGTCTGTCAGCTCTTCAGGCCGCCGATCCGGGGAATGCTGCCCAACTGTCCAGTCTCCAGCAGGAGCTGGGCCAGCAGCGTGATGCCCAGTCCCATATTCTGACCTATATGGCCTCCGTGGACAACCATCTGGTGGCTCTCCAGTCCGCCGCTGTGGCTTCTGTCGCTCCCTCCCGGTCCCGCTTCGTTTCCCTCTCCTCGCCTTGCCAAACCACCCCAATACAGTGGTGATCCCAAGCGGTGTAGAGGGTTCTTAAACCAATGTAGCCTGCACTTTGAGCTTCTGCCTCACCAGTATCCTTCCGATAGGGCCAAGGTGGCCTTTATCATGTCCCATCTGGAGGGAGAGGCCCTGTCTTGGGTCAATCCTCTCTGGGAGAGGGATGATCCCATGGTTTTAAATATCCAGGTCTTTTTGGATACCTTTCATAAGGTATTTGATGAGCCAGGACGGGTAGCCTCTCTTACCGAGTCACTTTTCAACCTCCACCAGGGCGCCCTGACGGTCGGTCAGTATGCCATCCGGTTCCGCACATTGTCTTCTGAATTGGGTTGGAATAATGCGGCATTGGTGGGAGCCTTTTGGCGTGGGCTGTCCGGCAGGATAAAGGATGAATTGGCGGGTCGGGATACTCCTTCCACTCTCGAGGACCTCATCTCCCTGGCTACTCGCATAGACCTCCGGTTCCAGGAGCGCGTGCGGGAGTCTGCTAGGGATAGGAGACCCACCAGGCCAGCCCCATCCACTGATCGGTCCTTTAGTCAACGACCAGCAGGTTCTGCCCACACTCCTCCTCCCGAGCCCATGCAGGTAGACCGGGTCCGGATGGCTGAGACACGTCAGAGAGAGAGACGGGCGCAGGGTCTATGTCTTTATTGCGGAGGAGCATCGCATTTCATCCGTTCTTGCCCTGAGAGACCGGGAAACTCTTCCACCTAGGCCAGGTAAGAGAGGCCTCCCTAGGTGATAATGATTCCTCTCAAGCCCTCACGTTATCTGTTCTTTTGCTTTCAGGGGAGAGGCGTGGGTCCGAGGTGGCCTACGTGGATTCGGGCTCTGCAGGCAACTTCATCCGGCGTGAAGTGGTGGATAAATATCGGATTCCCATGGTTGCTCTAAAGAATGCTCGGTGGATCGCCTCCATTGACGGCAGACCGCTACAGGAACCCATTTCCATGGTCACAGAGGAGGTTGTTTTGCAAGTCGGTGCTCTCCACCGGGAAAAGGTGGCCTTCTACGTGTTGCCTGATCTGTCTCACGCTATTCTGCTCGGTCTTCCTTGGCTACGGACTCATCAGCCGGTCCTCAACTGGTCGTCCGGGGAGGTTTTGCGCTGGGGTGACCCGTGTCAAGGCCAGTGTCTGAGCTCTATTCATCCTGTTGTCTCCGCACGCCCACCTCTAGAACTCTCGGGGCTTCCTTCGGCCTATTGGTCCTATGCGGACGTCTTTGACAAAAAGGAGGCGGGGATCCTTCCACCGCACCGGTCTTTCGATTGTCCAATCGAGTTAATACATGGTTCCACCCCTCCTAGGGGTAGGATTTACCCACTGTCTCCCGCATAGACCGCAGCTATGTCCGAGTACGTCCAGGAGAATCTCGCCAAAGGTTTTATTCGGAAGTCTTCCTCTCCGGCAGGAGCCAGTTTCTTCTTCGTTAAGAAGGACGGTTTGCTGCGCCATGCATCGACTACAAGGGCTTAAACAACATCACTATCAAAAATCGGTACCCTCTTCCTCTCATCCCGAAGCTGTTTGACCGCCTCAGAGGGGCACGGATCTTCTCCAAGTTGGATCTCAGGGGAGCTTACAATCTTATCCGCATCCGGGCCGGCGATGAATGGAAGACCGCCTTTAACACCCGTGACGGTCACTATGAGTACCTGGTTATGCCCTTTGGTCTGTGCAACGCTCCTGCTGTGTTTCAGGAATTCGTTAATGAGGTCTTCCAGGACTTTCTGTACTCCAGTGTTGTGGTGTACTTGGATGACATCCTTGTCTTCTCCTCAGATCTTCCGTCTCATAGGAGGACTGTCCGCCTGGTTCTTCAGCGTCTCCAGGAGAATCGTTTGTATGCCAAGATGGAGAAATGCCTGTTCGAGCAGACCTCATTACCATTTCTGGGCTACATCGTCTCCGACGCCGGGTTGCAGATGGATCCCGAGAAACAGTCTGCCATTCTTAAATGGCCCCACCCCGTCGGCATAAAGGCTATCCAGCGATTCCTCGGATTCACCAACTATTACAGGCAGTTTATTCTGCACTTCTCGTCTCTCTCCAAGCCAATCTCTGCCCTTACCCGTAAGGGGGTCAGTTCTAACTCCTGGCCACCAGAGGCTGAGGAGGCCTTCCAGTCGCTAAAACGGGCTTTTTCTACGGCTCCAGTGTTGTCTCGTGCAGAGAGCAGCAAACCCTTCGTGTTGGAAGTGGACGCATCTTCAACAGGTGCCGGGGCTGTTTTGCCTCAAAAAACCCCTTCTGGTCGCTTACGCCCTTGTGGATTCTTTTCCAAAGCCTTCTCCGCATCTGAGTGCAATTACTCGATTGGCGACCGTGAGCTCTTGGCCATCAAGTTGGCATTGGAGGAGTGGCGTCATCTTCTGAATGGAGCTGTCCACCCGTTTGTTATTTACTCGGACCACAAGAACCTTGCTTACCTGCAGACCGCTCAGAGACTTAATCCCCGACAGGCCAGGTGGTTCTTGTTCTTCGCTCGCTTTGACTTTGAGCTCCATTTTCGCCCTGGAGACAGAAACACCAAAGCCGATGCCCTGTCCCGAACCTTTCAACCGTCCGAGGCTAGGGAGGAACCGTCTCACATCATCGAGCCCACGAAGATGATCACCGAGGCTCCGTTGAGTTTGCTTTCTCCACCGCCGGGCAAGACTCTCGTGCCAGAGAGTGCCAAAAGAAGAGTTCTGCTGTGGGGGCATTCCTCCAAATTGGCTGGCCATGCCGGAATTCAGAAGACCCTTGCTCTCATATCCCGGCAATATTGGTGGCCAACTCTCCGCCAAGATGTAGCAGACTTCGTTGCCTCCTGTTCCTCCTGCGCTAGGAATAAAATACCACGTCGGCCTCCGCTTGGTCTGCTGCTTCCTTTGCCGACGCCTACGTCTCCTTGGGAAAGTATCGCCATGGACTTTATCACCGATTTGCCCCGCTCTTCCAGCTGTACGGTGATTCTAGTGGTAGCAGACCGCTTTTCCAAAATGGCACATTTTATTCCTCTGAGCGGCCTTTCCTCTGCGCCCGAATTAGCCAAGATCTTCGTCCATCAAATTTTTAGGCTTCACGGCCTACCCCGTCGTATTGTGTCTGACCGCGGAGTCCAGTTTACGTCCAAGTTTTGGAGAGCGCTGTGCAGGCTCCTGGATATATCCCTGGACTTCTCTTCGGCCTACCATCCGCAGACCAATGGGCAAGTAAAGCGAACTAACCAGACGTTGATTGCATTTCTTCGTCATTTCTCCAACGCCCACCAGAATGACTGGGTGGACTTGCTTCCCTGGGCAGAGTTCACCTACAACAATCATGCTGGCGAATCCTCAACCAAGTCGCCATTTTTTGTGGTGTTTGGCAAACATCCTAGCATGCCTCTTCCAGTAGTCCCGGTTTCCGAGGTACCTGCAGCCATCTTCTTGTCCCAAGAATTTTCTGAAATCTGGTCCGAGACCAACACGGCCCTTAAAAGGGCCATTGAGCGGATGAAGAGACACGCAGACAAGAGGAGGTTAGATCCCCCACTATTTCACATCGGGGACAAGGTCTGGCTCTCATCCAGGTATATCCGGTTAAAATTACCCTCTTACAAGCTGGGTCCCCGGTACATCGGTCCTTTTGAAATTCTGGAGCGTATCAATGAAGTCTCCTACAAGCTGAGGTTGCCTGCTTCGCTCCATATCCTGAACACCTTCCACGTCTCTCTCCTGAAACCTGTGGTGCTAAATCAGTTCCATCCCTCACCATGTCCTGCTCCTCGGCCGGTGGGTTCTGACAACACCTTCGAGGTAAGAGATATTCTCGCCATGAGAAAAGTTAGAGGACGGACCTTTTTCCTTATTGACTGGAGGGGTTTTGGTCCTGACGAGAGATCCTGGGAGCCCCGGGAGAACATCAACGCTCCCCGCATTCTCAGCAGATTTTTTGCCAATCGCAGCAGGGGGCGGCTTAAGGGGGAGGGTACTGTCACGGCCACCACCGCGCGCCATTCCACGGCCCCCACCGCGCACCCTGCCGCACGCTCTCATACTTACCTGCCAGCACCCCAGCCCCTCTCACTCCAGCGTCGGCGGCGGCGTCCTTCTCTGACCGGCCCGCGGCCTGTGACGTCACTGCGACTCCTGAGCATGCGCCCTAGGCCGCGGCCGGCTGTCCCTGCTGGATCTTATACTCCGGCGGTGCCCTAACCCGGTAGCACTGCCGGACCAATGGGGGCAGATCCTCGCCTATATCAGGCCGCCCTCCCTTAGTGGAGGCACCTGATCGTTGATGTTATATCAGCACTCTGGGTCCCTGTGGTTTGCCCTGTATACAGCTTCCATCCTCACTCTGCCTTGTGCTTCCTTGCAGTCGTGCTCCAGCCCTGCCTAACCGTGTCTGTTCCCGCTCCGGTCCTGCCTACCCGTGTCTCTTCCTGCAGTCCTGCTCCAGCCCTGCCTAACCGTGTCTGTTCCTGCAGTCTTGCTCCAGCCCTGCCTAACCGTGTCTGTTCCTGCTCCGGTCCTGCCTACCCGTGTCTGTTCCTGCACTCCTACTCCAGTCTTGCCTAACCGTGTCTGTTCCTGCTCCAGTCCTGCCTACCCATGTCTGTTCCTGCGTTCCTATTCCAGTCCTACCTAACCGTGTCTGTTCCCGCTCCGGTCCTGCCTAACAGAGTCCGTTCCTGCAGTCCTACTCCAGCTTTGCCTAACTAACCGTGCCTGGTCCCGCTCCAGTCCTGCCTAACCGTTTCGGTTACTGTAGTTCACTCCGAGCCGCCCCTCTTGGTTCCGGCTACCGTGGCATTCGAACCCCTGGACCTGCTCCTAACGATCCCTGTATAGGGGTCGGTTCCACAGGTTGCTCATCCGGGGCCCCTCTGTGCCACGGTCCAGAGGGTCCACTCCGGGATTCCCACCTTGCCTAGCGTGTCGCTAACACACACCATGACCAGACCACATATTACCACCACATAGTGGCTGAATACTACAATACTGATCATTAATTAAAAAAAACAAAACAATAATAAGTGCCATTGAATACAGGAACTCTGTATTTACTGTCAGTGTACAGGTAATACAATGATCACTGGTGACATTATACACAGGAGCTCTGTATATAGTGTCAGTGTACAGGTAATACAGGGATCACCAGTGACATTACACACAGGAGCTCTGTTTATAGTGAGTGTACAGGTAATACAGTGATCGCCACTGCCAGTGACATTATACACATGAGCTCTGTATAAAGTATACAGTGTATAGTTTCAGTGTACAGGTAACACACTGACTCACCAGTAACGTCTCTACCTGAAGTCCTTCATCTTTGCTTTTCTTTTTCAGCCAGCACAGACCGCCATCACTTCTTCCAGCCAGGACTTGTCTCTGCATAAAATAACAGTTACCTAAAGCACCACTTCCAGAGCACATTCCCCACTTTTTCCCTTCTACACTACACATCTGAATACAGAGGTGTACACACAATCTAATATATAAAGCTCAAGTCTGTGTATGTATGTATGTATGTCAGGGATTGACATCCGCACCGTCGCAGCTACAGCCACAAAATTTGGCACAGTCACACGTCTGGACCCCGAGAGTGTCCTAGGCTATGTTGTGAGGAGAAATTTTAACCCCGCGCGTTCCAATTCACCAAACAATTTTGCTGCGTCACAGTACAGAGGGCACTGCCACGCATAATTTACTGTGCGGCCGGCCCTGTACAGCTGCTGGGGGAGCAGCCCGAGGGGCATTTGCCTTTCTGCCACCTGGCCCAGCCCGCCCCTGCCTGTTACCATTGGTAAAATAAAAAAAATTGGACCTGAAGCAAATGTGATGTGGTCTCTAAAAATAAAATGGTGTTGTGAAAATGAGAAATCGCTGGTCAACTTTTAACGCTTATAATTTCCTAACAAAAAAAAACTTTTGGTTCCAAAATTGTGCTGATGTAAAGTAAATATGTGGGAAATGTTACTTATTAAGTTTTTTGTGTGCCGTATCTCTGTGATTTAAGGGCATAAAAATTCAAATTTGGAAAATTGCGAAATTTTCAAAATTTTCGCCAAATTTCTGTTTTTTTCACAAATAAACGCAAGTTATATGAATGAAATTTTACCACTAACATGAAGTACAATATGTCACAAGAAAACAATGTCAGAATCACTGGGATCCATTGAAGCGTTCCAGAGTTATCACCTCATAAAGGGACAGTGGACAGAATTGTAAAAATTGTCCCGGTCATGAACGTGCAAACCACCCTTGGGGGTAAAGGGGTTAAACTACAGATATAGGGTTAATCTACAGAGGATTTATAGTACGTCAGCGGCAACCTGGCCATTATACTGAAAGCCCGGTTACAGGGAGGAAATGGACTTTATTCCTCCTGGCAGCCCCTGGTGTGGCCACACCCAGTTGTCAATTTATTCCCGACATTTCCAGGAGGATAACAGAGGAACATCATGCCGTAGAGAATACGGACAAATCAGAGGTGGCAGGAGCCTGTTCGCTGCCGTTTTTATAAAACGGAAAGAGGGAGGCATATCTAAAGAAGAATATAATGCTGTCTGCAGAACCTGCAGGGCACAAATCAGATTATCTAAAGCTGAAAATGAATTGAGGCTTGCAAGAGATGTCAAAAGCAATAATAAAGGATTTTGGGGATATGTCAAAAGTGAAAGAAAAGTCAAAGATGCTATAGGATTTTTACAGGATGAAAATGATGAAATGGTAAGACAGGATGTTGAGAAGGCTGAACTTTTAAATTCCTATTTTGCATCTGTTTTCTCTCAGAAAGGAAATGTAACATCAACAGTTATTCACTGTCCTATTAAGGGAATAGAAGAATCCAGGATATCTATAAACAGAAAGACAGTGAGGAAACACTTAGCTAACCTAAATTAATTCAAGTCTCCAGGTCCAGATGAATTACACCCCAGAGTACTGAAGGAGATAGCAGAATAAATTTTTGAACCCCTCTCCATAATCTTTGAAAATTCTTGGAGAACAGGAGAAGTGCCAGAAGACTGGAGAAGAGCAAATGTTGTTCCTATCTTCAAAAAGGGGAAGAAGGTGGACCCAGGCAACTATAGGCCGGTGAGTCTGACTTCTATACCAGGAAAGATCTTTGAACAAATTATTAAACAACATGTATGTCAATACCTGGATAAGAATGAAGTGATTAAACAGAGTCAGCATGGGTTTGTAGCTAATAAGTCATGTCAGACTAACTTAATTTCCTTCTATGACGGTATCACTGATTGGGTGGATCAAGGAAATGCTGTATAGTATATCTTGACTTCAGCAAAGCATTTGACAAAGTCTCTCATACAATCATTATTGAAAAAATGACTAAGTATGGAATGGACAAGGCAACTGTTAGGTGGATTCATAACTGGCTTAGTGATCGGATCCAAAGAGTGGTCGTAAATGGCTGCACATCCAGTTGGAAGAATGTCTCAAGTGGGGTACCACAGGGCTCTGTCCTGGGCCCTGTATTGTTCAACATCTTTATCAAAGATTTAGATGAAGGAATTGAGGGTAAACTGATTAAATTTGCTGATGACACAAAGCTAGGAGGGGTAGCTAATACTAGAGAAGAGAGAGAGAGGATTCAAAAAGATATAAATAAACTGGAGAAGTGGGCAGTAACTAACAGAATGGTTTTTAACAGGGAGAAATGCAAAGTACTACATCTGGGCAATAAAAATGAAAAAAGCATATATAGAATGGGAGGAATAGGGCTAAGTGACAGCACATGTGAAAAAGACTTGGGTATATTAATAGATCACAGACTGAATATGAGTCAACAGTGTGATGCAGCAGCAAAAAAGGCAAATGCAATTCTAGGATGTATTAACAAAAGCATACAGTCTAGATCACGTGAAGTCATTATTTCCCTCTACTCCTCTTTGGTCAGACCTCATCTGGAATATTGTGTCCAGTTTTGGGCGCCACATTTTAAAAAAGACATCAACAAACTGGAGCAAGTTCAGAAAAGAGCGACCAGAATGGTGACCGGTCTGCAAACCCTGTCTTATGAGGAAAGGTTGCAGGATTTGGGAATGTTTAGTTTGCAAAAGAGAAGACTGAGAGGAGACTTAATAGCTGTCTACAAATATCTAAAGGGCTGTCACATTGTAGAAGGATCATCTTTATTCTCATTTGCACAAGGAAAGACTAGAAGCAATGGGATGAAACTGAATGGGAGGAGACACAGATTAGATATTAGAAAAAACTTTTTGACAGTTAGAGTGATCAATGAGTGGAACAGGCTGCCACGAGAAGTGGTGAGTTCTCCTCCAATGGAAGTCTTCAAACAGAGGCTGGACAGACATCTGACTGGGATGATTTAGCGAATCCTGCTTTGAGCAGGGGGTTGGACCAGATGGCCCAGGAGGTCCCTTCCAACTCTACGATTCTATGATTCTATGATTCGCCACCTCTGATCTCCCGCTTAATTCTGGATTTACAGTTTGGGGGATCAGGAACCTGACCCCAAATCTGGGAACAAATGAGACCTTGTATATTGGGATTGTGAACGGTTTCAGGTGACGTCCGCCGCATCCCAGACGCGACCTCTCGGATTGTGTCCGACCACCTCTGGGCTTGTCGTCCAGCGGCACCATTTGGCTATAAATAGCTGTTGGCGGACCATGCGCAGCGTTAATCAGCGGCAGCTACTTTCCTTCTATTTTTAGATTCTGCAGAATTTGAACTTTGTTCCAAAAAAAAAAAATAAAACAACTAAACCGTGTTTTGTTTTCAGCTAACTTGTGGGCGGAGCGAACACGTCAAGCCCCGCCCGCACCGTAGAAAAAAAAAAAAGCGCACTCGATAGGGCGAATCGGAAATTCCTCGCCGTCTCCACCCTTTTTTTCCCATTGCCTCCCCCGTAGACAAACAACTCCGTTTACAAAACACGACGTCACCGCCCAGCTGTGATTTTATTGGACGGCGCCGGCAGTGACGTCACACCCATGTATTGAGAGAAAAAAAAAAGGGAAAAGGAAAAAAAAAAAAAAAAAAACAGTTTCAAGATGGCGGCTGCGCAGATAACAATGGCGAGAGGGCGAAGAGGGTCCGGGGGACTGTGAGGCGGGAGGGGAGGGCTCGCTGCAGGGAACAGGTTGCTCTCTTCGTCCCCTCCTCCTCCAGATGGCGGATTTTGTGGTCCCCCGGCACAGCGCGGTGATGGAGCGTCTCCGCCGGCGGATAGAGCTGTGCCGGCGGCACCACGGCAGCTGTGAGTCCCGCTACGACTCGGTGTCCGGAGAGCGGCTGGAGATAGAGCGGCAGCACACCTTCCAGCTGCACCAGCGCTGCCTGCAGGCCAAGGCCAAGCGAGCCGGCAAGCACCGGCAGGCAGCGCCGGCCAGCAGCGACACGACGAGGGGGAGCCAGGCCGCCGGCGGCACCATGGAGCCGGGAGACGGGGGCAGCGCCGGGGAGCCGTGCCGGAACAGCACCCTGATCGCGGTAAGACCCCTGCGGGCCCGGCCGTGCTGGGAGTTGTAGTCCCACACTTGTTTCTTCACTTTTACAAACTTTCTGTAACTTTTACTTGTTCTCCTTATGACAAAACTTATTGTAATGTCCCCAAAAAAGTTCCCGTAACCGCGAAGAAAGTGTCGTTCTGCGGTGACAGCGCGGAGGGCGATGGACTCCCCGCGAATGGGGCGATCGCAACGTTTCCGACGGACAAACCCTCCGTGTGCGGACTACAGGTCCCAGCTGGTGACAGTGCCGGTTTGTCAGAGTTATTATTCCTGATTATTAAGTGGCATTTTTTTTTTTTTTATTTCTTTATTTTTTAATTTTGGGAGACGACGGCGACTTTGGCTGCGAAACATCGCGGGGTAATGAATGCGGCCTGCAAGGGACCGCTGTTAGAAAGTGGGGGCCGCTGTTAGAAAGTGGGGGCCGCTGTTAGAAAGTGGGGGCCGCTTCCATATTTTTTTCTTGGCGGTTGATGATGTGACCCCCAACAGACTCGCACGGGGTTGTGATGTAGTGGAGACGTGTTTGGCCATGAGGTCTCCAGACCGGTATGTTACTAATAAGATTTTTCACATTGGTTTTTGGTTTTGAATCTTATGTGAAGAGCCCCTCCAAAGGCGCATCCCTTTTTTTTTTTTTTTTTTTTATAACATTGATGGCTTAGTCTTAGGTCATCAAAGTCTGATTGGTGGGGACGGGACACCCGGCACCCCCGCAATCATCTGTTTCCGGTGCTCAGTTACGGAGCTGTACAGCGCCATCGACTGTATGATGGCCGCAGCCAGGTACTGCACCTCCTATTGATTTGAACAGGGGGCGGATGTGCAGTACCCGGTGCCGACACTGGGATCAACTGATCTCAGGGTGTCACATCCCCACCAATAAGGACATTGACCTATCCTAAGGATAAGCCATCGATGTTACATTCCTGGACAACCCCTTTAAATGGGACAACTCCGTTTGGTTTCTACCACCATGGCTTTTTTTTTTTCCCCACAAATGCTCCATCACTTAAATTGATTTCCAGCTGGTTTTTCTGCGCACACACAAGTTGGGTACATCAGTTGTTCACTGTCGGGGCGGTTGTGCCGCTCGCTATGGGGTGGGCTTTGTGTCACCATTGGGGGGTGGTGAGGGGCGATTGCCATGGGGACAGCCTACTTTCTTTGCCACCGTCCTCTCAGAGAGCAGTATGAAGGGCTCGTGCCTCTTATTTTGGTTGCCCACATGGTCGGGTCTGTTCTTGCCCTCTGCGGTTTGGGTATTTCGAGGACTCGCTCACTTTCTGTGTTTGCGGATTCTTCATTGGGATCTTTGCTTCGGTTTCTCCGGCGTCACTAAACGTTTGGTTCCGCCATGCCGGCCGGCCGTGGGGACTGTTTGCTTAGCATTACTTTTTCCTGGTTTGACAACTTGTAGCGCCATGCGAGAGATTGTGCCCAGGGCGGCCCACACCCCGACAGTGCCAGTCCGGGGGATGAATGGGGACACAGGCTCTGTGTCAGTCATGTGCTTGTGAAACCACAGCCCCTGGATGCCAGTTTTCCAGGCAGGCTGGGAGTTGTAGTTCCCTTGCCGCCATCTCTTGTGGACTCTCTTGGGGCTTGCCACTACATTTTGGGTAGATGCGCTCGTTCCTCTTTATTAGGGCCGTCGACAGTAATCGTTTCCGTAACAGTAACACTTGAACACTTGCCGCCTTCGCCCTTAGTCGCGTTCACTGCCAGGTTACGAGTTTGCGTCTTTCCAGGAGCGACCCGGGGAGCGCAGCGCCCTGACTCGGTCCTTTTGTGGCTCCCCGCAAGGAAATGAGTGAAGTTTTACAGTAATTCCGTGCCGAACCTTGGAAGGGTTAAACCCGTCACCAGTGTGTCAGCGCCGCCGCTGTGAATGATTCACGCACTGTCGGAAGTTGCACCATGGGGCCGGAGCGTGCAGCTGCCAGGAGGCCGGGGTATGCCCTGCTTTTAGTGCATGTTATACCGGGGCGGACACGGCAGAGCTCGGGAGCCGGGCGTACTGTTTAGTAATCCTTTAATTGGAGACTTCATAGACTTCAATAAAGGACAATGCAAAAGGAAAGTTCAGAACTTGTGGCAGGAAGCTGAGACCTGTGCTGCTGTATGCAGGCTCTTCACACTGTAGCAGTCCTGTTCTTGGCAGCGACATGGAGAGAGACGAGCGCCCAGACCCTTATTATTATGCTGTGTATTAATGTTCTTCACAGAGCCCCTTTTTTTTTTTTTTTTTTTTTTTTTGTGAACCCACAATAAGGAAGTTTCATCCACATATGAAAAAGCCTGGTGCATAATGCGTTTTTTAAATTGTATTTTTTTCCCTCTTGCACATGGACATTCGCTCTTCTGAACACCCCTATTGAATAACATTGGACCTGCTGTCCTTGTGAGGTCTTATATATTTATTTTTTCCTCGGACAGCACTCCGACCAAAAATCAGGTTATGTGAACGTAGCCTAATGCAGACACAGGTACAGTATAAGTCCGTAGGAGACACCGTGCTATAATACGCATGCGTGTGACCTTAAAGGGGATGTCCGGCCTTAGGCTACAAGCCTACCATCACTCTCTGACTGCACATGCACTGCGCGTTATGAGAGTTCTCCAGCGGTGGGTTCATCACCGCAAGTATGGGATCTACACCCATGCAATCACATGCCGACTAGACGTGCCATGGCCTTGCTCAATGCAATTGTATTGAGCAAGGCTGGAAAAAGTCTAGTCGGAATGTGACTGGAAGAATGCAAATCACATACTTATGGTCATATGACCGTCCGCTCCCTGCGCCGGAGAATGCTTACAGTCCGCAGTGTGAGGATCAGAAGTCTGCAGCCAAAGTGACTGAAGACTTGTACCCCAAGGCCGGACAACCCCTTTAAAGAAGCTGTCCTGGATTGTAAAAATATGGCTGCTTTCTTTCTAAAAACATTGCCACTTTTTTTTTTATTTACAGCTTGTGCCTATTATTGCACTTCAGCTCTATTGAAATCAGGGAGCTTGTGCTGCAATGCCAAACACAACCTGTGAGCAGATGGGGCACTGTTTTGCCATGTCTCTGAAATCCCATACCATCCCTCTGCCCAGGCCGTACACATACGATAGCTGTCAGCTTATGTTTATCTTGGCTCCACCATGTTGGCGGAGGGTGCTCGTATTTCTGGGCAGCGGGCAAGAAGTTGCAGTACCAACATAAGCATGTGTCCGGTCTCCCAGAAATTGGTAAGCCCCGTCAGAATGAATTGGTCCGATGGCGCGCTTGCATTTTGGAGCCCCTTAGAAACTGTGGGGGTTCCTCTCTGATCCTCAAGTTATCACATATCCTTTCCATAGGTGACAACTTTTAATGATCGGAAATGACCCTTTAATGCAGACCTGTCTCCATGTCTCACAGTTCAAACTGTATATATTATTCAATTAATATTGGACTTGATGAGACTGGTGTACTTGCTGTGAGAATCCTTGGCAGACTATCCGTATGATATTAAGGCTGTGTGCCCACGTAAGCGTTTTTTTAAGCGTTTGTCCCTGTCAAAAACGCTTCAAAAACGCATAAAAGAAGCATCCCATTCATTTTAAATGAATTCCGCACTTTTTGTGCACATTGATGCCTTTTTTTTTTTTTTTGTTCAAAAAAAGCTTAGCGGTGAAAAACGCAGCATGCTCATTAATTTTGCGGAAAAGTCAGCGTTTTTAGCTATTTTCTATGAGTCAGAAAACGCGCGGAAAAATCGCATCAAAAAGCGCGTTTTCTGGGAAGGTGTCCAGTTTTGAAGCAGAAATTATTTTGCATACGTGGGCACATAGCCTAAGGTTTTGTGACTCCAGGCAAATCTCCATTTTAATTTCAGAGAGAGACTTAAATGAAAGATTATATGGCCATTCTGAAATGTAGCTTTTTTTTTTTTTTATACATAAGTACACCAGCCTCATCTGGTCTGATAAATATTTCATAATGCATGCAGTTTACATGATGAAATCTGGTGACGGATCATCTGAAGATTGGATCGTTCAGTGCGCTGCCTGTATGTGAGTCTGGCGTATTCATGAGAGCGCTCGCCCACCTCACTCCAGCAGCCTGTCAATCACCGGGTCGCAGAATGGTGGGGGACCTATGTATGTGTCCTGTGGCTTTTTCGGCAGCCACAGTTCCTTCTTGCCATTTTTTTGAGTGAGACGCTGTAATGTTCTGTCCTTGCATAGGGCGGCTTAGTAAGATGACAGGTCTACTTTAAGGCCGTATGTAATAGTCCGTAGCGGTGCCCATACCTCCTGGTGGATCAGGTGTTGCGTCCTGTATGGACATACGGGGTCCATAGGAGCAAGGCGAAGTTTCCTTTCTCGCATTAATATGGAATTCCAACAGAAAAACCCCTTTGGTGTGGCGTGGGTGGCATATAGCGGCACAGCAGAGGGCTCATGCCGCCCGATGACCCATAGATCTCAACAGAAAACTTACCACCGAAATATTGATGAATGGCTAAAAAAAAAAGTTGGGAACGATAAGTTTCCATGGGTCAGAACAAGGTATTAATGCCGTTTCTATCGTCCCATCTTTGGTCCCTTGTGCCCGATCCGGTCTATGCCTTCTCCATATTAATCCCCGTGATGCCCCGTGGCAGCGAGCCTTTGCCACCCTCCCGTTCCCCTCGCTCAGGCTTTGGCAGGCGTTCCCTTCTGTTTGCATGCTGGCCATCGCGTGTGATAAATGCGCCCGGGTAGACCTCTTTTATGGAGTGTCTGTCAGCTGTAAAGCTGTAAGGTTTGTTTGCGTTGGGTTGGCACAGTAAAAGGCTTGGCACCGGAGCCAGAGGTCTGTCTGCTCAGCATCGTTAGCAGGGATTTCAGCCCCAGTCGGACATGTAACTCATCTCAACTATCTCCTGCAAAGTTAACAAGAGTCTTGAAATGCTGGCAGGGCCCCTACAAGCTGCCGGCCTGCCTAATGGTGTCTGAAATGCCACCCTCCCCTTTGCCCTCTTTGTTTTCCTCCAGAAGCGATCACTTCAGGGCATAATCTCATGGAATGGTCCAGAATGAGCCATCTACAAGGATAGAAAAGCCACTTCTGCTGCCTCTCGGCTCTTGGGCGATGCCCACTACTGCAGTGCCCGCGTAGATCGCGGCCCACATTCATGCACTCTCTCATTCCTCCGCGTCAGTCTTCACTGCCGTTCTCCATCAGTACTATACTGCTAGCCTCACCTCGCTGACTAGCTTCAAGCTGATGAAGAGTTAACCCTTTCCCCTGCCTGGTACGCTGGGGCTGCTTACTGCTTTTAACACTTGGACTTAGTTGGCGGCTTGGATCCATCAGCACGGAAACTCCCATTTGAGTCACCAGGAGCTTCTGTGTGGTCAGAGCTATTACTGTCATGATTTCCCTGCTACCTCGTGCAGCCAAGGGCGCAGGGTTTGGGAGTCGCTGGATTTGAGGTTCGTGAAGACTTTTAAAGACTTTAAAATGAGCATTGAAACTTCCAGCATCTGAATGAACCCGGCTCGCATTTTTTTAAGGGGACTAATCAGGCTGTTGAGTATGTAGTGGTAACTCCCACTCTGTTGTGTGATGGTTGGCACCTGGAGCTAAAACTTATGGCAAAATTTTGGACTATTTTTCTAGCTGAGCCCCTGAAAAAGTGAACGTTTCTCAATGGTTTTTGTACACATTAATCCATTTGTTACAACATGGATTGATGGAAAAAAAATTGGAGTTAGTGGCTTAAAATAATTCTTTGGGGAAAGCTCTGATACATATGCACACTTGATTTGGCTGAGCATGCATGTATTCTATATGGGGAGAGGAGAGTAAGTCGCTGTTAGATACCTAATAGAGCCAAAGGATTGGCCAAAATAGTAAAAAAAAAAAAAAAATTGGGGGTCCGGAATTTTTTTTTTTTCCCCTAACCCAAAAAGTCGTTTTGTAACGGTATGGAGGAGATCCCAGGTGATACAATTGTATATGGGATGGCTGACCCTAACATTACAAATGATCGCTGTACTTAGCTTGATGATTTGTTCCTGTACTGACGGCGGTCTGGGCGCTGCGTTCCTGTACTGACGGCGGTCCGGGCGCTGCATTTTTTTAAATTTTTTTTTTTTATTATTTTTTTTTTTTAGTTATCTGCTTTATACTATCGTGTCCTAGATACACGTAAAGGGAACACCCTGTACCAGCATGTGTCATGGTCTTCTTGTGAACGTGTGCATGCCATGTCCTGAAAGCAGTGCCTGATAGCAGCGATGTCACTCGTGGTGGTCACTGTGGTTTTAGGTTGCTTTTAGTGCTGGCTGTTTTGGCATCTGGCATGTTGGTGGCTCACAATATGAATGAATTGTTGATGGTGTTCGGAAGATAGAAAGACTTTGTATATGTACGGTAGTCTTGTCGTTACCTCATAAAGTTATTTTAGGGTGTGTGCACACGCTGCGGATCCACAGCGGTTTTGGCCCTGTGGATCCGCAGCAGTTTCTGCTGCGTTGTACAGTACCATTAAAATCAATGAAAAACAAAAACGCTGTGCACAAGCTGAGGATTTTTCCGCGCGGATTTGCTGCTTTTTTAAAATCTACAGCATGTCAATTCTTTGTGCGGAATCCGCAGCGTTTTTACACCTGCTCCATTATACGGGTGTCAAACCGCAGGCTAATCCGCAGATAAACCACAGGTCTTTTGACTTGCGGATTTACCTGCAGATTTTGCCCAAAATCCGCAGCGTGTGCACATGCCCTTAAAGTTCTCTGAACCCTTTTTGTTTTTTGTTTTTTTTACTGATCTGTGCTTTTTCCATAGCCTTACAGGTAGAAAATAGTAGCTATGTGCACACGCTGCGGATTCACCTGCGGGTTTTTCCGCGCGGAACCGCAGGTAAAGTGACCTGCGGTTTTCCCCTTCAGTTTGGCACCTGGACAATGGAATAGGTGCCAAACCGCCGCGGAATCCGCAGAAACAATTGACATGCTGTGGTTTGTAAACCGCAGCTTGGACACAGCGTTTTTTAAAACCCATAGGGTAACATGGTACTGTACCATGTCTGCGGAACTGCTGCGGTTCCGCAGGGCCAAAAAACGCTGCGGAACCGCAGCAGAATCCGCAGTGTGCACATAGCCTGAAGATCTGATATTTTCATGGTTTTTTTTTTTTTAATCCATGGCTGGTTCGGTCTTGACGTCAATCTCTAGAGAGGCTTTCTTCTGTTAAAGGGGTTGTCTCTTCTATCTTAAGGAGTGCGCTGCTCCCCCTGCCGTCTGGCTTCCGGCTTGTCGGGGGTGGTGCGCTCCTGAAGATTGTCTGTTCGCTGCCCTATGCTGCATTCAGAGGCAGCTTTGGAGGATCGCTGTGGCACTGATGCCAGACACCACTGACGGCATGCAGAAGTGGCTGGAAACCTTAGCAACCAGCAGTGAATTCTATAAACGTGAAAATCTCACCATTCTTAAGAATAGATTGGATTGTTAATAAGCCGTCAATAGTTTTGTTTTTCCAAGCACTTAGACTTTTTACCCATTTAAAGGGAAACTGAAAGTGCATATATGCTGCCCGAATCCCGATAGATGGGCCACATGTATCAAACATGGGCTGTATGATTTAAAAGCCTTCAGGGACAGAGCCGCATGGGACAGGCTGGTGCCTGTGAGCTTTTCCCTGCCCACAGCACACTGGGAGAGACCTGTCAGTCATTGGTGGTAGGTGGAGAGAAGCTGCCGGGGACTGACCTTTTTGACTAGTCTCCCCTCGGTGCCGGTCCCAGCCGACACATCCTCACAATCTGTTATCGCTGATGGTCGCTTCACAACCCCTTTAAGTCTCCACTTCTGCTCTGCTGCCATTGTCAGATTGCTACAGCACATAAAAAAGTGAACTCCACATCCAGGCAACTTCAAAGAACAAGTGCAACAACAGCAATCCACGTACCATGAGCACACGCTCAGCTCACAGGTAGGTAATGGATGGTCCATATTGTGCAGAAGATGGGCCCTTGGGAAAGCGTGTGTTCACGCGAAACGGTGTTGGCCGATGGCTGTCGTGTCTACACGGCGCAGTATGCCTATTTTTCAATATGCAGCACCATTCCTCAGCACGGAGTGCCACTACTTTCTTTCGAATAATGCGTCGGATTACTACCGAACACCCTGTGAAGCCAGATTTGCATTAAATTGGTTGAACAGGGTTAAAAAAAAAAATTTATCGCTACTTTCTGCCAAAAAATTGCACCACATCGGTCCATTGGGTATGTCTGGGTTTGCTGTTTAGCTCAATTAAACTGAGACTGAACTGCAATACCAGATACCAACTGTGGACACATGTGGCGTTGTTTGGGGAAGGAAGAAAGAAGCTGTGTTTCTCAATTTGAATGGTGGGATTACTTTTTTATTTTACAGTGTACTGATCTTTTTTTCATGGCCCCTGTGGAAGCTTCTGGTGCAACCCCAGGAGCTCTGCCTGATAATTGACTGCAGCCTATGTGAGATATGTTTGGTGGGTTGCCTTGTTACTTCCACTCCATGCTGACCGTCTCCAAAGTAAATACTTTCAGATTCTGACTCTGCCACCTGGGCTCACAAAAAGTCTTTTCGTTTGGGGTCCTGGCCTGAGCAGTGACGTTCTCCCCGGTCGCACAGTGGGGTGTTCATGGGCTGAGGTCTGGCGCTGTCCGTTCTGAGGAACGCTCTGTTTCTTTTGGGCCCAATATCCTTTGATGTTCTATGAATGATGCCTGTGGGTTATTTCTGCGGCAGGAGGACACATCCTGGAGATTCTGCCGCGATGATAGGAAGCATTATTTCATTTCACTGTAAACCGCGCACATCGCAGACACAGATCTGCTGAAGAGCAAATATCCAAGTGGCGGCTCTAAGGAATCTGTCGCTTGGACTATCCCGCCATTCAGGGGTATCCAGCACTTCAGGGCTTCCGTCCAGTGGCCGCAGTTTGCTGACGTGGACCAAATTGATTCGCACCAACTCTGGAGTCAGTTGTTTTTTGGGACTCCAGCGTTTCCAAAAATGGGGCTCCAGAACCCTGAGAACCTGACTTTCAAGAGACCCGTTTTGAAGAGCAGAGGTGGTCATGGCATTTTCACTCTATTCATAATTAATGAGCGCTGTGCTCTTGTTTCCACCAGTCCTATGGTCAGTAATTGGCGTTCGAGCATGTGCACCTTGGCGCTATTACTGGACTATGTGCAGCCAGTTTCTGGGGATCCCTGTTTGGATCTAGGGGTCCCAGTGATCTGCAAGTTGTTCCCAATTTTATGAATGGAGGATAACTTCCAGTTTTGTGAAAATAGTTAATATAATTATAGATAATCCATAAAAAAGCGACTTGATGGCGGCAAAGTAGGCTGGGGTGCTGGGCTTCTCAGGGGCTGACGGGGGGGAGGGGGGGATTTTGCATGTCTTGGGGGCTGGCGGGGCGGGGGGTTGCACGTCTCGGCTGACGTTGGGAGGGGGGAGTGGGGTTTGCATGTATCAGTGGCTGACGTTGGGGGAGGGGGGGTTTGGCACGTCCCAGGGGCTGACATTGTGGAGGGAGGAGGGGTTATGGCACATTACCAGGGGGGGGGGTGTAATGGTTGGTTTGTGAGTCTTGGGGGGGGGGGGGGGGGGGATGACGTGGAGGGAAGGGTTTGCACGCCTCCTGGGGGCTCATGTTGGGGGGGGTTGGTTGCACGTCCCAGAGGTTGATGTTGGGGTTGACTGCGTGTCCCGAAGACTGACTTTAGAGTGGAGGGGAGGGTTTGTGCATCCCGGGGGCTGCCGTTGGAGGGGGTGGGCTGTGCGTTCTCTGGGGCTGCTCTTGGGGGGGGGGGGGGGGGGGATGGAGGGGGGTTTGTGCGTTCCCTGGTGCTGACGTTGGGGGAGGGGGGCTTGTGCGTTCCCTGGGGCTGACGTTGGGGGGGGTTGGGCAGTGGCCCGGGGTTTCATGGCTTCTGCAGTTACCACTGCACATTTGCTTCACAGGCTGAATCTGCACCGACACTGCAGCTCTGTCACCAGCAGCCAGAAGGTCCCAGCTATAATAATAATAATAATCTTTATTTTTATATAGCGCTAACATATTCCGCAGCGCTTTACAGTTTGCACACATTTTCATCACTGTCCCCGATGGGGCTCACAATCTAAATTCCCTATCAGTATGTCTTTGGAGTGTGGGAGGAAACCGGAGTACCCGGAGGAAACCCACGCAAACACGGGGAGAACATACAAACTCCTTGCAGATGTTGTCCTTGGTGGGATTCGAACCACTAACCACTGAGCCACCGTGCTGCCCTGACAACACCCGGTTTTCTGTTGGGGTATGTGCCCACGTTTAGGAATTGCTGTGGATTTGACGCTATGTATTTATGCAGCGTCAAACCATCCACTATGACGGCATAGTGGATGGGGTTTATAGAAACCCCATGTCCACTATGCGTGTATACGCACCTGGGGATCACCCGCGGACACTGACATGTGACGAGGGTTTACAAGCCGCAGCATGCCAATTTCTGTTGTGGAGATGCTAGTCTCTGCAACAGAAATGTCCACAATAGAATGTATTGGACGCAGCAAATTCACATGGTTCAGTGATCTCTCAGCATTTACCTGCCTGAATATAATGGTATGTTTTCACGTGGCGTATTCCGAGAGCTTTGGACGCAGTGGACACCCGCCCTATCCAAAGTACTGTCGGCTTTGTACGCACAGTGATTCCGCATGTATTCATTGTCCCCGTGGAAGCGAGTAATCGTGAAACGGCCGTTGCCGGCACCTCCCTCCCCTAGCATTCCTCTAACGTCCTGCATGTCTACATATCCATTGATGGAATTCATGTGAAATAAAGACGCACAGTTTTTCAGCTATATTGGTGAGTGCTGCATATTTTTCTTTTTCGCTTCACAGCTTATATGGCTGTGCATAGCTAGCTGTGTCTGTGGGAGCATATGGCTGTGCATAGCTAGCTGTGTCTGTGGGAGCATATGGCTGTGCATAGCTAGCTGTGTCTGTGGGAGCATATGGCTGTGCATGGCTGGCTGTGTCTGTGGGAGCATATGGCTGTGCATGGCTAGCTGTGTCTGTGGGAGCATATGGCTGTGCATGGCTAGCTGTGTCTGTGGGAGCATATGGCTGTGCATGGCTAGCTGTGTCTGTGGGAGCATATGGCTGTGCTTAGCTAGCTGTGTCTGTGGGAGCATATGGCTGTGCATAGCTAGCTGTGTCTGTGGGAGCATATGGCTGTGCATAGCTAGCTGTGTCTGTGGGAGCATATGGCTGTGCATGGCTAGCTGTGTCTGTGGGAGCATATGGCTGTGCATGGCTGGCTGTGTCTGTGGGAGCATATGGCTGTGCATAGCTAGCTGTGTCTGTGGGAGCATATGGCTGTGCATGGCTAGCTGTGTCTGTGGGAGCATATGGCTGTGCATAGCTAGCTGTGTCTGTGGGAGCATATGGCTGTGCATAGCTAGCTGTGTCTGTGGGAGCATATGGCTGTGCATAACTAGCTGTGTCTGTGGGAGCATATGGCTGTGCATAACTAGCTGTGTCTGTGGGAGCATATGGCTGTGCATAACTAGCTGTGTCTGTGGGAGCATATGGCTGTGCATAACTAGCTGTGTCTGTGGGAGCATATGGCTGTATAGCTAGCTGTGTCTGTGGGTGCATATGGCTGTGCATAGCTAGCTGTGTCTGTGGGAGCATATGGCTGTGTATGGCTAGCTGTGTCTGGGAGCATATGGCTGTGCATGGCTAGCTGTGTCTGGGAGCATATGGCTGTGCATGGCTAGCTGTGTCTGTGGGAGCATATGGCTGTGCATGGCTAGCTGTGTCTGGGAGCATATGGCTGTGCATGGCTAGCTGTGTCTGGGAGCATATGGCTGTGCATGGCTAGCTGTGTCTGTGGGAGCATATGGCTGTGCATGGCTAGCTGTGTCTGTGGGAGCATATGGCTGTGCATGGCTAGCTGTGTCTGTGGGAGCATATGGCTGTGCATGGCTAGCTGTGTCTGTGGGAGCATATGGCTGTGCATGGCTAGCTGTGTCTGGGAGCATATGGCTGTGCATGGCTAGCTGTGTCTGTGGGAGCATATGGCTGTGCATGGCTAGCTGTGTCTGTGGGAGCATATGGCTGTGCATGGCTAGCTGTGTCTGTGGGAGCATATGGCTGTGCATGGCTAGCTGTGTCTGTGGGAGCATATGGCTGTGCATGGCTAGCTGTGTCTGTGGGAGCATATGGCTGTGCATGGCTAGCTGTGTCTGTGGGAGCATATGGCTGTGCATGGCTAGCTGTGTCTGTGGGAGCATATGGCTGTGCATGGCTTGCTGTGTCTGTGGGAGCATATGGCTGTGCATGGCTTGCTGTGTCTGTGGGAGCATATGGCTGTGCATGGCTAGCTGTGTCTGTGGGAGCATATGGCTGTGCATGGCTAGCTGTGTCTGTGGGAGCATATGGCTGTATAGCTAGCTGTGTCTGTGGGAGCATATGGCTGTGCATGGCTAGCTGTGTCTGTGGGAGCATATGGCTGTGCATGGCTAGCTGTGTCTGTGGGAGCATATGGCTGTGCATGGCTAGCTGTGTCTGTGGGAGCATATGGCTGTGCATGGCTAGCTGTGTCTGTGGGAGCATATGGCTGTGCATGGCTAGCTGTGTCTGTGGGAGCATATGGCTGTGCATGGCTAGCTGTGTCTGTGGGAGCATATGGCTGTGCATGGCTAGCTGTGTCTGTGGGAGCATATGGCTGTGCATGGCTAGCTGTGTCTGTGGGAGCATATGGCTGTGCATGGCTAGCTGTGTCTGTGGGAGCATATGGCTGTGCATGGCTAGCTGTGTCTGTGGGAGCATATGGCTGTGCATGGCTAGCTGTGTCTGTGGGAGCATATGGCTGTGCATGGCTAGCTGTGTCTGTGGGAGCATATTTCCTGTGCATGGCTAGCTGTGTCTGTGGGAGCATATGGCTGTGCATGGCTAGCTGTGTCTGTGGGAGCATATTTCCTGTGCATGGCTAGCTGTGTCTGTGGGAGCATATGGCTGTGTATATTTGTGCCCTATATTTGGGGCACGGTTACTAGATCTATAAGCGCTCATTCAAATCTGTTGGGGAATTCCATTCGTCTTTCCAAGTTTAAGAACAGACAAGTGAAATTAACCCCTTTGTGCACCTTGATGTAATTATGTCTCCATATCGGTCAGATGTCGGCTGTGATACATAGCTGGCATCTGCCTGTAACAGCAGTGATCAGAGCTCGCCTTGATTGCTGCTCTTTTAAATTTTTAAGTGCCCTTGTCAATCACTGACAGCAGCATTTAGTACCTGCACTCACTAGCTGCCGTTAGTCCCCTGTGGCGCAGTTGCAGGTTGCTGATAGGGTGCCATGTGTTGCTGCCATGTTGGTCGCTCCTTGCAAGATGTTGCAATAAATGTTCCGGACGTTATTACAGCACGCTCACTTTGTACTGAGCGGTGACTGCAACATCTTGCACCGACCCTATAATGGGAAGTGACTGCCAGCAGAGAGTTTTTCTCCAGTGCTTTTCCAGTGAGTCTGCTAACTGCCTGCAGATGCTGTTTCTTGAGGTGACAGGTTACCTCTAAAAAGGTGTCCCTTACACTTGTAGTATTCACTGTGTCTCCTCACATTGTATAATGTACTATTAGGCTTCGGCTGTTTTCTCACTCTCTGCGCTCGTCACATCACTGCTCCATATGCCATTTCCATAGACAATCGCATGCCAACCGCTTTCTCTCCTGCTTCTCCCAATGTTTCATTTGAGAAACCCACAAAAGAAAGGGGTTGGCACATGATGATAAGCAGGCAAACTGCATATGGAGTGGTAATATGACGCGTGCAGAGAGTGTGAACACAGACAAATCCTAACAGTGTTCTAAAAGAAAGTTGGTTTTTTTTTGAGGGTGTAAATAGTTTCCAAAAGATGTGTTTTTTTTTTTTTTTTTTTTTTTTTTTTTTTTCTTTTTTGTAAGGTGTTTGAGAAATCCACAATCCTTTTTATTCTGACATCATATTCTGTGCCCGTACCTCTATACTAAGCTCTGTACTGTTCCCATATCTTTGTAGTAAACTCTGTACTGTTTCCGTATCTATGTAGTAAGCTCTGTACTCTTCCCATATCTATGTAGTATGGTTTGTACTCTTCCCATATCTATGTAGTAAGGTTTCTACTGTTCCCGTATCTATGTAGTAAGGTTTCTACTGTTCCCGTATCTATGTAGTAAGCTCTGTACTGTTCCCGTATCTATGTAGTAAGCGCTGTACTGTTCCCGTATCTATATAGTAAGCTCTGTACTGTTCCCGTATCTATGTAGTAAGCTCTGTACTGTTCCCGTATCTATGTAGTAAGCGCTGTACTGTTCCCGTATCCATGTAGTAAGCGCTGTACTGTTCCCGTATCTATATAGTAAGCTGTGTACTGTTCCCGTATCTATGTAGTAAGCGCTGTACTGTTCCCGTATCTATGTAGTAAGGTTTCTACTGTTCCCGTATCTATGTAGTAAGCTCTGTACTGTTCCCGTATCTATGTAGTAAGCTCTGTACTGTACCCGTATCTATGTAGTAAGGTTTCTACTGTTCCCGTATCTATGTAGTAAGCTCTGTACTGTTCCCATATCTATGTAGTAAGCTTAGCTCTGGTGCTTTACCCATACAGTAAGCTCTGTTCTGCTCCCATATCTGTGTAGTGAACTAGGTTCTGTTCCTGTATCTACGCAGTAAGCTTGGCTGTTACAGTATCTATGTAGTAAGCTTGGCTTTGTTCCCATCTCTGTGGAGTAAGCTTGGTTCTGTTCCTGACTCTAGTAAGCTCAGCTATGTTCCTGAAGCTATGTAGTAAGCTCTTTAGTGTTCCTGTAGCTATGTAACTCTTCTTACCTCTGCTTTCATGCAGCAGCCAGGGATGAGCAGGCTAAAGACTTTCCACCACAACTCAAGGGGCCACTGCTTTGTGATTGTGCCTGTGCCCATTTTCTAAAGGCAGCCTACATTGGGCAGTAGTGGAAAGCTTGAATTTCCTGGGTTACAAAGAGTGATTCCAGGAAGGCTAGACGATATATATGGGCAATCTTTTATCTGTGCAGATATATAAATGGTGAACTTCTACTTTCGTTGACCTAATTCGTTACATAAACTAGGAGACTCTGGCGTAGCGCTGCATGTCTCTTATATCCCTCCATAAACTATGTTCTTGGATATTCAGGTCACCTTAATCTTGGGGGAACTGGGTATTTGTAATTTTCTCATTTTTCCTTTCTACAATATATGGGTCAGGATAATTAGGGGCCCCTTGAATGGGTTTTTAATTAGCCGGCTGGTGCATACAGTAGCCCCCCCATGTTTCAGGAATTCACCATTTAATAGGATCTGACAAACGCCAAGGCTCCGAGCATCTGCCGTGGCAGCCACTTTTAACACTATGGTTGCCAGTGTGTCGCGTTGCCAGAACCTCCTGCTTGCCCATAATGCAAAACCTTCTCCCGCATGTGTCATGGTTGGGATAAAAGGATAGGCTTCTAAGGTTGCCTTGTGTCCTTATATCAACCCCTCCGTGCACCAGGCACGATCCCAGGACGCATTCCAGAGCTCCATGTAATCGCTCCTTCTCCAGCTCTAAGCTCTGCTGTTAAAGGTACAGCAACACGTGGAGCCCAAATGTGTCAGCGGGCGGCATGTTCTGCTGGCGGGGCACCTCTGCTGCACTTTAAGGGTTCCCTTGTGTATCTGCAGTATAGAATATATTCTTGATAAATATATACTTTTAAAAATAAAACATACATTTTTTTGTAATGGTAATATTGTTTAGGGATTTTTTTCGGCTGTATCGGGATGTGCACGCTGTTGTATGCCCGTGTGAGTACATGGCGCTCCAGTCTCTGTCCTTGGTCTCAACCTGAAATTTGTCCACAATTTTTGAGAGCATTTCTAATTTTATTGAAGAAGGGCTGCACATATCTAATGTGCCTGGTGAATGGCCGATTAAATCTATGAACAGATCAGGTCACCTACATGTTGCGTTTCAGCATCTCCTAACATTTTAGATGCTTCCGGCACCTTTTTTTTTTAATGACATGCAAGTATGCTCTACTATTTTGTGGAAGCGTCCTGGCAATTCGTGTATTCTTGCGGTTTTCTGTATTCGGTCAGTGGCTTTCATGGCATTGGCTCATTTGTAGGCCGCTGACCGATACGTACAACCAGGTCGTTGCTGGATACGAGTTCTATAGAAATACTGTTTGCAATTTTCTACTTAAAGCGGACCTATTACCACCAAAAACTGCAAACACTAGTAAGTCAATCTATTGGACCTGATGAGATTGGTGTCCTTACTTTGAAAATCCATACCAGAATGACTGTGAAAGCTTCTTTATACTAAAAGGAACATTTCATGCATCTTTGTCGCCGGCATCATAAACTGAACATTTTAGTAGCCGGATCCCGTTCTGACGTTTTTCTAAGTAAGTACAACAGCCCCATCAGAAAATATATAGCTGAAGAGCCCGGCGCTGCCCGGGCATAGTAACTATCCACGGTTAGTTATAACACATTATAATGATTATATCTATATATAATATGTAAAGCTGAGTGTAGAGCCCCGCCCACTCCGCATAGCCACAATTCACTATAATATCCCACATCATCCCGTCAGCCAGAGCTACCGGACAACAACCCCTAATATCTCGCATCATCCCGTCAACCAGAGCCACCGGACAACAACCCCTAATATCTCGCATCATCCCGTCTTCCAGAGCCACCGGACTACTACCCCTAATATCCCACATCATCCCGTCAGCCAGAGCTACCGGACAACAACCCCTAATATCCCACATCATCCCATCTGCCAGAGTCACCGGACTACTATTCTTAATATCCCACATCGTCCCAGTCCTGTCAGCCAGAGCCACCGGACTACTACCCCTAGTATCCCACATCATCCCGTCAGCCTGGGGTCACAACCAGAGCGCTAAGTGGAACAGTCCTAACTTCCATACCGGGGATCCCTTTAAGAGGCCTGGTGTCAGAACCAGAGCGCTGAGTGGATTTGCCCTGACTTCCATACCAATGTTCCCTTTAATAGAAGCCTGGGGTGAGAATCAGAGCGCTGCGGGATTTACCATAACTTCCATACCGGGTGATCCCTTTAAGAGAGGCCTGGGGTCAGTACCAAAGCGCAGAGTGGATTTGCCCTCATTTCCATACCGGGGGATCCCTTTAAGAGGGAAGATGTGCCTATATTATGGAGGATGTGTGATGGGGATATAGGTATGGGAGGGGGTGATTAATTTCTGTCATGCGCTCTCTGCTCCTTTCTGGGGGCAGACAATGGCTGGGAGCTTATGTTCCCAGGGATGCTAGATTTCTCCCACCAGTGTCAGTGTCTGCTGAGGTGTTGTCAAGTGGGAAAACTTGCTCATAGCAACCAATCACAGCTCTGCTTCTTTTAACCAGCTCTTGTGAAATGAGAGATGCTTAGTGATTGGTTGCAAGGCAACCAATCATACTTCAGCTTCTTTTGAACAGCTCTGTTGAAATGAAAGATGCTTCTTGATTGGTTGGTGATACACACACAGATATATATCCCGTTGCTCCGAGCAGTACAGTATTGTTTGCTCTCTGTGTTCTCCCGTTTTGCTTCCTGATTGCCTCATGCCTGGTGGACTGCTTGTCGGGTCCCAGGCTGGGATGACACCCACTCACAAGTGGGAAATGCCTAGCATATCTTCAGAGGCTGCTCAGTGGCTCCGGTGAGGTCAGCATTTTGCTTCCAAACCTTAAATGTAAATTTAGACTAAAATTAGGTTTTCTTACTTCCGGAATAATCTTATTAATGCGGCATTGAGACCTATGGGACCTGATTGTTGCCGAGCCTTTGATCTGTACTCTACGAGATTAGGTCTGCCTCATGACCCTCACATCTATACAGTAGTTATTAGGGGGATAGTTCTACCAAGCAGAAATTATTAGAATGATCTCACACCTGATGAGGCTGGTGTTTCTACTTTGAAACTGCATGTCACAATGGCTGTACTGTGCTTATTGAAAATTTAAATTCAATCTCTGCCCAAGCTTCTTGTCCAGCACACAAACCTATTAAGTAAAGGCCGATTCTGATCTTCAAAATGTGCTCCGACTAGGGAGACGATTCGGTGCGATGTCACGCGACGCACATTAGTGTAGCCCTCGCCTTAGGAAAACTAATGAAATACAAGCAGACAACTGGAGTACATAGTAAGACGCAGCTTGTGATGTGACCATTGTGTCTGGTCGGTGCAGTGCGAGCTGTGAAACCTGACATTAACACCTCAATGCTCCACCGTCCGAGCAGCCCTTTATAGATGACCTAGAACTCTACTGGCTTTCGCACACTTTCTCCTTGTTTTGCCACATTGTCCCAAAGTAGCATATACGTCTGGCCGATGAGTTAGGGGCCTAAAATCAAGACTGCAGCTTAGGCGCAGTGCACTGTAAAGCAGTCCTGTAGGTGTAGCTTTGTGAACTCCCTTGGTGATCACCCATCCAGTTGTGGTATAAAGCATAGTACAGCTGCAGATCTGTACTCCTTGCAGCTAAAGCAGCAGAGAAATGGTCTGTTTGGCTACTAGGAGTACCCAAATATTATACTGAGCATGCACTTCAGCTGATCTATTAGCACCAAGTGCTTGTAAGGCAAAATGTAGATCCACCGCCTACATGTGCAATGAGAAGGAGAAAGCATAGATCGAGAAAATGTACTTGGGCGCAGTCAGACGGCCGTATAACAGATGACGATCGCATCGCAGGGCTCGGACTGGACAGCTGCTCTCCTGACCGGAGCGTGGCAGCATGTAGTCAGGAGAGCCGCCAGTCCTAATATTGCGCTGCGATCATCATATGGCCGTCTGACTGCGCCCGTAAAGGGAGTCTGTCAGTGCAACATGACTGTCCAAACCGGACACAGGTGGTCAGTGGACTCTTGGTGTGGTGGAGCAGTTCTGCCATGCTCTCACCTACTTGTTTTTCATCTTCCTTCACGCTCCTCTTTAATGGCAGGAGCCAGAAGAGCGTGGGGGAAAAAGGAGGTTGGAAGGTGCACTGCTTAGCTACACCAAGGGTGCACCGAGCCCCTGTGCTTGGTTTGGACAGTCATTTTGTGCTGACGGGCTCACTCTAAAGCTTAAGGCCCTGTCACACTAAGCGAGATTGCTAGCGAGATCGCTGCTGAGTCACTAGAACTGTGACGTTATAGCGATCTTACCAGTGAGATCGCTGTGTGTGACAGTGACCAGCGACCAGCCCCCCTGCCGGGTATCGCTGATCATGCCCGAAATGTCTGGACATTTCTTTGGTTGCTCATGTCCCGCTGAGTCGCTTGTATGGTCACGTTTGACACCTAGCCTAACGACCTCGTTAGCGACTCAGAAGCAAGACAAGGCGGGGATTACGTTCCCGTTTCCACGCCTACCTCGGCTCTGATTGGTGGTCACTACAGTGTCCTGATTGGCGGGCTTCCTTTTAAAAGAAGCTAACAAAGTAGCGCTTCAGTTCTTTGTTCCTGACCCGAGTGTGTCCAAGTTGAGATCCTGTTTTTGTCCAACGGCTGCGACTCCGTTTTGGATCATTTGCTTTTCCATCTTCGTTGCTTCTCTAGCCAGTTAATGATAGGTATTTTTTGAATGAAATGGAGCGTTAGTACGTCACCTTCTTTTAAATGCACTGCCAATCAGGACGCGGTGGCGTCCACCATTCAGAGCTGAGAGGGCGTGAGAAAGGGAGCGCAATCCACGCCTGTGTAAATACAGCGTCACACAGTACATCCCTCATCGAGGTGTGAATCGTCAATGGAACATGCAATGTGACAGGGTCCCAACGACCACCGACATCGTTACAAAGGTCGCTATGACACGCTAGATCGTTGCTCTGTCGTTGGGTAGATTGGACTATCTGACATCTCAATAGCGACCACATAGCGATGCGGCAACGATCCCTGTCGTGTCGCTGTCGGGATCGTTATAGCGTCGCTAGGTGTGACGGGACCTTAAAAGGGCTACTTTGTCCACAACGTTGGTGACATTGCACCTTAATGAAAGTTAATGAGGTCACGGTGCACAAGTTGCCACCACTAATATTCTAGTCTCCATAAATCTAAACCTGCTGGATTTCTTGAGACATTTGTGTTGCGCCAGCTTGTGCGGCAGATAATTGCTAGTCTGGGCATCAGCGACGTTCTGTAGTAGGTGCAGACCTTCTCATATGTCGGTAATGTCCTATGGGCCCCATGATATATTGAATAACGATGATCCATCTATTGGACCCGTTCTGCTGGTGAGCAGCATTTAGTGCAGCCTTTCCAAGAAATGGGGTAAGGCAGAGTTCAGGTATGTGTTCCTCAGCTGCCGCACACTTGTATTGGTTTGTACATGTCTACTATCCAGGCGGCTGCTGGTGGCCCGCAGTCAACTTTACCTTATTCACGGCTTCTTCCTAGATTTATAGTAATTAGTAGAGTTGAGCGACTTTGGTCGGATCGGGTTTCGTGAAACCCGAATGAAACAAAATAAGTTTCAGATGAAACTCGTCCGACTAGAGCAAAACAAAGTCGGAGTTTCGTCCGAAACCCGACCCCAATGCATGTCAATGGGAAATAAAAGTCGGACGAAACTCCGACTTTTTTTGCTCTAGTCGGACGAGTTTCATCTGAAACTTATTTTGTTTCATTCGGGTTTCACGAAACCCGATCCGACCAAAGTCGCTCAACTCTAGTAATTAGCAATCCTTATTGGCAGGGTATCCGATTACCGCAGGCCCCTCCACTACAGAGATGGAAGCCTGTTACTCCGACACATTGAGAGATCCCGTAAGTCCTTCCTGACGTTCTCACTGATTAATGTGGCCCCTTCTGCGGGTTGCGGGGACAGAAATGATGTTGCCATTATGGAGGCGCCAGCTAGATCTAGACAACACTTTTGTTGAATTCTCTTTCTAGCGATGGTGCTAAACGATTCGCAGCCAGGTCAGTAATTTGGCCATCAGAGGGGATCTCGGAGAACCCCCCTCCTACCGGCTCTTCTTTTGATTAGCCGGCTTGGTGCATCATGCCGCAAAGATGACGTTACGCCAATCTAATCAAAAGAAGAGTCATCTGGTAAGAAGCACTTTGCACAGATTACCGGTTCTTGTTCCTGGATTCGCACCACCTGGTTGCAGAGAAATGTATGCAGCCGCCGGTCTCCTCTTAACCGTTTTATCTCTGCCATCTCTATGCTGAGAGTCTAGAGACCCCCGAAACACTGTGGTTGTCAGGAGTCACCAGTTTGGAAAACGTTCATGTGTGGGCAGGCTTTGGAATACCTCCACACAAACAAATTTGAAGCTGCGGATTTTGCGGCATGAGCAGTAAAATCCACAGCTTTAAATTAGACATGCTTGAGATAAATCCGCACCGCAAGTCCATTTCTGTTGCAGATTTATTGCAGATGTCATCCACTTTGCTGCGTATCCACCACCTGCTCGTCTACAAGTGCACGGAGAACCTGTGGCTCCATCGGACCACCCAAAACTGCCTCTACCATGTAAATGTAGGCTGCTCCGTCTGATTTTGGTTGCATCAGCGGAACAGTTGCCGTTTGCATTCTTTGGTGGCGCACCATCTCTCCGTCTACAATCACACCCATGGTGCACATGTGTAATTAGTTTGACATGTCTCATCATTTAATTGCTATGCGCCTAATTGCCACGTACAATTTGTTTTTCATCTAGTAAATTGCTGTATTTCTCCATTCCTGTTCCATTGCAGGAAAACCTGGTGTTTGGAGAGGAATAGATCTGATTAGCAGCGATCGATCACACTTTGTACACTTTGTTGATCCTGGCCAACCCTTTCGGTGCAATCACTGAGCAAAGAGAAGTTTTGTGTTTTTTTTGCTTTGAGCACAGACCACTTCCTATGTTGCCTGCATTTTTTTTCCGTTACGCCTGAAAATCTGCCTTACTATTTACCGCAGTCCCCGGGCTGAGGTTTTCACTGCTCTTCAGTCCGTTCTGGTTCAGCTTCCCCTGGCAGTGATCGGTGCAGGGCCGGTGGGATGTGAGCCACAGGCGCCTGTCAGGCCCCTCCCGCAGAGCAGGGGGTAGCAGGCATGGCCGCCTTTTCTCTCTGCTGCATTCCCAGACTGGTTCCAGTCTGCCCTGCATTCCCAGTTGCGGATGTCATCAGGAGGGACTGCATTCCTTATCTCAGGCGAAAGCTTCCTGTCTGTGTTGCATGTGTGACTTGTGCATGCTGCGGCTTCTTCTACCACCTCCATTGCCTTATTCAGGCCTGCAGTTTCTATGTTGTGATGTGTTCGAATGCACCACGAGATCACTGACATGACCAGATTAAGTAGTGATCACAAGGGCAGGTTTTCTTTTTTTATTTCAGGATATACTGTTTAGGATCCTATATGCCACTCATAAGAATGCACAATCCCAAACATAGGTCTGTATACACATGCTGCCAAACAAGCAAAATGCAATGCTTGCTGATCGATTGTATGCCGTCATAAAAAAAAAAACCTCTTTCTCAGCAGCAAATCCAAGTGGGAAAAATGCTGCCGATAACTTGCATGCTATATGGGGACACAATGATCCTATTAAGTCAATGTGTCCCATTAGTTTTGTCAGCCTGTATATAATCGGTGCATACAGTTGTGTGAAAACATGCTTGCCCCATTCCTGATTTCCTATACTTTTGCATGTTTGTCACTATTAAATGTTTCAGATCACCAAATAAATTTAAATATTAGATAAAGAGAACACAAGATGCAGTTTTTAAATGAAGGTCTTTATTAAGGGAAAAAGAAATCCAAACCTACAGGGCCCTGTGCGAAAAAGTGATTGATCTGCTTTCTGCTTGCGAGTAAATAGAGCGGGCGGCTTCCAATCTAATCCACTAGAAGGATGGACTGGTAACGTCTTTTAACCAAATCATGGTCTCCAACCCTGAAGTGGTTAAAAGAAGTTACAAAAGACTTTGTTGGCAATGTTATTTTTACATTCCTGTGCGTTATTTATGTTCATTTCTTGCTTTGGATTTGCAGCGCTTTTTCAGGGAGGGTTATAGGCAAATCCATCTTAAAAAGCTGTTGTGTGCCCATACCCTAAAATGACCTTGAATTTTTCGGCTGACCATCATTTGGAAATTACATATGATATGACCTATTATGAGAGCGGACTATCTGTCAAAATGTGATCCACGAGGTTAGAGTTTTCTTTTCTTAATTTCGGCCTTTACTAGCTTCAAAAATGTGTATGGTGTGATTGACTCACCATTTGCTCCCCCACCCCAAAAAAAATAAACTACCACCTTTTTGGCTTAAGTTTAATTCCCATATACGATCCGGTAGAAGATTGACTTTTCGGTCCGATCAACAATTCAACTGCAAGTCTTTTGGTTCGGTGTCCCCTTTTCCTATAGCTTATACAGTTGTGGCCAAAAGTATTGACACCCCTGCAATTCTGTCAGATAATACTCAGTTTTTTCCTGAAAATGATTGCAAACACAAATTCTTTGGTATTATTATCTTCATTAATTTGTCTTAAATGAAAAAACACAAAAATAATTGTCCTAAAGCCAAATTGGATATAATTCCACACCAAACATAAAAAAGAGGGTGGACAAAAGTATTGGCACTGTTCGAAAAATCATGTGATGCTTCTCTAATTTGTGTAATTAGCAGCACCTGTAACTTACCTGTGGCAACCTAACAGGTGTTGGCAATAACGAAATCACACTTGCAGCCAGTTGACATGGATTACAGTTGACTCAACCTCTGTCCTGTGTCCTTGTGTGTACCACATTGAGCATGGAGAAAAGAAAGAAGACCAAAGAACTGTCTGAGGACTTGAGAAACCGAATTGTGAGGAAGCATGAGCAATCTTAAGGCTACAAGTTCATCTCCAAAGACCTGAATGTTACTGTGTCTACCGTGCGCTGTCATCAAGAAGTTTAAAGCCCATGGCACTGTGGCTAACCTCCCTAGATGTGGATGGAAAAGAAAAATTGAGAAGAGATTTCAACGCAAGATTGTGCGGATGTTGGATAAAGAACCTCGACTAACATCCAAACAAGTTCAAGCTGCCCTGCAGTCCGAGGGTACAACAGTATCAACCCGTACTATCCGTCGGCGTCTGAATGAAAAGGGACTGTATGGTAAGAGACCCAGGAAGACCCCACTTCTTACCCCGAGACATAAAAAAGCCAGGCTGGAGTTTGCCAAAACTTACCTGAAAAAGCCTAAAACGTTTTGGAAGAATGTTCTCTGGTCAGATGAGACAAAAGTAGAGCTTTTTGGGCAAAGGCATCAACATAGAGTTTACAGGAGAAAAAAAAGAGGCATTCAAAGAAAAGAACACGGTCCCTACAGTCAAACATGGCGGAGGTTCCCTGATGTTTTGGGGTTGCTTTGCTGCCTCTGGCACGGGACTGCTTGACTGTGTGCATGGCATTATGAAGTCAGAAGACTACCAACAAATTTTGCAGCATAATGTAGGCCCAGTGTGAGAAAGCTGGGTCTCCCTCAGAGGTCATGGGTCTTCCAGCAGGACAATGACCCAAAACACACTTCAAAAAGCACTAGAAAATGGTTTGAGAGAAAGCACTGGAGACTTCTAAGGTGGCCAGCAATGAGTCCAGACCTGAATCCCATAGAACACCTGTGGAGAGATCTAAAAATGGCAGTTTGGCAAAGGCACCCTTCAAATATCAGGGACCTGGAGCAGTTTGCCAAAGAAGAATGGTCTAAAATTCCAGCAGAGCATTGTAAGAAACTCATTGATGGTTACCGGAAGTGGTTGGTCGCAGTTATTTTGGCTAAAGGTTGTGCAACCAAGTATTAGGCTGAGGGTGCCAATACTTTTGTCTGGCTCATTTTTGGAGTTTTGTGTGAAATGATCAATGTTTTGCTTCATTGTGTTTTGTGTTTTTTCATTTAAGGCAAATTAAATGAAGATAATACCAAAGAATTTGTGCAGTCATTTTCAGGAAGAAACTGAGTATTATCTGACAGAATTGCAGGGGTGTCAATACTTTTGGCCACAACTGTAGGTGATACCAGATTTTTCTTTATGGTGAAGGTTTTTTTTTTTTCCTTTTTTCCCTTGGAGGGGTGTGGTTGATGATTTCCATTTTTACACACAGAATGGTTTTTGGGTCACTCTCTGTAAGCGGTGGGATCTGCCTATAGGTAAATGTAGGATTGGTGGACGTGTAGACCCGAGTCCCGCCAGCCTATGGGTGAGCGCTGTGTAGAGATTTTCCTGCAGTTTGGTGATCACCGACGTGAGTCGTTTCACTGATGTGACTTTCCTGTGTGTTTTGTAGTTAAAAAAAGAAAAAGGAAGTTGGTGCAGGTGAACAATAGAGCGGCACGGGAAGCCTGGATGTGTCATCAGAGCAGAGGCCTCCACAAATGGGGAGCACATTTCTACTTCACCATTTCTTGGAGTAACTTTTTGAAATGGTATATAATAGAAAAACTTGCTGATACCACCGCCAGGGAAAAAGCGTTGTGTGCACTTGCCCTTCCTATTTTGTATGAAGAGGTGTGGGGTTTTTTTGTGTTGAGGAACTTTTGAAAACCACCTGGTGGGGAAAAAAGCGCATGTCATTTCTTTGTAGAGGATCCTTTAAGGAAACTTCTCCAAACAAAACACTGTCCAATCAGAAGGTTTGCAGATGGCCATGATACTCAGTCCAAGCACAGGCCGGAACTCATGGACTTGTCCGCGAGTCTCCCAACCCATGCATGATGGCCTCATAGGCATATATGAATCTGGCGAGTTTGGAGACCTACTGATGGTCCATGCTCAGTGTTTCACAGACATCTCTGTTAGCCTTAAGTTTCCAGCCAGCTGCTGAGTTAACTGTTTGCAGCTTTTACTTTTGATATGGTGCCATGTAGCATTGTCGTCTTCTAACCCCATTGTTAAATTAGAAACTCCTTTAGCTCTTCTCTTGGTTACATCTTGAGTTCTTTTTCGATCACTCTTGGTTTTCGAGTAACCCATCAATTTCCATATGTGCGTGTAAAGAGACTGGCCCGGTGCTCTCTTCGTCAGTTTTCTACTTGGTCACACTTTAAAATAATGAATGTTGAATTGGAAGAAGAGTAGATGAGGCTCCAATACGTTCTAGTCAGGAGGAATCTGCTGGAAGCCAGCGTGGAGTAACCACAATCACAGATGCCAGCAACAAAAAAAGACTCCTTTGTGGAGGAGAGATTCTACCAGTGAATGGGCAACTTTACTAATAATTAGTCTTTACCCTATTATATGGCCACAAAAGACCCTATCTCTTTGATCAACGCTTTATTGTGTAAGACCAAGGTCAAGGATTCGAAGCCAAAATGGTCAACAATGCCCCCCCCTCCTTTCAAGGCAAATGACTTCTAGCCTAGAAGGAGAACATCATGTAGCTTCAAAGATATTAAAATGTACCCGTCCTTTCCAAAAATGTCTGATGTGTTAGAGGTACTTAATGTTGAATACTGTTTACATATACCCCACTAATGGGCAGCCTATTTGTCCGTCTTTTAAAAAATCTATATATTTTTTTGGGTGGTACACCTAAAAAACCCAAGCAGATAGCTTTGTGGGTTCATCGGCCTCACCTGTGTACTACCCCACTCATTTTCTCTGGTCGATAAAAATGAGAGCTGTCTTGAGGTTCTCTCTACCTATAGAAGAATCTGAAGGTGGCTTGCTTGATGCAGTATATAAGATGTAGAAATAAATTGACCACTTTGTCCTTACTGTGTCATTTCTTCAAGGACGATTTCATGACTGAGAAGAACAGAACATCTGAACCCAATGTTGAGTATAGGGTATAGTGATTCTATACAGACAGATTGGGGGAAATACTGTCTTCGAGTTTTGGATTTCACCATGTCCTATCATTCTGCTGTTAAGGGATGTAAGTGGCTTACTCGGCTCTCCTTATTGAGTATGTACGCACACTTGGCTGAGCATTCATGTGTTGTGTATGTGGGGGCTTCAGAGAGATGGCTGTACCTTGTGCTTCCTTAATTGAATGGCTTTTAGCCATAATTGTTCTCCTGAAGGCCAGTCTTCATATGTAGGAGGACGGCTAGGTAAAGTGTGCTCCTGTGGAACGGGGTTCCCTGTATGGGAAAGCTCCCATTATGGCTTTCGGACTGTCATAGCGAAAGGTGTCACACAGGCACCCCCATGATAACCAGCAGAAAGATTTATACCTTGCCCACGTATCAGTCTGTGGGATTATTGATGGGTTTCAGCTGCCTTTCTAGCCCTCTAATGCTTTGATTCGCAGTGAGGACACGACGTGCTGTATTTTCGGATATTGTTGAGCACTACTCACCATTTGGTAACTTGCACCTACAGCGCTATATGTTCTAGCTGTTACATCTGCGGTCCAGCATGTTGCCTTTAAATTGCTGGTCATTGTGCAACTGGTCGGTTTACTACACGGCTGTTTTGGTTACTTTGCCGGTTCTAGAAGGTTCAGCGTGTTCTACCCTCGTCTCCTCGAATGTAAGCAATTGTTCTGAGTCACTGTGCTTCAAAGCCGCATAATCCCCTGAACACCAGTGAGGCTGCTTTGTGTCCAGCTTTGTAAAGGTTACCACGAAGAGGAACATGTTGGCTTTAACCCCTTCACCTCCCCTTGTCTTGTTTTCAAAGCAGAATGAGCCGCTGATATGAGATCGGCTGGGCTAACTCCAGGCTGGCATGCTGGAAGTTGTAGTTTTACAGCTGCAGGGGGGTCGCCTGTTGGAGAATAGTGCTCTAGAAGATGACAAGTATGTTATCCATGTGGCCTTCAAGGAAGATCTCTTAAGACTCTTTTTTTTTTTTTTTTTTTCGCCCCTTGATAAATTACTTCGGGAATGTAGTAAAAACAAAAAATCCTTTTTTTTCTTAATGAGGAGTCCTCATTATATAACCCTCATCACTGGTGCCGATACCGGATTAGTGGACTCTCGCTGTACAGAAGGTTTGCCGTTGGCAAAAGTTAATGTGCTACAGACAATGCCTGCCTTTGTTAGCTGGGTTACTACAGGTTATCGGAGCTTTGTTGGGCAGGCTCGGGCTGTGCTCGGAGGAGGGTTGTGTAGGACTTGGGGATATGTTCACCCACAACAGATCTGATGCCGAAATTTCTGTTCGGTGTTTGCAGACATGATGTACATGATGCAGAAGCAACCTCGCTCAGAAGTAATTTCTGCTACGAAACCTTCGCATGTGCATACATACCCTTAAGGAAGATGTCAACGATTGACATCCGCCACCTTCATTATTTACACTTGTCATACGGCTCTTTTTTTTTTTTTTTGCTGTCCTCTTCTCTTTAGAAGGAGATGCTGAACAGAACTTATGCCCGAGAAACCGATCTGAAATTGTTCATGCATATCCGATTTTACGCCGCAGATCCTGTTGGTTTGGCCAGTCTCATCTGTGGTCCATCCAACAGGTAGAGATTTAACCCGGCTGGACTTGTTTATATGGCAGCTGCTTATCACCTTTCCATAAAGAAAAACTGTCGTGACGTTTTGACTGACCTGTTTATCAGAAGAGGTGCTGAGAATTGGGCAGGAAGGAGCAGGTTCGTGGGGCTTCAGTCTGTCAGCCACCGGCTATCAGTGTGGTCACTAGATCAGGGTCTTGCAAATAGTTCTGATTCAGCGGCTGTGAAATAACCATCCTATGTCTATGGTTGGGATCTGTGTTTGGCAGGATCTGAAAGATCAGTATAAAGCTGGCCATATACATTAGATGGCTGTGGATCGGACAATCTTTCATACAACCTATATCTCTTCCAACGTCCCTATTCGCAGGAAAACTCAGCCGAGTGGAGCGCTGTTTTCTGGCAGTGGCTCTCAGTTGTGTGGCAGCCGATTATTACCCATACCGGTTTGAAGTCCATCTGCCCAATCTTTCTTCCTCCCAACTTAATCTGTCATGAGGCTGTGAAGAGTTTCCCAATCACCTTGGATGAGTCTTCTGATTCCAGCAAAACTGACACGTTCGGCCGACCTTTATCCAATGTGTTTGGAAGGCCTTTAAGGTCATCCACATTCAAAATAAGGTAACCTCCATCTGCCAATTGTGAAGAGACCGGCTGATCATAGGGTGTATATAGGGGAAAGTAAGAACGTATATGGTGCACAACAACGATCGATCCCTGTGTTCTTACTGGAACAAGACTCCACCATAAGTGTCTGGTAAGGGTTTACTTCACTCTCCTTATTGAAAACACTTGGTTTTTCAGACCAAATAATGAAAAAATATTCAGCACAACCTGCATTGCTCTACTGAACCCACTTTATTATATATTTTAGGAGTCGGTCCATTTTTTTTACCGACTTCACCAAAATGGACACCGACTCCGGTTCCACAGCCATGGTTACCAATGTGCCCCTGGTTAATCAATTCCATTTATGCCTATCCACTCTGCCTATCCACTATATATGTCCATATTTTATCATGCTGATATCAGTTGAAAAAATAAAGTGGATAGAAATCCCGAGGATAGACAGGGTGTCTGCTAACTTATGGTCAACAAAATAATTAAGGTCAAGGCTATGAATTTCACACCAGGTCAGTACTCGGATCCACCACTTTAAACGCGTGTTTATGACTTTAAGGAATGTCCGTGAGTCACTATATAAACAGCCTCTGTGTTCTCTGAATTGGGTTATCCATGTGCATAGAGCAGGGCTTGTCGTGAATCAGCAGGTGCCCGGTGTGATGTAACCCACCTTTGGTGCCCTCCTTGTGCAGCTGGCACCAAATCAGTGCTTGGAGGGGCGGCGCAGTTTTATTTTCTCTAGAAAAATATTTTATAAAAATCTGGATTATCTTGGAACTTTTATTGCCGCTTTTGCTAGATATCAGGCCATTTCTAATATATTAATAGTATAGTTCGTATGTGTAGCCAGATCTGTGGTGACTAAATCTACTTTGCTTTGCTCCATATTTATAGGAAATTGATGCTTATTTTTGAGAGATCCTATTAGTGGCCAAAGGGTACAGTTACATAGGTTGGTAATAGCGCCGCCGACAGCCAAAACCACATGTAGCTTTTGGATTGGTGGTGATTTATGGTTAGTGCTTGGTAAAATGAAACATTTATGGTGTTATGTCTGTAAAATGGTGCTGGAAGGAGGCAAAGCTGGCCGAACATGAGAAGGCCAGAGGAACGTACAAAAAATAGTTCACTCCTGGCTCCCTCATACATGAGGGCTCGACGGGTGAGAGCAGAGATATTCACTGCCTCTCTGGTAGTGACTTGTCTCCCTCTAAGAACGTTGATTGAAGTTCTTACAGCCATATCCCTCTCCCTTTCAGCATCATCTGTTAGGGGAGAGTTGGGAGACCCCTATAAACATTAGCAAGCCGGCCAGGTCTGCCAAAATCGGTGGGGTTGACCCACTGTCCCCTAATGTACATTTCGGTTCCTAGTAGGCCTAAATAAATAAATCTGTGTGTGTGTGTGTGTGTGTATATAATATATTTTTTTTTTTATTATTTTGGCAGGACCAAACAAACATTAGTTTTGCCTAAGCATGTGTACAGCAGGGAGTAGGGACTGTGGAGATGATGGGTGGAGACTGTAGGTAAGATGTGGCACAAGGTGGGTGGCCAAAGAAGTCCATGGCATATCATGGCTGTCTTTCTCGCAGCCTATGGCACGTGCTCACATACTTCGCTGCTCACTCCACCGCGCTCACTTTTCCACCCAGCAGAATACAAGAATACATGTTTTCTCTTCCTCCTATATGAAGCTGAAATCCGGGAAGAGATGAAATGGTCTCCTGAAGTGAGTGTCACACACTGCTGCGTGTTTGGTGCAATGAAGTAGAAAGTGGGTCTCATCCTCCAGGGCCTCCAGGTCACAGTTGAGGCACAGTCTGTCTTCCCTGTGCTTGTAGCTCTGTCTGTTCCGGCCGACCTCGTTAGCCAGATTGTGGGCACTGTCTCTCCCGGCTCAGGATCTGGTGGTCTCTGGGGTCTGAGAGTTTCTCCAGATATGGAGCTAGTGTGTAGTCATTCTGTAGACTCTGGTACATGGTCAGTTTCTTTGAACTGCTGATCTTGTTCTTCCAGTTACTGACGTTCCTCTCCTGCCACTCATCTACCATCTTCGTGATTCTGGCTTTTGTCAGGTTGTTTTGGTTGACAGTTCAGTCAGGTTGGGTTTGGGGTCCTGGTTTGTGGGGACCACCTATATGTAGCATGGCTTTATATTGATAGGAGCTTGGGTTGCTATTCTGTAGGTGAGCTTGGAAGGACAGCGCCCTCTTCAGGACTGCTAGATGCAGTGGGAATCTGCCCAGCTCTGCCCTACAGGCACTGTTGGTGGTGCGCCGATGGACCTGGAGAAGGTGTTTACAGAATTCCAGGTGGAATATTTCTGTTGGCCTGGAATCCCCCTTTGACCAGTCTGGGTATGTGTGAGACTTCACTGCCATACATGAGGACTGGGGTGATTATGGTATCAAAGATTTTTAGCCAGACCCTTCATATGGTAGAATTTCCTTCTGATGGCATAGGTTTTGCAGGCGTTGTCCTTCAGGATCCTATGGCTTGTTTGAAGCTCACTGACTGGTGAATTTCCAGGCACAGGTAGGTGTATTTGTCCATTTCATTAAGAACGCAGTTGTTTAGCACAAATGGAGGATTCTGGTTCTTTCTCCTCTGTAACACCATAATGTTGGTTTTCTTTGTGTTGATTGGTAGTACCCATGTGGAGCTGAATTTCTCCCAAGATTTTCAGGTTCTCTTGGAGACCTTTCTCAGGTGGTGTCAGCACCACTAGGTCAATCTGCATACAGCAAAAATTACACCTGGGCATCATGGAGTGAGACCTGGTGCCGTGGAAGATTCCAGAACGGTGGCCAGCTCATTAATGTAAATATTGAAGAGCGTTGGACTTTGGGTTCAGCCCTGTCTGACTCTGTGGCTCTGCTGGAAATTTATATTAATTTTTGCTAGAGCTGTATAATATAAAGAGACCACTGCAAAATGTTCAGTTTGTCTGATTTTTCTCTTTATAGGCATATTTTTGAGTAAAATGTAAATCCCTCTTTTATTCTATAAACTACTGACAACATGTCTCCGAATTTCCAAGCACTAAATTTTGTACTTTTCAGAAAATGATAAATGGTCAAAATAACAAAAAAAAAATGCAGTGCTTGCAGACCTCAAATAATGCAAGGAAAACAAGTTCATAATCATTTAGAAACAACAATACTAATGTTTTAACTCTTCCTGAGTTCAGAAATCAATATTTTGTGGAATAACCATGATTTTTAATCACAGCTTTCATGCGTCTTGGCATGCTTTCCACCAGTCTCTCACTCTGCATTTGGGTGACCTTATACCACTCCTGGTACAAAAATGTAAGCAGTTCTTCTTTGTTTTGATGGCTTGTGACTATCCATCTTCCTCTTGATTACATTCCAGAGGTTTTCAATGGGGTTCAGGTCTGGAGACTGGTCTGGCCATGACAGGGATTTGATGTGGTGGCCCTTCATCCACACATTGATTGACCTAGCTGTGTGGCATGGTGCATTGTCCTGCTGGAAAAACCAGTCCTCAATGTTGGGGAACATTGCCTGAGCAGAAGGAATCAACTGTTTTTTTCAGGATAACCTTGTATGATGGTTGATTCATACATCCTTCGCAAAGATTAACCTGCCCATTTCCAGCCTTGCTGAAGCATCCCCAGATCTTCACCGATCCTCCACCAAATTTCACAGTGGGTGCAAGACACTTTGGCTTGTACGTCTCTCCGGGTCTCCGTCTGACCATTAGACCAAGTGTTGGGCAAAGCTGAAAATTAGACTCATCAAAGATGATTACCTTACTCCAGTCCTCTATGGTCCAATCCTTATGGTTTTTCGCAAACTTCAGCCTCGCTCTCCTTTGCTTCTCATTGATGAAAGGCTTTTTTCTAGCTTTACATGACTTGATCCTGCCTCTAGGAGCCTGTTACAAACTGTTCTTCCCGTGCCCTTCACCCCAGCTGCCATTTGCCATTCCTTTTGTAGGTCACTTGATGTCATCCTGTGGTTACTGAGTGACCTTCGAATAAGATTATGGTCATCCCGGTCAGTGGAGAGTCGTTTTCGCCCTCTCCTGGTCAGTAGCTTTGTTTTCCCCAATGTCTGCTGCTTGACCTTGTTGTAATGGACTGCCGTCTTAGAAATTTTAAGGAAGGAGGCACCATGACGCTCACTGTATCCCTCTGCAAGTAAAGCCAGAATTAAGCCCTTCTTTTCCTCACTGAAGACTTTTTTTTTCTTTTCAACTCCTTTGGCATGGTTAAGTTTTTTTTTCATTCCTATTACTTTTGGGATATTACTAGCACTTGTTTTGCCATCCAGCTTGTCCTTTTGCAAGAGGATTGTGCACACCACAGGAGGGTTTTTTATACTTTCCTTCGATTATATAAGATTTGGTTCAGGTGATCACCTAATCAGAAGCACATTAAGTAGAATGAGGTGTCCTCTGGTTGGAATTCAGCTGACACTGGAATGGAATGGCTGTCAGACATGTAGAGAAGCTGATTTTTATAAAACTGTGCAGTGGTCTCTTAATTTTTGCCAGAGCTGTATATATTATGTATGTTGGACCATTTAGAATCAATTACTTTGTACTATTTCTATGAAAATCCATGTTTGCAGTGTTGTGTTAGTAGTAATTGTGATTTGCAAATGTTCCTTCACTGCTTTCTGTAGAATACATTAGTATTGATGAAACCATGTGAAATCTGTCCAGTGAAGACAGTGTGAATTCGGCCTATATGGTGGCACCTTGTATCCCGACTTGAGAAAGCTGTTTATTCCAAGCAAGTGAGAGCTAATTATAGTCGCTAATTAGATCTGTTAGTTGACGGTTTAAATCCATTTATACTGATAATTTTGCTTGCAGGAAGCCGGCAAACTAGAGCTTGAGCTTGGGATGGTAGGATTGCTGCCCTCTCCTCTGTGATGGTGCAAACATGATAGTGCGGACCCCCCACCACCTATCCTCCTACAAGGCCAGAGGGCCACACTCTACATGATTAGCACTTCATTAGAGGGGTGTAGTCACTCATTATCATCCTGGCCTTTTCTAATGACAGGCCATGATATATTTCTTCTCCGCAGGAGGCCTATCTGGTATATTGGTGGACTTACACGTGAATAGATTGATTTATTTGCCTCTCCTGTGTAAGCTCCTCAAATATTAGATAATACTTTAATTTTTAAAGGGCGATATTAAGACTCGGATCGGCCATCAGTATTAAATCTGTGGGGTCCGACCATCAGCAACCGCTTTGGTCAGCTGTTTCGAGCCTGCGGCACACAGATCGTCACTGTGTGTAAGCCAAGCATTGTAATCTAAAGAAATAAAACAAGCGTTCGTCACTGATCACATTTTATGAGACTTTATAGTTTGTCGGCAGCACGCCCTTTTCACACAAGTCGATAAATTGCCCACCGATAGCGCCGACAACTTATCGCCACTCAACTCTTCTGTTACAGTGATCATACCTCAAACAAGTTCAGGAAGCATATAGCCATAAAATACACAAAGCTTTATTTTGATTGATACAAAAAGACAATTATAAAAAGGGAGATAGATAGCCAATTAAAAACCACAATTACATATGTCTCAAACGAGTGTCTAGAGCTGCATCAAGGGATACATGTACATCAAAGAGAAATCACAGTATAATATACTTAGTGTGAAAAATAAGTAAAAAGTATCATGATGTTAACATGTATAGAATTAAGGCTGCATAGGAGAACCACTAAAGATATGTCATAAAATACATATGTGAGCTCTCTGCCGAATATACAATTATAATACTAGATCTCATCTATGCACATAAATAATGTAGTAATAAATGTAATCAGAGAGCACACAATGTAGTATAGACAATGATGCCATGTGAAAAAATAACCAACATAACCAAAAATATATATAGGCCTTAATATCATATAGTCAGATGACTGTCAAAAGATATATAACATTCTGTAGAAAAATGGAATGAAAGTTACTAAAGATGATTAACACCGAGTTACCAGCATAGATAGCTGGAAAAGACTGGCTCATAGGCTTCCTCCATAGTCTAGTCCCATCCCCTGAATATACCTATACCTACTCACCCCCCCCCCCCAGGACGAAGCTAAGGCGAAACGCGCGTCGGGGACTTCAGTATCACAAGGTCATATACCTATTACTATGCTATTTCTTAGAGGATAGTTGCATTACATTCAGGGGATGGGACTAGACTATGGAGGAAGCCTATGAGCCAATCTTTTCCAGCTATCTATGCTGGTGACTCGATGTTAATCATCTTTAGTAACTTTCATTCCATTTTTCTACATAATGTTATATCTTTTGACAGTCATCTGACTATATGATATTAAGGCCTATATATATTTTTGGTATGTTGGTTATTTTTTCACATGGCATTATTGTCTATACTACATTGTGTGCTCTCTGATTACATTTATTACTACATTATTTATGTGCATAGATGAGATCTAGTATTATAAGTGTATATTCGGCATAGAGCTCACATATGTATTTTATGACATATCTTTAGTGGTTCTCCTATGCAGCCTTAATTCTATACATGTTAACATCATGATACTTTTTACTTATTTTTCACACTAAGTATATTATACTGTGATTTCTCTTTGATGTACATGTATCCCTTGATGCAGCTCTAGACACTCGTTTGAGACCTATGTAATTGTGGTATTTAATTGGCTATCCATCTCCCTTTTTATAATTGTCTTTGTCTTTTTGTATCAATCAAAATAAAGCTTTGTGTATTTTATGGCTATATGCTTCCTGAACTTGTTTGAGATATATATACCTTTTGGGGAGCGCCATTTTTTGTAGGCCAAAATTTGTTGAGTTATATTTGTTACAGTGATCAGTTGGGGGGTCGATGGCACAATTGTTTGTTCCCCATTCCTATAATACATTGTAGGGTATTGTCGCCAGCACATTCCCTTTTTACACAATGTGCTGTCGAGCAATGATAAATAAAAGCTGTGGGGAAACAACGTACAAGCGTTTGATCTCGCCTGCCATGATCAGGAACGAGTGTTTGCACGGTTATCGCCCCGTGTTAAAGGCTCTTGTAAATGGATGTGGCCCCCAAAAATAATGTAAAGGGTCTTATGCGGTCAGTCGTTTGGTGTAAAATGAGCGCCGGCTGACTTTCTATACTATTAACAGAGGCCTCTGGATAAAGGCCCTTTCTCCTCTGTTGGGGTCTAATAACGTAGTTGGCGATGCTTTTGATCCGTGTCGCACTTTGGCACATTGTCCCAGCTGCGGTGGCAGGTTTGGCCTTTGTTTGAGTCTTAGCAGTTAAGAGAGGGCACTTGTATATTGAAATTCTAGTCACCAGGCAGACCGAGGCATACAATGCTGGCACTTTGGTCTGTGGCAGAGGTCCAGAACTACTGTATAAGTAGTTACCGGTGTCATTACTGGAGGCCCCGCAGGCTGCACAGTGTCTGGGGTTCACCCTACATCTCTGGGGTGCTGCTGCTAGATATGAATAGAGTTGGCGCCGGTAGTCCGCTGTGAATGCGGTGGGACCGGCTATGCTGCCAGATGGTCAAGTCTGAGCAACGCTGGGGTTATCCAGAGCTACAGAAGTCTGAACCTAAAGGCTATGTACTGTGCTAGGAGGAGGTAGTGACGGCCATGACCTTAGGTGGAATCAGGTTTAGGATTCTGCTGTGCGCATTGCTATTTATTGTATTGTAGTGTTTTACTTTTTATATTTGTGGACACTTATTTTACCTTTTTAACAACCTTCTCAAAAAGAACAGTTATAAAGTTCAAGGCAAAGAAACCTGGCACCGTTTTATCAGTAGCTACGCCCTCCCCGAGCTTGCCAGGAAACAGATCTTCAATTAAGCTCTGTTCCAGATTGGCCGGCAGCGCGAGTGCAGCGCCACAGTGCGTGACAAGGCGGCGCGCGGCGGCAGACGTCACCGGGAGAGGATCAGCCTGGCAGGCCTACGTAGGGTCGCAGGCCTGCACACTGGCATGTTGCCTTTGGAGGTCGGCAATAAGAAATCCCTCAACTTAAGAGGAGCAGGCGGAGAGGGTGTGATTGTCATCCATGTCACATCATGAGCTTGTCTTCTCCACGGTCGTTGCACCGACACCGCTGATTGCGCTCAATACCGTTGTCATTTGTGGGCTTAGCTGCTCTCCATGTTTCCATGAGATCGTTTCCTCATTATTCGTTACCAATCAGTCTTTTTTTTCTTAGTATTCCTGCACTCTCGCACAATAGAAGCCAAGCATTTCTTGGAGGCGAGGGTGCAGAGTTTGCTGTAACCTGATCCAGACGTCCACTGCAAATGCCCCGAGGACACCTGTTGAGCAACAGGACTTTTCCCTTGAGAGGTGCGTTTTTTTTTTTTTAAGGCAGGACATTTTGGAGGAAATTGTGTAGAGTAACACTGAATTGTGTTCTGCTGGATGCTTGGGTATATGGAGTGAAATGAAAGCTGGTTAGAAAGAACCTTCCAGTGTGTTTGATCTATACTAGACTTGGAAAAACTACCCCATTGCATGATGCCTCCTCCAAAACATCTTTACTAGTCGGTGCCGTCAGACCGCTAATCCCAAACTCCTCCATCAGACGGCAGATATGTGTGTGCTCCGTCACTGCACAGAACGTGTTTCTATCGGTCCAGAGTCCAATGGTGACTGCGTTTCACCACTACATCTGGTGCTTCACATTGCGCTTGGTGATATAAGGCTGCATACATCTGCTTGGCCTTTGACACCCATGCACTGAAGCTCCGTTTTTGTGCTATTCATAACTACAGAGTCCAAGCCTGCACAGGTATGCATGATACCATCTCAATTATAATCTCCAGGTGAGAGTCTTATAGCAGCACATGGTATCTAGTATTGGGGTGGTCCATAACACATTGGTTTTGCTTTCTTTCCCCCTTTTTCTTTGAACAAGTTAAATCTGAATAACTGCACATAGTCCCTCTGCTCCTGGTAGGATTTATCAGCTGTGTGAACAGCGTTGTATCTGTCCATCTACGTCAGACGCCTGTATACGATGCATATGTAGCTGGACCATATAGTGTGTTTTCTGTTGCCTCGACCTTTTCCAGGAGAGTAAATGGAATGTTCCTTGTAGGATTGAGCAAAGCAGAGTCTTTGCCTCTAGCTCGCAGTGTACATGTGCCATCGTCACGTTTCCATGATGTAAACAACGAAACTTTCTGTTGATTGACCGGAAAGCGATGAAGAATTGAAATATGATACCGAAATCTCCCTTTAGACCTCCCTCGCACACCAGGTCGTAGTTGTGAAAATGGCCAATGTTTCCCATAGCAACTAACCAAAGCTCGGCCATAGCAACCAATCACAGCTCTGCGTTCATTTAAAAAAAACAAAACGGCTCTGGGAAGTATCAAAGTTCTGTTGCCATGGCAGCAAAGACAGTTACTGTGAGTTTTCATAAATGAGGCCCTTTGTTCTGTGTTTGCCTTGCTTCTCTAGTATTACTTTACAAGTGATGAGCGAGTGTGCTCGGATAAGGTGTTTTGAGTGTGATGTCCAAACCGAGTATTTCGGCGTGCTCACAAAAAAATGCTCCAGTCTCCGCGGCTGTTGGACACATGCAGGGATTGACTGTTTGTTAGGCAATCCATGCATGTGTTTCGGCTGTTGAACAGCCACGAGACACGCAGCTGAGGTGACTCGAGCATTTTTTCGAGCAAGCCGAAAATACTCAAGACAAGAGCGTGCTCGGATAACATAATGTTCGAGCACGCTCGCTCATCACTATATTTGTTGTGTGTTTTTTGTTTGTTTTGAAACCTATGAAACAATGCCAGAAATATGCAAAAATACTCGGCAGGTATTTAAGCGACCACGAACAAAAAATGCAATGCACTTTTCAATATCTACTATGAGCTTTGAAGTAATATCTTCAGCAGAAAAATCTGTTTAAAATAGCAGTATGAGTGTTGTGTGAATGCAGCGTAAGGCCTTATTCAGACCACCATGATTTTACTGCCTCTTAAGCAGGGCTGTGGAGTCGGAGTCGGAGTCGTGGAGTCGGAGTCGGTGCTCATTTTGGTGGAGTCGGAGTTGGAGTCGGTATAAAATGGACCGACTCCGACTCCTAAAATATATAATAAATTGGGTACAGTAATTCAATGCAGGATGTGCTGAATATTGTTTCATAGGAGTTTGGGAAAGTTATGAAATGTCCTATAAATGGCTGTTCTATTCCTGATCTAAGGCTACATTCACACACAGCGTTTTTCCTGTGTTTTTTGAGGATACGTTTTTCAGCTGCAAAAGCTGATCATCTTTTTAAAAAAACTGCATCACCTGAAAGGTTTTTGAGCTCATAGATAATGTTTTCAATAGCAAAATCAGATTAGAAATCTGCTCTATCTATATATCCATTTATCCATATCTGTCTATCCATATCGTATCTGTACCAAAAAGAATGAAAATCGGGTAGTACACCAATATATATTCTGTTCTGTCTAAATATCTTGATTATTGGATCATAAAAATGATTAAATGTCTGAGGTTCACATTGTACTACAATAAATTTTTCACTTAAATATAAGCAATATGTGTCGGAGTCGTGGAGTCGGAGTTGGAGTCGGTGTAAGGGAAATTGAGGAGTCGGAGTCGCAGGTTTGGCTTACCGACTCCACAGCCCTGCTCTTAAGGCCCCGTCTCGCATAACGAGATCGTTAGCAAGATCGCTGATGTCATCGATTTTGTGACGCAACAGGGATCTCGCCATGTGTGACACATAGCGGCGACCGGGCCCCTGCTGCGATGTCGCTGATCGTGCTCGAATGTCCTGGGCCATTTTTTCGTCGCCGGCGTCCCGCTAGTCAGCATGCATCGCTGTGTTTGACGCCAACGAGCAACGTCGTTGGCGACTCAGGGACGTAGGTGGGAGTCATCAGAATAGCTGCTGTGTGACAAGGTCCCAACGACTGTCGAGGTTGTTATATGGATCCAGTGTCAGACTGAAGAACATTGGGCCCACCGGAGGATTTGATTCTGAGGGCCCACCTTTCTCCCCCAATGAAGAGCCCCATAACAACTGCAAAGTTTGCACAATGAACTCTCCTAAAGGAGAAGCTAGGGCCCACCGGAGGATTCTCCGGTTCTCTAGTGGGCCAGTCCAGCCCTGTGGATCGCTGGATCGTTGCTGCATCGTTGAAGAGATTTGCCTGTTTGACAGCTCACTAGCGACCATGTAGCGACGCACCAGCGATCCTTACCAGGTCGTATCGTTGTCGGGATCGCTGGTGCGTCGCTTAGTGTAACGGTACCCTTAGCATCTGTGTTATGGCCCCAAGTCTTGAACCTATCACTGATTTCATAATCTTTACTAGCTTTGTCTTAATGACCATATAAGTATGAGACGGTCATTTGAGCCCACCGATATCAGCGGGCTTGGTGTGTATGGGCTCCCCATCCCCAACTTTCTTTTTAATCTTGTTCTGGCGTCATTCAAACGTCAGTATTTGGTCCATATTTTGCATGCCAAGACCAGGAACAAAAAAAACTGTAATTGAAAGTGTATGAGACAATCCTGGTTTTGGCATTTAAATACTGATCAAAAATACTGATGTGTGAATAAGGCGAGGGAGATAAGCCTCTGCCAGAGATGTCTGGCAGCAGCTCTCTCCGGCTGAATTTTTATTCATCGGACAGCCATTTAATGGGTGGGGGGGGCTTTAGTAGGGAACTCTGTTGGGACTTATAGGCAGAACCTGCAGCTTTAGGTGGATTGGCCTCTCGTCTAATGTGTATGGGGGGTCTACTGAATATTATCTGAGACGTTCTCTCTAGGACCTTAGGATTGGGTGGTTGGAATTCAGTCTTCCCATTCCTTTGTTTAGTAGAGAAATAATCTGGCAATGGCTTTTAAAGAAACCACTGGAATTGGTCAAACCCAGTGTTCCTGTGTATGGGGGGGGGGGAGTTTTGATATCTCATATTGTTGTATATCTCACGTCTGTCCTGAGTAACAGAACAAAAGCTGAAGCTCCACTAACAGAACTTGCACTCTAAATGCACGTTGTGTCCCTTTTTGGCTTTGGATTCTGCAACCTATTGCTGTAAGGAAACTACTAACCAGAAAACCCCCTAATATAATTGGGTGGATTCACCCAGGGTTGATTTTTTTTTTTTTTTATCGTGAGAATTGTTCATTTTGTGTCCGTGTTGCCCTCTTTAGGCATCAAACTTATCAAAATGTTGCCCAGTGTTCTATATATCGAGGGCATCTCTACATATCGGTAGAGTGAGAGGTGCGTCTTTTTAAAAGCGCAATTTGTAATACTGGCTTAATCCTTATTTGTATCGCTAGCCACAGCACTTTCCTGTCCGCTTTTTAAGACTAACGAGAGCAATGGAAAAATAGCAAAAACAGTGTCACGTAATTTGCAACTTTGGGTATGTATCTTTTACACACCGGCGTATCCGCAATGTATTAAGATTCTTTACGAAAACTTCGGCAGTAGCGTCCATGAAGCTTCTTTTTGTTTGTTTTTCTCCTTCGTCTCATTGGGGGACACAGAGACTGTGGGTGTGTGCTTCTGCCGTCTGGAGGCCGACACTAAGTGTACAAAAAAAGAGTTAGCTCCTCCTCCGCCGCATACACCCTCGCCCCTAGGCCGGGCGTAACTCACTCAGTTTTTGCTTAGTGTCTGATGGAGGCACACGCAGTCTGGAATTCCAGACTAGATTTTTTTTTTTTTTTTTTTTTTTTTTTTTTTTTTTTTAACCAAAGAGGGGCAACGCGTCCTGATTAGAGGACTCGGTTTCCCCACAACTTCATCAGGAGCACGTGTGAGCAGAACCAGGGGTCAGACTCCGCGTTGCTACTCTCCTACAACAGCAGTGTATGGAGGACCCGTCCACCCCTTGGTAGTGAGTCCAGGGGGTTGAATCGGAGGCGCAGGTGAGAGCGTACAGGGGGAAGAGGCCGCGGGTAAGACCGACAGAGCCTCCCCCCTCCCCCCTCCCCCCTCCCGCGGGCGGATGGCCCTGCTCACCTGTTTGGTATATGGGGGATCCGCTCCTGGAGCGCACCGCAAGTTGGCGCTGGTGGTGCGGTAGCCAGGGCGTTGCACCCGGGCTCCGCACGCCGCGTGTATCGCGGCCGGAAGCCCGCCGGCGGCCGCGGCCCCACTGCAGAGCGCGAGTATCGCGCGAGGCGCGCGCCGACTTCCGGTGGTAGCCGGAAGTCCCGCCCGCTGACTTCCGGTGGTAGCCGGAAGTCCCGCCCGCTGACGCGGCGGTGACAGCGGCGATGGTGGAGACGCGCGATATAGGGCAGGAGGTCAGAGGCGCAGATCCCGGAGAGACTTCCGCCCTAACACATTGCATCCACGCAAGGACAGCCCGGTGGGTGAGTGTAACTCCGTTTGGAGAACCACGCTGCTTGTCAGGGAAGAGGTTACCCTCCTCCTCCTTCTACTCTGCCTTCAGCCTGTGCAAGTATGTCTGCAAAGGGGAAGCTCTGTACAGGAAAAGCTCACTCTTTCCTTTACGCGGTTTGCGTGTCCTGTGGGGTCAGGCTGCCAAAGGCACAGGCGGGTAAATATTGTGAAGCCTGTGAGTCGGAGCGCGCCCAGGAGCCCCCCACTGTTTCTGAACCAAGGGGTCAGGACCCCCCGGAATGGGCGGTGTCCTTATCGCAGTCTATGCTGTCCCTTACGAGGGCAATTGAATCCCTTCAGGGCCCAGGCGGGAGCAGGGAGGGGGGTCTGCCAGCGGAAGAGAGCTCGTCCTCGTCTCAGGACCCTCCAACCATTAGAGGTCGCTCCAGTACCAGGCAAGCTCATATAAAGAGGGTTCGTTCCCCGTCGGCCGGACCCTCCGGGGCTTCGGCGGCGGGTATTAGGGCATCCCGTTCCCCGTCACTGAGCTCTGGGAGCGATCAGGATGAAGGAGAAGAGGAAGGAGCCTGGAATCTAGAAAGTCTGGGGTTCCAGGATTCGGTGGACAGTCTCATTGAGGCAGTCAACCAGACATTAGAGATCGAGGACGATGTGCCCACAGCCTCAGGTCACAAGGTCTCTTTTAAGAAATCCAGGCGACCACATAGAAGATTTGCCACGCATCCGGAGTTTGAGGAGCTAGTCCAGAAACATAGAGATCACCCGGATAAGCGCTTTGCAATGCAAAAAGCGCTACAGGCAAAGTATCCGTTTCCTCCTGAGCTCCATAAGGCTTGGGTAGAGTCGCCAGTAGTGGACCCTCCCGTGTCACGTTTAGCATCTAGGTCGCTATTGTCAATACCCAGTGTTTCCTCTATTAAGGACCCAACTGATCGCCTCTTGGACGGGCTTGCCCGCTCGGTATATGAGGCAGCAGGGTCGGCTCTGGCCCCCTCCTTTGCGGCGACTTGGGTGGCTAAAGCCATGGTTTCGTGGGGGGAAGCTCTGTATAAGGCCCTCCAGGACAGGGATCTGCCCGCGGAGGTCTTAGAGGTGGCAAATCAGATGTCAGGGGCAAGTGATTATCTTGTCAGCGCCTCACTGGACGCGGCTGAGTGTTCGGCGGTGGCAGCGGCGAATGCGATCGCCATTAGGCGTGCATTATGGCTGAGGCTGTGGAAAGCGGATTCTATCTCTAAAAAATCCTTGACCTCATTGCCTTTTCAGGGCAATCGATTGTTCGGTGAGAAGCTGGATAGGCTTATCTCAGAAGCCACTGGGGGAAAGAGTAGTTTCCTTCCGCAGCAGAGAAGTTGCCCGGCATTCAGGCAAACGCAAAGGCGTTTTCGACCCTTTCGTAGCCCCTGGGGGGGGACTCCGGCCAGGACATACTCCTCCGCAAACGATGGCCAGAGTAGGGAAAAACAAGTCTCTTACAGGGCCAATCCGCTGGGTAGAGGCCGAGGCCATTTACCCAGAGCGAAGGGGGCCAAGCCCCAAAAGCCTCCAGCTAAATGACTGGAGGCGCTCCGTACCTACGGACGACAGGGTGGGCGGACGCCTACTAAGGTTCAGCCACGTTTGGGTCGCAGTGACACGCGACACTTGGGTGGCAGAACTTGTATCGTCCGGGTACAAGATAGAGTTTGTCGGACGGCCACCACAGCGATTCTTCCGTTCACGACTTTCCAAGACAGATTCGCAGGCGGAGAGTTTGTTACAGGCTGTAACGACGCTAGAGCACAAAGGAGTTATCGCCCCAGTGCCGCAGGGCGAAGAGTCGCAGGGGTTTTACTCCAATCTTTTTTCGGTCCTCAAAAAGGACGGGACTGTGAGGCCGGTTCTGGATCTAAAGATCCTAAACAGATTCATCAGGGTCAGGCGATTCCGGATGGAATCCCTCCGCTCGGTCATTGCAGCCATGGATCCAGGGGAATTCCTGGCCTCAATCGATGTGCAGGATGCATATCTGCATATTCCGATATTCCCCCCACACCAGAGGTTCCTGCGATTTGCGATCGGAGGACGCCACTTCCAATTCGTGGCTCTGCCCTTTGGTCTGGCCACTGCCCCCAGAGTCTTTACAAAGATAATGGCGGTGGTTATGGCCATCCTGCATGCTCGGGGCATAACGGTACTACCTTACCTGGACGACCTTTTGGTAAAGGGGCCGTCGTTTCAGGAGTGCCAGGACAATGTCAATATTACTCTGGATACCCTGGCCCGTCTGGGCTGGCTGATCAATTGGAGCAAGTCGTCCTTGATTCCAGCCCAAAAAATCGTGTTCCTGGGCATGATTTTCGACACCTCCCGGGGGCTGGTGATCCTCCCTCAGGACAAGGCGCAAAAAATCAAGCAAGGGATACGGAACCTTCTACAGCCGGGCTCCAGATCCATCCGGTATGGCATGAGTGTGTTGGGAAGAATGGTGGCGACGATAGAAGCAATCCCGTTTGCCCAGTTCCATCTCCGTCCGCTTCAGCATGCGCTCTTGACAGCTTGGGACCGGAGGCTGCTGTCTCTCAGTCATCGGTGCAAATTGTCTCCGCTAGTACGGAGTTCACTCCGGTGGTGGACTCGCGACTCGTCTCTGGTCCAGGGGAAGCCTTTTCCCCCGGAACAATGGTTGGTGGTGACGACCGATGCAAGCCTGCAGGGTTGGGGAGCAGTTTTCCAGAGTCACATAGCCCAGGGGCGATGGTCGGTTCAGGAGTTAATTCTCCCGATCAACATTCTGGAGATACGGGCAATACGATTGGCCCTGCGACATTTCCAGTGTTTCCTGAGACACCGGCCGGTGCGCATCCAGACGGACAATGCTACAGCAGTAGCATATGTCAACCATCAGGGGGGCACACGCAGCCAGGCAGCCATGCGCGAGGTCGGACTGGTACTACGTTGGGCGGAGAAGAACCGCGTGGTAATTTCAGCGGTGCACATTCCAGGAGTCGAAAACTGGGCGGCAGATTTTCTCAGCCGACAGGGGGTTGCGGCAGGGGAATGGTCCCTGCACCCCGAGATTTTTCAGCAGATCTGCCAACGGTGGGGGACACCAGACGTGGACCTTATGGCATCCAGAGAGAATGCCAAGGTACTAAGGTTTGTCGCTCGATCCCTCGATCCGCAGGCAATCGCAGCAGACGCACTGGTGCTCCCGTGGGGCCAGTTTCGTCTCCCGTACTTGTTCCCCCCGCTGCCGCTGCTTCCAAGAGTTATCAGGAAGATAAGGAGAGAGAAGGTTCCAGCAATTCTGCTGGCCCCAGACTGGCCCCGGCGGGCCTGGTACGCGGATCTGGTCCAACTAGTGGTGGACGTACCCTGGCGTCTTCCAGATCGGCCGGACTTACTGTCCCAAGGGCCGATCTGCCATCCGAACTTAGGGGCCCTGTGTTTGACGGCGTGGCCATTGAATCTTGGCTGTTAACACAGGCAGGATTCAGACGCGATGTGGCGGCCACGATGGTGAGTGCCCGAAAACCTTCCTCGGCGAGGGTGTATCATCGGACTTGGGAAGTATTCTTCCGTTGGTGTAGGGATCGTGAAGTGGCTCCTCTGGTTTTTTCGATCCCCAACGTACTGGCTTTTCTACAAGCAGGGCTGGACGCAGGGTTGGCCCCGAGTTCCCTCAGAACGCAAATCTCGGCCCTGTCGGTACTTTTCCAACGAAAAGTCGCTTCCGTCTGGCAGGTTAGGACGTTTATGCAGGGGGTCGCACATTTAGTACCCCCCTATAAGGCGCCGACGGAATCATGGGACCTGAATTTGGTGCTCAGAGCCCTTCAGGAGGCCCCTTTCGAACCATTGCAAGAGGTCTCCTTACCTTACCTGTCCAGAAAGGTCGTTTTTCTAGTAGCCATAACGTCTATTAGGCGGGTTTCGGAATTGGCGGCCTTATCTTGTAAACCACCGTTCCTAACTTTTTATAAGGATAAGGTAGTTTTAAGGCCAGCTCCTCCCTTCTTGCCGAAGGTTGTGTCTGCTTTTCATATCAACGAAGACATCGTCTTACCCTCGTTTTGCCCGGCACCGGTGCACAGGGTAGAGAAGGCTTTGCACACTCTGGATCTGGTAAGAGCTCTTAGGAGGTATGTGGCGAGGACGGCGCCATTCCGCCAGACAGACTCTCTATTCGTGGTTCCAGAGGGACGGCGGAAGGGGCTCGCTGCGTCCAAAGCGACTTTGGCCAGATGGGTTCGCCTGACGGTTCAAGAAGCTTATCAAATCAGTGGCACGCCAGTTCCGGCAGGGATCAAGGCTCACTCGGCACGGGCAGTGGGTGCCTCATGGGCACTACGACACCAGGCTTCAGCGGAGCAGGTATGCAAAGCAGCTACCTGGTCCAGCTTACATACGTTTGCCAAGCATTATAACGTACATACCCAGGCATCCTCGGATGCAAGCCTGGGAAGAAAGATCCTCCAGGCAGCAGTTGCGCACCTCTAATCAGGGGCGCAAATTAGCATGGATTGGGTGAGTTAAGATCCCGCCCAGAGGACTGCTTTAGGACGTCCCACAGTCTCTGTGTCCCCCAATGAGACGAAGGAGAAACATGGATTTTTGTGAGTACTCACCGTAAAATCCTTTTCTCCGAGACGCTCATTGGGGGACACAGCACCCACCCTATCAGCCAGTTGGCTTTTACTTATTTTGAGTTTTACAAATCCTTGTACAAGGTTTAGGGTGGTCCCCTTTTTCAGACATATAGTTTCTTGCCTGAGTTTAAGGCGCGTTCTCCTACTGCTTATGCACTAAACTGAGTTACGCCCGGCCTAGGGGCGAGGGTGTATGCGGCGGAGGAGGAGCTAACTCTTTTTTTGTACACTTAGTGTCGGCCTCCAGACGGCAGAAGCACACACCCACAGTCTCTGTGTCCCCCAATGAGCGTCTCGGAGAAAAGGATTTTACGGTGAGTACTCACAAAAATCCATGTTTTTTCCTGCCAGATTTGCCGTGTGTTTGCGTTTTTATGTGTTAAAGCCACCTAAAGAATAGTTCGGTCACTTTTTTAACCACTTTGCTGCTTTCAAAACCTCAGATTGTAAAAGGAGGCTCAAAAAGTCTGGACATGTTCACAGCAAGTCATTTTTCAATTGGTGAATATATCTTTTTTTTTTTTTTTTTTTTTTTATATTTTTTTTTGTGTTTTTCAAAGTGCTTTTTTAGGCAGGTTTCATAGCAGAACCCACTTGAAAAAGGCATTGTATGCACATACCATATGATGCCAAAAACTGGTGCAAAAGTCTTGATTTTAAGGGGGTTATCCAGGACTATCTTATTTTATTTTTTTACTATGGGCCTAAGAACTAGCAGGTAGAGAGTTGCTAACTACCTGTCTGCCGCCGGCTCAGATCAGTCACAGACTGCTTCTGCTGTCAACTGGGCAGCTTCTTTTCTGCTCTGTTGTTGGGGCATGACTGTCGATGTCATACTGACTGACAGCCAGCTACATGCTGCCTAAGTAATGCTCCATCGACAGAGCAGCACAGAAGATGAAGAGCTGCTGTGTTGACGTGGAGCAGCAGAATCGCTGGCAAGAGTGGTTTGTGGCTGCCCTTAGCCACCATAGGGTAGAACAGGTAGGTAGTTGGCTCCCTGTTGGTTCTTAGGGTCATAGTAAAAAAAAAAAAAAAATCTGGAAAACCCTTTTAAAGAGAAGCGGTCACTGGAAAAAATGCTACTGCAGATATGGGGTTAATCTGCAGGTTAATGGCGTTAACTGGCCCAGGAGCGTCACTTAGAAGATCGCTGCAGGGAGAAAATTAACTTTAGTCCCTCCCCCCCGCAGCATTCTTGTTTGCCAGAAGAGCGTCGCCGGTGCGGTTTCAGTCACTGCTCTAAGTAAGTATGGAGAGCGGCAGCTGTGACGGCACCCCATGTCCTGACGGATACTGGCTCTTAAATAGGGCTGGCTGTCAGTCGGAAGGGGGGGCATGGTTACATCCTCCTCTCTATACTCAGAGCGGTGACAGATCCAGCGCCAGTTCCCCGTGACTGAAACCGGAACGCTGCTGGGGGAATAATTATTTTTATAATTATTATTTATAATTTTTTCCACTAGAATGTGTGAACCAAACCTTGTGTTTCCAGCAGTCGGCTAATAAAGTTTGTTACGTTCTTGCAGGTGATCTTGCCGTTTTCCTGGTTGGCACCGGTTAGTATGTGCTGCCTACCTGGTATCTCTCCTCTGGTTAGTAATGACACCACAGTCTCTTACACCAAGTTTGTGATAAAACATTGGTTGTGTGAGGAAAGTATTTTCCATGCCTGTTGGGCTGCTCAGATCCGGCTAAGAAGATCTTGGCTGTTGTGTTTTATGGTAAAGAAAACAGATCTGACGGTCTCTTCTTGCAAGTGTGTTCAGCGACACCGGCCAGTCTAAAGAATTAAGTAGAGCGAGCCTTCCACTGTATGTTAGCCGAGGCTGCAGGAATGCATTGTTTCGTATTTGCGTGGGTGGGGGAGAAGCAGATTTCGCTGAGCAGAACAATTTGTTTGAAGAGTGAACCATCCTGCTGGTCTCCTGGCCCGCCTACCTCACACAGGGCTGTGAGGGGTTAACGGGCAGTTTTGTGCCCCCCACCTCAAGTAATGTCTAAAAAGCAGTTTCTGCATTGGAGAGGTGCAAGGTATGAGTGTACGGTTACTTTTACTCACAGATTACTTGTAACGTCCATAGTGGGAAGCGGCTAAACCGATGTCCTTTAATCACTTTCCAGCTCTCTGCGAAATCTGCTCTGATCGCTGCCGGCCTTCTGGGGCCGCCGCCACCGTAATGTGACTACATGTGCGCAGACTTGGTGACATTTCACAAATGCCGGACGATTTTGGCAATTCTTGTAGAACCACTTTCATAATCAGGGAATCGTTGTCTTGCTTGCCGAGTTATTTCACTCTTGTCATTCTGCATTTTTAAAAGCACAGATTCCTGTTTTTGTTTTTGTTTTTTTGGAGGGGGCAGGGTCGCAGTCTTGACAACCTAGAGCCGTGTTGGAATAAAACATGGGCATTCCAATTAATCCTTTGTCCCTTTTCACCCTCCTTCCTCGTCAGATGAGAGAGAAAAAAAACCTGAAACAATCTCGCCCCATTTCAGTTTGTACCGATTTTGTGGTGTTCTGCGAGGTCCTGAACCCTTATTGCAGGCGCAGTCTAAGGTGCACACTACCTCGTATTCTGGTCCGCCGGTAACCCATTGGAAATGGCGCTCCATAAACCATAAGTGCCAATGTATTACGGCATCGTTATGTGAGCACCATACTGAATGACTTGTGTATAGGGAAGTTAAGATCTGCCACTTGAGTACGACCAGCTTTTTTTCCTAAAACATTCTAATGTTGACTTTTAGGCCACGTTCCCAGACTGACCACGTTTGGCTCCACCCAAACCTACAGCTTCGTGGACACACATATAAGGCTTAAGCTTGGGCGGGAGACACACCACCACATCGGACATTGCAGACCGTATACAGACAGTATGTGAACTCGGCATAACTGTGTAACCATCACCTGAGCTCCCACCATGCTCACCTTTGTGCTTGGCTATAGACTTATAGAAATGAACTATTGGGTAACTCAAAATCCTCACAAGGGGAGTAACGCAAAAAAATATTCACTATTCAGGGTAAACTTTGTGTTCAATCTTTTTTTTTTTTTTTAATTGTAATTTTAAAGAAATTACAATTTAGCTTTATATTTGCTTTTTGCTTAAAATCTGAGCACCCGCGACTTGAGTACATATATGATCAATATTAGTGATGGGCGAACGTGCCGGGTTAAGGTGTTTTCTGGGCATGCTCATGTGCTAGCCAGGTGTCTTCAGGGTGCTCAAAAAATATGTTCGGGTCCCCGCGGCTGCTCGTCTCGCTGCTGTTGGATAGCCGCATCACATGCAAGGACTGTCTAAAATAACAAGCAATCCCTGCATGTGTTGTGCCTGTCGAAGAACCCCCCCCAGACTTGCAGCCACTGCGACCCGAAGATATTTTTCGAACACTCCAAAAACGTTCGCTCATCATTACTGATCACTTTTGCCCGGTGAGATAATTGTTCAATGGGGGTCTCAAAACCCATATTCCCACAGATTAACATGGCTTCTAAGGGGCTTTAACATATCAAAAGGTTTTTTTTTATAGGATTAGTCACACTTTCCAGCTGGGCTTGCACACTAAAAAAAAAAAAAACTGCGCAACTTGTCTAGGTCTCAATTTTTGCGGTCTGCCTACAAGTTGCATCTTATTTACAGTTTACAACATTAAGTAGTAAGAGAAAAACATTATAGACACGTCGAAGTTGCAGACGACTTCCAGAGAAATTTTTGTTGACATAGACAGACGCAAATTATAGCAGGTTTGGATTTTTATCCACTGTCGCATTATCACTTGTCTTAGCATCACCCTATTCATAATGCTGCCTTGCAATGTGGCTGACGTGCTTTCCGATCTTCATGTTGTACAAACAAAGTATTTTATAGTCTTAGCATTACTTTTGTGATGCAATAAAACACCCTATAATTATTGTACCCCTGATGATACTGAATGTAAAGTAAATGCTTTGTTTTTCAGTAATATTTAATAGAGGGGACAGACACGTATCAATAATATACAGTGAATCTACACTTACGGGTATATTGTGTATCTTGTAGCCCCGTTGCGTAAGCGTCTAGGCGAAACATACGTCGGGGGTTGTGCTGCAGTTGATGGTTTGTATTTACCCTGCTGGCTATTTGGCATCTACATTGGGCGGAACCATATCTGTGTATATTGATCCCATTTTTATAACTTTATATTACTACTTATCCATGTTATTTGTGGATCACTTTGGCGTTGTTTTGCATTTACCTTTTGTGCACTACTTTCTAAGATTACTTGACTATTTAGTGTATATTTTGGATGTTTTTACATCCCTGCTGGGTTTTACTTCATACAGCCCTTCTGTATTCTACTTGTCAGTATGATTATATACTAACATTTCACTACTTATCCATGGGGTTTGCAGCTTATGTTTCTCTGTGGATGTCCTCCATAATATTATTATTATTATTATTATTATTATTATTATTATTATTTTATTTTTATTTATTATTTTTTTGGTGCATGTTTTATAGTATTTACTACCGTATAGTGTGCCGAATTTCTATAAGATGGGTATTTTTTTGTGATACAAATGCAGATTTTGGCATCCTTCATTTAAGGGGTCATCCACCTTTTGAAACCTTGTGGTTTTTGTTTTGTGTTTTTATCCCTTAAGTATATAATAAGAATATATATATTTTTGCAATTTGGGTTCAATAAAAATGTTGCCCCATTTCCCTTCTGTAGCTGCTTTATCACACTGTCTATTGCTGGTTGCAGAGTGAGTCAATTGAGAATCAGTCAGAACTTGGTCTGACAGGCGAGTTTGCAAGTACTCTGGTTAGACAGGCCGACTTCGCGTTCTGTGCGCACAGCATGTCCTGATTCTCTGCAGAAGTATAATAAAACTACAGAATGACGAAGCGCAATAGGGTCTTATCTGGGTAAATCGTGCTCACCTGAAACATGCACCTCTTGTAGGATAAGACAGGAATCCAAGTAATGCTGTTTATTTGTCAACGCGTTTCGAAGTTTAAAACTTCATCAGGAGAAAAAACACGATGTCCTGATGAAGTTTGAAACACGTTGATAAGTCACATTACGTGGATTCCTGTCTTATCGTCTTTTGAAGGCAGCGCAGGTTAACCCATTTATTTCTGAATATTCTCTGCAAGCACGTCTTATTTACCCAGGATGATGTGCTGCCGAGCACAATGATTATTATAAGCCAGCCAAAAGATCATTTCACCTGATAAACAAGCGTTTTGCCCATCATTCAGGTGATCGGCAGCTCGTTCACTCTTCCAGGGAACGCTCCTTGCCATGGATGTAAAAAGGTCCTCTTAGGACCTCTTAGGAGAGAGAGAGAGATGGCGGATCCTCAAAAAAAACGGATATTACGGACAGCAATCCGTCACAATCCGCCATTAATGAAAGTCAATGGAGAAAAAAAACGGATCCTCAAAAGAAAATTGAGGATCCGTTTTTTTCAAAACCTGGCGGATTGTGACTGATTGTAAAAAACTGAAGTGTGAAAGAGGCCTTAGCTGATTTATGACCACAGACGTCCCCTTAATTGAAAGTGAACAAAAATCTAGAAAAAGCCCAAAATGTGCACATTTTTTAATGATGCAAAAATGATTTTTAGCCCCAAGTATATGCACTTAAAGTCAACCTTTCACCATGAAAATGCATTGTCATCTGCAGGCACCATGTTATAGAGGAGGGGGAACCAGAATAAAAATCCCAGAAAGAGCCGAAGTTTACATGATTAAAGCGCAGGTTATAGGGAATCTATCCTCACAAGGCTATATATCCGTCTTCTCCGCTCCCCTGCTCTCCAACATGGTGCCAGCAGATTGCGCTGCATTTTTGTGGTGGCAGGTTCTCTTTAAGAAATGTCTCCAAAGTTAACCGGAAACTGTGGTCCATGTTGGTGAGTACACCAGCACCTTTGGTAAGGCATAAGAAGCAATGTTTGCTGACCTTGTGCACTGAATTGATGCGCTTGGAGCTACCGCCTGAAGGGGCTGATGCGTAATACCAGACAGAGAGGTCGTGCCCAAAATGTTAGTTTTACCAACAGCGTTCCTTTAAGAGGTATCTGACAATAGTAATTAGCATGTTATACAGAATAGCTGAGTGACGCGGGTTCAGTGTATGTGACCGTAAACATTGGACTGTCAGCTTAACCCTCCTCCACCACAAATGCGTCCCAGTATTGCAACATTGCCGATCCTTTAAGGCTCAATCCTTCCCATGGAGGTCCCGCAGTGACCGCCGCAGCAGTATGTGAAGGTGTGGGGGACCTGTGCATTTCGCCATTTGCAGTGCAAGCTTTGAAGTTTGCACAGACATCCACAGCATCTCAAAGCTCGCAGCTATTGACCGTTTACGTCGTTTGCTTTCTTCACAGCGTGTCTAGTTTATTTTATTTTATTTTTTTTGTGCTCTATGATAGCACGGTCTAACACTGTACAGTCATGGCCAAAAGTTTAGAGAATGACACAAATATTAATTTTTACAAAGTCTACTGCTTCATTTTTTCTAATGGCAATTTGCATATACTCCAGAATGTTATAAAGAGTGATCAGCTTAACAGCAATTACTTGCAAAGTCAATATTTGCCTAGAAAATGAACTTTATCCCCCAAAACACATTTCAACATCATTGCAGCCCTGCCTTAAAAGGACCAGCTAACATCGTTTCAGTGATTGCTCCATTAACACAGGTGTGGGTGTTGATGAGGACAGGGCTGGAGATCAATCTGTCATTATTAAGTAAGAATGACACCACTGGACACTTTAAAAGGAGGCTGGTGCTTGGCATCATTGTTTCTCTTCTGTTAACCATGGTTATCTCTAAAGAAACACGTGCAGTCATCATTGCACTGCACAAAAATGGCCTAACAGGGAAGAGTATCGCAGCTAGAAAGATTGCACCTCAGTCAACAATCTATCGCATCATCAAGAACTTCAAGGAGAGAGGTTCCCTTGTTGCCAAAAAGGCTCCAGGGTGCCCAAGAAAGACCAGCAAGCGCCAGGACCGTCTCTTAAGTGTTTCAGCTGCGGGATCGGGCTACCAGCAGGTGCAGAGCTTGCTCAGGAATGGCAGCAGGCAGGTGTGAGTGCATCTGCACGCACTGTGAGGCGGAGACTCTTGGAGCAAGGCCTGGTCTCAAGGAGGGCAGCAAAGAAGCCACTTCACTCCAGAAAAAACATCATGGACAGACTGATATTCTGCAAGAGGTACAGGGAGTGGACTGCTGAGGACTGGTCATTTTCTCTGATGAATCCCCTTTTCGATTGTTTGGGACATCTGGAAAACGGCTTATTCGGAGAAGACCAGGTGAGCGCTACCACCAGTCTTGTCTCATGCCAACTGTCAAGCATCCTGAAACCATTCATGTGTGGGGTTGCTTCTCAGCCAAGGGAATGGGCTCTCTCTCAGTCTTGCCTAAAAACACAGCCATGAATAAAGAATGGTACCAGAATGTCCTCCAAGAGCAACTTCTCCCAACCGTCCAAGAGCAGTTTGGCGATCAACAATGCCTTTTTCAACATGATGGAGCACCTTGCCATAAAGCAAAGGTGATAACTAAATGGCTCAGGGAACAAAACATAGAGATTTTGGGACCATGGCCTGGAAACTCCCCAGATCTTAATCCCATTGAGAACTTGTGGTCAATCATCAAGAGACGGGTGGACAAACAAAAACCTTCAAATTCAGACAAAATAAAAGCATTGATTTTGCAAAAATGGACTGCTATCAGTCAGGATTTGATCCAGAAGTTGATTGAGAGCATGCCAGGGAGAATTGCTGAGGTCCTGAAGAAGAAGGGTCAACACTGCAAATACTGACTTGCTGCATTAACTCATTCTAACTGTCAATATAACCTTTTGTTAATCATAATATGATTGCAATTATATTTCTGTATGTGATAAAAACATCTGACAAACACACACAAAAACCAGAGGGCAGCAGATCATGTGAAAATATAATATTTGTGTCATTCTCAAAACTTTTGGCCATTACTGCAGAAAATCCACTGCATTTTTGCTACATGTAAATGTTACCTAAGGGAGATGAGACTGAGCCAGAGGTGTACGGCCGCTGCCTAGTCACTACACTTGTACATGTCTAGAGGGGTAAGCAATGTGAATTATATGGCCAGCTTAAAGAAGCCCTTTCACTGGATTTTTATCATTTAAACGGCGTACCTCCTCCAATTGAGGCTGCTCCACTGACTCTGGAAGGGAAAGGCACAGAAGAAAAGGAAAAACTGTTCCAAAGTTTTGCTCCTAGTAATGCTGCGACTTGTCCCTCAAACCAACTGGGCGTGGACCACAAAATGTCTCGGCGTTTGCCTTTTCTCCTCTGACACTGGCCAATGAAAACACAGCTGTGCCCTCAGAAGGTCTGCGGTATACCCCTATTTGATTGGAAAGAAAATTTTCATTATTCTTACTGAGGGGCTTAACACTAGAAAGGAGGGGCTTAAAAGCAGAAACACCTACTCCACAATCGGTGGAGCAGCGGCAGCTGGAGGAGGTACTCTGTCCAAACTAAAAAGTCCATTAACAGGTCCTGCATTCGGATATTGCTTTTGTCTAAATTTGCTTTTTTTTTTTTTTTCCTCTTCGCCACGACAGCACCCACTGAGAGAGGGGATCCGCCCCAGGAACAGGAAACCTACAGAGAGATAAATGGGGCGGTCCCCCTCGCTCCCTCAGTTTGGTTTCCTGTTCCTAGGAAGGAACCCGTAGAAGAGGATACCTGGTCTGGTAGCCGCCTGCGTGCATAATATGAGCAGCAGGGGCCCCAGGACTGGAGGCAGCGTCGGGCGGAGAGGTGATGTTCCCCCCCCCAGAGCTGGTAATGCAGGTGAGGCCGGAGGTAAGAAGGTGCCAAGGCTCACTGAGGGGACAGGGGCGTATTCCCCCCCCCAGGAAAGGGACGAACGCATTACACAATGCCATTAGGCATATCAGGGATGGTGGCCGCGCGCCCCCCCTCCCCCCGAGAGAAGCAGAAGAGCCTGAGCGTTTGTGCCAGGCAGCGCTACCGGAGGTCATACCTGCAGGGGTTAACGTGTGGGCCGAGTGCGTGGTGTCACTGTCGGGGCCGCTGCATCAGCGCTTCCAGCGGCGCTCCCAGGCAGGCAACCCGGAAGTAAGGGTATGGAGGACTTCCGGGATCAGTGCAGGAGGCGGCGCTCGCGGGAGAACGCCCGCGCATGCGCAGAAGGGGCTAAAAAAAAAAAAAAAAATGGAGGATGAAAAAAAAAAAAGTGGAAAGGCTATAAAAAGTCACGGAGGCAGCGCCAGTGCGCAGTCATGTCATCCATAGATGACCCAGCTTCGCTCCCGCTAAGTCAACCAGTGGAATCCCCACATGGCAGCAGACAAAGCGGTGCTACAAGGAGAAGCAGCAGCACCAGAAGAAGTGGCAGCTCCAGGAAGGAATCTAGCGGACCTTCCAGGCAAGTTGAGCCCCTGGAGAAAAAACGGAAGGAGAAGAAATCATCCCACGCCTCGCCTCAGCCTGAGGCGTGGACCCCGCAGCCGTTAGTTTGCTGACGAGACTCACGGGTGAGTGTTTTTAGTCAGAATAAATAGCTGATGGCCTTCTTTTTTCTGGTCCATACCCCCCTTTTTAGGCCAAAAGAACAGAGAAGGCGAAAAATAGAGTGTGCCTTATGTTCTCAGCCCCTCCCAGACGGCCACCCTAAAAGATTATGCCAAGCGTGTATTGAGGAGGCCTTACAGGAGGAATCCTCGCGGAAGAAAGAGGATATCCGAGCGATAATTAGGGAAGAGCTACGGGCCTTGGGCAGCTCCAGTAGTCTGGGGGGTCACTCCTCCGTGAGACAGATAAGTTCACCGAGAGGAGGAGCTTCGCCGGCGTCAAAGTCACCGTCAGAATCCGGGGAACTAGACTCTGATAGATCCCAGGAATACCCTTCCTCAGAGGACGAGGAGCAGGCGTGTTTCCCTACGGACAGCGTCAGTAACTTAAGTCTGTCCGAAATACCATGGGGCTACCAGAGAGTAAGGACCCCAAGACTCCACAAGACATAATGTTTGCAGGCATTTCCCGTAGAAAGGTCCGAGCATTCCCAGTGGTCCCAGCTATAAAAGAGCTGGTGAAAAGGGAGTGGGAAAAACAGGGGCAGAGAACCTTCCTCCCCTTAACGTCAAAGCGTAAATATCCGTTTGACGATGAGGAATTGACAGCTTGGTCGAGAGCCCCCAAAGTGGATGCGGCGGTGGCCTCTACCTCTCGTAGATCCTCCCTGCCGGTAGAGGATTCAGGAACTTTGGCTGACTCATTAGATCGTAAGACCGATACACTCCTTAAATGATCCTGGGAAGCATGTACGGCAGCTTTTAAGCCCGCAATAGCAGCCACGTGCACAGCAAGATCAATGTTGGTATGGCTGAATGACCTAGAGGACAATATTAAAAACGGAGTGGCTAGGAATAAACTCCTGTCCTCTATGCCCCTCATTAAAGGAGCAGCGGCCTTCCTCTCCGATTCCTCAGCGGACTCTCTCCGTTTATCGGCTAGAGCAGCAGGGCTAACCAATGCAGGCCGGCGGGCCTTATGGTTGAAGGGGTGGAAAGGGGACACGCAGACAAAAACTAAACTGTGTGCTATACCCTGCCAGGGTAAGTACCTATTTGGCACGGAACTGGACGAGATTTTAACAAAAGCGGGAGAGAGAAAAAAAGGTTTTCCTAACCCGTATATTCCCTTTAATAGGAGGTCCTACAGAAAGCCGCCGTTTGGCAAAAAAGAAAGACTTTAAGCCCCAGGATCACTGGGGAAATAAGGACCCCAAACAGAGGGGCAATCTATTCGGGAAGCGTCCCTTCAGAGGAGACAGGTTCCGCTAATACCAGTACACCGGTAGGTGGCAGACTACTGGAATTCAGCCACCAATGGGGGAAGGTAACATCAAACCCATGGGCCATTGATACCGTCTCATCGGGCCTAAAACTAGAATTTGTTCGGCATCCACCGAACTTCTTCCTATTGACTTCCATGAAGTCCCAGATACAGCAGGAAGCACTGGAGATGGAGATTGCAGTATTACTAACTAAACAGGTCCTGATAGAGGTCCCAGGGGATGAAGAAGGAATGGGCTTTTATTCTCCTCTATTTTTAGTCCCAAAACCAGATGGCTCTTTTAGGACCATAATAAATTTAAAGAAGCTTAATACCTTCTTAAGGCTGAGGCAATTTAAGATGGAGTCAATAAATTCTGCAATAAAACTTTTGTTTCCCAGGTGTTACATGGCAGTCTTGGACCTAAAGGATGCCTATTACCATCTACCCATATACCGAGACCACCAGAAGTTCCTGCGGGTAGCGGTTTGGTTCAAGGGTCGGATTCAGCATTTCCAGTTTGTGGCAATGCCATTCGGGCTATCCATGGCTCCTCGGGTATTTACCAAATTGATGCTGGAAGTGATGTCGTATGTAAGGCTGAATGACACACTAGTGGTCCCTTACTTGGACGACTTGCTCGTAGTAGGGAATTCTGTTTCTCAGTGCAAAACAAGAATGGCTAAGATTATCTCATCCCTACAAACGCTAGGATGGCTAATCAACTGGGAGAAGTCCAGACTAGAACCAGTTACCTGTCAGAGGTTCCTAGGCCTGCAAGTAGATTCTGTAAGTCAGAAGTGCTTTCTACCAGATGCTAAAGCAGTGGCCATAATCAATAAGATACAGAATACTACAGGAAGACCCGTAATATCATTGAGACAGGGTATGTCCTTGCTGGGGTCCCTGATATCGTGCATCCCAGCGGTGCAATGGGCCCAGTTCCACTCTAGAGCACTACAGTGGGCTATTCTGCAGGAAACAGAGAGACTGCAGGGGCGGTTGGAAGGGAGGATGTCCCTATCGCCAGAAGTTGTTAAATCCCTAAAGTGGTGGTTAAATCCTACCAATTTGTCTAAGGGAGTGCAATGGTGGGTAACTCCCTCAAAGGTGCTCACCACGGATGCTAGCCCCTTGGGTTGGGGGGCCAACCTGGAGGAGCACATGATACAAGGCCGGTGGCGTAAACATGAGATAGAAACCTCCTCTAATGTAAAGGAGCTAAAAGCAATTTACTATGCGATATCTCAATTTCTCCCGCAGTTAAGAGGAACCCACGTGAGAATCCAGACAGACAATACCACCGCAGTGGCCTATATAAACCGACAGGGAGGTACGCGGTCAGGACCGTTGATGTCTATCGCGGAAGAGATCCTAGAGATAGCCGAGGTACATCTTCACTCCTTGTCGGCACTCCACATAAGAGGAGTAGACAACTCTCAAGCAGACTATCTCAGTCGCCAGGTCCTATATCAGGGCGAGTGGGTCCTCAGCAGGCACGTCTTCGAAACAGTAGCGACAGAATGGGGCAGACCAGAGATAGACCTGTTTGCCACCAGAGCCAACAGACGCGTAAAGAAGTTCGCTTCGCTCTACAGGTCAGACAACCTAGACATTCTAGATGCCCTCCAAGCACCCTGGGCATTCCGGCTAGCCTATGCCTTCCCTCCAATGGTTCTACTTCCAACAGTAGTCAGGAAAATAAGACAAGAGAGGGCGAGGGTCATCTTGATAGCCCCGTTTTGGCCCAAAAGGCCGTGGTTTTCATGGCTGAGAGCCATGTCAATAACCGACCCGTGGATCCTGCCGCTGCACCAGGATCTTCTCTCGCAGGGACCCTGCTACCATCCACAGGCCAAAGCCCTACACCTAGCGGCCTGGAATTTGAAGGGGAACTATTGAAGCAGAAGGGCTTTTCGGAAAACCTGATTAATACCCTGCTACAAAGTAGGAAAGAGTCTACTACAAGAATATACGCTAAGGTGTGGAGGAAATTCCTGGCCTTTCACCCAGCAGAGCTAGCCGGTGAAGTACCCATTACGCCCATCTTAGAGTTTCTTCAAAGAGGCCGAGAATTGGGCCTTTCAGTTAATACTCTAAAGGTCCATATATCGGCCCTAGGAGCCCTATTTAACTATAACGTGGCAGCAAATAGATGGGTAAACCGTTTTGTTTCAGCTTGTCAACGATCAGAACCGGTGCATATTCCTCGGCATCCGGCATGGAACCTTACTCTGGTTTTGGATGCCTTTACTCAGGCCCCGTTTGAGCCCATAAAGTCGGCATCAGTGAAGTGCCTCTCATTGAAAACTGCTACACTAGTAGCTTTAGTATCAGCTAGAAGAGTAAGTGATCTTCATGCTCTATCAGTAGACCCTCCGTTCCTGTCAATAACACGAGACAGACTGATTTTGAAGACAGACCCGTCCTACCTTCCCAAACGGGCAACTAAATTTCATAGGTCTCAGGAGATATGCCTACCTTCCTTCTATGAGAACCCGTCAAACCAGGACGAGGTGAAATATCACACCTTAGATGTGAGAAGAGCGGTACTAGCCTACCTTGATAGGACCAGTCCCTGGAGGCAGAGTAGGTCTCTTTTTGTCTCCAGGGCAACAGAAAGGGGTCTGGAGTTACAACAGGCACATTATCCAGGTGGATTAGAGATGCGATCACAATGGCATATTTGGCAAAAGGAGAAGACCCTCCGCTGGGGATTAAGGCGCACTCTACTAGAGCCATATCATCCTCCTGGGCCGAGAGAGCAAACGTCCCAATTGAACAAATATGTAAGGCTGCAACCTGGTCTTCTCCATCTACCTTCTATAGTCACTATAGACTAGATTTGTCCTCTACAGAGGATTTGACCTTTGGTAGATCGGTCCTTAACACGGTGTGCCCTCCCAAGTGATTATCTCTGGAAATCTCTCAGTGGGTGCTGTCGTGGCGAAGAGGAAAAACCGGATTACTTACCGGTAATACTCTTTTGTAGAGACCACGACAGCACCCGCTCACTTCCCTCCCGTAAAAATTTTTCACACATGGGTCTCCTTGGTGGTGGAGATTGTAATTAGAATTTAATATATAATTAAACTTAGCGAATGTAAAGGCTATAGGGGTAAGATATATGAATCGCCCAAACAAAATGACTAAAACATGTATGGCGGTTCCTCCATTAGAAACGTGTATATCTGCACAGAGATTGAAGCTTCAGAGACTGGGAGTTCTGTGGAAACTGTTTGGGTAAGAATACAAGGACAGAACAATGGAAAGGAAACCATTGTAGGCATTTACTACAGGCCGCCTGTGCAAGCTGAAGATATGGATGAACTCTTTATGCATCAAATGGCCAAGTTCTCCCAAAAATATGACATAGTTGTCATGGGAGATTTCAACTATCCAGACATTTGTTGGGAATCTCTCTCAGGCAAAACTAACAGGTCAAGGAAATTCTTATCCTCTCTGGCTGACAACTTTATCTTCCAAAAGGTAGGGGAGAAAACAAGGGGAACTGCTACCTTGGATCTAATCCTTATAAACAGGGAGGAAATGGTTGAGGAGGTAAAAGTGGCTGGGACCCTAGGAGGTAGCGACCATGCTATTTTAGAATTTTGGATAACTAGAGGCGGAAGACCTGTGAAGACTCAGACGTCAAGGTTAGATTTCAGAAAGGCAGATTTTAAGGGATTCAAAAAGAGAATTGGAGGGATCCAATGGCTGGATATCCTTAAAGACAAAAATGTCCAGGAAGGATGGGAAATCTTGAAAAATGAAATTCTCAAAGCACAATTGTTAACAATTCCGAAAAGAGGGAAGAATAGGAAGCATTTAAGGAAGCCAGGATGGATGAACACAGAACTTAAGCACATGCTAAAAAGGAAGAAAAAAATGTTTATAAAATGGAAAGAGGGAGGCATATCTAAAGAAGAATATAATGCTGTCTGCAGAACCTGCAGGGCACAAATCAGATTATCTAAAGCTGACAATGAATTGAGGCTTGCAAGAGATGTCAAAAGCAATAATAAAGGATTTTGGGGATATGTCAAAAGTAAAAGAAAAGTCAAAGATGCTATAGGATTTTTACAGGATGAAAATGATGAAATGGTAAGACAGGATGTTGAGAAGGCCGAACTTTTAAATTCCTATTTTGCATCTGTTTTCTCTCAGAAAGGAAATGTGACATCAACTGTTCTTCACTGTCCTATTAAGGGAATAGAAGAATCCAGGATATCTATAAACAGAAAGATAGTGAGGAAACACTTAGCTAACCTAAATGAATTCAAGTCTCCAGGTCCAGATGAATTACACCCCAGAGTACTGAAGGAGATAGCAGAAGAAATTTTTGAACCCCTCTCCATAATCTTTGAAAACTCTTGGAAAACAGGAGAAGTCCCAGAAGACTGGAGAAGAGCAAATGTTGTTCCTATCTTCAAAAAGGGGAAGGAGGTGGACCCAGGCAACTATAGGCCGGTGAGTCTGACTTCTATACCAGGAAAGATCTTTGAACAAATTATTAAACAACATGTATGTCAATACCTGGATAAGAATGAAGTGATTAAACAGAGTCAGCATGGGTTTGTAACTAGTAAGTCATGTCAGACTAACTTAATTTCCTTCTATGACGGAATCACTGATTGGGTGGATCAAGGAAATGCTGTAGATATAGTATATCTTGACTTCAGCAAAGCATTTGACAAAGTATCTCATACAATCCTTATTGAAAAAATGACTAAGTATGGAATGGACAAGGCAACTGTTAGGTGGATTCATAACTGGCTTAGTGATCGGACCCAAAGAGTGGTCGTAAATGGCTGCACATCCAGTTGGAAGAATGTCTCAAGTGGGGTACCACAGGGCTCTGTCCTGGGCCCTGTATTGTATCTTTATCAACGATTTAGATGAAGGAATTGAGGGTAAACTGATTAAATTTGCTGATGACACAAAGCTAGGAGGGATAGCTAATACTAGAGAAGAGAGAGAGAGGATTCAAAAAGATATAAATAAACTGGAGAAGTGGGCAGCAACTAACAGAATGGTTTTTAACAGGGAAAAATGCAAAGTACTACATCTGGGCAATAAAAATGAAAAAGGCATATATAGAATGGGAGGAATAGGCCTAAGCAACAGCACATGTGAAAAAGACTTGGGTATACTAATAGATCACAGACTGAATATGAGTCAACAGTGTGATGCAGCAGCAAAAAAAGCAAATGCAATTCTAGGATGTATTAACAGAAGCATACAGTCTAGATCACGTGAAGTCATTATTTCCCTCTACTCCTCTTTGGTCAGACCTCATCTGGAATATTGTGTCCAGTTTTGGGCACCACATTTTAAAAAAGACATCAACAAACTGGAGCAAGTTCAGAAAAGAGCAACCAGAATGGTGACCGGTCTGCAAACCCTGTCTTATGAGGAAAGGTTGCAGGATTTGGGATTGTTTAGTTTGCAAAAGAGAAGACTGAGAGGAGACTTAATAGCTGTCTACAAATATCTAAAGGGCTGTCACATTGTAGAAGGATCAACTTTATTCTCATTTGCACAAGGAAAGACTAGAAGCAATGGGATGAAACTGAATGGGAGGAGACACAGATTAGATATTAGAAAAAACTTTTTGACAGTTAGGGTGATCAATGAGTGGAACAAGCTGCCACGAGAAGTGGTGAGTTCTCCTTCAATGGATGTCTTCAAACAGAGGCTGGACAGACATCTGACTGGGATGATTTAGCGAATCCTGCTTTGAGCAGGGGGTTGGACCAGATGGCCCAGGAGGTCCCTTCCAACTCTACGATTCTATGATTCTCCGTTGTTCTCGGTAATACAAACTGAGGGAGCGAGGGGGACCGCCCCATTTATCTCTCTGTAGGTTTCCTGTTCCTAGGGCGGATCCCCTCTCTCAGTGGGTGCTGTTGTGGACTCTACAAAAGAGTATTACCGGTAAGTAATCCGTTTTTTTTGTTTTTTTTTCCCTCCATTCTAAAATTGGACCCAGAACCCAGACGGACCCCATAAGAATGAGGATGCCCCCCTGCTACTGTTTGCATCATTCCTGTAACTGATCCGTCTAGGGCAGGAATTCCCTTTTGTGTTCTAGAACAGAAAATGGAACATCTGAACGTAGCCTTAGGGTGGTCTCTGCTAGTTACTTTTTTAGGTACAAAGAATTGTTTTGGAGGTTTATTAGTTAAGCATATGTAGTCTAGTGTATTTCATTTTTTTTCTAGAAAGCCTTCCTTTGGGGATAAATAGAAAATCATAGTCTTGCACTTTGCTAATGTAACAGCATCTTGCAGTAATTACACATTAAAATGTTATAATGTAGGAAGCGGCTGAAGGTTCCCCAGCAGCCCGATCCTCCACGCTGAAATGGTTTGCAAGGACGATCTGTGGGAGGGGGGGAGCGCGCTCGGCTGCAGATGTTCACTCCCCGACCTCCCCCCACTATGTGCACATTTCTGCTCTTACCTCTTTTACCACTAGACTGACCAGCTGTCTGCGCCTGAGTCCCCCGCCAGCACTGGAGGGGTTAATGTGGGCCTCTGTTGCTAAAGCAACAGCTCAGCATTCTTCCGAGCCCCACAGACAAAAGAGCGCATTAAGGCTTAGTGTCATTCATGTTGGAACAAATGGCATGTAGCCGCAGCCCGCCTGTGTTTTCCTGCCTGTTTCCAATGATACCGAAACAAAACAACGTGCATCTTGGTATTTGTGTCCAAGTGGCTGGAAAAGTGGGCACGAGTACGCATGTGCTTCCGCGACTGCTTGACACACACACCATGGTAGTAGCAAGCGCGCCAATGGGTTGTGGTAGACGTAGAAGCAAAACGGGACATGATACATATCCAAAATGTCAGGATCGTCACCCAAGAAACTTCCAAAGCAACATTTCCACAGTTGAACATGACCTTCCAGAACATGCCAGCATCTGAAGAACCTCACAATCGGGTGACCCTCTGGTGTGACGTGGGGAAGGCCACACATTCTCCTTGTAGAGGTTGCCTTACTTGGTTTCCAGCCTACGGACCATTTAGAGAGTCAAGACTGATAAAAGAGGACAATACACTTGGTCAGAAGTGACTATCGTACAGAAGAAGTCACGCCGTCCTTGGCTGATCAAAAGTTGCATTCATGGACGTCAGAAGGGAAGAGGTTCACGGCCTCCTGTATATCCACCAGGTACCACTGACCTGGACACTGGACCCCGGAGTCCTGCAAATTGATCCGATCATCTCTACCCTTAAGCAGCTCTGCCTCCCCCCGGTAAAGACCACGAAAGTTAGCGCCAAATAAAAAGCCAATATTCCTGTAACCATGTGGCAGATTAAAAAAACAAACGCACAAAAAAGAGCGTAATGCTCCGGGGCGCTGAAAGCTTCTCTTTATGGCCTAGCTACTATATTGGACTCAGATTAATAATTACTGGTATTAAGGTACAACATACCCAGTAAAATAAAAATGTACCAGTATGTTTATGGTGGAGTTGGAGAGATTTGTTTTTCGAACGATAGTCTTTTGATGTTTATGGTTGCCAGGTTTTTTTTGTTTTTCCATAGGTTTCCTCTATGATAAAAATGTACAAAGTCAGCACTCTTCTCGCTCTTCTGCCTCTCGCTCTCCTGCCTCTCGCTCTCCTGCCTCTCGCTCTCCTGCCTCTCGCCCCAGTCTTTGTTGATAGGAGAGCTGTAGTTAAAAATACGCGGTATCATGAGACTGCAGCCAATCACTGAGCTTCAATGGTGATGCCGATTTAGACAACACAAGACCGCCAAGTCCAGTGATTGGCTGCAGCTGTCACCATACCGTAGCAGAGAGCTGGCACTGGGTCAGAAGGGTTAAAGGGGTTGTCCGGTCCAAATTGATAAGCCTGCAGTCGCTCTGTGTGATGCACGGTGCTCTGCAGGGATTTGCCTGTTTCTGAGCCGGGACAGGAGGATGTGTGTGCCTTAGGTTGGTTTCACATTAGCGTTTTTGCGCACAGCGCATTGTGCGCATGCGTACCTATGTTTAACATGGCGTACGCATGGTCTTGCGTTTGCATGCGTTCGTCTGCGTTTTTTTCAAGGTGTGCGTCTAGACGCGCCAGACGGAACCTGTTGCATTTTTGGGTCCGCCCAAAGGTGTAAAAAAAAAAAAAACGCATGCGTACGCTTGCGCACGGAATGTGTCAAAACAACGCATTACAGTCTACAGTCGCATGTGTTTTACGAGTAAACGTGTAGACTCTGGTTTAACACCTAGAGAACGAATGCGCATAAACGCATGCAAACGCGCATGATGCGTTTTTGCATGCGTTTCTACTTGCGCACGATGCGCCGCGCACAAAGACGCAAATGTGAAACTAGCCTTAAACATACTCCCATCCGGGGGCGCAACCTCATTCCATACACTTGTTTGTTTATTCCTTTATTCTATAGACCTGTTGTACGAAAAAATAACATTGGGCAATTCCTTTCAAGGGCTTGTGTAGTCTTGGCAAAACATGGTTGATTTTTCTGAGAAATGGCGCTACCTTTGACCATACGTCTTATTGAAACTCTGCCCATTGAATTGAATATGGCTTCATCTTCCAGTGCTTCTGGTCTCTGAGCTGAAACTTCGGACTTTTGCCCTGTTAAGTAAACTGTTAATGTATGGGCGTAGATCTTACTACCTCCTCGGCTTTGTCAGACTTTTTTTTTTTTCCCCCTCATAATCCAGCAATAAATATATTTGCCATTTTTTTCCTGGAATCTAGCTCTATCTAAACTACTGACAACATGACCTTTACGGGCTTGTCTCGTCTATTCATGGAGGTGTGGGATTGTCCTTTGCGAGGCCTTCACCATACCTAATAACTCCTTTCACCTAGTTGCTCTGGCGTCAGTCTCGCTGCATGTCTGCTGTTAAAGGCAAGACTTGTAGCCCATTAGCCATCATTGCCTGAAGTTTCGGATCTACGATCCAAGCTGAGCAATCCTTGTTTAGTGCTCATTATCTAGAAGAGAATGTAATGGCTAATCCATGCTCTAGAACTCTACAAAATTGTGTGTGAAAATTATTTGTACTCTGAGCCAGTCTGATTTGTTTCTTACAACAAGCACATAAAAAGAGCAACTGCAGCTGCATCCCCCTCCTTCCCCCTCGCATTATGGTCTGTTTTGTTATTTCACACTATAGATTTTTTTATTTTTAGAATCTAGTTTTATAAAATGTCAAGAACAGCTCCAATTGGTATTTTATAAGATTTGCTTTCTGACGAAATTTTTTTTTTTTAAAGTTGGACTACGTCTATTTTAAGGTTTTTAAGAATGGCAAAATATTCGAGGACAGACCATCCTTAAGAAGGGGGGGAAAAATGGACCAGTTGATGTTCTTCAGTCTAACAGTAATTCCAGAGAATATGTGGTCATCTGCTAATATAGAGCCTTCTCAAGAGTATCTATCTACGTAATTTCTGAAAATAAACTGATATTGAGCTATTAGAAAGGCCCGGCTCTCAGACCTGACCAATCCTTCTTGATTCCACTTTTATATATTAATTCTTGGTCGACTTTATGTGCTTACTATGGTGAGAGTGGAGTAGGCAGCTGCCATACACCTCAAGCAAATAAAGGAGGTTCAGAAGACCCTCAAGACACATTAGATGGTCGACCGACACGTCCAGACCGGGACTTGCGCTTAATAAAGAGCCTTGACTGGTGAATCTCCGATGTAGCTTAGGAAAGTAAAGAAGCTAGGTCTTCCATTAGCGCACACCATGCAAGTAGCTCCAGCGGAGTGATGTCAGAGGGGTTAGGAGCACCAACAGTGTGTTTTGATACTTGACAGACAGAGAATGAAGACTTTATTTGGCCTCCTTTGTCTTAAAACTCGACCAGTGGAAGTTTGAGAGCAATTGAAAGCAGGTCAGGTGGGAAATGAGACAGCTATGCCTAGTTTCAGAAAAGATGCAATGACCAGTATCTCATGATGGAGCTTTGTAGCTTACAAATGATGTCCTTGTGGCCTATCCAAAACGACATTGCATCCTCCAGAGCAGCTGAGCCCCAAGAAGTTGGGTGAAGATTTTCTCAATAGAAATGATGACGGCCTGGAAGTCTAAGCTCCAAGTTCTTCAGTGTTGGGGCTCATTCAGTCTTCTGTTTTGCATGTACGGGTTCTGTTCATGTTTCCCAGATGGCACAAGTACCAATATTTTTGTAGTCCACGCAAGCTCATGGTGAAATGTTCAATATTGATTCAAACTTGCCAATGCAAGTCTATGGGTTTTAAAAAAAAAAAAAAAAAAAAATCAGAACGCACCCAGATGTAATCAGTTTTTTTCCGTTTGATAGGAGAATCTTGGGAAACCACCTCCTTATTTTCTATATTTTTTTTTTTTTTTTTTGGGATGTGAGCAAAACTGACCCTGACGAAACGCTGCTGAAACTTGGATCATTTTGAGGGTTGTTTTCTTGTACGAGAGAAATCGTGGCTGTCTGAATGAGGCCTTAGGGATAACGATGGTAGGATGCAGGAACATAGCAGACGCGACCTCCACAGTCTTCTCTGCGAGAGAAAGAGGGACGTAGGTTTCATCATCTACTGCTGACCATCCCTGGTCCATGTATCGCTCTAAAATGGTACTGCATCAGGCTCTGATAACACATGTGTTGCGGTTTCATGCAATTAGATTACAGATCTGTTGTCAAACAATCCTGACCAATGCCACTGACTTTTTAGTGGTGTCTGTAAAGATTCCAATATTTTTGACTCCCAAAAATAGCCAACGAGACCACCTGATCCTCTGGTGGAAATGGCACAACACAAATGTGATCTCAGCCTTACGAGTGAAGGATGAACCTGCTGCTCCTGAGCTTTGAGTTTTTTCTTCTCTTCTAAGTGATCCCTCTGCATTGAACCGTTACAGGTAGAAAGTGTTAATAATTAAATGAAGCCAAGGTGTCCTACAGTTCTGCTTATTCTCCTGTATCCAGGCGGATGACTTCCTTTTCACACCATTACCTTTTCTCCTTAGAACGCCTGTGGCGGTTTCGGATTTAAGGAAAAAAAATATTGAATTGATTTTTAGTTTGTGCATCTTGTTAGCTAATGCCTGGTGTTGTAACCAGTGACCGTCATGTAGATGTGAAGCGTCTGCATCCCGTGATGTAATAATGTTAGTGTCTTAATAAGTATGAATAAGCTTTATCTGACATTACACTTGGGTGCTGCAAAGCCTAGAGGTGATGATGCACCTAAAGACCCCCATGCACATCACAAGAAAATTGGCCTTACTCACTAATTTCAACAGGATTGCCCGACCATCATGGTTCAGATTGTCTGGGAAGAAAAGGATTGGGACTTGAAATATTTCAGAGGAGATAAGCTGCTGCCATAGGAGTTTGTTTGCAGCTTTCTCCTTTCTCTGCATGAACACTCACCCAAAGCTCATGAGTATGGGGTGGTCAGGAGAGACCACTGGTTCGTCCAACGACTATCTCATGTACGGCAAGCTTAACATTGGCTGAGACGGAGGGGCATCTAATGTGTATTAGTAGTTCACGGTGTTGGAGACCAAAGGGTTCAAGCATGTTGAGTTCCAAAACGCTACCCAGACCTAATCAGATGAGGGTGGCGACTGCCCCGCCCGTGTTGGAGGGTGGCGACTGCCCCGCCCGTGTTGGAGGGTGGCGACTGCCCCGCCCGTGTTGGAGGGTGGCGACTGCCCCGCCCATGTTGGAGGGTCTGGGTTCGGCTGACTTTAGACCTGATGTGTATGTCAAAGTTGGGAAGAACAGTGAGCATTTGGCTACCGGCTATTATATGTGGATGCGCTCCATATAGGTTACTGAATAGCTCAGTATACTACTTAGTAAATTTAAGCCCCAACTGGTGGCCACAGAAGGAACTGCAGCCCATCCACAAGATCCTGTGCCTGATGAGCATGTGGATATCTCCTATGTGGATATCTCCTATGTGCACATTGTAACCTATCCCGGCGTCGGTGGACCTATACTTGGTGAAGTTGGCACGCTGTCAGTTAAGGCAAAGATGTCTCCATCGTTGCTAACCTCACTAGCCTTGTATGCTTGGGGTGCTATTACTTTGGCGTCCATCAGTTCTGGTTAAAGACAGGTTTGATTTGGAAATAAATGGACGATGGGCTCATCCAGCCCTGCCCCATGTATGCATGCCCCTAGTAAGGCAGAAACGTAACAGCAAACTAAAGCGTCCAGCATATAAAGTGAATTTCCAGATATATATATATATATATATATATATATAAATAAAAAATTCATGTTAAGTTCAGTTAAAAAAAACAACTTATAAATAGTACTGGACACACAAAATCAGAAGATCTACACGTTTTGGTGTATAGCCTATCATGGTCTAAGCCATGAGTAAAGTCTAATGATTGAGATTATCGGTCATGATTAGACCATGAACATATATGCAGAAAAGCGTAGGTCCCGTCCCATGGGCACAAAGAGGACCTTAATCCATCCTAATGAGGTCTCCAGAGCCCAGTTCTGTGGATCAGTGGGGGGGGCCTAGTAATCGGACGCCCAATAATCAGCAACTCGCCACCTATCATTAATGTATTGTGTTATTACTCTCTCTGCCTTTTGTGGTTGTATATTTAAAAAAAAGATTAGGAGCAGCCATCAAATAATCTATTAGTAATATTGGTGGAAATAGCACAACGCCGTGTCCTTCGGAGCCTGTATGACGTCCACTGTGGAGTCATAAGGGGGGCTCGACTATAGGGCTCTACATGTCAGGGTAATTGGTCTTAGTATAAGCAGCTATCTAGTGAATTGCACCTTTTACTGACTTCTCTGCTGAAAGCCAAACCCAGATCTCGTCTTGTCTCCTACTAGAGAAACAAGTTCTTCTGGTTTCCAGACCAGATTGGGTTTCTTGGGGTGAGCCGGGAATGGCAGAGGCTAGAGACTCTCCTAGCTCGCTCATCGCTCCCTTTATATGTCATATGTCCGGTGTTGGAGGTCTCCACCATAATGCAGCTTCTGTTACAGAATGACCAGTCGCTGCCCCCACTGCTACCGGAAGGACATCCCGTGACATGGCTGCTGTGTCTTGGGGCCCTCGGAGAACGCGCCTCAGGCTACGTCAAGTATCTGATTGTATTCCCAGTGTGTGAGAAGCTTGTAAATAGGGGCATATTAACACGTCAAAGGCAACTGGGGACCTGGAATTTGTAAAACGAAATATGTGCCTACCTAAATACCATCTGAAAGCCCAGTCTTAATTATATAGCGCTGATTAAAAAAAACATCCTAGAAAGTTATTTTTTTCCACTGACGTCTTGTCCGCGGTGATGTTACATGCCGCTTTGTATTCTGATTGGCAATGGAATTGCTGCGGATTTCACCCAAAAATGCGAACTATTTTTACTTTGTCATTGCGCTTGTTACAATACCGTATCCGCTTTGCGCAGAGTGATCCCTTTTTTTTAGGGGAGTCTGTGAGCACCAAATGACTGTTCAAACCAAGCACAGGCACGGTGAAACGGTTGCGTTCACTTTTCCATCGATCACACTCTCCTTTTCCTTGATTGACAGCTTTGACTTACATGGGTGGAGGCAGGAAACAAGCAGGTGGCAAGGTGCACTGAACTGGTTAGCCACGCCGAGGGTTCACTTAGCGCCTGTGGATGGTTTGATCAGTCAATTTGGCGTGCGTAGCCTCCGTTTACGCTGCAGATTGGCTCAGCCAATGTTAAGTGGAGCCCACCCATGACTTTAGCGTGGAATTGTAAAATCATTACCGTGGTTGTATATAATAATGTGTGTGTACGAGCTGAATCACTGTGGATGCCGAATCCACAGAACACGTGCGTGGATAGAAAGGAGCGATGACTCAGGATGATTAGCCTGTACTTCACCCAAGCGTGCGGGTCGTCTCTGAAACGAGCCGTAAAGGATATGACCGTCAGACAGCTCTGCTGACAACTAAAGAATTGGGCATGTTGAAATCCATCATGTCCTACCCGATTTCTCCTGGACATCATGGCAGAGCTTGGACACTTCTGATGACCGCCTGGTTTTGCGGCAATTGGCCGGTTCGGTCCACATTTAGCTGATGTGTGTGGCTACCTGTGACTCCTTTACTCCTATGGAAATTTGACTGATTTTCGAATGGGTTTTTTTTTTTTTTTTTTCTGCAGCAGGAAAGTTTCCGCGCCGTCCAGACCGACACGTGATGCCTTCCTGTTGCTCTTATTTCCTGTGTAGTCAGATTGTGGATCAGCGCTTGGTCTGCAGGGCTCTCTCCAGGAATCGTTGGCTCCGGGGTCCTTGCATATTGCGCCGCATTTATCAAAAGTGACAGAGAAACTCATCAATTAGTTTTTGCTAACCGAGATTGCAGTGCTGTGCTCTCCATGATGCCACAGTAGTTTCAGGGGCCCCAAGGGCCACTTGTTCCTCCTGATCCATTGGGTTAGATGCCCCCTTATAAGGTTAGAGCAAGTGATGTATATGGCTTAAGCCCCTCATACACCTTTTAGGTGGGTGCTCGGCCATCCTCTATCTCGGCCATCCTTCCCGTGCCACCATTGCTCGCTCTGTGCAGAAAGCCGATGCCATGCAGTGAATCTTTCTCGGCAGTCCAAAATGTCCCCCACCTTCATCTGTCAGTGAAGCCTCCACAGAGTGTCGACCAAGCACATTAATGTGTATGGATGGCTTTAGCAAAATGCGCCAGTTGGGTGACGACTTGGACGCGTGGCCGGCACCACTGTGTGATCTCGGCCTTACATAGACGCTATTCGTCTCCTCCAGTAACACCAGGCTCCCCTCAGCTGGACTTGTGTGGGACCCCCATATTGGAGGACCCCCACCGTGGGATCAGATTGTGGCGTGCTCCTACTGAGAGATCATGGCAGAATGCTGCAGTGTTTCCGCATTTTGCAGGGTTGAGGTTAGCGGTGATGTGACGGCACCATGTAAGTTTGCCGTGAGGCTACGGTCCCGCGTCTAAAGCGCTGCCGTCTATTGAACGCAGGTGAATCTGCATGTGATCACTGAACCGCGCGGGATTACCGCGTCCAATGCAATCTACTAATTACATTTCTGTTACGTATCCACAAGGGAAATTGACATGCTGCGGTCCTGAAAGACGCGCCACATGTCAGTGACTGCGGGTGATCCACAGACACACCGTGGGCATTTGGTTTCTAGAAATCCCATCCACCATGCTGTAACATCTGGCCACTGCGGGTTTGACACTGCTGAAGATCTGAACGCTGAGCCCTGTCTAACCCGCCCACACCACAGCTTGGCAGCTTTCTGCCTATGCGCAGTGTACACCGTAAGCTGCCAATTAGTGGTGGGGATATACAGAGCTCATGAATATGGAGGACTACCTAGCAGCAGGTTTACTAGTCCTCCAGTGATAATCTCCTGCTGATTTAAGCGATTTTTATGGAAACTGCAGCAAACAGCAAGTGACACATCACTGGACTCTGGGGACTGAAATCTGGGGACCAATTCCCTTTTAAAAGAGGTTGTCCAGTGCATGTTGAGACTGGTGGAGGTTTTACACCCGGCAAAAAGTGGTTTTTGGAGAGTTTCTGCTCCAAAAACTCCCGGAAAAGAAAAATAAAACTTGCCTGACCAGCTCCCATAGAGGCCAGTGAGCGAGCGGTCAGCTTATGTCCAGCTGTTGGATGGTGTGTACGGTAATCTCGTGGCCCCGCTAGAGATGACCATGGTGTATACACGGGACCCTGCCACAGTATACAGCGGCGATGGTCGACATTGTCCTCCCAGGCTGGATTTTCACAGCACAGGGCTCGGTTTGGCTGTGTTTGCTCTGTAATTCGAGACCGCCGGCTGTAACCGAGTAGCTTGTCTTGTGGGAGATACTAGTCTCCACATGCCCGAGGGAGACGTTCCCCCATCCAGACTTTCCCAACGACCCCTCCCAGGTCTGGGGGGTGAGCGCAGGCCTCCAGCCCCATTAGGCACGGTCACTGTTTACTAGCCCCCATCTTAGTCCTCAGCTCCCATCGTGGGACTTCACAAGTGATTATTACCTTCCATTCATCTGGCTTTACTACTTTTGCTTTTATTTCCTCTGTGGCTCCTGATGCCCTAAGGGGGGAAGAAGCCCTGTAACCTAGCCTTTGTTAAGCCATGATGTTGGGGGTGGGCAGCTGTCAGCTTCCTTCTCTCTACAGAGTGCAGATCTATGGGACCTCTCTGAGGACACCGGGCCCGTAGGACGTCACAGGCCTCCGCTATGCCCTGTACTCGGGGGTCTCCATGTCGTGGCAGCTGGCCCACCGCTGCACTAGGTGTTACCCAAATGCACATCATGTATAGCTCCTCCATCAGTAACGCGGCACACTGGCGCCTCCGTGCCTCTCGGGCTGTACACCGCTCCTTGTTCACTGGTCTCTTACATCCTGCTGCGGATCTTGGATTATGCACATAGGTAAAACTAGTTTGTAGGGTGACATCAGATGGACAATGGCCGTCCATCCTGTGCCGATCGCTCATGCAAGATCTTATTTTTGGGAACTAGACTATTTTATTTATTTATTTTGCAACATTCTGTAATTTAAAAATAGAATTTGAAATGATTACTCAAACTGTTTACATCTTACTGTGACCGGATTTAAAAAAAAAAAAAAAAAAAAAAACTTTTTAAAAAAACTGCCATCAGGTTTTTGCCATTTAATCTGAGCGCAGAATGATGTAGGGGCTGAGAGCCTGATTCCAGGGATGTATCACTTACTAGACTGTGCTGGAAATAAAAAGTGTTATCAGCAGGAGATTATTACTAGAGGACCATGTCTCCAGTGCAGGAAAGTCAGGCTAATCTGAGTAACCCCGCCCACACCACTGATTGGCAGCTTGCTTACTATTCACAGGAAGCCAATCAGTGGTGTGGGCGGGGTTATACACAGCTCAGAAGTCTCAGCTCTGCTACATCTATGTCAGCCAAAACAAGGATTCTATCAAAATTGCACCAAGCAGTCCAGTAAGTGGAACATCGCTGGAATAGGGGTCTCTGCCCCTACATTACCCTGCTATCCGATTCCATCGCCAAAACCTGCCGACAATCAGCAAACAAGTGGTTTGTAAGATCACTCATTCAGTTATCAGCCAGTGATCACTGGACGGGCGAGCATGACACTTGTTCAGCTGATCACCGGATCGTTTACAGCTACAGAAAAATCGGCAGCATAACACTGGGCAATAACCGGTGAGGAGCTGCCGACACCATGATGCTACATTGGCACTGAACAGTCGTATTAACCGTTCTGAGCCCCTCAGTATTCATCGGCCCAGAGAAACAAATCGGTAAACCAGCACCGATCAGGGCGGATCAATGGGCTAAAAGTGTCCCATCAAATGGACCTGGACAGCTGCCACAAGGGCTGTCACCCAGCTACTGGAATGCATGTGATGAGGAGCTGAGGACATGCACGTTCAACTTTGTGGTCTCCAATCGCTGAAAATGACTGATAAGGGTTACCAACTCAGACTCTCATAGCGGGCTCACTGACTGAGCCTCAGTTAACTCCTCCTGCAGGCAGCAGTAGACAGTGCAACACGACGTTGTAAGAGACGGACAGAAACATTCTAATGAAGCCCAATTACAAAAATTACTTTTCGGCAAAGATACTTTTGCGTAAGTAAGAAAACGTGTAACCCAACGATGAACCCTGTATTTATATATAATATATTTTGTAAAGTGGCCCTTCACCGTCATCCATCGGAGCAGGAGTCGGATTTTGTGCGTGTCAGCCACCGGTTCCAGGTTTCGTGTGGGTGTGCGTCTTACTCATATCCCGCGGTCTCTCCCAGGCAGATGGAGGCGATACTGCCGTACATTACATAGGATGGGCGAGCGGACAAACCTAGGAGGCAGCTCAGTCTATAATTTACCTCCGAAATGTGCGGAGGTGGCGGCATGGACTAAGTACAGTAAAATCCTTCTCCAAGCATTTAAAGTGAAGCAACGCTGTCTCTTGTCTTGGTTGAAGATCTCCTACCGTTTTGTGCCTCCAGCGTCTGTGTATTCCTTTGTGTCGCCATGGTTACTGACTGTAAACTATTCTATTGGCTGGTCCTGCAGTTGTGTGACTACATTTTTAATCTCAACCATAAAAAAGTGGATATATTTCTTCTCCGTTGTGAAATAACAGGATGACACCGGGGAAGGTCGCGTGGGGACTTGTCAGGTCTAATATCCACTGCATGTGAATATCTGCCAAAGCAACACATCAAAACTAGAAGCAAAATGGCTGACCGCGAGACCACCCGTCCGGCGATTACTGATCACTGTGCTGTGACCGTCACTTTATCTATACATCAAAGGGTTATTCATTTCATGTAGGTGCTGCATCATGCCTATTTAACTGCTTGTGCCGCATAGTATACGTGTAGAAACATTAGGGGCTGTCGGACCCACCAGGCAGCTCATCCCACCCTTTCCCACAATAGGACACATCCTCCCGGACTTACAGACGGTGATTGATTACAGACGCGAGGATCGGCCCATGTGGAGCTGTAGTCACACACGGGCACTAACAACCGCGTTCATTCTCCTCGAGAACCCTTGTTCTAGTGAGCAAGGAGACCCCCCAACCAAGCAGCCCCCTTGATCAAGGAGACCCCCCCCAACCAAGCAGCCCCCTCGATCAAGGAGACCCCCAACCAAGCAGCCCCCTCGATCAAGGAGACCCCCAACCAAGCAGCCCCCTCGATCAAGGAGACCCCCAACCAAGCAGCCCCCTCGATCAAGGAGACCCCCAACCAAGCAGCCCCCTCGATCAAGGAGACCCCCAACCAAGCAGCCCCCTCGATCAAGGAGACCCCCAACCAAGCAGCCCCCACTAAATTAAACTTTTGCAAGAGTTCGACTTGTCAGTGAATTGGAAATTAGATTGAAAGTCTTGTCTGTTGCATTGTTTTGCGGCAATGTGTCAGTGCAGATGATGTATACCGGGCCGGAGTGTGGCCGCACAAGATGCAGTGGTTGGTGTGCACTGTGGGAAATACTATGTGTTGCGTTCCTTTACGCAGTGACTGCACTTCATCCCTGTGACTTTCAGTCTATGGTAGAAGTCGTCTGTGGAAAGCGAGTTGTTTTAATAAGTCTCTAGAAGTAGGAGCGCTCCGGCTGGGGCTGCACGCTTCTCCGAAAAGGTCACCATAACCACAGAGGAATGTCTTTGGCTGACACTTTGAGTGGAGCTTCTGTTTTATGAGGCTGTGAACTCTCCTTATGGGAACGTTTACTGCCCCCTGGTGTACAGCTCTGGGAATTACAACAACACAGCTTAGGTCTTTTTAACTCCTCCATTGCAGAGTGCGGAAATAGCACTGGCTCTACTGGTGCATATTGGACCTGATCTTTGTCAGGAATGTCTGTATAAAAAGAAAAAATGTTAGCGTTTCTAGACTTATTGCACCTATTATCGTTGTTTTATTGCTTTGATTCAGTTCTGAGGTCTTTGCTTCTTTAAAAAAAAAAAAAAAAGTCACTTAGGCAGCCCTTTGGCAAGTTAGTACAGAGCCAACCTATATCCCTAAAAATTAAATCATACATACACGCACATACATGTACATACATTTTGTTATATTATATGTATTTTAGCCCATTCTGAGCCTAAAAATGTTTTTCCTTCTGACAATCACTTTAAAGCGGGTCTGCCACCAATGTGCATACATTACTAAACACACCTTGGACTTTATGCTGATGGTGTATTCACTTTGAAAATCAATGTCAGAATGGCCATATAATACTTTTTGAAAGTTTGTCTCACTCTCTACCCTAGATCCTCAGTGTCCCTCCTCCCTGCTGTCCTCTCACGCTGATCAGTACAAGCTGCAGCTGTCAGGGTGGATGTAGATCGAATACACTTGGGACTCGAGATCCCGCACTCTGGACTAAATTATTCCTCCACTCTGAAGTGTATTTTCACATACTCCAGCCTCATCAGATCTAATTAATGATGTGCGTAGCCAATTTATGGGTTGTTACCTGTACCGGTTTTTTGAATGTTCTCTATTCACTGACCGTAATCAGATTTTTGCCCGATGTTCTCAGGAACCGTTGTAAGGGTTGCTTTTTCTGCTCCCAACTGATCATAGAAATAACTGAGTGTTTTTGTTTCTTTTTCTCCCAGCAGCTTCATGACACCGTGAAAAGAAAGCTGGACAGCGCGGCCTCACCCCAGAATGGGGAGCAACAGAACGGCTATGGAGATATCTTCTCGGTGTCTAAAAAGCTCCGACACGACGACGGGCTGTCAGGGGTGATTGGATCCGCTAATGGGTTGCCTCCCGTCTCTCCCTTGCACCAACTGGACAGCAAGCCTCCGAGCGGCGATTCCCTGCAGTTAAACGGCAGCCATTCGATTGGACTGGATGGGGTCAATAAAAAGTGTCTTCCGGACGCAGGTTTGCAGCTGAATGGCAACGGGGACGTGGATGATTTCTCTCTTTGCCTCGGCAAAGAAATGAAGCAGGAGCCGGTGGATGACTTGCCGTGCATGCTCTCTGGAGTCGGTGGGTCAATGTGTCAAAATAATTTGATGCCAGACCTAAACCTGAATGAGCAAGAATGGAAAGAACTCATCGAGGAACTGAATAAATCTGTCCCTGATGAGGACCTGGATGATATTTTTAATGACGACTTAGAAGACAAGAAGGATAAAAATGCCTCAAACTCTGCCACGCAGACCCCATTGCCGCAAGACATTCACATCAAAACAGAGTTTTCTCCTGCCACTTTTGAGCAGGATTCCCTTGGATCGCCCCAAGTCAGGTCGTCCTCTTGTGGACCTTTTGGTGCGACTCCTTCAGTGCCTCCTAGCAGTTCATCTCCCGTGGTAGGTGGTTCCCAGACTGTGTTTCAGCATTCTTCTCAGACTGTGACCGAATCATCCAACCAGACATCAATGCAGTCTTCAAGCCAATCGCAAAATGTGCAGAGACCTTTAAGCAACGTTTTATTGGGCGGCCAGGGGGCTGGCGCTACCAAAGATATGTCCTCCGCCCACCAACTTCAACAGATCGCAGTTGCAGCCAAGAAAAAGAGGGACCAGATGCTGCAAAACAAACAGGCACCGCAGGTTCATCCGTCGAATCCAATGACCAACTGGCCGCAGTCAGGATCTTCTCAGAGTCCTCTCGGCGTCCCCTTTAGCATGGATAAACCCACCAGCCCTTCTGTTTACCAGCAAGACTTTAATAACCAGAAACTTATGATGCCTAACATGAACAAAAACTCCCCGCGTGGCGGCACCGCCTACATACAGGCGAACCACGTCACCATGATCAGCCATAAACCCGCAAGCAGTCTAAATCCCAACCAGTCTGCAGGTCCCAATGCCATGCTGGACTATGGCAACACCTTACCCCTCTCACATTACGAGGCCGACTGCGGTCCGGGGCTGGTCGCCCAAAATCCAAACAAGAATGTAATGATACCATATCTTCAGCGGCAGCAGGCGGCGCAGCAGCTGCCTCCTATGACGGAGGAACAGAGCCGAATATTTATAAAGCACAAGGCTGGAATTTCTTATAGGCCATTAGTATCACATGGGCAGGTAAGTGCCGAGTGACGTTATTATTTGGGCAAATTTAACGTTGCCAAACCTTTAGTTCCCTGCACCTTGCATTAAACTGGCAACAGACACAAGGTGACCATACTCATCAGATTTCTGCCCGACTGGCGGACCATCTTATGTATATGGCCTTGTCCTGTCGGCCCCAATGGCAGATGTCTAGGGATAAAAAGAATCAAGCATGTGGGATTTCAGCATGCCCCATACTTTATTCTTGGGCAGGAGGCCACATTCAGAAGTGTCACTCAATTTATCCCCTTCCTCCCATCAAGAATGAACATTTGGCCAAACCCCGTAAGATATTGGTCTGCAGATCCAGCTAGATTTGGTAGGATATGCTGACAATATATTTATGGTGGTCAAACAGATGAGGTTAATAGCGGACACCACAAAAATTACTTGGAGATATCTATGATCTGCACTAAAATATCCTAATGATGTCTTATAACAAATGGTTGGTGCCTATGACATGTGCATCACATAAAATATTTTATTAAATAAAAATACTATTTACCATGACCATTAAGTGGTATATCAAGTCAATTGTATGAGCAAGTGCAGAGCAATAATAGACATAAGTGAAATGATCTTTATGATATGCGACCAATAGCTAAACACTACAATATATGAAAGTATAGCAGGCCCTTAATTACGATATCATGCAAGATCTCAGCAGCAATGATCAGTACAAACAGGTGCTTTCATGTGCAGGTAACACTGTGTATCTACCAACACGTTTCGCTCCTACTTCCTCTGGAAAACTCCATTCCATGAAGAAGCGTGAGCGAAACATGCGGTGCAGAATAAAAGCATATAAGCACGACTGGCTTATGGTGGCAGCTTATCTCTTGTAAGACCCAAAGATTGGGCATGTTGAAATTCAACATACCTTTTTTGGACTTGTTCAAGTGGGGAAAATGTCAGGATTCACATTAGATTTGTATGGTCTGAATAATGATATTTTAATGTTTCTGGCCACCTTCAGGACTGAGGGTTCTCTTCTTCTAAACAAAAAAATAGCAAAATGTACAGATTATATTCTTTTTCCAAAATATTTTTGACAGGGTTTTCTTATAATGTGGCATTTTCTTCTCATTTTTACAGGACCAGAATCTACAGCCCAATGTGCCCCGTGTCCCAGTGTCAGTGGGAGGCCCCGGTGTGGTGTCACAGCCACCGGCAGTGTCCATGTCTGGCAACCACGCCAATGCCACATACCTGAACAGTCAGCAGCAAGCCTTGATAAAACAGCAGCAGCAGCAACAGCAGCTTCTTCTGGAGCAGCAAAAACAGCGAGAGCAGAAGCAGCAACTACTTCTGGAGCAACAAAAACAGCAGTACCTCCGGGGACAACGGCAGCAACAGCAGCTCCTGGCAGAGCAGGTAAGGAAACGCATTACCACGAATCGGCGCCACGAATGAACGCCACACAATTAAGACACAAAATTACTGTTGAAATGGCCGATGACTCCTAAAGAGCAACAGATGGGTATTAGATATCACTGAAGACCATTAGCCGTTTACTGAAACATTAGCCTCAACATTTTTCATAATATGTTATAGTAGGGAATTGATATGTAGCCCCCTACCCACCTGACTCACCTGTTTTTAACACTTTCACTGCCAAGGACGTACATAATACTTTCTCTTTATTCCCATGTCACCGTTTTACCTTTCTGTTTGTATTGCAACTTATGACCAAAAGTGTCATGGCACCATGTAGGCATTTGTCTATATCACTTTTTTTTTTCATAATAGGAGAAGCAGAGGCACCAGCAGGAGCAACTACAGCGGCATCTCACCAGACCGCCCCCTCAGTACCAGGACCAGCAACAGAATTCATATCCCCAGCAGACTGTGGTTCCTTTTCAGGGTAAGGACTCCAAACATTTATATCAATCTGTATTTGCAATGTTTTAGAAAATAAAGAGAGGAACCCCACTGGGAAGCTGATAACACGGGATTGTGCGACTGACAATAGGTGACAGTCAAAGCTTGCCTCCTCTCCCTCCCTGCACAGTGACCTCTGGACAGTGCATTCCCATAAGACTCCCATAGAAGATAGTCATTTTCTCACTGACGATATTGTGGGGCTTCTGTAAAGAAATTTTCTGAGCTGATGTTCACAGCTCTTAAAGGTGTTGTCTGGTCTTTGAGCATCGTCAGACCTGTAGGTTATGTGACTGCAGACTTGTGCATCCTCACATTGAGCTCACTGTGAGGATTCCCCAGCGCCAGGACCTTAATTTTGTGATTTGCATACTTCAGATCACATTACAACTAGACTGTATCTGACCTTACTCACCACACTTTTATTGTGCCCGTCTAGTTGGCACATGACCGCTTGTTTGCAAATCCTATGCTTGATGTCACACGCCCACCGTGCTGGCACCAGAGAATCCTCGCAGTGTGTGCGGTCTGAGAGATTTACAAACTTGCAGCCATAGTTCCTGCAGAATTTAAGCTTAAGAATGGACAACTCCTCTAACTTTCACGGTATAAATTCTCTATCAATAAGCGGCAGTATAAGGCTGTGTGCACACGCTGCGGATTTTGCTGCGGTTCCGCAGCGGTTTTGGCCGCTGCGGACCCGCAGCAGTTTTTGCTGCGGTGTACAGTACCATGATTCCCTATGGGAATCAAAAACCGCAGTGCAGACGGTGCGGAATTTTCCGCGCGGATATCTGCGGTTTTCAATCCGCAGAAAGAATTGACATGTCAATTCTTTCTGCGGATTCTCCTGCGGTTTGCCATCTCCTCCATTGAGAAGATGAAAAACCGCAGGGCAAAACCGCAGAGCAATCCGCAGGTAAAACCGCAGGTCTTTTGACCTGCGGTTTCACCTGCAGATTTTACAAAATCCGCGCGGATGAATCCGCACATAATCCGCAGCGTGTGCACACAGCCTTAGTGATAACTGACTGGTGGTGAAGTCCCAACCAATGCAGGAACTGAGCTCTGGAGTAATGGCGCAGTGCTCTCTCACAGACACTGCCAGTATGTCCTGCATCTATGAGAAGGCCAAATGTAGCACAGTTTAGCTCTTGGCTATTTTCTGGCAGTACCATAGGCAAACAATTGGTGGTGTGCATGTGTAGGGCACCCCAGCAAGGTATCACCTATCCAGGAGCTGAGCCCCTCCACACAAGACAGCAACCATAGCTTACTTTGACATAGACCAGGGGCGCGCGGGGGTTTGTGGCTGTCCCCTGACACGGGCCAGGGGCACACAGGGGTTCATGGCTGTCCCCTGACAAGGGCCAGGGGCACGCGGGGGTTCGTGCTTGTCCCTTGACACCGGCCAGGGGTGCACAGGGGTTCATGGCTGTCCCCTGACACGGGCCAGGGACGCACGGGGGTTCATGGCTGTCCCCTGACACGGGCCAGGGACGCACGGGAGTTCATGGCTGTCCCCTGACACGGGCCAGGGACGCACGGGAGTTCATGGCTGTCCCCTGACTCGGGCCAGGGGCGCACGGGAGTTCATGGCTGTCCCCTGACACGGGCCAGGGGTGCACGGGGGTTCATGGCTGTCCCTTGACACGGGCCAACAAACACTCAAGCTGCGCTTTGTCCTGAGGGTCAAATTTGTCTCCACTAAGATGCCTGTTAGAGGATCAGACATGTTGAATTTCAGCATGCATGATTCTTTGTTCTCATAAGATAAGCTGCTGGCAGAGGTGTAGCTTACTTTCTGACCCGAGTATGCATGTGTATAGGGGCATCAGGAGAAATGGCTGTTTAGCTGATGGCTAGTGAAGGTTTATAACCAGCTCTAGATGAGGCATTCTGCACCTGAGCTCTCCTCAGTCCATTTGGAACAAGGTAAGCTTGTCAGCATGGCAGTAAATAGAGTAAGCCTTTACCATGATTGTTCTGTTTCTTTTGTAGGAACTGCCTCAGTTATGCCTGGGGTGAACAGTATGGCACATCAGACCTCAGGGAGTCCACGCATGTTCTCCCAGTCACAGCCAATGCTTCAGATTGCGGGGGGCCATACTGCTGTTCCACCCTTGTCTTCTGTTGCAAGCTCTCAAGAACGAGCGGTTTCCCAATACCCCAGCATGCAGAATGTGCAGCGTAGCGGAATGTACAACATGGGGTCAGGCCTCCCACAGATGGTTCCGAATCACGCAGCGCAGGGTAACATACCCAATGGACAACCTCAGATACAGAGGCAGCCAAACCTAGGACAAGGAAACGGCCTTCCCGCTGGTTATGGACCAAACCACATGGCAAATCCGGCTCTAGCAGCACAGCATAACAAAGCCGGGATGAACCATGCTATGTCCAAGGCTCAAATGCCAAGAATGCCTGCCGGTATGGCATCGCAGAATGCAGGATGGCAGCATCAACAAATGCAAAACATGAACAATCAGCCCCAAGGAAATAATGGCTTGTCTGCGTTCAGTACGGCCAATCCTGGTTTTCACCTCCAGCAGAATCACCACAAGATATCCAACCAAGCATTTGGCCAAGGTCTGCCACAGGTTGGCCTAGGAGCTGGTCGACCTATGAACTCGCTGAGCAGCTCTGTGCCTGGTCAGATGATGTCAAATTTGGCTTCCCAGCAAAGGACAAATCCTGCCAGCCAACAGCCAGCACCTAATCAGCAGGTCCTACCTGTGATGAACCAAGCAGTGCCAGACTTGACGGCGTTCACCCAGAACCCAGGCCAGCAAATGGCCAACCGAGCTGGGCTCCATTGTACGCAAAATTACCAAGTGAGGTCGACGGGTCAGGACCTTCCATTTGGATTTGGTGGACAGTCGGGCAATGCCGGGTTACAGAACTTGTCGGGGGATGCAGATTTGTTGGACTCCTTGCTCAAAAACAGGACTTCAGAAGAATGGATGAATGACTTGGATGAGTTATTGGGGAACCATTGATACCGAGCCTGGATTTCTGTTTTTTTTTTTTTTATATTGATTTTGAGAACATTTTAGTGCATTTTATAAAAAAAAAAAAAGCTAAAATGTACATTTTGGACCAAAAACCTGTGCCATTGAGATACTGTTGTCTCCTGAGGCTGGAACATAAAATGGCCTGCTGCTTCCTTCCCCACCCCCGATGGCCACATATGCCTGGAGCATATGTGGGTCTTTCTGCTCACCACTGCCTGTCTCTGTCATTGTTGATGGCAGGGCCCCTCTTCCCAGCTCTATAAATGCCTTATTTTTCAGAAGCACTGTGGGGAGTGATGGGTCCGCAGTAGCAGAGAGCCAGATGAATGCTACTATTTGGGTTTGTCCTGTACTTGGAAGCTAACGCTTAAATCTCATCACTGTTTCCTGCTGGTTGAGGCCACTTCATCACAACACCCCATTATTTCCTTTACCTCTCCCCACTGTGAAATCGCACACGAGAGGTGATCCGTAGAGAACCTCCATCTTCTCCTATGTAATGCCCGAAATAATCACTGTCCATAAAGGATAGCTTTAGGAAACCCCTTCTAGCACCCCATTGTACCCCCCAGTACAATCTGATCTTCTGTATTGTAATTTTACCAACTTGTCTGCATAGTGTAATTATGCAAAGTTTAAAAATATTCTTAAAGCCATGTTCCCACATGCAAACCATGCTGCTTTTTTTATTTTACGCTATTTTCTGAAGGTGCAAAAAAAAAAAAAAAAAATGCAATAGCAATTTACTGATTATTGCATTTTTGTCTCCCAATTTTTTATGCATTTTTGGTGCAGAAAATTTAAGCTGCATTTTTTTTTTTTTTTTTTTTTTTGCAGAAACTCTGGGATTCTTCACTAAAAAATGCAGTTGCATTTGTATCAGGCTTCACATACAAACCTATAGAGGGGGGAAAAAACGCACAGTCCAACAGCGTCTTTAAACCCACAGTAGGCATTAGTTTTCATGAAGTCGAGTGCATTTTGCATATTAAAATGTCAGCTGCTCCTTTGCAACATGCAGCAAACTGTGACTTCGGTAGTAAATGGCCGTTTAGTGTCCATCGCTAAGGAGCAACTGCCCAGAATTAATGAAAACTTGCTCCAGTGATTCCATCTTGTAGCAATCTCACGCATTTCTCCTTTCCTACACCAGCCCTTTCATTTTCACCTGGGGGGTTCCTATAGCAGACCGGGCAGCGGCGGAGGGCTTCTGTGCTGACCAGATGCCTTACAGCGGGAGCGAGTTTGGTAAAATGAGGAAAAGAATAGATAGATGAATATTTGAGATTATAGTTGCAGTTCTTATTGATCAAATCCTTACAAAGGAGAGAAGGGTAATCGCCGAAGAATTCTGGGGTGTTTTCTACATTTTGGTATTCTTTTCTGTACAAAAAAATAAAGCGCTATGTTAGAGGTGGATCACACATCCGTTTTTAGACGTCCGTCAAAATCCGCCGTTTAGCAAAAAAATGGATCCGCCATTCTTTTTGGCGGATCCTTTTTTTTAACCAGAGACTTGCATTAGTGGCTAAAGCAGATCCGTCCAAAAAACTGGTCCGGTAGCATCAGTTTGTGGCGAAACGGATCCGTTTTTCAAACGGATGTGTGAAACAGGCCTTAGAAGTTCTGGCTGGAGAGGATGTAAAGATTCAGAGTGAAAGTCTGGGATCCACTGGTGAGAATTGTATGGATCTGGCCCCTCATCGGTACATTTCCATTTAGGTCTTGCACCAAGTTATATAAGCAAGCAGTCTACATGGGTCTCCCGAAAACACTTACACACACCTATGCAACAATGGGACTTTCTGTGGTCATATGTTCATAATTTGGGATAGATCAAGAGTCCCCATTTCCCCACTTCAGTGTCCCATCCTCATAATTGAGAGAGTAACCAGGACCACTGCTCATTAACCCCACCATTAAATGAGGAACATTTAAAAAAATATATATATTTTTACTATCCCCTCTCTCATCTTCCTCCACTTGGCACTTTCTTCCTTTAACACACACAATACAAACACTTTTTTTTTCTCTCCTTTCTTCCATTTTTGTTTTTCTTAGATGTCACCTTAACTAGCAGCCCATTTTGCTTGCTTCTGACCAGTCCAGGGTTGTTCACCATTGTGCCTTTTAGAAGCGAAGTAAGAATTTCTGTACTATCACAAGAAGAGTGGGTCACCCACGATCACTATTGTTGAAGTGTTTTTTTTTTTTTGTTTGTTTTTTTTTTCTTTAAATACCCCGTTTTTTGATGAAGACGTATCAGGAATAGTAATGGAGGGCCTGAGCATCCAGAACACCTTGTAAGTAAGTGGAGACCTGATTGCATAAGGTGCCCATACACATGAGATGGCAGTCGGTAAACCGTTTTTCAATTGTAAGGTCGGAGAAACCCAGTTAACTCTGAGCTGGTGGGTGGACACTAGCTGCTAAATCTTTCATGCACACAGAGGGGGATTCCTAATCTTCATTTCTTAGCATGAAGACAAACAACTGCAACAGTGAGGACATTATATAGAAGTACTCGTCAGTGTAGCTGTGAATCCAGCGCAGGGATGAAATAACGCTTGTTAGGAAGATCAGCACCACCTTTCTGCGTCTTCCTCTGCTTGTTTTCCCTCCCTGCTCCACACTCCTCCTATCCCTCCCCTCCATTGAGTCTAAAAGGAAGTGTAGATTCCTCAATGTGCTTGTATTCAGCAAGAAAAAGCTGACATTTTCTTTATAGAATGGATGGAAGAGTTCGAGAGAGGGGTTGAAGGGAAAGAAGTATCTCATAAATGGAGATAAAGTAAAATTCTGTTTGTACTATTGATTGTTGAAGTTTGTTGAAAGTACAGTTCCCCTTTAGTGTGTATGGGGCCCTGGGCGCTAGTTTACAGACAGGTTCACGGTTATCGTACAGCGATGTGGGGGAAGAGGTAACTAAAGGACATTGTCCGGGAGGACCAGACTGTGGAAGTGACTAGACTCTGTCTAGATTACACAAGAGATTTCTTCCATCTTATGGAAGGGGTGAAACACCATCATTGAGTAGTTTTTCTTTTTTCGGTGATAAAGGGAATATTTCCTTTTTTGCTCTCTAATAATCTTGACACTTGATGACCCCGCCAGTAGTTTACCACCATTGTTTTGGTATTGCTGAGATACTTACAGTTTATTTTTATTGTGCAGAATATGCATTTTTGCTAGTCTGAGTGGCATCACCAGTTTAGACAAAGTTGACGTTAACGTTTGTCCATGGTCCCTCGTTTAAAAGCCAGTCAGTCCACTATGATTTCAAGTTCATTACTTACAGTGATGGCGGCCTCTGTTGTCTTGGTTTTGCGTTGAGGGCAGTTCGCTGTTGAGTTGGAATTGTCACAGGATCACATCAGATTCACAGGTGCAGGGAGTTGAACGTCCACCGAAAGCCACAAGGGGCTCAGTCTTCAGCCTCTTCAAAGTCAATCTGACCGTAGATTCAGGCTGCCGAATCACAGGGAGCGCGTATCAAACACTGACCGCATTACTGCAGCCATGCGGCGCTTTGACAGAACCCTACTTTTAAAAATCGACTCTGAATCGGGATTCGGATGACTAGTCCGAGGTTGGATTCTAATGGCGTCGCCCCGCTACCGCTCTCCGCAGCATTAATTTCATGACTGGTTCCATTTAACTAGCCCCAATCTTACAGCAATAAATATAGGACCAATGTTGAGCGAGAACTATGCCCAGTCCTTGAAATCTAATATTGTCCACATCTGGGGACTTTTTTGTTAATTTTTGCCAGAGCTGTATGATTTTTAGCCTCAAATACATGCATTTGAGAAAAAAAAAAAAAAAAAAATGAAGAGACCACTTTCATATGTTCAGTTTGTCTGATTTTTCTCTTTACAGTTATATTTTTGAGTGAAATGTAAATTGTTCTTTTAAATCTACAAATTTCCGAATTTCCAAGCAATAATTTTTTTTTTTTTTTCTGACGAGAAATGGTCAAAATTAAAAAGAAAAAAACCCAGTGCTTTCAGACCTCAAATAATGCAAACAAAACAAGTTCATAATCATTTAGAAACAACAATACTAATGTTTTAACTCAGGAAGAGTTCAGAAATCAACATTTTGGGTGGAATAACCATGATTGTTAATCACAGCTTTCATGCGTCTTGGCTGCTTTCCACCAGTCTCTCACTCTGCTTGTGGTGCAAAAATGTAAGCAGTTCTTCTTTGTTTGATGGCTTGTGACTCTCCATCTTCCTCTTGATTACATTCCAGAGGTTCTCAATGGGGTTCAGGTCTGGAGATTGGGCTGCCCGTGACAGGGTTTTGATGTGGTGGGCTCTTAATTTTTGCCAGAACTGTATTTGTAATTTGGCTTCATGAAATATTTCAGCTTTTAAAGTCTCTTGCCCGACACATTCAACGATAATGTGGTCTGTAGTCATAATTCGGATGGAGGAACTAAAAAAAGCTCAAACTCTACCAATGGACCGCCATAACGAGCTCACTGACTGATCCTCAGACATCATTCTGCAGTGCCACTTTTTTATGAAATTCAATTACAAAAATTTTCAGCACGAAATAACTGTTTCGGTCATATTACCGATTTCTAGAATGCTTCAGTCTACGGACTCTATGCCTGGCAGATTTCCCAAAGAGTTGAACGTGTCCACTATGCTTTTTTTTGTTTGTTTGTTTTTTTTCTTGCATGAATTTCTCGAGTAAATTTACATCAGAGCAGTTGTTGCCGTTGGGACACAAAAATGTTTTTTTCTAAATTTTTCTGAATTTTATGGGTTTACTAAAAAAATTTTTGGCCAAATCCCCATAAATGATGCTGCCGTGGTGGGAATAATACCCTTCTAGCCATATATTCATGCACTGAGGTCCTGGTTACATGGAGTCGAGTGATGCCTGTAACATACATTAGTGGTTACATTGCAGGTCGTATACAGAATTAAGTGTTTTTTTTTTTTGTTTTTTTTGGGGGGTCAATCTCTATATGTTCGTCTTGTCTATGTTTCTGCCAGTAGCTCCACTCATTTCAATTCTTTTCCACTTCCTTTACACACCAATAGACTTGGCAATAATAATATTTTTTTATTCTGGGGTAGGGAATAGTGATCACTGTGGAGCATGGCGCTTACTAGTGCTGCGGGCCTGTAGGTAGTAATCGCCCACTAATTAGTAAGCAGGTGGCCGTCAGTCCCAGCGTTCTGCATTTCGCCTCTGACTACACTTCCTCTGTAAATAATCGTTTACAGTTTTATATATTAAAAAAAAATATTACAAAATTAGATCCGGACTGTATATTTTTTAACTTTTTTTTTTTTATAGATTTTAAAAGAAACTGTAATTCTTTTATAAATATATATATATATTTTTTTTCCCTGTGTCTAGGGGGATGTATGTAACTTTTTTTTTTTTTTCTTCCCCTTTGCTTGTAAATGGAGATGACTTTCTGAACATCGGCCTTTTTTTTTTTTTTTTTTTCTCCTTTTGAAAATGTGTTAAATACAATACTTTATTCTTGTACTACAGATATGGCTTACGAAAGAGAAAGAGATCCACTTATGTTCTGCCATTGAAAAAAATAAATAAAAATAAAGTATTTTGTTAGAGTATATGGTGATTTGTGCCTTATTTAACAGGAATATAGCTTGGAGAGTCTCCCTATACATAGACTAAAAATTAACCTTTATTAGTGCATTATAAAAGTTTATGAACATATGAAAATGTGACACACACAGTGCTCGTGATTAACCAGTGCTCATTAAAATCCCGGCTCCTTTAAATAGGGGCATACAGTTAGGTCCATATATATTTGGACAGAGACAATTTTAGTTCTAGACATTATCACAATGAATTTTAAAGGGATTGCCCACACCTGTCCATGAAATAGCCTTGGAGTGAATTGTCCAATTACTTTTGGTCCCTTTAAAAACAGCGTGGCACATGTTAAGGAGCTGAAACTCCTAAACCCTTCATCTAATTTTAATGTGGATACCCTCAAATGAAAGCTGAAAGTCTGAACTTCAACTGCATCTGAATTGTTTTGTTTAAAATTCATTGTGGTAATGTCTAGAACCAAAATTAGAAAAATGTTGTCTCTGTCCAAATATATATGGACCTAACTGTATGCAGCCTCGCTTTCCCTCAGGGTCTGTCGTCACATCCCCTTCTCCAGTCTCATGGTGAGACATGTTATTTCTGAAACTCCAGATGTGGCATCTCTTTGTGTCCCATGGTTGCCAGGTGCGACACCATGCGCTTCACCACCTGGAGCCCCTGGCGCCTGGAAGTGACCGCACTATCTTGACAATGTCACTTCCGGGTCATTGCGGGACTCGACACGTGGAGTGCGTGCCAGCCAGAAGCCGCCGCACCATATCGGTACCGCAGCTCCAGCTGTAATATCCGCATGGTGCTCGCGTCACCATGAGTCATAAATTGTTTTTCCAGTCAGTGGACCGCTGCAATGAAACCAATCCTGCTCCAGTTGGGGGGTATTTCTTATATATGTCCGTTGGTATAAAAACTTAATTTCAGCTCACCCAGTTGCTCTATGCTCAGACTCCAGCTGCGCCCAGGCCTCACTTCAAGGATAATAGAAAAAATTGGTGTCTGGCTCAACAGAACTGGATATTCCTTTTTATATTTCAAAAGAAATTATAGTGCATACAAAAGAAAATTTTCATGCTCGACCGGGCCCAGTCGATGCGTTTCGACTGCACTAAGCAGTCTTACTCATGAGGCATGAGTAAGAGCACCACGCCAAGCTGACCGCTAGTGTGAAACTAGCCTTAGTTTAACTTGCTGCTACTGTTAATACATGTTACAATGGGGCTTATTGTAACCTGTATTCCTACCTGTAGCAGTTAGTTAACACCATATAATTTATTGCTTTTTGTAACATTTATATAAAGCAGCAAATTATTCTGCTCCTGTTTTTCAGTCCTCCTACTTCGATCAACAGCTCACCACACAATGATACCCCTACACAGTATAATGACCCACAAACCGTTCCTGTATGTCCACCCACAGTGTGATTTCCCCACAAATCCGTCACACTGTATGATGTACCCATACAGTATGATGTCCCCACAGAGCCCCCTATGCAGTATGTCCACACACAGCTTGCCACATAGTATATCCCCCCCAAAAAAAACCTTCACAGTATAATGTCCAAGCACAACACCCAAGCAGTATGAGGTCCCTGCAAAGCCCCCACTCAGGATGTCTCCACACAGTACTGTCCTCGCACAGCCCACCACACTGGATGTCAACACAGTGTGATGTGCCCAAACAGCCACCCACGCAGTGTAATGTCCCACACAGTTTGTCAACACAGAGCCCCCCATGCGGTATGATGTCGTCACACAGCACCCTCATATAGCATTATTATATCCCTACAGCCCCCCATGCAGAATTATGTTCCCTCCCAGCCCCCTAAATGCACAGTATTATGTCCCCCCACCCATGCCCCTTAGGGCACAGAATTCTCTCCCCACACATAACCCCTCAGGGCACAGCATTCTGTCCCTTCATATGTTGACACAATGTAGTGACCTCATTGCACCTTTGGAACAGCCGCACTTTGCCCACTTCTGATGACATCCATCATTTTGTTGCATTTTCGGATAGAAATTCAGTTTATTGTGGGTTTTTTCTATAGATGATCTAAGTTACTGGAGATTATGTCCAGTACATGTGATAACCACAACAGCCGGTCATAGAACCAAGAATCTGATTCCTTCCATTCACTCATGTCCAAATCTTGGATACTCTGTAGACCATTTCTCGCCATACTTCCTTATTTTCTTCAATTGCTTGATGTTCATTCCCAAGTCATTCTTGATGGTGAACAGCCAATGGGCCTTCTTGTACCATTGACCATTTGTGTTTTTTTTTTTTGTTTTTTTTTGTTTGTGGCCAGTGGTGTTGGGGTAGAATCAAGTTCGATCACCTGTACATATCTATATATGTGTGTACAATACCCAACTATGTTGCAACCAAATGAGGAATGTGGTGATGTACAGTTTATTTCTAAATTAATCACATTCATACTTCATCTTTGATGGTACTTTGGACCTTTGGCAGTACAGATCCTGAATGGCCACATTCCTCATTCAGTTGCATCAGATCCCATTGGTGGTCCTGCAGCCTTCACATGCTTTCTATTGGCATTGTGACTATCACAACCCTATCAGGTGAACACATTTGTTAACTTTTTATGCACTTTTGTCATCGGATTAAACCCTATTTCTCCTTCGCCTCATTGGGGGACACTGAACCATGGGTGTTATGCTGCTGCCGTTAGGAGGACACTAAGCAAATACACAAAGAAAATAACTTCTCCGCAATATGTATACTCCCTCTGCTGGCTCTATCCTGAAACAGTTCTTGCTTAGTGTGTATAGGATATTATTTTTTTATTTTTTTTTACCCAAAGTCTTCAACAGGAATGGGTGACGGGGCCTTTCAAGGTCTCGATCTCCCAAAACCATCACCAGGCGGGCATGCGGAGTACACAGTCCTGCAACCTCAATGCCAGGCCTGGGGTCTACTTAGGGGTGAAGGATCCCATCAATGGGTCCGCTCTCCCCACACCGACAACAGACGGGAACATGGGGTGTCGCCCCCACGTACCCCCTTCTGGAGCCAGGATTTTAGCCAGACACATGCCCTGCCTCACCACCATGCGAAAGATTACCTCAGGTAACATGCAGAGGCGTCCATGCGGCCCCAGTGTCCGAAAGTGGATGATGACATGAGGGGAACGATCCCTCTCCACCTCTCTATCAATTGAGGATCTGCGTGGCCACAAGCTCCAGCTTGGCCACACTGCACCCAGCTCTGCTTCATGCCGTCAGTAGCGCAGGGCTCCTAATGGGATGTCCGAGCCCCCAGGGGGATACGTGCGCTGACTACAGCGCTCCAGCGCCGCCGCCATCACCACCACCACTGCCTCAAATTTTGGCCCCGGCTTCTGGCCGGGATAGGCCATATTTCGCCCACCCGGCCGGCTCCGCCCACTTTTTAGGTGCTCGGCCACATTCTGCTCCCGAGTCCTCACTCCGCCCCCTTTTGCTGGAGCTTCTTATGAGAAATGCCGACTGGTTCACAGAACCTCCACTTCCTGCATCCGCGCGTGTACCAAGGCTGGTGGGGAGCCATCATATTTCACCTTACGTGCGACTACAAAATTCTATCCGCAGACCTTCTCTGGGGGCACGGACACAGGACCTGGGTAAGCTGGTACACAGCGCTTAACCCCTTCCCTGCAGCATCAATGCAATATGTCTCAATCAAAGGCATCTAAAAAGGCGGATAAGACACACACAGTGGTGTATGCCTCATGTACTGCCCCACTACCACGCAGACACCGTAATGCAATCTGCGCGTCTTGCGACCCCCTCATGCGTACAGGATACCCCTGCTAATGCAGACCCTAGTGGGTCTAGTCCACATGAGTGGGCCACATCTCTGGCACAGTCCATGGCCTCCCTGGCTAAGGCTATAGAATCCTTCTGTGATTCCTCCTCAAGCCAGGGCATCAGTTTACCCTCCGTCGAAGGCCCTTCAGACATGCAAGAGTCTTCCTCAGGCAGGGGCCGAACAGCAGCAGAAGACGTGCAATCTTCTAGGAAACGTCCCCATGACTCTTCCCCCGGGCACTCTGGTGCCTTGGCGTCTTTAGGCTCTGCTTCCCGCTCCCCGTCACCAGGGGTTTGCAGCGAACACGACTCAGAATATGAGTCAAATGTGGCCCTAGACCCGGACTCGCTAAAGTACCAGGAGTCTATAGATTCTCTCATCGAAGCGGTCAATAAGGCTCTAAGAGTAGACGAAGAACCTGGAGTTAGTCCGGATCACACTGTGTCCTTCAAAAGGACCAAACGTCCTCACAGGGTGTTTGCTAACCACCCTGAGTTTACGGTCTTAGTTCAGAGGCATAGAAGTCGCCTGGACAAGCGACTCACAGGGCAAAAGCCACTGGAAGCACTGTACCCCTTTGCCCCTACCCTTAGAAAGGAGTGAGTCCCGTGCAGTTGGTCCACCCATGATTCCCGTGCAGTGGATCCACCCATATAACGGCACGCTTCCAAAACCCTCCTGTCTTTGTCTGACGGCTCGTCCGTTAAAAATCCCACTGATCGACTGACAATCTTGCTCGGTCAGTCTGAGGCCGCCGGAGCGGGACTCTTCCCCTCTTTCTCCGCTACTTTGGTGACCAGAACTATGGTGGCCTGGACAGAGGCTCTAGCTAAGACCAGTCGAGACAATAATCTGCCTCCTGATTCGGTCAGCCTCGCTTTCCAGATTGCCCGGGCCGGGGATTATGTGGTACATGCCTCCCTAGATGCGACTAACTGCGCCGCGCTTGCAGCTGCAAACGTCATTACCATTAGGAGAGCCCTATGGCTCAGAGAGTGGCGAGCAGACTCCGCTTCCAAGAAATCCTTAACTTCCCTGCCTTATCAAAGTGGGCGCTTGTTCGGAGATAAACTTGACCAAATTATCTCAGATGCTACTGGAGGAAAGAGCAAATTCCTCCCTCAGCAAAAGACCCACTTGCCCCTTTCGGACTAAGCACCAGGTTCGCTTCCTGCCTTTTCGCAATGCTGCAAGCTGGCTATCTGCGACCACTTCCTCTAGCTTGGCCCGCCCCCCATTCAAGCCCTTTCATTCCTGGAATAACAGACCTTCACGGTCCGGACCCTAGGGTAACCTCTTCCCGCAAGTTCTGTGGTCAATGACCCATTGCAGTATCCGGAGGACACAGACAGGGTAGGCGGCCGTCTACTCTTGTTTCATCAGGTCTGGCTGGCGGTCTTTCACGACCAATGGGTCAGAGATCTGATGTCCTCCAGATACAAAATAGAATTTGCGTCCTCCCCGCCAACACGCTTCTTCCGGTCGCGTCTTTCAAAGACTGAGGAGCACGCAGCCCCATTTTATGAGGCCATATGCGCTCTCCGCAACAATGGAGTCATTGTCCCGGTCCCTCACACACAGGTACGGACTTGGCTGAAATTCAGCCCTGGAATTTGAAATCACACAGGCCCATGTTGTCCCCGTCCCCAAGAACCAGATGGGAGATATTACTATTACCCTGCATGGATGAAAGGAAGATTTACTACAAGACAAGTATTTCTGATATCCGTAGCCTGCTGAGGTAAGTGACGGAGTCAGCGACTTTGTGCTGCATCATAACTCTTGCACCGAGAACACTGATTCTGTTAGCAACTCAGCAGATAAGGCAGCCCACAACCAGACAGACCCTTCTGGCATTTGCCAGATGGCCAATCTGGCCCTGCTCACACAGAAAGGTTCAAGGGATTTTACTCAAACCTGTTTGTGGTCCCAAAGAAGGACTGAACCATGTGTCCCATACTAGACCTAAAACTCTTGAATATGTTTCTCAAAGTGCGTCACTTCAGAATGGAATCTCTCGGTTCTGTTATCACTTCGGTGGAAAAAGTGGAATACTTTGCGTCTGTCGACAACAAGGACGCATATCTTCACATTCCAATCTTCTCAGGTCACCAAAGATTTCTGCGCTTCGCGATTGGAGACTAGCATTTTCAGTTCACGGCCTTGCCCTTCGGTCTCGCCACTGCGCCCAGAGTGTTCACCAAAGTCATGGAATCTGTCATGTCCATTCTGCACTCTCGGGGCATGGGGGTTCTGCCTTACCTAGACGACCTCCTCATCAAGGATTGTCCTTTCAGGCATGTGTAGAGTCAGCATCACTGTGGACACTCACTCGTTTAGGTTGGCTAGTGAACCTAGACAAGTCCTCTCCAGCCCCATCCCAGCAAATCTCCTTTTTGGGGATGATCATGGACACTTCCCGAGTGTTGGTAATTCTCCCTCCAGAAAAGATCTCGGCGCTGATCCGGGAAGCCCGGATGCTTTCTCTTGCCCGTCCCCACTCCTTGCGGTTTGCTATGCAGGTCCTGGGGAAGATGGTAGCAACGATCAAGGCAGTACCATTTGCTCAATAACATCTCTGTCCTCTACAGCAGGCATTGCTGTCAGCTTGGGACAGAAATCCGGCCTCTCTAGACCGCTGTTTTTGCCTGTCCCTCCGGATCAAGCAGTCTCTCAGGTGGTGGACATCGACGCCCTCATTGAGTCAGGGAAAGTCCTTTCTTCCAGTTCACTGGCTGGTGGTGACCACCAATGCCAGTCTTCTAGGTTGGGGAGCGGTCTTCCGTCACCACACGGCTCAGGGATGCTGGTCCATTCAGGAATCGCGCCTCCCAATCAATACCCTTGAGATTCGGGCAATCAGGCTTGCTCTTCAGTGATTCCATCAACTTCTGGCCAGTAGTCCCATTCTAATCCAGACGGACAATGTCACAGCGGTGGCGTATATCAATCTTCAGGGGGGCGCACTAAGCAGAAGATTGATGCTCGAGGTGGCACACATCCTTCAATGGGCCGAGACAAACCATTTAGTCATCTCTGCAGTTCAAATTCCAGGGAGTATAGAACTGGGTGGCCGATTTTCTCAGCCATTAGTGTCTGGCCTCGGGAGAGTGGTCCCTTCATCCGGAGGTTTTTCAGCAGATTTGTCAGTGCTGGGGAACATCGGATGTGGACCTCCAGGCTAAACGCCAAAGTTCCGGCATTCGTAGTTCAGTCCCGCGACCCATTAGCCATCGGGTCGGATGCCCTGGTGCTTCCATGGCATCAGTTTTGCTTCCCTTTTATTTTTTCCCCCACTTCCGCTAATTCCAAGGGTCATCCGGAAGATCAAGGCGGAAGGAATCCCGTTGATTCTCGTCACACCAGACTGGCCCAGCGTGGTACGCGGAAGTAGTATAACTAGTCGCCGACGTTCCCTGGCAGTTACCAGACCGTCCAGACTTTCTCAAGGGCCGATTTACCGCCAGAACTTGAGAGTTCTGAGTTTAACGGCCTGGCTATTGAATCCTGGATCCTAGCCCAGGCTGCTTTCTCACCACAAGTAGCATCCACTATGATTAACGCTCGGAAACCTACATCCATACGCATTTACCATCGCATCTGGAAGGACGTTTTCTCTTGATGCAAAGCCTGCGGATGTTCCCCACTTGTGTTTTCTATCCCTTCCATTCTGGAGTTTCTCCAAGCAGGATTTGACTCAGGCCTAGCACTGGCTTCTCTCAAATGCCAAATCTCAGCCCTATCCGTCCAGTGAAGAATAGCTTCCAAACCGCAGGTTAAAACCTTCATACAGGGAGTGTTGCTTCTTGTCCCTCCCTACAAGATGCCACTGGAGCCTTGGGACCTTAATTTGGTCCTAGGTGCCTTACAAGAGGCCCCCTTCGAACACCTCCAGGGCGCATCACTTACTCTTCTGCCTTGGAAAGTTGCTTTCCTTGTGGCAGAAACATCCATCAGGCGGGTCTCAGAATTGGAGGCTTTGTCTTGCAAGCCTCCTTTTCTAGTTTTCCACCAGGACAAGGTGGTGGTGGGGGCGTCTCCGTCCTTCTTACCTAAAATCGTTTCTTCTTTTCACCTGAATGAGGACATAGTTTTGCCCTCGTTCTGCCCAGCTCTGGCCCATCGTACTGAGAAAGCTTTCCACACTTTGGATTTGGTGAAGGCACTCAGGAGATACATCTCCAGAACAGCGTCTTTCCGCAATTCTGATTCCCTTTTTGTGTTTCCGGAAGGACACAGGGCCTACCTGCTTCCAAGGCTACAATAGCCAGATGGATCCGCTCAGCAATCCAAGAGGCTTACTGTGTCAGAGGTCAGCCCATCCCGGCGGGGATTAAGGCACACTCCACTCTGTCAGTGGGGGCTTCCTGGGCCATTCGGCAACAAGCGTCGGCACAGCAAGTTTGCAAGGCTGCAACTTGGTCCAGCCTCCACACGTTTATTAAACATTACAACATTCATTCTCAAGCTTCTACAGATGCGGCCCTCGGCAGATTAATTCTGCGATCGGCAGTATCACATCTGTAGGGCAGACTTAATTGTTTGGCATACAAGGTTTCAGCTGTCGGCTGTCTCCCACCCTGGGACTGCTTTAGGACGTCCCATGGTCCTGTGTCCCCCCCATTGAGGCGAAGGAGAAACAGGGATTTTTGTGTGTGCTCACCGTAAAATCCTTTTCTCAGCCAGTCATTGAGGGACACAGCACCCAGCCTGTTGGCTTGTGATTGCTCTTTGTTTTTTTTGACATGTTGCATTTTTGTTGGCTATTTATGAGCGCCTACTGCTTTTGGCACCGAACTGGTTCCGGATAGAGCCAGCAGAGGGTGTATACTGCGGAGGAGGGGTTAATTTATTTTTGTATTTGCTTAGTGTCCTACTAGTGGCAGCATTATAACACCCATGGTCCTGTGTCCCCCCCATTGATTGGCTCGGCGAAAAGGATTTTACGGTGAGTACACACAAAAATTCCTGTTTTACTCTTGTCTCTTCATTTTCTACATTTTATTTGCAAAATCAAGCTATAAATCATTAAAAGGATCACAAAAGCAATGGGGGGTCAGCTGTGAATGTAGTAGAGGTCTTAAAGCAGCCCACTATAAAATCTCAGCTGCAAAATTGACATTGGCATCGCCTTAATGAGACAGCAATATCTTAGCTGCTTAGGACTAGCTGTGGTGCTATCTTGTGACACCGAGCGGGGCACCGTATTTAGCCTATGTTGACTACATGCTAGTTGTCATAAAGATGGGTGCAGCATGCCTGTGGACCCCCTCGGTGCTCTCTTTAAGCCAAGAGTGGGAGAAATGGCCAATCTGGGATGCAGATTTGAACTTATTACGAAGCTTTAGTGAAGGTGGAGAGGACCACAGGGTCTCGGAAAAGGTAAAGCTGTTCATTCATACTTGCCGATTACAAGGGGCATTAAAAGGGTACTGATAGGTGGATGATCCCTGGAAAGAGGAGGATGTAGAGCAGTGAGATGAGGCAGCGCCACTTGCGTGACACCGCAGCACCACGCAGATTCTAACATAATGTACATAAAAGGGAAGATCTGATAAGAAATTCTCTTGGATATTGTTGGAACCATGCCCTGCCCTTCTCTTTATAAAAAAAAATAAAAAAAATAATTCCTCCTTAAACTTGAAACTTCCAAAACCATTAATATGACTGTAAACCTTTATGGAGAAGGCAGTCAGTCCATTTATGACCACAGGGTACTGCTTCAGCAGTGAGAAATAATGGTTTTAAGGTTGGTCTAAAAGTGTATTTGGGTGTGAAGATGCACTTACAGCTGCTCAGCCCCCATTGCATGCCTGAACTAGGAGCGCCTCCCTCTGGCTGGTCGCTTGCTCTTGTTCACTGGCCGCTGACCTGTTAATCAGCCAAGGGAGGTGCTCCTAGTTCCTGCATATCAATGAATGATATGGAAAACTCAGACAATCTGGCTAACTTACACGGACAACCTATCTCTGGTTTACACAGGACTGACCTTGGGCGCTGGTCACATAGCACAAATTGCTGATGTGTCCTAAGTCTGCACAATTTTTTAATGTAAAACAAAAACATGACTGTAAAATGGAATATATTGATACCTTTGGTGAAGAAATACGCTTTGTGGTTTAATCACCGTTTGAAGTTTTCTGCTAATTAGACTTGGGTGCACAGGGGCTGGACTGTCCACGGAGTCTTCTCCTCCCTGTCTGTGATTCCCCAGCCCCTGTGACTCCCCAGCCTGCCTCCAGTCTTCAAATTACAGATCACTCCTGAGATTTCAAGCAGAGGCGGCGGGTGCTTTAATCAGGACCCTCACTGTCCGGAGCTGTGTGCTTGGTCAGATGCCATGTTATCATGTAAATAATATGATAGCAGTGTCGCTAACCACTGATATATGAATGTGTTACAGCAGAACTAGTGTTCACCTTTACAGTTCTACTGATACTACAGCTCTGCTACTCACCAGAACTGTCACTCAAGGAGAAGTGCCCTCCTCCACAGAAACCTGGAAGTCAGAGGACTGGAAAGTGATGTGCTGCTCAGGAGACAACTTCAGAATAACCTTTTAATGAGCCCTTATCTTAGCATTACTGATGGATGTTTGGGGCCAGACATGTCATAGAGCTCATTGCACGGCAGAGACAGTCAGCAGGGGGGCTGTGCATGTATAGAACAAGAACCCCACCTTTTGTGATAAGTTGTAAGTGTAATATTTGTAAAAGAGTTCTTGTGTTCCCATTAATAGGCAAAGCAGAGGCAGTTTCTCATAGTCGCTCATGTATTTAAGGCGTTGGCACAGGAGAACTTTGTAATGGTGATCTGCTGGGTTCCTCAGGGGCGGGGACCTACAATCTACCTCTGGCTTGGGGTACTTGGTAGCATCATAATTAGGATTAAGTCAACTTTTTTTTTTTTCTACTTATGCTATTGTACTAACATTTTCTATGTCCTTCGCCTTATTTCTCAGGAGATACCTTACACATTCGGATCGTACAGCGCTGACTCCTCTTTGTTTCTGTCTCAGTTGACACTGGCAATGATAAAAGTAAGAATATAAGGAGGTGTGAGTATTGCACAGGGCACAGCTGCCATGCTATTTTTATTTCCCCTCCTTCCTCTTGTGAGAGGAACGTTCTTCATCCACCGATCAGCCGAGGTCACACCTACTGCCATGTGTAGAGAAGGTGACAGCTACGGCAGCAAGAGGCTGGGAGCCATCCGTCCGCCACAGTCTGATCACTGCACACAGACCCGGTAGGAACCGCGTGCCACCCTACGATGGATCCTGGAAGGTAAAGTGCTGTAAACCTGTGTAACAGTGTATTCTTATATAGGTTTTTTATTTTATTTTTTCTGTACTTTGTCAAAGCGTTTTTTTTTAGTTACAATTTGTACGTCTGGATATTAGTCAAGTCTTTAGTGAAATGCTGATTTAAAAAATGTGTTCCTCTTTTTTGGCATTTTTGAGGCTTCGTTTTAAGGGGGATGGATCAGTGGCGTTTTTTTTTTTTATTTTAAAAGCTGCATGCTCTGAATATGGTTTTTCTGACATTTATGGACATTGATGTGATAATATTAGAACAAATGGAGTAAAAAAAATCTGTCTTTTAAAGTGAATACAAAATCATTTGTATTTCTACATTAAACATGAATATAAACATTCAATAAAATTCTTGCTCCAATAGATACAATAGTATTCCATAATTGCCAGGTAAATTTTGAGAAAAGGACTCAGTAAGTCAGTAAGGCTAGTTTCACACTAGCGCTTTTGAGCGCAGCGACGGCCTGCGCACGGCCGCTGCTAAGCCCTGCCCCCTGCCGCGCCTCCTCCGGTAGCTCCGCCTACCGGCGCATGACGCTGCATGCATCCTGCGTCCCCTATCTTTATCACTGGGGATGCAAGCCGTGCGCAGTATGCGTTTGGCGGCGCATGCGCCTTTTTGACGGTGCGCCGACCTGCGCCAAACGCAACCTGCTGCAGTTTGGTTGCGCTCGGCGCACCGTCGCCAAACGCATACTGCGCACGGGCTGCGCCCCCAGTGATAAAGATAGGGGACGCAGGACGCATGCAGCGTCATGCGCCAGTAGGCGGAGCTACCGGAGGAGGCGTGACAGGGGGCGGGGCTTAGCGGCGGCCGTGCGCAGGCCGTCGCTGCGCTCAAAAGCGCTAGTGTGAAACTAGCCTAAGTCACCACTGTAATGGGGGGGTGTAAGACCAGAAGAATCATGTTCAATATAATGTGTTACTATACCTTTTAAAGGCTATAAGTATAATGGCTAGCTCAGGATTGATCCTTACTCATATTGGTCTCGGTGTGATGCCAGACTGCCAGCCCCTACTCACGTTTCGGGTGGGCTTCCACGGGGGGCCGTCATGCGTCAAGCCCAGGTGAAACACGCGTAGCGGCTGGCAAATCTTCCTCAAAGATCCCAACTTTTTATGAAATCAATGATTTTGGTGGCTCTAAAGCAGCTTTGTAAAGTTGAGCAGACATATGTATTCTCTCCGCTATAACAAACCTCTGATCAGCAGGTGGAAGAGGTTATTGGGGCGTAGGACGCAGCTTAAACTCTCAACAGAGGAGAATGCAATTTAGAGAGAGGGAAAAAAATAAGTTCCCACATTTTTTGTACCACTGTTTAGATACTGTGTCTGAACTGTTGATAATTCTGTATGTGCTGGGATCACTTCTTTTTAAGTGTAAACTTTTTGAAGGCAATGTGTTCTTGACAGAGCTAGCGGTTTATCAAAGTCCTATGTGACATTTACTTTTAAAGGGAATCTGTTAGCAGGTTTTGCTATGTAATCTGAGGGCAGCATAATGAACAATGTGTTCCAGCGATGTGTCACTTATTAGGTTGTGTGCTATTTCAATACAATGAGAATTTTATTAGCAGGAGATAATCACTGCCGAACAAGCTGCCACGTGAATCCTGGTCCAACACCTCCCCAGCACTGATTAGCAGCTCTCTGCCCAATATACATGGTGGGCCATTTATATGGATACACCTAAATAAAATGGGAATGATTGGTGATATCAACTTCCTGTTTGTGGCACATTAGTATTTGGGAGGGGGGAAACTTTTCAAGATGGGTGGTGACCATGGCAGCCATTTTGAAGTCGGCCATTTTGGATCCAACTTTTTTTTTTTCAATGGGAAGAGGGTCATGTGACACATCAAACTCATTGAGAATTTCACAAGAAAAACAATGGTGTGCTTGGTTTTAACGTAACTTTATTCTTTGAGTTATTTACAAGTTTATGACCACTTATAAAATGTGTTCAAAGTGCTGCCCATTGTGTTGGATTATCAATGCAAACCTCTTCTCCCACTCTTGACACACTGATAGCAACACTGCAGAAGAAATGCTAGCACAGGCTTCCAGTATCCATTGTTTCAGATGCTGCACATCTCATATCTTCACAGCATAGACAATTGCCTTCAGATGACCCCAAAGATAAAAGTCTAAGGGGGTCAGATCGGGAGACATTTATGGCCATTCAACTGGCCCACGACAACCAATCCACTTTCCAGGAAACTGTTCATGTAGGAATGCTCCGACCTGACACCCATAATTGATGGTATGGTGTGGTATATGGGGTACAAAGATAGTGGAGCCATTCTTCATCAATGGATACCTCAATGCCACTGGATATCTGAAATTGCTACATGATGATGTGTTGCCCTCTTTATGCACTGAAGATGGCACGTTCCCTGAGTTTTTCCAGCAAGATGGTGCACCACCACATTATGGATGTCAGGTCCGAGCATTCCTACAAGGAATCTGACTCCCTTAGCAACACCGCAGAAGAAATGCTAGTCTATCAGTGTGTCAAGAGGGGGAGAAGAGAATATATATTTTTTTTTTTAACCAAAGTTTGGATTTTTTTTCACGTCATAGTATTCTGGCTATGACAACCATAGACGTCTGCTGGAGACCTCTCGTCATGCCAACCCATCGGTGACCCGCGATCACGTGACTGGGTCACTGATGGGCAGGTTTTCTGATGCGTTTCCGGAAAGCGCAAATTAAATGCCACTGTCAGAGAATGACAGCAGCATTTATCTAGTTAACAGTTGCGGGTGGATCGCGATTCCACCTGCGGCTGTTAGAGGCACGTGTCAGCTGTTTAAAACAGCTGCCATGTGCCGGGAAAGATGTGAGCTCAGTATCGGAGCCCACCTCAAAGGGAGGGATCCTGACGTGGGCGTACTATTGCGCCCAACTCAGAAAGAGGTTAATAAATATTTAAGTAATTTAAAAAAACAGAGTGGGAACCCATCTATTCTTGATAACCAGCCATGTTAAATGCTGATAGCTGAAGGTTATGAAAATTACAGGGGAACCCCTTATTATTTTTTTTAATTATAGCACAGGCTGATGAATACTCCCATCAGCCACTGCTTGCTCTCGTTATTAGCAGCAGCAGGAGTAGGCTGATGGGAGTAGTAGTCCCAACAGCCACCGCCTGTGAGTGGAGGAAAATTTCAACTTCAGACAGGTTGTTTTCTATTTTTGTTTGTTTACAGGGGACAAATGCTTCAGGGGATTAGGTGTTAAGGTGAGTATAATGTGATTTTTCTATTCTATTCTTCCTTTTACACTTGAATAGAGGGAAGCAAACTGAAATCTGAAATTCAGCAGGAACTTAGCTCATTCAGATTCGTGTTCGGATTCTAGAACATTTTCCTCATAATCAGCAGAATTCTGCAAAGTTTGGTAAATGATCGGGCTTCCATTAATGCTTTTGTTAGGACTTTGGCTAGGATAGTGGTGCTGTATGATGGGAGGGGAGACATGTTTGATGAGGGGAGTGGTCAGAGGAGCGGCAGACTGTTACACTTTTTTATTTTTTATTAACTTAATGTGTGTACATTCTGGCAGCCAATCAGTGCGCAGAAACCATCCACAACGTCCAGACACAAGAGCCTAGATCATTGGCTGCCGAACTCGCATGTCCTTTTCCATATAAAAAGCAGACATGTTGCTTCGGCGCCATTTTGTCAGTGTAACAGCGCAGAGAGGCTGCTGCTGCTACAAGTAGTCAGATGGTTAGCTAGTCAGTTCAGATAAATGGGATCCTGTGTCTAATCTACCTTCCAGCATATCATTCCTTTGTACTAATTCTGTGGTCCAGCCAGGTGTCTCAAAAATTGTTGAGGATTTAATGCTGTACGTTTGGATTGTGCAGGTCAGGAGGGGGAACGAGGTGTGGAGAGTTAAGCAACCAGAATACAGACCGTCATAAGTAAAAAATGATCATCTTGAGAAGGGCGCAATCTCCAAATTTTTCAAGTAAAATAAGAGCTTTACTGATCCATTAAAAAGATACGAAAAACACACAAGTCTAAAAACGGGATATCCTGCTAAAAATCCTATGCGTTTCAAACCTAGAAATATGTGTGGCTCTTAGTCATGGCATAAAACGTTAGTTTTTTCACGTTTTCAATTATCATTCCAACTGGGATTCAGTGTCAGTGTGCGTCCTGAGAGTTTAAAGTTTTTCTGGTGAGCTGAACATTACTTTTTTGTGAAAAGTTAGACATAAGTTCTTGTCTAAATGAGCGATAATTAATGTCATTTGCAGGAAGATGTGTAATTCTGTTCTGATTATTTCTGGGGTGACCACTGAGCACCTTGCCTTCTCCAATTACTTTTTGCAGCCATGTCTTCTGCGTCACTGAGATCTCGAGCTGAGATCTGTGGATTTTTCTGTTGGATGAATCTGACCCGTCTTACTTTCAGGCAGGGCGAGCTTAGACTCCAGAGGGCTCCGGTGCCCTGGAAGTCATGGCATTAATTACAGGAGTCCTGACATAAGACACTGCTCAGGTGCCCCACTGCCCGGGCAAAGCAGCTAGTAAGGTGGCAGTGGCCCCCATTACTCACGGGACCCCATGCAGGTGCACATCTGCTCAATCCTCTCCTACCTCCAGGGATGAAGGGTGAGTAATAAAAGCACATATACGTCCCAGAAAAGAGGAAACGGCATATCGGCTAATCCATGTAAAGCAGCGAGCCTCCGTCTAACGATATTTGCATCATAATCAAGCGTTTTTGCATATACACAAATTTCCCGCTATAATATCCTGGTGGGTTTAGTTTTATGACAATGCCTAATTATTGTTTTTCTTCCAGAAGCTGCAAGTCTGAAACTAGTCTGTGCATTGAACCCTCCAAAAACTCCTACAACATTCAAGACCTGGTGGCTCAACTTGCCTTTGTCACCATAGCCGCAGTCCTGGAACAAGGTAGTCCCATGTCTCCTCCAGTCATGGTTGCCCATGTCATTTCCATGGTGCTTCACCATACAGTACGTGCAAAGGGCCAACAAGTAGGACTGAGTGAGCGCAGTCACACCAGCGGCTATCTAGGTCTTTTGTAATTGCCCTATGGCTAGCAAACTAGATAAAGGAATATGCTGAGAGAGAGTGGACAGCACCTCCAAAAATCATACAACGATCTAAAGCCGCTAGGCAAAAATATATATAACTGAACATGAGGTTCTTGGTTTAACATTCTGATCAACCTGACACTCCCTCCTCCATTGGCTTTTATAGGCAGCCTGAGTAATTTGATCCCTCATTGAACACAAAATCGTAGACAGATTTGAGCGTTTTTTTCAAGAGTGATTGATCTGTGCAGCAGCAAAAAGAAGTGACTCATAAGTGGGGAAAGAAACATTCTCAAATGAGATTTATTACAAAGTTTCATATTTTCACTTATACTGTTGATTTATGGGGAAAAATGGAGTATGATTTACTATTTTAGTTCTGGCCAGTTAGCATGGGAAAATGGGGGTGCGTCTTATAGTTGGCATGTACAGTACTTACAGTTAGCATGGTGGCAGCAGGAGTCAGGCGATTCTTCCGGTGGTCCGACGCCGCAGGGCAATGATCTCGCTCCTATTTCAGCCTGGTATGGCAGGTGCGGCAGTTTCAGCGGTACTCGGTGCTATGGGAGGCTCCAGAGACATGGTGCGGCAGTTTTGGCAGTGCTCGGTGCTGTGGGGGGGCTCTGGCGACATTATGTGAAAGTCTGAAGCCCCACACAGTTCTATTGCCTTGATGCTGTGGCCTCCGGAAAACGGCCCCCAGAGGCGCGGCGCATGTGTAAATTGAGATCTTGGCTCCGAGATCTCATTGCCGAGATCTCAAGCTGCACATGCTTCGCCTCCGGCCATTTTCCTGGAGGCAATAGCATCAAGGCAAGGCAATAGAATTGCGGCGGTTTCGGGTTTTCACATAATATCGCCGGAGCCTCCCGCAGCACTGTGCACCCCCGAAACTGCCGCACCATGTCGCCGGAGCCCCCCACAGCACCGAGCACCACTAAAACTTCTGGACCATGTCACCGGAGCCCCCTGCAGCACCGAGCACTGCCGCACCAGGCTGGGATGGGAGCTAGATCATCGCCCTGCAGCGTCGGACCACCAGAAGAATCGCCTGACTCCTGCTGCCAAACCCCCCCCCCCCCCCCCCCCGTAAGATGAATTCAGGACTGTAAGATGGATCCCCATTTGACGCATAAATTTTTTTCCCCCATTTTCTTTCTGAAAATTTGGGGTGCGTCTTATGCTCCACTGCGTCTTATAGTCCAAAAAATACGGTAAACACTCGCTGCCAGGTTCCACCTCCGAGATTACAGCTGATGGTTCTAAGATTGCAAATATTTAGGTCAAGTTCACATTTGTCACAATTTTGGGGGGATTCTGATCTGAAAATTCACTGCAACATCCAGTAAAATGCAATTGATTTTTTTTAAAGGTTGAGCTACAAAAAAGGCTTTTTTTTCTCTCTTTAAAACAGCATATTTCTCTATGCAAGTCATATGGGCTCGCAGAAAATACAAGATCTCGCCTCCAAACACAACAGGCCATCCAACTTTTGATAGAATTTTCCGCGCACAGTAAGTTTGTATAATTTATTACATATTTCTCCAAGAAGGAAATGTAAAATTCACATAATGGAAATACAATTATCAGACTGAGGGTGAAATGATCATTTTAAGCCCAGCACAGGCAAAAGGGGATCAAGGGGCCAATAAAGAATATAGACTGATCCCATTTCAACTCCAAAAAAAAAAGTGTCGCCAACAGATCCACTGCTAGATTGTCTTATCTAGAATTAGGTAAATCACAGCTGTGAATACAGTACAAATAGGGTGTGGCCCCCTTTTCGCTGATCTGAGCAGTTCATATGTAGTCCGTCCAAAGCTGGGTGTCTGGTTGGGACCCGGTTACTCTGCTACTATTCACACTAGGTAGGTTTTAACATTCGAGAGTGTATTTACTGTCCCAGTTGGGTATACCTTGTCGCGGTGGGCAGCTTTATGCTTTTTTTGATCTAAAAACAGTGTTTAATACCCTATGTCAAAGGGAATCTGTCACCCATTGTTTGTGATATGATGTAAAGATATCATTCAATTTAGTGTCACATAAGCATTATAGCAGTACCTTTGATACCCCCTGACTCTCCACTTTTGATGCATAAACACCGTTTTTAGCTCTCCTGCGGTCCAATGGGCGGGGCTTATTCTCCTCCCCCCCCCCCCCCCCCTCGACTTGCTGTACGTTTTGAGATCTGTGAATATCACAGATCCCATAGAGGTGCCGCGCGTGCGCATTGAAATGTCCTCCTGCGCGTGCGCAGTATGCTTTGCTCAACTGTGGGCAAAGCATGAAATCATTATTGTGCATACGCCATTACGTTCTATGGCCCGAAAGTATTGCCATTTTTTTTTCTTCCAGTTTTCAGTACATCCTATGGTAAAATGAACAGTGATCACGGATTGCCACATCGGCTTCCATGTAAAATAGGGGAGTCTTTGTGAGAGCCCCCTTACCCTTTTTGGATTTAGTATGGCAAGGAATCACCATGTGCTGAAGCCTCAGTCTGAGAAGGTCCATTGTCGTCATCCATGGTGCTGTTGATCTAGAAGTGGCAGAATCATTTTACTGTTTCCTAATGGTTTCTTCTCTCTTTGTAGAATAAACTGCACTGAATATTTCCCGCTGTTTCTCTCTACGTTGTGGGTATCAGGAATATTTTTCCACCAGGGTAAGCCAAATTCCACACTTTTGGATTGGATTCAGAAGGCCCATCCTATACCTCCCAACATCCCTGGATTCAGGAGGACAGTCCTGAATTTGGAGAAGTCAAAAAAAAAAAAATATATATATATGTACAGTATACACTCACTGGCCACTTTATTAGGTACACCTGTCCAACTGTGTGTTAAGACTTAATTTCTAATCAGCCAATCACATGGCGGCAACTCAGTGCATTTAGGCATGTAGACATGGTCAAGACAATCTCCTGCAGTTCAAACCGAGCATCAGTATGGGGAAGAAAGGTGATTTGAGTGCCTTTGAACGTGGCATGATTGTTGGTGCCAGAAGGGCTGGTCTGAGTATTTCAGAAACTGCTGATCTACTGGGATTTTCACGCACAACCATCTCTAGGGTTTACAGAGAATGGTCCGAAAAAGAAAAAAAATCCAGTGAGCGGCAGTTCTGTGGCCGGAAATGCCTTGTTGATGCCAGAGGTCAGAGGAGAATGGGCAGACTGGTTCGAGCTGATAGAAAGGCAACAGTGACTCAAATTGCCACCCGTTACAACCAAGGTAGGCAGAAGAGCATCTCTGAACGCACAGTGCGTCGAACTTTGAGGCAGATGGGCTACAGCAGCAGAAGACCACACTGGGTACCACTCCTCTCAGCTAAGAACAGGAAACTGAGGCTACAATTTGCACAAGCTCATCGAAATTGGACAGTAGAAGATTGGAAAAACGTTGCCTGGTCTGATGAGTCTCGATTTCTGCTGCGACATTCGGATGGTAGGGTCAGAATTTGGCGTAAACAACATGAAAGCATGGATCCATCCTGCCTTGTATCAACGGTTCAGGCTGGTGGTGGTGGTGTCATGGTGTGGGGAATTTTTTCTTGGCACTCTTTGGGCCCCTTGGTACCAATTGAGCATCGTTGCAACGCCACAGCCTACCTGAGTATTGTTGCTGACCATGTCCATCCCTTTATGACCACAATGTACCCAACATCTGATGGCTACTTTCAGCAGGATAATGCGCCATGTCATAAAGCTCGAATCATCTCAGATTGGTTTCTTGAACATGACAATGAGTTCACTGTACTCAAATGGCCTCCTCAGTCACCAGATCTCAATCCAATAGAGCATCTTTGGGATGTGGTGGAACGGGAGATTCGCATCAGGGATGTGCAGCCGACAAATCTGCGCCAACTGTGTGATGCCATCATGTCAATATGGTCCAAAATCTCTGAGGAATGCTTCCAGCACCTTGTTGAATCTCTGCCACGAAGAATTGAGGCAGTTCTGAAGGCAAAAGGAGGGGGTCCAACCCCTTACTAGCATGGTGTACCTAATAAAGTGGCCAGTGAGTGTATATGTCCCAATCTCAGCTGTATCTGTTTCTTTAGTACATACAGTAGATACAACTGAAAACAACGGTGTAGCATGGAAGGATTGGATCACTAGAACACCGTTAAGCCTAGAAACTGAAGGTAGTGCCACGACCTTTAGGTCATGACATAGGCAGCAGAAACAAGAAACAGGGCACAAAAGGCAAGGGATTGGTGTATGTAGCAGTGCTGTGTGTGTGTGCGTGTATGATGATGTAGTCTGTATACTTTTTGGGGCATCATACTGTGTGATGGGGGTTGTGGGAGCATCATATCACGTGTGCGACGCTGTGGGGACATCATACTGTGTGAGGTAGCTGTGGAGGCAACATACTATGTGATATAGCTGTGGGGGAATCATATATGTGTGGGGCATCATACTGTGTGAGGGAGCGTTGCGGGCATCATACTGTGTGTGGAGGGTTGTGGGAGCATAATATCAGGTGTGCGGGGCTGTGGGGACATAATACTGTGTGAGGGAGCTGTCATCATACTATGTGAGATAGCTGTCGGGGAATCATATAATGGGTGTGGGGACATCATACTGTGTGAGGGATCTGTGAGAGCATCATACCGTGTGAGGGAGAATCATATGTGTGTGAGGCTGTTTGGGCATCATACTGGGTGATGAGGGATCTGTGGGGGTATCGTACTATGTGAGGGAGCTGTGGGGGCATCATACTATGTGTGGGAGCTGTAGGGGCATCATACTATGGGAGGGAGCTGTAGGGGAATCATACTATGGGAGGGAGCTGTGGGGACGTCATACTATGGGAGGGAGCTGTGGGGACGTCATACTATGGGAGGGAGCTGTGGGGACATCATACTATGGGAGGGAGCTGTGGGGACATCATACTATGGGAGGGAGCTGTGGGGACATCATACTATGGGAGGGAGCTGTGGGGACATCATATTATGGGAGGGAGCTGTGGGGACATCATACTATGGGAGGGAGCTGTGGGGGCATCATACTATGGGAGGGAGCTGTGGGGGCATCATACTATGGGAGGGAGCTATGGGGACATCATACTATGGCAGGGAGCTGTGGAGGCATCATACTATGGGAGGGAGCTGTGGGGACATCATACTATGGGAGGGAGCTGTGGGGGCATCATACTATGGGAGGGAGCTGTGGGGACATCATATTACATGTAGGAGCTGTGGGTGCATGATACTATGGGAGGGAGCTGTGGGGACATCATACTATGGGAGGGAGCTGTGGGGACATCATACTATGGGAGGGAGCTGTGGGGACATCATACTATGGGAGGGAGCTGTGGGGACATCATACTATGGGAGGGAGCTGTGGGGGCATCATATTACATGTGGGAGCTGTGGGTGCATCATACTATGGGAGGGAGCTGTGGGGACATCATATTACATGTGGGAGTTGTGGGTGCATGATACTATGGGAGGGAGCTGTGGGGACATCATACTATGGGAGGGAGCTGTGGGGACATCATACTATGGGAGGGAGCTGTGGGGACATCATACTATGGGAGGGAGCTGTGGGGACATCATACTATGGGAGGGAGCTGTGGGGACATCATACTGTGGGAGGGAGCTGTGGGGACATCATACTGTGGGAGGGAGTTGTGGGGGCATCAAATTATGGGAGGGAGCTGTGGGGGCTTCATATTACGTGTGGGAGCTGTGGGTGCATGATACTATGGGAGGGAGCTGTGGGGACATCATACTATGGGAGGGAGCTGTGGGGACATCATACTATGGGAGGGAGCTGTGGGGGCATCATACTATGGGAGGGAGCTGTGGGGACATCATACTATGGGAAGGAGCTGTGGGGACATCATACTATGGGAGGGAGCTGTGGGGACATCATACTATGGGAGGGAGCTGTGGGGACATCATACTATGGGAGGGAGCTGTGGGGACATCATACTATGGGAGGGAGCTGTGGGGACATCATACTATGGGAGGGAGCTGTGGGGACATCATACTATGGGAGGGAGTTGTGGGTGCATGATACTATGGGAGGGAGCCGTGGGGACATCATACTATGGCAGGGAGCTGTGGGGACATCATACTATGGGAGGGAGCTTTGGGGGCATCATACTATGGGAGGGAGCTGTGGGGGCATCATATTACATGTGGGAGCTGTGGGTGCATGATACTATGGGAGGGAGCTGTGGGGACATCATACTATGGGAGGGAGCTGTGGGGACATCATATTACATGTGGGAGTTGTGGGTGCATGATACTATGGGAGGGAGCTGTGGGGACATACTATGGGAGGGAGCTGTGGGGGCATGATACTATGGGAGGGAGTTGTGGGGACATCGTATTACATGTGGGAGTTGTGGGTGCATGATACTATGGGAGGGAGCTGTGTGGACATCATACTATGGGAGGGAGCTGTGGGGGCATCATATTACATGTGAGAGCTGTGGGTGCATGATACTATGGGAGGGAGCTGTGTGGACATCATACTATGGGAGGGAGCTGTGGGTGCATGATACTATGGGAGGGAGCTGTGGGGACATCATACTATGGGAGGGAGCTGTGGGGGCATGATACTATGGGAGGGAGCTGTGGGGACATCATACTATGGGAGGGAGCTGTTGGGACATCATAATATGGGAGGGAGCTGTGGGGGCATGATACTATGGGAGGGAGCTGTGGGGACATCATATTACATGTGGGAGCTGTCGTGACATTACAATATGTGAGGGAGCTGCGGGGGCATCATATTGTGTGTGGGGGCCATTATACTGTGAAGTGGACACTGTGGGGAGCATCATTCTGTGTTTTGTGGGCACTTTGTAAACTATGAAAGGGGATCCATACTGCAGGGTTCCCCATCTCCAGTCCTCAAGGCCCACCAACAGGTCGTTTTCAGGATTCCCCTTGTATTGTACAGGTGATGCAATTATCACCTGAGCCAATACTAAGGAAATCCTGAAAACATGATCTGTTGGTGGGCCTTGAGGACTGGAGTTGGGAACCCTGCCATACTGTATAGGAACATTAATGGGCCTCACTAGGAGCAGTATTTCTGTGTGAACACGTATAAAGATCTGGGCATTGTTAAGGTACTGAAGATGTAATATAGAGATTGCAGCGACACGCTACGCACGCTGCGGTATGTGTCCCTCTTTCTTATCTTACAAAGTTGGCAGGAATGGCCCAACCTACTTATAAACATTGTATTCAACTCTGAGTAGACAAGGTGTAAAGATGCCAATATATACAATTTTTTTTTTTTACATTGGATCATTAATTGTTCAGTGTGTGCAGCTTTTTTCAACTTCTAAGCTGCTTTCTCAGTAAAAATCAGTGCAGAAATCTAAAAAAAAAAAAAAAAAAAAGTCATGAGAAGAAATTTCAGGGTTTAGTCGCCATCTGGTGGCCATTAAGTAAACCTGATAACTTCCAGGGACCGGACCGCACAATTCCCTAACAGCTTCTCCCCACTCACTGCCCTGGATTGATAGGTCTCTGATATGTCGCAGCGTTTCAGAGTCAAACGTACCCAGCTGCGATCATACAACCAGTGCCTGATGCTTGCTACATGTGGATTGGGCAGCACGTATCGGCTGTCTGGATCTTTTTACAGTTGCAGGACTGTAATTCACTTCCACATCATCTAGTATAGGAAGTATTGGAGCAACCATATTGGGCCAATCTAATAGTTACAGGAAAGACTTTACAGCTGGATTAAAGGAATAGACTGGAAATGATTGACTTCAGTAAGAAAGATTTCTAGGCATGCTCTGTAACCTGCGCAGAGGTCCTTGTGCAGTGATGGGGAGGAGGTGACCTGTGATCATAAATGTTTTATCAAAGTTTATTTTAACAAAGGTATCACCCATTAACTTATATGCTGTATCCCAAAAAAAACAGATACCATTTCCAGGTGACTTACATTACTGGGCGAGTATCTGCATTTGGACAGTGTGGCACAGGCACTGTGTTAATTAACGGGACCAAGTTTTTGACCACTTCTGTTTCACATTGTCCAGGGTTCACGGCTTTCTGTGGTTTAATCTATGTATACGCGCGCTACAGATATTTCCATGGCTATGAAGAATCTGCGCTGGGAAGGTAAGCAGCTTGTCGTACTATGTATATAATCGGAGTGGGGGGATATAAAGTCTATAATGTAATAACTTGAAACCAATCAAATCTCAAGGGTCATTTTTAAGGAAAGTTACAGAAACATGAGACGGTGCTATATCCATGGCAGCAGACTAGATATTCAATGGATGAGTTTTATTTAAGATCATAGTGCATAGGATCAGTACAATTATCTACACGCCTTACAAGCAGATCCTTAAAGGTGTTATTCAGAATAAGAACTAACAGGCAGGTAGTTAACTACCTGTCCACTTGGTCCGCTGTTTCTACCGGCACAGAGCGGTTCCAGCCTGTTCCCACCGGTGAGGTCACGTAGGCAGAGCATTGGCTTCTCTTTCAGGCTGGTCTGTTGATGACTGACAGCTGGCTCCCCACTGACTATCTGCGGGGAGCCCGCTGTCAATCAGCATGACGTCAGCAGAGCAGCCCGAAACAGGAAGAGCTGCTCTGTTGACGAGAAGCAGCAGAATCGCCGGCTGGAGCATCTGTGGCTACTATGAATCGGCTAGAACAGGCAAGTTCGTTGGTAGACCCATAGGAAAAAAATTAAATAGTCCTGCATAGCATGTGTAAATAGTAAGTAAACTTCCTGCTTGCTTTTTCATATTTAGCAGACATTTTAATTGCCTGCAGACCAGTGGTGGTGCGGGTCCTGAGACCCCTGTGGACCACTGAACAGTGTGCAGCTCAGCAGACAGGAATGTTCACACAGTGCAGTTTCAATAGAAAGTATAAGCCTGGAAGCCCAGGCTTTGTACGGCACCCGTACTGTGGTCAGTGGGCGCTCTGGTAGGAGCTGTGCACCCCCGTCTGCTGAGCTTGGGTAACAGACACAGCTCTACCATATGGTATTTTTTTTTTAATATCTTTATTTTTAAGAGGTGATGGGGGAATGGTGTTATTTTTAATATTCTTTATACTTTCTTTTACCAAAGTATTCTAGTATATGGCTAAAATTAAAGGCAGATGTCGGCTGTGTAATACAGCCATTATCTGCAGGGTATGCAGCTACTAGGCCTGCTCCATAGCGACATGCTGATTTACTGGCTCAAACCCCAGTGACAGGTTCCATTTAGCTTGAAAGCAGATTTATTATTCTCTACTTGTGAAAACTAGTTCCCATGCAACATGTTTCGCTGCTCCTTTGTTTTCACCTTTCCCCCTACCTCAGCATGCCCAAAAAGCAACAGCCCATTGTACACTGCTCCGAAAATTAAGGGAACACATCAGATTGTCAATTAGTCTTCAGAGATATCCGTCCAGTTAAGTAGAAGAGATTTAAGATCCATTTCACCTGCTTTCCTGCAAATGAAAGTGTCATCAGGAGAAGATCAGCAAGAAACCTTCAAAAAGGAATTGGTGCAAGTGGTGGCCATAGACAATTCCTTTAGCCTTATTCTTCCTACTGAGCTTTCTCTACTTTTTGCATTTTGTTAGTGTACCTGACACTATATAAGGTGGCATTTTCAGCGCATTCAGGTTGGTAAGGTAGTACAGGTCCTCCAAGATGGCAAGAAGGTTTATTGGGTCTCCGAATATTGTCTCAAAAGCATGGCGCACATACTAGGGCTGTTACAAGGGAAGGGCAGGACAATAGAAGAGAGGATCCACCCAACAAAAGGACTGGTTTCTACCCCTTTGTGCCAGGAGGAACCAGAGGAGCACTGCTAGAGCCCTACAAAAATGACCTCCAGTAGTTACTGGTGTGCATGATCATGACCAAACTGTTTGAAACCTACGAGGGTGACATGAGGGACCTGAAGTGGGACTTGTGCTCAGTGCCCAGCACCATGCTACACGAATGTATTATGGCCAGTTTGGGGGTGGGTCAGTGATTGTCTGGGGACCTGTATGCTTGGAGGTTTGCACAATAACCGTTTCCCTTTGGCTCTGAGGATTTTATCCGTATACCTTTGTCAGACCTTTTGCTTGTGCAGTTGGCCCCTGGTTCGTTCTGGTACAGGACAATGCATTTTGGGTGATTTCTAATCCAGCCCTCAGTTTACAATTTTGATTTCCATTGACCATTCTGTTCTCAGTGAAGTGGAAAAAAGAACATTTTCCCCAAAAGGAGGCTAACCCCTTGATTAAGTGTTCCCTTAATTTCTTTGAGGAACGTCCTTTGAGGACCATTGTCAAACTTTGTTAAAAATAAGAATATTGAGCTTCTCTTCCTTCTCCACAGGTTGACCCCTATGTACATCAGCGCCAGCGTCCTCTGCCTTCTTATTGGATCATCTCTCATTGGTATACTGGACTTTTTCCTGTATTCATACTGTGGCGTCAGTATTAAGACAAGTCTCACTTGGTGGATGTTTTAAGGCCTCTTTTACTAATATGTGCAGTATGTATACAGCGCTCTGGACACGTCCCTTCATGTCATGGAAATTTCCTATGGTCTTCAAATGATATTTTATTACTGTCACATCCTGATGCCACTAGCTAATGATTGTACAGAGATACAGTGGCATGTAAAAGTCTGAGCACCGCTGCTCAAAATTACTGTTACTGTGAACAGTTAAGCAAGTTGAAGGTGAAATGATCTCTAAAAGGCCCAAGGTTAAAGATGACACATTACCTTTGTATTTTAGGCAAAAAATAAATATTTTAATGTTTTACATTTTAACAATTACAAAAAGGAAAATGGGCCAATGCAAAAGTTTGCCCACCCTGCATGGTTAGTACCTAGTATTGCCCCCTTTTGCAAGTAACACAGCTTGTAAACGCTTTTGTAGCCAGGCAAGAGTCATTCAATTCTTGTTTGTGGGATTTTCATCCCTTCTTTCTTGGAAAATTCTTCCAGTTCTGTGAGAATCCTGGGTCGTGTTGCATGCACTGCTATTTTGAGGTCTAGCCACAGATTTTCAATGATGATCAGATCAGGTGACTGTGAGGGTCATTGTAAAACCTTCAGCTTGCGCCTTTTGAGGTAGTCTATTATGGATTTTGATGTATGTTTAGGATCATTATCCATTTGTAGAAGCCATCCTCTTTTCAACTTCAGCTTTTTTACAGATGATATTATGTTTGCATCAAGAATTTGTTGAAATTTAAATGAATCCATTCTTCCATCTACCCATGAAATATTCCCTGTGCCATTGGCTGCAACACGAACACAAAGCATGACTAATCCAGCCCCATGGGTAATGGTTGTCGAGATGTTCTTTTCCTGAAATTGTGTCCTTTTTTTCTCCTCACATACCTTTGATCATTCGGCCAGAGTTCTATTTTAACCTCATCAGTCCACAGGACTTGTTTCCAAAATGCAGTGGCTTGTTTAGATGTTCTTTGCATACTTTTGACATTGAATTTTATGGTGATGACGCAGGAGAGGTTTTCTTCTTATGACACTTCCATGAAGGCAATATTTGTGCAAGTGCCCCTGAAAAGTAGAACAATGTACCATAACTATAGTCTGCTAAATCTTTCTGAATGTCTCTTGCAGTTAGCAGGGGTTCTGATTTGCTGCTCTATCAATCATATGAGCAGCTCTCCCTAAAAATTTGCTTTGTCTTCCAGACCTTATCTTGACCTCCACTGTTCCTGTTAACTGCCATTTCTTAATTACATTTCAAACTGAGGATAGGGCAACTTGAAAAACGCTTTTCTATCTTCTTATAGCCCTATCCTGGCCTTTCCTAACGATAATGGTGAACAAGCCATAACCCCTAACAGGCTAATTAAGGTCTGAAACGTTTGTCAAAGTTATCTGAGCACACAAATCTCCAAGAGTTCCCAAACTTTTGCATCTGCCCATTTTCCTTTTTGTAATTTTTAAAATGGAAAAAAAACAAAAATTATTTTATATATTTTTGCCTAAAATACAAAGGAAATGTTTAATCTTTAACTTTAACCCTTTTAGATATTATTTAATTTTCAACTTGCTTAACGGTTCACAATAGCAGTAGTTTTGACCAGGGGTGCCCAAACTATTAAATGCCACTGTGAGTGTTGCCCTACTGCATAAAAAGTCACTTTTGTGGTACGTCTTTTCTATATGCCAAACACTGACTAACATGTATTTCTCCCTCTGTATTTAACCCCTTTACCCCCAAGGGTGGTTTGCATGCTAATGACCGGGCCAATTTTTACAATTCTGACCACTGTCCCTTTATGAGGTAATAACTCTGGAACGCTTCCATGGATCCCGGTGATTCTGATATTGTTTTCTCGTGACATATTGTTCTTCATGTTAGTGGTGAAATTTTATTTATATAACTTGGGTTTATTTGTGAAACAAGATGGAAATTAGGTGAAAATTTCGCAATTTTCCAACTTTGAATTTTTATGCCCTTAAATCACAGAGATACTGTACACAAAAAAAATTAATAAGTAGTATTTACCACATGTTTACTTTACATCAGCACAATTTTGGAATATTTTTTTTTTTAGGAAGTTATAAGGGTTAATAGTTGACCAGTGATTTCTCATTTTTACAACACCATTTTTTTTGGGGACCACATCACATTTGAAGTCACTTTGAGGGGTCTATATGATAGAAAATACCCAAAAGTGACAACATTCTAAAAACTACATTCAAGAAGTTTATTAACCCTTCAGGTGCTTCACAGGACTTTTTTGAATGTTTGAAAAAAAATGAACATTTAACTTTTTTTCACAAAAAAATTACTTCAGGTCAAATTTTTTTAATTTTACCAAGGGTAACAGGAGAAATTGGACTGCAAAAGTTATTGTGCAATTTGTCCTGAGTACGCTGACACCTGATATGTGGGGGGGAACCACTGTTTAGGCGCATGGCAAAGCTCAGAAGCGAAGGAGCGCCGTTTGACTTTTTCAATGCAAAATTGGCTAGAATTGAGATCGGACACTGTCACATTTGGAGAGCCCCTGATGTGCCTAAACAGTGGACAAGTGACCCCATTTTGGAAACTAGACCCCCCAAGGAACTTATCTAGATATGTGGTGAGAACTTAGAACCCCCAAGGGCTTCACATAAGTTTATAACGTACAGCCATAAAATTAAAAAAATCCTATTTTTTTCCACAAAAATGATCTTTTCACCCCCAATTTTTATTTTCCCAAGGGTAACAGAACCCCAAAAATTATTGTGCAATTTGTCCTTCGTACGTTGATACCCCATATCTGGGGATAAACCACTATTTGGGCGCATGGCAGAGCTCGGAAGGGAAGCAGCGCCATTTGACTTTTTTGGCTGTAATTGAGATCAGACGCCATGTCGTGTTTGGAGAGCCCCTGATCTGCCTAAACAGTGGAAACCCCCCACAAATGACCCCATTTTGGAAACTAGACCAGCAAGGAACTTATCTAGATGTGTGGTGAGCACTTTGAACCCTCAAGTGCTTCGCAGAAGTTTATAAAGCCCAGGTGTGAAAATAAAAAAATCATATTTTTTTTAAACAAACAAGATCTTTTAGTCCCAAATTTTATTATTTTCCCAAGGGTAACAGGAGAAATTGGACCCCAAAAGTTGTTGTCCAATTTGTCCTGAGTACGCAGATATCCCATATGAGGGAGAAAACTACTGTATGGGCACACGTCGGGGCTCGGAAGGGAAGTAGTGACGTTTTGGAATGCAGACATTGATGGAATGGTCTGCGGGTGTCATGTTGCCTTTGGAGAGCCCCTGATGTACCTAAACAGTGGAAACCCCCCACAAGTGACCCTTTTTTGGAAACTAGACACCCCCCCCCCCCCCAAGGAACTTGGTTCCTTACTCTTGCCAGTCCTACTCTAACATGAAAACCTCAAAAAGAGGAAAAATTCCTCCAAAAAAATCAAGATAAAACCAGACAGGCCTAAATACATCTGCACTCACCAGGGTGCAGCGGACCAAAGTAAAATGGCAGCTGCACAGGTGCAATAATACCAAATGAAATAGCCAGCCTACAGTCAGGGATTGGCCGTGTGGCACACCAGTGCAGAAAAATAATCCGCATGTGGCAGTGTTCACACAGGGAATGCAGAGCTTCTGGTTCACAACCTCTTAGTAACACCATATAGGGGGGCTGTCCAGTGCCAACTATAATGCATCCCGTGTGAACAGAGGCCACAGTAAGCAGAACCATTTGGACCCAACTGCACCCTGAAAAGATAAAAAGTGCACAAAAACATATCAATATATGTAAGGTATTGGTTGATATTATGGCCATAATACGGAACTTATCTAGATCTGTGGTGAGCACTTTGAACCCCCAAGTGCTTCACAGAAGTTTATAGCGTAGAGCCATACAAATAAAAAAAAAAAAAAAATCATATTTTTTTCCACAAAAATGATATTTCTGCCCCTAATTTTTTATTTTCCCAAGGGTAACAGGAGAAATTGGATCCCAATCGAGCTGAGTGTGACCTGAGCGTAAGTGCGAACTGTGATAAGTGTGTGACTTGAGATTCAGTGAAGAGGTGTTTGGAAAACCTATAACAAATACCTGTTTGAGTTGCTGAATTGTAGGTTGCTGAGTGCTTTCTACCTGTTCAATTTTTGGGGGGACTTGGGGGCTTGTTTAACCTTTTTTTTTTTTTTTTTCTCTCTGCAGGGTTAATCTCTTATTTTACTATCTGTGTTTTTAAGGGTTAACTATATTGCATTTAAATCTTGAGGTGTAACTATATTCACAAGGGGTTAATTAATGGTGGGAGTTCATAATTAAGGGTTTATAAGGGGCAGCTGGTTGGGGCTCAACTCCTTCTGGAAGTGCATTGAGCAGCAGGGTGGTGTACTGGTAAAAGGGAAAAAAAAATAAATCTTTAAATCTTCTGCCTGAGCAAATGTGAAAGAGCTGAGTGTGACCTGAGCGTAAGTGCGAACTGTGGTAAGTGTGTGACTTGAGATTCAGTGACTTTGGGTTCAGGGAGTTTCCAAGGGAGGTATTACTGAATTGCTGTTATATATTATTAATACTTTTTATTTATTTTTGCTTATCTTTTTGTCTGGTGCAATCCCCATTAGGATGTGCTCCACTATTGCCATTGCCATCCAGTGCACGTCTTGCCGCATGTATGAAATCCTTGAACAGCCGGTCGAGGGTGCATACTGCTGTGCGAGATGTGAGCACGTTGTGCATTTGGAAGCCCAGATACTGGATCTAAATGTGCAGCTGGCAACACTGAGATCCATAGACAATATGGAAAGGAGTCTTCTGCTCACTGAGCAGACGCTCAATGGGATAGATGAGGGGGGGATGCTAGGTTGGAGCTGCAGGACAATGAAGCAGCTAGCTGGGTGACAGAAGGCAGGGTAGAGGGAAGAGCACCAGGGAGGCTAGTCCTGATCTGGCACACCCCAATAAGTTTGCTAAGTTGGCAGATGAGGGGAGTGTTAGTGCAGGAGTAGCACTGCTGCAGCAAGGCATGTCCTCTGAAAGCCGGAGGAGTGTCTGCTCCAGTAAGGGGGGAAATAGGAGAGCAGGGCAGGCCAGACAGGTGCTGGTAGTGGGGGACTCAATTATTAGGGGAACTGATAGGGCAATCTGTCACAAAGACAGGGATCGTCGAACGGTGTGCTGCCTACCTGGCGCTCGAGTCCGACACATCGCTGATCGGGTTGACAGATTACTGGGAGGGGCTGGTGAGGATCCAGCGGTCATGGTGCACATTGGCACAAATGACAAAGTTAGAGGTAGGTGGAAGGTCCTTAAAGATGATTTCAGGGAATTAGGCTGCAAGCTTAAAGCAAGGACCTCCAAGGTGGTATTTTCGGAAATACTTCCTGTACCACGTGCCACGCCAGAGAGGCAACGGGAGATTAGGGAGGTTAATAAGTGGCTCAGGAATTGGGGTAGGAAGGAGGGGTTTGGGTTCCTGCAGAACTGGGCCGACTTCTCAGTTGGATACAGGTTCTACGCTAGGGACGGGCTGCACCTCAATGGGGAGGGTGCAGCTGTGCTGGGGGAGAAAATGGCTAGAAGGTTGGAGGAGTGTTTAAACTAGGGACGGGGGAGGGTATTCCTTTTATAGGAGGGGAAGACAGTGCAGATAGAGACCTGGGCACAAAAAATGACGTTGGGGGTGGAGGTGGCATGGGGGGTGGGGTTAGAACAGTTAATAATTTAAGAAAGAATAGAGGTACAGAGAGATACATAAAGTGCATGTATACTAATGCCAGAAGCCTCGCCAACAAAATGGAGGAATTAGAATTAATGTTGTTGGAACATAATTATGACATGGTGGGGATATCTGAGACATGGCTGGATGAGAGCCACGACTGGGCTGTTAATTTACAGGGCTATAGTCTGTTCAGAAATGACCGAACAAATAAGCAAGGGGGAGGCGTGTGTTTATATGTAAAATCATCCTTAAAACCCATCCTGCGTGATAATATATATGAATCTAATGAAAATGTAGAGTCCCTGTGGGTGGAGATAAGGGGAGCGGGGAAAAATAATAAATTACTGATAGGGGTTTGTTATAAGTCTCCAAAAATAATGGAAGCAACAGAGAATATTCTCATAAAGCAAATAGATGAAGCAGCGACTCAAGGAGAAGTCATTATTATGGGGGACTTGAACTACCCTGGAATACATTGGGGAACCGAAACCTGCAGTTCCAGCAAAGGTAATAGGTGTCTGACAACTATGAGAGACAATTACCTTTCACAACTGGTTCAGGACCCAACAAGAGGGGGGGCACTGCTTGACCTAATATTAACCAACAGGCCAGACCGCATATCAAATGTAAGGGTTGAGGGTCACTTGGGTAATTGTGATCACAAATTAATAAGTTTTCATGTATTCTTTAATAAGATGTGTAGTAGAGGGGTTACAAGGACACTAAACTTCAGGAAGGCAAATTTCCAACGGATGAGAGATGATCTTGGTGCAATTAACTAGGACGATATCCTGAGACATAAAAATACACAAAGAAAATGGGAGACATTTATTAGCATCCTGAATAGGACCTGTGCACAATATATACCGTATGGGAATAAACATGTGAGAAATAGGAGGAAACCACTATGGCTAAATAGAGCTGTAAGGGGCGCAATAAGAGATAAAAAGAAAGCATTTAGAGAATTAAAGCAAGTAGGTAGTGATGAGGCATTAACTACAGAAGATTAAATAAATTCTGTAAAAAGCAAATCAAAACAGCAAAGATTGAGACAGAGAGACTCATTGCCAGAGAAAGTAAAAATAATCCCAAAATATTCTTTAACTACATAAATAGTAAGAAACTAAGAAATGATAGTGTTGGCCCCCTTAAAAATAGTCTGTGTGAAATGGTGGATGAGGATGAGGAAAAAGCCAATATGTGAAATGACTTTTTTTCAACAGTATCTACACAAGAAAATCCCATGACGGATAACATGATCAGGGATAAAAATTCTCCATTAAATGTCACCTGCTTAACCCAGCAGGAAGTACAGTGGCGTCTAAAAATCACTAAAATTGACAAATCCCCGGGCCCGGATGGGATACACCCCCGAGTACTGCAGGAATTAAGCACAGTCATAGATAGACCATTATTTTTAATCTTTAAAGATTCCATAATAACAGAGTCTGTACCACAGGACTGGCGTATAGCAAATGTGGTGCCAATATTCAAAAAGGGGACAAAAACTGAACTCGGGAAATTATAGGCCAGTAAGTTTAACCTCAACTGTGTGTAAAATCCTGGAGGGTTTTCTAAGAGATACTATACTGGAGTGTCTGAAGAAGAATAACCTCATGACCCAATATCAACATGGGTTTGCACGGGACCGTTCCTGTCAGACTAATCTGATAAGCTTTTATGAAGAGGTAAGTTCCGGACTGGACCAAGGGAATGCAGTGGACGTGGTGTACATGGACTTTTCAAAAGCTTTTGACATGGTGCCACACAAAAGGTTGATACATAAAATGAGAACAATGGGGATAGGGGAAAATATGTGTAGGTGGGTTAAGAGCTGGCTCAGGGATAGGAAACAAAGAGTGGTTATTAATGGAGCACACTCAGACTGGGTCACGGTTAGCAGTGGGGTACCACAGGGGTCAGTATTGGGCCCGCTTCTTTTTAACATATTTATTAATGACCTTGTAGGGGGCATAGAGAGTAGAATTTCAATATTTGCAGATGACACTAAACTCTGCAGGGTAATCAATACAGAGGAGGACAATTTTATATTACAGGAGGATTTATGTAAACTAGAAGCTTGGGCTGATAAATGGCAAATAAGCTTTAATGGGGATAAATGTAAGGTCATGCACTTTGGTAGAACGAATAAGATGTATAATTATGTGCTTAATTGTAAAACACTGGGCAAAACTGTCACTGAAAAAGACCTGGGTGTATGGGTGGACGACAAACTCACATTTAGTGGCCAGTGTCAGGCAGCTGCTGCAAAGGCAAACAAAATAATGGGATGCATTAAAAGAGGCATAGATGCTCATGAGGAGAACATAATTTTACCTCTATATAAGTCACTAGTGCGACCACACTTAGAATACTGTGTACAGTTCTGGTCTCCGGTGTATAAGAAAGACATAGCTGAACTGGAGCGGGTCCAGAGAAGAGCGACCAAGGTTATTAGGGAACTGGGGGGTCTGCAATACCAAGACAGGTTATTACACTTGGGGTTATTTAGTTTGGAAAATCGAAGGCTTAGGGGTGATCTTATTACAATGTATAAATATATGTGGGGACAATACGAAGACCTTTCTAATGATCTTTCTACTCTTAGACCTGTGACGGGGACAAGGGGGCATCCTCTACGTCTGGAGGAAAGAAGGTTTAAGCATACTCAGACTCGGATTCTTTACTGTAAGAGCAGTGAGACTATGGAACTCTCTGCCATATGGTGTTGTAATGAGTGATTCCCTACTAAAATTTAAGAAGGGACTGGATGCCTTTCTTGAAAAGTATAATATTACAGGGTATATCCACTAGTTTCCTTAATATTGCGTTGATTCAGGGAGCTAGTCTGATTGCCGTATGTGGAGTCGGGAAGGAATTTTTTTCCCCAATGTGAAACCTACTGTTTGCCACATGGGTTTTTTTTGCCTTCCTCTAGATCAACATGTTAGGGCAGGTTAGGACAGGATATGGGTTGAACTAGATGGACTTAAAGTCTCCCTTCAACCTTAATAACTATGTTACTATGTTAATTGTGCAATTTGTCCTGAGTAGGCTGATACCCCATATGTGGGGATAAAACATTGTTTGGGCGCATGGCAGAGCTTGGAAGGGAAGGAGTGCCGTTTGACTTTTTCAACGCAGAATTGGGTGGAATTGAGATCAGACGCCATGTTGCATTTGGAGAGCCCCTGAACAGTGGAAACCCCCCAATTCTAACTCCAACCCTAACCCCAACACGCCTCTAACCCTAGCCCTAACCCTAGGCCTAATCCTAATGGGAAAATGGAAATTTCTTAATTTTATTATTTTTCCCTAACTAAGTGGGTGATAACGGGGGGGTTTGATTTACTATTTATGGCGGTTTTTATGTTTGGCAGCTGTCACATGCTAAAAGACGCTTTTTATTGGAAAAATAGTTTTTGCATCACCACATTTTGAGAGCTATAATTTTTCCATATTTTGACCCACAGAGTCATGTGAGGTCTTATTTTTTGCAGGACGAGTTGACGTTTTTATTGGTACCATTTTCGGGCATGTGACATTTTTTGATCCCTTTTTTTCCGATTTTTGGGACGTAGAATAAACAAACACCAGCGTTTCATGAATTTCTTTTGGGGGGGGGGGGCGTTCACACCGTTCCGCGTGTGATAAAATTGATAAGGCGGTTTTATTCTTCAGGTCAGTACGATTATAGTGATACCTCATTTATATCATATGTTGGCGCTTTTATACAATAAAAACAATTTTATATAAAAAATAATTATTTTTGCATCGCTTTACTCTGCGACCTATAACTTTTTTATTTTTTTCGCTGATGATGCTGTATGGCGGCTCATTTTTTGCGGGACAAGATTACATTTTCAGGGGTACTATGGTTATTTACATCTGTCTTTTTGATTGCACGTTATTGCACTTTTTGTTCAGCGGTATGATAAAGCATTGTTTTTTGTCTTGTTTTTTTTTGAAGGGGTTCTCTAAAGGGGTTAACGAGTGGGACAGTTTTATAGGGTGGGTTGTTACGGACGCGGCGATACTAAATGTGTTTTTTTATTGTTTTTTTTTATTTACAAAAAAAGAATTTATTAGGGATTCTTTTTTTTTAGGAATTTTTTATAAATTATTTTTATACATTTTTTTAATTACATTGTCCCAGGTGGGGACATTACTATATCGCTGATCTGACACTTTGCAGAGCACTGTCAGATCAGCGACCTGACAGGCAGTGAAGCAGGCTTTCTCAGCGCCTAGTCTCAGGAGGACCCCGAAGGCCCCTGCGGCCATATTGGATCCGAGGGCCTGCAGGGAGGAGACAGCGCGAGCGCATCGTACTACTCCGAGGATCTCAGGGAAGCACGCAGGAAGCCCCCTCCCTGCGCGATTCTTCCCTGTGCCCCCAGTACACTGCGATCATGTTTGATCGCAGTGTGCTGGGGGTTAATGTGCCGGGGGCGTTCCATGACCGCCCCTGACACACAGTGCCGGGTGTCAGCTGTGATAATCATGATCATCGCTGTTTAACTTTTAACGCTTATAACTTCCTAAAAAAAAAAAAAAAAAATTTTGGTTCTAAAATTGTGCTGATGTAAAGTAGACATGTGGGAAATGTTAGTTATTAAGTATTTTATGTGATATATCTCTGATTTAAGAGCATGAAAATTCAAAGTTGGAAAATGGCGAAATTTTCAAAATTTTCGCCAAATTTCCATTTTTTTCACAAATAAACGCAAGTCATATAAAATATATTTTACCAATATCATGAAGTAAAATATGTCCCGAGAAAACCGTGTCAGAATCACCGGGATCCGTGGAAGCTTTCCATAGTTATTACCTCATAAAGGGACAGTGGTCAGAATTGTAAAAATTGGCCCGGTCATTATTATTATTATTTATTATTATAGCGCCATTTATTCCATGGCACTTTACATGTGAGGAGGGGTATACATAATACATTCAAGTACAGTAATCTTAAACAATACAAGTCACGACTGGTACAGGTACAGGATGAGAGAGGACCCTGCCCACGAGGGCTCACAATCTACTAGGGACGGGTGAGGATACAGTAGGCGAGGGTAGAGCTGGTCGTGCAGCAGTTTGGTGGATCTTCAGGTTCTTTTTGAAGGTTTCCATGGTAGGCGAGAGTCTGATATGTTGTGGTAGAGAGTTGCAGAGTAGGGGAGATGTGCGGGAGAAATCTTGTATGCGATTGTGGGAAGAGGAGATAGGAGGGGAGTACAGAAGGAGATCTTGTGAGGATCGGCTGTTTCGTGCAGGTAAGTACCTGGAGACGAAGTCACAGACGTACGGAGGACTCAGGTTGTGGATGGCTTTGTATGTCATGGTTAGGGTTTTGAAGTGGAGTCTTTGGGTAATGGGGAGCCAGTGCAAGGATTGACAGAGGGGAGAGGCCGGGGAATAGCAGGGGTACAGGTGGATTAGTCAGGCAGCAGAGCTTAGAAAAGATTGGAGGGGTGCGAGAGTGTTAGAGGGGAGGCCACAGAGCAGGAGGTTGCAGTAGTCAAGGTGGGAGATGATGAGGGCATGGACTAGGGTTTTTGTAGATTCTTGGTTGAGGAATGTATGGATCCGTGAAATATTTTTGAGTTGAAGTCGGCAGGAAGTGGAAAGGGCTTGTTGTATATGTGGTTTGAAAGAGAGATCAGTGTCAAGGATAACCCCGAGGCAGTGAGCTTATGGGACTGGGGAGAGTGGGCAGCCATTTACTGTAATGGATAGGTCTGTTGGAGGGGTCACATGAGATGGGGAATTAATGTGCAAACTTTCGGGGGTAGAGGGGTTAAAATACAAAGATTATGACTTGCAGTCAGAGCACATCACTGGTAAGTGTGGGAGAAGAAAAACAATATAAATGAGCATGTTCTTAGAAAAATACACAATGCATGCAGTCTTTTACATTAGAAGGGAGACATTTGTGATTTACACCGACCTTAACAACGCCCCATATATTCTGAGGTGCTAGAATACATTTTAGGTAAATTATACCTGTGGATTAAATTTAGATCCCTTCTAAGTGCACATATTACATGTGTTGAGCATGTTTTGTATAATGTCTAATGTGTCTTGCCTCAGCTTCTTAAAGTCATAGTTTCTAATGTTACAAAAGTTTGTGCGCAATTTTTAGCTAATTTTGCCGATCCTGTAGGTTTGTTCCTTGAGCGCTCGTTCTAGGCATGGCATGTATATTTCAGGTTATGCTTACAGGTAAGAAGACATGAATGATAGGTTAGAATTACTCATCATGGTCTCTAGACCATTTTTCCAAAGCAGAAACATTTTATGTAGAATTTAATCATCCAGGTGGGGACAGACTGGGACTGAAATTCAGCCCTGGCATCTAAAAGCGCACAATCCCACACTGTCCCCACTAACAAAGCCCTGATAGGGATATCTATTAATAATATTACCCTGCCTGGAGGAAATCAAGATTTACTGCACAACCAATACTTCCAATAATACTGCTATATAAGGTGCAATAATAATATTACCAGCATATATAGTATTGATAATGCCACCATACAGCTCATTAATGGGATTGTCCTCTAGTAGGACAACCCCTTCTCAATCTGAACGTTTGCTCCTGTTAAAAACGCTTACACTCCCCTCTGGTGCCAGTGCTGTTCCAGGGGTGTTTTTACTCGCGGTCCCGGGACTCATGTGATATTGATACATTACATGAGCCATGCGGCAAATCAGTAGTGACTCCACTTCCCCATCTTCAGAGTAAGGCAGGGGTCTGACATGCGAGAAACTCGCACAAGTCTCGCATGACAATACCCGGCACTGCCGCCGGCACTTGGGACCGGAGTGTGCGGCTACATAGAAATACATGCAGCCGCCCGCTCCTGTCCGAGTGCCGGCGGCAGTGCCGGGTATTGACATGCGAGAATCATCTGAGTTTATCACATGTCTGACCCCGGCCTAATAAGTAGTCAAGAGCAAGTCAGGGCTGTGGCTGGCCGCTCACTTCCTCTCGATTACTCAGAGTCGAGCTGCGGATGTGACTCCTTCCAGCAGTGAGAACAGGTCGGTAGACGGGCATTAGTAGTACAATGTCAGGCTGCCTTACTTGTTCTCCCCGTCTCTGCTCTGATGACCGACCTCCTGTCACTGCTGAACACTGCGAGTACCGGTGACAGGAGGAAACTGGAGCTCAGCTCTTAGTGCGGGGCTGCAATAAGATGGCGCCATCTACACGTACAGCAATGCACTGGACAGCTCAGGAGACGGGCAATGTTTGCAGCTGCGATAGCACCAAGCATAGAAGTAGAGATGGACGCTCTTATAGCCCAGGGCTTTAGTATTTGTGGTATGTAAGTGTCATTCTCTGACACACATAGGAAAAAATGGCAGACCCCAGTGGATGAGCAAAAAAGTAATAAACAAATTGTTAATGCAATAAATGTTATTATGTTTGAAAATTACCACAAAAATAAAGATGCTGATACATAGCCGTACAGCTAAAGTGTTTAAAGGTAAAGTTCACATGTTGCTTATTTGGTGCAGAATTTTCCACAGCGTATCTACCGCTAATTCGGCATGATAGTAGTCACAGGACAGAGAGATATTATTTTAGTTGGGAGCTTTTTGTCAAGAGAACCTTATAGTTCCCCATATGTAATGAGGGATAGTATAGAGTATACTCCAAATGATACACAGTGGCTTGTAAAAGTTTGGGCACCCCTGGTCAAAATTACTGTCATTGTGTGAACAATTAAGCAAGTTGAAGATGAAATGATCTCACGGCACATTTCCTTAACATTTCATTCAAAAAAAATAAAAAAAATTATATATATTTTCATCTTCTACATTTTAAAAATTAAAGTTTGGGCACCCTTGGGGAGATTTGTGTGCTCAGATAACTTTAACCAAAGTTTCAGACCGTAATTAGCCTTTTAGATTTATGACTTCTTCGCTATCATTGTTAGGGAAGGCCTGGTGATGGAAATGTCTCAGCTTCACAAATCCCGGCCTCCTCTAACCTTGTGCCAAATACACAGCTGCCATGGATTCTTCTGAGTAGCTGCCAAGTAGAGACGAGCAAATCTTTCAAGGTTTGGTTTGGTTCGGTTGTGAGGTCATTATATCAGGACATCTGGACAGAGCAGTATTCATATGGATTACCACAGTGAGATTATGTGAGAGACAGAGTGTGACCTCTGAAATATCGTTATGGACTGAAGGGAAGTCAGCACCACGGGACCGACTGATATAAAGGCCACATTTATAGGTGTAATCAGGACCAGTCAGAACATCCTCTGATCCTTTAGTTCTCCAGTTATTCTCTGACTATTGCATTTACTACTTGCCCCTGAGGATGGGCGTATTCCTGTGTAATGTTTTATTCAGTGATCTAGAGACAAAACTAGTAATATTAAGAAACACATAATATAAAAGGATGAAGCTGCTTGATCTTTAGTGGTTACAGGTATCTGACGTCACTCGTGTTCCGCTCCTCTGTGATGTCACTCGTGTTCCGCTCCTCTGTGATGTCACTCGTGTTCCGCTCCTCTGTGATGTCACAATGAGATCACCATTGTGACCTCACGGACTGAGGGGTTATAAGGAGTGACACTGCAGGAAGAGGCTTTGTCTGGAAAGACTCACTGTGTGTTACACAATTAGCGATATTCCTCCGGGATAATCTGCTGTTTTGATTTCTTCTGATCGTGACTGACTAATAAGATCTGTGCAAGGCGCTCCTATCAACATCCGCCGCCAGCATTCCGGGGCTTTGGCCCCTGGAGGTAAGTGTTTTCCCAGATATTTATCCAGTACTAGCTGAAGAGCCCGGCGCTGCCCGGGCATAGTAACTAACTGTGGTTAGTTATAACAAATTATAATTATCCTCCATCCCATAGTCGAGTGCCCATATACCCATCATACATATCCTCCATCCCATAGGCCCGTGCCTATATACCCATCACACATCCTCCATCCCATAGTCCCATGCCCATATACCCATCATACATATTCACCATCATGGAGGGGTTAACTTCTCCTGCCTCTCTTTTGTTCTTGGGTGGCTATGTATTGGTGCTGTCTTTGGTAGCCTTTGTCAGTGATAGCTCTGGTCCTTGGCTTGAGCAGCTGATCTGTATACCCTACCTGTATACAGTAAGTGCAACTCTTTTTTCCCGTAACAGCGCCCCCTGGTGGTGGTTGCGCCGCAGTTGCATTACAGGTAATTGGGGAATTTCTCCAACTTGTTGGGATTTACTATTTTCCTGATCTGTTCAGTCCTAGAGTTCAGGCCCCCATACACATGAGACCAGTGATAGACCAATTCCCCAATATCAGCAGCTCTGCCGACAGTCCAAGTGTTGATCCTTGTTTTCCCAGCTAAATAAGCCGCTGCCAGAGGAATCTACCAGCGGCTTTCTTACATAGAACACAGGTGCGATCGGCAGAGTTAGCGCTCCTGTGTATGGAGGAGTCAGGAGAAATATCTGCCGGTTGAACAGATCAGCTGATCCATGGGCCGACAGCTATGTGTTGTGTGTGTGTCCCCTTACTCATAGGAATGATCCTAGGTCTGGTTACGTAAATTAGGTGCAAAATATAATGTCTATATTAGTAGCTCCACATATCTGAGGTCTATTCTTTTCTTCCAACAGAATACTTCATTATGGTTACTCTACATCCTGCCGTCTACTTCTTCCTCGGATTCTTCTCCGGTGTCGCCTGTACCATCATCTGTGGGTAAGTCTTATACTGATTTATATGCTACACGGGAGTCTATAGAAGAAACATCCCATCTTCAGGTCATCACACGATTCAGGAAAGGGAATCATCTAGAGAAGATGTTTAGTGGGTCATAAGCCGGCTCTGACCTGTCCGAGCACAATGGACTTTTCTGTATAATTGAAAAAAATGCTGATTGTCATAGATCACAAAAATGACTGCAGATCGGGAGAGACAAAATAGACGACGAAAAATAAATGTCTTCATAACATTCTGCAGAACACAGATAGACTTTACTTTACAATTTGCTACATGACTTCTGTTTTATCATTTTATAGACTTCTGATAAAGAAAAGCTGGAGAAAAGATACAGGAAAAGACACCACGAAGGCAGATACAGAGAATAGGGCTGATCCTGACGGTACGTCCAGCCTCACTAACCCCACATTATTATCTATGTACATACAAACACTTCTTGGCGGCTTTTCTATTACATGGCCGCAGTCCACATTGTGAAGCTGAATAATTACTCTAGTCAGATTCTGATTAGCTTCTTTCCACATATGAAATCTGTCTGAGTACGGTCACACTAGGCGGGGTTTTTTTTTCAGTGTTTTTTTTCTGCAGCAAAACCTGATCTCTTGGCAGGAAAGAAGCTGCAGAAACAAAATCTGTTTTGTTTTTTGCATTTTGTAGCGTTTTTGGTGGGGTTTTTTGTGTGTTTTTTTGCAGCGGTTTTGGTGTGCTCGATTTATCTCTTGTGCATGCCGATAAAATTTAGTGATAAAAAAAGTCCTATTCCATAGAATCAGGTCAATGGATGAAAAAAGCTGAAAAAACGCTGAAAGAAGTGACATGCAAGAAACCTGCAAAGCACAAATACTGATGACCAAAAAGCAATGTGTGCGCAGGAGATTTCTGAAATCTCGTAGGTTTTGCTGATACCGTAAACCGCAACTGAAAAATAGCATAAAAAAAACACAAAAACAACATTTTACACTAAAAATAATCTCTTACTAGATCTTGACAGTGAATTTACTGCAGACATAAAGGAAACAATCTAGAAAAGACATAGAATATTTTCCTTTCAAATGTTGATTTCAATGTTTTGTGTTACAGGAGATCAGGATTCTCGTCCTGGACTCGTGGCTGACAAGAGAGGTGATCTCTGTCACACCATCATCCTTTGGTTTCTCCGCAATATTTACTGCATGACTTTCTCCGCAAGTGAAGACATGACGACCTCAGCTGATGGTAAGTTCTCAGGATTTTATAACCTGTACTATTAGATGGATTTTACAGGAAAGAAAACTAATAACAAAATCTCTAAAAGGAGCATGTCAGAGAATAACCTCATGCATAAAATATTACTCCGAGGGATTAGTCTGTCTATTGTCATAATTAATTGTACCATTTAGAGATTATGATACCTGGATAAATGTTTATATTTGTAACAAACATATAGCAGCTTTTATTGTCTCAATGCTAATGTCAACGTTCTGTGTTACAGATGTCGTCAACAACACCGATAACTCTTCATCTGACCCTGGTTATACGGCCATCGATATACGTCCAGATGAGAATGTGATCATCTCCTCTGACAGTAAGTTTTCATGTTTTTATGATTTTTTTTTTAACAGAAAACACCTGCCTAATATAAATAGTCTCTGAAAGAAACGTGTAGGTGATTACAGCCTATACACAGAGGTAACTTTTGTGGTTTGCTCCCCTATTTTTATACTGTACTGTATTGTCAGCCTTTTTCCTTTGATCACACTCATCTTCATGATGCCCTACGCATGTCCGCCAGACAAAAAAACTATTTGATTTTCTAATTTTTTTTAAGAGACTATGATATTTTTAGATGATTTTTTTTTTAAGAATATGGGTGAAAAGACACTAACGGCTGTGTGAGGTCATTATAATGGGATCTCTTGGCAGTGAAGGATTTATATTGATTACCCCAATGAGCTTATATGTGAAACAGAGTGTGACCACTGATAAATGGTAATGGACTTCAAGGGGAAGTAAGAACCATGGGACCTACTGATATAAAGGCCATGCTATCTGTGTAATCAGGACTGATCAGAAAATCCTCTGATCCTTTAGTTCTCCAGTTGTTCCATGTTTATTGCATTCACTTCTTGCCGCCTGATGATAGCCATCTTCCAGCATGAATCCTGTCAGTATCGGACTGGAGCATTTTGGGCCCACCAGAGAAAATCATTCTTGGGGCCCACTAGGTTGCTACATAGAAATAAATACAAGACCACCAATTGTGTGGTAAAATACGATAATAAAATGGTATTATATACGGTAGTACACATCTTAATTATGTAGCAGGGGTTGGGGTCGCCCCCTCATAGAGTATAATGTAGCCCTCTCATAGAATATAATGCAGCCTCCCTCATGGAATATAATGCAACCCCCTCATAAGGTATAATGCAGTTCCTACCATACAATATAATGTAGCACCCTCATAGGGTATACTGCAGCCCCCCTCATATAGTATAATGCAGCTCCACCACAGAATATAATGCAGACCCCCAGAGTGTACTGTAGCCCCCTCATAGGGCATAATGCTGCCCACTTATTTGTATGATGTAGTCCCATGAGAGAATAATGCAGCCCCACCACAGAATATAATGTAGCCCCCATAGAGCATACTATAGTCCCTCAGAATATAATGTAATCCCCTGAGAGAATAATGCAGTCCCCCCACATAATATAATGTAGCCCCCTCAGAGTATAATGCAGCTCCTCTCCACCTCCATCATTGTTCTCCCCCTCCACCCCATCATTGTCCTCATCACCACCTCAATCATTGCCTTCTCCCCCACCAACCCTATCCTTGCCCTTTCCACCACCTCCATCATTGCTTTCTCCCCCACAACCCCCCATCATTGCCCATTCCACCACCTCAATCATTGCTTCCTCCCCCATCACCACCATTGTCCTTTCCAGCACTACCATCATTGTCCTTTGCACCACAACCATTATTGAGTTCTCCCCCACAACTGCCATCATTGCCAATTTCACCACCTCCATCATTGCCTCTTTCCCCACCACCCCCATGATCCTTCCCACCACCCTTTCATTGCCAATCTCCAGTACACACACACAGCACCACTCCCTCTCACTTACACACACACACAGCACCACACCACTCTCACACTCATACACAAAGCACGGCACCACACACACGCATGCATGCATGTAGACACACAGCACACTCACCTCTCCGTAAGTTCCCCGCAGCATATCCCGGCAGCCACTTTCTTGCCGGCAGCTTTCTGTCTGAAACAGCCGCACACTGAATGATGACATCATTCAGCTGCGTTGTCTCAGACAGGAAGCACCAGGCAGGAAGCAGGATGCTGGGATGTGTGCAGGGAACTTGCGGAGAGGTGAGTGTGCTGTTTGTCTGTATGTGTGCGTGTGTGTATGTGGTGCAGTGCGGTGCGATGCTTTGTGTGTGACTGTGAGAGAGTGGAGCAGTGGTGGTGGGGCTTTACATGCGGGCAGTGTTAGCTGCAGCCTGCGGCTAATGCTGCCTGCTATTAGGCTATATGCCGACGTAGCGTTTAAAACCTGACACCTAAAACCGGACTCCTTCCCAGAAAACGCACGCTTTTTCCACGCGTTTTCTGCGTGATTTTTTTACGTTTTTCCCGCGATTTTCGCATGCGGAATTCAAGTACTTTCCAAGCGATTTGAAGCATCGCTTGGAATGTGATTGACAGGTTGGCCACACTCGTCAAACATAGTGTTTGACAATTGTGACCAACTTTTTACTATTGAGGCCGCCTATGCGGCCTCAATAGTAAAAGATAGAATGTTAAAAATACTAAAAAAAAAAAAAAAAAAAATCGTGATATTCTCACCTTCCGACGTCCCACGCAGCCTTCCCGGGCCTCGGCGATGCTCCCGTTCCCAGTAATGCCTTGCGAGACCATTGATGACATGAGGTCTCGCGTTACTGTAGCAGTCTCGCAAGGAATAGGGACCGGTACAGTATCACGGGACCGTGACGTCATCAAAGGCCTCGCAAGGCATTACTGGGAACTGGAGCATCGCCGAGGCCCAGGAAGGCTGCGTGGGACGCCAGAAGGTGAATATAACCCGATTTTTTTATTTTTAATTCTTTTTTACAGGGATATGGTACCCAGGGCCTGGAGGACAGTCTCCTCTCCTCCAGGCCATGGGTACCATACATACATGAGCCGCTCACTTTGCGCATGGCGGGCATAGCCAAATGTGGGAAGTAAGCGCATCTCATGCATTCCTATGGGTGCGGAATCGCGGCAATTCTTTGCAGAATCGCGGCGATTCCGCAGAAAGAATGAGCATGCTGCGTTTTTTCCGTGATGCAATTCCGCCGCGGAAAAAAGCGCAGCATTAGCACAGCATGTGTGGAATGCCATAGGAATGCATGGGGTGCGTTCAGTATGAATTTTTTAAGCATTTTCGCACCGAAAATCGCGGCAAAAACGCAACGTGGGCACACAGCCTTAAAGTAAAATGGTATTCACTCCTCTCCACACCCATGGGGGTGTGGGGAGGAGTGAATATTCATTTCTCTTTAGCAGCAGGGACAGGTTCCTATCTCCAGCTGCTACTTCGCAGGCACAGGGCGGCCCCCCTTCACTCAGGGGCCCCATAGCCACTGGCTGGGGGCCCCTGGAGCAGCTGCTGGCCAGTATGGCAGCAGGTGTCAGTGCCTGGGCCCACCGGAGAATCCTCTAGTTCTCCGGTGGGCCAGTACAACCCTGAATCCTGTGTAATCAGTGATCTACAGACAAAGCTAGTTGTATTAAGAAACACATACAAATGGATGAAGCTGCTTTATCTTTAGTGGCTACAGGTATCTCACTTGTGTGGACATACGATGCTCCCTGCCATGAGGTCACAATTGTCATGTCATTGGGGATCGATATTGTGTAAGAGAAAAAAAGTCACGTGCGTCTCTAATTTCCATATCTGTGATTTCATCAGTACTATGGGGGGAACAATTACAAATTTATTATATTTGGGGATTTTCTCCAACTCTGGACCCATGGCTGAAAAGAGAGTTAAACAACATCTCTAAGTCTGACCCCAGTTATGTAATTATCAGTATCGACCTAGATGAGGATGTGGTCATCTCCTCTGACAGTAAGTTCTAGGCTTTTATAACATATGTTTAATAGAAAAATAGTCTAATAAAAATATTTCTAAAAGTAGATAGCTGGTTGTTTCATCCTTCTATTTTCATACTTTACAAATTAGCCGTTATAAAACCTGTAAAATGTTGATATTCTTTAACAAACATAGAAGCTTTTATTTTAGTAATGTTAATTTGAATGTTACACCTTACAGGAGAACATTTGGATATTATGAATGACGAAGCTGCTCATGGACCCACTGCCGAAAACACCGACATCTCTACGTCTGGCCCCGATTATGTAACCATCTACATGCCAGATTAGACTGTGGTCGCCGCCTCGGACAGTAAGTTCCTTTTTTCTTCATGTTGATAAGAAGAATGCTTACTACCATAAATATAATCTGTTCTAATCTCCATAACTTGCATAAATTAAAAATCTGCCATTTTAAGCAATATATTATTGAACTGCAGTTCAAGCAATTTCTTAAAATTTCCTGGCCCTCAATCTCAGACCGATAGAGTAGAATCAATGTTCATTAATGAACAACTCACTATATATACACTATCATTTACAAAACAAGAGGGCAGAGGACTTATTCCGCCTCCTCCTCTGACTCCTCCTTTGTCTACTCCTCCTCCTCCTCAAAATTTTGAGAAACATCTTGGCCTGGACAAAGACATAGAGAAATATAAAGTCGTCATGAAGTTTGTTTTTCAGGAACTTCTGGCCTATGCCAACAAAAACCAAATGTAAGGTTTTAGAGCTTTATAAATATGTTTTATGATCTCTGTTATGTATTAGTATTAACAGGCAATGGGCTAAATAATTAGGAATTGGGCACTAATGGCCTAAATATCGATGCGTTACTTTTCTTTATGCAAGCTAAATCATCAGTCTGTGAGCCAAGATTGGCTGGACTGCAGGGGAATGGGAGTTGTCATTCTCAAATCACAAATACGATAAAGAATAATATAAATCATCTTTAATAAATCACAATACATAACAATATTGGATGAGTATATAACTACAAATAAAAAACACAAACTAGAGTGGGTGGTCATGGCAAAACAAACAGATGAATATTTAATCATGATCACATTTTATACATAGCAATACTGACTTAAAGTGCAAATGTAAAAAATCAAAAGAGCTGATGGCAGAATAAAAAGTGCTCTATATCCAATGTACTACCAGATGCCTTAAGCAAATACTTGTACAAATACTAAGCTTTAGTAACACAGAAAACCAATAATAAAAACTCAAGTCAGTACTAAGTACAATTAAGCATGCTATAGTACCAAAACTGCCACTCCACCACCTAACCCTGACACTTGTTTCACCATCAATCACAGCTTTTTCATGGGGATATAGGAACGAGGTGCAGTGCTGTATATATACTATGAGGGAGGGATTGCTAGTAAGCTGTAATCTAAACATAGAACATCCTAAAATAAAAGACAGGGTGCTATTCATATCACAGCACTGATAGGATGTAGAACATACCTGAACATAGACATTAAATAATACCCATTATGTATTACATAGTACAGTATTATAATCTATAGATAAAGGATGACATCTAAACGTCTTCTGTTGCCACTCTCATTATAATCTGTCTGCTTGTACATATATTAATCTTTACTGTTTTACTAATTTTGTGACATTTATATTGCAGGTGAGGCAGAGCAGGGTCTCGCTGTGAACCCACGATGAACATGGGATCCAGCTGGAGACGACAATTTTCCATCAGCAAAAAGAGGCAGATTCCAGGCTTGTTCTCTGTTCTCCACCACTGGATACGACATTACTGGACTTTCTGCAGCTAGGTGCACTCACTGGACAAGTGGGTGTCCTACTGCACAACGAGGCAGATTCCGGGCTCGGTCTCTGTTCTCCACCATTGGATATGACATTACTGGACTTTCCGCAGCTAGACGCACTCACTGAACAAGTGGGTTTCCTACTGCACAACGAGGCAGATTCCAGGCTCGGTCTCTGTTCTCCACCATTGGATATGACATTACTGGACTTTCCGCAGCTAGACGCACTCACTGAACAAGTGGGTTTCCTACTGCACAACGAGGCAGATTCTGGGCTCGGTCTCTGTTCTCCACCATTGGATATGACATTACTGGACTTTCTGCAGCTAAATGCACTCACTGAACAAGTGGGTTTCATACTGCACAACGAGGCAGATCCGGGCTCGGTCTCTGTTCTCATCAATGAACATCTACAGCTTAGGGGAAGTGCAGCCTTTCAGCCATGGTGCCCTAGAGGTTTCCTCCACTCGAGGTTTTTCCTCTCCTGAGTGCTGAAGGTCCACTCTTCGTGAGTCAAGTGCCCCTCATCATCATTATTATTACACAAAAGCGGGACTAACTCCTAGCCGCGGTCTACGGACCAAACATTGGGCATGGGCAGGGCCTTGGGGGCAGATCCCAAGTGCGCTCAACCATGTGAAATAGTTTACGCTCAGGAACATTGAGGGATAGTGCTATTGGAAAGCTCTACCCGTTCATTTCCTTTAGGAATAGCGCTATGGGATAGCTCTACCTGTTCATTTCCTTTAGGAATAGAGCTATGGGATAGTTCTACCCGTTCACTTTCTTCATGGATAGCGCTATCGGATAGCTCTACCCGAACAGTATTAACGACAGAGCTTTTTCATACATAAGGTAGGAGTGGCAGGAGAGGTACACCAGCTATTCATGTTTACCGTTAGTCTGCATATAGGCCAGTCTGGTGCGTGGTTACACCCCATTGCGAGGTCAGTCTGATGCGTGGTTACACCCTATTGCGAGGTCAGTCTGATGCGTGGTTACACCCTGTTGCGAGGTCAGTCTGATACGTGGTTACACCCTATTGCTAGGTTCGTAATTACAGCGCACGGCCAAAGGGCGAGCAATCACTCATCATTATTATTGGGACACTTTTTAAAACTATTACCCAGACTTCTATTGGAACTTTTACATTTCCCACCTTGAATGAAGTTAATAAAGGAGTCAGTAAAAAATATTATGTAGCAGTGTATCTGAGCTTCTATGGATCTTTACAATACATCAGAATATATACAATAATGTGAGGCAGGAATATTTTATGTAGTAGCTAAACACATGGCAGCTTATATTTGTGTGTTCTGACAAACTTACCGTATTTTTCGCTTTATAAGACACACCTGATTATAAGACGCACCCCCAAATTTGTTGAGGAAAAAGAGAATTTTTTTATGTTAAATGGGGATCTGTCTTATAATGCCAGTGTCCGTCTTACAAATCATATATATGTCCTTCATCCTGGTATCTATTAAACCCCCATCCTGTCACATGGCCCCCTTGTGCTGTCACATGGCCCCCTTGTGCTGCTACACTGGCACATTGCCCCCCTGTGCTGCTGGCATGAACATGGCTCCCCCATCCCATCCTGGATATGCCCCCCTGTGCTGATGGCACACACATGACCCCCCCACCCCATCCTGGATATGTCCCCCTGTGCTGCTGGCACGCACATGCCCCCCCATCACATGCTGCATATGCCCCCTGTGCTGCTGGCACGCACATGGCCCCCACATCCCATCCTGGGTATGCCTCCCAGTGCTGCTGGCACGCACATGGCCCCCACATCCCATCCTGGGTATGCCCCCCTGTGCTGCTGGCACGCACATGGCCCCCCATCCCCTCCTGGATATGCCCCCCTGTGCTGCTGGCACACACATGGCCCCCCATCCCATCCTGGATATGTCCCCCTGTGATGCTGGTACGCACATGCCCCCCCATCGCATCCTGGATATGCCCCCCTGTGTTGCTGGCACATAAATGGCCCCCACATCCCATCCTGGGTATGCCCCCCCTGTGCTGCTGGCACGCACATGGCCCCCATCCCATCCTGGATATGCCCCCCTGTGCTGCTGGCACGCACATGGCCCCCCCATCCCATCCTGGATATGCCCCCCTGTGCTGCTGGCACGCACATGGGCCCCCATCCCATCCTGGATATGCCCCACTGTGCTACTGGCGCGCACATGACCCCCCATCCCATCCTGGATATGCCCCCCTATCCCATCCTGGATATGCCCCCCTGTGCTGCTGGCATGCACATGATAAAATAACAAACAGTTCACTCACGTTCCGATGATGGCTCTGTGCTCCCAACTCCCCCACAGCTCTTCCTTTGTCTGTGCTGACATCCAGGAGCTGCTCATACAGGCATTTAATTGTTAGCTGCAGGACCTTTCATCACATGACCGCAGTGCTGCACACTGGGAGTCACGTGACCGCATGTCCTATTGGCACAGACACAGGAAGAGCCAGGGGAGAGCTGGGAGCAGGAGCCATCATCAGAAGGTGACTATAGTGACGGGGCAGTGGGGGGAGAGTGCAGGCACATGCACTGACCACCCGCTGTCTCTGCAGCCCGCAGCCAGCCCACCCCAGCCCCCTGACACCACTCCAGAGCAGCCCCCCTAGTCTACAGCACACATTCGGATTATAAGACGCACCCCCCACTTTCCCCCAAAATTTGGGGGAACAAAAGTGTGTCTTATAATCTGAAAAATACGGTATCTAATACAAATTTAATGTTCCTCTTTAATTGTGCACATCATCTTTGGCCTGTTTTATAATGGAGATGGGACTTTCAGCTTGACGAGAACTTTAACATCACATCACTGTATATGTTACCGTCTTGATACACATGGAGACATAAGAATGTTATGACTTGCGTTACCCAGGTCTAATTATTGTCTCTGAGGAGACATGCAGGAGGCTGCACGGATCCTAAAATGCCACAAAAAAAACTCTGTGCGCTCTGATCCTGCCTCAAGTAACTCCCACACAGGCACTTATAGACCTAAAAGGTCTAAACTACCCCTCTGGGTTCCTGCTACAAGGAAACCCCAGCCAGAGGTATAAGACTAAAAGGCCTATTCTAACACTCAGACTCTATGAAGAAAAAGACAAAAAACAAAACAACCTTAACTACTTCTTAGCACCTCTGGAAAGAAAAGAAGGAAAAGGAAGTACCTTAGATATCCGAGTCGTCTTGGGTTTTGGGACGTCCATGCCTCCTGAAACTGACAGGCTCTTGTGGGGAAGTGGACTGAAGAGGGTGGGTCAGGATCGATATTTGGAACACCTAAACACTCGTCATGTGTTAGGGGTTGAGGTCCTGCCAGCTAGACATAGGATACGGGGTGGCAGTACACGCCGTACTCATAGTCTCTACGTGGGAGTACAATGTGACTGTTCACACTGTATGCCTCCAGAGGTAAGAAGATCCATCTGCAAAATAAAAAAGAGGGAAAAACTGAAAACTGAAGTAGATATGGGTCTAGTAAAAGACCCGTGTCCACCTCCTACTGACACTAAGCTAAACTGACCAATCTGGCCTCGGTCGATAAGGTGTACATTACTGAGAAGGAGCTAACTTTTTTTTATGTGGCAGCAGCATAACCTATGGTTTCCTGTGTCCCCCAATGAAGCGAGAGAAATATAGGTTTCTCTAGAGCCATCTTATTTAACAGAGGAAACCAGCTCCTCTTTAGCCAGAAGGGAACCACTAATATTACCTTTGCCTTGTCCTCCTGGATCTTCCACCGGAACTTTGAGAATCAAGAGCAATGGTGGAAAAGCGTATGACAGGTCTTCGCTCCAGTCCTGGGTCAGAAAGTCGACCCCCTCGGGATTGTCTAGAGTGTTCAAGGAGTAGACCCTCGCCACATTTGTATTTTTCCTTGTCGGTAAAATATCTATTTGAGGAAGTCCCCAATGCTGTCAAAGTTGCTGTAATACTTCCCAATTCAATTCCCATTCCGAAGGTCATATTCTTTTCCTGCTCAGGTTATCTGCTGCCTGGTTCTCTGACTCCCTTAGGTGTACTGCTGAAATGGACAATACTACCTTCTCTGCCCATAGGAAGATCATTGACGACAGACTCTGTAGGGTATGATGTTTCAGAACCCTCTGATAAACATAAAAAGATATCGTTATATTGTCTGACAGGACCTTTGCATGCTGTCCTTTGAGCAAAGATTAGCTCTCCTGCAGAGCTTCCCATAGAGCACGAAGCTCCCTTTAATTTGAGATTTGGGATTGAATTTCCGGAGGCCAGATTCCCTGTAGGAACTTCCCCCAGGTGAGCCCCCCATCTTGTGTGGCTGGTGATCGTCAAGCAGAGAGAGGAGACCCAGCGGATACCCACTTCAAGGTTTTTGCAGACGGTCCACCAGACCAGAGAACTCATTACTGCTAGAGACAGGATTATTTCCTTGTCCAGGGTTACCTGCTGTTTGTCCCATGTGGACTGAACTGCTTTTTGAAGTCCTTTCGAGTGGTGCTGGCTCCACCGTACACTGGGAATACAAGATGTCATTATACCCAAAATTCTCATTGCTTACCTGACTGAACACCGATTCTTTAGGAAAAAGCAAATTCTGCATCTTATTAACCAATTTCTCCACAGGAAGGAATGATGCTCTCTGACGTAAATCCAGAAGGACACCCAGTAATATCTTTCTGGTCCGTGGAAGTAGGTCTGATTTTCCCCAATTTATGATCCAACTCAATGTCTGCAGTATTGAGATAGATATTGACCCACTGATTCAAAGGTTTTAAATTTATTATAGTATGGGACTTGTCTGAAGACGTTTTGATAGAAAAAAGGTTTGAATAGTGAACCTTGAAACTTTATACCTGAGGGTCTGAAACAATAGCTGCCGATTTTAATAGATCCACTATGTCTGACCACATTAGAGCAAGGGTGACTGGAGACTGAGACTCTGTTAGTTTGTCCAGTTCCCACTGGAAATATTTGTACTATCTTGCAAACAGATGAAATGCTTCTTAGAATACACTGATCCTGAGATATTGCCTGCCAGCCTTCTTGGAACCACCGGAGTCGCCACCCTACCCTCCTTGCTTCATGGTCTTCCCATTTCTGAACCCGAGCCGAATAGGGATCCTCTACGCTAACCTCCTTTTGGGTAGCTCCATCTACCCGACTCTAACTTCCCCTTCCCTTTATACTCTTGCCTTTGGGAGGGATGGGACCTAGAAAATGACTGAAAACTCTTGGATATATCTTCTGGGACCCCACTCTTGTTACTTTGAGGCTTTCTCTAAAATCTCATCCTACACAGGCCCAAATACCCGTAAGCCTGAGAAAGGGATGGAGCACAGATTATTCTTGGATTATCCCCGAACTATGTCTTTAATCATATGGTGAAATGACCTGCATTCGAAAGGGAATTATTCCTGGCGGTAAATCTAACCAATTCTGAGGAAGTATCTGCCATAAACTTCGTGGCTAGTTTAAGTAATGGAGGGGAACCTAAAATTACTTACCTAGATGTTTTACTCCTCAAATGATCAACTTCTAGGTCAGCGATCCATAGATGCATGGACTTGGCTACTGAAGTAGCAGCTATATTTGATTTAAAGGAAAGACCCCATTTCTCTGAGATCTGAGGCTTTCGAGTATCTAATCCTGAATGGGTCTTATGAGACTCTTCAACCTGCATGGTGTTCCTGGCAGCCCGTAAGAGCTTGTCTGTTTTCTCAGATGAGAAATTATATTTCTTCAACTCTTGCTGGGGGATTCGTAGCTATTTCCCCCTCTTCTTCCTGATCAAACCTGGGAGACTGTTCAATCTCTTTAGAATTCAATTCCATCTCCCATCTCGGTCTCTGAGAAAAGGAACCAGGTTGAGATGTCTGTGGGGAAACGAGTGAAGACTTTGGGCTGCACCTCCTCCCTAATCATGGACCTCATATCCGATAGAAACAATCTTCATTGAAGTGCAGTCCGCACACAATTGTCTCCCATATGCCTCTGATAACTTGACATTGTAGACGGAACATCTCTTAGGTTTCCCTGAAGCCTTCCTGGTCTCCCTTAGGTTCTGAGACTGTATAGTAGAAGCTTCCCTGTCCTAAAAATATAGAATGGGAAACACTGAGTGAATAGGTCTCGAGGGATAATAACACCTCTTTAAATCACTCACATGTACCAGGGTCTGTTTTGATGGGACATCCGAATGGCCTGAATCCTCCATTGCCTTTCAGCTATATTACCAAGCCCCATAGACACAGGTAATTAATTTATACTACCTTGTCTTCATGCAGTCAGCCCCGATTCTTATGCATTCCACTGTGGAACGCATGTTGTGCTGCAGATTATGCCTGACTTCTCCCATTGAGTACCAGGCCTCTGTCCCGACAAAACGAGTGCCAGAGGTATGTGCCGAAACCAAGAGGCCCCACAGGAGGGAAGTAGCTCAAAGACCAGGAGCTCTCTGCGCTCAACTGGTTGTGGCTGAGGGTCCTCCCTTAGAGAGGTGTCAGCTGCAGACCACTTGACAGGGTGAAAGAGAGGATGAATCCCCGAATTCCGACTCCAAGGTAATCTTCGTGGCTAAACGCCTTCTCTCATTTCTGTCATCATAGGGGCAGGAGAAACACTAAGGGGTAAGGGGTCTTTTAACCTCTCATGTGTTTCCTGTCCCTATAAGGATAAGAAGGACAACCTCCATTTGCTTCCAGGATGTCCCTCCTGACAGCACAGAGATAAAAAAGCAATTTGAGATTTCCACAGAAATTCAGCAAAATATTCCAATGAGAAGCAAATAGCATCCGAAACAGAATTTTGGGAATTATATTAAACAGGTCAGCATTTTCATGAGCCACTGAAGCTGCTGTTGTGACGGATGCCATAAATTAGTCTTAAAGCAATTAACACATTGCTCATAAAAAACATTAGATTATATGAAATATCCACTAATACTGAATGACTATAACCAAAATAAATAAAAAAATGGGGGAATTTTTCAGAAATAAATACAATTTATTTTAACAGACCTAACAAAAAAAACTAAATATAAATTAAAATCTGCAAAAAGAGAGAACATAACACAGAATAACTACAATATGAATTACAATTTCAATACAACTTGCACCTCAATAATAAATTACATTAAGGCTGGGTTCACACGTGGCGTTTTTTTCGCGTTTCCGCGGCTGTTTTAACCGCGCGATTTTGCCGCGAAAACGCGAAAAATAAGCATCCCATGCATTCCTATGGGATTCCGCAATGCTGTGCTAATGCTGCGGTTTTTACCGCGGCGGAATCGCTTCGCGGTAAAAACCGCAGCATGCTCATTAATTTGCGGAATCGCGGCGATCCCGCACCCATAGGAATGCATTGTTCCGCTTACTTCCCGCATGTGGCTGTGCACAACATGCGGAAAGTAAGCAGAACATTTGCGGATGGTACCCACGGTCCGGAGGAGAGGAGACTGTCCTCCGGGCTTTGGGTACCATATCCCTGTAAAAAAAAGAATTTAAAAATAAAAAATATTGTTATTCTCACCCTCCGGCGTCCGGCACAGTCTTTCCGCTTCTCTTCACGCTCCGGTCCCAGTAGTCCTTTGCGAAAATGCCCGCGATCGCGATCCTGCGAGATCGGACGCCAAGTCTCGCGGTCATTCGCGCGACGTCATTGCGAATTACCGCGAGACGTCGCGATCCCGCGAGAACTGACGTCATCGCGGGCATTTTCGCAAAGGATTACTGGGAACGGATGCGCGGGACGTCGGAGGGTGAGAATAACACCGTTTTTTATTTTTTTTTACATTTTATCTTTTACTACTGATGCTGCATAGGCGGCCTCAGTAGTAAAAAGTTGGTCACACTCGTCAAACACTATGTTTGACGAGTGTGACCAACCTGTCAATCAGTTCTCCAAGCGATGCTACAGATCGCTTGGAGAACGCTAGCATTTTGCAAGCTAATTACGCTTGCAAAATGCTAGTTTTTCCGCGGGAAAATCGCGGGAATTTAAAATGCGATTTTCCCGCGGACTGGAATTCCGGAATTCTCGCGGTAATTTCCGCGAGAGTTCCGGTACGTGTGCACTTAGCCTAAGGCAGATGTGCATGAGGACCTGTTACCAAAAAGTGGCCAGTTTTTGCTCTTATTCTAATCCCACTCTTCACTTGAGTATTGTTTTTTTGTTGTTTTTTTAGATGCACTATATAACCCAAGAGATATGGGCCTCTTTATTCACTGGTACATTTTTTATGGTCTTCAGAAGAGGTTGATGATAGGGTAATAATGCAAAGCCGGCCAAAGTCACGCCCCAGAGGATCCTGTGAGCCACGCCATGTTGTAAAGATCATAAAGTTAGCACTAAATAAAAAGGTTCATATTTCTGGGGTCGTATGGCAAATAAAGAAAAAAACAGTATCCTAAGGGGGGCAGCGAGAAAAAAAACAGGAGCCAAAACTGTCCACTTTCGTCCTAGTGATAGACCTTCTTTAAAGCAGATAAATTTATAGAACGTATGAGTGAAGAAAGTGCCAGAGCTTAAAATGGACCAAAAGTAAATAGAAAAAACTTAAACATCTTTTTTCTCAGATATTTTTGTTGAATTTTTCGTTAGCTATTATATCAAAATTTTTTAACAATGTATAGTTTCTAGTATTTTATTGTTCCAATGCATCTAAAATAAAAGGATTAAAAATCTAACATTTTGAGCCCAATTCATCTTAATGACGGACATGACAAAGTAAGATATTCCTAATTCATTAACCGGGGTGTGCCTCCCCCGGGAATGTGACACAGTCAGAGATTGGAGTACACTTCTGGTGTAAGTTACACCACTATCTTTTTAAGAACTTGATAGACGGGCTTCGCCATGCTTCGTTCCACTCATACTCTGCCCACTTTTGGCGGATCTGGCAGCATATAGTGTGAAAACGCTGAAAATCGCCTACATTTTATGCAACTTTTCAAAGGATTTTACTCCTGAATTCTGCAAGGATCACTTTGATGAATTGGGGCCCAAGTGTATTCAGGCTCGATGGCAGTTTGTGTCTCCACGGAAAGAGACCAACCCTTCCATTAGTGCCATACGTCTACGTCTTTCCAACAAGTCATAAATAAGCTCTTAATAAGACAGTATTACTGTAGGATGTGAATGATTACCCCCTTTGTGAATGTAAGCCGCAACTAACAAGAAATAAAAGACGGCATGACTGCCAAGAGCCGACTACACACGGGTTGTAGTCTGTTACCATGGAGATACATAAATCTGCATTAGAGCTGGAGCTGTTTGGATTTTTCTTTAGTTTTTATTATAGGTGCATTTGAACAAAATATGCAAATATAATCTTTAACCAATTAAATGGCATTCATTATCAAACAAGAGTTAAGTGTTTCTCTTAGGCTTAAGCAACCTTCCATAAGTAGCAATACTGACCTAGAGCTATAGTGATCACGTAATTGAGGCACGTACATGTCATGAAGTCCTTCCCCTACAACAGAGTTTGAGAGTGGACGTAAAAGAAGACAACTGAATAAGACAAGTAGTGTTAAAGTGCGGTGATTCTCATGTGATAGTTTTAGGCTATTTTTGGACAACCCCTTTAATATTATTACTCTCTTATAGTAAGTCTTTATTTTGTCCTGTACTTGTTCCCATGAGGTGTAAACCCCCGCTGCATTTCTTGAAAGGAATCTAGAGCAAAAGTCTCTGCCGCAAAGCTAAAATGAGTTTCATATCCAGGACTAGTGATGAACGAGTGTGCTGGGATAAGGTGATATCCGACCATGCTTGGGTGCTAACCAAGTGTCTTCGGTATGCTCGAAAAATATGTTTGAGTCCCCGCTCCTGCCTGTCCTGTGGCTGTTCAACAGCCGCAACTCATACAGAGGATGCCTAAAAAACAAGCAAAGCCTGAAGGTGTTGCGGTTGTCAAACAGCCACGAGACAGGCAGGAGCGGGGACTCGAACATATTTTTCGAGCACACAGATGACACTCGGTTAGTACCCGAGCATGCTCACAAGCACGTTCACTCATCACTACCCAGGACTACACAATATATTTATTCACCGAGACAGAGCAACCTCAATGAACCCCAGGTCTTCTACCAAGAACCTTCCGTCCTCCATGTAGGAAGGGTGTAGTGACTTAATAAAGCAGGACTTAAATTAACCAACAAGACTGAAACCAAGCAAGGTCATAAATATGCAAAACTGCATATCAATGTAATAAATACATCTACCGTATTTGAAATTGCAAAATATTTTAATTATTTAGGGTTAAAAGTATTGTCTACTTTAAAAAAAAAAAAAAGTGCCATGCTTGACCATAGGTCATGCCTGGTATTGCAGTAAGCTGCAATACCGTTTACAACCCAGAGGTATCTGTTTTAGGAAAAGCTGTGTGACAGCAAATATGTCCGCCAATGCAACTCCTTTATGATATGACCACATTTAGGATTGCCCATAGCAAATCTATATTTTAACAAGAGGATCCTCGGCCGAAACCTGAGGCTGACACTCGGATTTCTGGCTTTGGGTTTGCAACTTTTTCATGGTAAGAATAATGGACATGATTATTAGTCACTTTTTGTCGGAATCCAAATCCATATGAAATTCTGAATGTGTGAACTAGGGGTTGTTCTCAAGTTTTCCATCAGTTGTCCCCCACAGACCATAAGGTTGGCATATGATACTTATGGGATGATACCTTTAATCTTAGCCTTGCTGTTTGTCATCCATTGTTGTCAAAAAGCAGAATAAAAGGGAATTTTTAGGCATAGAATGGATGAGGACGAGACATTTATAGCGGATGTTTGCAGTCACTTTATGTGTACACTGCGAACTGTGAGGATTTTCCGATGCTGGGAGCGGGAGGTCATGTGCATACTTCCGGCCACATTCCGACTAGATGGTATTCAGCATGTCGCATACTTGGGGTCAAGCACGCACGGCCGGAGAATCCTCAAAATGCGCAATGTGCACAATGCGAGGATTCACAAGTCTGCAGTCATGTAAGAATGACTGCAGACTTGCAGCTTAAGTCCAGACAGCCCCTTTAAAGTTTTCTTTTCTCCTTACAGGAAAATTTAACCTCCTAATTTTCTTTTTATAATTCCTGGACATGAGCTGCTTTCAAGCAAGTGTTTATTTCATCCGTCTGCCATCTGCTTTTTTTCTGTTCACATGAGCGCAAAAAATAGGCGAATCGTTTAAAAACGCAGCATGCACAATTCTCATCCACTTGGCAAATGGAAAATGCTTAAACTACAGATGCATCAATATTTCATCAGTACGGCATCCATACTTGCATCGGATGCCATTATTTTCTGATTTGGTTTTTGTTGCTCTATTGACAAAACAAGGAATGCACGTGACGGATGCAATATTGATGGAGTACTCATGATTCTGTTTCACCATTAAAGGGCCTGTCACACTAAGCGATATTGCTAGCAATATCGCTATACTGTCACTGGCTTTGTGACGTAGCAGCGATATTGCTAGCGATATCGCTATGTCTGATACTTACCTCCGACCGGCTCCCCCGCTGATTATCACTGATCGCGTGAGAACGTCCTGGGCCTTTTCTCATTGTCAGCTTCCTGCTGTGACGACGAGCAACGTGTGGACGCGGGCGGGAGGACGTCAGGATCGCCCCGTCTGACAGGTAAGTAGCAACCCCCGACCGCTGCTATGTCGCTGATGAGATCTGCCTGTGTGGCAGCTCACTAGCGACCACTTAGTGATGCACCAGCGATCCTGACCCGTCATATCGCTGGTCGGGATCGCTGGTGCGTTGCTAAGTGTGACGGTACCTTTATCCCTATCACAGATTACCATTACAGACATTTTTCAATAAACGCATGAGAAATAAGTCAATGTTTGTGGTCCAAGACCAATAAAAGGCAAGAGTGTCCTCGATGCTATAAAATGTAATGGTATGAGTAGATATTAATTAATATATTATTTTTTTACATTCTTAAGTTGGGAAAACTTTGATGTATTAAAAACTGTTTTGAGCTCTTCAGTGCAAGGCAAAATATCATATTGAAAAAGGATTTATGAGCTTAAAAAAACATTGCTGATGGACCCTAGAGATGAATCTTCCAGCCCATCCCCTGGGCATCAAACCGACCTGTCATTTCACCAGATATGGGCTTAACATAGGAAAATTTACTTAGATGTCGGGAAATGAACCAAATCCCTATCATTCCTTGTCCCTCGAACTGACGCTCTCCAGGAACCTGATTGTCTCCACAGTTTGTAGGGAAACGTATGGAACCTGTACTGCTCAATACTATTATTTTTCAGGCTCCATCACACAGAACTTGGCTGTTCTGACAACACATCTCCCTCCAAGACACTGTCTTCTAGTTCGGTCCTGATTTGAGCCACGCTAAGTCGGTATAGAGCGTCTCTGATCACCACCTCTCTGGGCTGACAGCTCTGGACAGTGTCGTGAATCTGCTAGTTGACAATCTCTCGGCTGGTCAGAAAGTCAATCAGCCTGTTGTAGAGGTAATAGTGGGTGACGTTGTCAAAGTCAATGGGGTGGTGGCGGATGCTGCTGGCTTTGCTGTCTCCGATGGCGGTGATGATTGCGCTGTAGGGCTCCATCTCCCAGCACAATGATAGCGAATGGTGGCGAGTGGTTGGGTCACTGGCTCCGTTCTGTTCTGCCACGGCGTGAACGACTTGTCGAGACTCAGGCTTGGTAACAGGAAGGAGAATTGAAGGATCGTTGCCCATCATGTCCACGCTGTAATGTATGTCTAAGAGTTATGGGCACAACACGTACTAAGACACGGGGACAATATGGGAGATGTGAGCTGGATAAGGCGATTCAACTATAAACACTGGTCTTTTTTGTGACAATACTTGGGTAACCCGACCGATATAGGGTGAAATTTATTTTTAAAGTTATACATTTTCCAATATATGTAATGTATCAATTCTTGCCACATGTACTGATATAAAAGAGTAATTAAACTTTCATTTTTCTCCGTCTCATTGGGGGACACAGGTACTGTGGGTGTATGCTACCGCCATCTGGAGGCTGACACTAGGCAAACACAAGGTTAGCTCCTCCCCCGCCGTATACACCCACGCCCTGATTGCGGGCGGAAGCCAGTTTTATGCTTAGTGTCTATGGAGGCACACGTCTGGTCCTTTTTTCTCCAGACTTTTTTTTTTCCCCATAAAGATTAGACAGGGGCAAGGGATCCTATTGAAAGGGTCCGATTTCCCCAAACCATCAACTGGCGAGCACGTGCGAGCGTCGTCTCCACGTATCCTTTCCCGCGACGTGGGACAAATCTGGGCAATTTCCCCAGAATTTTTTTGTTTTCTTTATTTTTTCAAAGAAGATGAGATAGGGGCAACGGATCCTATTGAAAGGGTCCGATTTCCCCAAACCATCAACGGGCGAGCACGTGCGAGTGTCATCTCCACGTATCCTTTCCCGCGACGTGGGACATGATGCCGGACCTAGCCCTGACCACCCCTAGGTAGGAAACCATGGGCTATTCAGAGGCACAAGACAGTCCGAGCGGCCCCCACTGCTCCACCAACGCAAGACGAAGGTGCTGCAAGGAGGCGGTCGGTCCCTCTCCTCGGCTAAAGCTGGACGGCGTTAGGGTGCCTGCACACTGTCCAGGATCCCCACACCACCCCCCGCTCCCTGGTTTGTGTTCGCCCTAAAGGGGCTACCTGGATCCTGTTTACAGCGCATTTAAGGTACGGGTGCGGGGGGCTCCTGGGCAGCAGCGGCAGGCAGCAGTGTGCGTCTCCTAGGGCCTCCTCGTATTCAGGGAAGAGTAGCGGCGTTTTCTTGCTGTTAGCACCACCGGCGCCGCCGCAGCATTGCATGGCGCCGAAAATTTAGCCCCCGGTTTTTTGGCCAGTGTTAGGCCGCGGCGCGCCGCCGCTGAGGTGGTGGACAGTAATTGAGCCCCCGGTTTTTAATTTTTTTTTTTGGCCAGTGTTAGGCTGCCAACGCTGCAACGCGCGGCGCTGTGGGCGGTGGGGGGAAAAATTGAGCTCCCGGGTTTTGGCCGGTGTAGGCCACGGAGGAAGTACCGCCGTTGGCGCGAGGCGTCACTTAATAAATCCAGGCCCCGGCTGAAGTGCGGGGTAGGCCGTGACCAGGAAAGAGGTCGGCTTACCCCACGGAGGCGCAGAAGGCCGGGCACACAGTCGGGGGACACAGGTTGGGTAAGTGCAGGCTGCGGAGTCCGCTAAAACCGCAAGGGGGCCTCCTGCCCCCACCCCTCCCCTCGCACTGTGGCGAAAAAATAATAATTTTTTTGTGTGGGTTATATATAAAACGCCTAGCAGGCTCAATATGGCCGGGAAAGGGAAGACGCACACTTTTCTCTACGCTGCATGCACTTCTTGTAAGGCCCCGTTTCCACGAGCGCAGAGCGCCAAAGTGTGCGAGGCCTGCGACTCCGAACGTGCCCAGGAGCCTCCCTCGGCGACTGAATCCAGAGACCAGAATGCTCCGGAATGGGCGCTATCGTTGTCCCAGTCTATGGCTTTGCTTACAAAGGCGATCGAGTCCCTTCACGCCCCAAAGGGAGGCAGGGATAGTGGCTCGCTTATCTGGGAAGGGTCCTCCACCTCACAGGAACCTTCGGCCTGCAGGGGCCGTTCCCATGCCAGACAGAGGCGAAGGAAACAAACCCATACGAGGTCTCCCGGCTTATCCGGTGCCTCGGCATCGGGGAGTCCAGCATCACGCTCCCTTTCACCAGCGAGCGAGAGCGGGCAGAGTTTGGATCGTGACTCAGACGAGCCACTTGATCTAGATACCCCGGGATGCCGGGAGACAGTGGACAGCCTCATTGAAGCTGTCAATCAAACCCTGGGGATTGAGGATGATGCTACCTTGGCCGCGAGCCATAAGGTAGCCTTTAAGCGGGCCAAGCACCCGCATAGAGTATTTGGCACTCACCCAGAATTTGAGGATATAGTGCAGTGCCACAGAGAACGCCCAGACAAGCGCTTCTCGGGTCAGAAGCCTATAGAGGCAAGATACCCATTTGCCCCGGAACTCTGTAAGAAATGGGCGGAATCCCCAGTGGTGGACCCACCAGTGTCACGCCTGGCCTCGAAATCCTTGTTGTTGGTGCCTAGCGGCTCGTCCATTAAGGACCCCACGGATCGGCTCATATAGGGTTTGGCGCGATCAGTTTTTGAGGCATCAGATTCGGCACTCGCCCCTTCGTTCGCGGCGACGTGGGTAGCCAAGGACATGATGTCATGGTCAGAGTCTTTGAATAACGCCTTGCAGGATAGAGGACTACCTGCGGAGGTGTCTGAGGTCGCAAGCCAGATTGCTATGGCTGGAGACTACTTAATTAATGCGTCTTTGGATGCGGCTAATTGTGCAGCATTTGCGGCCGCTAACGCGATAGCCATTAGGAGAGCCCTCTGGTTGAGAACTTGGCGAGCCGATTGAATTTCCAAGAAGTCCTTGACTTCCTTGCCCTATCAGGGAGGCCGCCTGTTCAGGGAGACGTTGTATCGGCTCATCTCCAATGCGACAGGAAGGAAAAGTAGCTTCCGCCCGCAGCAAAAGGCGAAACAGCCTTTTCGTCAGGTCCCGACACGTTTTCGAGCTTTTCGCAACATCGGATGGATGGCAGCAGCCAGTTCAACCGGCCCACCTCGCTTCAACCAGGATAGGGAGCGACAGGTCTCATATAGACCCATTCCGGTGGGAAGGATGCGCGCTCGCCAGCCCAGGTCGAGAGGAGCCAGGACCCAGAGACCCTCAGCCAAATGACTCGGAGCCTTTGGTAGGCGACAGCAGCAGGGTGGGGGGCCGCCTGCTCCTTTTTCGCCATATCTGGGCCAAGGTAGCACACGACTTATGGGTGGTAGAACTGGTGATTTCAGGGTACAAGATAGAGTTCATCAGGTACCCTCCAACACGGTTTTTTCTCTCCCGACTGTGGAGGTGGAGGTGGAGTCTCGGGCGAAAGCACTGCAAGGGGCCATCGATTCACTCCAAGACAACGGACGGGACAGTCAGACCAGTTTTGGACCTGACACATAGTGCCGGGTGTCAGCTGTGATAATCATGATCATCGCTGTTTAACTTTTAACGCTTATAACTTCCTAAAAAAAAAAAAAAAAAAAAAAAAAAATTTTGGTTCTAAAATTGTGCTGATGTAAAGTAGACATGTGGGAAATGTTAGTTATTAAGTATTTTATGTGATATATCTCTGATTTAAGAGCATGAAAATTCAAAGTTGGAAAATGGCGAAATTTTCAAAATTTTCGCCAAATTTCCATTTTTTTCACAAATAAACGCAAGTCATATAAAATATATTTTACCAATATCATGAAGTAAAATATGTCCCGAGAAAACAGTGTCAGAATCACCGGGATCCATGGAAGCTTTCCATAGTTATTACCTCATAAAGGGACAGTGGTCAGAATTGTAAAAATTGGCCCGGTCATTATTATTATTATTTATTATTATAGCGCCATTTATTCCATGGCACTTTACATGTGAGGAGGGGTATACATAATACATTCAAGTACAGTAATCTTAAACAATACAAGTCACGACTGGTACAGGTACAGGATGAGAGAGGACCCTGCCCACGAGGGCTCACAATCTACTAGGGACGGGTGAGGATACAGTAGGCGAGGGTAGAGCTGGTCGTGCAGCAGTTTGGTGGATCTTCAGGTTCATTTTGAAGGTTTCCATGGTAGGCGAGAGTCTGATATGTTGTGGTAGAGAGTTGCAGAGTAGGGGAGATGTGCGGGAGAAATCTTGTATGCGATTGTGGGAAGAGGAGATAGGAGGGGAGTACAGAAGGAGATCTTGTGAGGATCGGCTGTTTCGTGCAGGTAAGTACCTGGAGACGAAGTCACAGACGTACGGAGGACTCAGGTTGTGGATGGCTTTGTATGTCATGGTTAGGGTTTTGAAGTGGAGTCTTTGGGTAATGGGGAGCCAGTGCAAGGATTGACAGAGGGGAGAGGCCGGGGAATAGCAGGGGTACAGGTGGATTAGTCAGGCAGCAGAGCTTAGAAAAGATTGGAGGGGTGCGAGAGTGTTAGAGGGGAGGCCACAGAGCAGGAGGTTGCAGTAGTCAAGGTGGGAGATGATGAGGGCATGGACTAGGGTTTTTGTAGATTCTTGGTTGAGGAATGTATGGATCCGTGAAATATTTTTGAGTTGAAGTCGGCAGGAAGTGGAAAGGGCTTGTTGTATATGTGGTTTGAAAGAGAGATCAGTGTCAAGGATAACCCCGAGGCAGTGAGCTTATGGGACTGGGGAGAGTGGGCAGCCATTTACTGTAATGGATAGGTCCGTTGGAGGGGTCACGTGAGATGGGGAATTAATGTGCAAACTTTCGGGGGTAGAGGGGTTAAAATACAAAGATTATGACTTGCAGTCAGAGCACATCACCGGTAAGTGTGGGAGAAGAAAAACAATATAAATGAGCATGTTCTTAGAAAAATACACAATGCATGCAGTCTTTTACATTAGAAGGGAGACATTTGTGATTTACACCGACCTTAACAACACCCCATATATTCTGAGGTGCTAGAATACATTTTAGGTAAATTATACGTGTGAATTAAATTTAGATCCCTTCTAAGTGCACATATTACATGTGTGGAGCATGTTTTGTATAATGTCTAATGTGTCTTGCCTCAGCTTCTTAAAGTCATAGTTTCTAATGTTACAAAAGTTTGTGCGCAATTTTTAGCTAATTTTGCCGATCCTGTAAGTTTGTTCCTTGAGCGCTCGTTCTAGGCATGGCATGTATATTTCAGGTTATGCTTACAGGTAAGAAGACATGAATGATAGGTTAGAATTACTCATCATGGTCTCTAGACCATTTTTCCAAAGCAGAAACATTTTATGTAGAATTTAATCATCCAGGTGGGGACAGACTGGGACTGAAATTCAGCCCTGGCATCTAAAAGCGCACAATCCCACACTGTCCCCACTAACAAAGCCCTGATAGGGATATCTATTAATAATATTACCCTGCCTGGAGGAAATCAAGATTTACTGCACAACCAATACTTCCAATAATACTGCTATATAAGGTGCAATAATAATATTACCAGCATATATAGTATTGATAATGCCACCATACAGCTCATTAATGGGATTGTCCTCTAGTAGGACAACCAGGGGTGGATTAAGGGTAGCCAGGGCCCGGGGCAGTTCAGACTCTGTGGGCCCCCCTCGTCACGTGACGGGGGTCACGAATCGTAGAGCCACACTCTACATACAGAATAATGGGGCCTCCAGCACCGACCTCCACCCGCAGAGCCACACTCCACATAGAGAATAATGGGGCCTCCAGCACCGACCTCCACCCGCAGAGCCGCACTCCACATAGAGAATAATGGAGCCTCCAGCACCGACCTCCACCCGCAGAGCCACACTCCACATAGAGGATAATGGGGCCTCCAGCACCGACCTCCACCCGCAGAACCGCACTCCACATAGAGAATAATGGGGCCTCCAGCACCGACCTCCACCCGCAGAGCCGCACTCCACATAGAGGATAATGGGGCCTCCAGCACCGACCTCCACCCGCAGAGCCGCACTCCACATAGAGGATAATGGGGCCTCCAGCACCAACCTCCACCCGCAGGGCCGCACTCCATATAGAGAATAATGGGGCCTCCAGCACCTACCTCCACCCGCAGAGCCCCACTCCACATAGAGAATAATGGAGCCTCCGGCACCGACCTCCACCCGCAGAGCCGCACTCCACATAGAGAATAATGGAGCCTCCGGCACCTACCTCCACCCGCAGAGCCGCACTCCACATAGAGAATAATGGAGCCTCCGGCACCGACCTTCACCCGCAGAGCCGCACTCCACATAGAGAATAATGGGGCCTCCAGCACCGACCTCCACCCGCAGAGCCACACTCCACACAGAGAATAATGGGGCCTCCAGCACCGACCTCCACCCGCAGAGCCGCACTCCACATAGAGGATAATGGGGCCTCCAGCACCAACCTCCACCCGCAGGGCCGCACTCCATATAGAGAATAATGGGGCCTCCAGCACCTACCTCCACCCGCAGAGCCACACTCCACATAGAGAATAATGGAGCCTCCAGCACCGACCTCCACCCGCAGAGCCGCACTCCACATAGAGAATAATGGGGCCTCCAGCACCGACCTCCACCCGCAGAGCCGCACTCCACATAGAGAATAATGGAGCCTCCAGCACCTACCTCCACCCGCAGAGCCACACTCCACATAGAGAATAATGGGGCCTCCAGCACCGACCTCCACCCGCAGAGCCGCACTCCACATAGAGAATAATGGAGCCTCCAGCACCTACCTCCACCCGCAGAGCCGCACTCCACATAGAGAATAATGGAGCCTCCAGCACCAACCTCGACCCGCAGAGCCGCACTCCACATAGAGAATAATGGGGCCTCCAGCACCGACCTCCACCCGCAGAGCCGCACTACACATAGAGAATAATGGAGCCTCCAGCACCGACCTCCACCCGCAGAGCCGCACTCCACATAGAGAATAATGGGGCCTCCAGCACCGACCTCCACCCGCAGAGCCGCACTCCACATAGAGAATAATGGGGCCTCCAGCACCGACCTCCACCCGCAGAGCCGCACTCCACATAGAGGATAATGGGGCCTCCAGCACTGACCTCCACCCGCAGAGCCGCACTCCACATACATGGCTGCTCTCAGTGCTCTGTGCTGTGCGCACAGGACCTGTGATGAGGTCACAGGAGGGGAGGAGACAGGGGTCACATGATCGGGGGCCCTGACACCTTACCTCTTGTGATCTCATCACAAGCCTTTGCACGCTACCAGCAGCATCAGCGTTCACGCTACTTGTAGATGCTGCTGGTAGCAGAGCACATAATGCCTCCCCCACGGTCACTCACTTTTAGGTGGGGAGAAGATGGAGTGCCATTGCAGCAGCCAGCAGGAATGTGGTGGGGGCCCCCTTAGAAGCTCTTGTGGTGGGGGCCCCGGGGCTGAAGCCCCGCCTGCCCTGCCTGCCCTGCCTATAATCCGGCCCTGCGCGGTGGCGGATTATAATGGGGCAATTTACTGGCCTGGGCTGTGGGCCCCTTAACCCCACTGGGCCCGGGGCAACTGCCCAAATTGACCTCATTATAATCCGCCACTGAGGACAACCCCTTCTCAATCCGAACGTTTGCTCCTGTTAAAAACGCTTACACTCCCCTCTGGTGCCAGTGCTCTTCCAGGGGTGTTTTTACTCGCGGTCCCGGGACTCATGTGATATTGATACATTACATGAGCCATGCGGCAAATCAGTAGTGACTCCACTTTCCCCATCTTCAGAGTAAGGCAGGGGTCTGACATGCGAGAAACTCGCACAAGTCTCGCATGACAATACCCGGCACTGCCGCCGGCACTTGGGACCGGAGTGTGCGGCTACATAGAAATACATGCAGCCGCCCGCTCCTGTCCGAGTGCCGGCGGCAGTGCCGGATATTGACATGCGAGAATCATCTGAGTTTATCACATGTCTGACCCCGGCCTAATAAGTAGTCAAGAGCAAGTCAGGGCTGTGGCTGGCCGCTCAGTTCCTCTCGATTACTCAGAGTCACGCTGCGGATGTGACTCCTTCCAGCAGTGAGAACAGGTCGGTAGACGGGCATTAGTAGTACAATGTCAGGCTGCCTTACTTGTTCTCCCCGTCTCTGCTCTGATGACCGACCTCCTGTCACTGCTGAACACTGCGAGTACCGGTGACAGGAGGAAACTGGAGCTCAGCTCTTAGTGTGGGGCTGCAATAAGATGGCGCCATCTACACGTACAGCAATGCACTGGGCAGCTCAGGAGACGGGCAATGTTTGCAGCTGCGATAGCACCAAGCATAGAAGTAGAGATGGACGCTCTTATAGCCCAGGGCTTTAGTATTTGTGGTATGTAAGTGTCATTCTCTGACACACATAGGAAAAAATGGCAGACCCCAGTGGATGAGCAAAAAAGTAATAAACAAATTGTTAATGCAATAAATGTTATTATGTTTGAAAATTACCACAAAAATAAAGATGCTGATACATAGCCGTACAGCTAAAGTGTTTAAAGGTAAAGTTCACATGTTGCTTATTTGGTGCAGAATTTTCCACAGCGTATCTACCGCTAATTCGGCATGATAGTAGTCACAGGACAGAGAGATATTATTTTAGTTCGGAGCTTTTTGTCAAGAGAACCTTATAGTTCCCCATATGTAATGAGGGATAGTATAGAGTATACTCCAAATGATACACAGTGGCTTGTAAAAGTTTGGGCACCCCTGGTCAAAATTACTGTCATTGTGTGAACAATTAAGCAAGTTGAAGATGAAATGATCTCACGGCACATTTCCTTAACATTTCATTCAAAAAAAATAAAAAAATTATATATATTTTCATCTTCTACATTTTAAAAATTAAAGTTTGGGCACCCTTGGGGAGATTTGTGTGCTCAGATAACTTTAACCAAAGTTTCAGACCGTAATTAGCCTTTTAGATTTATGACTTCTTCGCTATCATTGTTAGGGAAGGCCTGGTGATGGAAATGTCTCAGCTTCACAAATCCCGGCCTCCTCTAACCTTGTGCCAAATACACAGCTGCCATGGATTCTTCTGAGTAGCTGCCAAGTAGAGACGAGCAAATCTTTCAAGGTTTGGTTCGGTTGTGAGGTCATTATATCAGGACATCTGGACAGAGCAGTATTCATATGGATTACCACAGTGAGATTATGTGAGAGACAGAGTGTGACCTCTGAAATATCGTTATGGACTGAAGGGAAGTCAGCACCACGGGACCGACTGATATAAAGGCCACATTTATAGGTGTAATCAGGACCAGTCAGAACATCCTCTGATCCTTTAGTTCTCCAGTTATTCTCTGACTATTGCATTTACTACTTGCCCCTGAGGATGGGCGTATTCCTGTGTAATGTTTTATTCAGTGATCTAGAGACAAAACTAGTAATATTAAGAAACACATAATATAAAAGGATGAAGCTGCTTGATCTTTAGTGGTTACAGGTATCTGACGTCACTCGTGTTCCGCTCCTCTGTGATGTCACTCGTGTTCCGCTCCTCTGTGATGTCACTCGTGTTCCGCTCCTCTGTGATGTCACAATGAGATCACCATTGTGACCTCACGGACTGAGGGGTTATAAGGAGTGACACTGCAGGAAGAGGCTTTGTCTGGAAAGACTCACTGTGTGTTACACAATTAGCGATATTCCTCCGGGATAATCTGCTGTTTTGATTTCTTCTGATCGTGACTGACTAATAAGATCTGTGCAAGGCGCTCCTATCAACATCCGCCGCCAGCATTCCGGGGCTTTGGCCCCTGGAGGTAAGTGTTTTCCCAGATATTTATCCAGTACTAGCTGAAGAGCCCGGCGCTGCCCGGGCATAGTAACTAACTGTGGTTAGTTATAACAAATTATAATTATCCTCCATCCCATAGTCGAGTGCCCATATACCCATCATACATATCCTCCATCCCATAGGCCCGTGCCTATATACCCATCACACATCCTCCATCCCATAGTCCCATGCCCATATACCCATCATACATATTCACCATCATGGAGGGGTTAACTTCTCCTGCCTCTCTTTTGTTCTTGGGTGGCTATGTATTGGTGCTGTCTTTGGTAGCCTTTGTCAGTGATAGCTCTGGTCCTTGGCTTGAGCAGCTGATCTGTATACCCTACCTGTATACAGTAAGTGCAACTCTTTTTTCCCGTAACAGCGCCCCCTGGTGGTGGTTGCGCCGCAGTTGCATTACAGGTAATTGGGGAATTTCTCCAACTTGTTGGGATTTACTATTTTCCTGATCTGTTCAGTCCTAGAGTTCAGGCCCCCATACACATGAGACCAGTGATAGACCAATTCCCCAATATCAGCAGCTCTGCCGACAGTCCAAGTGTTGATCCTTGTTTTCCCAGCTAAATAAGCCGCTGCCAGAGGAATCTACCAGCGGCTTTCTTACATAGAACACAGGTGCGATCGGCAGAGTTAGCGCTCCTGTGTATGGAGGAGTCAGGAGAAATATCTGCCGGTTGAACAGATCAGCTGATCCATGGGCCGACAGCTATGTGTTGTGTGTGTGTCCCCTTACTCATAGGAATGATCCTAGGTCTGGTTACGTAAATTAGGTGCAAAATATAATGTCTATATTAGTAGCTCCAGATATCTGAGGTCTATTCTTTTCTTCCAATAGAATACTTCATTATGGTTACTCTACATCCTGCCGTCTACTTCTTCCTTGGATTCTTCTCCGGTGTCGCCTGTACCATCATCTGTGGGTAAGTCTTATACTGATTTATATGCTACACGGGAGTCTATAGAAGAAACATCCCATCTTCAGGTCATCACACGATTCAGGAAAGGGAATCATCTAGAGAAGATGTTTAGTGGGTCATAAGCCGGCTCTCACCTGTCCGAGCACAATGGACTTTTCTGTATAATTGAAAAAAATGCTGATTGTCATAGATCACAAAAATGACTGCAGATCGGGAGAGACAAAATAGACGGCAAAAAATAAATGTCTTCATAACATTCTGCAGAACACAGATAGACTTTACAATTTGCTACATGACTTCTGTTTTATCATTTTATAGACTTCTGATAAAGAAATGCTGGAGAAAAGATACAGGAAAAGACACCACGAAGGCAGATACAGAGAATAGGGCTGATCCTGACGGTACGTCCAGCCTCACTAACCCCACATTATTAGCTATGTACATACAAACACTTCTTGGCGGCTTTTCTATTACATGGCCGCAGTCCACATTGTGAAGCTGAATAATTACTCTAGTCAGATTCTGATTAGCTTCTTTCCACATATGAAATCTGTCTGAGTACGGTCACACTAGGCGGGTTTTTTTTTCAGTGTTTTTTTTCTGCAGCAAAACCTGATCTCTTGGCAGGAAAGAAGCTGCAGAAACAAAATCTGTTTTGTTTTTTGCATTTTGTAGCGTTTTTGGTGGGGTTTTTTGTGTGTTTTTTTGCAGCGGTTTTGGTGTGCTCGATTTATCTCTTGTGCATGCCGATAAAATTTAGTGATAAAAAAAAGTCCTATTCCATAGAATCAGGTCAATGGATGAAAAAAGCTGAAAAAACGCTGAAAGAAGTGACATGCAAGAAACCTGCAAAGCACAAATACTGATGACCAAAAAGCAATGTGTGCGCAGGAGATTTCTGAAATCTCGTAGGTTTTGCTGATACCGTAAACCGCAACTGAAAAATAGCATAAAAAAACACAAAAACAACATTTTACACTAAAAATAATCTCTTACTAGATCTTGACAGTGAATTTACTGCAGACATAAAGGAAACAATCTAGAAAAGACAGAATATTTTCCTTTCAAATGTTGATTTCAATGTTTTGTGTTACAGGAGATCAGGATTCTCGTCCTGGACTCGTGGCTGACAAGAGAGGTGATCTCTGTCACACCATCATCCTTTGGTTTCTCCGCAATATTTACTGCATGACTTTCTCCGCAAGTGAAGACATGACGACCTCATCTGATGGTAAGTTCTCAGGATTTTATAACCTGTACTATTAGATGGATTTTACAGAAAAGAAAACTAATAACAAAATCTCTAAAAGGAGCATGTCAGAGAATAACCTCATGCATAAAATATTACTCCGAGGGATTAGTCTGTCTATTGTCATAATTAATTGTACCATTTAGAGATTATGATACCTGGATAAATGTTTATATTTGTAACAAACATATAGCAGCTTTTATTGTCTCAATGCTAATGTCAACGTTCTGTGTTACAGATGTCGTCAACAACACCGATAACTCTTCATCTGACCCTGGTTATACGGCCATCGATATACGTCCAGATGAGAATGTGATCATCTCCTCTGACAGTAAGTTTTCATGTTTTTATGATTTTTTTTTTTTAACAGAAAACACCTGCCTAATATAAATAGTCTCTGAAAGAAACGTGTAGGTGATTACAGCCTATACACAGAGGTAACTTTTGTGGTTTGCTCCCCTATTTTTATACTGTACTGTATTGTCAGCCTTTTTCCTTTGATCACACTCATCTTCATGATGCCCTACGCATGTCCGCCAGACAAAAAAACTATTTGATTTTCTAATTTTTTTTAAGAGACTATGATATTTTTAGATGATTTTTTTTTTAAGAATATGGGTGAAAAGACACTAACGGCTGTGTGAGGTCATTATAATGGGATCTCTTGGCAGTGAAGGATTTATATTGATTACCCCAATGAGCTTATATGTGAAACAGAGTGTGACCACTGATAAATGGTAATGGACTTCAAGGGGAAGTAAGAACCATGGGACCTACTGATATAAAGGCCATGCTATCTGTGTAATCAGGACTGATCAGAAAATCCTCTGATCCTTTAGTTCTCCAGTTGTTCCATGTTTATTGCATTTACTTCTTGCCGCCTGATGATAGCCATCTTCCAGCATGAATCCTGTCAGTATCGGACTGGAGCATTTTGGGCCCACCAGAGAAAATCATTCTTGGGGCCCACTAGGTTGCTACATAGAAATAAATACAAGACCACCAATTGTGTGGTAAAACACACTAATAACAGGGTATAATATAAGGTAGTACACATCTTAATTATGTAGCAGGGGTTGGGGTAGCCCCCTCATAGAGTATAATGTAGCCCTCTCATAGAATATAATGCAACCCCCTCATAAGGTATAATGCAGTTCCCACCATACAATATAATGTAGCACCCTCATAGGGTATACTGCAGCCCCCCTCATATAGTATAATGCAGCTCCACCACAGAATATAATGCAGACCCCCAGAGTGTACTGTAGCCCCCTCATAGGGCATAATGCTGCCCACTTATTTGTATGATGTAGTCCCATGAGAGAATAATGCAGCCCCACCACAGAATATAATGTAGCCCCCATAGAGCATACTATAGTCCCTCAGAATATAATGTAATCCCCTGAGAGAATAATGCAGTCCCCCCACATAATATAATGTAGCCCCCTCAGAGTATAATGCAGCTCCTCTCCACCTCCATCATTGTTCTCCCCCTCCACCCCATCATTGTCCTCATCACCACCTCAATCATTGCCTTCTCCCCCACCAACCCTATCCTTGCTCTTTCCACCACCTCCATCATTGCTTTCTCCCCCACAACCCCCCATCATTGCCCATTCCACCACCTCAATCATTGCTTCCTTCCCCATCACCACCATTGTCCTTTCCAGCACTACCATCATTGTCCTTTGCACCACAACCATTATTGAGTTCTCCCCCACAACTGCCATCATTGCCAATTTCACCACCTCCATCATTGCCTCCTTCCCCACCACCCTTTCATTGCCAATCTCCAGTACACACACACAGCACCACTCCCTCTCACTTACACACACACACAGCACCACACCACTCTCACACTCATACACAAAGCACGGCACCACACACACACACACGCATGCATGCATGCAGACACACAGCACACTCACCTCTCCGTAAGTTCCCCGCAGCATATCCCGGCAGCCACTTCCTTGCCGGCAGCTTTCTGTCTGAAACAGCCGCACACTGAATGATGACATCATTCAGCTGCGTTGTCTCAGACAGGAAGCACCAGGCAGGAAGCAGGATGCTGGGATGTGTGCAGGGAACTTGCGGAGAGGTGCGTGTGCTGTTTGTCTGTATGTGTGCGTGTGTGTATGTGGTGCAGTGCGGTGCGATGCTTTGTGTGTGACTGTGAGAGAGTGGAGCAGTGGTGGTGGGGCTTTACATGCGGGCAGTGTTAGCTGCAGCCTGCGGCTAATGCTGCCTGCTATTAGGCTATATGCCCACGTAGCGTTTAAAACCTGACACCTAAAACCGGACTCCTTCCCAGAAAACGCACGTTTTTCCACGCGTTTCCTGCGTGATTTTTTTACGTTTTTCCCGCGATTTTCACATGCGGAATTCAAGTACTTTCCAAGCGATTTGAAGCATCGCTTGGAATGTGATTGACAGGTTGGCCACACTCGTCAAACATAGTGTTTGACAATTGTGACCAACTTTTTACTATTGAGGCCGCCTATGCGGCATCAATAGTAAAAGATAGAATGTTAAAAATACTAAAAAAAAAAAAAAAAAAAAAAAATTGTGATATTCTCACCTTCCGACGTCCCACGCAGCCTTCCCGGGCCTCGGCGATGCTCCCGTTCCCAGTAATGCCTTGCGAGACCATTGATGACATGAGGTCTCGCGTTACTGTAGCAGTCTCGCAAGGAATAGGGACCGGTACAGTATCACGGGACCGTGACGTCATCAAAGGCCTCGCAAGGCATTACTGAGAACTGGAGCATCGCCGAGGCCCAGGAAGGCTGCGTGGGACGCCAGAAGGTGAATATAACCCGTTTTTTTATTTTTAATTCTTTTTTACAGGGATATGGTACCCAGGGCCTGGAGGACAGTCTCCTCTCCTCCAGGCCATGGGTACCATACATACATGAGCCGCTCACTTTGCGCATGGCGGGCATAGCCAAATGTGGGAAGTAAGCGCATCTCATGCATTCCTATGGGTGCGGAATCGCGGCAATTCTTTGCAGAATCGCGGCGATTCCGCAGAAAGAATGAGCATGCTGCGTTTTTTCCGTGATGCAATTCCGCCGCGGAAAAAAGCGCAGCATTAGCACAGCATGTGTGGAATGCCATAGGAATGCATGGGGTGCGTTCAGTATGAATTTTTTAAGCATTTTCGCACCGAAAATCGCGGCAAAAACGCAACGTGGGCACACAGCCTTAAAGTAAAATGGTATTCACTCCTCTCCACACCCATGGGGGTGTGGGGAGGAGTGAATATTCATTTCTCTTTAGCAGCAGGGACAGGTTCCTATCTCCAGCTGCTACTTCGCAGGCACAGGGCGGCCCCCCTTCACTCAGGGGCTCCATAGCCACTGTCTGGGGGCCCCTGGAGCAGCTGCTGGCCGGTATGGCAGCAGGTGTCAGTGCCTGGGCCCACCGGAGAATCCTCTAGTTCTCCGGTGGGCCAGTACAACCCTGAATCCTGTGTAATCAGTGATCTACAGACAAAGCTAGTTGTATTAAGAAACACATACAAATGGATGAAGCTGCTTTATCTTTAGTGGCTACAGGTATCTCACTTGTGTGGACATACGATGCTCCCTGCCAAGAGGTCACAATTGTGATTTCATTGGGGATCGATATTGTGTAAGAGAAAAAAGTCACGTGCGTCTCTAATTTCCATATCTGTGATTTCATCAGTACTATGGGGGGAACAATTACAAATTTATTATATTTGGGGATTTTCTCCAACTCTGGACCCATGGCTGAAAAGAGAGTTAAACAACATCTCTAAGTCTGACCCCAGTTATGTAATTATCAGTATCGACCTAGATGAGGATGTGGTCATCTCCTCTGACAGTAAGTTCTAGGCTTTTATAACATATGTTTAATAGAAAAATAGTCTAATAAAAATATTTCTAAAAGTAGATAGCTGGTTGTTTCATCCTTCTATTTTCATACTTTACAAATTAGCCGTTATAAAACCTGTAAAATGTTGATATTCTTTAACAAACATAGAAGCTTTTATTTTAGTAATGTTAATTTGAATGTTACACCTTACAGGAGAACATTTGGATATTATGAATGACGAAGCTGCTTATGGACCCACTGCCGAAAACACCAACATCTCTACGTCTGGCCCCGATTATGTAACCATCTACATGCCAGATTAGACTGTGGTCGCCGCCTCGGACAGTAAGTTCCTTTTTTCTTCATGTTGATAAGAAGAATGCTTACTACCATAAATATAATCTGTTCTAATCTCCATAACTTGCATAAATTAAAAATCTGCCATTTTAAGCAATATATTATTGAACTGCAGTTCAAGCAATTTCTTAAAATTTCCTGGCCCTCAATCTCAGACCGATAGAGTAGAATTAATGTTCATTAATGAACAACTCACTATATATACACTATCATTTACAAAACAAGAGGGCAGAGGACTTATTCCGCCTCCTCCTCTGACTCCTCCTTTGTCTACTCCTCCGCCTCCTCAAAATTTTGAGAAACATCTTGGCCTGGACAAAGACATAGAGAAATATAAAGTCGTCATGAAGTTTGTTTTTCAGGAACTTCTGGCCTATGCCAACAAAAACCAAATGTAAGGTTTTAGAGCTTTATAAATATGTTTTATGATCTCTGTTATGTATTAGTATTAACAGGCAATGGGCTAAATAATTAGGAATTGGGCACTAATGGCCTAAATATCGATGCGTTACTTTTCTTTATGCAAGCTAAATCATCAGTCTGTGAGCCAAGATTGGCTGGACTGCAGGGGAATGGGAGTTGTCATTCTCAAATCACAAATACGATAAAGAATAATATAAATCATCTTTAATAAATCACAATACATAACAATATTGGATGAGTATATAACTACAAATAAAAAACACAAACTAGAGTGGGTGGTCATGGCAAAACAAACAGTTGAATATTTAATCATGATCACATTTTATACATAGCAATACTGACTTAAAGTGCAAATGTAAAAAATCAAAAGAGCTGATGGCAGAATAAAAAGTGCTCTATATCCAATGTACTACCAGATGCCTTAAGCAAATACTTGTACAAATACTAAGCTTTAGTAACACAGAAAACCAATAATAAAAACTCAAGTCAGTACTAAGTACAATTAAGCATGCTATAGTACCAAAACTGCCACTCCACCACCTAACCCTGACACTTGTTTCACCATCAATCACAGCTTTTTCATGGGGATATAGGAACGAGGTGCAGTGCTGTATATATACTATGAGGGAGGGATTGCTAGTAAGCTGTAATCTAAACATAGAACATCCTAAAATAAAAGACAGGGTGCTATTCATATCACAGCACTGATAGGATGTAGAACATACCTGAACATAGACATTAAATAATACCCATTATGTATTACATAGTACAGTATTATAATCTATAGATAAAGGATGACAGCTAAACGTCTTCTGTTGCCACTCTCATTATAATCTGTCTGCTTGTACATATATTAACCTTTACTGTTTTACTAATTTTGTGACATTTATATTGCAGGTGAGGCAGAGCAGGGTCTCGCTGTGAACCCACGATGAACATGGGATCCAGCTGGAGACGACAATTTTCCATCAGCAAAAAGAGGCAGATTCCAGGCTTGGTCTCTGTTCTCCACCACTAGATACGACATTACTGGACTTTCTGCAGCTAGGTGCACTCACTGGACAAGTGGGTGTCCTACTGCACAACGAGGCAGATTCCGGGCTCGGTCTCTGTTCTCCACCATTGGATATGACATTACTGGACTTTCCGCAGCTAGACGCACTCACTGAACAAGTGGGTTTCCTACTGCACAACGAGGCAGATTCCAGGCTCGGTCTCTGTTCTCCACCATTGGATATGACATTACTGGACTTTCCGCAGCTAGACGCACTCACTGAACAAGTGGGTTTCCTACTGCACAACGAGGCAGATTCTGGGCTCGGTCTCTGTTCTCCACCATTGGATATGACATTACTGGACTTTCTGCAGCTAGATGCACTCACTGAACAAGTGGGTTTCATACTGCACAACGAGGCAGATTCCGGGCTCGGTCTCTGTTCTCATCAATGAACATCTACAGCTTAGGGGAAGTGCAGCCTTTCAGCCATGGTGCCCTAGAGGTTTCCTCCACTCGAGGTTTTTCCTCTCCTGAGTGCTGAAGGTCCACTCTTCGTGAGTCAAGTGCCCCTCATCATCATTATTATTACACAAAAGCGGGACTAACTCCTAGCCGCGGTCTACGGACCAAACATTGGGCATGGGCAGGGCCTTGGGGGCAGATCCCAAGTGCGCTCAACCATGTGAAATAGTTTACGCTCAGGAACATTGAGGGATAGCGCTATTGGAAAGCTCTACCCGTTCATTTCCTTTAGGAATAGCGCTATGGGATAGCTCTACCTGTTCATTTCCTTTAGGAATAGAGCTATGGGATAGTTCTACCCGTTCACTTTCTTCATGGATAGCGCTATCGGATAGCTCTACCCGAACATTATTAACGACAGAGCTTTTTCATACATAAGGTAGGAGTGGCAGGAGAGGTACACCAGCTATTCATGTTTACCGTTAGTCTGCATATAGGCCAGTCTGGTGCGTGGTTACACCCCATTGCGAGGTCAGTCTGATGCGTGGTTACACCCTATTGCGAGGTCAGTCTGATGCGTGGTTACACCCTGTTGCGAGGTCAGTCTGATACGTGGTTACACCCTATTGCTAGGTTCGTAATTACAGCGCACGGCCAAAGGGCGAGCAATCACTCATCATTATTATTGGGACACTTTTTTAAACTATTACCCAGACTTCTATTGGAACTTTTACATTTCCCACCTTGAATGAAGTTAATAAAGGAGTCAGTAAAAAATATTATGTAGCAGTGTATCTGAGCTTCTATGGATCTTTACAATACATCAGAATATATACAATAATGTGAGGCAGGAATATTTTATGTAGTAGCTAAACACATGGCAGCTTATATTTGTGTGTTCTGACAAACTTACCGTATTTTTCGCTTTATAAGACACACCTGATTATAAGACGCACCCCCAAATTTGTTGAGGAAAAAGAGAATTTTTTTATGTTAAATGGGGATCTGTCTTATAATGCCAGTGTCCGTCTTACAAATCATATATATGTCCTTCATCCTGGTATCTATTAAACCCCCATCCTGTCACATGGCCCCCTTGTGCTGTCACATGGCCCCCCTGTGCTGCTGGCAAACTGGCACATTGCCCCCTTGTGCTGCTACACTGGCACATTGCCCCCCCCTGTGCTGCTGGCATGAACATGGCTTTCCCATCCCATCCTGGATATGCCCCCCTGTGCTGATGGCACACACATGACCCCCCCACCCCATCCTGGATATGTCCCCCTGTGCTGCTGGCACGCACATGCCCCCCATCACATGCTGCATATGCCCCCTGTGCTGCTGGCACGCACATGGCCCCCACATCCCATCCTGGGTATGCCTCCCTGTGCTGCTGGCACGCACATGGCCCCACATCCCATCCTGGGTATGCCCCCCTGTGCTGCTGGCACGCACATGGCCCCCCCATCCCCTCCTGGATATGCCCCCCTGTGCTGCTGGCACACACATGGCCCCCATCCCATCCTGGATATGTCCCCCTGTGATGCTGGTATGCACATGCCCCCCCATCGCATCCTGGATATGCCCCCCTGTGTTGCTGGCACGTAAATGGCCCCCACATCCCATCCTGGATATGCCCCCCTGTGCTGCTGGCACGCACATGGCCCCCCCATCCCATCCTGGATATGCCCCCCTGTGCTGCTGGCACGCACATGGCCCCCCCATCCCATCCTGGATATGCCCCCCTGTGCTGCTGGCACGCACATGGGCCCCCCCATCCCATCCTGGATATGCCCCCCTGTGCTACTGGCGCGCACATACCCCCCATCCCATCCTGGATATGCCCCCCTGTGCTGCTGGCACGCACATGGCCCCCCTATCCCATCCTGGATATGCCCCCCTGTGCTGCTGGCATGCACATGATAAAATAACAAACAGTTCACTCACGTTCCGATGATGGCTCCGTGCTCCCAACTCCCCCACAGCTCTTCCTTTGTCTGTGTTGACATCCAGGAGCTGCTCATACAGGCATTTAATTGTTAGCTGCAGGACCTTTCATCACATGACCGCAGTGCTGCACACTGGGAGTCACGTGACCGCATGTCCTATTGGCACAGACACAGGAAGAGCCAGGGGAGAGCTGGGAGCAGGAGCCATCATCAGAAGGTGACTATAGTGACGGGGCAGTGGGGGGAGAGTGCAGGCACATGCACTGACCACCCGCTGTCTCTGCAGCCCGCAGCCAGCCCACCCCAGCCCCCTGACACCACTCCAGAGCAGCCCCCCTAGTCTACAGCACACATTCGGATTATAAGACGCACCCCCCACTTTCCCCCAAAATTTGGGGGAACAAAAGTGTGTCTTATAATCTGAAAAATACGGTATCTAATACAAATTTAATGTTCCTCTTTAATTGTGCACATCATCTTTGGCCTGTTTTATAATGGAGATGGGACTTCCAGCTTGACGAGAACTTTAACATCACATCACTGTATATGTTACCGTCTTGATACACATGGAGACATAAGAATTTTATGACTTGCATCACCCAGGTCTAATTATTGTCTCTGAGGAGACATGCAGGAGGCTGCACGGATCCTAAAATGCCACGAAAAAAACTCTGTGCGCTCTGATCCTGCCTCAAGTAACTCCCACACAGGCACCTATAGACCTAAAAGGTCTAAACTACCCCTCTGGGATCCTGCTACAAGGAAACCCCAGCCAGAGGTATAAGACTAAAAGGCCTATTCTAACACTCAGACTCTATGAAGAAAAAGACAAAAAACAAAACAACCTTAACTACTTCTTAGCACCTCTGGAAAGAAAAGAAGGAAAAGGAAGTACCTTAGATATCCGAGTCGTCTTGGGTTTTGGGACGTCCATGCCTCCTGAAACTGACAGGCTCTTGTGGGGAAGTGGACTGAAGAGGGTGGGTCAGGATCGATATTTGGAACACCTAAACACTCGTCATGTGTTAGGGGTTGAGGTCCTGCCAGCTAGACATATGAGGATACGGGGTGGCAGTACACGCCGTACTCATAGTCTCTACGTGGGAGTACAATGTGACTGTTCACACTGTATGCCTCCAGAGGTAAGAAGATCCATCTGCAAAATAAAAAAGAGGGAAAAACTGAAAACTGAAGTAGATATGGGTCTAGTAAAAGACCCGTGTCCACCTCCTACTGACACTAAGCTAAACTGACCAATCTGGCCTCGGTCGATAAGGTGTACATTACTGAGAAGGAGCTAACTTTTTTTTATGTGGCAGCAGCATAACCTATGGTTTCGTGTGTCCCCCAATGAAGCGAGAGAAATATAGGTTTCTCTAGAGCCATCTTATTTAACAGAGGAAACCAGCTCCTCTTTAGCCAGAAGGGAACCACTAATATTACCTTTGCCTTGTCCTCCTGGATCTTCCACCGGAACTTTGAGAATCAAGAGCAATGGTGGAAAAGCGTATGACAGGTCTTCGCTCCAGTCCTGGGTCAGAAAGTCGACCCCCTCGGGATTGTCTAGAGGGTTCAAGGAGTAGACCCTCGCCACATTTGTATTTTTCCTTGTCGGTAAAATATCTATTTGAGGAAGTCCCCAATGCTGTCAAAGTTGCTGTAATACTTCCCAATTCAATTCCCATTCCGAAGGTCATATTCTTTTCCTGCTCAGGTTATCTGCTGCCTGGTTCTCTGACCCCCTTAGGTGTACTGCTGAAATGGACAATACTACCTTCTCTGCCCATAGGAAGATCCTTGACGACAGACTCTGTAGGGTATGATGTTTCAGAACCCTCTGATAAACATAAAAAGATATCATCGTTATATTGTCTGACAGGACCTTTGCATGCTGTCCTTTGAGCAAAGATTAGCTCTCCTGCAGAGCTTCCCATAGAGCACGAAGCTCCCTTTAATTTGAGATTCGGGATTGAATTTCCGGAGGCCAGATTCCCTGTAGGAACTTCCCCCAGGTGAGCCCCCCATCTTGTGTGGCTGGTGATCGTCAAGCAGAGAGAGGAGACCCAGCGGATACCCACTTCAAGGTTTTTGCAGACGGTCCACCAGACCAGAGAACTCATTACTGCTAGAGACAGGATTATTTCCTTGTCCAGGGTTAACTGCTGTTTGTCCCATGTGGACTGAACTGCTTTTTGAAGTCCTTTCGAGTGGTGCTGGCTCCACCGTACACTGGGAATACAAGATGTCATTATACCCAAAATTCTCATTGCTTACCTGACTGAACACCGATTCTTTAGGAAAAAGCAAATTCTGCATCTTATTAACCAATTTCTCCACAGGAAGGAATGATGCTCTCTGACGTAAATCCAGAAGGACACCCAGTAATATCTTTCTGGTCCGTGGAAGTAGGTCTGATTTTCCCCAATTTATGATCCAACTCAATGTCTGCAGTATTGAGATAGATATTGACCCACTGATTCAAAGGTTTTAAATTTATTATAGTATGGGACTTGTCTGAAGACGTTTTGATAGAAAAAAGGTTTGAATAGTGAACCTTGAAACTTTATACCTGAGGGTCTGAAACAATAGCTGCCGATTTTAATAGATCCACTATGTCTGACCACATTAGAGCAAGGGTGACTGGAGACTGAGACTCTGTTAGTTTGTCCAGTTCCCACTGGAAATATTTGTACTATCTTGCAAACAGATGAAATGCTTCTTAGAATACACTGATCCTGAGATATTGCCTGCCAGCCTTCTTGGAACCACCGGAGTCGCCACCCTACCCTCCTTGCTTCATGGTCTTCCCATTTCTGAACCCGAGCCGAATAGGGATCCTCTACGCCAACCTCCTTTTGGGTAGCTCCATCTACCCGACTCTAACTTCCCCTTCCCTTTATACTCTTGCCTTTGGGAGGGATGGGACCTAGAAAATGACTGAAAACTCTTGGATATATCTTCTGGGACCCCACTCTTGTTACTTTGAGGCTTTCTCTAAAATCTCATCCTACACAGGCCCAAATACCCGTAAGCCTGAGAAAGGGATGGAGCACAGATTATTCTTGGATTATCCCCGAACTATGTCTTTAATCATATGGTGAAATGACCTGCATTCGAAAGGGAATTATTCCTGGCGGTAAATCTAACCAATTCTGAGGAAGTATCTGCCATAAACTTCGTGGCTAGTTTAAGTAATGGAGGGGAACCTAAAATTACTTACCTAGATGTTTTACTCATCAAATGATCAACTTCTAGGTCAGCGATCTATAGATGCATGGACTTGGCTACTGAAGTAGCAGCTATATTTGATTTAAAGGAAAGACCCCATTTCTCTGAGATCTGAGGCTTTCGAGTATCTAATCCTGAATGGGTCTTATGAGACTCTTCAACCTGCATGGTGTTCCTGGCAGCCCGTAAGAGCTTGTCTGTTTTCTCAGATGAGAAATTATATTTCTTCAACTCTTGCTGGGGGATTCGTAGCTATTTCCCCCTCTTCTTCCTGATCAAACCTGGGAGACTGTTCAATCTCTTTAGAATTCAATTCCATCTCCCATCTCGGTCTCTGAGAAAAGGAACCAGGTTGAGATGTCTGTGGGGAAACGAGTGAAGACTTTGGGCTGCACCTCCTCCCTAATCATGGACCTCATATCCGATAGAAACAATCTTCATTGAAGTGCAGTCCGCACACAATTGTCTCCCATATGCCTCTGATAACTTGACATTGTAGACGGAACATCTCTTAGGTTTCCCTGAAGCCTTCCTGGTCTCCCTTAGGTTCTGAGACTGTATAGTAGAAGCTTCCCTGTCCTAAAAATATAGAATGGGAAACACTGAGTGAATAGGTCTCGAGGGATAATAACACCTCTTTAAATCACTCACATGTACCAGGGTCTGTTTTGATGGGACATCCGAATGGCCTGAATCCTCCATTGCCTTTCAGCTATATTACCAAGCCCCATAGACACAGGTAATTAATTTATACTACCTTGTCTTCATGCAGTCAGCCCCGATTCTTATGCATTCCACTGTGGAACGCATGTTGTGCTGCAGATTATGCCTGACTTCTCCCATTGAGTACCAGGCCTCTGTCCCGACAAAACGAGTGCCAGAGGTATGTGCCGAAACCAAGAGGCCCCACAGGAGGGAAGTAGCTCAAAGACCAGGAGCTCTCTGCGCTCAACTGGTTGTGGCTGAGGGTCCTCCCTTAGAGAGGTGTCAGCTGCAGACCACTTGACAGGGTGAAAGAGAGGATGAATCCCCGAATTCCGACTCCAAGGTAATCTTCGTGGCTAAACGCCTTCTCTCATTTCTGTCATCATAGGGGCAGGAGAAACACTAAGGGGTAAGGGGTCTTTTAACCTCTCATGTGTTTCCTGTCCCTATAAGGATAAGAAGGACAACCTCCATTTGCTTCCAGGATGTCCCTCCTGACAGCACAGAGATAAAAAAGCAATTTGAGATTTCCACAGAAATTCAGCAAAATATTCCAATGAGAAGCAAATAGCATCCGAAACAGAATTTTGGGAATTATATTAAACAGGTCAGCATTTTCATGAGCCACTGAAGCTGCTGTTGTGACGGATGCCATAAATTAGTCTTAAAGCAATTAACACATTGCTCATAAAAAACATTAGATTATATGAAATATCCACTAATACTGAATGACTATAACCAAAATAAATAAAAAAATGGGGGAATTTTTCAGAAATAAATACAATTTATTTTAACAGACCTAACAAAAAAAACTAAATATAAATTAAAATCTGCAAAAAGAGAGAACATAACACAGAATAACTACAATATGAATTACAATTTCAATACAACTTGCACCTCAATAATAAATTACATTAAGGCTGGGTTCACACGTGGCGTTTTTTTCGCGTTTCCGCGGCTGTTTTAACCGCGCGATTTTGCCGCGAAAACGCGAAAAATAAGCATCCCATGCATTCCTATGGGATTCCGCAATGCTGTGCTAATGCTGCGGTTTTTACCGCGGCGGAATCGCTTTGCGGTAAAAACCGCAGCATGCTCATTAATTTGTGGAATCGCGGCGATCCCGCACCCATAGGAATGCATTGTTCCGCTTACTTCCCGCATGTGGCTGTGCACAACATGCGGAAAGTAAGCAGAACATTTGCGGATGGTACCCACGGTCCGGAGGAGAGGAGACTGTCCTCCGGGCTTTGGGCACCATATCCCTGTAAAAAAAAGAATTTAAAAATAAAAAATATTGTTATTCTCACCCTCCGGCGTCCCGCGCAGTCTTTCCGCTTCTCTTCACGCTCCGGTCCCAGTAGTCCTTTGCGAAAATGCCCGCGATGGCGTCCGATCTCGCAGGATCGCGAAGTCTCGCGGTCATTCGCGCGACGTCATCGCGAATTACCGCGAGACGTCGCGATCCCGCGAGAACTGACGTCATCGCGGGCATTTTCACAAAGGATTACTGGGAACGGATGCGCGGGACGTCGGAGGGTGAGAATAACACCGTTTTTTATTTTTTTTTACATTTTATCTTTTACTACTGATGCTGCATAGGCGGCCTCAGTAGTAAAAAGTTGGTCACACTCGTCAAACACTATGTTTGACGAGTGTGACCAACCTGTCAATCAGTTCTCCAAGCGATGCTACAGATCGCTTGGAGAACGCTAGCATTTTGCAAGCTAATTACGCTTGCAAAATGCTAGTTTTTCCGCGGGAAAATCGCGGGAATTTAAAATGCGATTTTCCCGCGGACTGGAATTCCGGAATTCTCGCGGTAATTTCCGCGAGAGTTCCGGTACGTGTGCACTTAGCCTAAGGCAGATGTGCATGAGGACCTGTCACCAAAAAGTGGCCAGTTTTTGCTCTTATTCTAATCCCACTCTTCACTTGAGTATTGTTTTTTTGTTGTTTTTTTAGATGCACTATATAACCCAAGAGATATGGGCCTCTTTATTCACTGGTACATTTTTTATGGTCTTCAGAAGAGGTTGATGATAGGGTAATAATGCAAAGCCGGCCAAAGTCACGCCCCAGAGGATCCTGTGAGCCACGCCATGTTGTAAAGATCATAAAGTTAGCACTAAATAAAAAGGTTCATATTTCTGGGGTCGTATGGCAAATAAAGAAAAAAACAGTATCCTAAGGGGGGCAGCGAGAAAAAAAACAGGAGCCAAAACTGTCCACTTTCGTCCTAGTGATAGACCTTCTTTAAAGCAGATAACTTTATAGAACGTATGAGTGAAGAAAGTGCCAGAGCTTAAAATGGACCAAAAGTAAATAGAAAAAACTTAAACATCTTTTTTCTCAGATATTTTTGAATTTTTCGTTAGCTATTATATCAAAATTTTTTAACAATGTATAGTTTCTAGTATTTTATTGTTCCAATGCATCTAAAATAAAAGGATTAAAAATCTAACATTTTGAGCCCAATTCATCTTAATGATGGACATGACGAAGTAAGATATTCCTAATTCATTAACCGGGGTGTGCCTCCGCCGGGAATGTGACACAGTCAGAGATTGGAGTACACTTCTGGTGTAAGTTACACCACTATCTTTTTAAGAACTTGATAGACTGGCTTCGCCATGCTTCGTTCCACTCATACTCTGCCCACTTTTGGCGGATCTGGCAGCATATAGTGTGAAAACGCTGAAAATCGCCTACATTTTATGCAACTTTTCAAAGGATTTTACTCCTGAATTCTGCAAGGATCACTTTGATGAATTGGGGCCCAAGTGTATTCAGGCTCGATGGCAGTTTGTGTCTCCACGGAAAGAGACCAACCCTTCCATTAGTGCCATACGTCTACGTCTTTCCAACAAGTCATAAATAAGCTCTTAATAAGACAGTATTACTGTAGGATGTGAATGATTACCCCCTTTGTGAATGTAAGCCGCAACTAACAAGAAATAAAAGACGGCATGACTGCCAAGAGCCGACTACACACGGGTTGTAGTCTGTTACCATGGAGATACATAAATCTGCATTAGAGCTGGAGCTGTTTGGATTTTTCTTTAGTTTTTATTATAGGTGCATTTGAACAAAATATGCAAATATAATCTTTAACCAATTAAATGGCATTCATTATCAAACAAGAGTTAAGTGTTTCTCTTAGGCTTAAGCAACCTTCCATAAGTAGCAATACTGACCTAGAGCTATAGTGATCACGTAATTGAGGCACGTACATGTCATGAAGTCCTTCCCCTACAACAGAGTTTGAGAGTGGACGTAAAAGAAGACAACTGAATAAGACAAGTAGTGTTAAAGTGCGGTGATTCTCATGTGATAGTTTTAGGCTATTTTTGGACAACCCCTTTAATATTATTACTCTCTTATAGTAAGTCTTTATTTTGTCCTGTACTTGTTCCCATGAGGTGTAAACCCCCGCTGCATTTCTTGAAAGGAATCTAGAGCAAAAGTCTCTGCCGCAAAGCTAAAATGAGTTTCATATCCAGGACTAGTGATGAACGAGTGTGCTGGGATAAGGTGTTATCCGACCATGCTTGGGTGCTAACCAAGTGTCTTCGGTATGCTCGAAAAATATGTTTGAGTCCCCGCTCCTGCCTGTCCTGTGGCTGTTCAACAGCCGCAACTCATACAGAGGATGCCTAAAAAACAAGCAAAGCCTGAAGGTGTTGCGGTTGTCAAACAGCCACGAGACAGGCAGGAGCGGGGACTCGAACATATTTTTCGAGCACACAGATGACACTCGGTTAGTACCCGAGCATGCTCACAAGCACGTTCACTCATCACTACCCAGGACTACACAATATATTTATTCACCAAGACAGAGCAACCTCAATGAACCCCAGGTCTTCTACCAAGAACCTTCCGTCCTCCATGTAGGAAGGGTGTAGTGACTCAATAAAGCAGGACTTAAATTAACCAACAAGACTGAAACCAAGCAAGGTCATAAATATGCAAAACTGCATATCAATGTAATAAATACATCTACCGTATTTGAAATTGCAAAATATTTTAATTATTTAGGGTTAAAAGTATTGTCTACTTTAAAAAAAAAAAAAAGTGCCATGCTTGACCATAGGTCATGCCTGGTGTTGCAGTAAGCTGCAATACCGTTTACAACCCAGAGGTATCTGTTTTAGGAAAAGCTGTGTGACAGCAAATATGTCCGCCAATGCAACTCCTTTATGATACATGACCACATTTAGGATTGCCCATAGCAAATCTATATTTTAACAAGAGGATCCTCGGCCGAAACCTGAGGCTGACACTCGGATTCCTGGCATTGGGTTTGCAACTTTTTCATGGTAAGCATAATGGACATGATTATTAGTCACTTTTTGTCGGAATCCAAATCCATATGAAATTCTGAATGTGTGAACTAGGGGTTGTTCTCAAGTTTTCCATCAGTTGTCCCCCACAGACCATAAGGTTGGCATATGATACTTATGGGATGATACCTTTAATCTTAGCCTTGCTGTTTGTCATCCATTGTAGTCAAAAAGCAGAATAAAAGGGAATTTTTAGGCATAGAATGGATGAGGACGAGACATTTATAGCGGATGTTTGCAGTCACTTTATGTGTACACTGCGCACTGTGAGGATTTTCCGATGCTGGGAGCGGGAGGTCATGTGCATACTTCCGGCCACATTCCGACTAGATGGTATTCAGCATGTCGCATACTTGGGGTCAAGCACGCACGGCCGGAGAATCCTCAAGATGCGCAATGTGCACAATGCGAGGATTCACAAGTCTGCAGTCATGTAAGAATGACTGCAGACTTGCAGCTTAAGTCCAGACAGCCCCTTTAAAGTTTTCTTTTCTCCTTACAGGAAAATTTAACCTCCTAATTTTCTTTTTATAATTCCTGGACATGAGATGCTTTCAAGCAAGTGTTTATTTCATCCGTCTGCCATCTGCTTTTTTTCTGTTCACATGAGCGCAAAAAATAGGCGAATCGTTTAAAAACGCAGTATGCACAATTCTCATCCACTTGGCAAATGGAAAATGCTTAAACTACAGATGCATCAATATTTCATCAGTACGCCATCCATACTTGCATCGGATGCCATTATTTTCTGATTTGGTTTTTGTTGCTCTATTGACAAAACAAGGAATGCACGTGACGGATGCAATATTGATGGAGTACTCATGATTCTGTTTCACCATTAAAGGGCCTGTCACACTAAGCGATATTGCTAGCAATATCGCTATACTGTCACTAACTTTGTGACATAGCAGCGATATTGCTAGCGATATCGCTATGTCTGATACTTACCTCCGACCGGCTCCCCCGCTGATTATCACTGATCGCGTGAGAACGTCCTGGGCCGTTTCTCATTGTCAGCTTCCTGCTGTGACGACGAGCGACGTGTGGACGCGGGCGGGAGGACGTCAGGATCGCCCCGTCTGACAGGTAAGTAGCAACCCCCGACCGCTGCTATGTCGCTGATGAGATCTGCCTGTGTGGCAGCTCACTAGCGACCACTTAGTGATGCACCAGCGATCCTGACCCGTCATATCGCTGGTCGGGATCGCTGGTGCGTTGCTAAGTGTGACAGTACCTTTATCCCTATCACAGATTACCATTACAGACATTTTTCAATAAACGCATGAGAAATAAGTCAATGTTTGTGGTCCAAGACCAATAAAAGGCAAGAGTGTCCTCGATGCTATAAAATGTAATGGTATGAGTAGATATTAATTAATATATTATTTTTTTACATTCTTAAGTTGGGAAAACTTTGATGTATTAAAAACTGTTTTGAGCTCTTCAGTGCAAGGCAAAATATCATATTGAAAAAGGATTTATGAGCTTAAAAAAACATTGCTGATGGACCCTAGAGATGAATCTTCCAGCCCATCCCCTGGGCATCAAACCGACCTGTCATTTCACCAGATATGGGCTTAACATAGGAAAATTTACTTAGATGTCGGGAAATGAACCAAATCCCTATCATTCCTTGTCCCTCGAACTGACGCTCTCCAGGAACCTGATTGTCTCCACAGTTTGTAGGGAAACGTATGGAACCTGTACTGCTCAATACTATTATTTTTCAGGCTCCATCACACAGAACTTGGCTGTTCTGACAACACATCTCCCTCCAAGACACTGTCTTCTAGTTCGGTCCTGATTTGAGCCACGCTAAGTCGGTATAGAGCGTCTCTGATCACCACCTCTCTGGGCTGACAGCTCTGGACAGTGTCGTGAATCTGCTAGTTGACAATCTCTCGGCTGGTCAGAAAGTCAATCAGCCTGTTGTAGAGGTAATAGTGGGTGACGTTGTCAAAGTCAATGGGGTGGTGGCGGATGCTGCTGGCTTTGCTGTCTCCGATGGCGGTGATGATTGCGCTGTAGGGCTCCATCTCCCGGCACAATGATAGCGAATGGTGGCGAGTGGTTGGGTCACTGGCTCCGTTCTGTTCTGCCACGGCGTGAACGACTTGTCGAGACTCAGGCTTGGTAACAGGAAGGAGAATTGAAGGATCGTTGCCCATCATGTCCACGCTGTAATGTATGTCTAAGAGTTATGGGCACAACACGTACTAAGACACGGGGACAATATGGGAGATGTGAGCTGGATAAGGCGATTCAACTATAAACACTGATCTTTTTTGTGACAATACTTGGGTAACCCGACCGATATAGGGTGAAATTTATTTTTAAAGTTATACATTTTCCAATATATGTAATGTATCAATTCTTGCCACATGTACTGATATAAAAGAGTAATTAAACTTTCATTTTTCTCCATCTCATTTGGGGGACACAGGTACTGTGGGTGTATGCTACCGCCATCTGGAGGCTGACACTAGGCAAACACAAGGTTAGCTCCTCCCCCGCCGTATACACCCACGCCCTGATTGCGGGCGGAAGCCAGTTTTATGCTTAGTGTCTATGGAGGCACACGTCTGGTCCTTTTTTCTCCAGACTTTTTTTTTTCCCCATAAAGATTAGACAGGGGCAACGGATCCTATTGAAAGGGTCCGATTTCCCCAAACCATCAACTGGCGAGCACGTGCGAGCGTCGTCTCCACGTATCCTTTCCCGCGACGTGGGACAAATCTGGGCAATTTCCCCAGAATTTTTTTGTTTTCTTTATTTTTTCAAAGAAGATGAGATGGGGCAACGGATCCTATTGAAAGGGTCCGATTTCCCCAAACCATCAACGGGCGAGCACGTGCGAGTGTCGTCTCCACGTATCCTTTCCCGCGACGTGGGACATGATGCCGGACCTAGCCCTGACCACCCCTAGGTAGGAAACCATGGGCTATTCAGAGGCACAAGACGGTCCGAGCGGCCCCCACTGCTCCACCAACGCAAGACGAAGGTGCTGCAAGGAGGCGGTCGGTCCCTCTCCTCGGCTAAAGCTGGACGGCGTTAGGGTGCCTGCACACTGTCCAGGATCCCCACACCACCCCCCGCTCCCTGGTTTGTGTTCGCCCTAAAGGGGCTACCTGGATCCTGTTTACAGCGCATTTAAGGTACGGGTGCGGGGGGCTCCTGGGCAGCAGTGGCAGGCAGCAGTGTGCGTCTCCTAGGGCCTCCTCGTATTCAGGGAAGAGTAGCGGCGTTTTCTTGCTGTTAGCACCACCGGCGCCGCCGCAGCATTGCATGGCGCTGAAAATTTAGCCCCCGGTTTTTTGGCCAGTGTTAGGCCGCGGCGTGCCGCCGCTGAGGTGGTGGACAGTAATTGAGCCCCCGGTTTTTAATTTTTTTTTTGGCCAGTGTTAGGCTGCCAACGCTGCAACGCGCGGCGCTGCGGGCGGTGGGGGGAAAAATTGAGCTCCCGGGTTTTGGCCGGTGTAGGCCACGGAGGAAGTACCGCCGTTGGCGCGAGGCGTCACTTAATAAATCCAGGCCCCGGCTGAAGTGCGGGGTAGGCCGTGACCAGGAAAGAGGTCGGCTTACCCCACGGAGGTGCAGAAGGCCGGGCACACAGTCGGGGGACACAGGTTGGGTAAGTGCAGGCTGCGGAGTCCGCTAAAACCGCAAGGGGGCCTCCTGCCTCCACCCCTCCCCTCGCACTGTGGCGAAAAAAAAAGAATTTTTTTGTGTGGGTTATATATAAAATGCCTAGCAGGCTCAATATGGCCGGGAAAGGGAAGACGCACACTTTTCTCTACGCTGCATGCACTTCTTGTAAGGCCCCGTTTCCACGAGCGCAGAGCGCCAAAGTGTGCGAGGCCTGCGACTCCGAACGTGCCCAGGAGCCTCCCTCGGCGACTGAATCCAGAGACCAGAATGCTCCGGAATGGGCGCTATCGTTGTCCCAGTCTATGGCTTTGCTTACAAAGGCGATCGAGTCCCTTCACGCCCCAAAGGGAGGCAGGGATAGTGGCTCGCTTATCTGGGAAGGGTCCTCCACCTCACAGGAACCTTCGGCCTGCAGGGGCCGTTCCCATGCCAGACAGAGGCGAAGGAAACAAACCCATACGAGGTCTCCCGGCTTATCCGGTGCCTCGGCATCGGGGAGTCCAGCATCACGCTCCCTTTCACCAGCGAGCGAGAGCGGGCAGAGTTTGGATCGTGACTCAGACGAGCCACTTGATCTAGATACCCCGGGATGCCGGGAGACAGTGGACAGCCTCATTGAAGCTGTCAATCAAACCCTGGGGATTGAGGATGATGCTACCTTGGCCGCGAGCCATAAGGTAGCCTTTAAGCGGGCCAAGCACCCGCATAGAGTATTTGGCACTCACCCAGAATTTGAGGATATAGTGCAGTGCCACAGAGAACGCCCAGACAAGCGCTTCTCGGGTCAGAAGCCTATAGAGGCAAGATACCCATTTGCCCCGGAACTCTGTAAGAAATGGGCGGAATCCCCAGTGGTGGACCCACCAGTGTCACGCCTGGCCTCAAAATCCTTGTTGTTGGTGCCTAGCGGCTCGTCCATTAAGGACCCCACGGATCGGCTCATATAGGGTTTGGCGCAATCAGTTTTTGAGGCATCAGATTCGGCGCTCGCCCCTTCGTTCGCGGCGACGTGGGTAGCCAAGGACATGATGTCATGGTCAGAGTCTTTGAATAACGCCTTGCAGGATAGAGGACTACCTGCGGAGGTGTCTGAGGTCGCAAGCCAGATTGCTATGGCTGGAGACTACTTAATTAATGCGTCTTTGGATGCGGCTAATTGTGCAGCATTTGCGGCCGCTAACGTGATAGCCATTAGGAGAGCCCTCTGGTTGAGAACTTGGCGAGCCGATTGAATTTCCAAGAAGTCCTTGACTTCCTTGCCCTATCAGGGAGGCCGCCTGTTCAGGGAGACGTTGGATCGGCTCATCTCCAATGCGACAGGAAGGAAAAGTAGCTTCCGCCCGCAGCAAAAGGCGAAACAGCCTTTTCGTCAGGTCCCGACACGTTTTCGAGCTTTTCGCAACATCGGATGGATGGCAGCAGCCAGTTCAACCGGCCCACCTCGCTTCAACCAGGATAGGGAGCGACAGGTCTCATATAGACCCATTCCGGTGGGAAGGATGCGCGCTCGCCAGCCCAGGTCGAGAGGAGCCAGGACCCAGAGACCCTCAGCCAAATGACTCGGAGCCTTTGGTAGGCGACAGCAGCAGGGTGGGGGGCCGCCTACTCCTTTTTCGCCATATCTGGGCCAAGGTAGCACACGACTTATGGGTGGTAGAACTGGTGATTTCAGGGTACAAGATAGAGTTCATCAGGTACCCTCCAACACGGTTTTTTCTCTCCCGACTGTGGAGGTGGAGGTGGAGTCTCGGGCGAAAGCACTGCAAGGGGCCATCGATTCACTCCAAGACAACGGACGGGACAGTCAGACCAGTTTTGGACCTGACACATAGTGCCGGGTGTCAGCTGTGATAATCATGATCATCGCTGTTTAACTTTTAACGCTTATAACTTCCTAAAAAAAAAAAAAAAAATTTTGGTTCTAAAATTGTGCTGATGTAAAGTAGACATGTGGGAAATGTTAGTTATTAAGTATTTTATGTGATATATCTCTGATTTAAGAGCATGAAAATTCAAAGTTGGAAAATGGCGAAATTTTCAAAATTTTCGCCAAATTTCCATTTTTTTCACAAATAAACGCAAGTCATATAAAATATATTTTACCAATATCATGAAGTAAAATATGTCCCGAGAAAACAGTGTCAGAATCACCGGGATCCATGGAAGCTTTCCAGAGTTATTACCTCATAAAGGGACAGTGGTCAGAATTGTAAAAATTGGCCCGGTCATTATTATTATTATTTATTATTATAGCGCCATTTATTCCATGGCACTTTACATGTGAGGAGGGGTATACATAATACATTCAAGTACAGTAATCTTAAACAATACAAGTCACGACTGGTACAGGATGAGAGAGGACCCTGCCCACGAGGGCTCACAATCTACTAGGGACGGGTGAGGATACAGTAGGCGAGGGTAGAGCTGGTCGTGCAGCAGTTTGGTGGATCTTCAGGTTCATTTTGAAGGTTTCCATGGTAGGCGAGAGTCTGATATGTTGTGGTAGAGAGTTGCAGAGTAGGGGAGATGTGCGGGAGAAATCTTGTATGCGATTGTGGGAAGAGGAGATAGGAGGGGAGTACAGAAGGAGATCTTGTGAGGATCGGCTGTTTCGTGCAGGTAAGTACCTGGAGACGAAGTCACAGACGTACGGAGGACTCAGGTTGTGGATGGCTTTGTATGTCATGGTTAGGGTTTTGAAGTGGAGTCTTTGGGTAATGGGGAGCCAGTGCAAGGATTGACAGAGGGGAGAGGCCGGGGAATAGCAGGGGTACAGGTGGATTAGTCAGGCAGCAGAGCTTAGAAAAGATTGGAGGGGTGCGAGAGTGTTAGAGGGGAGGCCACAGAGCAGGAGGTTGCAGTAGTCAAGGTGGGAGATGATGAGGGCATGGACTAGGGTTTTTGTAGATTCTTGGTTGAGGAATGTATGGATCCGTGAAATATTTTTGAGTTGAAGTGGAAAGGGCTTGTTGTATATGTGGTTTGAAAGAGAGATCAGTGTCAAGGATAACCCCGAGGCAGTGAGCTTATGGGACTGGGGAGAGTGGGCAGCCATTTACTGTAATGGATAGGTCCGTTGGAGGGGTCACGTGAGATGGGGAATTAATGTGCAAACTTTCGGGGGTAGAGGGGTTAAAATACAAAGATTATGACTTGCAGTCAGAGCACATCACCGGTAAGTGTGGGAGAAGAAAAACAATATAAATGAGCATGTTCTTAGAAAAATACACAATGCATGCAGTCTTTTACATTAGAAGGGAGACATTTGTGATTTACACCGACCTTAACAACACCCCATATATTCTGAGGTGCTAGAATACATTTTAGGTAAATTATACCTGTGGATTAAATTTAGATCCCTTCTAAGTGCACATATTACATGTGTTGAGCATGTTTTGTATAATGTCTAATGTGTCTTGCCTCAGCTTCTTAAAGTCATAGTTTCTAATGTTACAAAAGTTTGCGCGCAATTTTTAGCTAATTTTGCCGATCCTGTAAGTTTGTTCCTTGAGCGCTCGTTCTAGGCATGGCATGTATATTTCAGGTTATGCTTACAGGTAAGAAGATATGAATGATAGGTTAGAATTACTCATCATGGTCTCTAGACCATTTTTCCAAAGCAGAAACATTTTATGTAGAATTTAATCATCCAGGTGGGGACAGACTGGGACTGAAATTCAGCCCTGGCATCTAAAAGCGCACAATCCCACACTGTCCCCACTAACAAAGCCCTGATAGGGATATCTATTAATAATATTACCCTGCCTGGAGGAAATCAAGATTTACTGCACAACCAATACTTCCAATAATACTGCTATATAAGGTGCAATAATAATATTACCAGCATATATAGTATTGATAATGCCACCATACAGCTCATTAATGGGATTGTCCTCTAGTAGGACAACCAGGGATGGATTAAGGGTAGCCAGGGCCCGGGGCAGTTCAGACTCTGTGGGCCCCCCTCGTCACGTGACGGGGGTCACGAATCGTAGAGCCACACTCTACATACAGAATAATGGGGCCTCCAGCACCGACCTCCACCCGCAGAGCCACACTCCACATAGAGAATAATGGGGCCTCCAGCACCGACCTCCACCCGCAGAGCCGCACTCCACATAGAGAATAATGGAGCCTCCAGCACCGACCTCCACCCGCAGAGCCGCACTCCACATAGAGGATAATGGGGCCTCCAGCACCAACCTCCACCCGCAGGGCCGCACTCCATATAGAGAATAATGGGGCCTCCAGCACCTACCTCCACCCGCAGAGCCCCACTCCACATAGAGAATAATGGAGCCTCCGGCACCTACCTCCACCCGCAGAGCCGCACTCCACATAGAGAATAATGGAGCCTCCGGCACCTACCTCCACCCGCAGAGCCGCACTCCACATAGAGAATAATGGAGCCTCCAGCACCTACCTCCACCCGCAGAGCCGCACTCCACATAGAGAATAATGGGGCCTCCAGCACCGACCTCCACCCGCAGAGCCACACTCCACATAGAGAATAATGGGGCCTCCAGCACCGACCTCCACCCGCAGAGCCGCACTCCACATAGAGGATAATGGAGCCTCCAGCACCTACCTCCACCCGCAGAGCCGCACTCCACATAGAGAATAATGGAGCCTCCAGCACCGACCTCCACCCGCAGAGCCACACTCCACATAGAGAATAATGGGGCCTCCAGCACCGACCTCCACCCGCAGAGCCGCACTCCACATAGAGAATAATGGAGCCTCCAGCACCTACCTCCACCCGCAGAGCCGCACTCCACATAGAGAATAATGGGGCCTCCAGCACCGACCTCCACCCGCAGAGCCGCACTCCACATAGAGAATAATGGGGCCTCCAGCACCGACCTCCACCCGCAGAGCCGCACTCCACATAGAGAATAATGGGGCCTCCAGCACCGACCTCCACCCGCAGAGCCGCACTCCACATAGAGGATAATGGGGCCTCCAGCACTGACCTCCACCCGCAGAGCCGCACTCCACATACATGGCTGCTCTCAGTGCTCTGTGCTGTGCGCACAGGACCTGTGATGAGGTCACAGGAGGGGAGGAGACAGGGGTCACATGATCGGGGGCCCTGACACCTTACCTCCTGTGATCTCATCACAAGCCTTTGCACGCTACCAGCAGCATCAGCGTTCACGCTACTTGTAGATGCTGCTGGTAGCAGAGCACATAATGCCTCCCCCACGGTCACTCACTTTTAGGTGGGGAGAAGATGGAGTGCCATTGCAGCAGCCAGCAGGAATGTGGTGGGGGCCCCCTTAGAAGCTCTTGTGGTGGGGGCCCCGGGGCTGAAGCCCCGCCGGCCCTGCGCGGTGGCGGATTATAATGGGGCAATTTACTGGCCTGGGCTGTGGGCCCCTTAACCCCACTGGGCCCGGGGCAACTGCCCAAATTGACCTCATTATAATCCGCCACTGAGGACAACCCCTTCTCAATCCGAACGTTTGCTCCTGTTAAAAACGCTTACACTCCCCTCTGGTGCCAGTGCTGTTCCAGGGGTGTTTTTACTCGCGGTCCCGGGACTCATGTGATATTGATACATTACATGAGCCATGCGGCAAATCAGTAGTGACTCCACTTTCCCCATCTTCAGAGTAAGGCAGGGGTCTGACATGCGAGAAACTCGCACAAGTCTCGCATGACAATACCCGGCACTGCCGCCGGCACTTGGGACCGGAGTGTGCGGCTACATAGAAATACATGCAGCCGCCCGCTCCTGTCCGAGTGCCGGCGGCAGTGCCGGGTATTGACATGCGAGAATCATCTGAGTTTATCACATGTCTGACCCCGGCCTAATAAGTAGTCAAGAGCAAGTCAGGGCTGTGGCTGGCCGCTCAGTTCCTCTCGATTACTCAGAGTCACGCTGCGGATGTGACTCCTTCCAGCAGTGAGAACAGGTCGGTAGACGGGCATTAGTAGTACAATGTCAGGCTGCCTTACTTGTTCTCCCCGTCTCTGCTCTGATGACCGACCTCCTGTCACTGCTGAACACTGCGAGTACCGGTGACAGGAGGAAACTGGAGCTCAGCTCTTAGTGTGGGGCTGCAATAAGATGGCGCCATCTACACGTACAGCAATGCACTGGACAGCTCAGGAGACGGGCAATGTTTGCAGCTGCGATAGCACCAAGCATAGAAGTAGAGATGGACGCCCTTATAGCCCAGGGCTTTAGTATTTGTGGTGTGTAAGTGTCATTCTCTGACACACATAGGAAAAAATGGCAGACCCCAGTGGATGAGCAAAAAAGTAATAAACAAATTGTTAATGCAATAAATGTTATTATGTTTGAAAATTACCACAAAAATAAAGATGCTGATACATAGCCGTACAGCTAAAGTGTTTAAAGGTAAAGTTCACATGTTGCTTATTTGGTGCAGAATTTTCCACAGCGTATCTACCGCTAATTCGGCATGATAGTAGTCACAGGACAGAGAGATATTATTTTAGTTCGGAGCTTTTTGTCAAGAGAACCTTATAGTTCCCCATATGTAATGAGGGATAGTATAGAGTATACTCCAAATGATACACAGTGGCTTGTAAAAGTTTGGGCACCCCTGGTCAAAATTACTGTCATTGTGTGAACAATTAAGCAAGTTGAAGATGAAATGATCTCACGGCACATTTCCTTAACATTTCATTCAAAAAAAATAAAAAAATTATATATATTTTCATCTTCTACATTTTAAAAATTAAAGTTTGGGCACCCTTGGGGAGATTTGTGTGCTCAGATAACTTTAACCAAAGTTTCAGACCGTAATTAGCCTTTTAGATTTATGACTTCTTCGCTATCATTGTTAGGGAAGGCCTGGTGATGGAAATGTCTCAGCTTCACAAATCCCGGCCTCCTCTAACCTTGTGCCAAATACACAGCTGCCATGGATTCTTCTGAGTAGCTGCCAAGTAGAGACGAGCAAATCTTTCAAGGTTTGGTTTGGTTCGGTTGTGAGGTCATTATATCAGGACATCTGGACAGAGCAGTATTCATATGGATTACCACAGTGAGATTATGTGAGAGACAGAGTGTGACCTCTGAAATATCGTTATGGACTGAAGGGAAGTCAGCACCACGGGACCGACAGATATAAAGGCCACATTTATAGGTGTAATCAGGACCAGTCAGAACATCCTCTGATCCTTTAGTTCTCCAGTTATTCTCTGACTATTGCATTTACTACTTGCCCCTGAGGATGGGCGTATTCCTGTGTAATGTTTTATTCAGTGATCTAGAGACAAAACTAGTAATATTAAGAAACACATAATATAAAAGGATGAAGCTGTTTGATCTTTAGTGGTTACAGGTATCTGACGTCACTCGTGTTCCGCTCCTCTGTGATGTCACTCGTGTTCCGCTCCTCTGTGATGTCACAATGAGATCACCATTGTGACCTCACGGACTGAGGGGTTATAAGGAGTGACACTGCAGGAAGAGGCTTTGTCTGGAAAGACTCACTGTGTGTTACACAATTAGCGATATTCCTCCGGGATAATCTGCTGTTTTGATTTCTTCTGATCGTGACTGACTAATAAGATCTGTGCAAGGCGCTCCTATCAACATCCGCCGCCAGCATTCCGGGGCTTTGGCCCCTGGAGGTAAGTGTTTTCCCAGATATTTATCCAGTACTAGCTGAAGAGCCCGGCGCTGCCCGGGCATAGTAACTAACTGTGGTTAGTTATAACAAATTATAATTATCCTCCATCCCATAGTCGAGTGCCCATATACCCATCATACATATCCTCCATCCCATAGGCCCGTGCCTATATACCCATCACACATCCTCCATCCCATAGTCCCATGCCCATATACCCATCATACATATTCACCATCATGGAGGGGTTAACTTCTCCTGCCTCTCTTTTGTTCTTGGGTGGCTATGTATTGGTGCTGTCTTTGGTAGCCTTTGTCAGTGATAGCCCTGGTCCTTGGCTTGAGCAGCTGATCTGTATACCCTACCTGTATACAGTAAGTGCAACTCTTTTTTCCCGTAACAGCGCCCCCTGGTGGTGGTTGCGCCGCAGTTGCATTACAGGTAATTGGGGAATTTCTCCAACTTGTTGGGATTTACTATTTTCCTGATCTGTTCAGTCCTAGAGTTCAGGCCCCCATACACATGAGACCAGTGATAGACCAATTCCCCAATATCAGCAGCTCTGCCGACAGTCCAAGTGTTGATCCTTGTTTTCCCAGCTAAATAAGCCGCTGCCAGAGGAATCTACCAGCGGCTTTCTTACATAGAACACAGGTGCGATCGGCAGAGTTAGCGCTCCTGTGTATGGAGGAGTCAGGAGAAATATCTGCCGGTTGAACAGATCAGCTGATCCATGGGCCGACAGCTATGTGTTGTGTGTGTGTCCCCTTACTCATAGGAATGATCCTAGGTCTGGTTACGTAAATTAGGTGCAAAATATAATGTCTATATTAGTAGCTCCAGATATCTGAGGTCTATTCTTTTCTTCCAATAGAATACTTCATTATGGTTACTCTACATCCTGCCGTCTACTTCTTCCTTGGATTCTTCTCCGGTGTCGCCTGTACCATCATCTGTGGGTAAGTCTTATACTGATTTATATGCTACACGGGAGTCTATAGAAGAAACATCCCATCTTCAGGTCATCACACGATTCAGGAAAGGGAATCATCTAGAGAAGATGTTTAGTGGGTCATAAGCCGGCTCTCACCTGTCCGAGCACAATGGACTTTTCTGTATAATTGAAAAAAATGCTGATTGTCATAGATCACAAAAATGACTGCAGATCGGGAGAGACAAAATAGACGACGAAAAATAAATGTCTTCATAACATTCTGCAGAACACAGATAGACTTTACAATTTGCTACATGACTTCTGTTTTATCATTTTATAGACTTCTGATAAAGAAATGCTGGAGAAAAGATACAGGAAAAGACACCACGAAGGCAGATACAGAGAATAGGGCTGATCCTGACGGTACGTCCAGCCTCACTAACCCCACATTATTATCTATGTACATACAAACACTTCTTGGCGGCTTTTCTATTACATGGCCGCAGTCCACATTGTGAAGCTGAATAATTACTCTAGTCATATTCTGATTAGCTTCTTTCCACATATGAAATCTGTCTGAGTACGGTCACACTAGGCGGGGTTTTTTTTTCAGTGTTTTTTTTCTGCAGCAAAACCTGATCTCTTGGCAGGAAAGAAGCTGCAGAAACAAAATCTGTTTTGTTTTTTGCATTTTGTAGCGTTTTTGGTGGGGTTTTTTGTGTGTTTTTTTGCAGCGGTTTTGGTGTGCTCGATTTATCTCTTGTGCATGCCGATAAAATTTAGTGATAAAAAAAGTCCTATTCCATAGAATCAGGTCAATGGATGAAAAAAGCTGAAAAAACGCTGAAAGAAGTGACATGCAAGAAACCTGCAAAGCACAAATACTGATGACAAAAAAGCAATGTGTGCGCAGGAGATTTCTGAAATCTCGTAGGTTTTGCTGATACCGTAAACCGCAACTGAAAAATAGCATAAAAAAACACAAAAACAACATTTTACACTAAAAATAATCTCTTACTAGATCTTGACAGTGAATTTACTGCAGACATAAAGGAAACAATCTAGAAAAGACATAGAATATTTTCCTTTCAAATGTTGATTTCAATGTTTTGTGTTACAGGAGATCAGGATTCTCGTCCTGGACTCGTGGCTGACAAGAGAGGTGATCTCTGTCACACCATCATCCTTTGGTTTCTCCGCAATATTTACTGCATGACTTTCTCCGCAAGTGAAGACATGACGACCTCATCTGATGGTAAGTTCTCAGGATTTTATAACCTGTACTATTAGATGGATTTTACAGAAAAGAAAACTAATAACAAAATCTCTAAAAGGAGCATGTCAGAGAATAACCTCATGCATAAAATATTACTCCGAGGGATTAGTCTGTCTATTGTCATAATTAATTGTACCATTTAGAGATTATGATACCTGGATAAATGTTTATATTTGTAACAAACATATAGCAGCTTTTATTGTCTCAATGCTAATGTCAACGTTCTGTGTTACAGATGTCGTCAACAACACCGATAACTCTTCATCTGACCCTGGTTATACGGCCATCGATATACGTCCAGATGAGAATGTGATCATCTCCTCTGACAGTAAGTTTTCATGTTTTTATGATTTTTTTTTTTAACAGAAAACACCTGCCTAATATAAATAGTCTCTGAAAGAAACGTGTAGGTGATTACAGCCTATACACAGAGGTAACTTTTGTGGTTTGCTCCCCTATTTTTATACTGTACTGTATTGTCAGCCTTTTTCCTTTGATCACACTCATCTTCATGATGCCCTACGCATGTCCGCCAGACAAAAAAACTATTTGATTTTCTAATTTTTTTTAAGAGACTATGATATTTTTAGATGATTTTTTTTTTAAGAATATGGGTGAAAAGACACTAACGGCTGTGTGAGGTCATTATAATGGGATCTCTTGGCAGTGAAGGATTTATATTGATTACCCCAATGAGCTTATATGTGAAACAGAGTGTGACCACTGATAAATGGTAATGGACTTCAAGGGAAAGTAAGAACCATGGGACCTACTGATATAAAGGCCATGCTATCTGTGTAATCAGGACTGATCAGAAAATCCTCTGATCCTTTAGTTCTCCAGTTGTTCCATGTTTATTGCATTCACTTCTTGCTGCCTGATGATAGCCATCTTCCAGCATGAATCCTGTCAGTATCGGACTGGAGCATTTTGGGCCCACCAGAGAAAATCATTCTTGGGGCCCACTAGGTTGCTACATAGAAATAAATACAAGACCACCAATTGTGTGGTAAAACACACTAATAACAGGGTATAATATAAGGTAGTACACATCTTAATTATGTAGCAGGGGTTGGGGTAGCCCCCTCATAGAGTATAATGTAGCCCTCTCATAGAATATAATGCAGCCCCCCTCATGGAATATAATGCAACCCCCTCATAAGGTATAATGCAGTTCCCACCATACAATATAATGTAGCACCCTCATAGGGTATACTGCAGCCCCCCTCATATAGTATAATGCAGCTCCACCACAGAATATAATGCAGACCCCCAGAGTGTACTGTAGCCCCCTCATAGGGCATAATGCTGCCCACTTATTTGTATGATGTAGTCCCATGAGAGAATAATGCAGCCCCACCACAGAATATAATGTAGCCCCCATAGAGCATACTATAGTCCCTCAGAATATAATGTAATCCCCTGAGAGAATAATGCAGTCCCCCCACATAATATAATGTAGCCCCCTCAGAGTATAATGCAGCTCCTCTCCACCTCCATCATTGTTCTCCCCCTCCACCCCATCATTGTCCTCATCACCACCTCAATCATTGCCTTCTCCCCCACCAACCCTATCCTTGCCCTTTCCACCACTTCCATCATTGCTTTCTCCCCCACAACACCCCATCATTGCCCATTCCACCACGTCAATCATTGCTTCCTCCCCCATCACCACCATTGTCCTTTCCAGCACTACCATCATTGTCCTTTGCACCACAACCATTATTGAGTTCTCCCCCACAACTGCCATCATTGCCAATTTCACCACCTCCATCATTGCCTCCTTCCCCACCACCCCCATGATCCTTCCCCACCACCCTTTCATTGCCAATCTCCAGTACACACACAGCACCACTCCCTCTCACTTACACACACACACAGCACCACACCACTCTCACACTCATACACAAAGCACGGCACCACACACACACACGCATGCATGCATGCAGACACACAGCACACTCACCTCTCCGTAAGTTCCCCGCAGCATATCCCGGCAGCCACTTCCTTGCCGGCAGCTTTGTCTGAAACAGCCGCACACTGAATGATGACATCATTCAGCTGCGTTGTCTCAGACAGGAAGCACCAGGCAGGAAGCAGGATGCTGGGATGTGTGCAGGGAACTTGCGGAGAGGTGAGTGTGCTGTTTGTCTGTATGTGTGCGTGTGTGTATGTGGTGCAGTGCGGTGCGATGCTTTGTGTGTGACTGTGAGAGAGTGGAGCAGTGGTGGTGGGGCTTTACATGCGGGCAGTGTTAGCTGCAGCCTGCGGCTAATGCTGCCTGCTATTAGGCTATATGCCCACGTAGCGTTTAAAACCTGACACCTAAAACCGGACTCCTTCCCAGAAAACGCACGTTTTTTCCATGCGTTTTCTGCGTGATTTTTTTACGTTTTTCCCGCGATTTTCGCATGCGGAATTCAAGTACTTTCCAAGCGATTTGAAGCATCGCTTGGAATGTGATTGACAGGTTGGCCACACTCGTCAAACATAGTGTTTGACAATTGTGACCAACTTTTTACTATTGAGGCCGCCTATGCGGCATCAATAGTAAAAGATAGAATGTTAAAAATACTAAAAAAAAAAAAAAAAAAAAAAAATTCTTGATATTCTCACCTTCCGACGTCCCACGCAGCCTTCCCGGGCCTCGGCGATGCTCCCGTTCCCAGTAATGCCTTGCGAGACCATTGATGACATGAGGTCTCGCGTTACTGTAGCAGTCTCGCAAGGAATAGGGACCGGTACAGTATCACGGGACCGTGACGTCAACAAAGGCCTCGCAAGGCATTACTGGGAACTGGAGCATCGCCGAGGCCCAGGAAGGCTGCGTGGGACGCCAGAAGGTGAATATAACCCGATTTTTTTATTTTTAATTCTTTTTTACAGGGATATGGTACCCAGGGCCTGGAGGACAGTCTCCTCTCCTCCAGGCCATGGGTACCATACATACATGAGCCGCTCACTTTGCGCATGGCGGGCATAGCCAAATGTGGGAAGTAAGCGCATCTCATGCATTCCTATGGGTGCGGAATCGCGGCAATTCTTTGCAGAATCGCGGCGATTCCGCAGAAAGAATGAGCATGCTGCGTTTTTTCCGTGATGCAATTCCGCCGCAGAAAAAAGCGCAGCATTAGCACAGCATGTGTGGAATGCCATAGGAATGCATGGGGTGCGTTCAGTATGAATTTTTTAAGCATTTTCGCACCGAAAATCGCGGCAAAAACGCAACGTGGGCACACAGTCTTAAAGTAAAATGGTATTCACTCCTCTCCACACCCATGGGGGTGTGGGGAGGAGTGAATATTCATTTCTCTTTAGCAGCAGGGACAGGTTCCTATCTCCAGCTGCTACTTCGCAGGCACAGGGCGGCCCCCCTTCACTCAGGGGCCCCATAGCCACTGTCTGGGGGCCCCTGGAGCAGCTGCTGGCCGGTATGGCAGCAGGTGTCAGTGCCTGGGCCCACCGGAGAATCCTCTAGTTCTCCGGTGGGCCAGTACAACCCTGAATCCTGTGTAATCAGTGATCTACAGACAAAGCTAGTTGTATTAAGAAACACATACAAATGGATGAAGCTGCTTTATCTTTAGTGGCTACAGGTATCTCACTTGTGTGGACATACGATGCTCCCTGCCATGAGGTCACAATTGTGATTTCATTGGGGATCGATATTGTGTAAGAGAAAAAAAGTCACGTGCGTCTCTAATTTCCATATCTGTGATTTCATCAGTACTATGGGGGGAACAATTACAAATTTATTATATTTGGGGATTTTCTCCAACTCTGGACCCATGGCTGAAAAGAGAGTTAAACAACATCTCTAAGTCTGACCCCAGTTATGTAATTATCAGTATCGACCTAGATGAGGATGTGGTCATCTCCTCTGACAGTAAGTTCTAGGCTTTTATAACATATGTTTAATAGAAAAATAGTCTAATAAAAATATTTCTAATAGTAGATAGCTGGTTGTTTCATCCTTCTATTTTCATACTTTACAAATTAGCCGTTATAAAACCTGTAAAATGTTGATATTCGTTAACAAACATAGAAGCTTTTATTTTAGTAATGTTAATTTGAATGTTACACCTTACAGGAGAACATTTGGATATTATGAATGACGAAGCTGCTCATGGACCCACTGCCGAAAACACCGACATCTCTACGTCTGGCCCCGATTATGTAACCATCTACATGCCAGATTAGACTGTGGTCGCCGCCTCGGACAGTAAGTTCCTTTTTTCTTCATGTTGATAAGAAGAATGCTTACTACCATAAATATAATCTGTTCTAATCTCCATAACTTGCATAAATTAAAAATCTGCCATTTTAAGCAATATATTATTGAACTGCAGTTCAAGCAATTTCTTAAAATTTCCTGGCCCTCAATCTCAGACCGATAGAGTAGAATCAATGTTCATTAATGAACAACTCACTATATATACACTATCATTTACAAAACAAGAGGGCAGAGGACTTATTCCGCCTCCTCCTCTGACTCCTCCTTTGTCTACTCCTCCGCCTCCTCAAAATTTTGAGAAACATCTTGGCCTGGACAAAGACATAGAGAAATATAAAGTCGTCATGAAGTTTGTTTTTCAGGAACTTCTGGCCTATGCCAACAAAAACCAAATGTAAGGTTTTAGAGCTTTATAAATATGTTTTATGATCTCTGTTATGTATTAGTATTAACAGGCAATGGGCTAAATAATTAGGAATTGGGCACTAATGGCCTAAATATCGATGCGTTACTTTTCTTTATGCAAGCTAAATCATCAGTCTGTGAGCCAAGATTGGCTGGACTGCAGGGGAATGGGAGTTGTCATTCTCAAATCACAAATACGATAAAGAATAATATAAATCATCTTTAATAAATCACAATACATAACAATATTGGATGAGTATATAACTACAAATAAAAAACACAAACTAGAGTGGGTGGTCATGGCAAAACAAACAGATGAATATTTAATCATGATCACATTTTATACATAGCAATACTGACTTAAAGTGCAAATGTAAAAAATCAAAAGAGCTGATGGCAGAATAAAAAGTGCTCTATATCCAATGTACTACCAGATGCCTTAAGCAAATACTTGTACAAATACTAAGCTTTAGTAACACAGAAAACCAATAATAAAAACTCAAGTCAGTACTAAGTACAATTAAGCATGCTATAGTACCAAAACTGCCACTCCACCACCTAACCCTGACACTTGTTTCACCATCAATCACAGCTTTTTCATGGGGATATAGGAACGAGGTGCAGTGCTGTATATATACTATGAGGGAGGGTTTGCTAGTAAGCTGTAATCTAAACATAGAACATCCTAAAATAAAAGACAGGGTGCTATTCATATCACAGCACTGATAGGATGTAGAACATACCTGAACATAGACATTAAATAATACCCATTATGTATTACATAGTACAGTATTATAATCTATAGATAAAGGATGACAGCTAAACGTCTTCTGTTGCCACTCTCATTATAATCTGTCTGCTTGTACATATATTAACCTTTACTGTTTTACTAATTTTGTGACATTTATATTGCAGGTGAGGCAGAGCAGGGTCTCGCTGTGAACCCACGATGAACATGGGATCCAGCTGGAGACGACAATTTTCCATCAGCAAAAAGAGGCAGATTCCAGGCTTGGTCTCTGTTCTCCACCACTAGATACGACATTACTGGACTTTCTGCAGCTAGGTGCACTCACTGGACAAGTGGGTGTCCTACTGCACAACGAGGCAGATTCTGGGCTCGGTCTCTGTTCTCCACCATTGGATATGACATTACTGGACTTTCCGCAGCTAGACGCACTCACTGAACAAGTGGGTTTCCTACTGCACAACGAGGCAGATTCCAGGCTCGGTCTCTGTTCTCCACCATTGGATATGACATTACTGGACTTTCCGCAGCTAGACGCACTCACTGAACAAGTGGGTTTCCTACTGCACAACGAGGCAGATTCTGGGCTCGGTCTCTGTTCTCCACCATTGGATATGACATTACTGGACTTTCTGCAGCTAGATGCACTCACTGAACAAGTGGGTTTCATACTGCACAACGAGGCAGATTCCTGGCTCGGTCTCTGTTCTCATCAATGAACATCTACAGCTTAGGGGAAGTGCAGCCTTTCAGCCATGGTGCCCTAGAGGTTTCCTCCACTCGAGGTTTTTCCTCTCCTGAGTGCTGAAGGTCCACTCTTCGTGAGTCAAGTGCCCCTCATCATCATTATTATTACACAAAAGCGGGACTAACTCCTAGCCGCGGTCTACGGACCAAACATTGGGCATGGGCAGGGCCTTGGGGGCAGATCCCAAGTGCGCTCAACCATGTGAAATAGTTTACGCTCAGGAACATTGAGGGATAGCGCTATTGGAAAGCTCTACCCGTTCATTTCCTTTAGGAATAGCGCTATGGGATAGCTCTACCTGTTCATTTCCTTTAGGAATAGAGCTATGGGATAGTTCTACCCGTTCACTTTCTTCATGGATAGCGCTATCGGATAGCTCTACCCGAACATTATTAACGACAGAGCTTTTTCATACATAAGGTAGGAGTGGCAGGAGAGGTACACCAGCTATTCATGTTTACCGTTAGTCTGCATATAGGCCAGTCTGGTGCGTGGTTACACCCCATTGCGAGGTCAGTCTGATGCGTGGTTACACCCTATTGCGAGGTCAGTCTGATGCGTGGTTACACCCTGTTGCGAGGTCAGTCTGATACGTGGTTACACCCTATTGCTAGGTTCGTAATTACAGCGCACGGCCAAAGGGCGAGCAATCACTCATCATTATTATTGGGACACTTTTTAAAACTATTACCCAGACTTCTATTGGAACTTTTACATTTCCCACCTTGAATGAAGTTAATAAAGGAGTCAGTAAAAAATATTATGTAGCAGTGTATCTGAGCTTCTATGGATCTTTACAATACATCAGAATATATACAATAATGTGAGGCAGGAATATTTTATGTAGTAGCTAAACACATGGCAGCTTATATTTGTGTGTTCTGACAAACTTACCGTATTTTTCGCTTTATAAGACACACCTGATTATAAGACGCACCCCCAAATTTGTTGAGGAAAAAGAGAATTTTTTTATGTTAAATGGGGATCTGTCTTATAATGCCAGTGTCCGTCTTACAAATCATATATATGTCCTTCATCCTGGTATCTATTAAACCCCCATCCTGTCACATGGCCCCCTTGTGCTGTCACATGGCCCCCCTGTGCTGCTGGCAAACTGGCACATTGCCCCCTTGTGCTGCTACACTGGCACATTGCCCCCCCCTGTGCTGCTGGCATGAACATGGCTTTCCCATCCCATCCTGGATATGCCCCCCTGTGCTGATGGCACACACATGACCCCCCCACCCCATCCTGGATATGTCCCCCTGTGCTGCTGGCACGCACATGCCCCCCCATCACATGCTGCATATGCCCCCTGTGCTGCTGGCACGCACATGGCCCCCCCATCCCCTCCTGGTTATGCCCCCCTGTGCTGCTGGCACACACATGGCCCCCATCCCATCCTGGATATGTCCCCCTGTGATGCTGGTATGCACATGCCCCCCCATCGCATCCTGGATATGCCCCCCTGTGTTGCTGGCACGTAAATGGCCCCCACATCCCATCCTGGGTATGCCCCCCTGTGCTGCTGGCACGCACATGGCCCCCCATCCCATCCTGGATATGCCCCCCTGTGCTGCTGGCACGCACATGGCCCCCCCATCCCATCCTGGATATGCCCCCCTGTGCTGCTGGCACGCACATGGGCCCTCCCATCCCATCCTGGATATGCCCCCCTGTGCTACTGGCGCGCACATACCCCCCATCCCATCCTGGATATGCCCCCCTGTGCTGCTGGCACGCACATGGCCCCCCATCCCATCCTGGATATGCCCCCTGTGCTGCTGGCATGCACATGATAAAATAACAAACAGTTCACTCACGTTCCGATGATGGCTCCGTGCTCCCAACTCCCCCACAGCTCTTCCTTTGTCTGTGTTGACATCCAGGAGCTGCTCATACAGGCATTTAATTGTTAGCTGCAGGACCTTTCATCACATGACCGCAGTGCTGCACACTGGGAGTCACGTGACCGCATGTCCTATTGGCACAGACACAGGAAGAGCCAGGGGAGAGCTGGGAGCAGGAGCCATCATCAGAAGGTGACTATAGTGACGGGGCAGTGGGGGGAGAGTGCAGGCACATGCACTGACCACCCGCTGTCTCTGCAGCCCGCAGCCAGCCCACCCCAGCCCCCTGACACCACTCCAGAGCAGCCCCCCTAGTCTACAGCACACATTCGGATTATAAGACGCACCCCCCACTTTCCCCCAAAATTTGGGGGAACAAAAGTGTGTCTTATAATCTGAAAAATACGGTATCTAATACAAATTTAATGTTCCTCTTTAATTGTGCACATCATCTTTGGCCTGTTTTATAATGGAGATGGGACTTCCAGCTTGACGAGAACTTTAACATCACATCACTGTATATGTTACCGTCTTGATACACATGGAGACATAAGAATGTTATGACTTGCGTCACCCAGGTCTAATTATTGTCTCTGAGGAGACATGCAGGAGGCTGCACGGATCCTAAAATGCCACGAAAAAAACTCTGTGCGCTCTGATCCTGCCTCAAGTAACTCCCACACAGGCACCTATAGACCTAAAAGGTCTAAACTACCCCTCTGGGATCCTGCTACAAGGAAACCCCACCCAGAGGTATAAGACTAAAAGGCCTATTCTAACACTCAGACTCTATGAAGAAAAAGACAAAAAACAAAACAACCTTAACTACTTCTTAGCACCTCTGGAAAGAAAAGAAGGAAAAGGAAGTACCTTAGATATCCGAGTCGTCTTGGGTTTTGGGACGTCCATGCCTCCTGAAACTGACAGGCTCTTGTGGGGAAGTGGACTGAAGAGGGTGGGTCAGGATCGATATTTGGAACACCTAAACACTCGTCATGTGTTAGGGGTTGAGGTCCTGCCAGCTAGACATATGAGGATACGGGGTGGCAGTACACGCCGTACTCATAGTCTCTACGTGGGAGTACAATGTGACTGTTCACACTGTATGCCTCCAGAGGTAAGAAGATCCATCTGCAAAATAAAAGAGGGAAAAACTGAAAACTGAAGTAGATATGGGTCTAGTAAAAGACCCGTGCCCACCTCCTACTGACACTAAGCTAAACTGACCAATCTGGCCTCGGTCGATAAGGTGTACATTACTGAGAAGGAGCTAACTTTTTATTATGTGGCAGCAGCATAACCTATGGTTTCGTGTGTCCCCCAATGAAGCGAGAGAAATATAGGTTTCTCTAGAGCCATCTTATTTAACAGAGGAAACCAGCTCCTCTTTAGCCAGAAGGGAACCACTAATATTACCTTTGCCTTGTCCTCCTGGATCTTCCACCGGAACTTTGAGAATCAAGAGCAATGGTGGAAAAGCGTATGACAGGTCTTCGCTCCAGTCCTGGGTCAGAAAGTCGACCCCCTCGGGATTGTCTAGAGGGTTCAAGGAGTAGACCCTCGCCACATTTGTATTTTTCCTTGTCGGTAAAATATCTATTTGAGGAAGTCCCCAATGCTGTCAAAGTTGCTGTAATACTTCCCAATTCAATTCCCATTCCGAAGGTCATATTCTTTTCCTGCTCAGGTTATCTGCTGCCTGGTTCTCTGACCCCCTTATGTGTACTGCTGAAATGGACAATACTACCTTCTCTGCCCATAGGAAGATCCTTGACGACAGACTCTGTAGGGTATGATGTTTCAGAACCCTCTGATAAACATAAAAAGATATCATCGTTATATTGTCTGACAGGACCTTTGCATGCTGTCCTTTGAGCAAAGATTAGCTCTCCTGCAGAGCTTCCCATAGAGCACGAAGCTCCCTTTAATTTGAGATTCGGGATTGAATTTCCGGAGGCCAGATCCCCTGTAGGAACTTCCCCCAGGTGAGCCCCCCATCTTGTGTGGCTGGTGATCGTCAAGCAGAGAGAGGAGACCCAGCGGATACCCACTTCAAGGTTTTTGCAGACGGTCCACCAGACCAGAGAACTCATTACTGCTAGAGACAGGATTATTTCCTTGTCCAGGGTTACCTGCTGTTTGTCCCATGTGGACTGAACTGCTTTTTGAAGTCCTTTCGAGTGGTGCTGGCTCCACCGTACACTGGGAATACAAGATGTCATTATACCCAAAATTCTCATTGCTTACCTGACTGAACACCGATTCTTTAGGAAAAAGCAAATTCTGCATCTTATTAACCAATTTCTCCACAGGAAGGAATGATGCTCTCTGACGTAAATCCAGAAGGACACCCAGTAATATCTTTCTGGTCCGTGGAAGTAGGTCTGATTTTCCCCAATTTATGATCCAACTCAATGTCTGCAGTATTGAGATAGATATTGACCCACTGATTCAAAGGTTTTAAATTTATTATAGTATGGGACTTGTCTGAAGACGTTTTGATAGAAAAAAGGTTTGAATAGTGAACCTTGAAACTTTATACCTGAGGGTCTGAAACAATAGCTGCCGATTTTAATAGATCCACTATGTCTGACCACATTAGAGCAAGGGTGACTGGAGACTGAGACTCTGTTAGTTTGTCCAGTTCCCACTGGAAATATTTGTACTATCTTGCAAACAGATGAAATGCTTCTTAGAATACACTGATCCTGAGATATTGCCTGCCAGCCTTCTTGGAACCACCGGAGTCGCCACCCTACCCTCCTTGCTTCATGGTCTTCCCATTTCTGAACCCGAGCCGAATAGGGATCCTCTACGCCAACCTCCTTTTGGGTAGCTCCATCTACCCGACTCTAACTTCCCCTTCCCTTTATACTCTTGCCTTTGGGAGGGATGGGACCTAGAAAATGACTGAAAACTCTTGGATATATCTTCTGGGACCCCACTCTTGTTACTTTGAGGCTTTCTCTAAAATCTCATCCTACACAGGCCCAAATACCCGTAAGCCTGAGAAAGGGATGGAGCACAGATTATTCTTGGATTATCCCCGAACTATGTCTTTAATCATATGGTGAAATGACCTGCATTCGAAAGGGAATTATTCCTGGCGGTAAATCTAACCAATTCTGAGGAAGTATCTGCCATAAACTTCGTGGCTAGTTTAAGTAATGGAGGGGAACCTAAAATTACTTACCTAGATGTTTTACTCCTCAAATGATCAACTTCTAGGTCAGCGATCCATAGATGCATGGACTTGGCTACTGAAGTAGCAGCTATATTTGATTTAAAGGAAAGACCCCATTTCTCTGAGATCTGAGGCTTTCGAGTATCTAATCCTGAATGGGTCTTATGAGACTCTTCAACCTGCATGGTGTTCCTGGCAGCCCGTAAGAGCTTGTCTGTTTTCTCAGATGAGAAATTATATTTCTTCAACTCTTGCTGGGGGATTCGTAGCTATTTCCCCCTCTTCTTCCTGATCAAACCTGGGAGACTGTTCAATCTCTTTAGAATTCAATTCCATCTCCCATCTCGGTCTCTGAGAAAAGGAACCAGGTTGAGATGTCTGTGGGGAAACGAGTGAAGACTTTGGGCTGCACCTCCTCCCTAATCATGGACCTCATATCCGATAGAAACAATCTTCATTGAAGTGCAGTCCGCACACAATTGTCTCCCATATGCCTCTGATAACTTGACATTGTAGACGGAACATCTCTTAGGTTTCCCTGAAGCCTTCCTGGTCTCCCTTAGGTTCTGAGACTGTATAGTAGAAGCTTCCCTGTCCTAAAAATATAGAATGGGAAACACTGAGTGAATAGGTCTCGAGGGATAATAACACCTCTTTAAATCACTCACATGTACCAGGGTCTGTTTTGATGGGACATCCGAATGGCCTGAATCCTCCATTGCCTTTCAGCTATATTACCAAGCCCCATAGACACAGGTAATTAATTTATACTACCTTGTCTTCATGCAGTCAGCCCCGATTCTTATGCATTCCACTGTGGAACGCATGTTGTGCTGCAGATTATGCCTGACTTCTCCCATTGAGTACCAGGCCTCTGTCCCGACAAAACGAGTGCCAGAGGTATGTGCCGAAACCAAGAGGCCCCACAGGAGGGAAGTAGCTCAAAGACCAGGAGCTCTCTGCGCTCAACTGGTTGTGGCTGAGGGTCCTCCCTTAGAGAGGTGTCAGCTGCAGACCACTTGACAGGGTGAAAGAGAGGATGAATCCCCGAATTCCGACTCCAAGGTAATCTTCGTGGCTAAAAGCCTTCTCTCATTTCTGTCATCATAGGGGCAGGAGAAACACTAAGGGGTAAGGGGTCTTTTAACCTCTCATGTGTTTCCTGTCCCTATAAGGATAAGAAGGACAACCTCCATTTGCTTCCAGGATGTCCCTCCTGACAGCACAGAGATAAAAAAGCAATTTGAGATTTCCACAGAAATTCAGCAAAATATTCCAATGAGAAGCAAATAGCATCCGAAACAGAATTTTGGGAATTATATTAAACAGGTCAGCATTTTCATGAGCCACTGAAGCTGCTGTTGTGACGGATGCCATAAATTAGTCTTAAAGCAATTAACACATTGCTCATAAAAAACATTAGATTATATGAAATATCCACTAATACTGAATGACTATAACCAAAATAAATAAAAAAATGGGGGAATTTTTCAGAAATAAATACAATTTATTTTAACAGACCTAACAAAAAAAACTAAATATAAATTAAAATCTGCAAAAAGAGAGAACATAACACAGAATAACTACAATATGAATTACAATTTCAATACAACTTGCACCTCAATAATAAATTACATTAAGGCTGGGTTCACACGTGGCGTTTTTTTCGCGTTTCCGCGGCTGTTTTAACCGCGCGATTTTGCCGCGAAAACGCGAAAAATAAGCATCCCATGCATTCCTATGGGATTCCGCAATGCTGTGCTAATGCTGCGGTTTTTACCGCGGCGGAATCGCTTTGCGGTAAAAACCGCAGCATGCTCATTAATTTGTGGAATCGCGGCGATCCCGCACCCATAGGAATGCATTGTTCCGCTTACTTCCCGCATGTGGCTGTGCACAACATGCGGAAAGTAAGCAGAACATTTGCGGATGGTACCCACGGTCCGGAGGAGAGGAGACTGTCCTCCGGGCTTTGGGCACCATATCCCTGTAAAAAAAAGAATTTAAAAATAAAAAATATTGTTATTCTCACCCTCCGGCGTCCCGCGCAGTCTTTCCGCTTCTCTTCACGCTCCGGTCCCAGTAGTCCTTTGCGAAAATGCCCGCGATGGCGTCCGATCTCGCAGGATCGCGAAGTCTCGCGGTCATTCGCGCGACGTCATCGCGAATTACCGCGAGACGTCGCGATCCCGCGAGAACTGACGTCATCGCGGGCATTTTCGCAAAGGATTACTGGGAACGGATGCGCGGGACGTCGGAGGGTGAGAATAACACCGTTTTTTATTTTTTTTTACATTTTATCTTTTACTACTGATGCTGCATAGGCGGCCTCAGTAGTAAAAAGTTGGTCACACTCGTCAAACACTATGTTTGACGAGTGTGACCAACCTGTCAATCAGTTCTCCAAGCGATGCTACAGATCGCTTGGAGAACGCTAGCATTTTGCAAGCTAATTACGCTTGCAAAATGCTAGTTTTTCCGCGGGAAAATCGCGGGAATTTAAAATGCGATTTTCCCGCGGACTGGAATTCCGGAATTCTCGCGGTAATTTCCGCGAGAGTTCCGGTACGTGTGCACTTAGCCTAAGGCAGATGTGCATGAGGACCTGTCACCAAAAAGTGGCCAGTTTTTGCTCTTATTCTAATCCCACTCTTCACTTGAGTATTGTTTTTTTGTTGTTTTTTTAGATGCACTATATAACCCAAGAGATATGGGCCTCTTTATTCACTGGTACATTTTTTATGGTCTTCAGAAGAGGTTGATGATAGGGTATTAATGCAAAGCCGGCCAAAGTCACGCCCCAGAGGATCCTGTGAGCCACGCCATGTTGTAAAGATCATAAAGTTAGCACTAAATAAAAAGGTTCATATTTCTGGGGTCGTATGGCAAATAAAGAAAAAAACAGTATCCTAAGGGGGGCAGCGAGAAAAAAAACAGGAGCCAAAACTGTCCACTTTCGTCCTAGTGATAGACCTTCTTTAAAGCAGATAACTTTATAGAACGTATGAGTGAAGAAAGTGCCAGAGCTTAAAATGGACCAAAAGTAAATAGAAAAAACTTAAACATCTTTTTTCTCAGATATTTTTGTTGAATTTTTCGTTAGCTATTATATCAAAATTTTTTAACAATGTATAGTTTCTAGTATTTTATTGTTCCAATGCATCTAAAATAAAAGGATTAAAAATCTAACATTTTGAGCCCAATTCATCTTAATGATGGACATGACGAAGTAAGATATTCCTAATTCATTAACCGGGGTGTGTCTCCGCCGGGAATGTGACACAGTCAGAGATTGGAGTACACTTCTGGTGTAAGTTACACCACTATCTTTTTAAGAACTTGATAGACTGGCTTCGCCATGCTTCGTTCCACTCATACTCTGCCCACTTTTGGCGGATCTGGCAGCATATAGTGTGAAAACGCTGAAAATCGCCTACATTTTATGCAACTTTTCAAAGGATTTTACTCCTGAATTCTGCAAGGATCACTTTGATGAATTGGGGCCCAAGTGTATTCAGGCTCGATGGCAGTTTGTGTCTCCACGGAAAGAGACCAACCCTTCCATTAGTGCCATACGTCTACGTCTTTCCAACAAGTCATAAATAAGCTCTTAATAAGACAGTATTACTGTAGGATGTGAATGATTACCCCCTTTGTGAATGTAAGCCGCAACTAACAAGAAATAAAAGACGGCATGACTGCCAAGAGCCGACTACACACGGGTTGTAGTCTGTTACCATGGAGATACATAAATCTGCATTAGAGCTGGAGCTGTTTGGATTTTTCTTTAGTTTTTATTATAGGTGCATTTGAACAAAATATGCAAATATAATCTTTAACCAATTAAATGGCATTCATTATCAAACAAGAGTTAAGTGTTTCTCTTAGGCTTAAGCAACCTTCCATAAGTAGCAATACTGACCTAGAGCTATAGTGATCACGTAATTGAGGCACGTACATGTCATGAAGTCCTTCCCCTACAACAGAGTTTGAGAGTGGACGTAAAAGAAGACAACTGAATAAGACAAGTAGTGTTAAAGTGCGGTGATTCTCATGTGATAGTTTTAGGCTATTTTTGGACAACCCCTTTAATATTATTACTCTCTTATAGTAAGTCTTTATTTTGTCCTGTACTTGTTCCCATGAGGTGTAAACCCCCGCTGCATTTCTTGAAAGGAATCTAGAGCAAAAGTCTCTGCCGCAAAGCTAAAATGAGTTTCATATCCAGGACTAGTGATGAACGAGTGTGCTGGGATAAGGTGTTATCCGACCATGCTTGGGTGCTAACCAAGTGTCTTCGGTATGCTCGAAAAATATGTTTGAGTCCCCGCTCCTGCCTGTCCTGTGGCTGTTCAACAGCCGCAACTCATACAGAGGATGCCTAAAAAACAAGCAAAGCCTGAAGGTGTTGCGGTTGTCAAACAGCCACGAGACAGGCAGGAGCGGGGACTCGAACATATTTTTCGAGCACACAGATGACACTCGGTTAGTACCCGAGCATGCTCACAAGCACGTTCACTCATCACTACCCAGGACTACACAATATATTTATTCACCGAGACAGAGCAACCTCAATGAACCCCAGGTCTTCTACCAAGAACCTTCCGTCCTCCATGTAGGAAGGGTGTAGTGACTTAATAAAGCAGGACTTAAATTAACCAACAAGACTGAAACCAAGCAAGGTCATAAATATGCAAAACTGCATATCAATGTAATAAATACATCTACCGTATTTGAAATTGCAAAATATTTTAATTATTTAGGGTTAAAAGTATTGTCTACTTTAAAAAAAAAAAAAAGTGCCATGCTTGACCATAGGTCATGCCTGGTGTTGCAGTAAGCTGCAATACCGTTTACAACCCAGAGGTATCTGTTTTAGGAAAAGCTGTGTGACAACAAATATGTCCGCCAATGCAACTCCTTTATGATACATGACCACATTTAGGATTGCCCATAGCAAATCTATATTTTAACAAGAGGATCCTCGGCCGAAACCTGAGGCTGACACTCGGATTCCTGGCATTGGGTTTGCAACTTTTTCATGGTAAGCATAATGGACATGATTATTAGTCACTTTTTGTCGGAATCCAAATCCATATGAAATTCTGAATGTGTGAACTAGGGGTTGTTCTCAAGTTTTCCATCAGTTGTCCCCCACAGACCATAAGGTTGGCATATGATACTTATGGGATGATGCCTTTAATCTTAGCCTTGCTGTTTGTCATCCATTGTAGTCAAAAAGCAGAATAAAAGGGAATTTTTAGGCATAGAATGGATGAGGACGAGACATTTATAGCGGATGTTTGCAGTCACTTTATGTGTACACTGCGCACTGTGAGGATTTTCCGATGCTGGGAGCGGGAGGTCATGTGCATACTTCCGGCCACATTCCGACTAGATGGTATTCAGCATGTCGCATACTTGGGGTCAAGCACGCACGGCCGGAGAATCCTCAAGATGCGCAATGTGCACAATGCGAGGATTCACAAGTCTGCAGTCATGTAAGAATGACTGCAGACTTGCAGCTTAAGTCCAGACAGCCCCTTTAAAGTTTTCTTTTCTCCTTACAGGAAAATTTAACCTCCTAATTTTCTTTTTATAATTCCTGGACATGAGATGCTTTCAAGCAAGTGTTTATTTCATCCGTCTGCCATCTGCTTTTTTTCTGTTCACATGAGCGCAAAAAATAGGCGAATCGTTTAAAAACGCAGTATGCACAATTCTCATCCACTTGGCAAATGGAAAATGCTTAAACTACAGATGCATCAATATTTCATCAGTACGGCATCCATACTTGCATCGGATGCCATTATTTTCTGATTTGGTTTTTGTTGCTCTATTGACAAAACAAGGAATGCACGTGACGGATGCAATATTGATGGAGTACTCATGATTCTGTTTCACCATTAAAGGGCCTGTCACACTAAGCGATATTGCTAGCAATATCGCTATACTGTCACTGGCTTTGTGACATAGCAGCGATATTGCTAGCGATATCGCTATGTCTGATACTTACCTCCGACCGGCTCCCCCGCTGATTATCACTGATCGCGTGAGAACGTCCTGGGCCGTTTCTCATTGTCAGCTTCCTGCTGTGACGACGAGCGACGTGTGGACGCGGGCGGGAGGACGTCAGGATCGCCCCGTCTGACAGGTAAGTAGCAACCCCCGACCGCTGCTATGTCGCTGATGAGATCTGCCTGTGTGGCAGCTCACTAGCGACCACTTAGTGATGCACCAGCGATCCTGACCCCGTCATATCGCTGGTCGGGATCGCTGGTGCGTTGCTAAGTGTGACAGTACCTTTATCCCTATCACAGATTACCATTACAGACATTTTTCAATAAACGCATGAGAAATAAGTCAATGTTTGTGGTCCAAGACCAATAAAAGGCAAGAGTGTCCTCGATGCTATAAAATGTAATGGTATGAGTAGATATTAATTAATATATTATTTTTTTACATTCTTAAGTTGGGAAAACTTTGATGTATTAAAAACTGTTTTGAGCTCTTCAGTGCAAGGCAAAATATCATATTGAAAAAGGATTTATGAGCTTAAAAAAACATTGCTGATGGACCCTAGAGATGAATCTTCCAGCCCATCCCCAGGGCATCAAACCGACCTGTCATTTCACCAGATATGGGCTTAACATAGGAAAATTTACTTAGATGTCGGGAAATGAACCAAATCCCTATCATTCCTTGTCCCTCGAACTGACGCTCTCCAGGAACCTGATTGTCTCCACAGTTTGTAGGGAAACGTATGGAACCTGTACTGCTCAATACTATTATTTTTCAGGCTCCATCACACAGAACTTGGCTGTTCTGACAACACATCTCCCTCCAAGACACTGTCTTCTAGTTCGGTCCTGATTTGAGCCACGCTAAGTCGGTATAGAGCGTCTCTGATCACCACCTCTCTGGGCTGACAGCTCTGGACAGTGTCGTGAATCTGCTAGTTGACAATCTCTCGGCTGGTCAGAAAGTCAATCAGCCTGTTGTAGAGGTAATAGTGGGTGACGTTGTCAAAGTCAATGGGGTGGTGGCGGATGCTGCTGGCTTTGCTGTCTCCGATGGCGGTGATGATTGCGCTGTAGGGCTCCATCTCCCGGCACAATGATAGCGAATGGTGGCGAGTGGTTGGGTCACTGGCTCCGTTCTGTTCTGCCACGGCGTGAACAACTTGTCGAGACTCAGGCTTGGTAACAGGAAGGAGAATTGAAGGATCGTTGCCCATCATGTCCACGCTGTAATGTATGTCTAAGAGTTATGGGCACAACACGTACTAAGACACGGGGACAATATGGGAGATGTGAGCTGGATAAGGCGATTCAACTATAAACACTGATCTTTTTTGTGACAATACTTGGGTAACCCGACCGATATAGGGTGAAATTTATTTTTAAAGTTATACATTTTCCAATATATGTAATGTATCAATTCTTGCCACATGTACTGATATAAAAGAGTAATTAAACTTTCATTTTTCTCCATCTCATTTGGGGGACACAGGTACTGTGGGTGTATGCTACCGCCATCTGGAGGCTGACACTAGGCAAACACAAGGTTAGCTCCTCCCCCGCCGTATACACCCACGCCCTGATTGCGGGCGGAAGCCAGTTTTATGCTTAGTGTCTATGGAGGCACACGTCTGGTCCTTTTTTCTCCAGACTTTTTTTTTTCCCCATAAAGATTAGACAGGGGCAACGGATCCTATTGAAAGGGTCCGATTTCCCCAAACCATCAACTGGCGAGCACGTGCGAGCGTCGTCTCCACGTATCCTTTCCCGCGACGTGGGACAAATCTGGGCAATTTCCCCAGAATTTTTTTGTTTTCTTTATTTTTTCAAAGAAGATGAGATGGGGCAACGGATCCTATTGAAAGGGTCCGATTTCCCCAAACCATCAACGGGCGAGCACGTGCGAGTGTCGTCTCCACGTATCCTTTCCCGCGACGTGGGACATGATGCCGGACCTAGCCCTGACCACCCCTAGGTAGGAAACCATGGGCTATTCAGAGGCACAAGACGGTCCGAGCGGCCCCCACTGCTCCACCAACGCAAGACGAAGGTGCTGCAAGGAGGCGGTCGGTCCCTCTCCTCGGCTAAAGCTGGACGGCGTTAGGGTGCCTGCACACTGTCCAGGATCCCCACACCACCCCCCGCTCCCTGGTTTGTGTTCGCCCTAAAGGGGCTACCTGGATCCTGTTTACAGCGCATTTAAGGTACGGGTGCGGGGGGCTCCTGGGCAGCAGTGGCAGGCAGCAGTGTGCGTCTCCTAGGGCCTCCTCGTATTCAGGGAAGAGTAGCGGCGTTTTCTTGCTGTTAGCACCACCGGCGCCGCCGCAGCATTGCATGGCGCTGAAAATTTAGCCCCCGGTTTTTTGGCCAGTGTTAGGCCGCGGCGCGCCGCCGCTGAGGTGGTGGACAGTAATTGAGCCCCCGGTTTTTAATTTTTTTTTTGGCCAGTGTTAGGCTGCCAACGCTGCAACGCGCGGCGCTGCGGGCGGTGGGGGGAAAAATTGAGCTCCCGGGTTTTGGCCGGTGTAGGCCACGGAGGAAGTACCGCCGTTGGCGCGAGGCGTCACTTAATAAATCCAGGCCCCGGCTGAAGTGCGGGGTAGGCCGTGACCAGGAAAGAGGTCGGCTTACCCCACGGAGGCGCAGAAGGCCGGGCACACAGTCGGGGGACACAGGTTGGGTAAGTGCAGGCTGCGGAGTCCGCTAAAACCGCAAGGGGGCCTCCTGCCTCCACCCCTCCCCTCGCACTGTGGCGAAAAAAAAAGAATTTTTTTGTGTGGGTTATATATAAAACGCCTAGCAGGCTCAATATGGCCGGGAAAGGGAAGACGCACACTTTTCTCTACGCTGCATACACTTCTTGTAAGGCCCCGTTTCCACGAGCGCAGAGCGCCAAAGTGTGCGAGGCCTGCGACTCCGAACGTGCCCAGGAGCCTCCCTCGGCGACTGAATCCAGAGACCAGAATGCTCCGGAATGGGCGCTATAGTTGTCCCAGTCTATGGCTTTGCTTACAAAGGCGATCGAGTCCCTTCACGCCCCAAAGGGAGGCAGGGATAGTGGCTCGCTTATCTGGGAAGGGTCCTCCACCTCACAGGAACCTTCGGCCTGCAGGGGCCGTTCCCATGCCAGACAGAGGCGAAGGAAACAAACCCATACGAAGTCTCCCGGCTTATCCGGTGCCTCGGCATCGGGGAGTCCAGCATCACGCTCCCTTTCACCAGCGAGCGAGAGCGGGCAGAGTTTGGATCGTGACTCAGACGAGCCACTTGATCTAGATACCCCGGGATGCCGGGAGACAGTGGACAGCCTCATTGAAGCTGTCAATCAAACCCTGGGGATTGAGGATGATGCTACCTTGGCCGCGAGCCATAAGGTAGCCTTTAAGCGGGCCAAGCACCCGCATAGAGTATTTGGCACTCACCCAGAATTTGAGGATATAGTGCAGTGCCACAGAGAACGCCCAGACAAGCGCTTCTCGGGTCAGAAGCCTATAGAGGCAAGATACCCATTTGCCCCGGAACTCTGTAAGAAATGGGCGGAATCCCCAGTGGTGGACCCACCAGTGTCACGCCTGGCCTCGAAATCCTTGTTGTTGGTGCCTAGCGGCTCGTCCATTAAGGACCCCACGGATCGGCTCATATAGGGTTTGGCGCAATCAGTTTTTGAGGCATCAGATTCGGCGCTCGCCCCTTCGTTCGCGGCGACGTGGGTAGCCAAGGACATGATGTCATGGTCAGAGTCTTTGAATAACGCCTTGCAGGATAGAGGACTACCTGCTGAGGTGTCTGAGGTCGCAAGCCAGATTGCTATGGCTGGAGACTACTTAATTAATGCGTCTTTGGATGCGGCTAATTGTGCAGCATTTGCGGCCGCTAACGCGATAGCCATTAGGAGAGCCCTCTGGTTGAGAACTTGGCGAGCCGATTGAATTTCCAAGAAGTCCTTGACTTCCTTGCCCTATCAGGGAGGCCGCCTGTTCAGGGAGACGTTGGATCGGCTCATCTCCAATGCGACAGGAAGGAAAAGTAGCTTCCGCCCGCAGCAAAAGGCGAAACAGCCTTTTCGTCAGGTCCCGACACGTTTTCGAGCTTTTCGCAACATCGGATGGATGGCAGCAGCCAGTTCAACCGGCCCACCTCGCTTCAACCAGGATAGGGAGCGACAGGTCTCATATAGACCCATTCCGGTGGGAAGGATGCGCGCTCGCCAGCCCAGGTCGAGAGGAGCCAGGACCCAGAGACCCTCAGCCAAATGACTCGGAGCCTTTGGTAGGCGACAGCAGCAGGGTGGGGGGCCGCCTGCTCCTTTTTCGCCATATCTGGGCCAAGGTAGCACACGACTTATGGGTGGTAGAACTGGTGATTTCAGGGTACAAGATAGAGTTCATCAGGTACCCTCCAACACGGTTTTTTCTCTCCCGACTGTGGAGGTGGAGGTGGAGTCTCGGGCGAAAGCACTGCAAGGGGCCATCGATTCACTCCAAGACAACGGATGGGACAGTCAGACCAGTTTTGGACCTGACACATAGTGCCGGGTGTCAGCTGTGATAATCATGATCATCGCTGTTTAACTTTTAACGCTTATAACTTCCTAAAAAAAAAAAAAAAAATTTTGGTTCTAAAATTGTGCTGATGTAAAGTAGACATGTGGGAAATGTTAGTTATTAAGTATTTTATGTGATATATCTCTGATTTAAGAGCATGAAAATTCAAAGTTGGAAAATGGCGAAATTTTCAAAATTTTCGCCAAATTTCCATTTTTTTCACAAATAAACGCAAGTCATATAAAATATATTTTACCAATATCATGAAGTAAAATATGTCCCGAGAAAACAGTGTCAGAATCACCGGGATCCATGGAAGCTTTCCAGAGTTATTACCTCATAAAGGGACAGTGGTCAGAATTGTAAAAATTGGCCCGGTCACTATTATTATTATTTATTATTATAGCGCCATTTATTCCATGGCACTTTACATGTGAGGAGGGGTATACATAATACATTCAAGTACAGTAATCTTAAACAATACAAGTCACGACTGGTACAGGATGAGAGAGGACCCTGCCCACGAGGGCTCACAATCTACTAGGGACGGGTGAGGATACAGTAGGCGAGGGTAGAGCTGGTCGTGCAGCAGTTTGGTGGATCTTCAGGTTCATTTTGAAGGTTTCCATGGTAGGCGAGAGTCTGATATGTTGTGGTAGAGAGTTGCAGAGTAGGGGAGATGTGCGGGAGAAATCTTGTATGCGATTGTGGGAAGAGGAGATAGGAGGGGAGTACAGAAGGAGATCTTGTGAGGATCGGCTGTTTCGTGCAGGTAAGTACCTGGAGACGAAGTCACAGACGTACGGAGGACTCAGGTTGTGGATGGCTTTGTATGTCATGGTTAGGGTTTTGAAGTGGAGTCTTTGGGTAATGGGGAGCCAGTGCAAGGATTGACAGAGGGGAGAGGCCGGGGAATAGCAGGGGTACAGGTGGATTAGTCAGGCAGCAGAGCTTAGAAAAGATTGGAGGGGTGCGAGAGTGTTAGAGGGGAGGCCACAGAGCAGGAGGTTGCAGTAGTCAAGGTGGGAGATGATGAGGGCATGGACTAGGGTTTTTGTAGATTCTTGGTTGAGGAATGTATGGATCCGTGAAATATTTTTGAGTTGAAGTGGAAAGGGCTTGTTGTATATGTGGTTTGAAAGAGAGATCAGTGTCAAGGATAACCCCGAGGCAGTGAGCTTATGGGACTGGGGAGAGTGGGCAGCCATTTACTGTAATGGATAGGTCCGTTGGAGGGGTCACGTGAGATGGGGAATTAATGTGCAAACTTTCGGGGGTAGAGGGGTTAAAATACAAAGATTATGACTTGCAGTCAGAGCACATCACCGGTAAGTGTGGGAGAAGAAAAACAATATAAATGAGCATGTTCTTAGAAAAATACACAATGCATGCAGTCTTTTACATTAGAAGGGAGACATTTGTGATTTACACCGACCTTAACAACACCCCATATATTCTGAGGTGCTAGAATACATTTTAGGTAAATTATACCTGTGGATTAAATTTAGATCCCTTCTAAGTGCACATATTACATGTGTTGAGCATGTTTTGTATAATGTCTAATGTGTCTTGCCTCAGCTTCTTAAAGTCATAGTTTCTAATGTTACAAAAGTTTGTGCGCAATTTTTAGCTAATTTTGCCGATCCTGTAAGTTTGTTCCTTGAGCGCTCGTTCTAGGCATGGCATGTATATTTCAGGTTATGCTTACAGGTAAGAAGATATGAATGATAGGTTAGAATTACTCATCATGGTCTCTAGACCATTTTTCCAAAGCAGAAACATTTTATGTAGAATTTAATCATCCAGGTGGGGACAGACTGGGACTGAAATTCAGCCCTGGCATCTAAAAGCGCACAATCCCACACTGTCCCCACTAACAAAGCCCTGATAGGGATATCTATTAATAATATTACCCTGCCTGGAGGAAATCAAGATTTACTGCACAACCAATACTTCCAATAATACTGCTATATAAGGTGCAATAATAATATTACCAGCATATATAGTATTGATAATGCCACCATACAGCTCATTAATGGGATTGTCCTCTAGTAGGACAACCAGGGATGGATTAAGGGTAGCCAGGGCCCGGGGCAGTTCAGACTCTGTGGGCCCCCCTCGTCACGTGACGGGGGTCACGAATCGTAGAGCCACACTCTACATACAGAATAATGGGGCCTCCAGCACCGACCTCCACCCGCAGAGCCACACTCCACATAGAGAATAATGGGGCCTCCAGCACCGACCTCCACCCGCAGAGCCGCACTCCACATAGAGAATAATGGAGCCTCCAGCACCGACCTCCACCCGCAGAGCCGCACTCCACATAGAGGATAATGGGGCCTCCAGCACCAACCTCCACCCGCAGGGCCGCACTCCATATAGAGAATAATGGGGCCTCCAGCACCTACCTCCACCCGCAGAGCCCCACTCCACATAGAGAATAATGGAGCCTCCGGCACCTACCTCCACCCGCAGAGCCGCACTCCACATAGAGAATAATGGAGCCTCCGGCACCTACCTCCACCCGCAGAGCCGCACTCCACATAGAGAATAATGGAGCCTCCAGCACCTACCTCCACCCGCAGAGCCGCACTCCACATAGAGAATAATGGGGCCTCCAGCACCGACCTCCACCCGCAGAGCCACACTCCACATAGAGAATAATGGGGCCTCCAGCACCGACCTCCACCCGCAGAGCCGCACTCCACATAGAGGATAATGGAGCCTCCAGCACCTACCTCCACCCGCAGAGCCACACTCCACATAGAGAATAATGGAGCCTCCAGCACCGACCTCCACCCGCAGAGCCACACTCCACATAGAGAATAATGGGGCCTCCAGCACCGACCTCCACCCGCAGAGCCGCACTCCACATAGAGAATAATGGAGCCTCCAGCACCTACCTCCACCCGCAGAGCCGCACTCCACATAGAGAATAATGGGGCCTCCAGCACCGACCTCCACCCGCAGAGCCGCACTCCACATAGAGAATAATGGGGCCTCCAGCACCGACCTCCACCCGCAGAGCCGCACTCCACATAGAGAATAATGGGGCCTCCAGCACCGACCTCCACCCGCAGAGCCGCACTCCACATAGAGGATAATGGGGCCTCCAGCACTGACCTCCACCCGCAGAGCCGCACTCCACATACATGGCTGCTCTCAGTGCTCTGTGCTGTGCGCACAGGACCTGTGATGAGGTCACAGGAGGGGAGGAGACAGGGGTCACATGATCGGGGGCCCTGACACCTTACCTCCTGTGATCTCATCACAAGCCTTTGCACGCTACCAGCAGCATCAGCGTTCACGCTACTTGTAGATGCTGCTGGTAGCAGAGCACATAATGCCTCCCCCACGGTCACTCACTTTTAGGTGGGGAGAAGATGGAGTGCCATTGCAGCAGCCAGCAGGAATGTGGTGGGGGCCCCCTTAGAAGCTCTTGTGGTGGGGGCCCCGGGGCTGAAGCCCCGCCGGCCCTGCGCGGTGGCGGATTATAATGGGGCAATTTACTGGCCTGGGCTGTGGGCCCCTTAACCCCACTGGGCCCGGGGCAACTGCCCAAATTGACCTCATTATAATCCGCCACTGAGGACAACCCCTTCTCAATCCGAACGTTTGCTCCTGTTAAAAACGCTTACACTCCCCTCTGGTGCCAGTGCTGTTCCAGGGGTGTTTTTACTCACGGTCCCGGGACTCATGTGATATTGATACATTACATGAGCCATGCGGCAAATCAGTAGTGACTCCACTTTCCCCATCTTCAGAGTAAGGCAGGGGTCTGACATGCGAGAAACTCGCACAAGTCTCGCATGACAATACCCGGCACTGCCGCCGGCACTTGGGACCGGAGTGTGCGGCTACATAGAAATACATGCAGCCGCCCGCTCCTGTCCGAGTGCCGGCGGCAGTGCCGGGTATTGACATGCGAGAATCATCTGAGTTTATCACATGTCTGACCCCGGCCTAATAAGTAGTCAAGAGCAAGTCAGGGCTGTGGCTGGCCGCTCAGTTCCTCTCGATTACTCAGAGTCACGCTGCGGATGTGACTCCTTCCAGCAGTGAGAACAGGTCGGTAGACGGGCATTAGTAGTACAATGTCAGGCTGCCTTACTTGTTCTCCCCGTCTCTGCTCTGATGACCGACCTCCTGTCACTGCTGAACACTGCGAGTACCGGTGACAGGAGGAAACTGGAGCTCAGCTCTTAGTGTGGGGCTGCAATAAGATGGCGCCATCTACACGTACAGCAATGCACTGGACAGCTCAGGAGACGGGCAATGTTTGCAGCTGCGATAGCACCAAGCATAGAAGTAGAGATGGACGCCCTTATAGCCCAGGGCTTTAGTATTTGTGGTGTGTAAGTGTCATTCTCTGACACACATAGGAAAAAATGGCAGACCCCAGTGGATGAGCAAAAAAGTAATAAACAAATTGTTAATGCAATAAATGTTATTATGTTTGAAAATTACCACAAAAATAAAGATGCTGATACATAGCCGTACAGCTAAAGTGTTTAAAGGTAAAGTTCACATGTTGCTTATTTGGTGCAGAATTTTCCACAGCGTATCTACCGCTAATTCGGCATGATAGTAGTCACAGGACAGAGAGATATTATTTTAGTTCGGAGCTTTTTGTCAAGAGAACCTTATAGTTCCCCATATGTAATGAGGGATAGTATAGAGTATACTCCAAATGATACACAGTGGCTTGTAAAAGTTTGGGCACCCCTGGTCAAAATTACTGTCATTGTGTGAACAATTAAGCAAGTTGAAGATGAAATGATCTCACGGCACATTTCCTTAACATTTCATTCAAAAAAAATAAAAAAATTATATATATTTTCATCTTCTACATTTTAAAAATTAAAGTTTGGGCACCCTTGGGGAGATTTGTGTGCTCAGATAACTTTAACCAAAGTTTCAGACCGTAATTAGCCTTTTAGATTTATGACTTCTTCGCTATCATTGTTAGGGAAGGCCTGGTGATGGAAATGTCTCAGCTTCACAAATCCCGGCCTCCTCTAACCTTGTGCCAAATACACAGCTGCCATGGATTCTTCTGAGTAGCTGCCAAGTAGAGACGAGCAAATCTTTCAAGGTTTGGTTTGGTTCGGTTGTCAGGTCATTATATCAGGACATCTGGACAGAGCAGTATTCATATGGATTACCACAGTGAGATTATGTGAGAGACAGAGTGTGACCTCTGAAATATCGTTATGGACTGAAGGGAAGTCAGCACCACGGGACCGACAGATATAAAGGCCACATTTATAGGTGTAATCAGGACCAGTCAGAACATCCTCTGATCCTTTAGTTCTCCAGTTATTCTCTGACTATTGCATTTACTACTTGCCCCTGAGGATGGGCGTATTCCTGTGTAATGTTTTATTCAGTGATCTAGAGACAAAACTAGTAATATTAAGAAACACATAATATAAAAGGATGAAGCTGTTTGATCTTTAGTGGTTACAGGTATCTGACGTCACTCGTGTTACGCTCCTCTGTGATGTCACTCGTGTTCCGCTCCTCTGTGATGTCACAATGAGATCACCATTGTGACCTCACGGACTGAGGGGTTATAAGGAGTGACACTGCAGGAAGAGGCTTTGTCTGGAAAGACTCACTGTGTGTTACACAATTAGCGATATTCCTCCGGGATAATCTGCTGTTTTGATTTCTTCTGATCGTGACTGACTAATAAGATCTGTGCAAGGCGCTCCTATCAACATCCGCCGCCAGCATTCCGGGGCTTTGGCCCCTGGAGGTAAGTGTTTTCCCAGATATTTATCCAGTACTAGCTGAAGAGCCCGGCGCTGCCCGGGCATAGTAACTAACTGTGGTTAGTTATAACAAATTATAATTATCCTCCATCCCATAGTCGAGTGCCCATATACCCATCATACATATCCTCCATCCCATAGGCCCGTGCCTATATACCCATCACACATCCTCCATCCCATAGTCCCATGCCCATATACCCATCATACATATTCACCATCATGGAGGGGTTAACTTCTCCTGCCTCTCTTTTGTTCTTGGGTGGCTATGTATTGGTGCTGTCTTTGGTAGCCTTTGTCAGTGATAGCCCTGGTCCTTGGCTTGAGCAGCTGATCTGTATACCCTACCTGTATACAGTAAGTGCAACTCTTTTTTCCCGTAACAGCGCCCCCTGGTGGTGGTTGCGCCGCAGTTGCATTACAGGTAATTGGGGAATTTCTCCAACTTGTTGGGATTTACTATTTTCCTGATCTGTTCAGTCCTAGAGTTCAGGCCCCCATACACATGAGACCAGTGATAGACCAATTCCCCAATATCAGCAGCTCTGCCGACAGTCCAAGTGTTGATCCTTGTTTTCCCAGCTAAATAAGCCGCTGCCAGAGGAATCTACCAGCGGCTTTCTTACATAGAACACAGGTGCGATCGGCAGAGTTAGCGCTCCTGTGTATGGAGGAGTCAGGAGAAATATCTGCCGGTTGAACAGATCAGCTGATCCATGGGCCGACAGCTATGTGTTGTGTGTGTGTCCCCTTACTCATAGGAATGATCCTAGGTCTGGTTACGTAAATTAGGTGCAAAATATAATGTCTATATTAGTAGCTCCAGATATCTGAGGTCTATTCTTTTCTTCCAATAGAATACTTCATTATGGTTACTCTACATCCTGCCGTCTACTTCTTCCTTGGATTCTTCTCCGGTGTCGCCTGTACCATCATCTGTGGGTAAGTCTTATACTGATTTATATGCTACACGGGAGTCTATAGAAGAAACATCCCATCTTCAGGTCATCACACGATTCAGGAAAGGGAATCATCTAGAGAAGATGTTTAGTGGGTCATAAGCCGGCTCTCACCTGTCCGAGCACAATGGACTTTTCTGTATAATTGAAAAAAATGCTGATTGTCATAGATCACAAAAACGACTGCAGATCGGGAGAGACAAAATAGACGACGAAAAATAAATGTCTTCATAACATTCTGCAGAACACAGATAGACTTTACAATTTGCTACATGACTTCTGTTTTATCATTTTATAGACTTCTGATAAAGAAATGCTGGAGAAAAGATACAGGAAAAGACACCACGAAGGCAGATACAGAGAATAGGGCTGATCCTGACGGTACGTCCAGCCTCACTAACCCCACATTATTATCTATGTACATACAAACACTTCTTGGCGGCTTTTCTATTACATGGCCGCAGTCCACATTGTGAAGCTGAATAATTACTCTAGTCATATTCTGATTAGCTTCTTTCCACATATGAAATCTGTCTGAGTACGGTCACACTAGGCGGGGTTTTTTTTTCAGTGTTTTTTTTCTGCAGCAAAACCTGATCTCTTGGCAGGAAAGAAGCTGCAGAAACAAAATCTGTTTTGTTTTTTGCATTTTGTAGCGTTTTTGGTGGGGTTTTTTGTGTGTTTTTTTGCAGCGGTTTTGGTGTGCTCGATTTATCTCTTGTGCATGCCGATAAAATTTAGTGATAAAAAAAGTCCTATTCCATAGAATCAGGTCAATGGATGAAAAAAGCTGAAAAAACGCTGAAAGAAGTGACATGCAAGAAACCTGCAAAGCACAAATACTGATGACAAAAAAGCAATGTGTGCGCAGGAGATTTCTGAAATCTCGTAGGTTTTGCTGATACCGTAAACCGCAACTGAAAAATAGCATAAAAAAACACAAAAACAACATTTTACACTAAAAATAATCTCTTACTAGATCTTGACAGTGAATTTACTGCAGACATAAAGGAAACAATCTAGAAAAGACAGAATATTTTCCTTTCAAATGTTGATTTCAATGTTTTGTGTTACAGGAGATCAGGATTCTCGTCCTGGACTCGTGGCTGACAAGAGAGGTGATCTCTGTCACACCATCATCCTTTGGTTTCTCCGCAATATTTACTGCATGACTTTCTCCGCAAGTGAAGACATGACGACCTCATCTGATGGTAAGTTCTCAGGATTTTATAACCTGTACTATTAGATGGATTTTACAGAAAAGAAAACTAATAACAAAATCTCTAAAAGGAGCATGTCAGAGAATAACCTCATGCATAAAATATTACTCCGAGGGATTAGTCTGTCTATTGTCATAATTAATTGTACCATTTAGAGATTATGATACCTGGATAAATGTTTATATTTGTAACAAACATATAGCAGCTTTTATTGTCTCAATGCTAATGTCAACGTTCTGTGTTACAGATGTCGTCAACAACACCGATAACTCTTCATCTGACCCTGGTTATACGGCCATCGATATACGTCCAGATGAGAATGTGATCATCTCCTCTGACAGTAAGTTTTCATGTTTTTATGATTTTTTTTTTTAACAGAAAACACCTGCCTAATATAAATAGTCTCTGAAAGAAACGTGTAGGTGATTACAGCCTATACACAGAGGTAACTTTTGTGGTTTGCTCCCCTATTTTTATACTGTACTGTATTGTCAGCCTTTTTCCTTTGATCACACTCATCTTCATGATGCCCTACGCATGTCCGCCAGACAAAAAAACTATTTGATTTTCTAATTTTTTTTAAGAGACTATGATATTTTTAGATGATTTTTTTTTTAAGAATATGGGTGAAAAGACACTAACGGCTGTGTGAGGTCATTATAATGGGATCTCTTGGCAGTGAAGGATTTATATTGATTACCCCAATGAGCTTATATGTGAAACAGAGTGTGACCACTGATAAATGGTAATGGACTTCAAGGGAAAGTAAGAACCATGGGACCTACTGATATAAAGGCCATGCTATCTGTGTAATCAGGACTGATCAGAAAATCCTCTGATCCTTTAGTTCTCCAGTTGTTCCATGTTTATTGCATTCACTTCTTGCCGCCTGATGATAGCCATCTTCCAGCATGAATCCTGTCAGTATCGGACTGGAGCATTTTGGGCCCACCAGAGAAAATCATTCTTGGGGCCCACTAGGTTGCTACATAGAAATAAATACAAGACCACCAATTGTGTGGTAAAACACACTAATAACAGGGTATAATATAAGGTAGTACACATCTTAATTATGTAGCAGGGGTTGGGGTAGCCCCCTCATAGAGTATAATGTAGCCCTCTCATAGAATATAATGCAGCCCCCCTCATGGAATATAATGCAACCCCCTCATAAGGTATAATGCAGTTCCCACCATACAATATAATGTAGCACCCTCATAGGGTATACTGCAGCCCCCCTCATATAGTATAATGCAGCTCCACCACAGAATATAATGCAGACCCCCAGAGTGTACTGTAGCCCCCTCATAGGGCATAATGCTGCCCACTTATTTGTATGATGTAGTCCCATGAGAGAATAATGCAGCCCCACCACAGAATATAATGTAGCCCCCATAGAGCATACTATAGTCCCTCAGAATATAATGTAATCCCCTGAGAGAATAATGCAGTCCCCCCACATAATATAATGTAGCCCCCTCAGAGTATAATGCAGCTCCTCTCCACCTCCATCATTGTTCTCCCCCTCCACCCCATCATTGTCCTCATCACCACCTCAATCATTGCCTTCTCCCCCACCAACCCTATCCTTGCCCTTTCCACCACTTCCATCATTGCTTTCTCCCCCACAACACCCCATCATTGCCCATTCCACCACGTCAATCATTGCTTCCTCCCCATCACCACCATTGTCCTTTCCAGCACTACCATCATTGTCCTTTGCACCACAACCATTATTGAGTTCTCCCCCACAACTGCCATCATTGCCAATTTCACCACCTCCATCATTGCCTCCTTCCCCACCACCCCCATGATCCTTCCCCACCACCCTTTCATTGCCAATCTCCAGTACACACACACAGCACCACTCCCTCTCACTTACACACACACACAGCACCACACCACTCTCACACTCATACACAAAGCACGGCACCACACACACACACGCATGCATGCATGCAGACACACAGCACACTCACCTCTCCGTAAGTTCCCCGCAGCATATCCCGGCAGCCACTTCCTTGCCGGCAGCTTTGTCTGAAACAGCCGCACACTGAATGATGACATCATTCAGCTGCGTTGTCTCAGACAGGAAGCACCAGGCAGGAAGCAGGATGCTGGGATGTGTGCAGGGAACTTGCGGAGAGGTGAGTGTGCTGTTTGTCTGTATGTGTGCGTGTGTGTATGTGGTGCAGTGCGGTGCGATGCTTTGTGTGTGACTGTGAGAGAGTGGAGCAGTGGTGGTGGGGCTTTACATGCGGGCAGTGTTAGCTGCAGCCTGCGGCTAATGCTGCCTGCTATTAGGCTATATGCCCACGTAGCGTTTAAAACCTGACACCTAAAACCGGACTCCTTCCCAGAAAACGCACGTTTTTTCCATGCGTTTTCTGCGTGATTTTTTTACGTTTTTCCCGCGATTTTCGCATGCGGAATTCAAGTACTTTCCAAGCGATTTGAAGCATCGCTTGGAATGTGATTGACAGGTTGGCCACACTCGTCAAACATAGTGTTTGACAATTGTGACCAACTTTTTACTATTGAGGCCGCCTATGCGGCATCAATAGTAAAAGATAGAATGTTAAAAATACTAAAAAAAAGAAAAAAAAAAAAATTCTTGATATTCTCACCTTCCGACGTCCCACGCAGCCTTCCCGGGCCTCGGCGATGCTCCCGTTCCCAGTAATGCCTTGCGAGACCATTGATGACATGAGGTCTCGCGTTACTGTAGCAGTCTCGCAAGGAATAGGGACCGGTACAGTATCACGGGACCGTGACGTCAACAAAGGCCTCGCAAGGCATTACTGGGAACTGGAGCATCGCCGAGGCCCAGGAAGGCTGCGTGGGACGCCAGAAGGTGAATATAACCCGATTTTTTTATTTTTAATTCTTTTTTACAGGGATATGGTACCCAGGGCCTGGAGGACAGTCTCCTCTCCTCCAGGCCATGGGTACCATACATACATGAGCCGCTCACTTTGCGCATGGCGGGCATAGCCAAATGTGGGAAGTAAGCGCATCTCATGCATTCCTATGGGTGCGGAATCGCGGCAATTCTTTGCAGAATCGCGGCGATTCCGCAGAAAGAATGAGCATGCTGCGTTTTTTCCGTGATGCAATTCCGCCGCAGAAAAAAGCGCAGCATTAGCACAGCATGTGTGGAATGCCATAGGAATGCATGGGGTGCGTTCAGTATGAATTTTTTAAGCATTTTCGCACCGAAAATCGCGGCAAAAACGCAACGTGGGCACACAGTCTTAAAGTAAAATGATATTCACTCCTCTCCACACCCATGGGGGTGTGGGGAGGAGTGAATATTCATTTCTCTTTAGCAGCAGGGACAGGTTCCTATCTCCAGCTGCTACTTCGCAGGCACAGGGCGGCCCCCCTTCACTCAGGGGCCCCATAGCCACTGTCTGGGGGCCCCTGGAGCAGCTGCTGGCCGGTATGGCAGCAGGTGTCAGTGCCTGGGCCCACCGGAGAATCCTCTAGTTCTCCGGTGGGCCAGTACAACCCTGAATCCTGTGTAATCAGTGATCTACAGACAAAGCTAGTTGTATTAAGAAACACATACAAATGGATGAAGCTGCTTTATCTTTAGTGGCTACAGGTATCTCACTTGTGTGGACATACGATGCTCCCTGCCATGAGGTCACAATTGTGATTTCATTGGGGATCGATATTGTGTAAGAGAAAAAAAGTCACGTGCGTCTCTAATTTCCATATCTGTGATTTCATCAGTACTATGGGGGGAACAATTACAAATTTATTATATTTGGGGATTTTCTCCAACTCTGGACCCATGGCTGAAAAGAGAGTTAAACAACATCTCTAAGTCTGACCCCAGTTATGTAATTATCAGTATCGACCTAGATGAGGATGTGGTCATCTCCTCTGACAGTAAGTTCTAGGCTTTTATAACATATGTTTAATAGAAAAATAGTCTAATAAAAATATTTCTAATAGTAGATAGCTGGTTGTTTCATCCTTCTATTTTCATACTTTACAAATTAGCCGTTATAAAACCTGTAAAATGTTGATATTCGTTAACAAACATAGAAGCTTTTATTTTAGTAATGTTAATTTGAATGTTACACCTTACAGGAGAACATTTGGATATTATGAATGACGAAGCTGCTCATGGACCCACTGCCGAAAACACCGACATCTCTACGTCTGGCCCCGATTATGTAACCATCTACATGCCAGATTAGACTGTGGTCGCCGCCTCGGACAGTAAGTTCCTTTTTTCTTCATGTTGATAAGAAGAATGCTTACTACCATAAATATAATCTGTTCTAATCTCCATAACTTGCATAAATTAAAAATCTGCCATTTTAAGCAATATATTATTGAACTGCAGTTCAAGCAATTTCTTAAAATTTCCTGGCCCTCAATCTCAGACCGATAGAGTAGAATCAATGTTCATTAATGAACAACTCACTATATATACACTATCATTTACAAAACAAGAGGGCAGAGGACTTATTCCGCCTCCTCCTCTGACTCCTCCTTTGTCTACTCCTCCGCCTCCTCAAAATTTTGAGAAACATCTTGGCCTGGACAAAGACATAGAGAAATATAAAGTCGTCATGAAGTTTGTTTTTCAGGAACTTCTGGCCTATGCCAACAAAAACCAAATGTAAGGTTTTAGAGCTTTATAAATATGTTTTATGATCTCTGTTATGTATTAGTATTAACAGGCAATGGGCTAAATAATTAGGAATTGGGCACTAATGGCCTAAATATCGATGCGTTACTTTTCTTTATGCAAGCTAAATCATCAGTCTGTGAGCCAAGATTGGCTGGACTGCAGGGGAATGGGAGTTGTCATTCTCAAATCACAAATACGATAAAGAATAATATAAATCATCTTTAATAAATCACAATACATAACAATATTGGATGAGTATATAACTACAAATAAAAAACACAAACTAGAGTGGGTGGTCATGGCAAAACAAACAGATGAATATTTAATCATGATCACATTTTATACATAGCAATACTGACTTAAAGTGCAAATGTAAAAAATCAAAAGAGCTGATGGCAGAATAAAAAGTGCTCTATATCCAATGTACTACCAGATGCCTTAAGCAAATACTTGTACAAATACTAAGCTTTAGTAACACAGAAAACCAATAATAAAAACTCAAGTCAGTACTAAGTACAATTAAGCATGCTATAGTACCAAAACTGCCACTCCACCACCTAACCCTGACACTTGTTTCACCATCAATCACAGCTTTTTCATGGGGATATAGGAACGAGGTGCAGTGCTGTATATATACTATGAGGGAGGGATTGCTAGTAAGCTGTAATCTAAACATAGAACATCCTAAAATAAAAGACAGGGTGCTATTCATATCACAGCACTGATAGGATGTAGAACATACCTGAACATAGACATTAAATAATACCCATTATGTATTACATAGTACAGTATTATAATCTATAGATAAAGGATGACAGCTAAACGTCTTCTGTTGCCACTCTCATTATAATCTGTCTGCTTGTACATATATTAACCTTTACTGTTTTACTAATTTTGTGACATTTATATTGCAGGTGAGGCAGAGCAGGGTCTCGCTGTGAACCCACGATGAACATGGGATCCAGCTGGAGACGACAATTTTCCATCAGCAAAAAGAGGCAGATTCCAGGCTTGGTCTCTGTTCTCCACCACTAGATACGACATTACTGGACTTTCTGCAGCTAGGTGCACTCACTGGACAAGTGGGTGTCCTACTGCACAACGAGGCAGATTCTGGGCTCGGTCTCTGTTCTCCACCATTGGATATGACATTACTGGACTTTCCGCAGCTAGACGCACTCACTGAACAAGTGGGTTTCCTACTGCACAACGAGGCAGATTCCAGGCTCGGTCTCTGTTCTCCACCATTGGATATGACATTACTGGACTTTCCGCAGCTAGACGCACTCACTGAACAAGTGGGTTTCCTACTGCACAACGAGGCAGATTCTGGGCTCGGTCTCTGTTCTCCACCATTGGATATGACATTACTGGACTTTCTGCAGCTAGATGCACTCACTGAACAAGTGGGTTTCATACTGCACAACGAGGCAGATTCCTGGCTCGGTCTCTGTTCTCATCAATGAACATCTACAGCTTAGGGGAAGTGCAGCCTTTCAGCCATGGTGCCCTAGAGGTTTCCTCCACTCGAGGTTTTTCCTCTCCTGAGTGCTGAAGGTCCACTCTTCGTGAGTCAAGTGCCCCTCATCATCATTATTATTACACAAAAGCGGGACTAACTCCTAGCCGCGGTCTACGGACCAAACATTGGGCATGGGCAGGGCCTTGGGGGCAGATCCCAAGTGCGCTCAACCATGTGAAATAGTTTACGCTCAGGAACATTGAGGGATAGCGCTATTGGAAAGCTCTACCCGTTCATTTCCTTTAGGAATAGCGCTATGGGATAGCTCTACCTGTTCATTTCCTTTAGGAATAGAGCTATGGGATAGTTCTACCCGTTCACTTTCTTCATGGATAGCGCTATCGGATAGCTCTACCCGAACATTATTAACGACAGAGCTTTTTCATACATAAGGTAGGAGTGGCAGGAGAGGTACACCAGCTATTCATGTTTACCGTTAGTCTGCATATAGGCCAGTCTGGTGCGTGGTTACACCCCATTGCGAGGTCAGTCTGATGCGTGGTTACACCCTATTGCGAGGTCAGTCTGATGCGTGGTTACACCCTGTTGCGAGGTCAGTCTGATACGTGGTTACACCCTATTGCTAGGTTCGTAATTACAGCGCACGGCCAAAGGGCGAGCAATCACTCATCATTATTATTGGGACACTTTTTAAAACTATTACCCAGACTTCTATTGGAACTTTTACATTTCCCACCTTGAATGAAGTTAATAAAGGAGTCAGTAAAAAATATTATGTAGCAGTGTATCTGAGCTTCTATGGATCTTTACAATACATCAGAATATATACAATAATGTGAGGCAGGAATATTTTATGTAGTAGCTAAACACATGGCAGCTTATATTTGTGTGTTCTGACAAACTTACCGTATTTTTCGCTTTATAAGACACACCTGATTATAAGACGCACCCCCAAATTTGTTGAGGAAAAAGAGAATTTTTTTATGTTAAATGGGGATCTGTCTTATAATGCCAGTGTCCGTCTTACAAATCATATATATGTCCTTCATCCTGGTATCTATTAAACCCCCATCCTGTCACATGGCCCCCTTGTGCTGTCACATGGCCCCCCTGTGCTGCTGGCAAACTGGCACATTGCCCCCTTGTGCTGCTACACTGGCACATTGCCCCCCCCTGTGCTGCTGGCATGAACATGGCTTTCCCATCCCATCCTGGATATGCCCCCCTGTGCTGATGGCACACACATGACCCCCCCACCCCATCCTGGATATGTCCCCCTGTGCTGCTGGCACGCACATGCCCCCCCATCACATGCTGCATATGCCCCCTGTGCTGCTGGCACGCACATGGCCCCCCCATCCCCTCCTGGATATGCCCCCCTGTGCTGCTGGCACACACATGGCCCCCATCCCATCCTGGATATGTCCCCCTGTGATGCTGGTATGCACATGCCCCCCCATCGCATCCTGGATATGCCCCCCTGTGTTGCTGGCACGTAAATGGCCCCCACATCCCATCCTGGGTATGCCCCCCTGTGCTGCTGGCACGCACATGGCCCCCCATCCCATCCTGGATATGCCCCCCTGTGCTGCTGGCACGCACATGGCCCCCCCATCCCATCCTGGATATGCCCCCCTGTGCTGCTGGCACGCACATGGGCCCCCCCATCCCATCCTGGATATGCCCCCCTGTGCTACTGGCGCGCACATACCCCCCATCCCATCCTGGATATGCCCCCCTGTGCTGCTGGCACGCACATGGCCCCCCATCCCATCCTGGATATGCCCCCTGTGCTGCTGGCATGCACATGATAAAATAACAAACAGTTCACTCACGTTCCGATGATGGCTCCGTGCTCCCAACTCCCCCACAGCTCTTCCTTTGTCTGTGTTGACATCCAGGAGCTGCTCATACAGGCATTTAATTGTTAGCTGCAGGACCTTTCATCACATGACCGCAGTGCTGCACACTGGGAGTCACGTGACCGCATGTCCTATTGGCACAGACACAGGAAGAGCCAGGGGAGAGCTGGGAGCAGGAGCCATCATCAGAAGGTGACTATAGTGACGGGGCAGTGGGGGGAGAGTGCAGGCACATGCACTGACCACCCGCTGTCTCTGCAGCCCGCAGCCAGCCCACCCCAGCCCCCTGACACCACTCCAGAGCAGCCCCCCTAGTCTACAGCACACATTCGGATTATAAGACGCACCCCCCACTTTCCCCCAAAATTTGGGGGAACAAAAGTGTGTCTTATAATCTGAAAAATACGGTATCTAATACAAATTTAATGTTCCTCTTTAATTGTGCACATCATCTTTGGCCTGTTTTATAATGGAGATGGGACTTCCAGCTTGACGAGAACTTTAACATCACATCACTGTATATGTTACCGTCTTGATACACATGGAGACATAAGAATGTTATGACTTGCGTCACCCAGGTCTAATTATTGTCTCTGAGGAGACATGCAGGAGGCTGCACGGATCCTAAAATGCCACGAAAAAAACTCTGTGCGCTCTGATCCTGCCTCAAGTAACTCCCACACAGGCACCTATAGACCTAAAAGGTCTAAACTACCCCTCTGGGATCCTGCTACAAGGAAACCCCACCCAGAGGTATAAGACTAAAAGGCCTATTCTAACACTCAGACTCTATGAAGAAAAAGACAAAAAACAAAACAACCTTAACTACTTCTTAGCACCTCTGGAAAGAAAAGAAGGAAAAGGAAGTACCTTAGATATCCGAGTCGTCTTGGGTTTTGGGACGTCCATGCCTCCTGAAACTGACAGGCTCTTGTGGGGAAGTGGACTGAAGAGGGTGGGTCAGGATCGATATTTGGAACACCTAAACACTCGTCATGTGTTAGGGGTTGAGGTCCTGCCAGCTAGACATATGAGGATACGGGGTGGCAGTACACGCCGTACTCATAGTCTCTACGTGGGAGTACAATGTGACTGTTCACACTGTATGCCTCCAGAGGTAAGAAGATCCATCTGCAAAATAAAAAAGAGGGAAAAACTGAAAACTGAAGTAGATATGGGTCTAGTAAAAGACCCGTGTCCACCTCCTACTGACACTAAGCTAAACTGACCAATCTGGCCTCGGTCGATAAGGTGTACATTACTGAGAAGGAGCTAACTTTTTATTATGTGGCAGCAGCATAACCTATGGTTTCGTGTGTCCCCCAATGAAGCGAGAGAAATATAGGTTTCTCTAGAGCCATCTTATTTAACAGAGGAAACCAGCTCCTCTTTAGCCAGAAGGGAACCACTAATATTACCTTTGCCTTGTCCTCCTGGATCTTCCACCGGAACTTTGAGAATCAAGAGCAATGGTGGAAAAGCGTATGACAGGTCTTCGCTCCAGTCCTGGGTCAGAAAGTCGACCCCCTCGGGATTGTCTAGAGGGTTCAAGGAGTAGACCCTCGCCACATTTGTATTTTTCCTTGTCGGTAAAATATCTATTTGAGGAAGTCCCCAATGCTGTCAAAGTTGCTGTAATACTTCCCAATTCAATTCCCATTCCGAAGGTCATATTCTTTTCCTGCTCAGGTTATCTGCTGCCTGGTTCTCTGACCCCCTTATGTGTACTGCTGAAATGGACAATACTACCTTCTCTGCCCATAGGAAGATCCTTGACGACAGACTCTGTAGGGTATGATGTTTCAGAACCCTCTGATAAACATAAAAAGATATCATCGTTATATTGTCTGACAGGACCTTTGCATGCTGTCCTTTGAGCAAAGATTAGCTCTCCTGCAGAGCTTCCCATAGAGCACGAAGCTCCCTTTAATTTGAGATTCGGGATTGAATTTCCGGAGGCCAGATTCCCTGTAGGAACTTCCCCCAGGTGAGCCCCCCATCTTGTGTGGCTGGTGATCGTCAAGCAGAGAGAGGAGACCCAGCGGATACCCACTTCAAGGTTTTTGCAGACGGTCCACCAGACCAGAGAACTCATTACTGCTAGAGACAGGATTATTTCCTTGTCCAGGGTTACCTGCTGTTTGTCCCATGTGGACTGAACTGCTTTTTGAAGTCCTTTCGAGTGGTGCTGGCTCCACCGTACACTGGGAATACAAGATGTCATTATACCCAAAATTCTCATTGCTTACCTGACTGAACACCGATTCTTTAGGAAAAAGCAAATTCTGCATCTTATTAACCAATTTCTCCACAGGAAGGAATGATGCTCTCTGACGTAAATCCAGAAGGACACCCAGTAATATCTTTCTGGTCCGTGGAAGTAGGTCTGATTTTCCCCAATTTATGATCCAACTCAATGTCTGCAGTATTGAGATAGATATTGACCCACTGATTCAAAGGTTTTAAATTTATTATAGTATGGGACTTGTCTGAAGACGTTTTGATAGAAAAAAGGTTTGAATAGTGAACCTTGAAACTTTATACCTGAGGGTCTGAAACAATAGCTGCCGATTTTAATAGATCCACTATGTCTGACCACATTAGAGCAAGGGTGACTGGAGACTGAGACTCTGTTAGTTTGTCCAGTTCCCACTGGAAATATTTGTACTATCTTGCAAACAGATGAAATGCTTCTTAGAATACACTGATCCTGAGATATTGCCTGCCAGCCTTCTTGGAACCACCGGAGTCGCCACCCTACCCTCCTTGCTTCATGGTCTTCCCATTTCTGAACCCGAGCCGAATAGGGATCCTCTACGCCAACCTCCTTTTGGGTAGCTCCATCTACCCGACTCTAACTTCCCCTTCCCTTTATACTCTTGCCTTTGGGAGGGATGGGACCTAGAAAATGACTGAAAACTCTTGGATATATCTTCTGGGACCCCACTCTTGTTACTTTGAGGCTTTCTCTAAAATCTCATCCTACACAGGCCCAAATACCCGTAAGCCTGAGAAAGGGATGGAGCACAGATTATTCTTGGATTATCCCCGAACTATGTCTTTAATCATATGGTGAAATGACCTGCATTCGAAAGGGAATTATTCCTGGCGGTAAATCTAACCAATTCTGAGGAAGTATCTGCCATAAACTTCGTGGCTAGTTTAAGTAATGGAGGGGAACCTAAAATTACTTACCTAGATGTTTTACTCATCAAATGATCAACTTCTAGGTCAGCGATCTATAGATGCATGGACTTGGCTACTGAAGTAGCAGCTATATTTGATTTAAAGGAAAGACCCCATTTCTCTGAGATCTGAGGCTTTCGAGTATCTAATCCTGAATGGGTCTTATGAGACTCTTCAACCTGCATGGTGTTCCTGGCAGCCCGTAAGAGCTTGTCTGTTTTCTCAGATGAGAAATTATATTTCTTCAACTCTTGCTGGGGGATTCGTAGCTATTTCCCCCTCTTCTTCCTGATCAAACCTGGGAGACTGTTCAATCTCTTTAGAATTCAATTCCATCTCCCATCTCGGTCTCTGAGAAAAGGAACCAGGTTGAGATGTCTGTGGGGAAACGAGTGAAGACTTTGGGCTGCACCTCCTCCCTAATCATGGACCTCATATCCGATAGAAACAATCTTCATTGAAGTGCAGTCCGCACACAATTGTCTCCCATATGCCTCTGATAACTTGACATTGTAGACGGAACATTTCTTAGGTTTCCCTGAAGCCTTCCTGGTCTCCCTTAGGTTCTGAGACTGTATAGTAGAAGCTTCCCTGTCCTAAAAATATAGAATGGGAAACACTGAGTGAATAGGTCTCGAGGGATAATAACACCTCTTTAAATCACTCACATGTACCAGGGTCTGTTTTGATGGGACATCCGAATGGCCTGAATCCTCCATTGCCTTTCAGCTATATTACCAAGCCCCATAGACACAGGTAATTAATTTATACTACCTTGTCTTCATGCAGTCAGCCCCGATTCTTATGCATTCCACTGTGGAACGCATGTTGTGCTGCAGATTATGCCTGACTTCTCCCATTGAGTACCAGGCCTCTGTCCCGACAAAACGAGTGCCAGAGGTATGTGCCGAAACCAAGAGGCCCCACAGGAGGGAAGTAGCTCAAAGACCAGGAGCTCTCTGCGCTCAACTGGTTGTGGCTGAGGGTCCTCCCTTAGAGAGGTGTCAGCTGCAGACCACTTGACAGGGTGAAAGAGAGGATGAATCCCCGAATTCCGACTCCAAGGTAATCTTCGTGGCTAAACGCCTTCTCTCATTTCTGTCATCATAGGGGCAGGAGAAACACTAAGGGGTAAGGGGTCTTTTAACCTCTCATGTGTTTCCTGTCCCTATAAGGATAAGAAGGACAACCTCCATTTGCTTCCAGGATGTCCCTCCTGACAGCACAGAGATAAAAAAGCAATTTGAGATTTCCACAGAAATTCAGCAAAATATTCCAATGAGAAGCAAATAGCATCCGAAACAGAATTTTGGGAATTATATTAAACAGGTCAGCATTTTCATGAGCCACTGAAGCTGCTGTTGTGACGGATGCCATAAATTAGTCTTAAAGCAATTAACACATTGCTCATAAAAAACATTAGATTATATGAAATATCCACTAATACTGAATGACTATAACCAAAATAAATAAAAAAATGGGGGAATTTTTCAGAAATAAATACAATTTATTTTAACAGACCTAACAAAAAAACTAAATATAAATTAAAATCTGCAAAAAGAGAGAACATAACACAGAATAACTACAATATGAATTACAATTTCAATACAACTTGCACCTCAATAATAAATTACATTAAGGCTGGGTTCACACGTGGCGTTTTTTTCGCGTTTCCGCGGCTGTTTTAACCGCGCGATTTTGCCGCGAAAACGCGAAAAATAAGCATCCCATGCATTCCTATGGGATTCCGCAATGCTGTGCTAATGCTGCGGTTTTTACCGCGGCGGAATCGCTTTGCGGTAAAAACCGCAGCATGCTCATTAATTTGTGGAATCGCGGCGATCCCGCACCCATAGGAATGCATTGTTCCGCTTACTTCCCGCATGTGGCTGTGCACAACATGCGGAAAGTAAGCAGAACATTTGCGGATGGTACCCACGGTCCGGAGGAGAGGAGACTGTCCTCCGGGCTTTGGGCACCATATCCCTGTAAAAAAAAGAATTTAAAAATAAAAAATATTGTTATTCTCACCCTCCGGCGTCCCGCGCAGTCTTTCCGCTTCTCTTCACGCTCCGGTCCCAGTAGTCCTTTGCGAAAATGCCCGCGATGGCGTCCGATCTCGCAGGATCGCGAAGTCTCGCGGTCATTCGCGCGACGTCATCGCGAATTACCGCGAGACGTCGCGATCCCGCGAGAACTGACGTCATCACGGGCATTTTCGCAAAGGATTACTGGGAACGGATGCGCGGGACGTCGGAGGGTGAGAATAACACCGTTTTTTATTTTTTTTTACATTTTATCTTTTACTACTGATGCTGCATAGGCGGCCTCAGTAGTAAAAAGTTGGTCACACTCGTCAAACACTATGTTTGATGAGTGTGACCAACCTGTCAATCAGTTCTCCAAGCGATGCTACAGATCGCTTGGAGAACGCAAGCATTTTGCAAGCTAATTACGCTTGCAAAATGCTAGTTTTTCCGCGGGAAAATCGCGGGAATTTAAAATGCGATTTTCCCGCGGACTGGAATTCCGGAATTCTCGCGGTAATTTCCGCGAGAGTTCCGGTACGTGTGCACTTAGCCTAAGGCAGATGTGCATGAGGACCTGTCACCAAAAAGTGGCCAGTTTTTGCTCTTATTCTAATCCCACTCTTCACTTGAGTATTGTTTTTTTGTTGTTTTTTTAGATGCACTATATAACCCAAGAGATATGGGCCTCTTTATTCACTGGTACATTTTTTATGGTCTTCAGAAGAGGATGATGATAGGGTAATAATGCAAAGCCGGCCAAAGTCACGCCCCAGAGGATCCTGTGAGCCACGCCATGTTGTAAAGATCATAAAGTTAGCACTAAATAAAAAGGTTCATATTTCTGGGGTCGTATGGCAAATAAAGAAAAAAACAGTATCCTAAGGGGGGCAGCGAGAAAAAAAACAGGAGCCAAAACTGTCCACTTTCATCCTAGTGATAGACCTTCTTTAAAGCAGATAACTTTATAGAACGTATGAGTGAAGAAAGTGCCAGAGCTTAAAATGGACCAAAAGTAAATAGAAAAAACTTAAACATCTTTTTTCTCAGATATTTTTGTTGAATTTTTCGTTAGCTATTATATCAAAATTTTTTAACAATGTATAGTTTCTAGTATTTTATTGTTCCAATGCATCTAAAATAAAAGGATTAAAAATCTAACATTTTGAGCCCAATTCATCTTAATGATGGACATGACGAAGTAAGATATTCCTAATTCATTAACCGGGGTGTGCCTCCGCCGGGAATGTGACACAGTCAGAGATTGGAGTACACTTCTGGTGTAAGTTACACCACTATCTTTTTAAGAACTTGATAGACTGGCTTCGCCATGCTTCGTTCCACTCATACTCTGCCCACTTTTGGCGGATCTGGCAGCATATAGTGTGAAAACGCTGAAAATCGCCTACATTTTATGCAACATTTCAAAGGATTTTACTCCTGAATTCTGCAAGGATCACTTTGATGAATTGGGGCCCAAGTGTATTCAGGCTCGATGGCAGTTTGTGTCTCCACGGAAAGAGACCAACCCTTCCATTAGTGCCATACGTCTACGTCTTTCCAACAAGTCATAAATAAGCTCTTAATAAGACAGTATTACTGTAGGATGTGAATGATTACCCCCTTTGTGAATGTAAGCCGCAACTAACAAGAAATAAAAGACGGCATGACTGCCAAGAGCCGACTACACACGGGTTGTAGTCTGTTACCATGGAGATACATAAATCTGCATTAGAGCTGGAGCTGTTTGGATTTTTCTTTAGTTTTTATTATAGGTGCATTTGAACAAAATATGCAAATATAATCTTTAACCAATTAAATGGCATTCATTATCAAACAAGAGTTAAGTGTTTCTCTTAGGCTTAAGCAACCTTCCATAAGTAGCAATACTGACCTAGAGCTATAGTGATCACGTAATTGAGGCACGTACATGTCATGAAGTCCTTCCCCTACAACAGAGTTTGAGAGTGGACGTAAAAGAAGACAACTGAATAAGACAAGTAGTGTTAAAGTGCGGTGATTCTCATGTGATAGTTTTAGGCTATTTTTGGACAACCCCTTTAATATTATTACTCTCTTATAGTAAGTCTTTATTTTGTCCTGTACTTGTTCCCATGAGGTGTAAACCCCCGCTGCATTTCTTGAAAGGAATCTAGAGCAAAAGTCTCTGCCGCAAAGCTAAAATGAGTTTCATATCCAGGACTAGTGATGAACGAGTGTGCTGGGATAAGGTGTTATCCGACCATGCTTGGGTGCTAACCAAGTGTCTTCGGTATGCTCGAAAAATATGTTTGAGTCCCCGCTCCTGCCTGTCCTGTGGCTGTTCAACAGCCGCAACTCATACAGAGGATGCCTAAAAAACAAGCAAAGCCTGAAGGTGTTGCGGTTGTCAAACAGCCACGAGACAGGCAGGAGCGGGGACTCGAACATATTTTTCGAGCACACAGATGACACTCGGTTAGTACCCGAGCATGCTCACAAGCACGTTCACTCATCACTACCCAGGACTACACAATATATTTATTCACCGAGACAGAGCAACCTCAATGAACCCCAGGTCTTCTACCAAGAACCTTCCGTCCTCCATGTAGGAAGGGTGTAGTGACTTAATAAAGCAGGACTTAAATTAACCAACAAGACTGAAACCAAGCAAGGTCATAAATATGCAAAACTGCATATCAATGTAATAAATACATCTACCGTATTTGAAATTGCAAAATATTTTAATTATTTAGGGTTAAAAGTATTGTCTACTTTAAAAAAAAAAAAAAAAAGTGCCATGCTTGACCATAGGTCATGCCTGGTGTTGCAGTAAGCTGCAATACCGTTTACAACCCAGAGGTATCTGTTTTAGGAAAAGCTGTGTGACAGCAAATATGTCCGCCAATGCAACTCCTTTATGATACATGACCACATTTAGGATTGCCCATAGCAAATCTATATTTTAACAAGAGGATCCTCGGCCGAAACCTGAGGCTGACACTCGGATTTCTGGCATTGGGTTTGCAACTTTTTCATGGTAAGCATAATGGACATGATTATTAGTCACTTTTTGTCGGAATCCAAATCCATATGAAATTCTGAATGTGTGAACTAGGGGTTGTTCTCAAGTTTTCCATCAGTTGTCCCCCACAGACCATAAGGTTGGCATATGATACTTATGGGATGATACCTTTAATCTTAGCCTTGCTGTTTGTCATCCATTGTAGTCAAAAAGCAGAATAAAAGGGAATTTTTAGGCATAGAATGGATGAGGACGAGACATTTATAGAGGATGTTTGCAGTCACTTTATGTGTACACTGCGCACTGTGAGGATTTTCCGATGCTGGGAGCGGGAGGTCATGTGCATACTTCCGGCCACATTCCGACTAGATGGTATTCAGCATGTCGCATACTTGGGGTCAAGCACGCACGGCCGGAGAATCCTCAAGATGCGCAATGTGCACAATGCGAGGATTCACAAGTCTGCAGTCATGTAAGAATGACTGCAGACTTGCAGCTTAAGTCCAGACAGCCCCTTTAAAGTTTTCTTTTCTCCTTACAGGAAAATTTAACCTCCTAATTTTCTTTTTATAATTCCTGGACATGAGCTGCTTTCAAGCAAGTGTTTATTTCATCCGTCTGCCATCTGCTTTTTTTCTGTTCACATGAGCGCAAAAAATAGGCGAATCGTTTAAAAACGCAGCATGCACAATTCTCATCCACTTGGCAAATGGAAAATGCTTAAACTACAGATGCATCAATATTTCATCAGTACGGCATCCATACTTGCATCGGATGCCATTATTTTCTGATTTGGTTTTTGTTGCTCTATTGACAAAACAAGGAATGCACGTGACGGATGCAATATTGATGGAGTACTCATGATTCTGTTTCACCATTAAAGGGCCTGTCACACTAAGCGATATTGCTAGCAATATCGCTATACTGTCACTGGCTTTGTGACGTAGCAGCGATATTGCTAGCGATATCGCTATGTCTGATACTTACCTCCGACCGGCTCCCCCGCTGATTATCACTGATCGCGTGAGAACGTCCTGGGCCGTTTCTCATTGTCAGCTTCCTGCTGTGACGACGAGCGACGTGTGGACGCGGGCGGGAGGACGTCAGGATCGCCCCGTCTGACAGGTAAGTAGCAACCCCCGACCGCTGCTATGTCGCTGATGAGATCTGCCTGTGTGGCAGCTCACTAGCGACCACTTAGTGATGCACCAGCGATCCTGACCCGTCATATCGCTGGTCGGGATCGCTGGTGCGTTGCTAAGTGTGACGGTACCTTTATCCCTATCACAGATTACCATTACAGACATTTTTCAATAAACGCATGAGAAATAAGTCAATGTTTGTGGTCCAAGACCAATAAAAGGCAAGAGTGTCCTCGATGCTATAAAATGTAATGGTATGAGTAGATATTAATTAATATATTATTTTTTTACATTCTTAAGTTGGGAAAACTTTGATGTATTAAAAACTGTTTTGAGCTCTTCAGTGCAAGGCAAAATATCATATTGAAAAAGGATTTATGAGCTTAAAAAAACATTGCTGATGGACCCTAGAGATGAATCTTCCAGCCCATCCCCTGGGCATCAAACCGACCTGTCATTTCACCAGATATGGGCTTAACATAGGAAAATTTACTTAGATGTCGGGAAATGAACCAAATCCCTATCATTCCTTGTCCCTCGAGCTGACGCTCTCCAGGAACCTGATTGTCTCCACAGTTTGTAGGGAAACGTATGGAACCTGTACTGCTCAATACTATTATTTTTCAGGCTCCATCACACAGAACTTGGCTGTTCTGACAACACATCTCCCTCCAAGACACTGTCTTCTAGTTCGGTCCTGATTTGAGCCACGCTAAGTCGGTATAGAGCGTCTCTGATCACCACCTCTCTGGGCTGACAGCTCTGGACAGTGTCGTGAATCTGCTAGTTGACAATCTCTCGGCTGGTCAGAAAGTCAATCAGCCTGTTGTAGAGGTAATAGTGGGTGACGTTGTCAAAGTCAATGGGGTGGTGGCGGATGCTGCTGGCTTTGCTGTCTCCGATGGCGGTGATGATTGCGCTGTAGGGCTCCATCTCCCAGCACAATGATAGCGAATGGTGGCGAGTGGTTGGGTCACTGGCTCCGTTCTGTTCTGCCACGGCGTGAACGACTTGTCGAGACTCAGGCTTGGTAACAGGAAGGAGAATTGAAGGATCGTTGCCCATCATGTCCACGCTGTAATGTATGTCTAAGAGTTATGGGCACAACACGTACTAAGACACGGGGACAATATGGGAGATGTGAGCTGGATAAGGCGATTCAACTATAAACACTGGTCTTTTTTGTGACAATACTTGGGTAACCCGACCGATATAGGGTGAAATTTATTTTTAAAGTTATACATTTTCCAATATATGTAATGTATCAATTCTTGCCACATGTACTGATATAAAAGAGTAATTAAACTTTCATTTTTCTCCGTCTCATTGGGGGACACAGGTACTGTGGGTGTATGCTACCGCCATCTGGAGGCTGACACTAGGCAAACACAAGGTTAGCTCCTCCCCCGCTGTATACACCCACGCCCTGATTGCGGGCGGAAGCCAGTTTTATGCTTAGTGTCTATGGAGGCACACGTCTGGTCCTTTTTTCTCCAGACTTTTTTTTTTCCCCATAAAGATTAGACAGGGGCAACGGATCCTATTGAAAGGGTCCGATTTCCCCAAACCATCAACTGGCGAGCACGTGCGAGCGTCGTCTCCACGTATCCTTTCCCGCGACGTGGGACAAATCTGGGCAATTTCCCCAGAATTTTTTTGTTTTCTTTATTTTTTCAAAGAAGATGAGATAGGGGCAACGGATCCTATTGAAAGGGTCCGATTTCCCCAAACCATCAACGGGCGAGCACGTGCGAGTGTCGTCTCCACGTATCCTTTCCCGCGACGTGGGACATGATGCCGGACCTAGCCCTGACCACCCCTAGGTAGGAAACCATGGGCTATTCAGAGGCACAAGACAGTCCGAGCGGCCCCCACTGCTCCACCAACGCAAGACGAAGGTGCTGCAAGGAGGCGGTCGGTCCCTCTCCTCGGCTAAAGCTGGACGGCGTTAGGGTGCCTGCACACTGTCCAGGATCCCCACACCACCCCCCGCTCCCTGGTTTGTGTTCGCCCTAAAGGGGCTACCTGGATCCTGTTTACAGCGCATTTAAGGTACGGGTGCGGGGGGCTCCTGGGCAGCAGCGGCAGGCAGCAGTGTGCGTCTCCTAGGGCCTCCTCGTATTCAGGGAAGAGTAGCGGCGTTTTCTTGCTGTTAGCACCACCGGCGCCGCCGCAGCATTGCATGGCGCCGAAAATTTAGCCCCCGGTTTTTTGGCCAGTGTTAGGCCGCGGCGCGCCGCCGCTGAGGTGGTGGACAGTAATTGAGCCCCCGGTTTTTAATTTTTTTTTTTGGCCAGTGTTAGGCTGCCAACGCTGCAACGCGCGGCGCTGCGGGCGGTGGGGGGAAAAATTGAGCTCCCGGGTTTTGGCCGGTGTAGGCCACGGAGGAAGTACCGCCGTTGGCGCGAGGCGTCACTTAATAAATCCAGGCCCCGGCTGAAGTGCGGGGTAGGCCGTGACCAGGAAAGAGGTCGGCTTACCCCACGGAGGCGCAGAAGGCCGGGCACACAGTCGGGGGACACAGGTTGGGTAAGTGCAGGCTGCGGAGTCCGCTAAAACCGCAAGGGGGCCTCCTGCCCCCACCCCTCCCCTCGCACTGTGGCGAAAAAATAATAATTTTTTTGTGTGGGTTATATATAAAACGCCTAGCAGGCTCAATATGGCCGGGAAAGGGAAGACGCACACTTTTCTCTACGCTGCATGCACTTCTTGTAAGGCCCCGTTTCCACGAGCGCAGAGCGCCAAAGTGTGCGAGGCCTGCGACTCCGAACGTGCCCAGGAGCCTCCCTCGGCGACTGAATCCAGAGACCAGAATGCTCCGGAATGGGCGCTATCGTTGTCCCAGTCTATGGCTTTGCTTACAAAGGCGATCGAGTCCCTTCACGCCCCAAAGGGAGGCAGGGATAGTGGCTCGCTTATCTGGGAAGGGTCCTCCACCTCACAGGAACCTTCGGCCTGCAGGGGCCGTTCCCATGCCAGACAGAGGCGAAGGAAACAAACCCATACGAGGTCTCCCGGCTTATCCGGTGCCTCGGCATCGGGGAGTCCAGCATCACGCTCCCTTTCACCAGCGAGCGAGAGCGGGCAGAGTTTGGATCGTGACTCAGACGAGCCACTTGATCTAGATACCCCGGGATGCCGGGAGACAGTGGACAGCCTCATTGAAGCTGTCAATCAAACCCTGGGGATTGAGGATGATGCTACCTTGGCCGCGAGCAATAAGGTAGCCTTTAAGCGGGCCAAGCACCCGCATAGAGTATTTGGCACTCACCCAGAATTTGAGGATATAGTGCAGTGCCACAGAGAACGCCCAGACAAGCGCTTCTCGGGTCAGAAGCCTATAGAGGCAAGATACCCATTTGCCCCGGAACTCTGTAAGAAATGGGCGGAATCCCCAGTGGTGGACCCACCAGTGTCACGCCTGGCCTCGAAATCCTTGTTGTTGGTGCCTAGCGGCTCGTCCATTAAGGACCCCACGGATCGGCTCATATAGGGTTTGGCGCGATCAGTTTTTGAGGCATCAGATTCGGCACTCGCCCCTTCGTTCGCGGCGACGTGGGTAGCCAAGGACATGATGTCATGGTCAGAGTCTTTGAATAACGCCTTGCAGGATAGAGGACTACCTGCGGAGGTGTCTGAGGTCGCAAGCCAGATTGCTATGGCTGGAGACTACTTAATTAATGCGTCTTTGGATGCGGCTAATTGTGCAGCATTTGCGGCCGCTAACGCGATAGCCATTAGGAGAGCCCTCTGGTTGAGAACTTGGCGAGCCGATTGAATTTCCAAGAAGTCCTTGACTTCCTTGCCCTATCAGGGAGGCCGCCTGTTCAGGGAGACGTTGGATCGGCTCATCTCCAATGCGACAGGAAGGAAAAGTAGCTTCCGCCCGCAGCAAAAGGCGAAACAGCCTTTTCGTCAGGTCCCGACACGTTTTCGAGCTTTTCGCAACATCGGATGGATGGCAGCAGCCAGTTCAACCGGCCCACCTCGCTTCAACCAGGATAGGGAGCAACAGGTCTCATATAGACCCATTCCGGTGGGAAGGATGCGCGCTCGCCAGCCCAGGTCGAGAGGAGCCAGGACCCAGAGACCCTCAGCCAAATGACTCGGAGCCTTTGGTAGGCGACAGCAGCAGGGTGGGGGGCCGCCTGCTCCTTTTTCGCCATATCTGGGCCAAGGTAGCACACGACTTATGGGTGGTAGAACTGGTGATTTCAGGGTACAAGATAGAGTTCATCAGGTACCCTCCAACACGGTTTTTTCTCTCCCGACTGTGGAGGTGGAGGTGGAGTCTCGGGCGAAAGCACTGCAAGGGGCCATCGATTCACTCCAAGACAACGGACGGGACAGTCAGACCAGTTTTGGACCTGACACATAGTGCCGGGTGTCAGCTGTGATAATCATGATCATCGCTGTTTAACTTTTAACGCTTATAACTTCCTAAAAAAAAAAAAAAAAATTTTGGTTTTAAAATTGTGCTGATGTAAAGTAGACATGTGGGAAATGTTAGTTATTAAGTATTTTATGTGATATATCTCTGATTTAAGAGCATGAAAATTCAAAGTTGGAAAATGGCGAAATTTTCAAAATTTTCGCCAAATTTCCATTTTTTTCACAAATAAACGCAAGTCATATAAAATATATTTTACCAATATCATGAAGTAAAATATGTCCCGAGAAAACAGTGTCAGAATCACCGGGATCCATGGAAGCTTTCCATAGTTATTACCTCATAAAGGGACAGTGGTCAGAATTGTAAAAATTGGCCCGGTCATTATTATTATTATTTATTATTATAGCGCCATTTATTCCATGGCACTTTACATGTGAGGAGGGGTATACATAATACATTCAAGTACAGTAATCTTAAACAATACAAGTCACGACTGGTACAGGTACAGGATGAGAGAGGACCCTGCCCACGAGGGCTCACAATCTACTAGGGACGGGTGAGGATACAGTAGGCGAGGGTAGAGCTGGTCGTGCAGCAGTTTGGTGGATCTTCAGGTTCATTTTGAAGGTTTCCATGGTAGGCGAGAGTCTGATATGTTGTGGTAGAGAGTTGCAGAGTAGGGGAGATGTGCGGGAGAAATCTTGTATGCGATTGTGGGAAGAGGAGATAGGAGGGGAGTACAGAAGGAGATCTTGTGAGGATCGGCTGTTTCGTGCAGGTAAGTACCTGGAGACGAAGTCACAGACGTACGGAGGACTCAGGTTGTGGATGGCTTTGTATGTCATGGTTAGGGTTTTGAAGTGGAGTCTTTGGGTAATGGGGAGCCAGTGCAAGGATTGACAGAGGGGAGAGGCCGGGGAATAGCAGGGGTACAGGTGGATTAGTCAGGCAGCAGAGCTTAGAAAAGATTGGAGGGGTGCGAGAGTGTTAGAGGGGAGGCCACAGAGCAGGAGGTTGCAGTAGTCAAGGTGGGAGATGATGAGGGCATGGACTAGGGTTTTTGTAGATTCTTGGTTGAGGAATGTATGGATCCGTGAAATATTTTTGAGTTGAAGTCGGCAGGAAGTGGAAAGGGCTTGTTGTATATGTGGTTTGAAAGAGAGATCAGTGTCAAGGATAACCCCGAGGCAGTGAGCTTATGGGACTGGGGAGAGTGGGCAGCCATTTACTGTAATGGATAGGTCCGTTGGAGGGGTCACGTGAGATGGGGAATTAATGTGCAAACTTTCGGGGGTAGAGGGGTTAAAATACAAAGATTATGACTTGCAGTCAGAGCACATCACCGGTAAGTGTGGGAGAAGAAAAACAATATAAATGAGCATGTTCTTAGAAAAATACACAATGCATGCAGTCTTTTACATTAGAAGGGAGACATTTGTGATTTACACCGACCTTAACAACACCCCATATATTCTGAGGTGCTAGAATACATTTTAGGTAAATTATACCTGTGGATTAAATTTAGATCCCTTCTAAGTGCACATATTACATGTGTGGAGCATGTTTTGTATAATGTCTAATGTGTCTTGCCTCAGCTTCTTAAAGTCATAGTTTCTAATGTTACAAAAGTTTATGCGCAATTTTTAGCTAATTTTGCCGATCCTGTAAGTTTGTTCCTTGAGCGCTCGTTCTAGGCATGGCATGTATATTTCAGGTTATGCTTACAGGTAAGAAGACATGAATGATAGGTTAGAATTACTCATCATGGTCTCTAGACCATTTTTCCAAAGCAGAAACATTTTATGTAGAATTTAATCATCCAGGTGGGGACAGACTGGGACTGAAATTCAGCCCTGGCATCTAAAAGCGCACAATCCCACACTGTCCCCACTAACAAAGCCCTGATAGGGATATCTATTAATAATATTACCCTGCCTGGAGGAAATCAAGATTTACTGCACAACCAATACTTCCAATAATACTGCTATATAAGGTGCAATAATAATATTACCAGCATATATAGTATTGATAATGCCACCATACAGCTCATTAATGGGATTGTCCTCTAGTAGGACAACCAGGGGTGGATTAAGGGTAGCCAGGGCCCGGGGCAGTTCAGACTCTGTGGGCCCCCCTCGTCACGTGACGGGGGTCACGAATCGTAGAGCCACACTCTACATACAGAATAATGGGGCCTCCAGCACCGACCTCCACCCGCAGAGCCACACTCCACATAGAGAATAATGGGGCCTCCAGCACCGACCTCCACCCGCAGAGCCGCACTCCACATAGAGAATAATGGAGCCTCCAGCACCGACCTCCACCCGCAGAGCCACACTCCACATAGAGGATAATGGGGCCTCCAGCACCGACCTCCACCCGCAGAACCGCACTCCACATAGAGAATAATGGGGCCTCCAGCACCGACCTCCACCCGCAGAGCCGCACTCCACATAGAGGATAATGGGGCCTCCAGCACCGACCTCCACCCGCAGAGCCGCACTCCACATAGAGGATAATGGGGCCTCCAGCACCAACCTCCACCCGCAGAGCCACACTCCACATAGAGAATAATGGGGCCTCCAGCACCGACCTCCACCCGCAGAGCTGCACTCCACATAGAGAATAATGGAGCCTCCAGCACCGACCTCCACCCGCAGAGCCACACTCCACATAGAGGATAATGGGGCCTCCAGCACCGACCTCCACCCGCAGAACCGCACTCCACATAGAGAATAATGGGGCCTCCAGCACCGACCTCCACCCGCAGAGCCGCACTCCACATAGAGAATAATGGGGCCTCCAGCACCGACCTCCACCCGCAGAGCCACACTCCACATAGAGAATAATGGGGCCTCCAGCACCGACCTCCACCCGCAGAGCCGCACTCCACATAGAGAATAATGGAGCCTCCAGCACCGACCTCCACCCGCAGAGCCACACTCCACATAGAGGATAATGGGGCCTCCAGCACCGACCTCCACCCGCAGAACCGCACTCCACATAGAGAATAATGGGGCCTCCAGCACCGACCTCCACCCGCAGAGCCGCACTCCACATAGAGGATAATGGGGCCTCCAGCACCGACCTCCACCCGCAGAGCCGCACTCCACATAGAGGATAATGGGGCCTCCAGCACCAACCTCCACCCGCAGGGCCGCACTCCATATAGAGAATAATGGGGCCTCCAGCACCTACCTCCACCCGCAGAGCCCCACTCCACATAGAGAATAATGGAGCCTCCAGCACCGACCTCCACCCGCAGAGCCGCACTCCACATAGAGAATAATGGAGCCTCCGGCACCTACCTCCACCCGCAGAGCCGCACTCCACATAGAGAATAATGGAGCCTCCGGCACCGACCTTCACCCGCAGAGCCGCACTCCACATAGAGAATAATGGGGCCTCCAGCACCGACCTCCACCCGCAGAGCCACACTCCACACAGAGAATAATGGGGCCTCCAGCACCGACCTCCACCCGCAGAGCCGCACTCCACACAGAGAATAATGGAGCCTCCAGCACCGACCTCCACCCGCAGAGCCGCACTCCACATAGAGAATAATGGGGCCTCCAGCACCGACCTCCACCCGCAGAGCCGCACTCCACATAGAGAATAATGGAGCCTCCAGCACCTACCTCCACCCGCAGAGCCACACTCCACATAGAGAATAATGGGGCCTCCAGCACCGACCTCCACCCGCAGAGCTGCACTCCACATAGAGAATAATGGAGCCTCCAGCACCGACCTCCACCCGCAGAGCCGCACTCCACATAGAGAATAATGGGGCCTCCAGCACCGACCTCCACCCGCAGAGCCGCACTCCACATAGAGAATAATGGGGCCTCCAGCACCGACCTCCACCCGCAGAGCCGCACTCCACATAGAGAATAATGGGGCCTCCAGCACCGACCTCCACCCGCAGAGCCGCACTCCACATAGAGGATAATGGGGCCTCCAGCACTGACCTCCACCCGCAGAGCCGCACTCCACATAGAGGATAATGGGGCCTCCAGCACCGACCTCCACCCGCAGAGCCGCACTCCACATAGAGAATAATGGGGCCTCCAGCACCGACCTCCACCCGCAGAGCCGCACTCCACATAGAGGATAATGGGGCCTCCAGCACTGACCTCCACCCGCAGAGCCGCACTCCACATAGAGAATAATGGGGCCTCCAGCACCGACCTCCACCCGCAGAGCCGCACTCCACATAGAGGATAATGGGGCCTCCAGCACTGACCTCCACCCGCAGAGCCGCACTCCACATACATGGCTGCTCTCAGTGCTCTGTGCTGTGCGCACAGGACCTGTGATGAGGTCACAGGAGGGGAGGAGACAGGGGTCACATGATCGGGGGCCCTGACACCTTACCTCTTGTGATCTCATCACAAGCCTTTGCACGCTACCAGCAGCATCAGCGTTCACGCTACTTGTAGATGCTGCTGGTAGCAGAGCACATAATGCCTCCCCCACGGTCACTCACTTTTAGGTGGGGAGAAGATGGAGTGCCATTGCAGCAGCCAGCAGGAATGTGGTGGGGGCCCCCTTAGAAGCTCTTGTGGTGGGGGCCCCGGGGCTGAAGCCCCGCCTGCCCTGCCTATAATCCGGCCCTGCGCGGTGGCGGATTATAATGGGGCAATTTACTGGCCTGGGCTGTGGGCCCCTTAACCCCACTGGGCCCGGGGCAACTGCCCAAATTGACCTCATTATAATCCGCCACTGAGGACAACCCCTTCTCAATCCGAACGTTTGCTCCTGTTAAAAACGCTTACACTCCCCTCTGGTGCCAGTGCTGTTCCAGGGGTGTTTTTACTCGCGGTCCCGGGACTCATGTGATATTGATACATTACATGAGCCATGCGGCAAATCAGTAGTGACTCCACTTTCCCCATCTTCAGAGTAAGGCAGGGGTCTGACATGCGAGAAACTCGCACAAGTCTCGCATGACAATACCCGGCACTGCCGCCGGCACTTGGGACCGGAGTGTGCGGCTACATAGAAATACATGCAGCCGCCCGCTCCTGTCCGAGTGCCGGCGGCAGTGCCGGATATTGACATGCGAGAATCATCTGAGTTTATCACATGTCTGACCCCGGCCTAATAAGTAGTCAAGAGCAAGTCAGGGCTGTGGCTGGCCGCTCAGTTCCTCTCGATTACTCAGAGTCGAGCTGCGGATGTGACTCCTTCCAGCAGTGAGAACAGGTCGGTAGACGGGCATTAGTAGTACAATGTCAGGCTGCCTTACTTGTTCTCCCCGTCTCTGCTCTGATGACCGACCTCCTGTCACTGCTGAACACTGCGAGTACCGGTGACAGGAGGAAACTGGAGCTCAGCTCTTAGTGTGGGGCTGCAATAAGATGGCGCCATCTACACGTACAGCAATGCACTGGACAGCTCAGGAGACGGGCAATGTTTGCAGCTGCGATAGCACCAAGCATAGAAGTAGAGATGGACGCTCTTATAGCCCAGGGCTTTAGTATTTGTGGTATGTAAGTGTCATTCTCTGACACACATAGGAAAAAATGGCAGACCCCAGTGGATGAGCAAAAAAGTAATAAACAAATTGTTAATGCAATAAATGTTATTATGTTTGAAAATTACCACAAAAATAAAGATGCTGATACATAGCCGTACAGCTAAAGTGTTTAAAGGTAAAGTTCACATGTTGCTTATTTGGTGCAGAATTTTCCACAGCGTATCTACCGCTAATTCGGCATGATAGTAGTCACAGGACAGAGAGATATTATTTTAGTTCGGAGCTTTTTGTCAAGAGAACCTTATAGTTCCCCATATGTAATGAGGGATAGTATAGAGTATACTCCAAATGATACACAGTGGCTTGTAAAAGTTTGGGCACCCCTGGTCAAAATTACTGTCATTGTGTGAACAATTAAGCAAGTTGAAGATGAAATGATCTCACGGCACATTTCCTTAACATTTCATTCAAAAAAAATAAAAAAATTATATATATTTTCATCTTCTACATTTTAAAAATTAAAGTTTGGGCACCCTTGGGGAGATTTGTGTGCTCAGATAACTTTAACCAAAGTTTCAGACCGTAATTAGCCTTTTAGATTTATGACTTCTTCGCTATCATTGTTAGGGAAGGCCTGGTGATGGAAATGTCTCAGCTTCACAAATCCCGGCCTCCTCTAACCTTGTGCCAAATACACAGCTGCCATGGATTCTTCTGAGTAGCTGCCAAGTAGAGACGAGCAAATCTTTCAAGGTTTGGTTCGGTTGTGAGGTCATTATATCAGGACATCTGGACAGAGCAGTATTCATATGGATTACCACAGTGAGATTATGTGAGAGACAGAGTGTGACCTCTGAAATATCGTTATGGACTGAAGGGAAGTCAGCACCACGGGACCGACTGATATAAAGGCCACATTTATAGGTGTAATCAGGACCAGTCAGAACATCCTCTGATCCTTTAGTTCTCCAGTTATTCTCTGACTATTGCATTTACTACTTGCCCCTGAGGATGGGCGTATTCCTGTGTAATGTTTTATTCAGTGATCTAGAGACAAAACTAGTAATATTAAGAAACACATAATATAAAAGGATGAAGCTGCTTGATCTTTAGTGGTTACAGGTATCTGACGTCACTCGTGTTCCGCTCCTCTGTGATGTCACTCGTGTTCCGCTCCTCTGTGATGTCACAATGAGATCACCATTGTGACCTCACGGACTGAGGGGTTATAAGGAGTGACACTGCAGGAAGAGGCTTTGTCTGGAAAGACTCACTGTGTGTTACACAATTAGCGATATTCCTCCGGGATAATCTGCTGTTTTGATTTCTTCTGATCGTGACTGACTAATAAGATCTGTGCAAGGCGCTCCTATCAACATCCGCCGCCAGCATTCCGGGGCTTTGGCCCCTGGAGGTAAGTGTTTTCCCAGATATTTATCCAGTACTAGCTGAAGAGCCCGGCGCTGCCCGGGCATAGTAACTAACTGTGGTTAGTTATAACAAATTATAATTATCCTCCATCCCATAGTCGAGTGCCCATATACCCATCATACATATCCTCCATCCCATAGGCCCGTGCCTATATACCCATCACACATCCTCCATCCCATAGTCCCATGCCCATATACCCATCATACATATTCACCATCATGGAGGGGTTAACTTCTCCTGCCTCTCTTTTGTTCTTGGGTGGCTATGTATTGGTGCTGTCTTTGGTAGCCTTTGTCAGTGATAGCTCTGGTCCTTGGCTTGAGCAGCTGATCTGTATACCCTACCTGTATACAGTAAGTGCAACTCTTTTTTCCCGTAACAGCGCCCCCTGGTGGTGGTTGCGCCGCAGTTGCATTACAGGTAATTGGGGAATTTCTCCAACTTGTTGGGATTTACTATTTTCCTGATCTGTTCAGTCCTAGAGTTCAGGCCCCCATACACATGAGACCAGTGATAGACCAATTCCCCAATATCAGCAGCTCTGCCGACAGTCCAAGTGTTGATCCTTGTTTTCCCAGCTAAATAAGCCGCTGCCAGAGGAATCTACCAGCGGCTTTCTTACATAGAACACAGGTGCGATCGGCAGAGTTAGCGCTCCTGTGTATGGAGGAGTCAGGAGAAATATCTGCCGGTTGAACAGATCAGCTGATCCATGGGCCGACAGCTATGTGTTGTGTGTGTGTCCCCTTACTCATAGGAATGATCCTAGGTCTGGTTACGTAAATTAGGTGCAAAATATAATGTCTATATTAGTAGCTCCAGATATCTGACGTCTATTCTTTTCTTCCAATAGAATACTTCATTATGGTTACTCTACATCCTGCCGTCTACTTCTTCCTTGGATTCTTCTCCGGTGTCGCCTGTACCATCATCTGTGGGTAAGTCTTATACTGATTTATATGCTACACGGGAGTCTATAGAAGAAACATCCCATCTTCAGGTCATCACACGATTCAGGAAAGGGAATCATCTAGAGAAGATGTTTAGTGGGTCATAAGCCGGCTCTCACCTGTCCGAGCACAATGGACTTTTCTGTATAATTGAAAAAAATGCTGATTGTCATAGATCACAAAAATGACTGCAGATCGGGAGAGACAAAATAGACGGCAAAAAATAAATGTCTTCATAACATTCTGCAGAACACAGATAGACTTTACAATTTGCTACATGACTTCTGTTTTATCATTTTATAGACTTCTGATAAAGAAATGCTGGAGAAAAGATACAGGAAAAGACACCACGAAGGCAGATACAGAGAATAGGGCTGATCCTGACGGTACGTCCAGCCTCACTAACCCCACATTATTAGCTATGTACATACAAACACTTCTTGGCGGCTTTTCTATTACATGGCCGCAGTCCACATTGTGAAGCTGAATAATTACTTTAGTCAGATTCTGATTAGCTTCTTTCCACATATGAAATCTGTCTGAGTACGGTCACACTAGGCGGGTTTTTTTTTCAGTGTTTTTTTTCTGCAGCAAAACCTGATCTCTTGGCAGGAAAGAAGCTGCAGAAACAAAATCTGTTTTGTTTTTTGCATTTTGTAGCGTTTTTGGTGGGGTTTTTTGTGTGTTTTTTTGCAGCGGTTTTGGTGTGCTCGATTTATCTCTTGTGCATGCCGATAAAATTTAGTGATAAAAAAAAGTCCTATTCCATAGAATCAGGTCAATGGATGAAAAAAGCTGAAAAAACGCTGAAAGAAGTGACATGCAAGAAACCTGCAAAGCACAAATACTGATGACCAAAAAGCAATGTGTGCGCAGGAGATTTCTGAAATCTCGTAGGTTTTGCTGATACCGTAAACCGCAACTGAAAAATAGCATAAAAAAACACAAAAACAACATTTTACACTAAAAATAATCTCTTACTAGATCTTGACAGTGAATTTACTGCAGACATAAAGGAAACAATCTAGAAAAGACAGAATATTTTCCTTTCAAATGTTGATTTCAATGTTTTGTGTTACAGGAGATCAGGATTCTCGTCCTGGACTCGTGGCTGACAAGAGAGGTGATCTCTGTCACACCATCATCCTTTGGTTTCTCCGCAATATTTACTGCATGACTTTCTCCGCAAGTGAAGACATGACGACCTCATCTGATGGTAAGTTCTCAGGATTTTATAACCTGTACTATTAGATGGATTTTACAGAAAAGAAAACTAATAACAAAATCTCTAAAAGGAGCATGTCAGAGAATAACCTCATGCATAAAATATTACTCCGAGGGATTAGTCTGTCTATTGTCATAATTAATTGTACCATTTAGAGATTATGATACCTGGATAAATGTTTATATTTGTAACAAACATATAGCAGCTTTTATTGTCTCAATGCTAATGTCAACGTTCTGTGTTACAGATGTCGTCAACAACACCGATAACTCTTCATCTGACCCTGGTTATACGGCCATCGATATACGTCCAGATGAGAATGTGATCATCTCCTCTGACAGTAAGTTTTCATGTTTTTATGATTTTTTTTTTTTAACAGAAAACACCTGCCTAATATAAATAGTCTCTGAAAGAAACGTGTAGGTGATTACAGCCTATACACAGAGGTAACTTTTGTGGTTTGCTCCCCTATTTTTATACTGTACTGTATTGTCAGCCTTTTTCCTTTGATCACACTCATCTTCATGATGCCCTACGCATGTCCGCCAGACAAAAAAACTATTTGATTTTCTAATTTTTTTTAAGAGACTATGATATTTTTAGATGATTTTTTTTTTAAGAATATGGGTGAAAAGACACTAACGGCTGTGTGAGGTCATTATAATGGGATCTCTTGGCAGTGAAGGATTTATATTGATTACCCCAATGAGCTTATATGTGAAACAGAGTGTGACCACTGATAAATGGTAATGGACTTCAAGGGAAAGTAAGAACCATGGGACCTACTGATATAAAGGCCATGCTATCTGTGTAATCAGGACTGATCAGAAAATCCTCTGATCCTTTAGTTCTCCAGTTGTTCCATGTTTATTGCATTCACTTCTTGCCGCCTGATGATAGCCATCTTCCAGCATGAATCCTGTCAGTATCGGACTGGAGCATTTTGGGCCCACCAGAGAAAATCATTCTTGGGGCCCACTAGGTTGCTACATAGAAATAAATACAAGACCACCAATTGTGTGGTAAAACACACTAATAACAGGGTATAATATAAGGTAGTACACATCTTAATTATGTAGCAGGGGTTGGGGTAGCCCCCTCATAGAGTATAATGTAGCCCTCTCATAGAATATAATGCAACCCCCTCATAAGGTATAATGCAGTTCCCACCATACAATATAATGTAGCACCCTCATAGGGTATACTGCAGCCCCCCTCATATAGTATAATGCAGCTCCACCACAGAATATAATGCAGACCCCCAGAGTGTACTGTAGCCCCCTCATAGGGCATAATGCTGCCCACTTATTTGTATGATGTAGTCCCATGAGAGAATAATGCAGCCCCACCACAGAATATAATGTAGCCCCCATAGAGCATACTATAGTCCCTCAGAATATAATGTAATCCCCTGAGAGAATAATGCAGTCCCCCCACATAATATAATGTAGCCCCCTCAGAGTATAATGCAGCTCCTCTCCACCTCCATCATTGTTCTCCCCCTCCACCCCATCATTGTCCTCATCACCACCTCAATCATTGCCTTCTCCCCCACCAACCCTATCCTTGCTCTTTCCACCACCTCCATCATTGCTTTCTCCCCCACAACCCCCCATCATTGCCCATTCCACCACCTCAATCATTGCTTCCTTCCCCATCACCACCATTGTCCTTTCCAGCACTACCATCATTGTCCTTTGCACCACAACCATTATTGAGTTCTCCCCCACAACTGCCATCATTGCCAATTTCACCACCTCCATCATTGCCTCCTTCCCCACCACCCTTTCATTGCCAATCTCCAGTACACACACACAGCACCACTCCCTCTCACTTACACACACACACAGCACCACACCACTCTCACACTCATACACAAAGCACGGCACCACACACACACACACGCATGCATGCATGCAGACACACAGCACACTCACCTCTCCGTAAGTTCCCCGCAGCATATCCCGGCAGCCACTTCCTTGCCGGCAGCTTTCTGTCTGAAACAGCCGCACACTGAATGATGACATCATTCAGCTGCGTTGTCTCAGACAGGAAGCACCAGGCAGGAAGCAGGATGCTGGGATGTGTGCAGGGAACTTGCGGAGAGGTGCGTGTGCTGTTTGTCTGTATGTGTGCGTGTGTGTATGTGGTGCAGTGCGGTGCGATGCTTTGTGTGTGACTGTGAGAGAGTGGAGCAGTGGTGGTGGGGCTTTACATGCGGGCAGTGTTAGCTGCAGCCTGCGGCTAATGCTGCCTGCTATTAGGCTATATGCCCACGTAGCGTTTAAAACCTGACACCTAAAACCGGACTCCTTCCCAGAAAACGCACGTTTTTTCCACGCGTTTTCTGCGTGATTTTTTTACGTTTTTCCCGCGATTTTCACATGCGGAATTCAAGTACTTTCCAAGCGATTTGAAGCATCGCTTGGAATGTGATTGACAGGTTGGCCACACTCGTCAAACATAGTGTTTGACAATTGTGACCAACTTTTTACTATTGAGGCCGCCTATGCGGCATCAATAGTAAAAGATAGAATGTTAAAAATACTAAAAAAAAAAAAAAAAAAAAAAAATTGTGATATTCTCACCTTCCGACGTCCCACGCAGCCTTCCCGGGCCTCGGCGATGCTCCCGTTCCCAGTAATGCCTTGCGAGACCATTGATGACATGAGGTCTCGCGTTACTGTAGCAGTCTCGCAAGGAATAGGGACCGGTACAGTATCACGGGACCGTGACGTCATCAAAGGCCTCGCAAGGCATTACTGAGAACTGGAGCATCGCCGAGGCCCAGGAAGGCTGCGTGGGACGCCAGAAGGTGAATATAACCCGTTTTTTTATTTTTAATTCTTTTTTACAGGGATATGGTACCCAGGGCCTGGAGGACAGTCTCCTCTCCTCCAGGCCATGGGTACCATACATACATGAGCCGCTCACTTTGCGCATGGCGGGCATAGCCAAATGTGGGAAGTAAGCGCATCTCATGCATTCCTATGGGTGCGGAATCGCGGCAATTCTTTGCAGAATCGCGGCGATTCCGCAGAAAGAATGAGCATGCTGCGTTTTTTCCGTGATGCAATTCCGCCGCGGAAAAAAGCGCAGCATTAGCACAGCATGTGTGGAATGCCATAGGAATGCATGGGGTGCGTTCAGTATGAATTTTTTAAGCATTTTCGCACCGAAAATCGCGGCAAAAACGCAACGTGGGCACACAGCCTTAAAGTAAAATGGTATTCACTCCTCTCCACACCCATGGGGGTGTGGGGAGGAGTGAATATTCATTTCTCTTTAGCAGCAGGGACAGGTTCCTATCTCCAGCTGCTACTTCGCAGGCACAGGGCGGCCCCCCTTCACTCAGGGGCCCCATAGCCACTGTCTGGGGGCCCCTGGAGCAGCTGCTGGCCGGTATGGCAGCAGGTGTCAGTGCCTGGGCCCACCGGAGAATCCTCTAGTTCTCCGGTGGGCCAGTACAACCCTGAATCCTGTGTAATCAGTGATCTACAGACAAAGCTAGTTGTATTAAGAAACACATACAAATGGATGAAGCTGCTTTATCTTTAGTGGCTACAGGTATCTCACTTGTGTGGACATACGATGCTCCCTGCCAAGAGGTCACAATTGTGATTTCATTGGGGATCGATATTGTGTAAGAGAAAAAAGTCACGTGCGTCTCTAATTTCCATATCTGTGATTTCATCAGTACTACGGGGGGAACAATTACAAATTTATTATATTTGGGGATTTTCTCCAACTCTGGACCCATGGCTGAAAAGAGAGTTAAACAACATCTCTAAGTCTGACCCCAGTTATGTAATTATCAGTATCGACCTAGATGAGGATGTGGTCATCTCCTCTGACAGTAAGTTCTAGGCTTTTATAACATATGTTTAATAGAAAAATAGTCTAATAAAAATATTTCTAAAAGTAGATAGCTGGTTGTTTCATCCTTCTATTTTCATACTTTACAAATTAGCCGTTATAAAACCTGTAAAATGTTGATATTCTTTAACAAACATAGAAGCTTTTATTTTAGTAATGTTAATTTGAATGTTACACCTTACAGGAGAACATTTGGATATTATGAATGACGAAGCTGCTTATGGACCCACTGCCGAAAACACCAACATCTCTACGTCTGGCCCCGATTATGTAACCATCTACATGCCAGATTAGACTGTGGTCGCCGCCTCGGACAGTAAGTTCCTTTTTTCTTCATGTTGATAAGAAGAATGCTTACTACCATAAATATAATCTGTTCTAATCTCCATAACTTGCATAAATTAAAAATCTGCCATTTTAAGCAATATATTATTGAACTGCAGTTCAAGCAATTTCTTAAAATTTCCTGGCCCTCAATCTCAGACCGATAGAGTAGAATTAATGTTCATTAATGAACAACTCACTATATATACACTATCATTTACAAAACAAGAGGGCAGAGGACTTATTCCGCCTCCTCCTCTGACTCCTCCTTTGTCTACTCCTCCGCCTCCTCAAAATTTTGAGAAACATCTTGGCCTGGACAAAGACATAGAGAAATATAAAGTCGTCATGAAGTTTGTTTTTCAGGAACTTCTGGCCTATGCCAACAAAAACCAAATGTAAGGTTTTAGAGCTTTATAAATATGTTTTATGATCTCTGTTATGTATTAGTATTAACAGGCAATGGGCTAAATAATTAGGAATTGGGCACTAATGGCCTAAATATCGATGCGTTACTTTTCTTTATGCAAGCTAAATCATCAGTCTGTGAGCCAAGATTGGCTGGACTGCAGGGGAATGGGAGTTGTCATTCTCAAATCACAAATACGATAAAGAATAATATAAATCATCTTTAATAAATCACAATACATAACAATATTGGATGAGTATATAACTACAAATAAAAAACACAAACTAGAGTGGGTGGTCATGGCAAAACAAACAGTTGAATATTTAATCATGATCACATTTTATACATAGCAATACTGACTTAAAGTGCAAATGTAAAAAATCAAAAGAGCTGATGGCAGAATAAAAAGTGCTCTATATCCAATGTACTACCAGATGCCTTAAGCAAATACTTGTACAAATACTAAGCTTTAGTAACACAGAAAACCAATAATAAAAACTCAAGTCAGTACTAAGTACAATTAAGCATGCTATAGTACCAAAACTGCCACTCCACCACCTAACCCTGACACTTGTTTCACCATCAATCACAGCTTTTTCATGGGGATATAGGAACGAGGTGCAGTGCTGTATATATACTATGAGGGAGGGATTGCTAGTAAGCTGTAATCTAAACATAGAACATCCTAAAATAAAAGACAGGGTGCTATTCATATCACAGCACTGATAGGATGTAGAACATACCTGAACATAGACATTAAATAATACCCATTATGTATTACATAGTACAGTATTATAATCTATAGATAAAGGATGACAGCTAAACGTCTTCTGTTGCCACTCTCATTATAATCTGTCTGCTTGTACATATATTAACCTTTACTGTTTTACTAATTTTGTGACATTTATATTGCAGGTGAGGCAGAGCAGGGTCTCGCTGTGAACCCACGATGAACATGGGATCCAGCTGGAGACGACAATTTTCCATCAGCAAAAAGAGGCAGATTCCAGGCTTGGTCTCTGTTCTCCACCACTAGATACGACATTACTGGACTTTCTGCAGCTAGGTGCACTCACTGGACAAGTGGGTGTCCTACTGCACAACGAGGCAGATTCCGGGCTCGGTCTCTGTTCTCCACCATTGGATATGACATTACTGGACTTTCCGCAGCTAGACGCACTCACTGAACAAGTGGGTTTCCTACTGCACAACGAGGCAGATTCCAGGCTCGGTCTCTGTTCTCCACCATTGGATATGACATTACTGGACTTTCCGCAGCTAGACGCACTCACTGAACAAGTGGGTTTCCTACTGCACAACGAGGCAGATTCTGGGCTCGGTCTCTGTTCTCCACCATTGGATATGACATTACTGGACTTTCTGCAGCTAGATGCACTCACTGAACAAGTGGGTTTCATACTGCACAACGAGGCAGATTCCGGGCTCGGTCTCTGTTCTCATCAATGAACATCTACAGCTTAGGGGAAGTGCAGCCTTTCAGCCATGGTGCCCTAGAGGTTTCCTCCACTCGAGGTTTTTCCTCTCCTGAGTGCTGAAGGTCCACTCTTCGTGAGTCAAGTGCCCCTCATCATCATTATTATTACACAAAAGCGGGACTAACTCCTAGCCGCGGTCTACGGACCAAACATTGGGCATGGGCAGGGCCTTGGGGGCAGATCCCAAGTGCGCTCAACCATGTGAAATAGTTTACGCTCAGGAACATTGAGGGATAGCGCTATTGGAAAGCTCTACCCGTTCATTTCCTTTAGGAATAGCGCTATGGGATAGCTCTACCTGTTCATTTCCTTTAGGAATAGAGCTATGGGATAGTTCTACCCGTTCACTTTCTTCATGGATAGCGCTATCGGATAGCTCTACCCGAACATTATTAACGACAGAGCTTTTTCATACATAAGGTAGGAGTGGCAGGAGAGGTACACCAGCTATTCATGTTTACCGTTAGTCTGCATATAGGCCAGTCTGGTGCGTGGTTACACCCCATTGCGAGGTCAGTCTGATGCGTGGTTACACCCTATTGCGAGGTCAGTCTGATGCGTGGTTACACCCTGTTGCGAGGTCAGTCTGATACGTGGTTACACCCTATTGCTAGGTTCGTAATTACAGCGCACGGCCAAAGGGCGAGCAATCACTCATCATTATTATTGGGACACTTTTTAAAACTATTACCCAGACTTCTATTGGAACTTTTACATTTCCCACCTTGAATGAAGTTAATAAAGGAGTCAGTAAAAAATATTATGTAGCAGTGTATCTGAGCTTCTATGGATCTTTACAATACATCAGAATATATACAATAATGTGAGGCAGGAATATTTTATGTAGTAGCTAAACACATGGCAGCTTATATTTGTGTGTTCTGACAAACTTACCGTATTTTTCGCTTTATAAGACACACCTGATTATAAGACGCACCCCCAAATTTGTTGAGGAAAAAGAGAATTTTTTTATGTTAAATGGGGATCTGTCTTATAATGCCAGTGTCCGTCTTACAAATCATATATATGTCCTTCATCCTGGTATCTATTAAACCCCCATCCTGTCACATGGCCCCCTTGTGCTGTCACATGGCCCCCCTGTGCTGCTGGCAAACTGGCACATTGCCCCCTTGTGCTGCTACACTGGCACATTGCCCCCCCCTGTGCTGCTGGCATGAACATGGCTTTCCCATCCCATCCTGGATATGCCCCCCTGTGCTGATGGCACACACATGACCCCCCCACCCCATCCTGGATATGTCCCCCTGTGCTGCTGGCACGCACATGCCCCCCCATCACATGCTGCATATGCCCCCTGTGCTGCTGGCACGCACATGGCCCCCACATCCCATCCTGGGTATGCCTCCCTGTGCTGCTGGCACGCACATGGCCCCACATCCCATCCTGGGTATGCCCCCCTGTGCTGCTGGCACGCACATGGCCCCCCCATCCCCTCCTGGATATGCCCCCCTGTGCTGCTGGCACACACATGGCCCCCATCCCATCCTGGATATGTCCCCCTGTGATGCTGGTATGCACATGCCCCCCCATCGCATCCTGGATATGCCCCCCTGTGTTGCTGGCACGTAAATGGCCCCCACATCCCATCCTGGATATGCCCCCCTGTGCTGCTGGCACGCACATGGCCCCCCCATCCCATCCTGGATATGCCCCCCTGTGCTGCTGGCACGCACATGGCCCCCCCATCCCATCCTGGATATGCCCCCCTGTGCTGCTGGCACGCACATGGGCCCCCCCATCCCATCCTGGATATGCCCCCCTGTGCTACTGGCGCGCACATACCCCCCATCCCATCCTGGATATGCCCCCCTGTGCTGCTGGCACGCACATGGCCCCCCTATCCCATCCTGGATATGCCCCCCTGTGCTGCTGGCATGCACATGATAAAATAACAAACAGTTCACTCACGTTCCGATGATGGCTCCGTGCTCCCAACTCCCCCACAGCTCTTCCTTTGTCTGTGTTGACATCCAGGAGCTGCTCATACAGGCATTTAATTGTTAGCTGCAGGACCTTTCATCACATGACCGCAGTGCTGCACACTGGGAGTCACATGACCGCATGTCCTATTGGCACAGACACAGGAAGAGCCAGGGGAGAGCTGGGAGCAGGAGCCATCATCAGAAGGTGACTATAGTGACGGGGCAGTGGGGGGAGAGTGCAGGCACATGCACTGACCACCCGCTGTCTCTGCAGCCCGCAGCCAGCCCACCCCAGCCCCCTGACACCACTCCAGAGCAGCCCCCCTAGTCTACAGCACACATTCGGATTATAAGACGCACCCCCCACTTTCCCCCAAAATTTGGGGGAACAAAAGTGTGTCTTATAATCTGAAAAATACGGTATCTAATACAAATTTAATGTTCCTCTTTAATTGTGCACATCATCTTTGGCCTGTTTTATAATGGAGATGGGACTTCCAGCTTGACGAGAACTTTAACATCACATCACTGTATATGTTACCGTCTTGATACACATGGAGACATAAGAATTTTATGACTTGCGTCACCCAGGTCTAATTATTGTCTCTGAGGAGACATGCAGGAGGCTGCACGGATCCTAAAATGCCACGAAAAAAACTCTGTGCGCTCTGATCCTGCCTCAAGTAACTCCCACACAGGCACCTATAGACCTAAAAGGTCTAAACTACCCCTCTGGGATCCTGCTACAAGGAAACCCCAGCCAGAGGTATAAGACTAAAAGGCCTATTCTAACACTCAGACTCTATGAAGAAAAAGACAAAAAACAAAACAACCTTAACTACTTCTTAGCACCTCTGGAAAGAAAAGAAGGAAAAGGAAGTACCTTAGATATCCGAGTCGTCTTGGGTTTTGGGACGTCCATGCCTCCTGAAACTGACAGGCTCTTGTGGGGAAGTGGACTGAAGAGGGTGGGTCAGGATCGATATTTGGAACACCTAAACACTCGTCATGTGTTAGGGGTTGAGGTCCTGCCAGCTAGACATATGAGGATACGGGGTGGCAGTACACGCCGTACTCATAGTCTCTACGTGGGAGTACAATGTGACTGTTCACACTGTATGCCTCCAGAGGTAAGAAGATCCATCTGCAAAATAGAAAAGAGGGGAAAACTGAAGTAGATATGGGTCTAGTAAAAGACCCGTGTCCACCACCTACTGACACTAAGCTAAACTGACCAATCTGGCCTCGGTCGATAAGGTGTACATTACTGAGAAGGAGCTAACTTTTTTTTATGTGGCAGCAGCATAACCTATGGTTTCGTGTGTCCCCCAATGAAGCGAGAGAAATATAGGTTTCTCTAGAGCCATCTTATTTAACAGAGGAAACCAGCTCCTCTTTAGCCAGAAGGGAACCACTAATATTACCTTTGCCTTGTCCTCCTGGATCTTCCACCGGAACTTTGAGAATCAAGAGCAATGGTGGAAAAGCGTATGACAGGTCTTCGCTCCAGTCCTGGGTCAGAAAGTCGACCCCCTCGGGATTGTCTAGAGGGTTCAAGGAGTAGACCCTCGCCACATTTGTATTTTTCCTTGTCGGTAAAATATCTATTTGAGGAAGTCCCCAATGCTGTCAAAGTTGCTGTAATACTTCCCAATTCAATTCCCATTCCGAAGGTCATATTCTTTTCCTGCTCAGGTTATCTGCTGCCTGGTTCTCTGACCCCCTTAGGTGTACTGCTGAAATGGACAATACTACCTTCTCTGCCCATAGGAAGATCCTTGACGACAGACTCTGTAGGGTATGATGTTTCAGAACCCTCTGATAAACATAAAAAGATATCATCGTTATATTGTCTGACAGGACCTTTGCATGCTGTCCTTTGAGCAAAGATTAGCTCTCCTGCAGAGCTTCCCATAGAGCACGAAGCTCCCTTTAATTTGAGATTCGGGATTGAATTTCCGGAGGCCAGATTCCCTGTAGGAACTTCCCCCAGGTGAGCCCCCCATCTTGTGTGGCTGGTGATCGTCAAGCAGAGAGAGGAGACCCAGCGGATACCCACTTCAAGGTTTTTGCAGACGGTCCACCAGACCAGAGAACTCATTACTGCTAGAGACAGGATTATTTCCTTGTCCAGGGTTAACTGCTGTTTGTCCCATGTGGACTGAACTGCTTTTTGAAGTCCTTTCGAGTGGTGCTGGCTCCACCGTACACTGGGAATACAAGATGTCATTATACCCAAAATTCTCATTGCTTACCTGACTGAACACCGATTCTTTAGGAAAAAGCAAATTCTGCATCTTATTAACCAATTTCTCCACAGGAAGGAATGATGCTCTCTGACGTAAATCCAGAAGGACACCCAGTAATATCTTTCTGGTCCGTGGAAGTAGGTCTGATTTTCCCCAATTTATGATCCAACTCAATGTCTGCAGTATTGAGATAGATATTGACCCACTGATTCAAAGGTTTTAAATTTATTATAGTATGGGACTTGTCTGAAGACGTTTTGATAGAAAAAAGGTTTGAATAGTGAACCTTGAAACTTTATACCTGAGGGTCTGAAACAATAGCTGCCGATTTTAATAGATCCACTATGTCGGACCACATTAGAGCAAGGGTGACTGGAGACTGAGACTCTGTTAGTTTGTCCAGTTCCCACTGGAAATATTTGTACTATCTTGCAAACAGATGAAATGCTTCTTAGAATACACTGATCCTGAGATATTGCCTGCCAGCCTTCTTGGAACCACCGGAGTCGCCACCCTACCCTCCTTGCTTCATGGTCTTCCCATTTCTGAACCCGAGCCGAATAGGGATCCTCTACGCCAACCTCCTTTTGGGTAGCTCCATCTACCCGACTCTAACTTCCCCTTCCCTTTATACTCTTGCCTTTGGGAGGGATGGGACCTAGAAAATGACTGAAAACTCTTGGATATATCTTCTGGGACCCCACTCTTGTTACTTTGAGGCTTTCTCTAAAATCTCATCCTACACAGGCCCAAATACCCGTAAGCCTGAGAAAGGGATGGAGCACAGATTATTCTTGGATTATCCCCGAACTATGTCTTTAATCATATGGTGAAATGACCTGCATTCGAAAGGGAATTATTCCTGGCGGTAAATCTAACCAATTCTGAGGAAGTATCTGCCATAAACTTCGTGGCTAGTTTAAGTAATGGAGGGGAACCTAAAATTACTTACCTAGATGTTTTACTCATCAAATGATCAACTTCTAGGTCAGCGATCTATAGATGCATGGACTTGGCTACTGAAGTAGCAGCTATATTTGATTTAAAGGAAAGACCCCATTTCTCTGAGATCTGAGGCTTTCGAGTATCTAATCCTGAATGGGTCTTATGAGACTCTTCAACCTGCATGGTGTTCCTGGCAGCCCGTAAGAGCTTGTCTGTTTTCTCAGATGAGAAATTATATTTCTTCAACTCTTGCTGGGGGATTCGTAGCTATTTCCCCCTCTTCTTCCTGATCAAACCTGGGAGACTGTTCAATCTCTTTAGAATTCAATTCCATCTCCCATCTCGGTCTCTGAGAAAAGGAACCAGGTTGAGATGTCTGTGGGGAAACGAGTGAAGACTTTGGGCTGCACCTCCTCCCTAATCATGGACCTCATATCCGATAGAAACAATCTTCATTGAAGTGCAGTCCGCACACAATTGTCTCCCATATGCCTCTGATAACTTGACATTGTAGACGGAACATCTCTTAGGTTTCCCTGAAGCCTTCCTGGTCTCCCTTAGGTTCTGAGACTGTATAGTAGAAGCTTCCCTGTCCTAAAAATATAGAATGGGAAACACTGAGTGAATAGGTCTCGAGGGATAATAACACCTCTTTAAATCACTCACATGTACCAGGGTCTGTTTTGATGGGACATCCGAATGGCCTGAATCCTCCATTGCCTTTCAGCTATATTACCAAGCCCCATAGACACAGGTAATTAATTTATACTACCTTGTCTTCATGCAGTCAGCCCCGATTCTTATGCATTCCACTGTGGAACGCATGTTGTGCTGCAGATTATGCCTGACTTCTCCCATTGAGTACCAGGCCTCTGTCCCGACAAAACGAGTGCCAGAGGTATGTGCCGAAACCAAGAGGCCCCACAGGAGGGAAGTAGCTCAAAGACCAGGAGCTCTCTGCGCTCAACTGGTTGTGGCTGAGGGTCCTCCCTTAGAGAGGTGTCAGCTGCAGACCACTTGACAGGGTGAAAGAGAGGATGAATCCCCGAATTCCGACTCCAAGGTAATCTTCGTGGCTAAACGCCTTCTCTCATTTCTGTCATCATAGGGGCAGGAGAAACACTAAGGGGTAAGGGGTCTTTTAACCTCTCATGTGTTTCCTGTCCCTATAAGGATAAGAAGGACAACCTCCATTTGCTTCCAGGATGTCCCTCCTGACAGCACAGAGATAAAAAAGCAATTTGAGATTTCCACAGAAATTCAGCAAAATATTCCAATGAGAAGCAAATAGCATCCGAAACAGAATTTTGGGAATTATATTAAACAGGTCAGCATTTTCATGAGCCACTGAAGCTGCTGTTGTGACGGATGCCATAAATTAGTCTTAAAGCAATTAACACATTGCTCATAAAAAACATTAGATTATATGAAATATCCACTAATACTGAATGACTATAACCAAAATAAATAAAAAAATGGGGGAATTTTTCAGAAATAAATACAATTTATTTTAACAGACCTAACAAAAAAAACTAAATATAAATTAAAATCTGCAAAAAGAGAGAACATAACACAGAATAACTACAATATGAATTACAATTTCAATACAACTTGCACCTCAATAATAAATTACATTAAGGCTGGGTTCACACGTGGCGTTTTTTTCGCGTTTCCGCGGCTGTTTTAACCGCGCGATTTTGCCGCGAAAACGCGAAAAATAAGCATCCCATGCATTCCTATGGGATTCCGCAATGCTGTGCTAATGCTGCGGTTTTTACCGCGGCGGAATCGCTTTGCGGTAAAAACCGCAGCATGCTCATTAATTTGTGGAATCGCGGCGATCCCGCACCCATAGGAATGCATTGTTCCGCTTACTTCCCGCATGTGGCTGTGCACAACATGCGGAAAGTAAGCAGAACATTTGCGGATGGTACCCACGGTCCGGAGGAGAGGAGACTGTCCTCCGGGCTTTGGGCACCATATCCCTGTAAAAAAAAGAATTTAAAAATAAAAAATATTGTTATTCTCACCCTCCGGCGTCCCGCGCAGTCTTTCCGCTTCTCTTCACGCTCCGGTCCCAGTAGTCCTTTGCGAAAATGCCCGCGATGGCGTCCGATCTCGCAGGATCGCGAAGTCTCGCGGTCATTCGCGCGACGTCATCGCGAATGACCGCGAGACGTCGCGATCCCGCGAGAACTGACGTCATCGCGGGCATTTTCGCAAAGGATTACTGGGAACGGATGCGCGGGACGTCGGAGGGTGAGAATAACACCGTTTTTTATTTTTTTTTACATTTTATCTTTTACTACTGATGCTGCATAGGCGGCCTCAGTAGTAAAAAGTTGGTCACACTCGTCAAACACTATGTTTGACGAGTGTGACCAACCTGTCAATCAGTTCTCCAAGCGATGCTACAGATCGCTTGGAGAACGCTAGCATTTTGCAAGCTAATTACGCTTGCAAAATGCTAGTTTTTCCGCGGGAAAATCGCGGGAATTTAAAATGCGATTTTCCCGCGGACTGGAATTCCGGAATTCTCGCGGTAATTTCCGCGAGAGTTCCGGTACGTGTGCACTTAGCCTAAGGCAGATGTGCATGAGGACCTGTCACCAAAAAGTGGCCAGTTTTTGCTCTTATTCTAATCCCACTCTTCACTTGAGTATTGTTTTTTTGTTGTTTTTTTAGATGCACTATATAACCCAAGAGATATGGGCCTCTTTATTCACTGGTACATTTTTTATGGTCTTCAGAAGAGGTTGATGATAGGGTAATAATGCAAAGCCGGCCAAAGTCACGCCCCAGAGGATCCTGTGAGCCACCCCATGTTGTAAAGATCATAAAGTTAGCACTAAATAAAAAGGTTCATATTTCTGGGGTCGTATGGCAAATAAAGAAAAAAACAGTATCCTAAGGGGGGCAGCGAGAAAAAAAACAGGAGCCAAAACTGTCCACTTTCGTCCTAGTGATAGACCTTCTTTAAAGCAGATAACTTTATAGAACGTATGAGTGAAGAAAGTGCCAGAGCTTAAAATGGACCAAAAGTAAATAGAAAAAACTTAAACATCTTTTTTCTCAGATATTTTTGTTGAATTTTTCGTTAGCTATTATATCAAAATTTTTTAACAATGTATAGTTTCTAGTATTTTATTGTTCCAATGCATCTAAAATAAAAGGATTAAAAATCTAACATTTTGAGCCCAATTCATCTTAATGATGGACATGACGAAGTAAGATATTCCTAATTCATTAACCGGGGTGTGCCTCCGCCGGGAATGTGACACAGTCAGAGATTGGAGTACACTTCTGGTGTAAGTTACACCACTATCTTTTTAAGAACTTGATAGACTGGCTTCGCCATGCTTCGTTCCACTCATACTCTGCCCACTTTTGGCGGATCTGGCAGCATATAGTGTGAAAACGCTGAAAATCGCCTACATTTTATGCAACTTTTCAAAGGATTTTACTCCTGAATTCTGCAAGGATCACTTTGATGAATTGGGGCCCAAGTGTATTCAGGCTCGATGGCAGTTTGTGTCTCCACGGAAAGAGACCAACCCTTCCATTAGTGCCATACGTCTACGTCTTTCCAACAAGTCATAAATAAGCTCTTAATAAGACAGTATTACTGTAGGATGTGAATGATTACCCCCTTTGTGAATGTAAGCCGCAACTAACAAGAAATAAAAGACGGCATGACTGCCAAGAGCCGACTACACACGGGTTGTAGTCTGTTACCATGGAGATACATAAATCTGCATTAGAGCTGGAGCTGTTTGGATTTTTCTTTAGTTTTTATTATAGGTGCATTTGAACAAAATATGCAAATATAATCTTTAACCAATTAAATGGCATTCATTATCAAACAAGAGTTAAGTGTTTCTCTTAGGCTTAAGCAACCTTCCATAAGTAGCAATACTGACCTAGAGCTATAGTGATCACGTAATTGAGGCACGTACATGTCATGAAGTCCTTCCCCTACAACAGAGTTTGAGAGTGGACGTAAAAGAAGACAACTGAATAAGACAAGTAGTGTTAAAGTGCGGTGATTCTCATGTGATAGTTTTAGGCTATTTTTGGACAACCCCTTTAATATTATTACTCTCTTATAGTAAGTCTTTATTTTGTCCTGTACTTGTTCCCATGAGGTGTAAACCCCCGCTGCATTTCTTGAAAGGAATCTAGAGCAAAAGTCTCTGCCGCAAAGCTAAAATGAGTTTCATATCCAGGACTAGTGATGAACGAGTGTGCTGGGATAAGGTGTTATCCGACCATGCTTGGGTGCTAACCAAGTGTCTTCGGTATGCTCGAAAAATATGTTTGAGTCCCCGCTCCTGCCTGTCCTGTGGCTGTTCAACAGCCGCAACTCATACAGAGGATACCTAAAAAACAAGCAAAGCCTGAAGGTGTTGCGGTTGTCAAACAGCCACGAGACAGGCAGGAGCGGGGACTCGAACATATTTTTCGAGCACACAGATGACACTCGGTTAGTACCCGAGCATGCTCACAAGCACGTTCACTCATCACTACCCAGGACTACACAATATATTTATTCACCAAGACAGAGCAACCTCAATGAACCCCAGGTCTTCTACCAAGAACCTTCCGTCCTCCATGTAGGAAGGGTGTAGTGACTTAATAAAGCAGGACTTAAATTAACCAACAAGACTGAAACCAAGCAAGGTCATAAATATGCAAAACTGCATATCAATGTAATAAATACATCTACCGTATTTGAAATTGCAAAATATTTTAATTATTTAGGGTTAAAAGTATTGTCTACTTAAAAAAAAAAAGTGCCATGCTTGACCATAGGTCATGCCTGGTGTTGCAGTAAGCTGCAATACCGTTTACAACCCAGAGGTATCTGTTTTAGGAAAAGCTGTGTGACAGCAAATATGTCCGCCAATGCAACTCCTTTATGATACATGACCACATTTAGGATTGCCCATAGCAAATCTATATTTTAACAAGAGGATCCTCGGCCGAAACCTGAGGCTGACACTCGGATTCCTGGCATTGGGTTTGCAACTTTTTCATGGTAAGCATAATGGACATGATTATTAGTCACTTTTTGTCGGAATCCAAATCCATATGAAATTCTGAATGTGTGAACTAGGGGTTGTTCTCAAGTTTTCCATCAGTTGTCCCCCACAGACCATAAGGTTGGCATATGATACTTATGGGATGATACCTTTAATCTTAGCCTTGCTGTTTGTCATCCATTGTAGTCAAAAAGCAGAATAAAAGGGAATTTTTAGGCATAGAATGGATGAGGACGAGACATTTATAGCGGATGTTTGCAGTCACTTTACACTGCGCACTGTGAGGATTTTCCGATGCTGGGAGCGGGAGGTCATGTGCATACTTCCGGCCACATTCCGACTAGATGGTATTCAGCATGTCGCATACTTGGGGTCAAGCACGCACGGCCGGAGAATCCTCAAGATGCGCAATATGCACAATGCGAGGATTCACAAGTCTGCAGTCATGTAAGAATGACTGCAGACTTGCAGCTTAAGTCCAGACAGCCCCTTTAAAGTTTTCTTTTCTCCTTACAGGAAAATTTAACCTCCTAATTTTCTTTTTATAATTCCTGGACATGAGATGCTTTCAAGCAAGTGTTTATTTCATCCGTCTGCCATCTGCTTTTTTTCTGTTCACATGAGCGCAAAAAATAGGCGAATCGTTTAAAAACGCAGTATGCACAATTCTCATCCACTTGGCAAATGGAAAATGCTTAAACTACAGATGCATCAATATTTCATCAGTACGGCATCCATACTTGCATCGGATGCCATTATTTTCTGATTTGGTTTTTGTTGCTCTATTGACAAAACAAGGAATGCACGTGACGGATGCAATATTGATGGAGTACTCATGATTCTGTTTCACCATTAAAGGGCCTGTCACACTAAGCGATATTGCTAGCAATATCGCTATACTGTCACTGGCTTTGTGACATAGCAGCGATATTGCTAGCGATATCGCTATGTCTGATACTTACCTCCGACCGGCTCCCCCGCTGATTATCACTGATCGCGTGAGAACGTCCTGGGCCGTTTCTCATTGTCAGCTTCCTGCTGTGACGACGAGCGACGTGTGGACGCGGGCGGGAGGACGTCAGGATCGCCCCGTCTGACAGGTAAGTAGCAACCCCCGACCGCTGCTATGTCGCTGATGAGATCTGCCTGTGTGGCAGCTCACTAGCGACCACTTAGTGATGCACCAGCGATCCTGACCCCGTCATATCGCTGGTCGGGATCGCTGGTGCGTTGCTAAGTGTGACAGTACCTTTATCCCTATCACAGATTACCATTACAGACATTTTTCAATAAACGCATGAGAAATAAGTCAATGTTTGTGGTCCAAGACCAATAAAAGGCAAGAGTGTCCTCGATGCTATAAAATGTAATGGTATGAGTAGATATTAATTAATATATTATTTTTTTACATTCTTAAGTTGGGAAAACTTTGATGTATTAAAAACTGTTTTGAGCTCTTCAGTGCAAGGCAAAATATCATATTGAAAAAGGATTTATGAGCTTAAAAAAACATTGCTGATGGACCCTAGAGATGAATCTTCCAGCCCATCCCCTGGGCATCAAACCGACCTGTCATTTCACCAGATATGGGCTTAACATAGGAAAATTTACTTAGATGTCGGGAAATGAACCAAATCCCTATCATTCCTTGTCCCTCGAACTGACGCTCTCCAGGAACCTGATTGTCTCCACAGTTTGTAGGGAAACGTATGGAACCTGTACTGCTCAATACTATTATTTTTCAGGCTCCATCACACAGAACTTGGCTGTTCTGACAACACATCTCCCTCCAAGACACTGTCTTCTAGTTCGGTCCTGATTTGAGCCACGCTAAGTCGGTATAGAGCGTCTCTGATCACCACCTCTCTGGGCTGACAGCTCTGGACAGTGTCGTGAATCTGCTAGTTGACAATCTCTCGGCTGGTCAGAAAGTCAATCAGCCTGTTGTAGAGGTAATAGTGGGTGACGTTGTCAAAGTCAATGGGGTGGTGGCGGATGCTGCTGGCTTTGCTGTCTCCGATGGCGGTGATGATTGCGCTGTAGGGCTCCATCTCCCGGCACAATGATAGCGAATGGTGGCGAGTGGTTGGGTCACTGGCTCCGTTCTGTTCTGCCACGGCGTGAACGACTTGTCGAGACTCAGGCTTGGTAACAGGAAGGAGAATTGAAGGATCGTTGCCCATCATGTCCACGCTGTAATGTATGTCTAAGAGTTATGGGCACAACACGTACTAAGACACGGGGACAATATGGGAGATGTGAGCTGGATAAGGCGATTCAACTATAAACACTGATCTTTTTTGTGACAATACTTGGGTAACCCGACCGATATAGGGTGAAATTTATTTTTAAAGTTATACATTTTCCAATATATGTAATGTATCAATTCTTGCCACATGTACTGATATAAAAGAGTAATTAAACTTTCATTTTTCTCCATCTCATTTGGGGGACACAGGTACTGTGGGTGTATGCTACCGCCATCTGGAGGCTGACACTAGGCAAACACAAGGTTAGCTCCTCCCCCGCCGTATACACCCACGCCCTGATTGCGGGCGGAAGCCAGTTTTATGCTTAGTGTCTATGGAGGCACACGTCTGGTCCTTTTTTCTCCAGACTTTTTTTTTTCCCCATAAAGATTAGACAGGGGCAACGGATCCTATTGAAAGGGTCCGATTTCCCCAAACCATCAACTGGCGAGCACGTGCGAGCGTCGTCTCCACGTATCCTTTCCCGCGACGTGGGACAAATCTGGGCAATTTCCCCAGAATTTTTTTGTTTTCTTTATTTTTTCAAAGAAGATGAGATGGGGCAACGGATCCTATTGAAAGGGTCCGATTTCCCCAAACCATCAACGGGCGAGCACGTGCGAGTGTCGTCTCCACGTATCCTTTCCCGCGACGTGGGACATGATGCCGGACCTAGCCCTGACCACCCCTAGGTAGGAAACCATGGGCTATTCAGAGGCACAAGACGGTCCGAGCGGCCCCCACTGCTCCACCAACGCAAGACGAAGGTGCTGCAAGGAGGCGGTCGGTCCCTCTCCTCGGCTAAAGCTGGACGGCGTTAGGGTGCCTGCACACTGTCCAGGATCCCCACACCACCCCCCGCTCCCTGGTTTGTGTTCGCCCTAAAGGGGCTACCTGGATCCTGTTTACAGCGCATTTAAGGTACGGGTGCGGGGGGCTCCTGGGCAGCAGTGGCAGGCAGCAGTGTGCGTCTCCTAGGGCCTCCTCGTATTCAGGGAAGAGTAGCGGCGTTTTCTTGCTGTTAGCACCACCGGCGCCGCCGCAGCATTGCATGGCGCTGAAAATTTAGCCCCCGGTTTTTTGGCCAGTGTTAGGCCGCGGCGCGCCGCCGCTGAGGTGGTGGACAGTAATTGAGCCCCCGTTTTTTAATTTTTTTTTTGGCCAGTGTTAGGCTGCCAACGCTGCAACGCGCGGCGCTGCGGGCGGTGGGGGGAAAAATTGAGCTCCCGGGTTTTGGCCGGTGTAGGCCACGGAGGAAGTACCGCCGTTGGCGCGAGGCGTCACTTAATAAATCCAGGCCCCGGCTGAAGTGCGGGGTAGGCCGTGACCAGGAAAGAGGTCGGCTTACCCCACGGAGGCGCAGAAGGCCGGGCACACAGTCGGGGGACACAGGTTGGGTAAGTGCAGGCTGCGGAGTCCGCTAAAACCGCAAGGGGGCCTCCTGCCTCCACCCCTCCCCTCGCACTGTGGCGAAAAAAAAAGAATTTTTTTGTGTGGGTTATATATAAAACGCCTAGCAGGCTCAATATGGCCGGGAAAGGGAAGACGCACACTTTTCTCTACGCTGCATGCACTTCTTGTAAGGCCCCGTTTCCACGAGCGCAGAGCGCCAAAGTGTGCGAGGCCTGCGACTCCGAACGTGCCCAGGAGCCTCCCTCGGCGACTGAATCCAGAGACCAGAATGCTCCGGAATGGGCGCTATAGTTGTCCCAGTCTATGGCTTTGCTTACAAAGGCGATCGAGTCCCTTCACGCCCCAAAGGGAGGCAGGGATAGTGGCTCGCTTATCTGGGAAGGGTCCTCCACCTCACAGGAACCTTCGGCCTGCAGGGGCCGTTCCCATGCCAGACAGAGGCGAAGGAAACAAACCCATACGAGGTCTCCCGGCTTATCCGGTGCCTCGGCATCGGGGAGTCCAGCATCACGCTCCCTTTCACCAGCGAGCGAGAGCGGGCAGAGTTTGGATCGTGACTCAGACGAGCCACTTGATCTAGATACCCCGGGATGCCGGGAGACAGTGGACAGCCTCATTGAAGCTGTCAATCAAACCCTGGGGATTGAGGATGATGCTACCTTGGCCGCGAGCCATAAGGTAGCCTTTAAGCGGGCCAAGCACCCGCATAGAGTATTTGGCACTCACCCAGAATTTGAGGATATAGTGCAGTGCCACAGAGAACGCCCAGACAAGCGCTTCTCGGGTCAGAAGCCTATAGAGGCAAGATACCCATTTGCCCCGGAACTCTGTAAGAAATGGGCGGAATCCCCAGTGGTGGACCCACCAGTGTCACGCCTGGCCTCGAAATCCTTGTTGTTGGTGCCTAGCGGCTCGTCCATTAAGGACCCCACGGATCGGCTCATATAGGGTTTGGCGCAATCAGTTTTTGAGGCATCAGATTCGGCGCTCGCCCCTTCGTTCGCGGCGACGTGGGTAGCCAAGGACATGATGTCATGGTCAGAGTCTTTGAATAACGCCTTGCAGGATAGAGGACTACCTGCGGAGGTGTCTGAGGTCGCAAGCCAGATTGCTATGGCTGGAGACTACTTAATTAATGCGTCTTTGGATGCGGCTAATTGTGCAGCATTTGCGGCCGCTAACGCGATAGCCATTAGGAGAGCCCTCTGGTTGAGAACTTGGCGAGCCGATTGAATTTCCAAGAAGTCCTTGACTTCCTTGCCCTATCAGGGAGGCCGCCTGTTCAGGGAGACGTTGGATCGGCTCATCTCCAATGCGACAGGAAGGAAAAGTAGCTTCCGCCCGCAGCAAAAGGCGAAACAGCCTTTTCGTCAGGTCCCGACACGTTTTCGAGCTTTTCGCAACATCGGATGGATGGCAGCAGCCAGTTCAACCGGCCCACCTCGCTTCAACCAGGATAGGGAGCGACAGGTCTCATATAGACCCATTCCGGTGGGAAGGATGCGCGCTCGCCAGCCCAGGTCGAGAGGAGCCAGGACCCAGAGACCCTCAGCCAAATGACTCGGAGCCTTTGGTAGGCGACAGCAGCAGGGTGGGGGGCCGCCTGCTCCTTTTTCGCCATATCTGGGCCAAGGTAGCACACGACTTATGGGTGGTAGAACTGGTGATTTCAGGGTACAAGATAGAGTTCATCAGGTACCCTCCAACACGGTTTTTTCTCTCCCGACTGTGGAGGTGGAGGTGGAGTCTCGGGCGAAAGCACTGCAAGGGGCCATCGATTCACTCCAAGACAACGGACGGGACAGTCAGACCAGTTTTGGACCTGACACATAGTGCCGGGTGTCAGCTGTGATAATCATGATCATCGCTGTTTAACTTTTAACGCTTATAACTTCCTAAAAAAAAAAAAAAAAATTTTGGTTCTAAAATTGTGCTGATGTAAAGTAGACATGTGGGAAATGTTAGTTATTAAGTATTTTATGTGATATATCTCTGATTTAAGAGCATGAAAATTCAAAGTTGGAAAATGGCGAAATTTTCAAAATTTTCGCCAAATTTCCATTTTTTTCACAAATAAACGCAAGTCATATAAAATATATTTTACCAATATCATGAAGTAAAATATGTCCCGAGAAAACAGTGTCAGAATCACCGGGATCCATGGAAGCTTTCCAGAGTTATTACCTCATAAAGGGACAGTGGTCAGAATTGTAAAAATTGGCCCGGTCACTATTATTATTATTTATTATTATAGCGCCATTTATTCCATGGCACTTTACATGTGAGGAGGGGTATACATAATACATTCAAGTACAGTAATCTTAAACAATACAAGTCACGACTGGTACAGGATGAGAGAGGACCCTGCCCACGAGGGCTCACAATCTACTAGGGACGGGTGAGGATACAGTAGGCGAGGGTAGAGCTGGTCGTGCAGCAGTTTGGTGGATCTTCAGGTTCATTTTGAAGGTTTCCATGGTAGGCGAGAGTCTGATATGTTGTGGTAGAGAGTTGCAGAGTAGGGGAGATGTGCGGGAGAAATCTTGTATGCGATTGTGGGAAGAGGAGATAGGAGGGGAGTACAGAAGGAGATCTTGTGAGGATCGGCTGTTTCGTGCAGGTAAGTACCTGGAGACGAAGTCACAGACGTACGGAGGACTCAGGTTGTGGATGGCTTTGTATGTCATGGTTAGGGTTTTGAAGTGGAGTCTTTGGGTAATGGGGAGCCAGTGCAAGGATTGACAGAGGGGAGAGGCCGGGGAATAGCAGGGGTACAGGTGGATTAGTCAGGCAGCAGAGCTTAGAAAAGATTGGAGGGGTGCGAGAGTGTTAGAGGGGAGGCCACAGAGCAGGAGGTTGCAGTAGTCAAGGTGGGAGATGATGAGGGCATGGACTAGGGTTTTTGTAGATTCTTGGTTGAGGAATGTATGGATCCGTGAAATATTTTTGAGTTGAAGTGGAAAGGGCTTGTTGTATATGTGGTTTGAAAGAGAGATCAGTGTCAAGGATAACCCCGAGGCAGTGAGCTTATGGGACTGGGGAGAGTGGGCAGCCATTTACTGTAATGGATAGGTCCGTTGGAGGGGTCACGTGAGATGGGGAATTAATGTGCAAACTTTCGGGGGTAGAGGGGTTAAAATACAAAGATTATGACTTGCAGTCAGAGCACATCACCGGTAAGTGTGGGAGAAGAAAAACAATATAAATGAGCATGTTCTTAGAAAAATACACAATGCATGCAGTCTTTTACATTAGAAGGGAGACATTTGTGATTTACACCGACCTTAACAACACCCCATATATTCTGAGGTGCTAGAATACATTTTAGGTAAATTATACCTGTGGATTAAATTTAGATCCCTTCTAAGTGCACATATTACATGTGTTGAGCATGTTTTGTATAATGTCTAATGTGTCTTGCCTCAGCTTCTTAAAGTCATAGTTTCTAATGTTACAAAAGTTTGTGCGCAATTTTTAGCTAATTTTGCCGATCCTGTAAGTTTGTTCCTTGAGCGCTCGTTCTAGGCATGGCATGTATATTTCAGGTTATGCTTACAGGTAAGAAGATATGAATGATAGGTTAGAATTACTCATCATGGTCTCTAGACCATTTTTCCAAAGCAGAAACATTTTATGTAGAATTTAATCATCCAGGTGGGGACAGACTGGGACTGAAATTCAGCCCTGGCATCTAAAAGCGCACAATCCCACACTGTCCCCACTAACAAAGCCCTGATAGGGATATCTATTAATAATATTACCCTGCCTGGAGGAAATCAAGATTTACTGCACAACCAATACTTCCAATAATACTGCTATATAAGGTGCAATAATAATATTACCAGCATATATAGTATTGATAATGCCACCATACAGCTCATTAATGGGATTGTCCTCTAGTAGGACAACCAGGGATGGATTAAGGGTAGCCAGGGCCCGGGGCAGTTCAGACTCTGTGGGCCCCCCTCGTCACGTGACGGGGGTCACGAATCGTAGAGCCACACTCTACATACAGAATAATGGGGCCTCCAGCACCGACCTCCACCCGCAGAGCCACACTCCACATAGAGAATAATGGGGCCTCCAGCACCGACCTCCACCCGCAGAGCCGCACTCCACATAGAGAATAATGGAGCCTCCAGCACCGACCTCCACCCGCAGAGCCGCACTCCACATAGAGGATAATGGGGCCTCCAGCACCAACCTCCACCCGCAGGGCCGCACTCCATATAGAGAATAATGGGGCCTCCAGCACCTACCTCCACCCGCAGAGCCCCACTCCACATAGAGAATAATGGAGCCTCCGGCACCTACCTCCACCCGCAGAGCCGCACTCCACATAGAGAATAATGGAGCCTCCGGCACCTACCTCCACCCGCAGAGCCGCACTCCACATAGAGAATAATGGAGCCTCCAGCACCTACCTCCACCCGCAGAGCCGCACTCCACATAGAGAATAATGGGGCCTCCAGCACCGACCTCCACCCGCAGAGCCACACTCCACATAGAGAATAATGGGGCCTCCAGCACCGACCTCCACCCGCAGAGCCGCACTCCACATAGAGGATAATGGAGCCTCCAGCACCTACCTCCACCCGCAGAGCCGCACTCCACATAGAGAATAATGGAGCCTCCAGCACCGACCTCCACCCGCAGAGCCTCACTCCACATAGAGAATAATGGGGCCTCCAGCACCGACCTCCACCCGCAGAGCCGCACTCCACATAGAGAATAATGGAGCCTCCAGCACCTACCTCCACCCGCAGAGCCGCACTCCACATAGAGAATAATGGGGCCTCCAGCACCGACCTCCACCCGCAGAGCCGCACTCCACATAGAGAATAATGGGGCCTCCAGCACCGACCTCCACCCGCAGAGCCGCACTCCACATAGAGAATAATGGGGCCTCCAGCACCGACCTCCACCCGCAGAGCCGCACTCCACATAGAGGATAATGGGGCCTCCAGCACTGACCTCCACCCGCAGAGCCGCACTCCACATACATGGCTGCTCTCAGTGCTCTGTGCTGTGCGCACAGGACCTGTGATGAGGTCACAGGAGGGGAGGAGACAGGGGTCACATGATCGGGGGCCCTGACACCTTACCTCCTGTGATCTCATCACAAGCCTTTGCACGCTACCAGCAGCATCAGCGTTCACGCCACTTGTAGATGCTGCTGGTAGCAGAGCACATAATGCCTCCCCCACGGTCACTCACTTTTAGGTGGGGAGAAGATGGAGTGCCATTGCAGCAGCCAGCAGGAATGTGGTGGGGGCCCCCTTAGAAGCTCTTGTGGTGGGGGCCCCGGGGCTGAAGCCCCGCCGGCCCTGCGCGGTGGCGGATTATAATGGGGCAATTTACTGGCCTGGGCTGTGGGCCCCTTAACCCCACTGGGCCCGGGGCAACTGCCCAAATTGACCTCATTATAATCCGCCACTGAGGACAACCCCTTCTCAATCCGAACGTTTGCTCCTGTTAAAAACGCTTACACTCCCCTCTGGTGCCAGTGCTGTTCCAGGGGTGTTTTTACTCACGGTCCCGGGACTCATGTGATATTGATACATTACATGAGCCATGCGGCAAATCAGTAGTGACTCCACTTTCCCCATCTTCAGAGTAAGGCAGGGGTCTGACATGCGAGAAACTCGCACAAGTCTCGCATGACAATACCCGGCACTGCCGCCGGCACTTGGGACCGGAGTGTGCGGCTACATAGAAATACATGCAGCCGCCCGCTCCTGTCCGAGTGCCGGCGGCAGTGCCGGGTATTGACATGCGAGAATCATCTGAGTTTATCACATGTCTGACCCCGGCCTAATAAGTAGTCAAGAGCAAGTCAGGGCTGTGGCTGGCCGCTCAGTTCCTCTCGATTACTCAGAGTCACGCTGCGGATGTGACTCCTTCCAGCAGTGAGAATAGGTCGGTAGACGGGCATTAGTAGTACAATGTCAGGCTGCCTTACTTGTTCTCCCCGTCTCTGCTCTGATGACCGACCTCCTGTCACTGCTGAACACTGCGAGTACCGGTGACAGGAGGAAACTGGAGCTCAGCTCTTAGTGTGGGGCTGCAATAAGATGGCGCCATCTACACGTACAGCAATGCACTGGGCAGCTCAGGAGACGGGCAATGTTTGCAGCTGCGATAGCACCAAGCATAGAAGTAGAGATGGACGCTCTTATAGCCCGGGGCTTTAGTATTTGTGGTATGTAAGTGTCATTCTCTGACACACATAGGAAAAAATGGCAGACCCCAGTGGATGAGCAAAAAAGTAATAAACAAATTGTTAATGCAATAAATGTTATTATGTTTGAAAATTACCACAAAAATAAAGATGCTGATACATAGCCGTACAGCTAAAGTGTTTAAAGGTAAAGTTCACATGTTGCTTATTTGGTGCAGAATTTTCCACAGCGTATCTACCGCTAATTCGGCATGATAGTAGTCACAGGACAGAGAGATATTATTTTAGTTCGGAGCTTTTTGTCAAGAGAACCTTATAGTTCCCCATATGTAATGAGGGATAGTATAGAGTATACTCCAAATGATACACAGTGGCTTGTAAAAGTTTGGGCACCCCTGGTCAAAATTACTGTCATTGTGTGAACAATTAAGCAAGTTGAAGATGAAATGATCTCACGGCACATTTCCTTAACATTTCATTCAAAAAAAATAAAAAAATTATATATATTTTCATCTTCTACATTTTAAAAATTAAAGTTTGGGCACCCTTGGGGAGATTTGTGTGCTCAGATAACTTTAACCAAAGTTTCAGACCGTAATTAGCCTTTTAGATTTATGACTTCTTCGCTATCATTGTTAGGGAAGGCCTGGTGATGGAAATGTCTCAGCTTCACAAATCCCGGCCTCCTCTAACCTTGTGCCAAATACACAGCTGCCATGGATTCTTCTGAGTAGCTGCCAAGTAGAGACGAGCAAATCTTTCAAGGTTTGGTTTGGTTCGGTTGTCAGGTCATTATATCAGGACATCTGGACAGAGCAGTATTCATATGGATTACCACAGTGAGATTATGTGAGAGACAGAGTGTGACCTCTGAAATATCGTTATGGACTGAAGGGAAGTCAGCACCACGGGACCGACAGATATAAAGGCCACATTTATAGGTGTAATCAGGACCAGTCAGAACATCCTCTGATCCTTTAGTTCTCCAGTTATTCTCTGACTATTGCATTTACTACTTGCCCCTGAGGATGGGCGTATTCCTGTGTAATGTTTTATTCAGTGATCTAGAGACAAAACTAGTAATATTAAGAAACACATAATATAAAAGGATGAAGCTGTTTGATCTTTAGTGGTTACAGGTATCTGACGTCACTCGTGTTCCGCTCCTCTGTGATGTCACTCGTGTTCCGCTCCTCTGTGATGTCACAATGAGATCACCATTGTGACCTCACGGACTGAGGGGTTATAAGGAGTGACACTGCAGGAAGAGGCTTTGTCTGGAAAGACTCACTGTGTGTTACACAATTAGCGATATTCCTCCGGGATAATCTGCTGTTTTGATTTCTTCTGATCGTGACTGACTAATAAGATCTGTGCAAGGCGCTCCTATCAACATCCGCCGCCAGCATTCCGGGGCTTTGGCCCCTGGAGGTAAGTGTTTTCCCAGATATTTATCCAGTACTAGCTGAAGAGCCCGGCGCTGCCCGGGCATAGTAACTAACTGTGGTTAGTTATAACAAATTATAATTATCCTCCATCCCATAGTCGAGTGCCCATATACCCATCATACATATCCTCCATCCCATAGGCCCGTGCCTATATACCCATCACACATCCTCCATCCCATAGTCCCATGCCCATATACCCATCATACATATTCACCATCATGGAGGGGTTAACTTCTCCTGCCTCTCTTTTGTTCTTGGGTGGCTATGTATTGGTGCTGTCTTTGGTAGCCTTTGTCAGTGATAGCCCTGGTCCTTGGCTTGAGCAGCTGATCTGTATACCCTACCTGTATACAGTAAGTGCAACTCTTTTTTCCCGTAACAGCGCCCCCTGGTGGTGGTTGCGCCGCAGTTGCATTACAGGTAATTGGGGAATTTCTCCAACTTGTTGGGATTTACTATTTTCCTGATCTGTTCAGTCCTAGAGTTCAGGCCCCCATACACATGAGACCAGTGATAGACCAATTCCCCAATATCAGCAGCTCTGCCGACAGTCCAAGTGTTGATCCTTGTTTTCCCAGCTAAATAAGCCGCTGCCAGAGGAATCTACCAGCGGCTTTCTTACATAGAACACAGGTGCGATCGGCAGAGTTAGCGCTCCTGTGTATGGAGGAGTCAGGAGAAATATCTGCCGGTTGAACAGATCAGCTGATCCATGGGCCGACAGCTATGTGTTGTGTGTGTGTCCCCTTACTCATAGGAATGATCCTAGGTCTGGTTACGTAAATTAGGTGCAAAATATAATGTCTATATTAGTAGCTCCAGATATCTGAGGTCTATTCTTTTCTTCCAATAGAATACTTCATTATGGTTACTCTACATCCTGCCGTCTACTTCTTCCTCGGATTCTTCTCCGGTGTCGCCTGTACCATCATCTGTGGGTAAGTCTTATACTGATTTATATGCTACACGGGAGTCTATAGAAGAAACATCCCATCTTCAGGTCATCACACGATTCAGGAAAGGGAATCATCTAGAGAAGATGTTTAGTGGGTCATAAGCCGGCTCTCACCTGTCCGAGCACAATGGACTTTTCTGTATAATTGAAAAAAATGCTGATTGTCATAGATCACAAAAATGACTGCAGATCGGGAGAGACAAAATAGACGACGAAAAATAAATGTCTTCATAACATTCTGCAGAACACAGATAGACTTTACAATTTGCTACATGACTTCTGTTTTATCATTTTATAGACTTCTGATAAAGAAATGCTGGAGAAAAGATACAGGAAAAGACACCACGAAGGCAGATACAGAGAATAGGGCTGATCCTGACGGTACGTCCAGCCTCACTAACCCCACATTATTATCTATGTACATACAAACACTTCTTGGCGGCTTTTCTATTACATGGCCGCAGTCCACATTGTGAAGCTGAATAATTACTCTAGTCAGATTCTGATTAGCTTCTTTCCACATATGAAATCTGTCTGAGTACGGTCACACTAGGCGGGGTTTTTTTTTCAGTGTTTTTTTTCTGCAGCAAAACCTGATCTCTTGGCAGGAAAGAAGCTGCAGAAACAAAATCTGTTTTGTTTTTTGCATTTTGTAGCGTTTTTGGTGGGTTTTTTTGTGGGTTTTTTTGCAGCGGTTTTGGTGTGCTCGATTTATCTCTTGTGCATGCCGATAAAATTTAGTGATAAAAAAAGTCCTATTCCATAGAATCAGGTCAATGGATGAAAAAAGCTGAAAAAACGCTGAAAGAAGTGACATGCAAGAAACCTGCAAAGCACAAATACTGATGACAAAAAAGCAATGTGTGCGCAGGAGATTTCTGAAATCTCGTAGGTTTTGCTGATACCGTAAACCGCAACTGAAAAATAGCATAAAAAAACACACAAACAACATTTTACACTAAAAATAATCTCTTACTAGATCTTGACAGTGAATTTACTGCAGACATAAAGGAAACAATCTAGAAAAGACATAGAATATTTTCCTTTCAAATGTTGATTTCAATGTTTTGTGTTACAGGAGATCAGGATTCTCGTCATGGACTCGTGGCTGACAAGAGAGGTGATCTCTGTCACACCATCATCCTTTGGTTTCTCCGCAATATTTACTGCATGACTTTCTCCGCAAGTGAAGACATGACGACCTCATCTGATGGTAAGTTCTCAGGATTTTATAACCTGTACTATTAGATGGATTTTACAGGAAAGAAAACTAATAACAAAATCTCTAAAAGGAGCATGTCAGAGAATAACCTCATGCATAAAATATTACTCCGAGGGATTAGTCTGTCTATTGTCATAATTAATTGTACCATTTAGAGATTATGATACCTGGATAAATGTTTATATTTGTAACAAACATATAGCAGCTTTTATTGTCTCAATGCTAATGTCAACGTTCTGTGTTACAGATGTCGTCAACAACACCGATAACTCTTCATCTGACCCTGGTTATACGGCCATCGATATACGTCCAGATGAGAATGTGATCATCTCCTCTGACAGTAAGTTTTCATGTTTTTATGATTTTTTTTTTTAACAGAAAACACCTGCCTAATATAAATAGTCTCTGAAAGAAACGTGTAGGTGATTACAGCCTATACACAGAGGTAACTTTTGTGGTTTGCTCCCCTATTTTTATACTGTACTGTATTGTCAGCCTTTTTCCTTTGATCACACTCATCTTCATGATGCCCTACGCATGTCAGCCAGACAAAAAAACTATTTGATTTTCTAATTTTTTTTAAGAGACTATGATATTTTTAGATGATTTTTTTTTTAAGAATATGGGTGAAAAGACACTAACGGCTGTGTGAGGTCATTATAATGGGATCTCTTGGCAGTGAAGGATTTATATTGATTACCCCAATGAGCTTATATGTGAAACAGAGTGTGACCACTGATAAATGGTAATGGACTTCAAGGGGAAGTAAGAACCATGGGACCTACTGATATAAAGGCCACGCTATCTGTGTAATCAGGACTGATCAGAAAATCCTCTGATCCTTTAGTTCTCCAGTTGTTCCATGTTTATTGCATTTACTTCTTGCCGCCTGATAATAGCCATCTTCCAGCATGAATCCTGTCAGTATCGGACTGGAGCATTTTGGGCCCACCAGAGAAAATCATTCTTGGGGCCCACTAGGTTGCTACATAGAAATAAATACAAGACCACCAATTGTGTGGTAAAACACGCTAATAACAGGGTATAATATAAGGTAGTACACATCTTAATTATGTAGCAGGGGTTGGGGTAGCCCCCTCATAGAGTATAATGTAGCCCTCTCATAGAATATAATGCAGCCCCCCTCATGGAATATAATGCAACCCCCTCATAAGGTATAATGCAGTTCCCACCATACAATATAATGTAGCACCCTCATAGGGTATACTGCAGCCCCCCTCATATAGTATAATGCAGCTCCACCACAGAATATAATGCAGACCCCCAGAGTGTACTGTAGCCCCCTCATAGGGCATAATGCTGCCCACTTATTTGTATGATGTAGTCCCATGAGAGAATAATGCAGCCCCACCACAGAATATAATGTAGCCCCCATAGAGCATACTATAGTCCCTCAGAATATAATGTAATCCCCTGAGAGAATAATGCAGTCCCCCCACATAATATAATGTAGCCCCCTCAGAGTATAATGCAGCTCCTCTCCACCTCCATCATTGTTCTCCCCCTCCACCCCATCATTGTCCTCATCACCACCTCAATCATTGCCTTCTCCCCCACCAACCCTATCCTTGCTCTTTCCACCACCTCCATCATTGCTTTCTCCCCCACAACCCCCCATCATTGCCCATTCCACCACCTCAATCATTGCTTCCTTCCCCATCACCACCATTGTCCTTTCCAGCACTACCATCATTGTCCTTTGCACCACAACCATTATTGAGTTCTCCCCCACAACTGCCATCATTGCCAATTTCACCACCTCCATCATTGCCTCCTTCCCCACCACCCCCATGATCCTTCCCCACCACCCTTTCATTGCCAATCTCCAGTACACACACACAGCACCACTCCCTCTCACTTACACACACACACAGCACCACACCACTCTCACACTCATACACAAAGCACGGCACCACACACACACACACGCATGCATGCATGCAGACACACAGCACACTCACCTCTCCGTAAGTTCCCCGCAGCATATCCCGGCAGCCACTTCCTTGCCGGCAGCTTTCTGTCTGAAACAGCCGCACACTGAATGATGACATCATTCAGCTGCGTTGTCTCAGACAGGAAGCACCAGGCAGGAAGCAGGATGCTGGGATGTGTGCAGGGAACTTGCGGAGAGGTGCGTGTGCTGTTTGTCTGTATGTGTGCGTGTGTGTATGTGGTGCAGTGCGGTGCGATGCTTTGTGTGTGACTGTGAGAGAGTGGAGCAGTGCTGGTGGGGCTTTACATGCGGGCAGTGTTAGCTGCAGCCTGCGGCTAATGCTGCCTGCTATTAGGCTATATGCCCACGTAGCTTTTAAAACCTGACACCTAAAACCGGACTCCTTCCCAGAAAACGCACGTTTTTTCCACGCGTTTTCTGCGTGATTTTTTTACGTTTTTCCCGCGATTTTCACATGCGGAATTCAAGTACTTTCCAAGCGATTTGAAGCATCGCTTGGAATGTGATTGACAGGTTGGCCACACTCGTCAAACATAGTGTTTGACAATTGTGACCAACTTTTTACTATTGAGGCCGCCTATGCGGCATCAATAGTAAAAGATAGAATGTTAAAAATACTAAAAAAAAAAAAAAAAAAAAAAAATTGTGATATTCTCACCTTCCGACGTCCCACGCAGCCTTCCCGGGCCTCGGCGATGCTCCCGTTCCCAGTAATGCCTTGCGAGACCATTGATGACATGAGGTCTCGCGTTACTGTAGCAGTCTCGCAAGGAATAGGGACCGGTACAGTATCACGGGACCGTGACGTCATCAAAGGCCTCGCAAGGCATTACTGAGAACTGGAGCATCGCCGAGGCCCAGGAAGGCTGCGTGGGACGCCAGAAGGTGAATATAACCCGATTTTTTTATTTTTAATTCTTTTTTACAGGGATATGGTACCCAGGGCCTGGAGGACAGTCTCCTCTCCTCCAGGCCATGGGTACCATACATACATGAGCCGCTCACTTTGCGCATGGCGGGCATAGCCAAATGTGGGAAGTAAGCGCATCTCATGCATTCCTATGGGTGCGGAATCGCGGCAATTCTTTGCAGAATCGCGGCGATTCCGCAGAAAGAATGAGCATGCTGCGTTTTTTCCGTGATGCAATTCCGCCGCGGAAAAAAGCGCAGCATTAGCACAGCATGTGTGGAATGCCATAGGAATGCATGGGGTGCGTTCAGTATGAATTTTTTAAGCATTTTCGCACCGAAAATCGCGGCAAAAACGCAACGTGGGCACACAGTCTTAAAGTAAAATGGTATTCACTCCTCTCCACACCCATGGGGGTGTGGGGAGGAGTGAATATTCATTTCTCTTTAGCAGCAGGGACAGGTTCCTATCTCCAGCTGCTACTTCGCAGGCACAGGGCGGCCCCCCTTCACTCAGGGGCCCCATAGCCACTGTCTGGGTGCCCCTGGAGCAGCTGCTGGCCGGTATGGCAGCAGGTGTCAGAGCCTGGGCCCACCGGAGAATCCTCTAGTTCTCCGGTGGGCCAGTACAACCCTGAATCCTGTGTAATCAGTGATCTACAGACAAAGCTAGTTGTATTAAGAAACACATACAAATGGATGAAGCTGCTTTATCTTTAGTGGCTACAGGTATCTCACTTGTGTGGACATACGATGCTCCCTGCCAAGAGGTCACAATTGTGATTTCATTGGGGATCGATATTGTGTAAGAGAAAAAAAGTCACGTGCGTCTCTAATTTCCATATCTGTGATTTCATCAGTACTATGGGGGGAACAATTACAAATTTATTATATTTGGGGATTTTCTCCAACTCTGGACCCATGGCTGAAAAGAGAGTTAAACAACATCTCTAAGTCTGACCCCAGTTATGTATTTATCAGTATCGACCTAGATGAGGATTTGGTCATCTCCTCTGACAGTAAGTTCTAGGCTTTTATAACATATGTTTAATAGAAAAATAGTCTAATAAAAATATTTCTAAAAGTAGATAGCTGGTTGTTTCATCCTTCTATTTTCATACTTTACAAATTAGCCGTTATAAAACCTGTAAAATGTTGATATTCTTTAACAAACATAGAAGCTTTTATTTTAGTAATGTTAATTTGAATGTTACACCTTACAGGAGAACATTTGGATATTATGAATGACGAAGCTGCTTATGGACCCACTGCCGAAAACACCGACATCTCTACGTCTGGCCCCGATTATGTAACCATCTACATGCCAGATTAGACTGTGGTCGCCGCCTCGGACAGTAAGTTCCTTTTTTCTTCATGTTGATAAGAAGAATGCTTACTACCATAAATATAATCTGTTCTAATCTCCATAACTTGCATAAATTAAAAATCTGCCATTTTAAGCAATATATTATTGAACTGCAGTTCAAGCAATTTCTTAAAATTTCCTGGCCCTCAATCTCAGACCGATAGAGTAGAATTAATGTTCATTAATGAACAACTCATTATTTATACACTATCATTTACAAAACAAGAGGGCAGAGGACTTATTCCGCCTCCTCCTCTGACTCCTCCTTTGTCTACTCCTCTGCCTCCTCAAAATTTTGAGAAACATCTTGGCCTGGACAAAGACATAGAGAAATATAAAGTCGTCATGAAGTTTGTTTTTCAGGAACTTCTGGCCTATGCCAACAAAAACCAAATGTAAGGTTTTAGAGCTTTATAAATATGTTTTATGATCTCTGTTATGTATTAGTATTAACAGGCAATGGGCTAAATAATTAGGAATTGGGCACTAATGGCCTAAATATCGATGCGTTACTTTTCTTTATGCAAGCTAAATCATCAGTCTGTGAGCCAAGATTGGCTGGACTGCAGGGGAATGGGAGTTGTCATTCTCAAATCACAAATACGATAAAGAATAATATAAATCATCTTTAATAAATCACAATACATAACAATATTGGATGAGTATATAACTACAAATAAAAAACACAAACTAGAGTGGGTGGTCATGGCAAAACAAACAGTTGAATATTTAATCATGATCACATTTTATACATAGCAATACTGACTTAAAGTGCAAATGTAAAAAATCAAAAGAGCTGATGGCAGAATAAAAAGTGCTCTATATCCAATGTACTACCAGATGCCTTAAGCAAATACTTGTACAAATACTAAGCTTTAGTAACACAGAAAACCAATAATAAAAACTCAAGTCAGTACTAAGTACAATTAAGCATGCTATAGTACCAAAACTGCCACTCCACCACCTAACCCTGACACTTGTTTCACCATCAATCACAGCTTTTTCATGGGGATATAGGAACGAGGTGCAGTGCTGTATATATACTATGAGGGAGGGATTGCTAGTAAGAAGTAATCTAAACATAGAACATCCTAAAATAAAAGACAGGGTGCTATTCATATCACAGCACTGATAGGATGTAGAACATACCTGAACATAGACATTAAATAATACCCATTATGTATTACATAGTACAGTATTATAATCTATAGATAAAGGATGACAGCTAAACGTCTTCTGTTGCCACTCTCATTATAATCTGTCTGCTTGTACATATATTAACCTTTACTGTTTTACTAATTTTGTGACATTTATATTGCAGGTGAGGCAGAGCAGGGTCTCGCTGTGAACCCACGATGAACATGGGATCCAGCTGGAGACGACAATTTTCCATCAGCAAAAAGAGGCAGATTCCAGGCTTGGTCTCTGTTCTCCACCACTAGATACGACATTACTGGACTTTCTGCAGCTAGGTGCACTCACTGGACAAGTGGGTGTCCTACTGCACAACGAGGCAGATTCCGGGCTCGGTCTCTGTTCTCCACCATTGGATATGACATTACTGGACTTTCCGCAGCTAGACGCACTCACTGAACAAGTGGGTTTCCTACTGCACAACGAGGCAGATTCCAGGCTCGGTCTCTGTTCTCCACCATTGGATATGACATTACTGGACTTTCCGCAGCTAGACGCACTCACTGAACAAGTGGGTTTCCTACTGCACAACGAGGCAGATTCTGGGCTCGGTCTCTGTTCTCCACCATTGGATATGACATTACTGGACTTTCTGCAGCTAGATGCACTCACTGAACAAGTGGGTTTCATACTGCACAACGAGGCAGATTCCGGGCTCGGTCTCTGTTCTCATCAATGAACATCTACAGCTTAGGGGAAGTGCAGCCTTTCAGCCATGGTGCCCTAGAGGTTTCCTCCACTCGAGGTTTTTCCTCTCCTGAGTGCTGAAGGTCCACTCTTCGTGAGTCAAGTGCCCCTCATCATCATTATTATTACACAAAAGCGGGACTAACTCCTAGCCGCGGTCTACGGACCAAACATTGGGCATGGGCAGGGCCTTGGGGGCAGATCCCAAGTGCGCTCAACCATGTGAAATAGTTTACGCTCAGGAACATTGAGGGATAGCGCTATTGGAAAGCTCTACCCGTTCATTTCCTTTAGGAATAGCGCTATGGGATAGCTCTACCTGTTCATTTCCTTTAGGAATAGAGCTATGGGATAGTTCTACCCGTTCACTTTCTTCATGGATAGCGCTATCGGATAGCTCTACCCGAACATTATTAACGACAGAGCTTTTTCATACATAAGGTAGGAGTGGCAGGAGAGGTACACCAGCTATTCATGTTTACCGTTAGTCTGCATATAGGCCAGTCTGGTGCGTGGTTACACCCCATTGCGAGGTCAGTCTGATGCGTGGTTACACCCTATTGCGAGGTCAGTCTGATGCGTGGTTACACCCTGTTGCGAGGTCAGTCTGATACGTGGTTACACCCTATTGCTAGGTTCGTAATTACAGCGCACGGCCAAAGGGCGAGCAATCACTCATCATTATTATTGGGACACTTTTTAAAACTATTACCCAGACTTCTATTGGAACTTTTACATTTCCCACCTTGAATGAAGTTAATAAAGGAGTCAGTAAAAAATATTATGTAGCAGTGTATCTGAGCTTCTATGGATCTTTACAATACATCAGAATATATACAATAATGTGAGGCAGGAATATTTTATGTAGTAGCTAAACACATGGCAGCTTATATTTGTGTGTTCTGACAAACTTACCGTATTTTTCGCTTTATAAGACACACCTGATTATAAGACGCACCCCCAAATTTGTTGAGGAAAAAGAGAATTTTTTTATGTTAAATGGGGATCTGTCTTATAATGCCAGTGTCCGTCTTACAAATCATATATATGTCCTTCATCCTGGTATCTATTAAACCCCCATCCTGTCACATGGCCCCCTTGTGCTGTCACATGGCCCACCTGTGCTGCTGGCAAACTGGCACATTGCCCCCTTGTGCTGCTACACTGGCACATTGCCCCCCCCTGTGCTGCTGGCATGAACATGGCTTTCCCATCCCATCCTGGATATGCCCCCCTGTGCTGATGGCACACACATGACCCCCCCACCCCATCCTGGATATGTCCCCCTGTGCTGCTGGCACGCACATGCCCCCCCATCACATGCTGCATATGCCCCCTGTGCTGCTGGCACGCACATGGCCCCCACATCCCATCCTGGGTATGCCTCCCTGTGCTGCTGGCACGCACATGGCCCCCACATCCCATCCTGGGTATGCCCCCCTGTGCTGCTGGCACGCACATGGCCCCCCATCCCCTCCTGGATATGCCCCCCTGTGCTGCTGGCACACACATGGCCCCCATCCCATCCTGGATATGTCCCCCTGTGATGCTGGTATGCACATGCCCCCCCATCGCATCCTGGATATGCCCCCCTGTGTTGCTGGCACGTAAATGGCCCCCACATCCCATCCTGGATATGCCCCCCTGTGCTGCTGGAACGCACATGGCCCCCCCATCCCATCCTGGATATGCCCCCCTGTGCTGCTGGCACGCACATGGCCCCCCATCCCATCCTGGATATGCCCCCCTGTGCTGCTGGCACGCACATGGGCCCCCCCATCCCATCCTGGATATGCCCCCCTGTGCTACTGGCGTGCACATACCCCCCATCCCATCCTGGATATGCCCCCCTGTGCTGCTGGCACGCACATGGCCCCCCTATCCCATCCTGGATATGCCCCCCTGTGCTGCTGGCATGCACATGATAAAATAACAAACAGTTCACTCACGTTCCGATGATGGCTCCGTGCTCCCAACTCCCCCACAGCTCTTCCTTTGTCTGTGTTGACATCCAGGAGCTGCTCATACAGGCATTTAATTGTTAGCTGCAGGACCTTTCATCACATGACCGCAGTGCTGCACACTGGGAGTCACGTGACCGCATGTCCTATTGGCACAGACACAGGAAGAGCCAGGGGAGAGCTGGGAGCAGGAGCCATCATCAGAAGGTGACTATAGTGACGGGGCAGTGGGGGGAGAGTGCAGGCACATGCACTGACCACCCGCTGTCTCTGCAGCCTGCAGCCAGCCCACCCCAGCCCCCTGACACCACTCCAGAGCAGCCCCCCTAGTCTACAGCACACATTCGGATTATAAGACGCACCCCCCACTTTCCCCCAAAATTTGGGGGAACAAAAGTGTGTCTTATAATCTGAAAAATACGGTATCTAATACAAATTTAATGTTCCTCTTTAATTGTGCACATCATCTTTGGCCTGTTTTATAATGGAGATGGGACTTCCAGCTTGACGAGAACTTTAACATCACATCACTGTATATGTTACCGTCTTGATACACATGGAGACATAAGAATGTTATGACTTGCGTCACCCAGGTCTAATTATTGTCTCTGAGGAGACATGCAGGAGGCTGCACGGATCCTAAAATGCCACGAAAAAAACTCTGTGCGCTCTGATCCTGCCTCAAGTAACTCCCACACAGGCACCTATAGACCTAAAAGGTCTAAACTACCCCTCTGGGATCCTGCTACAAGGAAACCCCAGCCAGAGGTATAAGACTAAAAGGCCTATTCTAACACTCAGACTCTATGAAGAAAAAGACAAAAAACAAAACAACCTTAACTACTTCTTAGCACCTCTGGAAAGAAAAGAAGGAAAAGGAAGTACCTTAGATATCCGAGTCGTCTTGGGTTTTGGGACGTCCATGCCTCCTGAAACTGACAGGCTCTTGTGGGGAAGTGGACTGAAGAGGGTGGGTCAGGATCGATATTTGGAACACCTAAACACTCGTCATGTGTTAGGGGTTGAGGTCCTGCCAGCTAGACATATGAGGATACGGGGTGGCAGTACACGCCGTACTCATAGTCTCTACGTGGGAGTACAATGTGACTGTTCACACTGTATGCCTCCAGAGGTAAGAAGATCCATCTGCAAAATAAAAAAGAGGGAAAAACTGAAAACTGAAGTAGATATGGGTCTAGTAAAAGACCCGTGTCCACCTCCTACTGACACTAAGCTAAACTGACCAATCTGGCCTCGGTCGATAAGGTGTACATTACTGAGAAGGAGCTAACTTTTTTTTATGTGGCAGCAGCATAACCTATGGTTTCGTGTGTCCCCCAATGAAGCGAGAGAAATATAGGTTTCTCTAGAGCCATCTTATTTAACAGAGGAAACCAGCTCCTCTTTAGCCAGAAGGGAACCACTAATATTACCTTTGCCTTGTCCTCCTGGATCTTCCACCGGAACTTTGAGAATCAAGAGCAATGGTGGAAAAGCGTATGACAGGTCTTCGCTCCAGTCCTGGGTCAGAAAGTCGACCCCCTCGGGATTGTCTAGAGGGTTCAAGGAGTAGACCCTCGCCACATTTGTATTTTTCCTTGTCGGTAAAATATCTATTTGAGGAAGTCCCCAATGCTGTCAAAGTTGCTGTAATACTTCCCAATTCAATTCCCATTCCGAAGGTCATATTCTTTTCCTGCTCAGGTTATCTGCTGCCTGGTTCTCTGACCCCCTTAGGTGTACTGCTGAAATGGACAATACTACCTTCTCTGCCCATAGGAAGATCCTTGACGACAGACTCTGTAGGGTATGATGTTTCAGAACCCTCTGATAAACATAAAAAGATATCATCGTTATATTGTCTGACAGGACCTTTGCATGCTGTCCTTTGAGCAAAGATTAGCTCTCCTGCAGAGCTTCCCATAGAGCACGAAGCTCCCTTTAATTTGAGATTCGGGATTGAATTTCCGGAGGCCAGATTCCCTGTAGGAACTTCCCCCAGGTGAGCCCCCCATCTTGTGTGGCTGGTGATCGTCAAGCAGAGAGAGGAGACCCAGCGGATACCCACTTCAAGGTTTTTGCAGACGGTCCACCAGACCAGAGAACTCATTACTGCTAGAGACAGGATTATTTCCTTGTCCAGGGTTACCTGCTGTTTGTCCCATGTGGACTGAACTGCTTTTTGAAGTCCTTTCGAGTGGTGCTGGCTCCACCGTACACTGGGAATACAAGATGTCATTATACCCAAAATTCTCATTGCTTACCTGACTGAACACCGATTCTTTAGGAAAAAGCAAATTCTGCATCTTATTAACCAATTTCTCCACAGGAAGGAATGATGCTCTCTGACGTAAATCCAGAAGGACACCCAGTAATATCTTTCTGGTCCGTGGAAGTAGGTCTGATTTTCCCCAATTTATGATCCAACTCAATGTCTGCAGTATTGAGATAGATATTGACCCACTGATTCAAAGGTTTTAAATTTATTATAGTATGGGACTTGTCTGAAGACGTTTTGATAGAAAAAAGGTTTGAATAGTGAACCTTGAAACTTTATACCTGAGGGTCTGAAACAATAGCTGCCGATTTTAATAGATCCACTATGTCTGACCACATTAGAGCAAGGGTGACTGGAGACTGAGACTCTGTTAGTTTGTCCAGTTCCCACTGGAAATATTTGTACTATCTTGCAAACAGATGAAATGCTTCTTAGAATACACTGATCCTGAGATATTGCCTGCCAGCCTTCTTGGAACCACCGGAGTCGCCACCCTACCCTCCTTGCTTCATGGTCTTCCCATTTTTGAACCCGAGCCGAATAGGGATCCTCTACGCCAACCTCCTTTTGGGTAGCTCCATCTACCCGACTCTAACTTCCCCTTCCCTTTATACTCTTGCCTTTGGGAGGGATGGGACCTAGAAAATGACTGAAAACTCTTGGATATATCTTCTGGGACCCCACTCTTGTTACTTTGAGGCTTTCTCTAAAATCTCATCCTACACAGGCCCAAATACCCGTAAGCCTGAGAAAGGGATGGAGCACAGATTATTCTTGGATTATCCCCGAACTATGTCTTTAATCATATGGTGAAATGACCTGCATTCGAAAGGGAATTATTCCTGGCGGTAAATCTAACCAATTCTGAGGAAGTATCTGCCATAAACTTTGTGGCTAGTTTAAGTAATGGAGGGGAACCTAAAATTACTTACCTAGATGTTTTACTCATCGAATGATCAACTTCTAGGTCAGCGATCTATAGATGCATGGACTTGGCTACTGAAGTAGCAGCTATATTTGATTTAAAGGAAAGACCCCATTTCTCTGAGATCTGAGGCTTTCGAGTATCTAATCCTGAATGGGTCTTATGAGACTCTTCAACCTGCATGGTGTTCCTGGCAGCCCGTAAGAGCTTGTCTGTTTTCTCAGATGAGAAATTATATTTCTTCAACTCTTGCTGGGGGATTCGTAGCTATTTCCCCCTCTTCTTCCTGATCAAACCTGGGAGACTGTTCAATCTCTTTAGAATTCAATTCCATCTCCCATCTCGGTCTCTGAGAAAAGGAACCAGGTTGAGATGTCTGTGGGGAAACGAGTGAAGACTTTGGGCTGCACCTCCTCCCTAATCATGGACCTCATATCCGATAGAAACAATCTTCATTGAAGTGCAGTCCGCACACAATTGTCTCCCATATGCCTCTGATAACTTGACATTGTAGACGGAACATCTCTTAGGTTTCCCTGAAGCCTTCCTGGTCTCCCTTAGGTTCTGAGACTGTATAGTAGAAGCTTCCCTGTCCTAAAAATATAGAATGGGAAACACTGAGTGAATAGGTCTCGAGGGATAATAACACCTCTTTAAATCACTCACATGTACCAGGGTCTGTTTTGATGGGACATCCGAATGGCCTGAATCCTCCATTGCCTTTCAGCTATATTACCAAGCCCCATAGACACAGGTAATTAATTTATACTACCTTGTCTTCATGCAGTCAGCCCCGATTCTTATGCATTCCACTGTGGAACGCATGTTGTGCTGCAGATTATGCCTGACTTCTCCCATTGAGTACCAGGCCTCTGTCCCGACAAAACGAGTGCCAGAGGTATGTGCCGAAACCAAGAGGCCCCACAGGAGGGAAGTAGCTCAAAGACCAGGAGCTCTCTGCGCTCAACTGGTTGTGGCTGAGGGTCCTCCCTTAGAGAGGTGTCAGCTGCAGACCACTTGACAGGGTGAAAGAGAGGATGAATCCCCGAATTCCGACTCCAAGGTAATCTTCGTGGCTAAACGCCTTCTCTCATTTCTGTCATCATAGGGGCAGGAGAAACACTAAGGGGTAAGGGGTCTTTTAACCTCTCATGTGTTTCCTGTCCCTATAAGGATAAGAAGGACAACCTCCATTTGCTTCCAGGATGTCCCTCCTGACAGCACAGAGATAAAAAAGCAATTTGAGATTTCCACAGAAATTCAGCAAAATATTCCAATGAGAAGCAAATAGCATCCGAAACAGAATTTTGGGAATTATATTAAACAGGTCAGCATTTTCATGAGCCAATGAAGCTGCTGTTGTGACGGATGCCATAAATTAGTCTTAAAGCAATTAACACATTGCTCATAAAAAACATTAGATTATATGAAATATCCACTAATACTGAATGACTATAACCAAAATAAATAAAAAAATGGGGGAATTTTTCAGAAATAAATACAATTTATTTTAACAGACCTAACAAAAAAAACTAAATATAAATTAAAATCTGCAAAAAGAGAGAACATAACACAGAATAACTACAATATGAATTACAATTTCAATACAACTTGCACCTCAATAATAAATTACATTAAGGCTGGGTTCACACGTGGCGTTTTTTTCGCGTTTCCGCAGCTGTTTTAACCGCGCGATTTTGCCGCGAAAACGCGAAAAATAAGCATCCCATGCATTCCTATGGGATTCCGCAATGCTGTGCTAATGCTGCGGTTTTTACCGCGGCGGAATCGCTTTGCGGTAAAAACCGCAGCATGCTCATTAATTTGTGGAATCGCGGCGATCCCGCACCCATAGGAATGCATTGTTCCGCTTACTTCCCGCATGTGGCTGTGCACAACATGCGGAAAGTAAGCAGAACATTTGCGGATGGTACCCACGGTCCGGAGGAGAGGAGACTGTCCTCCGGGCTTTGGGCACCATATCCCTGTAAAAAAAAGAATTTAAAAATAAAAAATATTGTTATTCTCACCCTCCGGCGTCCCGCGCAGTCTTTCCGCTTCTCTTCACGCTCCGGTCCCAGTAGTCCTTTGCGAAAATGCCCGCGATGGCGTCCGATCTCGCAGGATCGCGAAGTCTCGCGGTCATTCGCGCGACGTCATCGCGAATTACCGCGAGACGTCGCGATCCCGCGAGAACTGACGTCATCTCGGGCATTTTCGCAAAGGATTACTGGGAACGGATGCGCGGGACGTCGGAGGGTGAGAATAACACCGTTTTTTATTTTTTTTTACATTTTATCTTTTACTACTGATGCTGCATAGGCGGCCTCAGTAGTAAAAAGTTGGTCACACTCGTCAAACACTATGTTTGACGAGTGTGACCAACCTGTCAATCAGTTCTCCAAGCGATGCTACAGATCGCTTGGAGAACGCTAGCATTTTGCAAGCTAATTACGCTTGCAAAATGCTAGTTTTTCCGCGGGAAAATCGCGGGAATTTAAAATGCGATTTTCCCGCGGACTGGAATTCCGGAATTCTCGCGGTAATTTCCGCGAGAGTTCCGGTACGTGTGCACTTAGCCTAAGGCAGATGTGCATGAGGACCTGTCACCAAAAAGTGGCCAGTTTTTGCTCTTATTCTAATCCCACTCTTCACTTGAGTATTGTTTTTTTGTTGTTTTTTTAGATGCACTATATAACCCAAGAGATATGGGCCTCTTTATTCACTGGTACATTTTTTATGGTCTTCAGAAGAGGTTGATGATAGGGTAATAATGCAAAGCCGGCCAAAGTCACGCCCCAGAGGATCCTGTGAGCCACGCCATGTTGTAAAGATCATAAAGTTAGCACTAAATAAAAAGGTTCATATTTCTGGGGTCGTATGGCAAATAAAGAAAAAAACAGTATCCTAAGGGGGGCAGCGAGAAAAAAAACAGGAGCCAAAACTGTCCACTTTCGTCCTAGTGATAGACCTTCTTTAAAGCAGATAACTTTATAGAACGTATGAGTGAAGAAAGTGCCAGAGCTTAAAATGGACCAAAAGTAAATAGAAAAAACTTAAACATCTTTTTTCTCAGATATTTTTGTTGAATTTTTCGTTAGCTATTATATCAAAATTTTTTAACAATGTATAGTTTCTAGTATTTTATTGTTCCAATGCATCTAAAATAAAAGGATTAAAAATCTAACATTTTGAGCCCAATTCATCTTAATGATGGACATGACGAAGTAAGATATTCCTAATTCATTAACCGGGGTGTGCCTCCGCCGGGAATGTGACACAGTCAGAGATTGGAGTACACTTCTGGTGTAAGTTACACCACTATCTTTTTAAGAACTTGATAGACTGGCTTCGCCATGCTTCGTTCCACTCATACTCTGCCCACTTTTGGCGGATCTGGCAGCATATAGTGTGAAAACGCTGAAAATCGCCTACATTTTATGCAACTTTTCAAAGGATTTTACTCCTGAATTCTGCAAGGATCACTTTGATGAATTGGGGCCCAAGTGTATTCAGGCTCGATGGCAGTTTGTGTCTCCACGGAAAGAGACCAACCCTTCCATTAGTGCCATACGTCTACGTCTTTCCAACAAGTCATAAATAAGCTCTTAATAAGACAGTATTACTGTAGGATGTGAATGATTACCCCCTTTGTGAATGTAAGCCGCAACTAACAAGAAATAAAAGACGGCATGACTGCCAAGAGCCGACTACACACGGGTTGTAGTCTGTTACCATGGAGATACATAAATCTGCATTAGAGCTGGAGCTGTTTGGATTTTTCTTTAGTTTTTATTATAGGTGCATTTGAACAAAATATGCAAATATAATCTTTAACCAATTAAATGGCATTCATTATCAAACAAGAGTTAAGTGTTTCTCTTAGGCTTAAGCAACCTTCCATAAGTAGCAATACTGACCTAGAGCTATAGTGATCACGTAATTGAGGCACGTACATGTCATGAAGTCCTTCCCCTACAACAGAGTTTGAGAGTGGACGTAAAAGAAGACAACTGAATAAGACAAGTAGTGTTAAAGTGCGGTGATTGTCATGTGATAGTTTTAGGCTATTTTTGGACAACCCCTTTAATATTATTACTCTCTTATAGTAAGTCTTTATTTTGTCCTGTACTTGTTCCCATGAGGTGTAAACCCCCGCTGCATTTCTTGAAAGGAATCTAGAGCAAAAGTCTCTGCCGCAAAGCTAAAATGAGTTTCATATCCAGGACTAGTGATGAACGAGTGTGCTGGGATAAGGTGTTATCCGACCATGCTTGGGTGCTAACCAAGTGTCTTCGGTATGCTCGAAAAATATGTTTGAGTCCCCGCTCCTGCCTGTCCTGTGGCTGTTCAACAGCCGCAACTCATACAGAGGATGCCTAAAAAACAAGCAAAGCCTGAAGGTGTTGCGGTTGTCAAACAGCCACGAGACAGGCAGGAGCGGGGACTCGAACATATTTTTCGAGCACACAGATGACACTCGGTTAGTACCCGAGCATGCTCACAAGCACGTTCACTCATCACTACCCAGGACTACACAATATATTTATTCACCGAGACAGAGCAACCTCAATGAACCCCAGGTCTTCTACCAAGAACCTTCCGTCCTCCATGTAGGAAGGGTGTAGTGACTTAATAAAGCAGGACTTAAATTAACCAACAAGACTGAAACCAAGCAAGGTCATAAATATGCAAAACTGCATATCAATGTAATAAATACATCTACCGTATTTGAAATTGCAAAATATTTTAATTATTTAGGGATAAAAGTATTGTCTACTTTAAAAAAAAAAAAAAGTGCCATGCTTGACCATAGGTCATGCCTGGTGTTGCAGTAAGCTGCAATACCGTTTACAACCCAGAGGTATCTGTTTTAGGAAAAGCTGTGTGACAGCAAATATGTCCGCCAATGCAACTCCTTTATGATACATGACCACATTTAGGATTGCCCATAGCAAATCTATATTTTAACAAGAGGATCCTCGGCCGAAACCTGAGGCTGACACTCGGATTTCTGGCATTGGGTTTGCAACTTTTTCATGGTAAGCATAATGGACATGATTATTAGTCACTTTTTGTCGGAATCCAAATCCATATGAAATTCTGAATGTGTGAACTAGGGGTTGTTCTCAAGTTTTCCATCAGTTGTCCCCCACAGACCATAAGGTTGGCATATGATACTTATGGGATGATACCTTTAATCTTAGCCTTGCTGTTTGTCATCCATTGTAGTCAAAAAGCAGAATAAAAGGGAATTTTTAGGCATAGAATGGATGAGGACGAGACATTTATAGCGGATGTTTGCAGTCACTTTATGTGTACACTGCGCACTGTGAGGATTTTCCGATGCTGGGAGCGGGAGGTCATGTGCATACTTCCGGCCACATTCCGACTAGATGGTATTCAGCATGTCGCATACTTGGGGTCAAGCACGCACGGCCGGAGAATCCTCAAGATGCGCAATGTGCACAATGCGAGGATTCACAAGTCTGCAGTCATGTAAGAATGACTGCAGACTTGCAGCTTAAGTCCAGACAGCCCCTTTAAAGTTTTCTTTTCTCCTTACAGGAAAATTTAACCTCCTAATTTTCTTTTTATAATTCCTGGACATGAGATGCTTTCAAGCAAGTGTTTATTTCATCCGTCTGCCATCTGCTTTTTTTCTGTTCACATGAGCGCAAAAAATAGGCGAATCGTTTAAAAACGCAGCATGCACAATTCTCATCCACTTGGCAAATGGAAAATGCTTAAACTACAGATGCATCAATATTTCATCAGTACGGCATCCATACTTGCATCGGATGCCATTATTTTCTGATTTGGTTTTTGTTGCTCTATTGACAAAACAAGGAATGCACGTGACGGATGCAATATTGATGGAGTACTCATGATTCTGTTTCACCATTAAAGGGCCTGTCACACTAAGCGATATTGCTAGCAATATCGCTATACTGTCACTGGCTTTGTGACATAGCAGCGATATTGCTAGCGATATCGCTATGTCTGATACTTACCTCCGACCGGCTCCCCCGCTGATTATCACTGATCGCGTGAGAACGTCCTGGGCCGTTTCTCATTGTCAGCTTCCTGCTGTGACGACGAGCGACGTGTGGACGCGGGCGGGAGGACGTCAGGATCGCCCCGTCTGACAGGTAAGTAGCAACCCCCGACCGCTGCTATGTCGCTGATGAGATCTGCCTGTGTGGCAGCTCACTAGCGACCACTTAGTGATGCACCAGCGATCCTGACCCGTCATATCGCTGGTCGGGATCGCTGGTGCGTTGCTAAGTGTGACAGTACCTTTATCCCTATCACAGATTACCATTACAGACATTTTTCAATAAACGCATGAGAAATAAGTCAATGTTTGTGGTCCAAGACCAATAAAAGGCAAGAGTGTCCTCGATGCTATAAAATGTAATGGTATGAGTAGATATTAATTAATATATTATTTTTTTACATTCTTAAGTTGGGAAAACTTTGATGTATTAAAAACTGTTTTGAGCTCTTCAGTGCAAGGCAAAATATCATATTGAAAAAGGATTTATGAGCTTAAAAAAACATTGCTGATGGACCCTAGAGATGAATCTTCCAGCCCATCCCCTGGGCATCAAACCGACCTGTCATTTCACCAGATATGGGCTTAACATAGGAAAATTTACTTAGATGTCGGGAAATGAACCAAATCCCTATCATTCCTTGTCCCTCGAACTGACGCTCTCCAGGAACCTGATTGTCTCCACAGTTTGTAGGGAAACGTATGGAACCTGTACTGCTCAATACTATTATTTTTCAGGCTCCATCACACAGAACTTGGCTGTTCTGACAACACATCTCCCTCCAAGACACTGTCTTCTAGTTCGGTCCTGATTTGAGCCACGCTAAGTCGGTATAGAGCGTCTCTGATCACCACCTCTCTGGGCTGACAGCTCTGGACAGTGTCGTGAATCTGCTAGTTGACAATCTCTCGGCTGGTCAGAAAGTCAATCAGCCTGTTGTAGAGGTAATAGTGGGTGACGTTGTCAAAGTCAATGGGGTGGTGGCGGATGCTGCTGGCTTTGCTGTCTCCGATGGCGGTGATGATTGCGCTGTAGGGCTCCATCTCCCGGCACAATGATAGCGAATGGTGGCGAGTGGTTGGGTCACTGGCTCCGTTCTGTTCTGCCACGGCGTGAACGACTTGTCGAGACTCAGGCTTGGTAACAGGAAGGAGAATTGAAGGATCGTTGCCCATCATGTCCACGCTGTAATGTATGTCTAAGAGTTATGGGCACAACACGTACTAAGACACGGGGACAATATGGGAGATGTGAGCTGGATAAGGCGATTCAACTATAAACACTGATCTTTTTTGTGACAATACTTGGGTAACCCGACCGATATAGGGTGAAATTTATTTTTAAAGTTATACATTTTCCAATATATGTAATGTATCAATTCTTGCCACATGTACTGATATAAAAGAGTAATTAAACTTTCATTTTTCTCCGTCTCATTGGGGGACACAGGTACTGTGGGTGTATGCTACCGCCATCTGGAGGCTGACACTAGGCAAACACAAGGTTAGCTCCTCCCCCGCCGTATACACCCACGCCCTGATTGCGGGCGGAAGCCAGTTTTATGCTTAGTGTCTATGGAGGCACACGTCTGGTCCTTTTTTCTCCAGACTTTTTTTTTTCCCCATAAAGATTAGACAGGGGCAACGGATCCTATTGAAAGGGTCCGATTTCCCCAAACCATCAACTGGCGAGCACGTGCGAGCGTCGTCTCCACGTATCCTTTCCCGCGACGTGGGACAAATCTGGGCAATTTCCCCAGAATTTTTTTGTTTTCTTTATTTTTTCAAAGAAGATGAGATGGGGCAACGGATCCTATTGAAAGGGTCCGATTTCCCCAAACCATCAACGGGCGAGCACGTGCGAGTGTCGTCTCCACGTATCCTTTCCCGCGACGTGGGACATGATGCCGGACCTAGCCCTGACCACCCCTAGGTAGGAAACCATGGGCTATTCAGAGGCACAAGACGGTCCGAGCGGCCCCCACTGCTCCACCAACGCAAGACGAAGGTGCTGCAAGGAGGCGGTCGGTCCCTCTCCTCGGCTAAAGCTGGACGGCGTTAGGGTGCCTGCACACTGTCCAGGATCCCCACACCACCCCCCGCTCCCTGGTTTGTGTTCGCCCTAAAGGGGCTACCTGGATCCTGTTTACAGCGCATTTAAGGTACGGGTGCGGGGGGCTCCTGGGCAGCAGTGGCAGGCAGCAGTGTGCGTCTCCTAGGGCCTCCTCGTATTCAGGGAAGAGTAGCGGCGTTTTCTTGCTGTTAGCACCACCGGCGCCGCCGCAGCATTGCATGGCGCTGAAAATTTAGCCCCCGGTTTTTTGGCCAGTGTTAGGCCGCGGCGCGCCGCCGCTGAGGTGGTGGACAGTAATTGAGCCCCCGGTTTTTAATTTTTTTTTTTGGCCAGTGTTAGGCTGCCAACGCTGCAACGCGCGGCGCTGCGGGCGGTGGGGGGAAAATTTGAGCTCCCGAGTTTTGGCCGGTGTAGGCCACGGAGGAAGTACCGCCGTTGGCGCGAGGCGTCACTTAATAAATCCAGGCCCCGGCTGAAGTGCGGGGTAGGCCGTGACCAGGAAAGAGGTCGGCTTACCCCACGGAGGCGCAGAAGGCCGGGCACACAGTCGGGGGACACAGGTTGGGTAAGTGCAGGCTGCGGAGTCCGCTAAAACTGCAAGGGGGCCTCCTGCCTCCACCCCTCCCCTCGCACTGTGGCGAAAAAAAAATAATTTTTTTGTGTGGGTTATATATAAAACGCCTAGCAGGCTCAATATGGCCGGGAAAGGGAAGACGCACACTTTTCTCTACACTGCATGCACTTCTTGTAAGGCCCCGTTTCCACGAGCGCAGAGCGCCAAAGTGTGCGAGGCCTGCGACTCCGAACGTGCCCAGGAGCCTCCCTCGGCGACTGAATCCAGAGACCAGAATGCTCCGGAATGGGCGCTATCGTTGTCCCAGTCTATGGCTTTGCTTACAAAGGCGATCGAGTCCCTTCACGCCCCAAAGGGAGGCAGGGATAGTGGCTCGCTTATCTGGGAAGGGTCCTCCACCTCACAGGAACCTTCGGCCTGCAGGGGCCGTTCCCATGCCAGACAGAGGCGAAGGAAACAAACCCATACGAGGTCTCCCGGCTTATCCGGTGCCTCGGCATCGGGGAGTCCAGCATCACGCTCCCTTTCACCAGCGAGCGAGAGCGGGCAGAGTTTGGATCGTGACTCAGACGAGCCACTTGATCTAGATACCCCGGGATGCCGGGAGACAGTGGACAGCCTCATTGAAGCTGTCAATCAAACCCTGGGGATTGAGGATGATGCTACCTTGGCCGCGAGCCATAAGGTAGCCTTTAAGCGGGCCAAGCACCCGCATAGAGTATTTGGCACTCACCCAGAATTTGAGGATATAGTGCAGTGCCACAGAGAACGCCCAGACAAGCGCTTCTCGGGTCAGAAGCCTATAGAGGCAAGATACCCATTTGCCCCGGAACTCTGTAAGAAATGGGCGGAATCCCCAGTGGTGGACCCACCAGTGTCACGCCTGGCCTCGAAATCCTTGTTGTTGGTGCCTAGCGGCTCGTCCATTAAGGACCCCACGGATCGGCTCATATAGGGTTTGGCGCGATCAGTTTTTGAGGCATCAGATTCGGCGCTCGCCCCTTCGTTCGCGGCGACGTGGGTAGCCAAGGACATGATGTCATGGTCAGAGTCTTTGAATAACGCCTTGCAGGATAGAGGACTACCTGCGGAGGTGTCTGAGGTCGCAAGCCAGATTGCTATGGCTGGAGACTACTTAATTAATGCGTCTTTGGATGCGGCTAATTGTGCAGCATTTGCGGCCGCTAACGCGATAGCCATTAGGAGAGCCCTCTGGTTGAGAACTTGGCGAGCCGATTGAATTTCCAAGAAGTCCTTGACTTCCTTGCCCTATCAGGGAGGCCGCCTGTTCAGGGAGACGTTGGATCGGCTCATCTCCAATGCGACAGGAAGGAAAAGTAGCTTCCGCCCGCAGCAAAAGGCGAAACAGCCTTTTCGTCAGGTCCCGACACGTTTTCGAGCTTTTCGCAACATCGGATGGATGGCAGCAGCCAGTTCAACCGGCCCACCTCGCTTCAACCAGGATAGGGAGCGACAGGTCTCATATAGACCCATTCTGGTGGGAAGGATGCGCGCTCGCCAGCCCAGGTCGAGAGGAGCCAGGACCCAGAGACCCTCAGCCAAATGACTCGGAGCCTTTGGTAGGCGACAGCAGCAGGGTGGGGGGCCGCCTGCTCCTTTTTCGCCATATCTGGGCCAAGGTAGCACACGACTTATGGGTGGTAGAACTGGTGATTTCAGGGTACAAGATAGAGTTCATCAGGTACCCTCCAACACGGTTTTTTCTCTCCCGACTGTGGAGGTGGAGGTGGAGTCTCGGGCGAAAGCACTGCAAGGGGCCATCGATTCACTCCAAGACAACGGACGGGACAGTCAGACCAGTTTTGGACCTGACACATAGTGCCGGGTGTCAGCTGTGATAATCATGATCATCGCTGTTTAACTTTTAACGCTTATAACTTCCTGAAAAAAAAAAATAACAAAAATTTTGGTTCTAAAATTGTGCTGATGTAAAGTAGACATGTGGGAAATGTTAGTTATTAAGTATTTTATGTGATATATCTCTGATTTAAGAGCATGAAAATTCAAAGTTGGAAAATGGCGAAATTTTCAAAATTTTCGCCAAATTTCCATTTTTTTCACAAATAAACGCAAGTCATATAAAATATATTTTACCAATATCATGAAGTAAAATATGTCCCGAGAAAACAGTGTCAGAATCACCGGGATCCATGGAAGCTTTCCAGAGTTATTACCTCATAAAGGGACAGTGGTCAGAATTGTAAAAATTGGCCCGGTCATTATTATTATTATTTATTATTATAGCGCCATTTATTCCATGGCACTTTACATGTGAGGAGGGGTATACATAATACATTCAAGTACAGTAATCTTAAACAATACAAGTCACGACTGGTACAGGTACAGGATGAGAGAGGACCCTGCCCACGAGGGCTCACAATCTACTAGGGACGGGTGAGGATACAGTAGGCGAGGGTAGAGCTGGTCGTGCAGCAGTTTGGTGGATCTTCAGGTTCATTTTGAAGGTTTCCATGGTAGGCGAGAGTCTGATATGTTGTGGTAGAGAGTTGCAGAGTAGGGGAGATGTGCGGGAGAAATCTTGTATGCGATTGTGGGAAGAGGAGATAGGAGGGGAGTACAGAAGGAGATCTTGTGAGGATCGGCTGTTTCGTGCAGGTAAGTACCTGGAGACGAAGTCACAGACGTACGGAGGACTCAGGTTGTGGATGGCTTTGTATGTCATGGTTAGGGTTTTGAAGTGGAGTCTTTGGGTAATGGGGAGCCAGTGCAAGGATTGACAGAGGGGAGAGGCCGGGGAATAGCAGGGGTACAGGTGGATTAGTCAGGCAGCAGAGCTTAGAAAAGATTGGAGGGGTGCGAGAGTGTTAGAGGGGAGGCCACAGAGCAGGAGGTTGCAGTAGTCAAGGTGGGAGATGATGAGGGCATGGACTAGGGTTTTTGTAGATTCTTGGTTGAGGAATGTATGGATCCGTGAAATATTTTTGAGTTGAAGTCGGCAGGAAGTGGAAAGGGCTTGTTGTATATGTGGTTTGAAAGAGAGATCAGTGTCAAGGATAACCCCGAGGCAGTGAGCTTATGGGACTGGGGAGAGTGGGCAGCCATTTACTGTAATGGATAGGTCCGTTGGAGGGGTCACGTGAGATGGGGAATTAATGTGCAAACTTTCGGGGGTAGAGGGGTTAAAATACAAAGATTATGACTTGCAGTCAGAGCACATCACCGGTAAGTGTGGGAGAAGAAAAACAATATAAATGAGCATGTTCTTAGAAAAATACACAATGCATGCAGTCTTTTACATTAGAAGGGAGACATTTGTGATTTACACCGACCTTAACAACACCCCATATATTCTGAGGTGCTAGAATACATTTTAGGTAAATTATACCTGTGGATTAAATTTAGATCCCTTCTAAGTGCACATATTACATGTGTTGAGCATGTTTTGTATAATGTCTAATGTGTCTTGCCTCAGCTTCTTAAAGTCATAGTTTCTAATGTTACAAAAGTTTATGCGCAATTTTTAGCTAATTTTGCCGATCCTGTAAGTTTGTTCCTTGAGCGCTCGTTCTAGGCATGGCATGTATATTTCAGGTTATGCTTACAGGTAAGAAGACATGAATGATAGGTTAGAATTACTCATCATGGTCTCTAGACCATTTTTCCAAAGCAGAAACATTTTATGTAGAATTTAATCATCCAGGTGGGGACAGACTGGGACTGAAATTCAGCCCTGGCATCTAAAAGCGCACAATCCCACACTGTCCCCACTAACAAAGCCCTGATAGGGATATCTATTAATAATATTACCCTGCCTGGAGGAAATCAAGATTTACTGCACAACCAATACTTCCAATAATACTGCTATATAAGGTGCAATAATAATAATATTACCAGCATATATAGTATTGATAATGCCACCATACAGCTCATTAATGGGATTGTCCTCTAGTAGGACAACCAGGGGTGGATTAAGGGTAGCCAGGGCCCGGGGCAGTTCAGACTCTGTGGGCCCCCCTCGTCACGTGACGGGGGTCACGAATCGTAGAGCCACACTCTACATACAGAATAATGGGGCCTCCAGCACCGACCTCCACCCGCAGAGCCACACTCCACATAGAGAATAATGGGGCCTCCAGCACCGACCTCCACCCGCAGAGCCGCACTCCACATAGAGAATAATGGAGCCTCCAGCACCGACCTCCACCCGCAGAGCCACACTCCACATAGAGGATAATGGGGCCTCCAGCACCGACCTCCACCCGCAGAACCGCACTCCACATAGAGAATAATGGGGCCTCCAGCACCGACCTCCACCCGCAGAGCCGCACTCCACATAGAGGATAATGGGGCCTCCAGCACCAACCTCCACCCGCAGGGCCGCACTCCATATAGAGAATAATGGGGCCTCCAGCACCGACCTCCACCCGCAGAGCCGCACTCCACATAGAGAATAATGGAGCCTCCGGCACCTACCTCCACCCGCAGAGCCGCACTCCACATAGAGAATAATGGAGCCTCCGGCACCTACCTCCACCCGCAGAGCCACACTCCACATAGAGAATAATGGGGCCTCCAGCACCGACCTCCACCCGCAGAGCCGCACTCCACATAGAGAATAATGGAGCCTCCAGCACCTACCTCCACCCGCAGAGCCGCACTCCACATAGAGAATAATGGGGCCTCCAGCACCGACCTCCACCCGCAGAGCCGCACTCCACATAGAGAATAATGGGGCCTCCAGCACCGACCTCCACCCGCAGAGCCGCACTCCACATAGAGAATAATGGGGCCTCCAGCACCGACCTCCACCCGCAGAGCCGCACTCCACATAGAGGATAATGGGGCCTCCAGCACTGACCTCCACCCGCAGAGCCGCACTCCACATACATGGCTGCTCTCAATGCTCTGTGCTGTGCGCACAGGACTTGTGATGAGGTCACAGGAGGGGAGGAGACAGGGGTCACATGATCGGGGGCCCTGACACCTTACCTCTTGTGATCTCATCACAAGCCTTTGCACGCTACCAGCAGCATCAGCGTTCACGCTACTTGTAGATGCTGCTGGTAGCAGAGCACATAATGCCTCCCCCACGGTCACTCACTTTTAGGTGGGGAGAAGATGGAGTGCCATTGCAGCAGCCAGCAGGAATGTGGTGGGGGCCCCCTTAGAAGCTCTTGTGGTGGGGGCCCCGGGGCTGAAGCCCCGCCTGCCCTGCCTATAATCCGGCCCTGCGCGGTGGCGGATTATAATGGGGCAATTTACTGGCCTGGGCTGTGGGCCCCTTAACCCCACTGGGCCCGGGGCAACTGCCCAAATTGACCTCATTATAATCCGCCACTGAGGACAACCCCTTCTCAATCCGAACGTTTGCTCCTGTTAAAAACGCTTACACTCCCCTCTGGTGCCAGTGCTGTTCCAGGGGTGTTTTTACTCGCGGTCCCGGGACTCATGTGATATTGATACATTACATGAGCCATGCGGCAAATCAGTAGTGACTCCACTTTCCCCATCTTCAGAGTAAGGCAGGGGTCTGACATGCGAGAAACTCGCACAAGTCTCGCATGACAATACCCGGCACTGCCGCCGGCACTTGGGACCGGAGTGTGCGGCTACATAGAAATACATGCAGCCGCCCGCTCCTGTCCGAGTGCCGGCGGCAGTGCCGGGTATTGACATGCGAGAATCATCTGAGTTTATCACATGTCTGACCCCGGCCTAATAAGTAGTCAAGAGCAAGTCAGGGCTGTGGCTGGCCGCTCACTTCCTCTCGATTACTCAGAGTCACGCTGCGGATGTGACTCCTTCCAGCAGTGAGAACAGGTCGGTAGACGGGCATTAGTAGTACAATGTCAGGCTGCCTTACTTGTTCTCCCCGTCTCTGCTCTGATGACCGACCTCCTGTCACTGCTGAACACTGCGAGTACCGGTGACAGGAGGAAACTGGAGCTCAGCTCTTAGTGTGGGGCTGCAATAAGATGGCGCCATCTACACGTACAGCAATGCACTGGGCAGCTCAGGAGACGGGCAATGTTTGCAGCTGCGATAGCACCAAGCATAGAAGTAGAGATGGACGCTCTTATAGCCCGGGGCTTTAGTATTTGTGGTATGTAAGTGTCATTCTCTGACACACATAGGAAAAAATGGCAGACCCCAGTGGATGAGCAAAAAAGTAATAAACAAATTGTTAATGCAATAAATGTTATTATGTTTGAAAATTACCACAAAAATAAAGATGCTGATACATAGCCGTACAGCTAAAGTGTTTAAAGGTAAAGTTCACATGTTGCTTATTTGGTGCAGAATTTTCCACAGCGTATCTACCGCTAATTCGGCATGATAGTAGTCACAGGACAGAGAGATATTATTTTAGTTCGGAGCTTTTTGTCAAGAGAACCTTATAGTTCCCCATATGTAATGAGGGATAGTATAGAGTATACTCCAAATGATACACAGTGGCTTGTAAAAGTTTGGGCACCCCTGGTCAAAATTACTGTCATTGTGTGAACAATTAAGCAAGTTGAAGATGAAATGATCTCACGGCACATTTCCTTAACATTTCATTCAAAAAAAATAAAAAAATTATATATATTTTCATCTTCTACATTTTAAAAATTAAAGTTTGGGCACCCTTGGGGAGATTTGTGTGCTCAGATAACTTTAACCAAAGTTTCAGACCGTAATTAGCCTTTTAGATTTATGACTTCTTCGCTATCATTGTTAGGGAAGGCCTGGTGATGGAAATGTCTCAGCTTCACAAATCCCGGCCTCCTCTAACCTTGTGCCAAATACACAGCTGCCATGGATTCTTCTGAGTAGCTGCCAAGTAGAGACGAGCAAATCTTTCAAGGTTTGGTTTGGTTCGGTTGTGAGGTCATTATATCAGGACATCTGGACAGAGCAGTATTCATATGGATTACCACAGTGAGATTATGTGAGAGACAGAGTGTGACCTCTGAAATATCGTTATGGACTGAAGGGAAGTCAGCACCACGGGACCGACTGATATAAAGGCCACATTTATAGGTGTAATCAGGACCTGTCAGAACATCCTCTGATCCTTTAGTTCTCCAGTTATTCTCTGACTATTGCATTTACTACTTGCCCCTGAGGATGGGCGTATTCCTGTGTAATGTTTTATTCAGTGATCTAGAGACAAAACTAGTAATATTAAGAAACACATAATATAAAAGGATGAAGCTGCTTGATCTTTAGTGGTTACAGGTATCTGACGTCACTCGTGTTCCGCTCCTCTGTGATGTCACTCGTGTTCCGCTCCTCTGTGATGTCACAATGAGATCACCATTGTGACCTCACGGACTGAGGGGTTATAAGGAGTGACACTGCAGGAAGAGGCTTTGTCTGGAAAGACTCACTGTGTGTTACACAATTAGCGATATTCCTCCGGGATAATCTGCTGTTTTGATTTCTTCTGATCGTGACTGACTAATAAGATCTGTGCAAGGCGCTCCTATCAACATCCGCCGCCAGCATTCCGGGGCTTTGGCCCCTGGAGGTAAGTGTTTTCCCAGATATTTATCCAGTACTAGCTGAAGAGCCCGGCGCTGCCCGGGCATAGTAACTAACTGTGGTTAGTTATAACAAATTATAATTATCCTCCATCCCATAGTCGAGTGCCCATATACCCATCATACATATCCTCCATCCCATAGGCCCGTGCCTATATACCCATCACACATCCTCCATCCCATAGTCCCATGCCCATATACCCATCATACATATTCACCATCATGGAGGGGTTAACTTCTCCTGCCTCTCTTTTGTTCTTGGGTGGCTATGTATTGGTGCTGTCTTTGGTAGCCTTTGTCAGTGATAGCTCTGGTCCTTGGCTTGAGCAGCTGATCTGTATACCCTACCTGTATACAGTAAGTGCAACTCTTTTTTCCCGTAACAGCGCCCCCTGGTGGTGGTTGCGCCGCAGTTGTATTACAGGTAATTGGGGAATTTCTCCAACTTGTTGGGATTTACTATTTTCCTGATCTGTTCAGTCCTAGAGTTCAGGCCCCCATACACATGAGACCAGTGATAGACCAATTCCCCAATATCAGCAGCTCTGCCGACAGTCCAAGTGTTGATCCTTGTTTTCCCAGCTAAATAAGCCGCTGCCAGAGGAATCTACCAGCGGCTTTCTTACATAGAACACAGGTGCGATCGGCAGAGTTAGCGCTCCTGTGTATGGAGGAGTCAGGAGAAATATCTGCCGGTTGAACAGATCAGCTGATCCATGGGCCGACAGCTATGTGTTGTGTGTGTGTCCCCTTACTCATAGGAATGATCCTAGGTCTGGTTACGTAAATTAGGTGCAAAATATAATGTCTATATTAGTAGCTCCAGATATCTGAGGTCTATTCTTTTCTTCCAACAGAATACTTCATTATGGTTACTCTACATCCTGCCGTCTACTTCTTCCTTGGATTCTTCTCCGGTGTCGCCTGTACCATCATCTGTGGGTAAGTCTTATACTGATTTATATGCTACACGGGAGTCTATAGAAGAAACATCCCATCTTCAGGTCATCACACGATTCAGGAAAGGGAATCATCTAGAGAAGATGTTTAGTGGGTCATAAGCCGGCTCTCACCTGTCCGAGCACAATGGACTTTTCTGTATAATTGAAAAAAATGCTGATTGTCATAGATCACAAAAACGACTGCAGATCGGGAGAGACAAAATAGACGACGAAAAATAAATGTCTTCATAACATTCTGCAGAACACAGATAGACTTTACAATTTGCTACATGACTTCTGTTTTATCATTTTATAGACTTCTGATAAAGAAATGCTGGAGAAAAGATACAGGAAAAGACACCACGAAGGCAGATACAGAGAATAGGGCTGATCCTGACGGTACGTCCAGCCTCACTAACCCCACATTAGTATCTATGTACATACAAACACTTCTTGGCGGCTTTTCTATTACATGGCCGCAGTCCACATTGTGAAGCTGAATAATTACTCTAGTCATATTCTGATTAGCTTCTTTCCACATATGAAATCTGTCTGAGTACGGTCACACTAGGCGGGGTTTTTTTTTCAGTGTTTTTTTTCTGCAGCAAAACCTGATCTCTTGGCAGGAAAGAAGCTGCAGAAACAAAATCTGTTTTGTTTTTTGCATTTTGTAGCGTTTTTGGTGGGTTTTTTTGTGGGTTTTTTTGCAGCGGTTTTGGTGTGCTCGATTTATCTCTTGTGCATGCCGATAAAATTTAGTGATAAAAAAAGTCCTATTCCATAGAATCAGGTCAATGGATGAAAAAAGCTGAAAAAACGCTGAAAGAAGTGACATGCAAGAAACCTGCAAAGCACAAATACTGATGACAAAAAAGCAATGTGTGCGCAGGAGATTTCTGAAATCTCGTAGGTTTTGCTGATACCGTAAACCGCAACTGAAAAATAGCATAAAAAAACACAAAAACAACATTTTACACTAAAAATAATCTCTTACTAGATCTTGACAGTGAATTTACTGCAGACATAAAGGAAACAATCTAGAAAAGACATAGAATATTTTCCTTTCAAATGTTGATTTCAATGTTTTGTGTTACAGGAGATCAGGATTCTCGTCCTGGACTCGTGGCTGACAAGAGAGGTGATCTCTGTCACACCATCATCCTTTGGTTTCTCCGCAATATTTACTGCATGACTTTCTCCGCAAGTGAAGACATGACGACCTCATCTGATGGTAAGTTCTCAGGATTTTATAACCTGTACTATTAGATGGATTTTACAGAAAAGAAAACTAATAACAAAATCTCTAAAAGGAGCATGTCAGAGAATAACCTCATGCATAAAATATTACTCCGAGGGATTAGTCTGTCTATTGTCATAATTAATTGTACCATTTAGAGATTATGATACCTGGATAAATGTTTATATTTGTAACAAACATATAGCAGCTTTTATTGTCTCAATGCTAATGTCAACGTTCTGTGTTACAGATGTCGTCAACAACACCGATAACTCTTCATCTGACCCTGGTTATACGGCCATCGATATACGTCCAGATGAGAATGTGATCATCTCCTCTGACAGTAAGTTTTCATGTTTTTATGATTTTTTTTTTTAACAGAAAACACCTGCCTAATATAAATAGTCTCTGAAAGAAACGTGTAGGTGATTACAGCCTATACACAGAGGTAACTTTTGTGGTTTGCTCCCCTATTTTTATACTGTACTGTATTGTCAGCCTTTTTCCTTTGATCACACTCATCTTCATGATGCCCTACGCATGTCCGCCAGACAAAAAAACTATTTGATTTTCTAATTTTTTTTAAGAGACTATGATATTTTTAGATGATTTTTTTTTTAAGAATATGGGTGAAAAGACACTAACGGCTGTGTGAGGTCATTATAATGGGATCTCTTGGCAGTGAAGGATTTATATTGATTACCCCAATGAGCTTATATGTGAAACAGAGTGTGACCACTGATAAATGGTAATGGACTTCAAGGGGAAGTAAGAACCATGGGACCTACTGATATAAAGGCCACGCTATCTGTGTAATCAGGACTGATCAGAAAATCCTCTGATCCTTTAGTTCTCCAGTTGTTCCATGTTTATTGCATTCACTTCTTGCCGCCTGATGATAGCCATCTTCCAGCATGAATCCTGTCAGTATCGGACTGGAGCATTTTGGGCCCACCAGAGAAAATCATTCTTGGGGCCCACTAGGTTGCTACATAGAAATAAATACAAGACCACCAATTGTGTGGTAAAACACACTAATAACAGGGTATAATATAAGGTAGTACACATCTTAATTATGTAGCAGGGGTTGGGGTAGCCCCCTCATAGAGTATAATGTAGCCCTCTCATAGAATATAATGCAGCCCCCCTCATGGAATATAATGCAACCCCCTCATAAGGTATAATGCAGTTCCCACCATACAATATAATGTAGCACCCTCATAGGGTATACTGCAGCCCCCCTCATATAGTATAATGCAGCTCCACCACAGAATATAATGCAGACCCCCAGAGTGTACTGTAGCCCCCTCATAGGGCATAATGCTGCCCACTTATTTGTATGATGTAGTCCCATGAGAGAATAATGCAGCCCCACCACAGAATATAATGTAGCCCCCATAGAGCATACTATAGTCCCTCAGAATATAATGTAATCCCCTGAGAGAATAATGCAGTCCCCCCACATAATATAATGTAGCCCCCTCAGAGTATAATGCAGCTCCTCTCCACCTCCATCATTGTTCTCCCCCTCCACCCCATCATTGTCCTCATCACCACCTCAATCATTGCCTTCTCCCCCACCAACCCTATCCTTGCCCTTTCCACCACTTCCATCATTGCTTTCTCCCCCACAACACCCCATCATTGCCCATTCCACCACGTCAATCATTGCTTCCTCCCCCATCACCACCATTGTCCTTTCCAGCACTACCATCATTGTCCTTTGCACCACAACCATTATTGAGTTCTCCCCCACAACTGCCATCATTGCCAATTTCACCACCTCCATCATTGCCTCCTTCCCCACCACCCCATGATCCTTCCCCACCACCCTTTCATTGCCAATCTCCAGTACACACACACAGCACCACTCCCTCTCACTTACACACACACACAGCACCACACCACTCTCACACTCATACACAAAGCACGGCACCACACACACACACACGCATGCATGCATGCAGACACACAGCACACTCACCTCTCCGTAAGTTCCCCGCAGCATATCCCGGCAGCCACTTCCTTGCCGGCAGCTTTCTGTCTGAAACAGCCGCACACTGAATGATGACATCATTCAGCTGCGTTGTCTCAGACAGGAAGCACCAGGCAGGAAGCAGGATGCTGGGATGTGTGCAGGGAACTTGCGGAGAGGTGAGTGTGCTGTTTGTCTGTATGTGTGCGTGTGTGTATGTGGTGCAGTGCGGTGCGATGCTTTGTGTGTGACTGTGAGAGAGTGGAGCAGTGCTGGTGGGGCTTTACATGCGGGCAGTGTTAGCTGCAGCCTGCGGCTAATGCTGCCTGCTATTAGGCTATATGCCCACGTAGCGTTTAAAACCTGACACCTAAAACCGGACTCCTTCCCAGAAAACGCACGTTTTTTCCATGCGTTTTCTGCGTGATTTTTTTACGTTTTTCCCGCGATTTTCGCATGCGGAATTCAAGTACTTTCCAAGCGATTTGAAGCATCGCTTGGAATGTGATTGACAGGTTGGCCACACTCGTCAAACATAGTGTTTGACAATTGTGACCAACTTTTTACTATTGAGGCCGCCTATGCGGCATCAATAGTAAAAGATAGAATGTTAAAAATACTAAAAAAAAAAAAAAAAAAAAAATTCTTGATATTCTCACCTTCCGACGTCCCACGCAGCCTTCCCGGGCCTCGGCGATGCTCCCGTTCCCAGTAATGCCTTGCGAGACCATTGATGACATGAGGTCTCGCGTTACTGTAGCAGTCTCGCAAGGAATAGGGACCGGTACAGTATCACGGGACCGTGACGTCAACAAAGGCCTCGCAAGGCATTACTGGGAACTGGAGCATCGCCGAGGCCCAGGAAGGCTGCGTGGGACGCCAGAAGGTGAATATAACCCGATTTTTTTATTTTTAATTCTTTTTTACAGGGATATGGTACCCAGGGCCTGGAGGACAGTCTCCTCTCCTCCAGGCCATGGGTACCATACATACATGAGCCGCTCACTTTGCGCATGGCGGGCATAGCCAAATGTGGGAAGTAAGCGCATCTCATGCATTCCTATGGGTGCAGAATCGCGGCAATTCTTTGCAGAATCGCGGCGATTCCGCAGAAAGAATGAGCATGCTGCGTTTTTTCCGTGATGCAATTCCGCCGCGGAAAAAAGCGCAGCATTAGCACAGCATGTGTGGAATGCCATAGGAATGCATGGGGTGCGTTCAGTATGAATTTTTTAAGCATTTTCGCACCGAAGATCGCGGCAAAAACGCAACGTGGGCACACAGTCTTAAAGTAAAATGGTATTCACTCCTCTCCACACCCATGGGGGTGTGGGGAGGAGTGAATATTCATTTCTCTTTAGCAGCAGGGACAGGTTCCTATCTCCAGCTGCTACTTCGCAGGCACAGGGCGGCCCCCCTTCACTCAGGGGCCCCATAGCCACTGTCTGGGGGCCCCTGGAGCAGCTGCTGGCCGGTATGGCAGCAGGTGTCAGTGCCTGGGCCCACCGGAGAATCCTCTAGTTCTCCGGTGGGCCAGTACAACCCTGAATCCTGTGTAATCAGTGATCTACAGACAATGCTAGTTGTATTAAGAAACACATACAAATGGATGAAGCTGCTTTATCTTTAGTGGCTACAGGTATCTCACTTGTGTGGACATACGATGCTCCCTGCCATGAGGTCACAATTGTGATTTCATTGGGGATCGATATTGTGTAAGAGAAAAAAAGTCACGTGCGTCTCTAATTTCCATATCTGTGATTTCATCAGTACTATGGGGGGAACAATTACAAATTTATTATATTTGGGGATTTTCTCCAACTCTGGACCCATGGCTGAAAAGAGAGTTAAACAACATCTCTAAGTCTGACCCCAGTTATGTAATTATCAGTATCGACCTAGATGAGGATGTGGTCATCTCCTCTGACAGTAAGTTCTAGGCTTTTATAACATATGTTTAATAGAAAAATAGTCTAATAAAAATATTTCTAATAGTAGATAGCTGGTTGTTTCATCCTTCTATTTTCATACTTTACAAATTAGCCGTTATAAAACCTGTAAAATGTTGATATTCGTTAACAAACATAGAAGCTTTTATTTTAGTAATGTTAATTTGAATGTTACACCTTACAGGAGAACATTTGGATATTATGAATGACGAAGCTGCTCATGGACCCACTGCCGAAAACACCAACATCTCTACGTCTGGCCCCGATTATGTAACCATCTACATGCCAGATTAGACTGTGGTCGCCGCCTCGGACAGTAAGTTCCTTTTTTCTTCATGTTGATAAGAAGAATGCTTACTACCATAAATATAATCTGTTCTAATCTCCATAACTTGCATAAATTAAAAATCTGCCATTTTAAGCAATATATTATTTAACTGCAGTTCAAGCAATTTCTTAAAATTTCCTGGCCCTCAATCTCAGACCGATAGAGTAGAATCAATGTTCATTAATGAACAACTCACTATATATACACTATCATTTACAAAACAAGAGGGCAGAGGACTTATTCCGCCTCCTCCTCTGACTCCTCCTTTGTCTACTCCTCCGCCTCCTCAAAATTTTGAGAAACATCTTGGCCTGGACAAAGACATAGAGAAATATAAAGTCGTCATGAAGTTTATTTTTCAGGAACTTCTGGCCTATGCCAACAAAAACCAAATGTAAGGTTTTAGAGCTTTATAAATATGTTTTATGATCTCTGTTATGTATTAGTATTAACAGGCAATGGGCTAAATAATTAGGAATTGGGCACTAATGGCCTAAATATCGATGCGTTACTTTTCTTTATGCAAGCTAAATCATCAGTCTGTGAGCCAAGATTGGCTGGACTGCAGGGGAATGGGAGTTGTCATTCTCAAATCACAAATACGATAAAGAATAATATAAATCATCTTTAATAAATCACAATACATAACAATATTGGATGAGTATATAACTACAAATAAAAAACACAAACTAGAGTGGGTGGTCATGGCAAAACAAACAGATGAATATTTAATCATGATCACATTTTATACATAGCAATACTGACTTAAAGTGCAAATGTAAAAAATCAAAAGAGCTGATGGCAGAATAAAAAGTGCTCTATATCCAATGTACTACCAGATGCCTTAAGCAAATACTTGTACAAATACTAAGCTTTAGTAACACAGAAAACCAATAATAAAAACTCAAGTCAGTACTAAGTACAATTAAGCATGCTATAGTACCAAAACTGCCACTCCACCACCTAACCCTGACACTTGTTTCACCATCAATCACAGCTTTTTCATGGGGATATAGGAACGAGGTGCAGTGCTGTATATATACTATGAGGGAGGGATTGCTAGTAAGCTGTAATCTAAACATAGAACATCCTAAAATAAAAGACAGGGTGCTATTCATATCACAGCACTGATAGGATGTAGAACATACCTGAACATAGACATTAAATAATACCCATTATGTATTACATAGTACAGTATTATAATCTATAGATAAAGGATGACAGCTAAACGTCTTCTGTTGCCACTCTCATTATAATCTGTCTGCTTGTACATATATTAACCTTTACTGTTTTACTAATTTTGTGACATTTATATTGCAGGTGAGGCAGAGCAGGGTCTCGCTGTGAACCCACGATGAACATGGGATCCAGCTGGAGACGACAATTTTCCATCAGCAAAAAGAGGCAGATTCCAGGCTTGGTCTCTGTTCTCCACCACTAGATACGACATTACTGGACTTTCTGCAGCTAGGTGCACTCACTGGACAAGTGGGTGTCCTACTGCACAACGAGGCAGATTCCGGGCTCGGTCTCTGTTCTCCACCATTGGATATGACATTACTGGACTTTCCGCAGCTAGACGCACTCACTGAACAAGTGGGTTTCCTACTGCACAACGAGGCAGATTCCAGGCTCGGTCTCTGTTCTCCACCATTGGATATGACATTACTGGACTTTCCGCAGCTAGACGCACTCACTGAACAAGTGGGTTTCCTACTGCACAATGAGGCAGATTCTGGGCTCGGTCTCTGTTCTCCACCATTGGATATGACATTACTGGACTTTCTGCAGCTAGATGCACTCACTGAAAAAGTGGGTTTCATACTGCACAACGAGGCAGATTCCTGGCTCGGTCTCTGTTCTCATCAATGAACATCTACAGCTTAGGGGAAGTGCAGCCTTTCAGCCATGGTGCCCTAGAGGTTTCCTCCACTCGAGGTTTTTCCTCTCCTGAGTGCTGAAGGTCCACTCTTCGTGAGTCAAGTGCCCCTCATCATCATTATTATTACACAAAAGCGGGACTAACTCCTAGCCGCGGTCTACGGACCAAACATTGGGCATGGGCAGGGCCTTGGGGGCAGATCCCAAGTGCGCTCAACCATGTGAAATAGTTTACGCTCAGGAACATTGAGGGATAGCGCTATTGGAAAGCTCTACCCGTTCATTTCCTTTAGGAATAGCGCTATGGGATAGCTCTACCTGTTCATTTCCTTTAGGAATAGAGCTATGGGATAGTTCTACCCGTTCACTTTCTTCATGGATAGCGCTATCGGATAGCTCTACCCGAACATTATTAACGACAGAGCTTTTTCATACATAAGGTAGGAGTGGCAGGAGAGGTACACCAGCTATTCATGTTTACCGTTAGTCTGCATATAGGCCAGTCTGGTGCGTGGTTACACCCCATTGCGAGGTCAGTCTGATGCGTGGTTACACCCTATTGCGAGGTCAGTCTGATGCGTGGTTACACCCTGTTGCGAGGTCAGTCTGATACGTGGTTACACCCTATTGCTAGGTTCGTAATTACAGTGCACGGCCAAAGGGCGAGCAATCACTCATCATTATTATTGGGACACTTTTTAAAACTATTACCCAGACTTCTATTGGAACTTTTACATTTCCCACCTTGAATGAAGTTAATAAAGGAGTCAGTAAAAAATATTATGTAGCAGTGTATCTGAGCTTCTATGGATCTTTACAATACATCAGAATATATACAATAATGTGAGGCAGGAATATTTTATGTAGTAGCTAAACACATGGCAGCTTATATTTGTGTGTTCTGACAAACTTACCGTATTTTTCGCTTTATAAGACACACCTGATTATAAGACGCACCCCCAAATTTGTTGAGGAAAAAGAGAATTTTTTTATGTTAAATGGGGATCTGTCTTATAATGCCAGTGTCCGTCTTACAAATCATATATATGTCCTTCATCCTGGTATCTATTAAACCCCCATCCTGTCACATGGCCCCCTTGTGCTGTCACATGGCCCCCCTGTGCTGCTGGCAAACTGGCACATTGCCCCCTTGTGCTGCTACACTGGCACATTGCCCCCCCCTGTGCTGCTGGCATGAACATGGCTTTCCCATCCCATCCTGGATATGCCCCCCTGTGCTGATGGCACACACATGACCCCCCCACCCCATCCTGGATATGTCCCCCTGTGCTGCTGGCACGCACATGCCCCCCCATCACATGCTGCATATGCCCCCTGTGCTGCTGGCACGCACATGGCCCCCACATCCCATCCTGGGTATGCCTCCCTGTGCTGCTGGCACGCACATGGCCCCCACATCCCATCCTGGGTATGCCCCCCTGTGCTGCTGGCACGCACATGGCCCCCCCATCCCCTCCTGGATATGCCCCCCTGTGCTGCTGGCACACACATGGCCCCCATCCCATCCTGGATATGTCCCCCTGTGATGCTGGTATGCACATGCCCCCCCATCGCATCCTGGATATGCCCCCCTGTGTTGCTGGCACGTAAATGGCCCCCACATCCCATCCTGGGTATGCCCCCCTGTGCTGCTGGCACGCACATGGCCCCCCATCCCATCCTGGATATGCCCCCCTGTGCTGCTGGCACGCACATGGCCCCCCCATCCCATCCTGGATATGCCCCCCTGTGCTGCTGGCACGCACATGGGCCCCCCATCCCATCCTGGATATGCCCCCCTGTGCTACTGGCGCGCACATACCCCCCATCCCATCCTGGATATGCCCCCCTGTGCTGCTGGCACGTACATGGCCCCCCATCCCATCCTGGATATGCCCCCTGTGCTGCTGGCATGCACATGATAAAATAACAAACAGTTCACTCACGTTCCGATGATGGCTCCGTGCTCCCAACTCCCCCACAGCTCTTCCTTTGTCTGTGCTGACATCCAGGAGCTGCTCATACAGGCATTTAATTGTTAGCTGCAGGACCTTTCATCACATGACCGCAGTGCTGCACACTGGGAGTCACGTGACCGCATGTCCTATTGGCACAGACACAGGAAGAGCCAGGGGAGAGCTGGGAGCAGGAGCCATCATCAGAAGGTGACTATAGTGACGGGGCAGTGGGGGGAGAGTGCAGGCACATGCACTGACCACCCGCTGTCTCTGCAGCCCGCAGCCAGCCCACCCCAGCCCCCTGACACCACTCCAGAGCAGCCCCCCTAGTCTACAGCACACATTCGGATTATAAGACGCACCCCCCACTTTCCCCCAAAATTTGGGGGAACAAAAGTGTGTCTTATAATCTGAAAAATACGGTATCTAATACAAATTTAATGTTCCTCTTTAATTGTGCACATCATCTTTGGCCTGTTTTATAATGGAGATGGGACTTCCAGCTTGACGAGAACTTTAACATCACATCACTGTATATGTTACCGTCTTGATACACATGGAGACATAAGAATGTTATGACTTGCGTCACCCAGGTCTAATTATTGTCTCTGAGGAGACATGCAGGAGGCTGCACGGATCCTAAAATGCCACGAAAAAAACTCTGTGCGCTCTGATCCTGCCTCAAGTAACTCCCACACAGGCACCTATAGACCTAAAAGGTCTAAACTACCCCTCTGGGATCCTGCTACAAGGAAACCCCACCCAGAGGTATAAGACTAAAAGGCCTATTCTAACACTCAGACTCTATGAAGAAAAAGACAAAAAACAAAACAACCTTAACTACTTCTTAGCACCTCTGGAAAGAAAAGTAGGAAAAGGAAGTACCTTAGATATCCGAGTCGTCTTGGGTTTTGGGACGTCCATGCCTCCTGAAACTGACAGGCTCTTGTGGGGAAGTGGACTGAAGAGGGTGGGTCAGGATCGATATTTGGAACACCTAAACACTCGTCATGTGTTAGGGGTTGAGGTCCTGCCAGCTAGACATATGAGGATACGGGGTGGCAGTACACGCCGTACTCATAGTCTCTACGTGGGAGTACAATGTGACTGTTCACACTGTATGCCTCCAGAGGTAAGAAGATCCATCTGCAAAATAAAAAAGAGGGAAAAACTGAAAACTGAAGTAGATATGGGTCTAGTAAAAGACCCGTGTCCACCTCCTACTGACACTAAGCTAAACTGACCAATCTGGCCTCGGTCGATAAGGTGTACATTACTGAGAAGGAGCTAACTTTTTATTATGTGGCAGCAGCATAACCTATGGTTTCGTGTGTCCCCCAATGAAGCGAGAGAAATATAGGTTTCTCTAGAGCCATCTTATTTAACAGAGGAAACCAGCTCCTCTTTAGCCAGAAGGGAACCACTAATATTACCTTTGCCTTGTCCTCCTGGATCTTCCACCGGAACTTTGAGAATCAAGAGCAATGGTGGAAAAGCGTATGACAGGTCTTCGCTCCAGTCCTGGGTCAGAAAGTCGACCCCCTCGGGATTGTCTAGAGGGTTCAAGGAGTAGACCCTCGCCACATTTGTATTTTTCCTTGTCGGTAAAATATCTATTTGAGGAAGTCCCCAATGCTGTCAAAGTTGCTGTAATACTTCCCAATTCAATTCCCATTCCGAAGGTCATATTCTTTTCCTGCTCAGGTTATCTGCTGCCTGGTTCTCTGACCCCCTTATGTGTACTGCTGAAATGGACAATACTACCTTCTCTGCCCATAGGAAGATCCTTGACGACAGACTCTGTAGGGTATGATGTTTCAGAACCCTCTGATAAACATAAAAAGATATCATCGTTATATTGTCTGACAGGACCTTTGCATGCTGTCCTTTGAGCAAAGATTAGCTCTCCTGCAGAGCTTCCCATAGAGCACGAAGCTCCCTTTAATTTGAGATTCGGGATTGAATTTCCGGAGGCCAGATTCCCTGTAGGAACTTCCCCCAGGTGAGCCCCCCATCTTGTGTGGCTGGTGATCGTCAAGCAGAGAGAGGAGACCCAGCGGATACCCACTTCAAGGTTTTTGCAGACGGTCCACCAGACCAGAGAACTCATTACTGCTAGAGACAGGATTATTTCCTTGTCCAGGGTTACCTGCTGTTTGTCCCATGTGGACTGAACTGCTTTTTGAAGTCCTTTCGAGTGGTGCTGGCTCCACCGTACACTGGGAATACAAGATGTCATTATACCCAAAATTCTCATTGCTTACCTGACTGAACACCGATTCTTTAGGAAAAAGCAAATTCTGCATCTTATTAACCAATTTCTCCACAGGAAGGAATGATGCTCTCTGACGTAAATCCAGAAGGACACCCAGTAATATCTTTCTGGTCCGTGGAAGTAGGTCTGATTTTCCCCAATTTATGATCCAACTCAATGTCTGCAGTATTGAGATAGATATTGACCCACTGATTCAAAGGTTTTAAATTTATTATAGTATGGGACTTGTCTGAAGACGTTTTGATAGAAAAAAGGTTTGAATAGTGAACCTTAAAACTTTATACCTGAGGGTCTGAAACAATAGCTGCCGATTTTAATAGATCCACTATGTCTGACCACATTAGAGCAAGGGTGACTGGAGACTGAGACTCTGTTAGTTTGTCCAGTTCCCACTGGAAATATTTGTACTATCTTGCAAACAGATGAAATGCTTCTTAGAATACACTGATCCTGAGATATTGCCTGCCAGCCTTCTTGGAACCACCGGAGTCGCCACCCTACCCTCCTTGCTTCATGGTCTTCCCATTTCTGAACCCGAGCCGAATAGGGATCCTCTACGCCAACCTCCTTTTGGGTAGCTCCATCTACCCGACTCTAACTTCCCCTTCCCTTTATACTCTTGCCTTTGGGAGGGATGGGACCTAGAAAATGACTGAAAACTCTTGGATATATCATCTGGGACCCCACTCTTGTTACTTTGAGGCTTTCTCTAAAATCTCATCCTACACAGGCCCAAATACCCGTAAGCCTGAGAAAGGGATGGAGCACAGATTATTCTTGGATTATCCCCGAACTATGTCTTTAATCATATGGTGAAATGACCTGCATTCGAAAGGGAATTATTCCTGGCGGTAAATCTAACCAATTCTGAGGAAGTATCTGCCATAAACTTCGTGGCTAGTTTAAGTAATGGAGGGGAACCTAAAATTACTTACCTAGATGTTTTACTCCTCAAATGATCAACTTCTAGGTCAGCGATCCATAGATGCATGGACTTGGCTACTGAAGTAGCAGCTATATTTGATTTAAAGGAAAGACCCCATTTCTCTGAGATCTGAGGCTTTCGAGTATCTAATCCTGAATGGGTCTTATGAGACTCTTCAACCTGCATGGTGTTCCTGGCAGCCCGTAAGAGCTTGTCTGTTTTCTCAGATGAGAAATTATATTTCTTCAACTCTTGCTGGGGGATTCGTAGCTATTTCCCCCTCTTCTTCCTGATCAAACCTGGGAGACTGTTCAATCTCTTTAGAATTCAATTCCATCTCCCATCTCGGTCTCTGAGAAAAGGAACCAGGTTGAGATGTCTGTGGGGAAACGAGTGAAGACTTTGGGCTGCACCTCCTCCCTAATCATGGACCTCATATCCGATAGAAACAATCTTCATTGAAGTGCAGTCCGCACACAATTGTCTCCCATATGCCTCTGATAACTTGACATTGTAGACGGAACATCTCTTAGGTTTCCCTGAAGCCTTCCTGGTCTCCCTTAGGTTCTGAGACTGTATAGTAGAAGCTTCCCTGTCCTAAAAATATAGAATGGGAAACACTGAGTGAATAGGTCTCGAGGGATAATAACACCTCTTTAAATCACTCACATGTACCAGGGTCTGTTTTGATGGGACATCCGAATGGCCTGAATCCTCCATTGCCTTTCAGCTATATTACCAAGCCCCATAGACACAGGTAATTAATTTATACTACCTTGTCTTCATGCAGTCAGCCCCGATTCTTATGCATTCCACTGTGGAACGCATGTTGTGCTGCAGATTATGCCTGACTTCTCCCATTGAGTACCAGGCCTCTGTCCCGACAAAACGAGTGCCAGAGGTATGTGCCGAAACCAAGAGGCCCCACAGGAGGGAAGTAGCTCAAAGACCAGGAGCTCTCTGCGCTCAACTGGTTGTGGCTGAGGGTCCTCCCTTAGAGAGGTGTCAGCTGCAGACCACTTGACAGGGTGAAAGAGAGGATGAATCCCCGAATTCCGACTCCAAGGTAATCTTCGTGGCTAAACGCCTTCTCTCATTTCTGTCATCATAGGGGCAGGAGAAACACTAAGGGGTAAGGGGTCTTTTAACCTCTCATGTGTTTCCTGTCCCTATAAGGATAAGAAGGACAACCTCCATTTGCTTCCAGGATGTCCCTCCTGACAGCACAGAGATAAAAAAGCAATTTGAGATTTCCACAGAAATTCAGCAAAATATTCCAATGAGAAGCAAATAGCATCCGAAACAGAATTTTGGGAATTATATTAAACAGGTCAGCATTTTCATGAGCCACTGAAGCTGCTGTTGTGACGGATGCCATAAATTAGTCTTAAAGCAATTAACACATTGCTCATAAAAAACATTAGATTATATGAAATATCCACTAATACTGAATGACTATAACCAAAATAAATAAAAAAATGGGGGAATTTTTCAGAAATAAATACAATTTATTTTAACAGACCTAACAAAAAAAACTAAATATAAATTAAAATCTGCAAAAAGAGAGAACATAACACAGAATAACTACAATATGAATTACAATTTCAATACAACTTGCACCTCAATAATAAATTACATTAAGGCTGGGTTCACACGTGGCGTTTTTTTCGCGTTTCCGCGGCTGTTTTAACCGCGCGATTTTGCCGCGAAAACGCGAAAAATAAGCATCCCATGCATTCCTATGGGATTCCGCAATGCTGTGCTAATGCTGCGGTTTTTACCGCGGCGGAATCGCTTCGCGGTAAAAACCGCAGCATGCTCATTAATTTGCGGAATCGCGGCGATCCCGCACCCATAGGAATGCATTGTTCCGCTTACTTCCCGCATGTGGCTGTGCACAACATGCGGAAAGTAAGCAGAACATTTGCGGATGGTACCCACGGTCCGGAGGAGAGGAGACTGTCCTCCGGGCTTTGGGTACCATATCCCTGTAAAAAAAAGAATTTAAAAATAAAAAATATTGTTATTCTCACCCTCCGGCGTCCGGCACAGTCTTTCCGCTTCTCTTCACGCTCCGGTCCCAGTAGTCCTTTGCGAAAATGCCCGCGATGGCATCCGATCTCGCAGGATCGCGAAGTCTCGCGGTCATTTGCGCGACGTCATCGCGAATTACCGCGAGACGTCGCGATCCCGCGAGAACTGACGTCATCGCGGGCATTTTCGCAAAGGATTACTGGGAACGGATGCGCGGGACGTCGGAGGGTGAGAATAACACCGTTTTTTATTTTTTTTTACATTTTATCTTTTACTACTGATGCTGCATAGGCGGCCTCAGTAGTAAAAAGTTGGTCACACTCGTCAAACACTATGTTTGACGAGTGTGACCAACCTGTCAATCAGTTCTCCAAGCGATGCTACAGATCGCTTGGAGAACGCTAGCATTTTGCAAGCTAATTACGCTTGCAAAATGCTAGTTTTTCCGCGGGAAAATCGCGGGAATTTAAAATGCGATTTTCCCGCGGACTGGAATTCCGGAATTCTCGCGGTAATTTCCGCGAGAGTTCCGGTACGTGTGCACTTAGCCTAAGGCAGATGTGCATGAGGACCTGTCACCAAAAAGTGGCCAGTTTTTGCTCTTATTCTAATCCCACTCTTCACTTGAGTATTGTTTTTTTGTTGTTTTTTTAGATGCACTATATAACCCAAGAGATATGGGCCTCTTTATTCACTGGTACATTTTTTATGGTCTTCAGAAGAGGTTGATGATAGGGTAATAATGCAAAGCCGGCCAAAGTCACGCCCCAGAGGATCCTGTGAGCCACGCCATGTTGTAAAGATCATAAAGTTAGCACTAAATAAAAAGGTTCATATTTCTGGGGTCGTATGGCAAATAAAGAAAAAAACAGTATCCTAAGGGGGGCAGCGAGAAAAAAAACAGGAGCCAAAACTGTCCACTTTCGTCCTAGTGATAGACCTTCTTTAAAGCAGATAACTTTATAGAACGTATGAGTGAAGAAGGTGCCAGAGCTTAAAATGGACCAAAAGTAAATAGAAAAAACTTAAACATCTTTTTTCTCAGATATTTTTGTTGAATTTTTCGTTAGCTATTATATCAAAATTTTTTAACAATGTATAGTTTCTAGTATTTTATTGTTCCAATGCATCTAAAATAAAAGGATTAAAAATCTAACATTTTGAGCCCAATTCATCTTAATGACGGACATGACGAAGTAAGATATTCCTAATTCATTAACCGGGGTGTGCCTCCCCCGGGAATGTGACACAGTCAGAGATTGGAGTACACTTCTGGTGTAAGTTACACCACTATCTTTTTAAGAACTTGATAGACGGGCTTCGCCATGCTTCGTTCCACTCATACTCTGCCCACTTTTGGCGGATCTGGCAGCATATAGTGTGAAAACGCTGAAAATCGCCTACATTTTATGCAACTTTTCAAAGGATTTTACTCCTGAATTCTGCAAGGATCACTTTGATGAATTGGGGCCCAAGTGTATTCAGGCTCGATGGCAGTTTGTGTCTCCACGGAAAGAGACCAACCCTTCCATTAGTGCCATACGTCTACGTCTTTCCAACAAGTCATAAATAAGCTCTTAATAAGACAGTATTACTGTAGGATGTGAATGATTACCCCCTTTGTGAATGTAAGCCGCAACTAACAAGAAATAAAAGACGGCATGACTGCCAATAGCCGACTACACACGGGTTGTAGTCTGTTACCATGGAGATACATAAATCTGCATTAGAGCTGGAGCTGTTTGGATTTTTCTTTAGTTTTTATTATAGGTGCATTTGAACAAAATATGCAAATATAATCTTTAACCAATTAAATGGCATTCATTATCAAACAAGAGTTAAGTGTTTCTCTTAGGCTTAAGCAACCTTCCATAAGTAGCAATACTGACCTAGAGCTATAGTGATCACGTAATTGAGGCACGTACATGTCATGAAGTCCTTCCCCTACAACAGAGTTTGAGAGTGGACGTAAAAGAAGACAACTGAATAAGACAAGTAGTGTTAAAGTGCGGTGATTCTCATGTGATAGTTTTAGGCTATTTTTGGACAACCCCTTTAATATTATTACTCTCTTATAGTAAGTCTTTATTTTGTCCTGTACTTGTTCCCATGAGGTGTAAACCCCCGCTGCATTTCTTGAAAGGAATCTAGAGCAAAAGTCTCTGCCGCAAAGCTAAAATGAGTTTCATATCCAGGACTAGTGATGAACGAGTGTGCTGGGATAAGGTGTTATCCGACCATGCTTGGGTGCTAACCAAGTGTCTTCGGTATGCTCGAAAAATATGTTTGAGTCCCCGCTCCTGCCTGTCCTGTGGCTGTTCAACAGCCGCAACTCATACAGAGGATGCCTAAAAAACAAGCAAAGCCTGAAGGTGTTGCGGTTGTCAAACAGCCACGAGACAGGCAGGAGCGGGGACTCGAACATATTTTTCGAGCACACAGATGACACTCGGTTAGTACCCGAGCATGCTCACAAGCACGTTCACTCATCACTACCCAGGACTACACAATATATTTATTCACCGAGACAGAGCAACCTCAATGAACCCCAGGTCTTCTACCAAGAACCTTCCGTCCTCCATGTAGGAAGGGTGTAGTGACTTAATAAAGCAGGACTTAAATTAACCAACAAGACTGAAACCAAGCAAGGTCATAAATATGCAAAACTGCATATCAATGTAATAAATACATCTACCGTATTTGAAATTGCAAAATATTTTAATTATTTAGGGTTAAAAGTATTGTCTACTTTAAAAAAAAAAAAAAAGTGCCATGCTTGACCATAGGTCATGCCTGGTATTGCAGTAAGCTGCAATACCGTTTACAACCCAGAGGTATCTGTTTTAGGAAAAGCTGTGTGACAGCAAATATGTCCGCCAATGCAACTCCTTTATGATATGACCACATTTAGGATTGCCCATAGCAAATCTATATTTTAACAAGAGGATCCTCGGCCGAAACCTGAGGCTGACCCTCGGATTTCTGGCTTTGGGTTTGCAACTTTTTCATGGTAAGCATAATGGACATGATTATTAGTCACTTTTTGTCGGAATCCAAATCCATATGAAATTCTGAATGTGTGAACTAGGGGTTGTACTCAAGTTTTCCATCAGTTGTCCCCCACAGACCATAAGGTTGGCATATGATACTTATGGGATGATACCTTTAATCTTAGCCTTGCTGTTTGTCATCCATTGTTGTCAAAAAGCAGAATAAAAGGGAATTTTTAGGCATAGAATGGATGAGGACGAGACATTTATAGCGGATGTTTGCAGTCACTTTATGTGTACACTGCGAACTGTGAGGATTTTCCGATGCTGGGAGCGGGAGGTCATGTGCATACTTCCGGCCACATTCCGACTAGATGGTATTCAGCATGTCGCATACTTGGGGTCAAGCACGCACGGCCGGAGAATCCTCAAAATGCGCAATGTGCACAATGCGAGGATTCACAAGTCTGCAGTCATGTAAGAATGACTGCAGACTTGCAGCTTAAGTCCAGACAGCCCCTTTAAAGTTTTCTTTTCTCCTTACAGGAAAATTTAACCTCCTAATTTTCTTTTTATAATTCCTGGACATGAGCTGCTTTCAAGCAAGTGTTTATTTCATCCGTCTGCCATCTGCTTTTTTTCTGTTCACATGAGCGCAAAAAATAGGCGAATCGTTTAAAAACGCAGCATGCACAATTCTCATCCACTTGGCAAATGGAAAATGCTTAAACTACAGATGCATCAATATTTCATCAGTACGGCATCCATACTTGCATCGGATGCCATTATTTTCTGATTTGGTTTTTGTTGCTCTATTGACAAAACAAGGAATGCACGTGACGGATGCAATATTGATGGAGTACTCATGATTCTGTTTCACCATTAAAGGGCCTGTCACACTAAGCGATATTGCTAGCAATATCGCTATACTGTCACTGGCTTTGTGACGTAGCAGCGATATTGCTAGCGATATCGCTATGTCTGATACTTACCTCCGACCGGCTCCCCCGCTGATTATCACTGATCGCGTGAGAACGTCCTGGGCCTGTTCTCATTGTCAGCTTCCTGCTGTGACGACGAGCAACGTGTGGACGCGGGCGGGAGGACGTCAGGATCGCCCCGTCTGACAGGTAAGTAGCAACCCCCGACCGCTGCTATGTCGCTGATGAGATCTGCCTGTGTGGCAGCTCACTAGCGACCACTTAGTGATGCACCAGCGATCCTGACCCGTCATATCGCTGGTCGGGATCGCTGGTGCGTTGCTAAGTGTGACAGTACCTTTATCCCTATCACAGATTACCATTACAGACATTTTTCAATAAACGCATGAGAAATAAGTCAATGTTTGTGGTCCAAGACCAATAAAAGGCAAGAGTGTCCTCGATGCTATAAAACGTAATGGTATGAGTAGATATTAATTATTATATTATTTTTTTACATTCTTAAGTTGGGAAAACTTTGATGTATTAAAAACTGTTTTGAGCAGTGCAAGGCAAAATATCATATTGAAAAAGGATTTATGAGCTTAAAAAAAACATTGCTGATGGACCCTAGAGATGAATCTTCCAGCCCATCCCCTGGGCATCAAACCGACCTGTCATTTCACCAGATATGGGCTTAACATAGGAAAATTTACTTAGATGTCGGGAAATGAACCAAATCCCTATCATTCCTTGTCCCTCGAACTGACGCTCTCCAGGAACCTGATTGTCTCCACAGTTTGTAGGGAAACGTATGGAACCTGTACTGCTCAATACTATTATTTTTCAGGCTCCATCACACAGAACTTGGCTGTTCTGACAACACATCTCCCTCCAAGACACTGTCTTCTAGTTCGGTCCTGATTTGAGCCACGCCAAGTCGGTATAGAGCGTCTCTGATCACCACCTCTCTGGGCTGACAGCTCTGGACAGTGTCGTGAATCTGCTAGTTGACAATCTCTCGGCTGGTCAGAAAGTCAATCAGCCTGTTGTAGAGGTAATAGTGGGTGACGTTGTCAAAGTCAATGGGGTGGTGGCGGATGCTGCTGGCTTTGCTGTCTCCGATGGCGGTGATGATTGCGCTGTAGGGCTCCATCTCCCGGCACAATGATAGCGAATGGTGGCGAGTGGTTGGGTCACTGGCTCCGTTCTGTTCTGCCACGGCGTGAACGACTTGTCGAGACTCAGGCTTGGTAACAGGAAGGAGAATTGAAGGATCGTTGCCCATCATGTCCACGCTGTAATGTATGTCTAAGAGTTATGGGCACAACACGTACTAAGACACGGGGACAATATGGGAGATGTGAGCTGGATAAGGCGATTCAACTATAAACACTGGTCTTTTTTGTGACAATACTTGGGTAACCCGACCGATATAGGGTGAAATTTATTTTTAAAGTTATACATTTTCCAATATATGTAATGTATCAATTCTTGCCACATGTACTGATATAAAAGAGTAATTAAACTTTCATTTTTCTCCGTCTCATTGGGGGACACAGGTACTGTGGGTGTATGCTACCGCCATCTGGAGGCTGACACTAGGCAAACACAAGGTTAGCTCCTCCCCTGCCGTATACACCCTCGCCCTGATTGCGGGCGGAAGCCAGTTTTATGCTTAGTGTCTATGGAGGCACACGTCTGGTCCTTTTTTCTCCAGACTTTTTTTTTTCCCCATAAAGATTAGACAGGGGCAACGGATCCTATTGAAAGGGTCCGATTTCCCCAAACCATCAACTGGCGAGCACGTGCGAGTGTCGTCTCCACGTATCCTTTCCCGCGACGTGGGACAAATCTGGGCAATTTCCCCAGAATTTTTTTGTTTTCTTTATTTTTTCAAAGAAGATGAGATGGGGCAACGGATCCTATTGAAAGGGTCCGATTTCCCCAAACCATCAATGGGCGAGCACGTGCGAGTGTCGTCTCCACGTATCCTTTCCCGCGACGTGGGACATGATGCCGGACCTAGCCCTGACCACCCCTAGGTAGGAAACCATGGGCTATTCAGAGGCACAAGACGGTCCGAGCGGCCCCCACTGCTCCACCAACGCAAGACGAAGGTGCTGCAAGGAGGCGGTCGGTCCCTCTCCTCGGCTAAAGCTGGACGGCGTTAGGGTGCCTGCACACTGTCCAGGATCCCCACACCACCCCCCGCTCCCTGGTTTGTGTTCGCCCTAAAGGGCCTACCTGGATCCTGTTTACAGCGCATTTAAGGTACGGGTGCGGGGGGCTCCTGGGCAGCAGCGGCAGGGAGCGGTGTGCATCTCCTAGGGCCTCCTCGTATTCAGGGAAGAGTAGCGGCGTTTTCTTGCTGTTAGCACCACCGGCGCCGCCGCAGCATTGCATGGCGCCGAAAATTTAGCCCCCGGTTTTTTGGCCAGTGTCAGGCCGCGGCGCGCCGCCGCTGAGGTGGTGGACAGTAATTGAGCCCCCGGTTTTTATTTTTTTTTTGGCCAGTGTTAGGCCGCCAATGCTGCAACGCGCGGCGCTGCGGGCGGTGGGGGGAAAAAATTGAGCTCCCGGGTTTTGGCCGGTGTAGGCCACGGAGGAAGTACCGCCCTTGGCGCGAGGCGTCACTTAATAAATCCAGGCCCCGGCTGAAGTGCGGGGTAGGCCGCGACCAGGAAAGAGGTCGGCTTACCCCACGGAGGCGCAGAAGGCCGGGCACACAGTCGGGGGACACAGGTTGGGTAAGTGCAGGCTGCGGAGTCCGCTAAAACCGCAAGGGGACCTCCTGCCCCCACCCCTCCCCTCGCACTGTGGCGAAAAAAAAAGAATTTTTTTGTGTGGGTTATATATAAAACGCCTAGCAGGCTCAATATGGCCGGGAAAGGGAAGACGCACACTTTTCTCTACGCTGCATGCACTTCTTGTAAGGCCCCGTTTCCACGAGCGCAGAGCGCCAAAGTGTGCGAGGCCTGCGACTCCGAACGTGCCCAGGAGCCTCCCTCGGCGACTGAATCCAGAGACCAGAATGCTCCGGAATGGGCGCTATCGTTGTCCCAGTCTATGGCTTTGCTTACAAAGGCGATCGAGTCCCTTCACGCCCCAAAGGGAGGCAGGGATAGTGGCTCGCTTATCTGGGAAGGGTCCTCCACCTCACAGGAACCTTCGGCCTGCAGTGGCCGTTCCCATGCCAGACAGTGGTGAAGGAAACAAACCCATACGAGGTCTCCCGGCTTATCCGGTGCCTCGGCATCGGGGAGTCCAGCATCACGCTCCCTTTCACCAGCGAGCGAGAGCGGGCAGAGTTTGGATCGTGACTCAGACGAGCCACTTGATCTAGATACCCCGGGATGCCGGGAGACAGTGGACAGCCTCATTGAAGCTGTCAATCAAACCCTGGGGATTGAGGATGATGCTACCTTGGCCGCGAGCCATAAGGTAGCCTTTAAGCGGGCCAAGCACCCGCATAGAGTATTTGGCACTCACCCAGAATTTGAGGATATAGTGCAGTGCCACAGAGAACGCCCAGACAAGCGCTTCTCGGGTCAGAAGCCTATAGAGGCAAGATACCCATTTGCCCCGGAACTCTGTAAGAAATGGGCGGAATCCCCAGTGGTGGACCCACCAGTGTCACGCCTGGCCTCGAAATCCTTGTTGTTGGTGCCTAGCGGCTCGTCCATTAAGGACCCCACGGATCGGCTTATATAGGGTTTGGTGCGATCAGTTTTTGAGGCATCAGATTCGGCGGTCGTCCCTTCGTTCGCGGCGACGTGGGTAGCCAAGGACATGATGTCATGGTCAGAGTCTTTGAATAACGCCTTGCAGGATAGAGGACTACCTGCGGAGGTGTCTGAGGTCGCAAGTCAGATTGCTATGGCTGGAGACTACTTAATTAATGCGTCTTTGGATGCGGCTAATTGTGCAGCATTTGCGGCCGCTAACGCGATAGCCATTAGGAGAGCCCTCTGGTTGAGAACTTGGCGAGCCGATTGAATTTCCAAGAAGTCCTTGACTTCCTTGCCCTATCAGGGAGGCCGCCTGTTCAGGGAGACGTTGGATCGGCTCATCTCCAATGTGACAGGAGGGAAAAGTAGCTTCCGCCCGCAGCAAAAGGCGAAACAGCCTTTTCGTCAGGTCCCGACACGTTTTCGAGCTTTTCGCAATATCGGATGGATGGCAGCAGCCAGTTCAACCGGCCCACCTCGCTTCAACCAGGATAGGGAGCGACAGGTCTCATATAGACCCATTCCGGTGGGAAGGATGCGCGCTCGCCAGCCCAGGTCGAGAGGAGCCAGGACCCAGAGACCCTCAGCCAAATGACTCGGAGCCTTTGGTAGGCGACAGCAGCAGGGTGGGTGGCCGCCTGCTCCTTTTTCGCCATATCTGGGCCAAGGTAGCACACGACTTATGGGTGGTAGAACTGGTGATTGCAGGGTACAAGATAGAGTTCATCAGGTACCCTCCAACACGGTTTTTTCTCTCCCGACTTCCCAAGGTGGAGTCTCGGGCGAAAGCACTGCAAGGGGCCATCGATTCACTCCAAGACAACGGACGGGACAGTCAGACCAGTTTTGGACCTGAAGCTCCTAAACAGGTTCATCAGTCAAACATTTCAGGATGGAATCTCTCCGTTCTGTTATATCAGCCATGGAGCAGGGAGAGTACTTAGCCTCGATCGACATTCAGGATGCCTACCTGCACGTTCCCATTTTCCCTCCGCATCAAAAGTTTCCTCGGTTCGCCATCAATGGGCGACATTTTCAATTCACAGCACTCCCATTCGGGATAGCCACCGCCCCCAGAGTGTTCACGAAGGTAATGGCAGTCGTGATGGCCGTCTTACACTCGCGAGGCATAGTCGTCTTGCCATATTTAGACGACCTCTTGGTGAAGGGTCCCTCGTTTCGGACGTGCGAGGAGAATGTCAGCATTACACTGGATACACTCTCCCGCTTAGGTTGGTTGGTCAGCAGGAAGAAATCATCGCTGGTCCCAGCTCGGAGGATTGTTTTTCTAGGAATGTTCTTCGATACCTCCCAAGGGTTGGTAAGTCTCCCTCAAAACAAGGCCCTAGCGCTCCGACAGGGAGTCTGAAGCTCCAGCAGCCGGTCCCTCACACCATTCGGTTTGGGATGAGGATACTGGGGAAGATGGTGGCAGCAATGGAAGTAATTCCGTTTGCTCAATTTCACCTTCGACCCCTACAGCACGCTCTCTTGTCAGCCTGGGACAAGAATCCGTTCACCCTCGATCAGCGGTGCCGGCTATCCTCTCAGGTCAGGCAATCGCTGGAGTGGTGGACGACCAGATCCTCCCTTCAGGGGAAGCCGTTTCCCCCAGACCACTGGCTATTGGTCATGACCGACGCCAGTCTCCTCAGCTGGGGAGCAGTTTTTCGCCACCACACGGCCAGTGGTCGCAACAGGAAGCTCGTCCTCCGATAAACTTGTTGGAAATACGAGCGATCTGGCAGGCGCTGCAGCATTTCCAGTACCTCCTAGCAGGATGGCCCATTCGGATACGGTCAGACAACGCCACGGCTGTGGCTTACTTAAATCATCAGGGGGGCACGCGCAGCAGGGCAACCATGTGCGAGATAGCACAGGTGCTTCATTGGGCCGAGAAGAACCAGTCGATACTTTCGGCAGTCTACATCCCAGGCGTAGAAAATTGGGGGGCGGACTTCCTCAGCCGACAAGACGTCGTGGCTGGGGAATAGGCCCTGCACCCCGAGGTCTTCCAGCAAATTTGCCAACGGTGGGGAACACCGGATGTGGACCTGATGGCGTCCAGAACGAACGCCAAGGTTCCTGTGTTCGTCGCTCGGTCACGAGACCCACGAGCGTTCGGGGTGGATGCGTTGGTCTTACCATGGAACCAGTTTCGCCTTCCATACCCGTTTCCCCCGTTGCCATTGCTTCCGAGGGTCATCAGGAAGATCAAAGCAGAGGGGGTCCCAGCAATTCTGCTGGCACCAGACTGGCCCCGACGGGCGTGGTACGCAGATCTTGTGCGGCTGCTCATCGACGTCCCATGGCGACTACCAGAGCGCTCAGATCTACTGCACCAGGGACCGATCTTCCACCCGAACTCAGGGGCCCTGTGTTTGACGGCATGGCCGTTGAATCTTGGAATCTAACTCAAGCAGGTTTTGAGCGTGAGGTGGTCGCCAAAATGGTTAGCGCCAGGAAACCGACCTCAGCGAGAATTTACCATCTTCACTTGGTGTCGAGAGCGGGGTCATTCACCCCTGACGTTCTCTATTCCCAACATCTTGGCCTTTCTTCAATCAGGCCTAGACTCGGGGCTGGCCCAGAGCTCCCTTAGGAGACAGATATCGGCGCTGTCCATCCTGTTCCAGGGAAAGATTGCTACTAACATGCAGGTAAAGACCTTCATCCAGGGAGTCTCTCATCTAGTACCCCCCTATAAGGCGCCGATGGACACCTGGGATCTTAACCTGGTCCTGAGCGTTCTGCAGGACGTGCCCTTCGAGCCGCTGCAGGATATTTCCTTATCGTTCCTTTCTTGGAAGGTGGTATTTTTGGTAGCCATTACCTCCATTAGGCGAGTTTCGGAGTTGGCGGCCCTATCTTGCCGAGCACCTTTTCTCGTTTTCCACAAGGATAAGGTGGTGCTTAGACCAGCTCCCCCCTTTCTTCCGAAGGTGGTGTCCTCTTTTCACATCAATGAGGATATTGTCTTGCCTTCGTTCTGTCCGGCACCGGTGCATCGCATAGAGAAAGCTCTTCACACCTTAGACCTGGTGAGAGCACTCAGGAGGTACGTGTCGTGGACAGCACCTTTTCGCCAGACGGATACGCTGTTCGTGCTCCCTGAGGGGCGCAGGAGGGGGCTCGCGGCCTCAAAGGCGACCATAGCCAGATGATCCGTTTAACTATTCAGGAGGCCTATCACATCAGAGGTGCGCCAGTTCAATCAGGGATCAAAGCGCACTCTACTCGGGCAATGGGCGCTTCGGCGAAACAGGTATGCAAGGCATTGACCTGGTCCAGCCTGCACACATTTACTAAACATTACAGTATCCATACTCAGGCTTCGGCGGATTCTCCAAGCAGCAGTGGCGCACCTTTGAACAAAGAGGTGCATGCAGCTTGGATCGGTGAGTCAATCTCCCACCCAGGGGCTGCTTTAGGACATCCCACAGTACCTGTGTCCCCCAATGAGACGAAGGAGAAACATGGATTTTTGTGAGTACTCACTGTAAAATCCTGTTCTCCGAGACGCTCATTGGGGGACACAACACCCACCCTGTTAGCCGGTTGGCTCGTGTTTAATTAATGTGCATTTTTTTCGTGAGTGTCAGGGTGGTCCCTTGCCAGACATATTGTTTACTGCATTAAGGCTGATTGTTTTTGTTCTCCTACTGCTTTTGCACTAAACTGGCTTCCGCCCGCAATCAGGGCGAGGGTGTATACGGTGGGGGAGGAGCTAACCTTGTGTTGTTTGCCTAGTGTCAGCCTCCAGATGGCGGTAGCATACACCCACAGTACCTGTATCCCCCAATGAGCGTCTCGGAGAAAAGGATTTTACGGTGAGTACTCACAAAAATCCATGTTTCTTTATTTTTTTATTAGAATTTTGCCAATCGAGGAATGAAACTTTGAGCATAACTTTATTAGGGGATTTATCTTCATTCACATAAAAAAATTGCATTTAAGTGGCTTCCAAACCCCTGCTTTCCCCTGTGTGTTTACTGACCTTTAGCTTCACAGATATCAGAATATACTCATGTGGAGTACAGATGATGGCAGTGAAGAGTCAACTTTGTCTCACTATCTCTGGGGATAAGCTGCTGCAGGTGTTCTGATAAGCAGAACATTCACAGAAGACAGATGCTGAATGGACTCTTTCACTGCAATCATCAGTACTCCAAATGAGTGGTCTGGCATCAATGCAGCTGATGGCAGGGAATGAGATTAGGAATAGAATAGGGAGAAGCCGGGGTTTGAAAGCCACCTACATTATTTTTTTTTTCTTGGAGAAACAAAGACAAATCCTCAAATAAAATGATTTGCAAAGCTTTAGGCTACGTTCACACGTAGCGGAACTCTCGCGGAAGTTACCACAAGAATTCCGGAAATCCATTCTGCGGGAAAATCGCATTTTAAATTCCCGCGATTTTCCCACAGAAAAACTAGCGATTTGCAAGCGTAATTAGCTTGCAGAATGCCAGCGTTTTCCAAGCGATCTGTAGCATCGCTTGGAGAACTGATTGACAGGTTGGTCACACTCGTCAAACACAGTGTTTTACAAGTGTGACCAACTTTTTACTACTGATGCTGAGTATGCAGCATCAGTAGTAAAAGATAGGATGTAAGAAATAATTAAAAAAAAAATATTGTTATTCTCAACTTCCGGCGTCCGGCGCAGCCTTCCCGCCTCTCTCCATCTTCCGGTCCCAGTAATCCATTGTGCGAATGACCGCGAGACATCGCGGTCATTCTCGCAAAGGATTACTGGGACCGGAAAATGCCGGGAGAGTGGCGGGAAGGCTGCGCCGGAAGTTGAGAATAACAATATTTTTTATTTTAATTCTATTTTTTACAGGGATATGGTACCCACAGCCCGGAGGACAGTCTCCTCTCCTCCGGACCGTGGGTACCATCCGCAAATGTAATGCTTACTTTTTGCATGGTGGGCACAGCCACATGCGGAAAGTAAGCAGAACGATGCATTCCTATGTGGGCGGAATCGCCGCGATTCTGCTAAATTAAAGAGCATGCTGCGGATTTTGACAGAGTGACAGATCCATTTTGCAGCTTAATGTCCAGGCCAATTTTTACAATTCTGACCACTGTCACTTTATGAAGTTATAACTCTGGAACGCTTTAACGGAACCTGATGATTCTGAGAATGTTTTTTCGGGACATATTGTGCTTCATGTTAGTGGTAAAATTTCTTCGATATAACTTGTTTAGTTATGAAAAAAAGGAAATATGGTGAAAATTTTGATAATGTTGCAATTTTCAAACTTTAAATTTTTATGCCCTTAAATCAGAGATATATCACACAAATTTCTTATTAAATAACATTTCCCACATGTCTACGTTACATTAGCACAATTTTGGAAACAACATTTTTTTTTTGTTAAGTTATAAAGGTTCAAAGTTGACCGGCGATTTCTCATTTTTACAACAAAATTTACAAAACCATTTTTTTAGGGACCACATATTTAAAGTCATTTTGAGAGGTGTACATGACAGAAAATACCCAAAAGTGACACCATTATAAAAACTGCACCCCTCAAGGTGCTCAAAATCACATTCAAGAAGATTATTAACCCTTTACGTGCTTCAGTTCCTGTGAAGCACATAATGTGGAAGGAAAAAATTAACATTTAACTTTTTTGAAATTTTTTTTTACTTCAGAACCATTTTTTTCATTTTCACAAGTGTTAAAAGAGAAAATAAACCATAAAATTTGTTCTCCTGAATACGCTGATACCCCATATGTGGGGTAAACCACTTTTTGGCACACGGCATAGCTCGCAAGGGAGGGAGCGCCGTTTGACTTTTTCAACGCAGAATTAGCCGGAATTGAGATCGGACGCCATGTTGCGTTTGGAGAGCCCCTGATGTGCCTAAACAGTGGAAACCCCCAACAAGTGATCCCATTTTGGAAAGTAGACCCCTTAAGGAACTTATGTAGATGCGTGGTGAGCACTTGGAACCCCCAAGTGCTTCACAGAAGTTTATAAAGGCAGAGCCGTGAAAATAAAAAAACATTTTTTTCCTCAAAAATGATTTTTTAGCCGCTATTTTTTTTTCCAAGGGTAACTGGAGAAATAGGACTACAAAAGTTGTTGTGCAATTTGTCCTGAGTACGGTGATACCCCATATGTGGGGGGGAACCACTGTTTGGGCACATGGGAGAGCTCGGAAGGGAATGAGTGCCATTTTGGAATGCAGACTTTGATGGACTGTTCTGCGGGCGTCATGTTGCGTTTGCAGAGCGCCTGATGTGCCTAAACAGTGGAAACCTCCACAAGTGACCCCATTTTGGAAATTAGACCCCCCAAGGAACTTATCTAGATGTGTGGTGAGCACAATGAACCCCCCAAGTGCTTCATAAAAGTTTATAATGCAGAGCCGTGAAAATAAAAAATCTTTTTTTTTTTCACAATTGATTTTTTAGCCCCCAATTTTTTTATTTTCCCAATGGTAACAGGAGAAATTAGACCCCCCAAGTTAGTAAATAGTGGAAACCCCTCAATTATAGCTCCATCCCTAACCCCAACACACCCCTTACCCTAATCCCAACCCAAACCCTAATCCCAACCCTAACTCTAACCCTAATAGAAAAATGACAATAAAGAAAATAAATTAATTTCATTATATGTACCTAACTAAGGGGGGGGGTATTTACTATTTTTTTTATTTTGATCACTCTGATAGGGCTTATCACAGTGATCAAAATGTACCTGTATTTTGCAGGAAACACTCTGGGTAAAGGGCAACCATCCGGTGTTTTCCAGCAAAAAATTTGTTATGTGCAGAAGCTTCTTTTACTAAAAAACAGAGGGGTGTCGCTAGTATGATAAACAGGAATATTGGTCATGACATAGTGGATGTGTTAGAAGATCCTTCAGGGAGGTCTGTCTGCGTTAAGCTGGTTATAGAGGGGACGACCTACAGTGTAATTAATATTTATGCGCCAAATTCGTCGGATCTGCTCTTTCGGGCTAATGTGCTAAAACAAATTGCGGGTTGGGACACCTACCGTATGATTGTGGGTGGCGATTTTAATGAGGTGCATGAGATGGATAGATCTAATTCTCAATCTCCTCATATACTGTACCTACGCAAGGGAGACGAATACTATCTTTTTTAGATCATCTGGGATTGTTGGATGTTTGGACAGTGCATCACCCTGTTGAGAGAGATTACTCTCACTATTCACATGTTCACAACTCCCACGCTAGAATTGATTACTAGTTGTTGGACCCTCACTCGTACCAAGAATCACACATACCAAAATTCTGGACGTGCATATCTCAGATCATGCACCGATAACGTTCAGCCTTAAACTAAGCCAGTCTATTTTCATAGGAAATGGAGGTTTCCGTCATACTTATCACTCAGATTTCCTAAAATTCATACGATTCTTATGGGATAGGTACAAATCTGATAACCAAATACACTGTGAAACACCAATTCGTTTCTGGGATACCTCTAAAGCAGTGTTGAGGGGGCAAATAATTGCGTATATATGTCATAAAAAAAAACAGTTGCAGGAGTGGACCCTGGCAGAGCACGGGGCTTTAACTTTAGCATATAAAAATTTTTAATTTAACAATTCAACCCTCACGACAAAACAATATATCGAGGCAAAGGAATTAGCGGATGCATTAGCTCATGAATGGACAACTTATAGTATTAATCTCCAAAAGCAAAACATTTTTAAATGGGGCAATAAACCTGGCAAATTACTTGCATCTCTTACCAGACCATACAGAAAGGCCACAAGGATTCACAAAATTCGGACCAAAGAGGGTAAAGTGTTGACAGAGAATGAGGAGATTGTAGAGGAATTTAGATCATTTTTTTTGCTCCCTGTACAAAGCGGAGAAGAGAGAGGGGGCCGATATTCTAAACTTTATGCAAACAGAGGTGGGACCTTTACTAACAGAGGAACATAGGGAAATCCTATGTTCTAGGGAAATCCTTAACGCTCCTATATCCCCTTCAGAAGTCATCCCAACTATCAGCTCCTTGAAGCTCTCTAAATCTCCTGGCCCTGATGGGTATAGCAATGAAGTTTACAAAATATTGGGAGGAAGTGTAGGGACACATCGTTGTGAAGTCTTTAATCAGCTGGTTCGATCAGGGCAGCTCCCGGACCGTTTCAATGAAGCAGACATAGTGATCCCCAAACCGGGCAAAGATTCTTTACTAGTGGAAGGATATAGACCAATCTCTCTTTTAAAGTCCGACTTTAAAATTTGCACTAAAATACTAGCAAATAGAGTGCAAAAAATAATCCCCAACCGGATATTGCCTCAACAAATTGGGTTTGTCCACGGTAAGTCCATAACATACAACATACGGAAGGCTTTGGGAGCTATCTCTTACGGAACATCTCATGGCTGTTTAGAGTCTATTATAGTCAGCCTGGATGCTGACAAAGCGTTTGACAGGGTGGCATGGGATTACCTCCTCGATATCCTGGAGTTTAGAAACTTTGGTTCATGGTTCTGTGAGGCGATAAAGTTATATAAAAGCCCGGTGTCCCCTCGAAAGAAGAGGTGATAAGCCAGATGAAAAAAACGCTCATGCTGGAGAAAGTGGTGGTGGAGAGGAGCAAGGAAAGATCAACAGCAATTTTTTTCAGTAAATGGAGAAAGTTCATAAGTGGTATATGCTCAGGAGAAGAAATAAGGCAAATAATGTTAACATTTGTATTTACTGAATGGTATATGAAGGAAGCTCTGTTAGGATCACTAGGTAAGGCTGGTTTCACATTAGAGTTGAAACAACGCTGCGCACTGCGTCGGTAAGCCCCGCCCCGATCCGGCTCCCTGCCCGCCCCATCCGGGATCACCGCCTACTTTCGCATTTGCACGCATGCGATCGGCGCACCCTATCTTTAGCATAGGGTGCGCAGATCATGCGCTGCCAGTGTGAAAGTAGCGTGCTGCGCACTTTTTACGGTGCGCCGTGCGCGCCGAAATGCAGCATGTTGCATTTCGGCGCGCACGGCGCACTGTCAAAAGTGCGCAGCACGCTACTTTCACACTGGCAGCGCATGATCTGCGCACCCTATGCTAAAGATAGGGTGCGCCGATCGCATGCGTGCAAATGCGAAAGTAGGCGGTGATCCCGGATGGGGCGGGCGGGGAGCCGGATCGGGGCGGGGCTTTCCGACGCAGTGCGCAGCGTTGTTTCAACGCTAATGTGAAACCAGCCTAAGCTGAAATTATAGGGAGAGGTTCCGAGGCCAAGTCGCATGGGGAGTGTGAGGGAACGGGGGAGGGGGGGGGAATGGATAGAGTTGTTAAGTAAGTTTGGATTTAAGACATAAGAAACTGTTGAAGTATGGGAGAAGGAAAACAGGAAGGAAGAATATATGAGGAGGAGGTGAAAAAGGCAATTTGGAAGGATCATGTGAATGCATTGAGATTCCTTGATAACTATTACGACGTTTGATATATTTTTGTATGCTAATACTTATCCTTTTTATTCTATAATTTGTATATTTTATGTAAGAAAATCAATAAAAAGCTGGTTTAAAAAAAAATGCCCGGTGTCCAGGCTGGCCATAAATGGTATACTTGCTTCCACATTTGAAATCCAGAGAGGAACGCGTCTGGGCTGCCCCTTATTGCCCTTACTTTTTAACCTCGCTTTAGATCCTTTACTTAGAACTCTCCAAAATTCTTCAATATACAGGGGCATAGAGGTAGGTTCCACCTCACTAAAAATTGCAGCATTTGCCGACGATATTCTCCTGTTCATCTCCAATCCCAATGCGGCAATACCAGTTATCATGGAGGCTCTAAATCATTTTGGCAAATGCTCAGGCTTTAAAATGAATCAGAGGCCCTGGCTCTGTTTGAGCAAGGGAAATTAAATAACTCGACACTTCCTTTCCAATGGAGCACATCATCTATCAAATATTTGGGTGTCCATCTCCTGGCAGATTTGGCGTCCTTAGGCTGTGTGCACACGCTGCAGAGATTAGGTGCGGATTCATCCGCGCGGATTTTGTAAAATCCGCAGGTGAAACCTGCGGATTGCTCTGCGGTTTTGCCCTGCGGTTTTTCATCTCAATAGAGGAGATGGCAAACCGCAGGAGAATCCGCAGAAAGAATTGACATGTCAATTCTTTCTGCGGATTGAAAACCGCAGATAATCTGAGCAGAAAATTCCGCACCGTCTGCACTGCGGTTTTTGATTCCCATAGGGAATCCTGGTACTGTACACTGCAGCAAAAACTGCTGCGGGTCCGCAGCGGCCAAAACCGCTGCGGAACCGCAGCAAAATCCGCAGCGTGTGCACACACCCTCATACCACATTAATATTAGACCCCTAATTACGTCCACATTTAATCTTCTAAACTCTTGGAAACACTTTACTTTGTCTTTTTCTGGACTATGTCATTTAATTAAGATATTTCCAAAACTATTGTATACTAGCTGAAGAGCCTGGCGCTGCCCGGGCATAGTAACTAACTACGGTTAGTTATAACAAATTATAAAGATTACATATATATATATATATATATATATATATATATAGCTGAGTGTATAGCCCCGCCCATTCCGCATTGCCACATTTACTATAATATCCCACATCATCCCATCAGCCAGAGCCACCGGACTATTACCCCTAATAGCCCACATCATCCCGTCAGCCTGGGGTCAGAGCCAGAGCGCTGAGTGGAACGGTCCTAACTTCCATACCGGGATCCCTTTAAGAGACCCTGGGGTCAGAACTACAGCGCTGAGTGGAACGGTCCTAACTTCCATACCGGGGATCCCTTTAAGAGGGAAGATGTGCCTATGGGATGGAGGATGTGTGATGGCGATATGGGCAGGGGGGGGATTCATTTGTCATGTGCTCTCTGCTTCTTTCAGGGGGGCAGACAATGGCTGGGAGCTTATGTTCCTAGAGATGCTAGATTTCCACCACCCAGTCAGTGCCTGCTGAGATGTTGTCTAGTGGTAAAACTGTTGCTCATAGCAACCAATCACAGCTCTGCTTTTTTTAAACAGCTCTGGTGAAATGAAAAATGCTTTGTGATTGTTTGGTGATACACACATACATTCATTCAATTTTATATATATAGATTTTCCAAACACTACCTATTTTGTTGTCACGAGCGGATGTTAAAACTCTAAACACAGCTTTTAGGAATTTTATTTGGGGAGACAAAAAGCGTACACGTATACAGTAGGTCTAATCAAACTACAAGCCCCAAAAGAGGAGGGTGGCATCAATTTCCCAGACATTGGTAAGTACAATCTAGCAGCAAATCTCAGATACACCATTGATTGTTTAAGAGGTAGCTCACATTTCGCAAATGTACTTTTAGACCAACAATTAAGCCTTCATGTCTCCTTACCAGCATTACTACCTATGGCCAACGATGACCTTATTGCAGACATAAGAAACCACCCCACCTTTATGGCAAACTATACAGACGTGGAGGAAATGCAGGAGCCTATGTCATTTGAGAAGCGATGTCTCTCCTTTTGTGCCCTTTTTGGGTAACCCGGGCTTTATGGGAGGAAAACCACCCTTATCTTACATTGAGCTAGCTGGGCAGGGTTGCATCTTGGCAGCTGACCTATTAGATGATAGATTTTCCACGCTTGCATTTGACATAGCAGCACAACGTTTCCCAACATTTGTAAACAAGCCCTTCCTTTTTCTTCAAGCAAGGAGCTTAACTTTGAAAAGTGTAGCAACTAGGGGTGGAGATAGAGGGAGGAACGTTTTGGATGGCTTCCTTAGGACTGCCAGGTTGCAGATAGCCTCGACAAGCAGGATCTACACATTGTTGCGTAACCAACGGTCATGGGAGGGCAAAAAGACAGGCCCAGCACGATGGGTTAATGATATACAGAATAATAATCTTTATTTTTATATAGCGCTAACATATTCTGCAGCGCTTTACAGTTTGCACACATTATCATCACTGTCCCCGATGGAGCTCACAATCTAAATACAGAACATCACAGTTGGGGAAATCTTAGATGCCACTTTGATGCAACGGAAGGTGATCCCCCGCCAGCAGTTATGCAGACATGTCTTTATTACTCCTACATAGAGCTTATATTACTCCACACATTAAGTCTAGGATGTCTCCAGTGGGCACATTCACATGCTCTAAATGCGGGTCAGGAAACACAGACATATTTCATCACATGTGGGGATGTCCCAAAGGACAAAAAATATAGCAGTCTATCCACACTGAACTGCAGAATCTTGGTGGGATATTGTTTCCTTTGACGCCGCAATGGGCAATATTTAATATTTTAGACAGCTCTCAAGGCCACATTGATAATATGGGCCTCAGCTACCAGAAAAAGCATTTTGCAACACTGGCTAAATCCATTGCCACCACCCAAATTTCTCATATACTCCAAAATAATGTATATTTGTCGAATGGACTGGTTAGACACGCTGACAAATAAAGAGAAATTGACTGGGAAGTTTTTGAGTATATGGTCATTGTTCCTCCCATCACTGTCTCAAGACACCAGGGACAAACTAAGGACATATTTTAAAAACACCCAGTGGTATCTTCTTCAGAAAATTAGCGGACATAATCCTATTCCTTGAGCTTGTTGATCGTTAATCAAATGCAGTTGATTAACCCCTTAATGTCCAATGACGGACACAGTCCGTCATCAGACATTTCCCCTGCTTTGATGAGGGCTCCGGCGCTGAGCCCGCATCAAAGTCAGGACATGTCAGCTGTTATTAACAGCTGACATGTGCCCGCAATAGGCGCGAGCGGAATCGCCGTCCGCCCGCGCCTATTAACTAGTTAAATGCCGCTGTCAAAGCTGACAGCGGGCATTTAAATAGCATTTCCGGCCGCCGGGCCGGAAATGACGTCATCGCCGACCCCTGTCACGTGATCGGGGGTCGGCGTCATGTTGCCTGGACAACCAGAGGTCTCTATGAGACCTCTATGGTTGTTCCAGGCATATGGCTTTCAGCGCCACCCGGTGGTCGGCGCTGAAAGCACAGCAGAAAATCTGCTACATATGAGCGATCTGCTCATCGCCCATATGTAGCAGAGCCGATGGGGTTGCGCAAGCTTCTAGCCTCCTATGGAGGCTATTGAAGCATGCCAAAAGTAAAAAAAAAAAAAAAAAATGTTTAAAAATAAAAAAAAATTAAAAAAACCTAAAAGTTCAAATCACCCCCCTTTCGCCCCAATCAAAATAAAACAGTAAAAAAAAAATCCCACATACACATATTAGGTATCGCCGCGTTCAGAATCGCCCGATCGCTAAACGGCGTAGCGAGAAAAAAATTCAAAACGCCAGAATTACGTTTTTTTGGTCACCAAGACATTGCATTAAAATGCAATAACGGGCGATCAAAAGAACGTATCTGCACAAAAGTGGTATCATTAAAAACGTCAGTCCGGCACGGAAAAAATAAGCCCTCACCAGACCCCAGATCATGAAAAATGGAGGCGCTACGGGTCTCGGAAAATTGCGCAAATTTTTTATTTTTTTTAGCCACTTAGATAAAAGAGGACATAGACATGTTTGGTGTCTATGAACTCGTAATGACCTGGAGAATCATAATGGCAGGTCAGATTTAGCATCTAGTGAACCTAACAAAAAAGCCAAGCAAAAAACAAGTGTGGGATTGCACTTTTTTTGCAATTTCACCGCACTTGGAATTTTTTTCCCGTTTTCGAGTACATGACATGGTAAAACCAATGATGTCATTTAAAAGTACAACTCGTCCCGCAAAAAATAAGCCCTCACATGGCCATATAAACGGAAAATTAAAAAAGTTATGGCTCTGGAAAGAAGGGGAGGGAAAAATGAAAATGTAAAAACAAAAATACCCCTGGTCGTTAAGGGGTTAAGGGGTTTATATGTTGTGGGGGATGGGAGGGTTAAGGAGGTGGGGGACATTTATGAGTATTATGCCTGTCAAATAAGCATCATATAAGCTTGATTCCTTCAAACCTGTAGGACTTACTTTTTGGTAATGCTCTTTAAACCAATATTGTGAGTTTTACACCTGTCAAATAGCTTGTTACTTCAAGACTTGTATGATTATCTTTTATTGTAATGCTCTTTAAATCAATAAAACGTGTTGGAAAAAAAAACCAAAACAAAAAACAACATTCTGATAGTTGCTGCCCACTGCTCCAGTTTATTTAAATCCTTATGAATCCTCTCTCTTCTCCTCTTACCATCATTATCAAAATTGACAAAAAAGATTCTTTCAAAAAGATCCTTTTTCGGGGATATATCCAGGCTTAAAAAGAAAAAAAAAAAAGCTAAGGCAATGCACAGACCACTTATTCACAACAAGACATCCGCCACACAATCCTACTCTCCAAATGTGAATTCATCCAAGGCTTTCCGATGAGCGTGATCAATGCCTTTCTATCTTCTTGTGTGTGACCTTTACAAGTTTTCCTTATGTGAACCTGACAAGGATGACAATTTAACTGGGAGTCAGGCTTTTTTATATTAATGATTTTAACCTTTACAGTTTTTATATTGAAGACTGTATGACATTTCAATTTAGTGGCTGCTAATAAATTTATCTAGAGTTTCCAGGGGAAAATTAATTTCCCTGCATTAACTTATAAAGCGGAATGATTGCATCAAATATAAGAGTGAACATAATGTTCACCATACACACCCTATAATTAAAGCTGTCCCTCATTTGAATTATGTACAACTCTACAACCAGTATTTATCAAATGTATTTTTCTGAAGTGCCCTAAATTAAAAAATTTAAGTTTTCGGTGTTTTTTTCCTAATATCTCATTTATGCGTATGCAGCTCCTATAAGCTTTAGAGAAAATGAAGCCGTGGGCTCTTTTATCACATGTACCAAGGTTTTATTCTAACTTAAGTTCCTCTAGACCCGACCTGGACAAACTGTGGCCCATAGGCCACATCCGGCCATTGGCTTTTCCAGGAAGGGCTGAAACAGTGGCCCACAGGCACGCCATGCTTCCCCCACCCGCTGCTGCCCCTTGTCACCGCTATCTACATTCTCAGGATGCAGAGAGCAGTGAATACATTGGTAGAGGACGTGGCCGCCAGCTCCATCTTCCACCAGTTTGAGACACCAGTCGCAATAATGTAATTGTATTGGGTTGATGCTGAGAAACAGTGCCCAGCAGACAGGAGCAGAGTGCTGGGGGAACGGGAGCCAGGTGATTTTTTATTTTTTGTAAGGGATTATTGTAAGTATATAGGATGCCAAATGATAGCCTTCATATATACAGTATGAGCCATGTGAGGGCTTACACTGTGTATTATATATACAGGGTGGGCCATTTATATGGATACACCTAAATAAAATGGGAATGGTTGTTGATATCAACTCCCTGTTTGTCGCACATCTTTTCAAGATGGGTGGTGACCATTTCCATCTTGGAGGAGGAATTTTTTTTTTCTTCTTCAGTAAGACTGTGCCGCCGGCGCATGCGCAGTAGCGAGCTATTGGATCACAGCTTGACACCGATAGCAGCTACTGCGGGCACCATTTTCAAACTTATTTTTTTCCCCTAGCTGAATAACCTGAATCAAAGGTATTATTGGCACACAAAACATGAGATTTTTCGGTAGAGCAGGTACCACGGCCGGCACCTGCCTGCAGAAGCGTGTTTTTTTTTTTTAAAGTATATACAGATATTCATTTTGCACACTAGTGGGCCGGTCAGTGAGGGATCAGTGACCTGTCAGCAGTCTGCATTATGAATATCTAATCATAGCACCACATGAAGCCCTTGCCTTAGGGCACAAGTATCTCATTAACACAAAACTGAAAATAAAGATTAAAGAACAACCATAAGGGTCCCGTTACACATAGCGACGCACCAGCGATCCCGACAATGATACGACCTGGTCAGGATTGCTGGTGTGTCGCTACATGATCGCTGGTGAGCTGCCAAACTGGCATACCCTAGATACCAGCGTGCTCGCTTGGGAGCTGGTATCCAAGGTAAACAGCGGGTAACTAAGCGCGAGCGTGTTTACACGCAGTCTCTCCCCACACAATGGGGCAAGAAGTCTCGCAAATCTTTCAAAAGCGGTCCAGACATTCGTTTGCTAAATTAGTAAGATTTTTATTTTAACTTTTCCTAATTATAAATATTTGAGAAAAGGTTATAGCTTACCTGATCAAGTTTCCCATTGGTGGTCTTGAATAGTAAATGGCTTAAATGTATAGTTTAATGGACGTCCAGTTGTTAAATACTCACCAGTCCAGGTTCCGATGATGTTCTGCTGTTCCGGGGACTGTTCGAAGTCTTGACTAAGCCTCAGAAAATGGCAAAGCGGAGTTTAAAGTACTAAGGCATTTTGCTACAGCCACTGCCGTTTTCTCTAGGGAGCTTTAGAGGTCACGTCAGTCATACCCCTCAATGAGCAGACTAGGAATATGTCATCTATATCTTTCATAAGATATCATCCAAAAATTAAAAGATTACGTGGTGACAACTGCATACAAGAAAAGTGACACAATCCTCTCTCATCCAGATAGTAACAGTGCACAATTTTATTTTAATTTTTTTTTTTTTAAGAGATGTATTCAAGAAATCAATAAAAAATACAAATGACGACAACTGTTTTGTAACATATCCCAGTGTATATAACAGAGAAGAGGTGGGACTTTATGGCAATTTTGATAAATAATAGCCAAGAAAAATAGTTGAACGGTTTAGAAATTAAAAGCAATTCCTGAAAAATCCACTTACAGATCAAAATATACATAAATATTTATTCAAGAGCAGGAAAAGGTTTTTTTTTTTATTTTTGCAGTCCTAGTAATTGTGGAAAAAAATGAAATAAAATATTTGCATTTGACGGCTTCATGGGAAGCAATAAATTAAAATCCTTGTTCTGGCCTGTTAACATTCTTCCACAAAAAAGTGAGAAATATCGGATCACTTTGGGCCACTTAACATTGGGTCTTCTAGAATGAGTAATGCCATGTACATCAAGCAGCTAATATTTTCGGTGTACAGGAAACTACACATTTATTGGATTCCTTTAAGATGGTGGTCTACAACATGTAGTTTTGCTAAGACTTGAGCCACAATTCTCAGCATATGCCAAGGAGCTGTAACTTTTGCAATTTCTGGAGAGCCACAGGTTGGAGACCACTGTCTTAAAGAGGTTGTCTCATCATCTTCATTGGGTAAAACTGCAAAGTGCCTGTAATAATAAGCAACTTTGCAATTTATTTGTTGTTAAAGGGAATCTGTCAGCAGTTTTTTTGCGACCTCATCTGAGAGCAGCGTAATGTAGGCAAAGAGAAGCTGAATCCAACGGTGTATCATGTAGATAACTGGGTTCAGCGGTTCTGAAACAATCAGAGCTTTTAGATTTAAAATGAAGCAGAGCTTAGGAAGCTAGCCCCGCCCACACCAGGCTCTGTATGTGTTCAAAGTCCATAGACAGTGAGCTGCTTATCACAGGAGAGGGCATTGCTGGACTAGTGTAGTCCATGTTAATCTCTTAGTGATAATCCTTCACAGTTAGGACACAACAGCGCACACTTTGATAAGTGACACATCCAAAAATTCTGTGTTTCAGCATCTCTCTCCGGCTGTCTTCAGATTACATAGCAAAAACCTGCTGACTGATTCCCTTTAAAAATCCTCTTCATTTTCAATAACTTATTTTTGATTTTTTTTCATTTTAGTGTTTACAGTTCATTTGCCTACGTTACCAGCTACTTCTGTAGTCCATCACTGGTGGTTGATTTCCTAGGCAGCGTTTACAAGCACATTGATATAGAGCTTGTAAACAATGCACTAAAGCTGGCTACATCATTGGTTCAGCCAGCAGCAATACCACGGAGCTCCTCCGATGCTGCAGAGGCATGGCAGCCTCAGCTCGCAGCATCGGAATGCACCTAGTGCATGCAAGCTGTGCAGAGCTCCAAGAACACGCTCCCCAGCAAGCGGAGAGCCAGGAAGCATTCTGGTTCAAAAACAGACACCCGTTTAAAGGCTATGACCTCATTTCCAACCTATTTTTTCTTTATTGCAATAACGCATCTAACATGGAAAAAAGCACCATCATTTCCTTGTTTGTATACAGCTCTGATGCAGACCCATGTGTTGCCAGGGCAGTAGACTAAACCCTATGTAGTCCTTTTTTCATTTCTACACTAATTCTTACCAACATGCATTTACTCTGTTACAGTAGGGCACACATGAAAGAGAAAACTGCAGGATCTTAATACAAAGGGTTTCTTCATAGTCTGTTATCATGGTGATGCATAAATCTGCTTAGGAGCTGTAGACACAAAATGACAGAAGATGATTAGTTAATTCCTTAATTTTTCATTTCAGATCCATTGGATGAGTAAATGTTATTTTTGAATACTTTGATGGCGTCTTTAGGGGTTGTATATTTTTGGCTTCTTTCTAAGTAAGGTCTTCCTTTTTGGATCTAGAGATAATATAGCAACACTTATTGATCACCCCATTCCATAGTGCACATACAAAGATCAATTAGGGTTGTACAGAAACTTGGCTGCTTTCTTCTAGAAACTGCATCACCGTCCACTGGTTTTATCTTGTATGGCATCTTTGCTGCAATACCGCAATCAACCTGTGGATAGTGGTGGCGCTGTTTTTGGAAGAAACCAGCCATGTTTTTCTAATGCTATGCAACACCTTTAAAAGTGGTTTATGTGACCTGCAGGTGAAAGATACAAGCCCTGGAAGCATTGGAGAAAACTTTGAAATGTTCAATTTACTAGTCATGGCAATAAATCTCTAAATTAATAGAGAAATTAAAAAAAACATTAGTCCAAGGTTATATAAAAGAAAAGAAACACCTTTAACTAATTCAACTCTTACAGAGCCCGAGAGGCACGAGCCAGACACCACCAGAGGAGTTGGTAATGGAGAAATTAGGCGATATGTAGGAAGTGTATATACCCCCTTCTCGATCCATCGGCACATGAGAACACATCGACACGTACATCCAATGCAGAAAGCAATGCTTTGGTGTCCATCGTTTACGAATATTGTGCTTTCCATGGAGGACGACTGTTTTAGAAAATCCGCCCTCAAAGACCGGGCAAAAATGGGCCACCGGCAAAGGCTTCATTTGGTCTCTCATCACCATCCGTAGTCGTGGTGGCGAGTGGCCTGGCTGAACACAGGTTCCTCCCCATGAGCAGCGGAGCAATCTGGGAGTCCTGGTTGGTGGGGCACCACATCCGCTCTTCTCCAGTTGCACTTGTGGGATAATTTAGAAAATGTATCTGCTTCTGTCCAAGACTGACCTTGAGCAGTGCTTCCGTGAGCGCAGAACCACAGGGGAGGAATGAGGGCAGAGCAGCACAAAACCTTCACGGAGCCCAATTGTTTGACAACTTGGTCTGTTGATCAGTCAACTTTTTTAATAAATATCTGTTTGGAGGAATGAACAGTAGAATGTGAGACATTGGAACAGATAACATTAATCTAGTAGACAAGAACTTGGTTTGCGCATGCATGTCTTAAGGAATTGCCGCCAATATGTTTTAACATAAAATAGCAATAATACATCCTTGGGGCAACAAGGTGCAAGGTGTCTAGATAAGATAAAAAAAAAAGATTTGCTATGGGGGTTAAAATAGGTTTTATTTGGTATACAATTAAGACATCAAGGAGGAGATGGGAGCAATGCAGGAATGTTAATCCACCTAGGGGGGGCCATGACTGCAGCTACGGAGTTTAGTTGTGAAGATGTCTCAATGGACTAGTCCGAGTGCATCTGGAAATGTCAAGAGGGGATTTTAAGGCGATTTTGCACAAATACAAATATGTGCATGTGTATGTAATGACAAAGACTTGATTTTAAAGGAAATCTTTCACCATGAAAGCGCAGTCTAATCTGAAGTAACCTCGGAATAAAGCAGGGGAAGCTGAGCAGATTGATAGTGTTGTGAGATTTGGGGTCCAGTGGGCGGTCCTATCGGTGACAGTTTTCTTTATATGAGTGTGCATACAGAGGTACCTGTCAATCGCTGATAGGACCACCAATTAGACCAAAAATGCCAGAAGGAGCAGAGGTTTAAATGATTATAACCAGGGTCAGGCTGGCCTGGCGGGATACCAGTGAAATGCCCGGTGGGCTTGAGAGAGAGAAGGGGGGAAACATTTTTAGGAGCATGGGCCCTTTAAAAGGATTCAACCTGATCCGCCGCGATGACTGGGCTTCAGACGAATGGGGGGCCCACTCTCCGTTGGAGACAACGGGACAGTGTGGCTGGTGAGTAGGTGGACCCCTTAAATCCTCACCTCTCTTCGTTCCCTGCAGCTAAGAAGCTCTAGTGTCTTCAGTGTCTCCTGACTCGTGACGTCTCAGGGCAGAGGGCACAATGACGTCACTGCAGCGCACTCTCTGTGCTGAGTACTGCAGAGACAGGAGACCGGACCTGCGAGGAATGGGAGAGGTATTTTATTTTTATGTATGTAGCATTATATGGGGCCCATTATACTGTATGGAGCAATATATCGGGTATTATTCTATATGGAGCATTATATGGGGTCATTATACTGCATGAAAAAATATATGGGGACATTATTCTCTATGGAGCATTATATGGGGGCATTATTCTGTATTGAGCCCATTATATATTGTATGGAGCATTATATGGGGCCATTATGCTGTATGGTGATCACTGCATTACCTGTACACTGAAACTATATACAGAGCTCCTGTGTGTAATATCACCAGTGGTAATATTAGTGTTATTAGTATTGTGATTTTTAATAATGATCAATATTGTAGTATTCAGTCACTATGTGGTGGTAATATGTGGTCTGGTCATGGTGCAATTTATTTGTCCCTTGTATGTGGTATTATTCAGTCACCATGTGATGGTAATACGTACTCTGGTCACTGTGGCGGTATTTGTTCCTTGTATGTGGTATTATTGATCTTGGTATAAAGAATTGTGTTGTCTATGGAGGTCACTTGTTCTCTTGGATATCAATAACAGGAAGAGTCTTGATTTTCTATAGAGATTAAATACTTGGACGGTTAACCCCTCCCTGACTATTATACTGTAGCAAATATGCACTTACAGTGGTTCTATGGTGAAAACAAGTAAAACACCTATCCTAAGGCAATGTTCATACATTCAGTATTTGGTCAGTATTTTGCCTTCGTATTTGTAAGCCAAAACCAGGAGTGGGTGATAAATGCGGAAGTGGTCCAGGTGTTTCTATTATTCTTTAACTCCGATTGTTACACTTCTAGTTTTGGCTTTTAAAATACTGATGTAAAATACTGACCAAATACTGAACGTTTTAAAATGGGGATAAAAATGCCCCGTCAGGAACAAAAGTTTCCAATTCTTTGATTGGTGTGGTTTCCAATGGTTGGATTCCACCAATCAATAAGTTATCGCCTACCTAGCCTGTGGATCGGTGATGACTCGTTTTCATCAAAGCACCCTTTAATGCAAACTACCGTAATTGTACATCTCAGTTATGGGGGCGCACAGTAGATGTACAGGAGCCGCCTATGTTTTACAGTCAATGATCCATCCCTGTTATAGCGGAGAACGGCTCACAGGTATTTGCATATAGCTGTAGGGTGGTCCCCTAGGGTCAATTCACCTGTGGGAACAAGATAAGCCCTGATTAAAACAGAGAATATTCTGAATCTTTTCTCACAAAATTATATATCAATCTACTCAGCTCCCACAGTTCTATGAAATGCTGCTTGTGGATTGGACTGCGTTCTCATGCCGACAGGTTCCCTTTAATCTTGGAAAAATGCTTCAAAATGTAATGGGTACAGTTTTATAGTATTGGGGGAACCTGACAGGTTCTCTTTATGATCACTTAATTAGATAGGAACCTTCATCTTTTAAAAATCAGTCCATGAACCAAAGCAAGCACAGATCTTGAAAATAAAGAATAACTGGCACAGAAAGTATATTGGAAGTCTTTATAATTTAACAAATGTGATTAAGAAAATTTAGTTGGAGAGGTGACTGAGGAATGATGATCCAGGGTCCCAAGGTGTTGCGAAAACCCATTCCCATGCATGTGATGCAGATTGTTGACAACTTTCAGCACAAAAATCCTGAGTGTGTGAACAGGGTCTTAAAGATAAACTTCAAAAATGACAAGCTACAGTTTTCTTTCATCCATAAAAACTGTTTTCTCCTCCACTTACTTCACTTAAAATGACCCATACTGGAGAATCTGTCTGAATACAGAGACGCAGCGCCTCTAGTGGCCCAAACGAGGAATCCACTTCTCCTTCGGCTATGCCCTTATTGAATGATCCTAAAGAAGAAGAGTGAAAAAGTAAAGTAAAAAAAACTATAAAAAACAGATATATATTTAAAACATTCATTGGAGTCCTCTGATGGTCCAAATAGCAGAATTACTGCTGAGAATTTTTAATTTCAGACGATTTATAAACCGTATCCAAGATTTGACTTAGTAATTGAATATTAGCTAATCAGATAGTTATTACCCAATCATTGATATTACAGCTGACAGGAAACTCTATACCATGACTTCTTATTCCAAAATTTAATTAAGAAAGTTTTCTTAATTTAATAAATGTAATTTAACTTGCCGCTAATAAGTATCAATAAAAGTTATCAATACCAAAAACACTCAGGCATGACATAACATGGTCCATGCTGCCATCTGTGTGAGATCCCCTTTTAGGAATGACAAGGTAGTTAGCTGATCTAAGGGCTGGACAGAACTACAAGGGTGCCGCCACACATTCACTGTTACAAGGGTACAGCCTTACATTCACTGTTACAAGGGTGCCTACATATATTCACTGTTACAAGGGTACCGCCAATATATTTATTGTTACAAGGATGCCTCCACACATTCACTGCTACATTATTTAAAATAAATTTGTCGGGGGTGGGCTGAAGGTGCACAGGAATTGTTGTGTCTTTCTGAAGCTCTGATGCTCCTGAAATATAGATTTAAAGGGTTTGTTCACTACTAGGACAACCCCTTCTTAAACTCAATGTTAGGACCTGATAAAATAAACCTATACTCACTTCCTGTACCGGCTCCGTTCCAGTGGTGTTGGCACTCGCGGTCCCTGGGCTGTGATGCGGGGTTGTGCCACGTGATGCCCGGCAGCCAATCAGTGCTGGCGTCACTATCTCCGCCTTTGGACAACTGTACATCAAATGGAAGTTTGGGCTATAGCTGATCTCAGATTTCCTCTTGATATTAATTTCGAGTATAGGTGGAGACAGTGACACGCCAGCGCTGATTGGGCGCCAGGCATCTTGTGTAATTTCAACGCATCACAGCCTTGGAACCACGAGTGCAGACACGGTGGGAACAATGCTGGGACGGAAGGTGAGTATAGGTTTATTTTATAGGGGCCGAATATTTAGTTTAAGAAGCGGTTGTCCTAGTAGTGAACAACTCCTTTAAATCCATTTCCGGAGCATCCGAGCTTCAGAAAGACACAATTCCTGTGCACCTTCAGCCCACCCCTGACAAATTTATTTTAAGTAATGTAGCAGTGAATGTGTGGAGGAGTAGTAGGTCTAAATTGAAGACTGTGCGCTTAGCACACTCTACTATAATCTCCCTGGATATTCCTGGATCATTTTGAGAGCTCCCTGGACTCTGAAAACCTTATAATGTCTGAATTATCAAAGAAATAAAAATTCTGTGAGGATTTGTCAGCTCCACAGCTACAAGCCTGTAAGCATGTGAGAAAAATCTCCCCTCATGCTCTAGCACTTCCCTCATCACGCTGCTCAGACCATCAAAGGTTCCCCCTGGTGACTCCCCCTCAAGACCCCATTAGACCATCTATGGTGGTCAGAAGAAAAATTACTCAACCTGCCAAAAGAGTCTCGGCGCATACCGGTGGAGCCAATGATGCTGCTGCCTTGAGTATAACTTCGCTCCCTCAGTGAAGCACATCACTTCCCATTAGCAGTATTGACACAGAGCACCGGGCAATCACCCAACAGGTAACTCTGGTGTTACCATTAAAAAGGTTTCTTATAGAAGCTCAGAGGAGTCCCTGCACTCTGAGAAATCTCATAAGGGAAAAAATAGCTGCATGTCGCAAGCGTACATAATTCAAATTACCGCTCAGCCAGTTGAGGCTCTTAAAGACCCCGCAGTCAGAGACACCAACATAGAGCCTAGGAACAATTCTAGAAATGACTCTAAACATCCTACTAAAGCCATTGATCATAATTTCTCATTTTCCTCAGAGGAATCCCTTTCCAGGAATAAAAGAAAGAAATTGGCTATCAATAATAAAGATATTAAAACTCTAATGGAAATGCAGCAATTAGAGTCTCGGGAGGACTTTGAGTATATCTCTCCATGCAAGTAGAGCCCAAGATTGGACACAATGAGTCCTCTGTTTTTCATCCTTCTAGAACATCGGATTCCAAAGTTTCTGAAGAAACACATGCTTTTCTCTATTGGTTGGCAACCAGGAAACCCATCTCTCCAACTGAGTTTTCTACCTGAACTATTTAATTCCCCAATCCAACAGCTGGACATTAACGTGAATAAAAGCTTTGATTATATTCAAAATTCACTAGAAGAATTCAATCAGAAGCATAAAGTTACTAATGAGAAAATGGAATCTGTTTCGATTAAGCAAACAATCCTCCAAATTTTTCCCTTAAATTTTCCTCATACTTACAGGTCTTCGGAAAAGGGCGGTGTATTTACGGCTATACTTGACACTGTATCTTTCCAATTCTTAGAGGAAATTATATATATTAATGGCAGTGTCCATATCCTTACATGCGTTATAGATAATCTTACCTATAATAATAGAGGACAAGTTTCCTTTCTTAAAAAATTGATGAAAAAGATGTCCAAACATCAAAAAGAAAAACTACCTTAATTTTATTCGGTGACTTCAATATAATATCCGATCAAAGTATAGACACGAGGTCTTCCAGGAATGTATTGTTTACCTTGAAAAACTGGATAATCAAGGACAACTATTTGATGTGTTCAGATGCTTGAATTCCTCATCACGAAAATTTACTTTATTATTCCAACAAGCATAACTCTTACTCAAGAAGAAGCTTGGTCTTGACTAATATTTATAGTTTATAAAAATTTAAGGATATTGAAATTAGTAATATCACATGGAGGGACCATGCTCCAACTATTTATTCCCTCAAATCTACATCCCAGGGATATGACCAATAGACTATGGAGATGTAATTCCTTCTTACTCCACCACCCAGCTTATAAAAAGAAGAAATTGATAATGCCATAAAACTATTTCTAAGAAAGTTTATCCCAAGAAATGTCTAAATTTTCAGTTTAGAATGCCTATAATGCTGTAATTAGAGGGGTTCTCATTCAACTAAATGCACAACGTAGAAAGAAAACTAGGGAAAGTATTCAATCCATTGTTCAAAAAATTAATGAGGCGATAAAACAGCAAAACAAAAATCGATAAATGAAAATAATCTCATAATTCTCAGATTGAGAGCTGAACTAAAATCGTTGCTGATGGATGACTATGACAAATTACGGTAAAGAATTCAGTTATTATTTATATAGCACCATTGATTCCATGGTGCTGTACATAAGAAGGGGTTATTTACAAATTACAGATATCACAGTAAACAAACTAACAATCACAGACTGATACAGAGGGGAGAGAGGACCCTGCCCTTTTGGGCTTACATGCTACAGGATGGTGGGGAAGGAGACGGTTGGAGGGTTGCAGCAGTTTTGGTGTTGGTTGAGGTGATATCTCCAGTAGTGGTGAGGAGGTAGTGGGGTCATTGCAGGCTGTAGGCTTTCTTGAAGAGGTAGGTTTTCAGGTTCCGTCTGAAGGATCTGAATGTGGTTGATAGTCGGACATGTTGGGGCAAAGAATTCCAGAGGATGGGTGCTATTCGGGAGAAGTCTTGGAGGCGGTTGGGTGAGGAGCAAATAAGTGTGGAGGAGAGAAGGAGGTCTTGGGAGGAACAGAGATTACGTGAGGGAAAGTATCGGGAAATTAGTTCAGAGACATATGGGGGAGACAGGTTATAGATGGCCTTGTAGGTCAGTATTAGTAATTTGAACTGGATACGCTGAGGGAATGGAAGCCAGTGAAGAGATTTACAGAGGGGAGAAGAGGAGGAGTAGTGAGGAGATGGATTAGTCGGGCAGCAGAGTTAAGGATGGACTGGAGAGGTGCGAGGGTGTTAGCAGGGAGACCACAGAAAAGGATGTTGCAGTAGTCGAAGCAGGAGATAAGGGTGTGCACAAGCATTTTAGTAGATTGAGGGTTGAGGAAAGGACAAATTCTGGAAATATTTTTGAGCTGGAGGCAACAGGAGGTAGAAAGAGCTTGGATGTGTGGTTTGAAGGACAGGGCAGAGTCAAGGGTTACTCCGAGGCAGCAGACTTCTGGCACTGGGGAAAGCGTGATGTCATTGATTGTGATAGGTCAGGTAAGGAAGATCTGTGAGATGGAGGAAAGATGATGAGTTCAGATTTGTCAACATTGAGCTTGAGGAAGTGAGAGGAGGAGGAGGATATGGCTGATAGACACTCCGGGATTCTGGACAGCAGAGAGGTGATGTCTGGGCTAGAGAGGTAGAGCTGAGTGTCGGCAGCATAAACGTGGTACTGGAGTCCATGGGACTTTATGAGTTGATCCAGGCCAAGGGTTTAAATTGAGAAGAGTAGGGTCCTAGAACAGAGCCTTGGGGGACTCCAACAGAGAGAGGGTGGGATGAGGAGGTAGTGTGGGAGTGGGAGACACTGAATGTGCGGTTTGAGAGGTATGAGGAGATCCAGGATAGGGCGAGGTCTTTGATGCCAAAGGAGGAGAGGATCTGTAGTAGGAGGCAGTGGTCAACTGTGTCGAATGCAGAGGAAAGGTCTAGAAGCAGGAGTATAGAGTATTGTCCGTTTGCTTTGGCTGTAAGTAGGTCGTTAGTAATTTTGGTCAGGACTGTCTCAGTGGAGTGATGGGTGCGGAAACCAGATTGTAGATTGTCAAAGAGCAAGTTAGATGAGAGGTGGGAGGAAAGATCAGCGTGGATGTGCAGCTCAAGGAGTTTGGAAACGAATGGGAGCAGTGATATTGGGCGATAGTTGGACATAGAGGTTGGGTCGAGGGTTGGCTTTTTAAGGATAGGCGTGATTGTGGCATGTTTAAAAGCAGAAGGGAAGGTACCGGACGTTAGCGATAGGTTGAAGAGGTGGGTTAGGGATGGGATAAGTGTGGTGGTGAGGTTGGGGAGGAGATGGGATGGGATGGGGTCAAGTGCACAGGTTGTGAGGTGCGATTTGGAGAAGAGGCGATTAAGCTTTCCTTCAGTGATGTTGGAGAGGGAGGTTATGGGGTTTTGACACTGGTCTGGTATACAAAGGGGTTGTGGTGGTTGAACAACGAAGATTTGCCTTGTTTGGTCGATCTTATTTTTGAAGTGTGTGACAAAGTCTTCAGCAGAGATGAGGGAGGTTGGAGGGGGCAGTGGTGGGCGGAGGAGGGAGTTGAAAGTTTTGAATAACTGTTTGGGATTGTAGGATAGGGAAGATACAAGGGTTGTGAAGTAGGCCTGTTTAGCAGAGGTGAGGGCAGATTTGAAAGCGAGTGTTGCCTGTTTGAATGCAGTGAAGTCGTCTTGCGTATTTGTTTTCTTCCAACGCCGCTCTGCAGCCCTGGACACTTGCCGGAGCTTTTTAGTGGTGTTATTTTGCCAGGGTTGCCTGTTGGTACGTCGCATTCTGCCATGAACGAGAGGGGCGACCGTGTCAATAGCTGATGCGAGAGTGGCATTGTAGAAATCAGTGGCACTGTCTGTGTCTTGGAGTGAGGATATGGATGCCAGTGGTAGAATAGAGTCAGAGAAAGCGTGGGTGTCTAGGTGTGCAAGGTTTCTGCGGGGGTGTGCATTTTGCCGGACATGGGTGCCAGGAGAGGAGGACAGGGATGAGAAAGAGAGTAGATGGTGGTCAGATAGAGGGAGAGGGGAGGTGGTGAAGTTAGAAAGAGAGCAGAGGCGGGTGAAGACTAGGTCTAATGTATGTCCATCTGTGTGGGTGGCTGAGAAGGACCACTGAGTAAGTCCAAAGGATGAAATAAGGGACAGAAGTTTGTAGGCTGCTGACTGAAGGGTATCAGTGGGGATGATGAAGTCACCCATGATGATAGTGGGGATGTCAGTTGAGAGAAAGTGAAGAAGCCAGGTAGAGAATTGGTCAATGAAGGCAGTGGTCAGGCCTGGAGGTCGGTATATGACGGCCACTTGGAGGTTGGAGGGAGAGTAGATGCGGACAGAGTGGACTTCAAAAGAGGGGAGGATTAGGGAGGAAAGAGGTGGGATTGGGTTGAAGGTGCTGTTAGAAGAAAGGAGAAGGCCCACTCCTCCACCATGTCTGTTGTCAGGGCGAGGAGTGTGGGTGAAGTGGAGGCCGCTGTAACACATGGTGTCAGGGGAGGCGGTGTCAGAGGGTGTCAGCCAGGTTTCTGTGAGGCCGAGAAAGGCAAGATTGCGTGAGAGAAAGAGGTCATGAATTACATGAAGCTTCTTGCAGATGGAGCATGCATTACAATGTGCTCCAGAGAGAGGGAGCAGGGGGTTGGGTGTCAATGGCATGGGTTTTAAGTTGGAAAGATTGCAGTAGTTTTTATTAGATAGGGAGCGGTAGGAAGGGGTAGTAATGGGGGTTATGAGCTGTGGGGGTCCAGGATTGAGAGATATGTCGCCAGCAGTGAGGAGAAGCAGAGAAAGGGAGAGCAGATGGGAGAAGGACAGTGGCCAGCTAGTTTTAGGTTTCATTCGGACAGATTTGAGGTTGAGGAGCAGTTCAGCAGAAGAGGTCAGGTGGGAAGGAAAGAGGGAAGAGGAGATGATTATTTGGTTAGAGGGTGCTGGGGTTTGGGGATAGCGAAGGAGAGTGAGGATTAAAGGAGCAAACACTGTGAGGGCATATGTAAACATGGTGAAGGAGTAAGAGGGTGAATAGAAAAGCTAGATACAAGTAATAAGAGGTTTTTACTCAGCAGACATACCCATGAGAGACAGGTACATAATATGGGGTCCTGACTCCTGCCGTTGTAATAACTGCATCTTCACGATACTTTTGCTGCAGGGAGATACGTGCCTGACCCGCACATGTGCCCCCTTAGGAGGCATCTGAATATACAGTGGGGAAAAAAAGTATTTAGTCAGTCAGCAATAGTGCAAGTTCCACCACTTAAAAAGATGAGAGGCGTCTGTAATTTACATCATAGGTAGACCTCAACTATGGGAGACAAACTGAGAAAAAAAAATCCAGAAAATCACATTGTCTGTTTTTTTTTTCATTTTATTTGCATATTATGGTGGAAAATAAGTATTTGGTCAGAAACAAGCAATCAAGATTTCTGGCTCTCACAGACCTGTAACTTCTTCTTTAAGAGTCTCCTCTTTCCTCCACTCATTACCTGTAGTAATGGCACCTGTTTAAACTTGTTATCAGTATAAAAAGACACCTGTGCACACCCTCAAACAGTCTGACTCCAAACTCCACTATGGTGAAGACCAAAGAGCTGTCAAAGGACACCAGAAACAAAATTGTAGCTCTGCACCAGGCTGGGAAGACTGAATCTGCAATAGCCAACCAGCTTGGAGTGAAGAAATCAACTGTGGGAGCAATAATTAGAAAATGGAAGACATACAAGACCACTGATAATCTCCTTCGATCTGGTGCTCCACGCAAAATCCCACCCCGTGGGGTCAGAATGATCACAAGAACGGTGAGCAAAAATCCCAGAACCACGTGGGGGGACCTAGTGAATGAACTGCAGAGAGCTGGGACCAATGCAACAAGGCCTACCATAAGTAACACACTACGCCACCATGGACTCAGATCCTGCAGTGCCAGACGTGTCCCACTGCTTAAGCCTGTACATGTCCGGGCCCGTCTGAAGTTTACTAGAGAGCATTTGGATGATCCAGAGGAGTTTTGGGAGAATGTCCTATGGTCTGATGAAACCAAACTGGAACTGTTTGGTAGAAACACAACTTGTCGTGTTTGGAGGAAAAAGAATACTGAGTTGCATCCATCAAACACCATACCTACTGTAAAGCATGGTGGTGGAAACATCATGCTTTGGGGCTGTTTCTCTGCAAAGGGGCCAGGACGACTGATCCGGGTACATGAAAGAATGAATGGGGCCATGTATCGTGAGATTTTGAGTGCAAACCTCCTTCCATCAGCAAGGGCATTGAAGATGAAACGTGGCTGGGTCTTTCAACATGACAATGATCCAAAGCACACCGCCAGGGCAACGAAGGAGTGGCTTCGTAAGAAGCATTTCAAGGTCCTGGAGTGGCCTAGCCAGTCTCCAGATCTCAACCCTATAGAAAACCTTTGGAGGGAGTTGAAAGTCCGTGTTGCCAAGCGAAAAGCCAAAAACATCACTGCTCTAGAGGAGATCTGCATGGAGGAATGGGCCAACATACCAACAACAGTGTGTGGCAACCTTGTGAAGACTTACAGAAAACGTTTGACCTTTGTCATTGCCAACAAAAGATATATCACAAAGTATTGAGATGAAATTTTGTTTCTGACCAAATACTTATTTTCCACCATAATATGCAAATAAAATGAAAAAAAAAAAACAGACAATGTGATTTTCTGGATTTTTTTTTCTCAGTTTGTCTCCCATAGTTGAGGTCTACCTATGATGTAAATTACAGACGCCTCTCATCTTTTTAAGTGGTGGAACTTGCACTATTGCTGACTGACTAAATACTTTTTTTCCCCACTGTATAGGACTGAGTAGAGGATCAGGTGAGAGGGATTGTGGGAACTGATTTGGGATAAATTACCAATTGCCTAGCACACCAGTGGAGGTTACACAATCAAAGGCACAGGGCCTGGCTACATCCATATGCTAGTAACACCTTGCACCTGATAACATCTCTATTGGCCCCAACATGGATATACAGCAGTAAGTATTGAGTTCAAAGCAACAAATGAATTTAGCAAACATTCAGTAGGCACTGTTATATACCATTAAAGGAAATGTTGCAGTAGATGACAGCAAGCAGGGATTGTAGCAGAGATTGTACCAGGGTAGGATTATATGCAATTCATATAGACATACAAGGCAGGAAAGTTGTGTGGATCAGCAGCATACCATAACTGTAACCGGAGCATTGCTGCTTTTATTCAGTACCGGTAAAGTACCATGTAAATATTACATGGAGGGACCATGCTCCAACTATTTATTCCCTCAAATCTACATCCCAGGGATATGACAATAGAATATGGAGATGTAATTCCTTCTTACTCCACCACCTAGCTTATAAAAAAAAGAAATTGATAATGCCATAAAACTATTTCTAAGAAAATTTATACGAAGAAATTTCTAAATTTTCAGTTTGGAATGCCTATAATGCCATAATTAGAGGGGTTCTCATTCAACTAAATGCTCAACGTAGAAACATGGATTTTTGTGATAACTCACCATAAAATCCTTTTCTCCGAGACGCTCATTGGGGGACACAGGTACTGTGGGTGTATGCTACTGCCACCTGGAGGCTGACACTAAGTGAAAAAAGAGGTTAGCTGCTCCTCCGCCGTATACACCCTTGCCCCGATTGTGGGCGGAAACCAGTTTGGTGCAAATGCAGTAGGAGAACAAACAAAAATCAGACATCAACCTTAATGCAGGTAACAACATGTCTAGAAAATAACCACCCTAATCTCATACAGAGAGCATATTTTTTAAATAAACAGAAGCCAACTTGCCTAACAGGGTGGGTGCTGTGTCCCCCAATGAGCGTCTCGGAGAAAAGGATTTTACGGTGAGTTACCACAAAAATCCATGTTTCTCCTTCGCCTCATTGGGGGACACAGGTACTGTGGGACGTCCTAAAGCAGTCCCTGGGTGGGAAGTTGACTCACCGATCCAAGCTACATGCACCTCCTGTCTAAAGGTGCGCCACCGCTGCTTGGAGAATCCTTCTACCCAGGTTCGCATCCGCCTAAGCCCGAGTATGGATATTGTAATGTTTAGTAAACGTGTGCAGGCTGGACCAGGTTGCTGCCTTGAAAACCTGTTCCGCCGAAGCCTGGTGCCGAAGCGCCCAAGAGGCGCCTACTGCCCGAGTAGAGTGTGCTCTGATCCCTGCTGGAATTGGCGTGCCTCTGATGCGGTAGGACTCCTGAATAACCAAACTAATCCATCTGGCTATGGTCGATTTTGAGGCAGCGAATCCCTTCCTGCGACCTTCAGGGAGCATGAACAGAGCGCGTCTGACTGACGAAAGGGTGCCGTCCGTGACACGTACCTCCTGAGTGCTCTCACCAGGTCTAACGTATGCAGGGCCTTTTCCGCACAGTGTACCAGTGCTGGACAAAAAGAGGGCAAGACAATATCCTCATTAATATGAAACGAGAAAACAACTTTTAGCAAAACCGGAGGAGCTGTCTAAGAACCACCTTGTCTTTGTAAAAGGTCAGAAACGGGGCTCAGCAAGATAACGCTGCCAGCGCCGAGACCCGCCTGATTGATGTTATAGCTACCAGAAACACCACCTTCCAGGAAAGGTATGACAAAGAGAGATCCTGTAGCGGCTCGAATGGAGCTTCCTGCAGAACACTTCGGACCAGGTTAAGGTCCCAGGCGTCCATAGGTACCTTTATAGGGAGGTACCAAGTGGGAGACCCCCTGGATGAAAGTCTTTACGTGCAAGTTAGTAGCAATCTTGCTCTGAAAAAGGACGGATAAAGCCGACATCTGTCTCCTGAGAGAACTGGGGGCCAAGCCTGAGTCTAGGCCAGACTGGAGAAAAGCCAAGATATTAGGGATGGAGAATCTCAGTGGCAAACAACCGTTGCCCCGACACCATGCAAAGAACACCTTCCAGGTGTGGTGGTAAATTCGTGCCTGCGTCAGAATCCAAGATTCAATGACCAAGCCATCAAACACAGGGCCCCTGAGTTCGGGTGGCAGATCGGCGCTTGAGAAAGTAGATCTGGGCGCTCTGGCAGTTGCCATGGCACGTCGACGAGCAGCTGCACTAGATCTGCGTACCACGACCGACGAGGCCAGTCTGGGGCCAGCAGAATCACTGGCACCCCTTCTGCCTTGATCTTCTTGATGACCCTCGGAAGTAGTGGCAGCGGGGGGAATAGGTATGGGAGGCGAAACTGATTCCATGGCAGAACCAGCGCATCCACGGCGATTGCCTGCGGGTCCCGGGACCGTGAGACAAATACGGACACCTTAGCGTTTACCCTGGAGGCCATCAGATCCACATCCGGTGTTCCCCACCGTTGGCAAATCTGCGGAAAGATCTCTGGGTGTAGTGACCATTCCCCGGACGCAAACCCCTGTCGGCTGAGGAAGTCTGCCGCCCAGTTCTCTACCCCCGGGATGTGGACCGCCGATATTAGCGAGCGGTTCCTCTTGGCCCAGTGAAGCACGTGCCCTACCTCGCGCATGGTTTCCCTGCTTCGGGTGCCCCCTTGGTGATTTATGTAAGACACCGTCGTGGCGTTGTCCAACTGAACCCAGACGGGGCGGCCTGCTAGAAGGTGATGAAACCATCAGCCGGATCGCCCGTATCTCCAACAAGTTGATCGAGAGGCGTGCCTCCTGCGATGACCACTGTCCCTGGGTCGTGTGGTGGCGAAAAACCGCTCCCCAGCCGAGAAGGCTGGCGTCGGTTGTGGCCACCAGCCACTGCTCCGGAGGAAAGGGTTTCCCTGAAGAAGGGAGGAACTGATTGTCCACCACTGTAGTGACTGGCTGACCAGAGAGGACAATCGGCACCGATGATAGAGTGTGAAAGGGTTCTTGTCCCAGGCTAACAAGAAGGCATGCTGCAAGGGGCGAAGATGGAACTGGGTGAACGGGATCGCTTCCATCGCTGCCACCATTTTCCCTAGAATCCTCATGCAGAAACGGATGGTGTGAGGGACTGGTTGGCGCAGTACCCGCGCTCCCTGCCAGAGGGCTAGGGCCTTGTCTCGAGGGAGAATTACTATCCTCGGCAAGTGTCGAAGGTCATTCCCTAAAAAGGAAATTCTCTGAGCTGGCACAAGGGATGACTTCTTTACATTGACCAACCACCCTAAGCGGGCAAGAGTATCTAGCGTAATGCTGACACTTTCCTCGCATGCCCACCTTGAAGGGCCTTTGACCAAGAGGTCGTCTAAGTAGGGGAATAAGACTATGCCCCGGGAGTGCAGGATGGCCATGGGGACTGCCATGACCTTTCTGAACACTCTGGGGGCAGTGGCTAGCCCGAAGGGCAGTGCTGCAAACTGAAAATGTAGACCGTTGATGACGAAGCGTAGAAACCTTTGATGCGGAGGGAAAATGGGGATATGTAGATAAGCGTCCTGGACATCGATAGAGGCCAAGTACTCTCCCTGCACCATTGCCGATATGACTGAAAGGAGAGACTCCATCCGGAAATGTCTGATTCTGATAAATATGTTCAGGAGCTATAGATCCAAAACGGGCCTGACAGTCCCGTCCGTTTTGGGGACTGCAAACAGATTGAAATAGAAGCCCTGCGTCTTCTCGTTTTCCGGTACCGGAATGATAACTCCGTTGTGGATGAGCGAATCAATGGCTCCTAGTAGAGCCTTTGCCCGGGCATCCACTTTGGGAAGACGGGAAAGAAAAAATCGTCTTGGGGGGGTACCTGACAAATTCTATCTTGTACCCTGTGGACACCAGCTCTCTCACCCATGTGTCGTGTGCGACATTGAGCCAGGCGTGGTGAAACCGGAGTAGGCGGCCGCCTACCTTGCTGGTGTCGCCTGACAATTGCCCCGAGTCACTTGGCTGAAGATCTTTGGGACCTGGATCCCCTCGACCTGGACTGGTTAGCACGCATCCTCCCCAATGGGTTGGTTCTATATGCGACCTGTTGGTCCCTATTCTGGTTGGGGCGCCCTGATGCGGCGGAATTAGCCACTGTCGTCCACCCGGGGTTGCGAAAGGCCCGAAAACGCACCTGAAACTGGTGACGAAATGGTGGTTTGACCTTTTGTTGAGGAAGAAAACCGCTCTTGCCTCCTGTGGAGTCAGAGATGAGCTGATCTAACTTCTCTCCGAACAGGCGGCCACACTGGTATGGTAGCGCTGTCAAGGACTTTTTTGAGGCTGAATCGGCCTGCCATGTCCTTAACCATAGCGCTCTCCTAATGGGAGATTTCATTTGAGGCCACAAGTGCCGCGCATTGGCCACATCCAAAGATGCATTAGTCAAGTAGTCCCCCGCCATGGCTATCTGATTTGTGATTTCTGATACTTCAGCTGGTAGGTCTATGTCCTGCAAGGCTCTATTCAAAGTTTCTGACCAAGAAATCATGGCTTTGGCTACCCACGTTGCTGAGAACGAGGGAGAGAGTGCTGATCCTGATGCCTCAAACACTGAGCGAGCCAAGTTCTCTATGAGACGATCAGTGGGATCCTTAATAGAAGAACCACTAGGCATGGATAGTAGAGTTTTTGTAGCCAAGCGCGACACAGGTGGATCCACCGTTGGGGATTCCATCCACTTTTTATGGAGATCTGGGGCAAAAGGATACTTCGCCTCGAGTGCCTTCTGTCCCGAGAACCGCCTGTCCGGCCGTTCTCTGTGTCTTTGCACTATGTCCTCAAATTCAGGGAGAGTGTAAAATACTCTATGGGGACACTTGACCCGCTTAAATGACACCTTATGGCCCGCAGCCAGAGTGGAATCATCCTTAATCCCCAGAGTCTGGTTGACGGCATCTATGAGACTGTCAACTGATTCCTGACCACCTGGCGTATCTAGGTCAAGGGGTTCATCCGAGCCTTGCTCGCTATTGACTGCTGGTGACGGGGAGCGAGAAGCAGAGCTCACAGATGCCGAGGCACCGGATGGACCGGAGGACGCCGTGTGGGTTTGCTTACTTCGCGTCTGCCTGGAGTGAGAGCGGCCCCTGCAGGCCGGAGGCTTCTGTGAGATAGAGGACCCCTCTAAGACAGGTGAGCCCCTGTCCCTGCCCCTATCTGGGGCCCGAAGGGACTCTATTGATCTCATAAGTGACGCCATAGATTGCGACAGTGATAACGCCCATTCCGGGGGACTTGGTACACTGGGCTCAGTCCATGGGAGGGCTCCTGAGCGCGTTCGGACTCGCAGGCTTTGCATACTTGCTTGGTCTGCGCCTGCGGAAAAGCAGACTAACAGGAGATGCATGCAGCATATAGGAACGTATGCGCCTTAGCTTTTCCTGACATGCTGTACCTGTCAGTGCTCTGTGCTGAAAAAAAAACCACCGGGGGAGGGCGCTCTTTATTCCTGTTAGCGTGGCCTCTCCGTGGGGCTGGGGGGCAGCACTTACCCTAGTCCTGTGTCCCCTGTGTCCTCAGCATGCGAGGCGTCGCTTTAATCTGTGCGCCACCACTGCAGGCCGGCCCCCGGGAGAAAAAAAGGATCATGATGGCGGTATTTCCTATTGTGACCTAGCTTCAGCCTGAAGCTGGGGCCTAAATTACTTTCGGCGTCTGCCCAGGCCACGGGGGGCAGGGCCACCGTGACGCGATGCCAGGGCGGGGACTTCCAACCGCGGCCTACCGCCGGACCCCAGAATCACGGCTGGGACCGGATCCACCGCTGCCGGAGCCCTCCGTGGCCATCCACCTCCGTTCACCTCAGGTAGATGGGGGGGGGGCCATGTGAAGTAAGGATGGTGCAGGCACCCTAGCTCCATCTAATCCCTTCAAGTGGTGAAGAGAGGGACCGTCCGCCACCTTGCCCCACCGCAGTCTTTAGCATTGGTGGGGCAGTGGGGGCTGCACGGACTACGCTTGTGCCTCTGTGCAGCCTAGAGTTTCAATACCCTAGGGTGGACAGGGGTAAGTCCGGCATCATGTCCCACGGTGCGGGAGAGGATACGTGGAGGGAAACTCGCACGTGCTCGCCCGTTGGTTTGGGGAGATCGGACCCCCTCCATAGGGTTCGTCGCCCGTATCTCACCTCCGTGGTCTGACAATATCCCACGTCATGGGAGAGGATACATGGAGGGACACTCACACGTGCTCGCCCGTTGTTGGTTTGGGGAGATCGGACCCTTTCCATAGGGTCCGTCACCCGTCTTATCTTCATGGGGAAAAAGAAAAAGAGAAAAAAAAAAGAATCAGTCTTGAGACAGACCGACGTGTACCTCCAACAGACACTAAGCAAAAAACTGGTTTCAGCCCACAATCAGGGCGAGGGTGTATATGGCGGAGGATCTAACCTCTTTTTTTCCACTTAGTGTCAGCCTCCAGGCAGCAGTAGCATATACCCACAGTACCTGTGTCCCCCAAGGAGGCGAAGGAGAAACAAAACTAGGGAAAGTATCCAATTCATTGCTCAAAAAATTTATGATGAGATAAAACAGCAAACCAAAATCGATAAATGAAAATCATCTCAATTCTTAGATTGAGAGCTGAACTAAAATCGTTGCTGATGGATGACTGACAAATTACGGTAATGAATTCAGTTAAACTTAAACACTATTATTCTTATAACAGAATGAGTAAACTCTACAGAAAAGAAGATCAAGAGCAATCTCTCTTAAAAAAAAATAAAATCTGGAATTACCGTAAATATGTACACGATCAAGATATAGCAGATCAATATGCGAATTTCTACTCTTCCCTATACAACTTAAGAGGACATGGACATCCTTCAACTGAATATCCAAGAAATAAACAAGTTTCTTTCCAATATTGACCTTACCCAGTTAAATTCTGACCAAATTAATTCACTTAACTCTCCCTTCTGCATTGACGAAACTGAGGCAGCAATTCATAAGTTAATAAAGAACAAATCTCCAGGTACTGACGGTCTTCCTAATGTGTACTACAAGCTATTTGTGCATCACCTTTCTCTCCCCTTGACATTTATGTTTAATCAACCCTGTACCGAGGATCATTTCTGAAAGAATTCTTACATGCAACCATAGTTATTACAGTGCCTTGCGAAAGTATTCGGCCCCCTGGAACTTTTCAACCTTTTCCCACATATTATACTTCAAACATAAAGATACCAAATGTAAATTTTTGGTGAAGAATCAACAAGTGGGACACAATTGTGAAGTTGAATGAAATTTATTGACTATTTTAAATTTTTGTAGAAATTCAAAAAACTGAAAAGTGGGGCATGCAATATTATTCGGCCTCTTTACTTTCAGTGCAGCAAACGCACTCCAGAAGTTCATTGTGGATCTCTGAATGATCCAATGTTGTCCTAAATGACTAATGATGATAAATATAATCCACCTGTGTGTAATCAAGTCTCCGTATAAATGCACCTGCTCTGTGATAGTCTCAGGGTTCTGTTTGATGCACAGAGAGCATTATGAAGACCAAGGAACACAACAGGCAGGTCCGTGATACTGTTGTGGAGAAGTTTAAAGCCGGATTTGGATACAAAATGATTTCCAAAACTTCCCAACATCCCAAGGAGCACTGTGCAAGTGATCACATTGAAATGGAAGGAGTATCATACCACTGCAAATCTACCAAGACCCAGCCATCCCTCTAAACTTTCATCTCAAACAAGGAGAAGACTGATCAGAGATGCAGCCAAGAGGCCCATGATCACTCTGGATGAACTGCACAGATCTACAGCTGAGGTGGGACAGTCTGTCCATAGGACAACAATCAATTGTACACTGCAAAAATCGGGCCTTTATGGAAGAGTGGCAAGAAGAAAGCCATTTCTCAAATATATCCTTAAAAAGTGTTTAAAGTTTGCAACAAGCCACCTGGGAGACACACCAAACATGTGAAAGAAGGTGCTCTGGTCAGATGAAACCAAAATTTAACTTTTTGGCAACAATGCCTAACGTTATGTTTGCGTAAAGGCAACACAGCTCACCCTGAACACACCATCCCCACTGTCAAACATGGTGGTGGCAGCATCATGGTTTGGGTCTGCTTTTCTTCAGCAGAGACAGGGAGGATGGTTAGAATTGATGGGAAGATGGATGGAGTCAAATACAAAACCATTCTTGGAAAAAAACCTGTTGGAGTCTGCAAAAGACCTGAGACTGGGACGGAGATTTGTCTTCCAACAAGACAATGATTCCAAACAGAAAGCAAAATCTAAAATGGAATGGTTCACAAATAAACGTATCCAGGTGTTAAAATGGCCAACTCAAAGTCCAGACCTGAATCCAATGGAGAATCTGTGGAAAGAGCTGAAAACTGCTGTTCACAAACGATCTCCATCAAACCTCACTGAGCTCGAGCTGTTTGCCAAAGAAGAATGAGCAAGAATCTCAGTCTCTCGATGTACAAAACTGATAGAGACATAACCCAAGTGACTTGCAGCTGTAATCACAGCAAAAGGTGGCGCAACAATGTATCAAGTTAAAGGGGCCGAATAATATTTCACGCCCTACTTTTCAGTTTTTGAATTTCCACAAAAATTTAAAATAACCAATAAATTTCGTTCAACTTCACAATTGTGTCCCACTTGTTGTTGATTTTTCACCAAAAATTTACATTTGGTATCTTTGTTTTGAGGCATGATATGTGGGAAAAGGTTGAAAAGTTCCAGGGAGCCGAATACTTTCGCAAGGCATTGTATATCAAAGCAAAACAGTGACCCCAAGCTGGTCGAATTATAGACCCATCTCACTTTTGACTACAGATATAAAAATCCAAAATTGATATCTGAAGGACTACTAAAAATAACTCCTAAATAAGTACATTTGGACCGAGTTGGTTTTGTCAAGAGGAGACAAGCCTCAGATGGCACAAGAATAATTTTTAAACTATTGTCGTCAGTGGAAAACAAAAAATCCCCATCTATTTTACCATCTTTAGATGCTGAAAAGGCATTGGATCGAATTAACTGGGAATTTATGTTTGCGACATTAAATCAATTTTGTATTCAATGTCATACTCTCAAGGCAATTTCAGCTTTATTCTCTCATCCATCAGCAAAAGTTTATGTCAACAATCAGATATCTAACAATATCTTTATATCTAACGTTACCAGTCCAGGTTGCCCACTTTCCCCTCTTCTCTTCGCTCTTAGTATGGAACCTTTCACAGAATCCATCAGAACTAATCAGCATATAAAGGGCATGATGCCCTATTTACCATTACTGATCCAATTAATTCCTTAAGAGCATTCTCCTCAGTAATCAAAGACTTTGCTTCGTTTTCTTACCATAAATTTTAAAAAGTAAAAAATCCTAGGTTTTTTCTTGGATTCCCACTTAAGATACTCAATCCAGAATGAGTTTCTTTTCTCTTGGAAACAAATCTAATATTACTTATTTAGGAATAAAAATAACAAAAACATTATATACGGTAATACTCTGGATGAGAACGTACTATTTTAACCCCTCCCCGACCTTTGACACCACGTAGGCGTCATGAATTGATAGCCCCCTGCGGGTCGGGTGACCGGGGTCACTGAAAGGTCACCCGACCCGCAAATACAGGACCCTTTGTGCTTCACCCCAGGTGGCGTGGCTACGATCACTTTGATTAAAAGTGTTAAGAGTGAAACAGCCAATCAGAGCGATTTGTAATATTTCACCAATGAAATTTGGTGAAATATTGCAATCCAGCCATGGCCGATGCTGCAATAGCATCTGCCATGGCTGGAGACCGAGATACGACCCCCACCCCCCGCTTGAGAGGGGCGATCAGCCCCCGCCACCGACTGAGGGGGGCGATCAGCCACCGCCATCATCTGCTCCTCTCCCCCTTCTCTTCACTCCCCCACCTTCCGATCTCCCCCCTCACCCCCCCAGTACCTCCTATGTCCCTGTGGCCGTCCCGGTGTTCCTCCCGGATCCTTCATGGGCGCCGCCATCTTGCAAAATGGCGGGTGCATGCGCAGTGCGCTCGTCGAATATGCCGACGGCAGATTAATTCGTTTTGATCACTGTGATAAACTCTCAGTGATCAAAATTAAAAAAAAGTAAATAACCCCCCCCCCCCCCCTTTATCACCCCCATAGGTAGGGACAAATAATAAAGTAAAGAAAATATTTTTATTTTTCCATTAGGGTTAGAATTAGGGTTAGGATTGGAAATAGGGTTACGGTTAGGTTTGGAATTAGGGTTAGGGTTGGAACTAGGGTTCAAATTAGGGGTAGCGTTAAGATTAGGGGTGGGTTGGGGATGGGATTAGGGTTAGGCTTGTGGTTAGGGTTAGAGTTGGGATTAGGGTTAGGCTTGTGGTTAGGGTTAGAGTTGGGATTAGGGTTGGAATTAGGGTTAGGGGTGTGTTGGGGTTAGGGTTTGAGCTAGAATTGAGGGGTTTCCACTATTTAGACACATCAGGACAAATTGCACAATAACTTCTGTGGTCCAATTTGTCCTGTTAGCCTTGTGAAAATTAAAAACAGCGGGCTACAAAAACATTTTTTGAGGGAAAAAAAAAAGATTTTTTTTTATTTTCACTGCTCTACGTTATAAACTTCTGTGAAGCACTTGGGGGTTCAAAGTGCTCACCACACATCATCTAGACAAGTTCCTTAAGGGGTCTAGTTTCCAAAATGGTGTCACTTGTGGGGGTTTTCACTGTTTAGGCACACAGGGGCTCTCCAAACACGACATGGTGTCCGCTAACGATTGAAGCTAATTTTCCATTCAAAAAGTCAAATGGTGCTCCTTCCCTTCTGAGCCCTGCCATGCGCCCAAACAGTGGTTTATGACCACGTTTGAGGTATCGGTATACTCAGGAGAAATTGCCCAACAAATTTTAGGATCCATTTTATCCTGTCAGCCATGTGAAAATGAAAAAACTGATGCTAAAAGAAAATTTTTGTTGGAAAAATTAAAATGTCCATTTTTTCCTTTCATGTTGCTTTAGTTCCTGTGAAGCACCTGAAGGGTTAATAATCTTCTTGAATGTATTTTTGAGTAACTTGAGGGGTGCAGTTTTTAGAATGGTGTCACTTTTGGGTATTTTGTTCCTTATAGATCCCTCAGTGACTTCAAATGTGAGGTGGTCCCTTAAAAAAATGGTTTTGTACATTTTGTTGTAAAAATGAGAAATCGCTGGTCAACTTTTAACCCTTACAACTTCCTAACAAAAAATATTTTTTTTTCCCAAATTTGTGCTGATGTAAAGTAGACATGTTGGAAATGTTATTTATTAACTATTTGTGTCACATAACTCTCTGGTTTAACAGAATAAAAAATTCAAAATTCAAAAATTGCAAAATTTTCAAAATTTTTGCCAAATTTCCGGGTTTTTTTTCACAAATAAAAGCAAAAATTATCGACCTAAATTTACCACTAACATGAAGCCCAATATGTCACAAAAAAACATTCTCAGAATCGCTAGGATGCGTTGAAGTGTTCCTGAGTTATTACCTCATAAAGGGACACTGGTCAGAATTGCAAAAAATGGCCAGGTCATTAAGGTCAAAATAGGCTGGGCCATGAAGGGGTTAAAACTGATCAAAATTTCCATTGATAAATTTGATAAAGTAAATTCCTTGTGGTTAGGAAGGATTGCCCTATATAAAATTAACTTACCCAAGTTACAATATAGTTTTAAAGGGAATCTGTCACCCCTTTTTTGAGATATCATAATGATAGCATTCAATTGTGTGTCACATAAGGATTCTCTTAGTACTTTTGCTTCCCCCTGACCCCGCACCTTTCATGCATAAATACCTTTTTTATATCGGTTCAGATGTATGTAAACTGCCGCTGTCCGGTCCACTGGGCGGGGCTTATTCACCTGCTCCCCCCCTCCCTGTCTTGCTCTACGCATTTCTTCTTGTTATAAATATCTTGTGAATGACATCGCATAAATTCACACATATAGGTGATTTATAGATATACTGATGAAGGACTATAGCAAGGGATATCGCATATGTCATAACAAAAAACAAAGAAAAACGACAAAAACCCAGATATATTGAAAAATAGAAAATATGTATTTATTGGGATATACAGATATAGGGAGAGGAGAGGTTACCCCTATTGGCACAAGTTGAAATAAAAGGACGCACCACGGATCAAAGTTATCACAATATATAACATATGGAATGTAAACAATATAATACATGCAGGGTGAATTTTTATATTGCTGGAGCAGTAAACTTAAGCTCACCAACAATCAAAGTAATCACATATAATATAAGGTAAACCTCATGTTATGCAATAAAAAGATGACATATAATCACCTACCAGCACATGCGACTATCAGTAACAGTTGGATAACCCCTAATATTACACATACCCATGACTAAAGCCTATAAGGAAAGTGTGAAAGCCACCGCACCCAAAAATAATAAAATGCACGGTAAATTATCTAGTATACAGGGGGAGGCAAAGACTTGATCCGGGAGCGTCACCCCGACACGCGTTTCGGCTGGGAGGCCTTTCTTCTTGTGTAGAGCAAGACAGGGGGGGAGCAGTTGAATAAGCCCCGCCCATCAGACAGGACCGCAGCAGTTTACATACATCTGAACCAATATAAAAAAGGTATTTATGCATGAAAGGTGCTGGGTCAGGGGGAAGCAAAAGTACTAAGAGAATCCTTATGTGACACACAATTGAATGATATCATTATATGATATAGTAACATAGTAACATAGTTTTGAAGGCTGAAGGAAGACCTTATGTCCATCTAGTTCAGCCTAAAGCCGTTCTGCATTGTTGATCCTGGGGAAGGCAAAAAACCCACAGATTAGAAGCCAATTTTCTCCAGAGGGAAAAAAATTCCTTCCCCTAAGCTGGGTCAACCATCTACCTATAATATTATGTTATTCGTAACCTTCTATACTGTTACTCACAAGAAAAGCATCCATTCCTTTCTTAAATTCATTCAGTGAGTTGGCCATCACCACTTCCTCAGGAAGAGAATTCCAGAGCCTCACTGCTCTTACCGTGAAGAACCCTCTTCTATGCTGGTGCAGAAATTGTCTTTCCTCCAAACGAAGAGAATGCCCCCTTGTTCTTGTCACAGTCCTTGGTACAAACAGTTCATTGGAGAGATCTCTGTATTGCCCTCTGATATACTTGTACATAGATATTAGGTCTCCCCTAAGTCTTCTCTTTTCTAGAGTAAATAGACCTAATTTTGATAACCTTTCTGGGTATTGTAGTGAACCAACTTCATTTATCATTTTAGTAGCCCGCCTTTGAACCCTTTCAAGTTCAGTAATGTCTTTCTTGAGCACCGGCATCCAAAATTGCACACAATACTCCAAGTGTGGTCTGACGAGTGATTTGTACAGAGGGAGAATTATGTTTTCATCTCGTGTCCCCAGACCTCTTCTAATGCATCCCATGACCCTATTTGCCTTGGTGGCAGCTGCCTGACACTGGGCACTCCAATTTAGCTTCTTATTGACTAAGATGCCTAAGTCTTTTTCCATGTCTGATTTCCCCAGCAGTTTCCCATTTAGTAAGTAATTATAGCATCTGTTTCTCCTTCCCATGTGCATAACCTTACACTTATCTGTGTTAAACCTCATTTGCCATTTTTCAGCCCAATTCTCCAATTTACTCAAATCTGTCTGTAGTTGCAAACTGTCCTCCTTTGTGTTACCTACCTTACATAGTTTTGTATCATCTGCAAATACTGATATTTTACTGTGTAAGCCATCCACTAGATCATTAATAAATATATTAAATAGTAGGGGGCCCAATACAGAGCCCTGTGGTACCCCACTAGTAACCCTGGCCCAATCTGAGTATGCCCCATTAATAACCGCTCTTTGTTTTCTAGCACTAAACCAGCTACCTACCCATCTACACACATTTTCCTCTAGCCCAAGCTTTATCATCTTACTTACCAATCTTTTATGTGGGACAGTGTCAAATGCTTTAAAGAAGTAGAGATAAATGACATCCAATGATTCTCCTTGGTCCATTTGAGAGCTTACATCCTCATAGAAGCTGATCAGGTTAGTTTGACAGGAGCGATCCTTCATAAATCCATGTTGATATGCAGTTAAACATTTATTAAAATTGAGATATTCCATAATGGCATCCCTTAGAAACCCTTAAAAATTTTTACCCACAACAGATGTTAAGCTTACCGGCCTATAGTTTCCAGGTTCCCTTTTACACCCCTTTTTGAATATTGGTACCACATTTGCTTGCCACCAATCAAAAGGAACAGACCCTGTTCCATAGAGTCTTGAAATATAAGGAATAGAGGCCTGTCTATCACATTACTTAACTCCCTTAATACCCGAGGGTGAATGCCGTCAGGGCCTGGTGATTTGTCAATTTTAATCTTACTAAGGCGGTTCTGCACTTCTTCCTGGGTTAGGCAGGTAATACTTAATGGGGAGTTTACATTATCACTCAGCATTTCCCCTGGCAAATCCTTTTCCTGTGTGAACATTGTTGAGAAAAAAGTATTTAAAACATTTGCTTTTCCCACATCGCTCTCTATGATTTCACCCTCATTGTTCTTTAAAGGGCCGACACCATAAATTTTAATCATTTTACTGTTTATATAATTAAAGCATAGTTTGGGGTTTGTTTTACTTTCCTTAGCAATGAGTCTCTCAGTTTCCACTTTTGCTAAATGTATTTGTTTTTTTACACATTTTATTTTTTTCTCTAAAACTTTTTAATGCTTCTTCATTGCCTTCTTGTTTTAGCTTCTTAAATGCCTTGTTCTTGTTATTTATTGCCCTTTTTACATTCTTATTTAGCCACATTGGTGTTCTCCTGTTCCTAGCCCTTTTATTTCTGTACGGTATGGCTAGCTCGCAGTGGGTGTGTAAAACTGATTTAAATATTTCCCATTTATTTTCTGTGCTCCTATTTTTGAGGACATTGTCCCAATCAATTCGGCGAAGGTCCTCTCTAAGCTGATCAAACTTTGCTTTCCTGAAATCCAGCGTTTTTGTAACCCCCTTCCAGGGCACCTTACTGAAGGACAAGTGGAATTGTATTATATTGTGGTCTGGTCACTGTTCCCTAGGTGCCCATCGACTCGTACTTCTGTTAATTTTAAGCAACAGGCCAGATAGAATAAGTCCAGAAAGGCTGTCCCTCTAGTTGGGCCCGGCACAAGTTGTGACAGATAATTATCCTTGGTCACTGACAGAAATTGGTTTCTTTTCTGAGATACGCAGGTTTCACCTTCCCAGTCTATGTCGGGGTAGTTGAAGTCCCCCATAATAATCACCTCATTGTGATTTGCTGCTTTGTCTATTTGTTTCAATAATACATTTTCAGTGGTTTCTGTTATATTTGGTGGCTTATAACAAACCCCTATGAGGATTTTATTACTTTTCTCTCTTTGTATCTCAACCCATAGAGCCTCCACCTCTTCATTTCCCGCTTGTATATATTCTCAGTGTGGGCTTTAAAGTGGACTTTATATATAGACAGACTCCACCCCCTTTCCTTTTTTTACGATCCCTCCTAAACAAATCATTTCCTTGCAAGTTAGCCACCCAGTCATAGCTGTCGTCTAACCATGTCTCAGTTATTCCTACTATGTCGTATTTTTCCTCATACATTACCAACTCCAGATCTTCAATCTTATTGGTCAGGCTCCTTGCGTTGGTCAGCACGCAGGAAAGAAGTTTTGCTTCCTTTTTCTTAGCTTCCTTCTGAGTACCCTGTCTTGGGTCCTCTGTACCACATCAAGTATCCTTGATTAGTTTGTTCTTCGGCTGCATGTTCTTGTCTGTTGTTTTTCCTCCCATCCCCTCTTCTTCTAGTTTAAAGCCCTCCTGATGAGTGTGACAAGTCTTCTGGCGAATGTGTGTTTCCCAGGTTTTGTGAGGTGTATCCCATCTCTTGCGAGAAGTCCATCGTAGAGGTAATTCATGCCATGGTCCAAGAATGCAAATCCTTGCTGCCTGCACCACCGTCGTAGCCAGTTGTTCTCCTCTAGTATCCTATTCCATCTTCTGATGCTATGACCATCGACTGGGAGGATTGATGAGAAAACAACCTGTACGTTCCGTTCCTTTATTTTCTTCCCCAGAATATCAAAGCCTTCACAGATAGTTGGTAGGTCATTTTTTGCCGTGTCGTTTGTGCCTACATGTATCAGTAGGAAAGGGTAATCGTCCTTGGATTTGAGGATAGTTGATATCCTGTTGGCCACATCCTTGATTTTTGCTCCTGGGAGGCAGCATACTTCTCCGTGCGGTTATGTCCGGCCTGCAGATAGTTGCCTCCGTGCCTCTTAGTAGTGAGTCGCCCATAACTACCACTCTTCTTTTCTTTCCGGACGCACTGCTTGTTGCTCGTGAGTGTTTTTGAGTGTCATTTGTTTCCGCCTTTGTTGACACAGTAACTTCTTTTGTTGATAGTGTGTCTTCTCTTGTAGATACGTTATCATCCTGAGCTGTGCCATTTTCGTTCTCCAGCATGAGGGCTTCATATTGGTTACTAAGCTGTGTGGGTGGTGATGACCACTTGATCCGTTTGCTTCTTTTCGTCACATGGCTCCACTTTTCAGCCTCTGTATGTGCTCTGAAGCTTTTCTCACTTTCCGTATCCTGAATGGTTGCTTCTGCTTCATCCAAGAAGTCCTCATGTTCATTAATTACCTTCAATGCTGCTATTCTTTCTTCCAGTCCCTGCACCTTTTCCTCTCAGAGGGCAACAAGTTTGCACTTCTGACAGGTAAAGTTGAGTGTTTGGGCCGGAAGATCCGTAAACATGTAGCATGTGTTGCAGGTGACCATGTGGATTTTCTTCTCTTCCATATTGCTATTGCAGTCTATGATGGGTGGAAACCCGGCAAGTCCCAGCGACCGATCAGCTTAAGGTGACTCTTCTCCTCTTCCCAGAATGCACCGGAAATATGCAGATGAGCTTCCTGCTTCTGCAATCCCTCAATCCCTTTACATATCTCAAAAAAGGGGTGACAGATTCCCTTTAAGACAATTATTATCCTGATCCAAGATCTTTAGATAATTGCTTATGAAGCAATTTATGTGTAGCAAGCTAAACCGTCAAAAACACTATTATTTAAGCCAAAGGGAAAGGTATTGGGTTACCTAATATCCAAGCCTATAGCGATACCAACATTGTTGTGCAAAGTAGAAATTGGTTTATAGATGAAAGGATGCATTGTTGGGCAAGTATGGAGAAATCGTTTAACAAAGTTCTCCTTTGTCATCCCTCATTTTTTCCCCATTTGTTAAATCATTCTTTACCAATCCCAGATCACCAATTAATAGAATCTACTATTCTTTTATGGAAAAAGTTACAAAAACTTACATATGATAATCTAAGCCATTTTCCTTTGGCTAAACTTCCTTTATCTATATTTCAATCTGCACTGCCTAATATAAATTTTTATTCTTTAAAATTGTCTTACAATCTTCCGGATGAGGAATTTTATAACTTTCTGGACTTGAGAAAATACATCAGAAATAAGCTTACTCTTCCCATTTCCCTTCCTCCAGCCATAATTACTCTATTGAGTTTCCCTCGTCTGGTGCTTTTTGGAACCCAAAGAATATTTATGCTTTATTCAATACTGATGTATGTGTTTTGAAAAGTCCAATTGCATGCTAAAATGGGAACATGATTTGAATCTACACTTTTCTTCTTCGAGTTGGAGGAAAGCAATAGCTATAACATATAAATCTAATATTAATGCCAGTTTACATGAAAGCTACTATAAGACTCTTACTCGTTGGTTCTTCACTCCAGTTGGACCCCAAAAGGCCTTTATTCCCTACTCAGACTTGTGCTGAAGAAAGTGTGGATGAGAAGCAATCTTATTCATATTCTTTGGGCATGTCCAAAAATTGTAACACTATGCCGAGAAATCGCCCCATTGCTCACTAGAATTAATAAATCTGCAAGAAATCTCCTCAATTAGCGCTCTCATCTCTAGATGCAGACTCGCTGCCTCAAGAAATCAGATATATTTACAATCATATGTTTTTAGTAATTGAATCTCTTATAACATCTAGATGTAAATCTATTGATAGTCCAACCTTATGCGATATTACTGACATAATGTTCACCCATAATTCCTTTGCGTATTCTAATGCTTTAAGGAATAATACTTAAAAAATATTCTAAATGGATGCAAATTTTTCCTCCGAGAGATAAGAACCTCTCTTGTAAAGTCTTTCTTTTTAGCCAGATATAATTATAAGTTTTTATGTTTTAAATTATTGTTCGTATACGATTTACCCGTGGTTATATAATTAGGATGATCTTCTGAGTCTTTATTCCCTTCCCTTTTATGTCTTTTTTTTCTTCCCCCTTCTTTTCTCTTTTCTTCCTTTTCCTGCCCCCATCAACCCTACCTCCCTCTTTTCTGCTCCCCCTTTCCTCATTCTCTGTCCCAAACTCTTTTTTTCTATCTTTTTATCTTTTCTTATAATTATTTGGCTAAATATTCAAATGATATGGATATTATTTATTTCCTTTGTTGTAAAAATCCTTCAATAAAAAGAATTTTGAAAAAAAAGTTGGAGTTTTGGAATTTGTCAGCAGGTTTTTGCTATTTAATCTGAGAGCAGCATAATTTAGGACACGAGACCACGATTCCAGTGATGCATCACTTACTGGGCTGTGTTTTGCTGTTTCAATATGATCAGTGTTTTATCTGCAGGACATTATCATTAACAAGAGGTCTCCTCCCTCTTGTTCCAATCCCACCATCGTCACTGATTAGCAGTTTTTGTGTACAATGAATAGTTGACTAAAACTGCTCATCAGTGGTGTGGATGAGGATATACACAGTTCAGCATTCCTAGCTCTGCTAGAACTGCAGCAGACAAAACTGTGATACTATCACAACTTCTGCACCCAGTAAACTAAGTGACATATCACTGGAATCCGGGTCTTTGCCCCTATGTCGTGCTGCTCTCAGTTTACATTACAAAACCTGTCAATGAATTCCTGTTAAGCACTGCTGCTTGATATAACAGGTGCATTATCCTTTTTTTTTTTTTCTTCTTATTTATATCCTTTACTTGAAAGATGGATTTGTTTTTGGTTTTGTCCAAAAATTATCCTTTTGACGTAGACCCATCTATACTTCTCGGGAGGAAAAAAAAACAGACCTGCTTCTACAGAGTAATAGTGTGACCTAGTCCTCATTTAAAAAACGGTTTCCAGTATCCTCTACGCACATTGTGCTCTGAAAACTGGAGACATTGCCACTGCTCCCAGATGAACATGTCCAGATCACAACACAGTGTGCATAGAGGATGCAGGCAGCATACGTGAAGTATTTTCTGGTGACTTATAACCTAGATGTTCTCTTAATTCTCTGCATGTTGATAGGATTCTGGCTATACTCAATTTATATAGTTTTTCTACTTTTGCACAAAAAAATTACCTAAAAAAAAAAAAATCCACTCCAATACGCTGTGGTATGTGACACAGCATTAGGCCAATTTTAATAAATTAAAGACTTAGAAAAATGCGAAACAAACCCAATATTTATTTGTTTTTACTGAGGCCCATATCACTTATTTTTCCACTAATGGAGCTGTGTGAGGGTTTGATTTTTGCACGCTGAGGTCACATTTTTTATGGATGCCATTTTTGGGTAGAAATGACATTTTTAATGTTTTTATTGCAATTTTTGAGGTGAAGTGAATCAACCAAAAATTGGCAATTTTGGTGTTATGATTTGGGCTTTTTGGCAGGTGCCGTGTGTATAGAAGAGGCCCAAGTTGGATTAGGTGCAGGTTCAGTTCCTGAGCCAGAGGACAGGAGTAAGACCTCATACTGATAAAAGAAGACATCACACTTGGCCACTTTGACTATACAAGTTCACATTGGGGGTTGGGCCGTGTTCTCACTGGTAAAGATCAGCTGCAGATTTTCTGAACAAAAAAAAATTCTGCAATGTTTCACAGTAACAGCAAAGAGATTTGATGAGATTTTTCCTATGTATAGAGTAAAAATTCTTCATGGAGTCTGAGCAGAAATTGACCTGCTGTGTGGATTTCCATCTGCAGCATGCCAGCTTATGTTGTGGATTCACACCATGGATTTCACTCCTTGCAATGTCCAATTGTGGTAAATCCAGAGTAAAAGAATTGAATCAATCAGCCCCATTTACATCCCGGGTTGACCTAACCTTACACTTCTCGTGATCCAACTGCACTTTCCGTATTTTTCCGGTGAGCAATGGTTTATCAATACCAGAGACAAGGGAATTTGAGGATCTCCGGTATGTGGCTGAGGTGTGGACTTGGACACACAGTTGATCCACATTGGTAAAATATATTAATAAAATTGAGACCAATTCAAAAAATTTTACCGAAACCTTTTGGGGTAAAAAGCTTTGAAAAGTCACAAAATTTAGTGCAACTCAAGACTGTGCTAAAATTTTGCACCTGTAACCATTCTCAAGCCCAGCTCTGACCACGTGGCAACCCCTGCTTGTCAAAGGCGATGTTGCTTATACCACAAATCTTACTCTAGTCGTTGACTGGATTAAGACTTGTGGGGACGCACAAGCCACTTTTTAGACGCTCCTAATCAAGGTGTGCTTCTTAACGAATCCAGAGTGTGACTCCCGCACATCTCCTCATCAAGAGCCGGCGTGAAAAATGTTGGTCTTGATGAATCGGGGCCATTGTGTCTGTGGTCAGCATTACAGCACATAAGAGAACATCGGGAGATAATACTGGACGCCCATCAGGTCCCATAATATTCCCCTTGTACAGATCTGACAGCTCACCTATTTGTAAGTATCCATCTGGTGTACGATGGTATTTAGAAGGTTTACCCCGTCCTTCATGTAAAGCTTCTTTGTCAGATTGAAGACTCTGAAAGAAACAAGTAAAAAACAAATTCTGATTAACATTGTAAGAGAAGGACCGGTAATATAGTTTGTAGTCCAACAGAAGAGATCCTACAATCTTGCAGTTTTCACTCAGACACTGAACCCAGACCGTACATTATTAACAATCATCACAGTCAGGATTGCATTAAAAAATAATACATACATACATATATATATATATATATATATATATCACAGCTGCCACCACTTCCCACAAGGGATGGCCAAGGCTCACCTCCTCCTTGAAATTGCATCGTCCAGCTCCAAGTCATTCTATTACATCAGATCATGTTCCGCAGAGCAGGCTGTCAATCAATGTCTCAGGGAGTGGCTACTTTGCGCTCACTGTACAGTGTGCGCGGGGGCTCTACCCGCTCCCCTGCAATGCCCTGATGAATGGAAGTGAGTGTTCACAGGGAGAAATGTCATTTTCTCCCTGTAGCCGCTGCTACAGTAAGGGAGCCAGACCTGACTAATAAGCTATTTACCTGCAGATTACCTGTAGAGATTTTTTGACTGATTTAAAGATAAAATATATATTAACATCATGATATAAAGATGGTGATTTACTATCAGGAATCCTGGAGGCATCTGCTTATCCATAAACAGCAGCTCTGTGTCCAGGGGGAAAAGAAGCAAATAGTGGATCTAAAATGCATGAATCGTAATGAAAAGTCCACAAAAACGGGAAACATCACTTGCATGTTAAAGGGAGACTGTCACTGTTACCTATTTTTGCTTCCCCATCTGAGAGTAGTATGATGTAGATGCAGAGACCCTGATTCCAGCATTGTGTCGCTGACTTGGCTGCTTGCTGCAGTCTTGACTAAAAAATTTTCTCTGCCGCAGATTTCACAGTTCTCTAAATGCCAAATTAACTTCGCCTACATCCATGATTGGCAGCTTTCTGTGTGCACTGTGCATAGGCAGAAAGTTGCCAATTAATGGTTGGGGCATGTTTACACTACCAGGCCAAGTACTTATTCAGTGATGATCAGGTCCCAATTTAAAGCTTTTGAAAGGTATAATTTCTCCAAACTTGTCACTCAAAATATTACTTCCACAAAATTGAGTGACCCCAATATTATAGCAGAATTTATGAAAAATCCAAACATCACAGGTATTTCTGGTATTGTCATGCTACTGTATCAACTACCAGCACCCAAAATATACAAGCTGAAACAATAGAAAATCTCTGCATCTGCTACTAGATGGCAGTATGGACCTGTGTATGAATGGATCACCACAAGCAGAGCTGCCATTCATGAAAAAAAAAAGCTCGAGATGTAACACAAAGACCAATTTATCTGTATATTACAGATCCTCAGATAAGTTCAGTTTGCCGCAAAACAAGATATATCTTGGTACTTTTTTTTTTTTATTACTCTGCTTTATATGTGCCAGGCAGAGCGCAGGAAGCCGTTAACTTGAAAATACTGCCATGTAAACTGCACAGACAGGCAATTCATTTCTTCACCTGCAGGAGATTTACTATTGAAATTATAGCAAACGAAAATATTGGTGTATGGTTTATCGAGAGCAGTCAGTGCCTCTGAGATCTGAGACTGGTGAGCGGTGATGTGCAAAGTATTCCTTACTCTGAATATAGATCTTTAAAATACATCACTGCATCACTAAGCACAGGCTCCTCTAGTGCTATATATCCCGGTATACACCGCTATGGTATTTTCTGGGCTCCTCTAGTGATCTATGTCCCCAGTATACACCGCTATGGTATTTACTGGGCTCCTCTAGTGATCTATGTCCCCAGTATACACCGCTATGGTATTTTCTGGGCTCCTCTAGTGATCTATGTCCCCAGTATACACCGCTATGGTATTTACTGGGCTCCTCTAGTGATCTATGTCCCCAGTATACACCGCTATGGTATTTACTGGGCTCCTCTAGTGATCTATGTCCCCGGTATACACCGCTATGGTATTTACTGGGCTCCTCTAGTGATCTATGTCCCCGGTATACACCGCTATGGTATTTACTGGGCTCCTATAGTGATCTATGGCCCCGGTATACACCGCTATGGTATTTACTGGGCTCCTCTAGTGATCTATGGCCCCGGTATACACCGCTATGGTATTTACTGGGCTCCTCTAGTGATCTATGTCCCCGGTATACACCGCTATGGTATTTACTGGGCTCCTCTAGTGATCTATGTCCCCGGTATACACCGCTATGGTATTTTCTGGGCTCCTCTAGTGATCTATGTCCCCAGTATACACCGCTATGGTATTTACTGGGCTCCTCTAGTGATCTATGTCCCCAGTATACACCGCTATGGTATTTACTGGGCTCCTCTAGTGATCTATGTCCCCGGTATACACCGCTATGGTATTTACTGGGCTCCTCTAGTGATCTATGTCCCCGGTATACACCGCTATGGTATTTACTGGGCTCCTCTAGTGATCTATGTCCCCGGTATACACCACTATGGTATTTACTGGGCTCCTCTAGTGATCTATGTCCCCGGTATACACCGCTATGGTATTTACTGGGCTCCTCTAGTGATCTATGTCCCCGGTATACACCGCTATGGTATTTACTGGGCTCCTCTAGTGATCTATGGCCCCGGTATACACCGCTATGGTATTTACTGGGCTCCTCTAGTGATCTATGTCCACGGTATACACCGCTATGGTATTTACTGGGCTCCTCTAGTGATCTATGTCCCCGGTATACACCGCTATGGTATTTACTGGGCTCCTCTAGTGATCTATGGCCCCGGTATACACCGCTATGGTATTTACTGAGCTCCTATAGTGATCTATGTCCTCGGTATACACCGCTATGGTATTTTCTGGGCTCCTCTAGTGATCTATGGCCCCGGTATACACCGCTATGGTATTTACTGGGCTCCTCTAGTGATCTAAGTCCTCGGTATACACCGCTATGGTATTTTCTGGGCTCCTCTAGTGATCTATGTCCCCGGTATACACCGCTATGGTATTTTCTGGGCTCCTCTAGTGATCTATGTCCCCAGTATGCACCGCTATGGTATTTACTGGGCTCCTCTAGTGATCTATGTCCCCAATATACACCGCTATGGTATTTACTGGGGTCCTCTAGTGATCTATGTCCCCGGTATACACCGCTATGGTATTTACTGGGCTCCTCTAGTGATCTATGTCCCCGGTATACACCGCTATGGTATTTACTGGGCTCCTCTAGTGATCTATGTCCCCGGTATACGCCGCTATGGTATTTACTGGGCTCCTCTAGTGATCTATGGCCCCGGTATACACCGCTATGGTATTTACTGGGCTCCTCTAGTGATCTATGTCCCCGGTATACACCGCTATGGTATTTTCTGGGCTCCTCTAGTGATCTATGTCCCCGGTATACACCGCTATGGTATTTTCTGGGCTCCTCTAGTGATCTATGTCCCCAGTATACACCGCTATGGTATTTACTGGGCTCCTCTAGTGATCTATGGCCCCGGTATACACCGCTATGGTGTTTACTGGGCTCCTCTAGTGATCTATGTCCCGGTATACACCGCTATGGTATTTTCTGGGCTCCTCTAGTCATCTATGTCCCCGGTATACACCGCTATGGTATTTTCTGGGCTCCTCTAGTGATCTATGTCCCCGGTATACACCGCTATGGTATTTACTGGGCTCCTCTAGTGATCTATGTCCCCGGTATACACCGCTATGGTATTTACTGGGCTCCTCTAGTGATCTATGTCCCCGGTATACACCGCTATGGAATTCACTGGGCTCCTCTAGTGATCTATGTCCCCGGTATACACCGCTATGGTATTTACTGGGCTCCTCTAGTGATCTATGTCTCCGGTATACAACGCTATGGTATTTACTGGGCTCCTCTAGTGATCTATATCCCTGGTATACACTGATATTTACTGGGCTCCACTAATGATATACAGCAGGTGAATTAAGTATTGAACACATCACCAATTTTCTAAGTAAATATATTTCTAAAGGTGCTATTGATATGAAAATTCTCACCAGATGTCGGTAGCAACCCATCCAATCCACACAGGCAAAGAAATCAAACCATAGATGTACATAAATTAAGTTGTGTGTAATAATGAGAAATGGCACAGGGAAAAAGTATTGAACTTTACTAAAATTTATGTAATATTTCGTACAAAAGCCTTGGCTTTGGGTGATGACAGTTGCAAGACACCTTCTCTATGCATAAATTAGTCTTTGCTCAGGTGTCATTTTTGGCCCATTCTTCCACAAAAAGACTGTTCAAATTCTGGAGGTTCTGTGGGCTCGTTCTATGAACTGAGTTTTACTTCCTTTCATAAATTTTCTATTGGATTCAGGTCAGGTAATTAGCTGGGCTATTCGAGCAGCTTTATTTTCTCTCTCTGAAACCAATTGACCATTTCCTTGGCTGTGTGTTTGGGATCACTGGATTTCTGAAATGTCTATCCTTGTTTCATCTTCATCATCCTGGTAGATTGCAGCAGATTTTTATCAAGACTGTCCATTCATCTTTATTTCAACCATATGAAGTTTGGCAGTGCCGTATACTGAAAAACAGCCTCACACATGATGTTCCCACCTCCAAACTTCACTCTTGGTGTGGTATTTTTGGGGTAATATGAAGTGCCTCTTGGCCTCCAAACATGGTATGTATTATGGTACCCAAAAAGTTCAATTTTGGTCTCATTAGACCAGACTATATTCTCCCAGTATTTCACAGATTTGTCTAAATGCTGTTAAGCAAACTTTAAACACGCATGAACATGCTTTTTTTCAGCAATGGAGTCTTACGTGGTAAGCGTGCATACAGGCCATGGTGGTTGAGTGCATTAGGCTAGTTTCACAATAGTGTTTATTCCACGCAGCGCACGGCGCCACTAAGCCCCGCTCCCTGCCGCCTCCCTGCCCGCCCCATTCGGTCATCGCCGCCTATTATCGCACATGGACGCTTGTGATCTGCGCACCCTATATTTAGCATAGGGTGCGCAGATTGTGCGCTGGCCGTGCGCTAGTAGGATTTTGGCGTGCGCTGCGCACTTTTGAAGGTGCGCCTGTGTGCGCCAAACGCAGCATGTTGCGTTTCGGCGCACCTTCTAAAGTGCGCAGCGCACGCCAAAATCCTACTAGCGCATGGTCAGTGCACCCTATGCTAAAGATAGGGTGCGCAGATCGCAAGCGTCCATGCGCGATAGTAGGCGGCGATGACCGGAAGGGGCGGGCAGGGAGCCGGCAGGGGGCGGGGCTTAGCGGCGCCGTGCGCTGCGTGGAATAAACGCTAGTGTGAAACTAGCCTTGCTTGGAGTTTTCTTTGAAAATATTTTCTTTCTACTTCTGGATTATGGCCTCAACAGTGCTCAGTGGACCTTGAGTAATTTATAAATTCTTCTGTGTAACCAATGCAATCAATATGTTTTGCAACAATAAGGTTGCGAAAGTCTTGAGACAGCCCATTGTTTTTTTTGTTTAGAAATCAAGAAACTTTTATTGAAACTGAGGATCTGAGGTTGTGGGTTGCAATAATCACATAGGCGATGCAACCATTTTTTTATTCCTTAGGTCAGTGGTCTTACAGCAACTCCGTGCAGATGGTCACAGTGCAATGCCCCCAGTCCACAAGATCCCAACCCGGGATTTGTAGTTCAACTGCCCTGTATCAGGCAATACCCACTGTCTCCCAACTTACTAGCAGATTTTGTATCTCCTGCTAGTATAGTCTGCAGTCACAGCCTATGCTCCTCCAGAAAACGGCTACCATGACTGTAGCACGGGTATCCAGCTCCAGCCGGCAATAACAGTCCCTAGGATAGTTCCTCAAATCCAGACCACAGACACCATGACCATAACACGTGTATCCAGCTCCAGCTGGCAACAACAGTCTTCAGGATAGTTCCTCAAATCCAGACAGCAGATACCATAATCGTAGCACGTGTGTCCAGCTCCAGCCGGCAACAGCAATCCTTAGGATAGTTCCTCAATTCCAGATGACAGCTACCCCGATCCATAGAATGTGTATTCATCTCCAGCCGGCAACTTACCTCCAATCTCCATAGTTCATCGATAGGAACCAGCACCTAGGCTCAGTAACAGATCCTCGTCCCTCGACGTCACCGCACCAAGTTTCTCACTAAACAGGTAGCTTATTGTCCTACTTTTCCTGGGATCAGCCTTCTGGAAGGGTTAAGATGCTAAAACCTTGTGGAGACACGGGGCGGGGGTCAGTGGGTTACCTAGTCCGCTAGCCGAAAATGCATGGACTAGAGCTCATCCCACCGAACACCCGATCTCCTTTTACCATGGGCATGATACTACTCAGACCACACAGGGTGACTCTAGAACAGTGTGGCAATACTTTATTGAACCACAAATCAGGCAAGTAACTTGTAGAACAGTCCCAGCAAAATACCCAAAATGGTGCAAATTAGAGTCTCATCCTACCGCTGACTCGTCGAGATAACAGCAGATGTGATTTCAGAGCTTCCAGTGCCGTGAACCCCACCGGTGGCAAGCACAGAGAGGAGGTGACGACAAGCTTAGGAAGCTGACAGTCCATTGAGGTACAAGGCCAGGTGACCGGAGGGTCACATCTTGGCTTCTCCCAACACCTCCAAGGAGTCAGGTGACTGGTGGGTCACATTACAGGCTTTACCAAGAGTATCCACGGGGCTCAAGTGAACGATGGGTCCAAAACCTGACTACCCCAAATGTAGAATGTCAAATCAGTGTCCCTTGTGATGAAGCATGATGTCTGTATGCCTAATTTTCAAGCACTAAATTTTTTATTTATTTTCAGAAAATGAGAAATGGTCAAAATAACAAAAAAAATGCAGTGCTTGCAGACCTCAAATAATGCTAAGAAAACAAGTTCATAATCATTTAGAAACAACAATACTAATGTTTTAACTCAGGAAGAGTTCAGAAATCAATATTTTATGGAATAACCATGATTTTTAATCACAGCTTTAATGCATCTTGGCATGTTTTCCACCAGACTGCTTTTGGGTGACCTTATGCCACTCCTGGTACCAAAATTTAAGCCGTTCTTCTTTGTTTGATGGCTTGTGACTATCCATCTTCCTCTTGATTACATTCCAGAGGTTTTCAATTGGGTTCAGGTCTGGAGATTGGGCTGGCCATGACAGGGATTTGATGTGGTGGTCCTTCATCCATACGTTGATTGACCTAGCTGTGTGGCATGGGGAATTGTCCTGCTGGAAAAAACAGTCCTCAGAGCTGGGGAACATTGCCTGTGCAGGAGGAATCAACGTTTTTTCCAGGATAAGCTTGTATGCGGCTTGATTCATACGTCCTTCGCAAAAATTAACCTGCCCAATTCAAGCCTTGCTGAAGCATCCCCAGATCATCACCGATCCTCCACCAAATTTCACAGTGGGTGCAAGACAATGTGGCTTGTACGCCTCTCCAGGTCTCCGTCTAACCATTAGATGACCAGGTGTTGGACAAAGCTGAAAATTAGACTCATTAGAGAAGATTACCTTACTCCAGTCCTCTATGGTCCAATCCTTATGGTCTTTGGCAAACTTCAGCCTCGCTCTCCTTTGCTTCTCATTGATAAAAGGCTTTTTTCTACCTTTACATGACTTGAGCCCTGCCTCTAGGAGCCTGTTACGAACTGTTCTTGCCATGTACTTCACCCCAGCTGCCATCTGCCATTCCTTTTGTAGGTCACTTGATGTCATCCTGTAGTTGCTGAGTGACATTCGAATAAGATGATGGTCATCCCGGTCAGTGGAGAGTCGTTTTTGCCCTCTGCCGGTCTGTAGCTTTGTTGTCCCCAATTCTGCTACTTGACCTTGTTGTAATGGACTGCCGTCTTAGAAATTTTAAGGATGGAGGCACCATGACACTCGCTTTATCCCTCTGCTAGTAAAGCAAGAATTGAGCCCTTCTTTTCCTCACACAAGACTTTTCTTTTCAACTCCTTTGGCATGGTTAAAAGTTTTTTTTTTTCAATCCCATGACTTTTGGGATATTACTAGCACTTGTTTTGCCATCCAGCTTGTCCTATTGCAAGAGGATTGTGAACACCAGAGCAGGTTTTTTTTTTTATACTTTCCTTCGTTAAATAAGATTTGGTTCTGGTGATCACCTAATCAGAAGCACATTAAGTAGAATGAGGTGCACTCTGGTTGGAATTCAACTGACGCTGGAATGGAATGGCTGTCAGACATGTAGAGAAGCTGATTTTTATAACACTGTGCAGTGGTCTCTTAATTTTTGCCAGAGCTCTATTTGCCTTTTTCAACACTAGCCTAAAACTGCATAGTACTGTATATTCCAAGTAAAACACCACTAAATTATTTACTGGCTTCCTCTAGTGATTTACAAGACCAATTCGAAAAAAAGTTGGTGAACTTTGTAAAATGTGAAGGAAACGATAATGATTTGGAAACTTCTTACAGCCATAATTTATTAACATAAATCATAAGTTGAATGTTGGACATTTCTGTATTTCATTAGAAAAAAATAACTCATTTAGAAATTGATGGCATTAACACATTTCAACACCGTTGGGACTGGATTGACAACAGGCTGCAAACGTAATGAAAAACAGCCGGAGGATCAATTTTCAACTACGTCACATGACTGTAAAAAAGAGAGCGCGTTAGAAAGGCAGAGTCTCTCAGAAGCAAAGATGGTCAGAAGTTCACCAATCTAAAAAACTGTGCCTAAACATTATGGAACAATTTCAGAAATATGTTCCTCAATGAAAAATTGTTAAGACTTTGAATATCCCACCATCTACAGTACATACCATCAAAAAGCTTCAGGGATTCTGGAGAAATCCATGTGCACAAGGGACAAGGCCGAAAGCCAATATTGGCTGCTCTTGGTGCATTATAAAAACGAAAAATCCAGCAAAAACCTTAGATGGTTGAGCAGTGAGAATCCTACATCAGACAATAATGGGGCGACATTCCTCTTCTAAAAGTCCAACATTTGTCTCCTCACTTCCCAGAAGTTTACACGCTGCTGTGGGATGGGATGCTACACAATGGTAGACCTGACCCAGTCTTAACTTTTTGACGTGTGTTGCTGCCACCATTTATCATTTTCTAAATTTTTTTTTTTTTTTTTTAATGAAAGGGAAAAATGTCCAACGTTCAACTTTTGATCTGTCCATGTTCTGATATGAATAAAATATGGTTACAAAGGAATTACAAATCATTGTAGTCTTGTATCCTTTACATTTTCCACAGCACTCCAACTTTTTTGGAATTGGGTTTGTATATCTCACAGTATACGCTATGGTATTTACTTGGCTTCCTGTGTAACTTACTAAAATGGAGTTAATCAAGAAAGAAAGTTATCTCCTATCCTAGGAGTCTGACTATTCGGACCTCCAGATAGTTTGAGAATGGGGCTTCTGAATGGAGCATCTATAATTTTGCTTCATTCATTCTCTTAGAACATCTGGAAACTGCTTAGCACAGCTCTCCACCAGTGCCACAGAAGAAGTGCACATGCTCAATATCAACTCTCTTCACAGTTCTCAGGATTGATGGCTGTTCCAGCAGTTGGACTCGTGGATCAGCAAATTATCTCCTATCCTATGGAGAGAAGCCAACTTTCAATCTTTGGAAACCGCCTTCAATAACAGTGTGCCATTAGCTCCGTTGCTCCCCCTAGGGGTGGCTGTAAGTAGTTAATCTGCTGTCTTTCAAAACTACGCCTATGCAGGACATAAACATATACACAGAATTAATATGCACATTATTTTTCCTTAGCAGTGATAGTTACAGGCAATTTTATCTTCACAATTCTCTGGAAAAGCAAATCACAGAAATCTAAAGTGACTGGTTGATACATAAATCCCATCTATAGTAGGCCAAGCTTCATTTTTCCAGATGCTGGCTGACCTCCAAACCTCAACACTTGCAGAACGCATTTCCCCACATTGAGAACATGTTGTTCGGAACATCTTTACAGGAAGTTGTACTGCCACTTGATTTCCATGGAAGAAAATCTCCGATTCAGCACAGACCTCTAACCTACCAAACTAATAATACATGGAATTTCAGATTTCCTACTTATCACTCCATAACAGATCTCTCCTTGTACAAAACAAGCTGAAGGAGTTTTCAAAGTACAGAAAAAAAACATCATAACTTAGACCATCAATGTTCAAGCAGTTCGGATATACCCCTACAGACAATCCACAGCAAAATATGGCGTGTTGTGGATTTGCAATCTTTAAAAAACTGACAGTCACATCCAAGCATAAACTAAGTGTGAACAGGTGCTTAGCCGCAGGCGTTTTTAATCACAGCAGGGCCACCATGCAGATGAAGACTTTAGTCTAAGTGAGGATTGGCATTAGGTTAGGATTCTGGAAAACGAGAAATGACTTACCGTGGCTGCCAGGTACACATAAATTGGCCATTTTATGCTCTAAGCTTTCTCAATTTTTCATATTTCTAATGCAATAATGCAATTCATTTTTCATAATTGCATGTTATGGCGCTACAGTGTGCTTCCTTTTTTGTTTGAATTTGAGTGGATTTGCAATCGACATGGAAGGGTTTTTAAGCTCTGGAATTTTTCTATAGCGTGAATTATTTTATAAAATCTCATCCACTTTGCAGGTTCAGTAATACACGGCAGATTTTTCACACACAAATCTGCAATGTATTTGCTACATGTGAACAAACCCTACAGGTCCGACCCTCAATGACCAGAGCTAAAGGGCCCATTTCATGTTTATCCAGGCACTGGATGCTATGCATGGTACCAGAACTCAGGGAAATGTAGCTGAGAAACAGGATCAGGCAAAGCAGTGTGTACACGGGTGCCATGGCCTATTTCTTCTGATTTACAGTGGTCCAATACCCCCAGATTGACTAATGATGGGCTTCACATGCTTTATTCATGGAACAATTCAATTCAAAGCCAGTGAGGATTCCTATATGTTGAATAAAAGGCCATATAGGGGGCAGTCTTATGAATGAGCATAGCACTCATATGGCATACCTGCAAACTGTCCTGAATTTTCCAGAACTACCCTGAATCTCCAAATACAAATCTGGCCAACTCAGGGAATTCAGGACCAAGAGAGGTTGGGATTTATCTAAATGTAGCCCATAGTAAGCAACAGGGCCGGACTGGCCATCTGGGAATTCTGGCAAATGCCAGAAGGGCCTGTCTGGTGATGGGCCGCCTTGTCTGCTACGTTGTTAAAAGAATTGGTATTCTCAAGACACCTATACTGTTAAGAGTTGCGACAGAGCACAAAGCCGCTGACTCCATCACTTATCCCACGGGATCATTAGACATATTGGTCATGTAGTAAATCCTGCTTTCCTTCATTCAGGGTAATATTAGTAATATATTCCATCTGGTGCTTGGGAACAAGGACAGCATGGGCCTATGTGATTTCAAATACTAGGGCTGAATTTCAGTCCCAGTCCGTACCTGGTAGGTGGGAACGTTGGGCAGAGCATTCTCAGGCAGAATAGGTGGGACGGAAATAAAAGTCACTATTTACCCAGCAGAGTAATATTTATTTAATAAAACAATAATATACTTGAAAATAATCAACTTAGTAACATACTTTATCACATAAATCTGATTCTTTTTCCTCCTGGATTGATCTTTAGCGCTAAAATGTGTACAATCTGTACAAAATCAGATTTTCCCATGACTGAGTTAAGAGAAGACGGTTTGTGTTTTTAAAATTGTATGGGCGGAGGAGATAGAGGACAGAGATTCTGCTGAAAGTTCTCCAGACACAACAGTTACAGTTCTCCATAGAACGTTATGAGCACCAACTGTCATATATCTCAGTAACAGGAAAATCTGTACTCACTTAAGACACATTTTAACTGCGAATTGTTAATGTTGCAAATTAATGATCAGTCCAGGGTAAGAAAGAAGCAGATTTTTCTAATAAGATACATTGCAAAGTTTCTTTTTATGCGTATTATTGATGTATAGCAAAAAAGTAAAACAGCAGTTACTCTAAGTGTGATATGGAGCAAGTCCTCCTCGATGAATACAAAGTATGTAACAAAAGTGGAGCGTTATACATGATTGATTAGTAGTCGCCAAGCATGTAGCCATGGTGGACTAGTAGTCTTGCAAAAGCTTAAAAGTCACAAGCTGCGGACTACAATGTTATACTATAAAGTAAAGAAACAGAGAAACTTTGCATTATGGCCACAGAATTCAGGAAATGTCGTCAAAATAAAAAGCTGTGATCAGGACTCTTTTCTAGGACAGCATCAAAGAGGAAAACAGCAGGTCCATATTTTATAGGAGGTAAAGATCTTCTTTATCGACTTTCCATTAAAATCATATCAGCACTCATTGGTTGATTGGTTCTTTTGTTTTTAAATTTCTTCCCATAATTCCATGATTCAAACTATGTAAAATGAAAATATGACAACACTTCACCTAGAAAGCAGAAGTACCCAACAAGGGGGTGCTCACCTTTCAATTATTGTTTAAATCACATCTCACCCTGTCCCTGGGTAAGTGAGTGCTGATGCCTGACGTCTCCTGGTCTGCTTACCTTTCTCCAGAGATGTCTTGTTTTCCGGCTGATGAAGGGGAGTAGATCCCCGAAATGCGTAACCTTTTAATACACTGCATGAATGAAGCGGCATCTTTTACCTTACCTCTGGATTGACGCTACTTTCTGTTGGAGTGATAGCGCCAATTTGAAAAAGTATATATATTTTTTTTTTTTTTACAGACCTTATGTGATGCAAACATAAGGCCAGAAATGCGTCAGTAGTTTTACAATTAGTATGATTTTAATTGAGATTCAGTAAAGATGATTTATACTTTACATATAACTTGGAAGTGCCATTTTCCTCTTTGATGATAATTTTAGGTTGATGGTCAGCAATAAAATTGTCATCCACTAATCTCCAGACAATCACCATAAATTAGGATCACAGACATGTAAGCCCAACTAATAAATCTACCGTAATCCAGAGCAGTGACGGCCACTTATAACTAAGTGACGAGCGAGTCACACAGGCGCCTGTTAGTTAGAGTTTGAGTTTAAATAGGTTATTGGATTATTATAGCATAAATGAACATTTTGGGAGAAACCAGACAAAATATATTTTCCAAGTGTCAACTTTTGTTGCATCGACTAGTGGTAAAAATAAATAAATAAATAAAAATTATATATTTACCCACATAGAAAAATGTAATATATACTGTAGATCTCATCATTCCCCTCCTCATGCGCACCACCATGGAATAAATGGTGCTCTAAAAGTTAGTAATAATAATTCCCCAAACAGAGACCCGAACAGTGCACATATACCGGCCACTTACATCAAAAGGCAGGATCTCCACGGTGGTGTTATAAAGCTTATCTTCAGGGTGCTCTATGTTTCCACTTCGGAAAAAATACCTACAGGAAAAAAATAAATAAATTAAGGATGGAGTTCTACCGGGTCAAAGACAGATGAAGGTCGATATTGTGATAACAAGTAATTATTTCTTGTAGTCTAATTAACTCGTATCTTAGGGAGGAGGAGACGCGGCATCCACAGCCAGAACGGCTCAATCTAAAAACCCCTCTGATCCCCACCTTCTATTTTCAGCATAAAGTTGTAATGCCGGAAAACTGTACCCGGCACTTCCGCGGCTTTATACGAGACGGTGGAATGTTTTCTATAACATCGGCGTCTAGTGTCCCGCAGGTTTGCTGTTACCACCACTTACGCTGTTCTTAGCTGCCCTGCATTAATAGCGGTATGTCTGTTAATTCCATACTGTGTGATTGGCCTTTAGGAGGCATTAAAAGCCGCTTTATTTAAATTTTAAGGTGGGTGTTATAAGAGAAGAGGCGGTAGAGCTGGATAAATACCGTAAACGCTGTGCAAACATTTGCTGAGCGATATCAAGATGCACCTGAAAACTTCATTTAAACATTTCAGGCAATTTTCAGGTACTTACTCGATGCCTGGAATACGCTTACTTCACGGGTGCAGACGTATTCTAACAGCCCGGATTAGCTTTTGCATTTCTGGTATATATGAATATGGGAGTTTAAGGGTATGTGCACATGTTGCTGTGCGGATTTTTGGCAGGTCAAAATCCGCGCGTTTATGCGGATTTAGTGCGGATTCCTATAAATGAATGGGTGTAAAAACGCTACGGAATCCGCACAAACAACTGACATGCTGCGGAAAATAAACCGCTGCGTTGCGGTGCGGATTTTTCCGCAGCATGGGCACAGCGGTTTTTTCTCCATAGATTTACATTGTACTGTAAATCACTAGGAAAGCTGCAGCAAATCCGCAACGTGTGCACATACCCTAACACCAGGAGGCAGGTTTTTAGGCTTCTTCACCAACCATTTTGTGTACTTACAATAAATAAAACAAATACATTTTGCACTGTGTGAGATTTTTTCAGATACAACTTTCTTAGTGTTTCAAAGCCAAGAATTCAATAAATGAAATCAAAGACGATACTCTCTGCTGCATACTATTAGAGCAGTGCATATAACCCCCACAGAAAGGACTTGTATCCTATGGGGCACACGTGGCACCGGCAGAAAACATAGGTTTCTGTATGTCATTCTAATCTTCTGTAAATTCACTTGTATTCCTGAACCAAATATTTAGAAACCTATATCCATGAAGGAATCCACTCCTCCTCACCCAACGTAGGTTCAGCTGACTGGAGTATGAGCTGGGAAAGTGGCCAAGAGACGAGAATGTCGTTTTCGGCTAGCAAACTACAGTACAAATCTTTTTATAATGTAATCAAACATGCTTTGCAGAGGCATCCTGAAGAACCCACTATAGAGCATGGTACATTATTTATCTGGAAGCTTATGGGCAGCATACACCAATACAGTGTCATACAAAGGAGTCGTCTTTTGGAGGTACACATCTAGATATCATCCCAAAAGTATACCTCCAATGCAAAGCTCAAAATTAATCTAGTTGCTTAGCTTTTAAGGTTGAAGATGGCTATGAGTCCATAGAGTTCACCCTATAACCTAACACAGTGCTCAATCTAAACAGAGTCTAAATCTCCCCATACACATTAGATGGCTGTTGGATAATAATCATCTTTATTTTTAGATAGCGCTAACATATTCCACAGCGCTTTACAGTTTGTGAAAAAAGAAGGATTTAGTTCAGCTCAACCCTTTGTTCATTAATGATGTAGCAGAGTCCGAGCAAGGACACGTCTCCACTTAGACGTCTTGGAATGCTTCATAGAAAAGGAGAAGTTCAGCTCAAGAAATAAAATCCAAAGTTTTCTTTATTTGTCACATTAAAATACAAGCATGGCTGCTATGGTCATCATTGCGGTTTTTACCCTGGCATGGGATAGCCGCACAGAGTGCGCCCAGGAGGTTCTGTATGCGTTTCGAGCGCTATGCACTCTTAGACTCAGAAAGTCCTTTTCTATGAAGCTTTACAGATTACACACATTATCATCGGTGTCCCCGATGGGCTCAGAATCTAAATTCCCTGTCAGTGATGTCTTTGGAATGTGGGATTTGAACCCAGTACCCCAGAGCTGCAAGGCAGCAGTGCTAACCACTGAGCCACCATGCTGCCCCAGATGAATGATTGTTTGGCCAGCAGAGTTCTCAGCCGTCTGTCCCATTCACAGGAGAGCTCACTCAGCTCCTATGCCTTCAATGACAGAGCCAGAGCCATATACGGTAGGTTATTTCAGGGAGAACAAAAGGATTGTCACACCAATACGAGACATGCTGGATGCCTGATTCCCTTTACAATCAATTGCCAAGGTGCCCATACACGGACTGTAGACTGAATCCATCAATATCGACAGGTTTGGCCATCAGTCTAAAGTGTCTACATAGGGGTTTTAAGTTGGCCATACACCTGAGGCAGCTGTCGGCCACCTGTTCCTTTGGCAGACAGCCTTCATTCTCAGCTCCCACACAAACAAGTGCTAGGCTTGACCACGCGGTCATGTGTTTTCAACAAGGAGAAAGTCATTGTCCAACACCTCTGAAAGCATCTTTTCTTGAAAACAAAAGGATTGGGCGTTGGAATTCCAAATGCCTGATCCTTTTCATTTCTGACATCATATGTCAGGGAAAAATTGGGAAGTCACCGTAAATATTCGCAATGGTCAGCAGCTTCCAACGACTTTGATCTAATGTGTATGGGGGCCTTTAGAATAAATATTGCCAACTGTTATGTGACCTCGTCTGCACTACTGGTCAAAAGTGACACTGGTCATGGCCATCATTATAGTTCTCAAACCTACCGACCTACAGACTCATTCACACATACCTAAAAAAAAATATTTCCTCTTTTTAAAGGGAAAATCTGCTCAAAGGTGATCATCCAAAATCAAGCTGTTAGCCAGAACTTCCATTAATTTCTAGAGCAAAAAAAACAAATAGGAGGCCAAAAAGTTCAGGAGAATCCATAGGGTTCTGGAAATGAATGTTGGCCTAGGTGAAAATCAGGACCAAGAAAGTCATCACATACAGCTAGCTAAAAACACTTACTGCTGGATGGGCTTCTTTAGTACAAGGCTATATTAACACTGTAAGGCCTGTTTCACACTTGCTTTTTTTTGCAGCGCGTTTTTCCCGCAAAAAAACGCATTGAAAAACGCATACAAAAGCATACAACTGCTGCGTTTTTTTCAAGCATTTTTATGAGCATGCATGAAAAAAACGCAGCGTTTTTAAGCGTTTGTATGCGTTTTTAGTGCGTTTTTACCGCGTTTGCGTTTTTTTCCAACATTAGGTGGCCACTCACACTAACCCAAACCATGACTTTACTAACCCTAACCCTGACCCTAACCCTAACCCTGACCCTAACCCTTAACCAAACCATACTTAACCCTAACCCTGACCCTAACCCTAACCCTGACCCTAACCCTAACCCTGACCCTAACACTAACCCTGACCCTAACCCTAACCCTGACCCTAACCCTGACCCAAACCATACTTAACCCTAACCCTGACCTTAACCCTGACCCTAACCCTAACCCTGACCCTAACCCTTAACCAAACCATACTTAACCCTAACCCTGACCCTGACCCTAACCCTTAACCAAACCATACTTAACCCTAACCCTGACCCTAACCCTGACCCTAACCCTAACCCTGACCCTAACCCTTAACCAAACCATACTTAACCCTAACCCTGACCCTAACCCTAACCCTGACCCTAACCCTAACCCTAAACCCCCTTAACTAACCCTAACTTTACCCAAACCCCTAAATTCCATTGTCTAAACTAATGGTAAAAAAAAAACCGCATGTGCAAAAAAACGCATACATAAGCATGCCAATGCGCACATATGCTCACCATAGACTTATAATGGGTGTCTTGCTGTAAAAAAACGCATTGCGCGCGCATGCGTTTTTTTGAGGCAAATCGGACGCACAAAAAATGCAACAAGTTGCATTTTGTGCGCCCGAGCGCATACCGCAAAAAAACGCATGCGCGGTAAAACGCGTACAAACGCATGTGTATGCGCACATAAGCGCATCCCATGCAAAGTATAGGAAAAAAAAACGCATGCGCTATTTAGAGCTAAATTACCGCGAAAAAAAACGCAAATGTGAAACCAGCCTAAGACTTGTCTCCGGAAACATTAACAGATAAATGAAGTGTAACAAAGGTAAATAATCATCCTGGTCATACAGAAGGACAAACATCCTATAAGTTTTGCTATTTACAAACCTTTCAATCCGTAAAGGTTTGAAGAACCTAAAGCGTACAAAGTCTCCTGCTGTTGGTGTGAATGCCCAAAAGAAATCTTCTCTCAGGTAAGCCTTCTCCAAGGTGAAATGTTGGTACGTTTTTAGGCTGGTGCTGACTTCAGCGGCTGGATTCATATGTTCCTTTCGGAGAGCTTGCTTCCCAAAGTCTTTGTCCTGAATGAGACAACAAAGTTATACTGCTGAGGAATGTAGGATGTATTTACTGCAGATCATCAATTCCGCTGAGTATATTGGAAATCCAAAGATCAGCTTTCACAATGAACAGAGCAGTACTAGATTCTCAACATAAGGAGAGATCATGTACTGATACTAACCCTTGTTTGGTCCAAAGATGCCTCTCCATTGCCAATTCAGTCTTTGTTGATTGGCTGCAGCGGTGACGTCACGTCGACAGTGCAGCAGTGAATCACTAGGCTCAGCAGCCTGTGCCAAGTGATTGGTTGCAGTGGCTACTAGAGCGGTAGATGCGATATAACCGCTGCAGCTCTTCAACAAAGACCAATCGCAGTGGAGCAGAGTTGTTATAGTATGTGTTGCTGAGACTATGTAGGAATAAAAGTTTAACATATCTCCAGCTTTTGCAAACAGTAACACATACCCAAGCAATTCTCCATACCTTTAATTTCTGAATTTTTCCTGCCAGAGAAGAGTGGGTCCCTACGTGTTGGAACAGAGAAGGTTTGAACCGAATCCTCAGGTTTGCCTTTTGTCTATCGCAGTGCTTCTGAAAATGAAAAGCATTCATTATTAGCAGGCAGCTGTGCTTATGTCTAGGTCAGATAACGCCAACGTGTAAGGAAAGCAAGCAAACTAGTTATCACCATCCCGCCACATTATTCAGCATTACAAACACCACATCCCATATGGCACAAAGCTCGCAGACGAGACACACATAATTAACAGAACTGCAATGTGATAATTTTTTGGTGTCACATATTTGCCTTGTTAAGATATATTAACAGGAATCTCACGGAGATCTAGTTTTAGTCAAACAGACATAAGCCAATCTGTTCCATAAAGCACAAAATACTTGTCGTGTCACCCTACAAAGGTGACGACCCTAAAAAATTACTGGGCAGCAATTTTACAAACTTTGTTCTTCATAACTATATATAAGCCAGACACCATCAGCGGTTACTGAGCATGGTCAAAAGACTCCATAATCAGCTCAGCTTACAAAAATCCAGTCCCTCGCCCAAGACCGGGTCAAGGAGTGTCTCATACCGCCAGTCCGACCCTGCTCTATACTGATTGCTTTGAAACAGCCATCTGCAAATGGGCTTCTTTCTTGGTCAATAATGATGTTGGCCTTAGATTATGAGCACACATTCTTACGACGTTGGCAGAGTCACCAAGGTTATCCTAGGCAAAGCCGCGGGTATTTTTTATTAAGCGGCTCCGCCGGCGGTTTTCTCATTGTATACTGTGGCGGTAGAGACTATGTTTTCTGTTTCCATTACAAAGAGTCAGTGGCTTCTACACGAAGCCGCCTGAAGAATGAACATGTTACTGTTTTTAAATGCTCCATGATTTCAGAACCTTGAAGTGGTTAAAGAAGTAGCAAAAGACTGAACATGTTCATAGTGATGTGGATTCTTGTGCATTTTTCGCAACACTTTTCTAGGTGGGGGTCCAAGCGGAATCCATATGAAAAAGCCTGTTTGTGAAAATACCCTTAGTCATGTTGCAAGGCTCATTAAAGTGACCAGCATCGACTTTCAGGGTAGCCACCTCCAAGGGGTTTCACTAGCCATAAAGTTTTTTTTTTTGTTCTGTACAGGTGAGACAATTTCATTGCAAATAAAGTTCTATGGACAGATGACCAAAAAATGCTGTGCAGCCCCCCCCCCATGAGAACTACGTCTAAGACTCCAGCAATTTAAGGTAATATACAAGATAAATGGCACAATTCACAGTGGGGTTTTTTTCAAATCCGGAGGAACAATTCAGGGTTAGGATTCATTGTTAAAATACAGTACTTCTTCCATGAAAAGACACTCGGATCCATAGGCTGTGATAAAACACCTTCTAAGTGTAAATTAATACAAAGCTAACATACAAAAGATGAACAGTGAAGAATAAAAAAAAAAAAAGAATTGGTGGACAGTAAAAAGAGCAGCTCACGGTCAAAAACTGATGGAAAAAAGGGTTGGCTAGCTAAAGAAATTGTAAATTGCCATTACATGATCTTAAATTAGCAAATTCTGCAATTTACCAATATGGGCAGCACGGTGGCTCAGTGGTTAGCACTGTAGCTTTGCAGCACTGAACACCAAGAACAACATCTGTAAGGAGTTTGTATCTTCTCCCCATATTTGCATTGGTTTCCTCCGAGTTCTCCAGATTACTTCCACACTCCAAAGACATAATGATAGGGAATCTAGATTGTGAGACCCAATAGGGACAGTGATGATAATGTCTGTAAAGCGCTGTGGAATTAATGGTGCTACGTGAGTAAAATAAATATGCTTCACCCCGGAAAGGTGCTGTGATCTTCAACTACAAGACTCAGTTGTGGCAGGTCTTCTTACGGTTTGGAGATAACACAAGACAGTTTTTTTTCTATTGGTACATGTGTGCAAAGGAGTCGACAGATTGCTCATTTCAATAGCTAAGGCTACTTTCAGACTTGCGTTATGAGGCACAGCGCAGGGCCGCCGCAAAGCTCCGCCCCCGGCCGCACCGCCTCCGGTTAGCTCTTATAGGCGCATGACGCTGCATGCGACCGGCGTACCCTATATTTAGCATTGGGTGCGCTGGTTTGTTTTTGCTGGCGCATGCACCCTTTTTGTGCCGAGTGCACAAAAATGCAATACGGTGCGTTTGGCGCTCGTTGGCGCAGCGCAAAAAGGGCGCATGCGCCGGCAAAAACATACCGGCGCAGGGCAGCATACCCAATGCTAAATATAGGGTACGCCGGTCGCATGCAGCGTCATGCGCCCATAGGAGGAGCTGACTGGAGGAGGTGCGGCCGGGGGCAGAGCTTAGCGACGGCCCTGCACCTCATAACGCAAGTCTGAAAGTAGCCTAAGACAGCCGCCTTCTATGTCTGTGCCTTGGCGATAGACAAGAGGGATGGATTAGCCTCCTTATCTGGCCAGCTTCCATCACATACAACCCTAACCATGTGCCAACACAAAAAATGCTATAGTGTGTGGGCACAAACCAGGAATTGGGAGCTTTGCTTGCCGCTGTTCAGATGTGAAGGACATCTATAAATTGCATAACTTACTAGAACTTCTTGTAACTGGACCACCCCAATATATGGTAATAGTGTAATAGCATGAATTTACATTTTTTTTTGCAGGGGTGGGTGGATCCAAAGACTCCAGAATTACACTGACCAGGTGATCATAGGCTTGCCTTGTGGACATATAATATGGAATCTATCAAAGCTTTAGCTACAAGTGCTTCATTGCTATAAAAATGAAGACCACACACACCATGTATTTAACACATTTATTTTCCATATGAACAGGATAATGCAAATATTTTTCCGTGAATGATTCTCATAGGTGTTAAGAACTATAGCTACTTTTATTACATTGCTGTTTTGCCAACAGAAACTAGGTCCGGCTCCTGGATTATAAACACATATGGTATGAACAGACGCGAAGAAGGACTAATTAACACAAGTATATCATTTTTAAGACAAAGTACACTGATTACAAGTGTAAATGAGAAGATGTAATATACAAATCATACCAACAAATAAAAACAGCACTTTACAAATTACATCTTCCACCACCAGTGCGTAAGCATTCCCACCGATACAAAACAAGGCAAATGTTCTACCGATAAACGCAAAGAAGCAAAGCGCTTGGAGTCTTTTTGGTTCAGCATTTAGACTTTTACATTTACTCATTGAAATTTTATTCAAAAACCACAAAAAGGCCAGCCATTCATCTTATAGGCACAACCAACATCCGACTTCAAACAAAATGGACTGTAGTAAACCTCCTTTAAATCTTGTGTTAGTCATAAAGTAAACCAGACAAAAGTGATGCAATACGGAAAAGCTTGCTTGAAAACTCTCTTAGAATATAAAGGAAGCTCCAGGAAAAGCAGAAGATCCCAAAAACTACCAAAAAAAGCTGGTAAACCTACCTGATGCCCATACACAATAATACTGCCAGAAACATCCAGGAGACTCCTGAAAAAAAACTGACATCTCCTGTACTACCAGAAGAGCTGGCAAACCTCAGAGATGACTAATCCCTCATACAGTCATGGAGATCCTGGAGATTTCAGGAAAAAAAAAAAAAAAAAAAGAGTCATGCTCTTAGACTACTAGAAAAGCTGGAAAACTTGATAGGGACCTGGACTTTCTCACACAGTCAAGAATATCCCAAACACTCTTGAAATATCAGATACTCTTAGAAAAAGAGGATACCTCCCAGACTACCAGAAGAACTGGCAAACTTTCCAGGTGCCCACATTCCATCACACAGCCAGGAACTTTCAGAAACTCCTGGAATGGTCTAGGTGACTCTAGAAATAGAGATTTGGAGGACTACCCAGCAGAGCTGGAAACCCCACATGTGCCTGCACTTTGTCAGCCAGAGACCTCCTCTAGGAGACTTCTGGAAAAATGAGCTCTCCTGAACAACCAGAAGAGCTGGCACGTTTCCTAGGTGGCCATGCTCTCACAACGTTAAAAGCTCAGCATTTTCCCTATTATTATTGCCTATAGTTTTTCACCCAAATTCTCCCACTCACATTTCCTCAGCACTTGAGCAGGAAAGGTGTTCACCTAACCATGCTCCTCCACTTCCTATAACAAAACGGCGCTAAAGCTGTCAGCAATCTGGACTGTAACATAACTTCCTGTGATTAATTACTATTTTTTGTTAGGGCATTGTTCTGGTGGCACATGGGAGCAGGGGAAGGTGCAGAAACAGAGAGAGCTGACTAGATGTACATACATACATTTACTTGCTTATATACAGCTACAGTATTTGCAGCACTTTTCAGCCATTGTCATCATTCATTTTTCACAGTGGGGCTCACAATCTAAATTCCTTATCACTATATCCAAGTAGTATGGGAAGAAACCCCACAAACATGGGGAGAACCTACAAACTTCTTGCAGATGTTGTACTTGGTGAGATTTGAACTCAGGACCCCAATGCTGCAACCCAACAGTGCTAATCACTGAGCCGCTGTATTGAGTATTATAACTAGTTTAAGGTCTGTAAAAGAGTCATTACGGTATTTACAAACATTGATGGATCTGTACACAATAAAGTCTGTGGTTTGAGGTCTGTATTTTTTTAGTGGGGTCTGCTGGAGGTAGGCGTATTTACAATTAATTCAAATTCTTCAGGCTGTACATTAACGTGCGGAGTATAAAGCTCAAAAACTGTGCTGCACCCTCTAGTATTCCTCCCTTTGGCAAATACGATAAAATAGCAATGGCTTAGGAACAGTAACTGTTACCCCTATAGTAAACCTCAGGAGGCATGTGGGTCCTGTTTTAACTTTAGGGCAGACAATCATACTTTACAGATGTGTACCTAAAACCCATTCCCTTTCCCATCCCTCAGATGAACATGATGGACATGTGTCTTTTTTTTCTACTGTACTAAGTATTGTATAGCAACAAAACTCCATTAGAGGATCTCTAAAGTTCACATATGGATAAGTTCACATATGGATGCCTCATAATTTATTATGCCCATCTCTAAAATATAAAAAAAAAAAAAAACAAGGACAGGTACAAGCATCATTGTACAATGACGTGCTTGGGACAATCTTCTGACAAAATGTTGTGATTGTCCATTCCATACCTCCCAACCACCCTAGATCCAGTGTGGCAGTCATGGATTTCATGAGCTGTCCAGGAGAACGGATAGATGTCCCTCTTCCAACTTTATCTGTGTTTATAGGGAGCAGATACAACTGAATATAACCACTCACCTGTGCCATCTGAAGCGTAACACAGGAAGCTTGATAATATCACTACATTGCACCTACTGCGTTGTAGAAGCCAATGACTTTTAGCTAACCTCTAAGGACACAAGAGCAACCTCAGGAAAAAGATTCAATCTCAAGCTATGAAAAGGGTTCTTTACTTTAAGAGCTGCATCAAAACGTCTTCTATAGAAATTGGTTTTAGCAGAAACCGTAAATTACACGTTCAGATACAGAATGTAGATGAAGAATGACTCAGTCTGATGGGTACTTGGGTTCAAGAAGGGACTTCCCCCTCCAACAGTTAGGAAGAAATGGAGTCCTAATTTTGGATTACCCAAGGTCAACTAGTATTCATTTTGTACTCCTCCTTATACCTCTTCAGGCTGTCTATGCTTTTATCCAAACAAAGTAACTTTGCATACACCATGAAGAAACTACCCCCAGATGGTTGCAAATTCCCAAGCAAAATTGGTTCTTACTGGGGAGAAGTTGGGTGGCTCCACATAGAAAGATGTGGTCTCCTACAATTCAACAAAATCTCGTTTTTGTTTTCTGTGTGCATACAACACAACCATTTTATATTTTAACATATTTTCACACCAGTGGCATACAAAAAGAAGAGGAGACCCTATGACATTGAACCCAGGCCAAAAAGTTCCTGTTCAACATCTCCTTCCTGCTCCAACCCTTGTAGAAGATGCCAGGATGACCCGGCTTTATTTTAGTTATGAAGTCACTACAGGACAATAAATCTGTTCTGGGCTTCCACATTTCAGTGTTAAAAAGTATTAGAACTGATGGTATGTATAGGATATAGTGTCACCTGCTGATCAAGAGGGTGCATAGAATTTGCTAGATTTATTGACAAAAATGGGAATGCAGCCTATATACCCCAACGATAATATAGAAAAAATGGATGTACAAACCCTCATTTGTATAAACATTTAAATTTTATTAAGCGTATTAAAAGGTTTCAATATCACATGATTTGAAAAATTAGTAGATGATTTCAATAAAGGTGGAGACACAAACACTATGACAGCACAAACATGGAATTAGTGACTAATGGTACAGGAGCAACTCCATATATACAATTATGTACACCTCATTAGTCAAAAACATCAATGCTAGTAAAAAGCAGTAAGTAATTTAAAAGCGATACAAGGATATTCAACAATGTAAAAATACCTCATGTGAAAAATGTAGCGCTCAAGAGTCCAACATACTTGAGTAATTATGGCCAATCCCATGTAAAAAAAAAAAAAAAATCAGTACGCATGCACCCAAACACCACAAATTAAATCACATAGTATGGCAGAAAGAGATTATATACATTGCTATAAGACAAATGGTGGCACACGGGCACAAGTGAAGATAATGTTTGCTTACCCATAAAGTGCAGAGTGCCTGTGTCCGTCAAAAAGCTCCAACGCGCGGTTTGTGTTGGCTTCCTCACTGGGCCTATATGTTCTGTGTGTACAGTATAAGTTGGTTTATATCTATATGCTCTACATGTCTATGCAGGTGTGAAAAAAATATGCACCACATTGTGTGGGCACATGTGAGCGTAGCTTCTGCCTCCATACTAGTCACTTCCAGCCATCATGGTAGCGATACGAGTCAGGAAAATGCTTCCTGTGACGTCAGGTAACACACATTGCTCCGTCCAGATGCCTGCGGTGACAGGGGTGGGTAGGAGAATCTGCGCACATGCACACTAGCGGTGCCTGAATTTGGGAAGTAAATGTGATGTAAAGTGTCTTGTGGCCATATTAACAAAGTGCCCCCCCTTTGGGAAAGAATAAATGCAAAGGAAAATTAAAAAATGAAAGGAAAAAAATGGAGATAATCAAAATGCACACACTTGAAATTGTTATAGGCGGATGTTCTGCCAATCATATAAATTTAAAGTAACATGTATGTATGCATATATAGATCTATCACCCCACTGATCAGAAAAATGTTTATACAAAACAGAAAAACTGCATAATGAATACAATATTACATAGCACACAAAAAATCAAGAATGTGTGTCTGCAGAGACCACCAGAGTTGGAGTTGCACTAGCCTCACGGTACTTATCGTAAATTATATTGTGCAAGTAAAAATGTTAAAGTTGCCACAATGTTCTCCTTCATCCTAGTAACCAGTGGGGGTCCCAAGTGGAGACTTGCTATGGCTGGAATACCCCTTTAGTCATGGAATACCCTCACAGCCCCACCTCATTACTCAGGCCTCCTTCTCCAAAACCAGCTTCTCCACCATTACAGAAGATCAACATTCTTATTTACTCTTTAAATCGCACCTTACCACCTGTGAACTTGACCCAATCCCATCCCTCCTCATCCCAAACTTCACCACAGTTTTAATCACAACCCTAACCCACCTCTTAAACCTATCACTGGTGTCTTCCCCTCATGCTTCCAACATGTCTCAATCACATCCATCCTCAAAAAGCCCTCCCTTGACCCATTCTCTGTCTAGCCATTGCCACATATCACTTCTCCCCTATGCCTCAAAATTACTGGAACAACATCTCCAACTGTCCTCCCGCTCCCTCTTCGACCACACCATTCCACTGAAACTGCCCTGACTAAAGTCACCAACGACATACTAACAAATCCAAGCAACATTTCTCTGTTCTCCTACTTCTGAACCTGTCATCAGCCTTCGACACAGTGGACCATTCCCTCTTAATACGATTCCCTCATCTCTTGGCATCACAGACTCGGCCATATCTTGGATACCCTCATACCTAACAAACCGGACATTCAGCATCTCCCACTCACACACCACCTTGTTATCTTGCCCCCTATGTGTTTGTGCCCCCCAAGGTTCAGTCCTAGGACCCCTACTTTTTACCATCTACATCTTTGGCCTGGGACAGCTCAGAGTCCCACGGCTTTCAGTATCACCTCTATGCTGATTACATACAGATCTACCTCTCTGGACCTGATATCACCTCCTTACTTACCAGAATCTCACAATGTCAGTCCTCCATTTCATCTTTGTTCTCTTCTAGATTTTTAAATCTAAACATGGCTAAAACAGAATTCATCATCTTTCCATCGTCTCTCTCAACCCCCCCCCCTAACAGATCTATCCATCAAAGTCAATAGCTTCCCACTTTCCCCAGTTCCGTAAGCGCACTGCCTTGGGGTCATCCTTGACTCTGATCTCGTCTTAAAACCACACATCCAAGCCCTTTCCACTTCCTGACAAGTCCAACTCAAAAATATCTCCTGGATCTGCACATTCCTCAACCAAGGCTCTGCAAAAACACTAGTGCATGTCCTCATCTCCTGCCTCCACTACTGCAGCCTCCCCTCTCACACCACTCCAATCTATCCTAAACTACGTTGCCTGACTAATCCACCTATCCCCCTGCTATTCCCTGGCCTATCCTCTCTGTCAATCCCTTCACTGGCTCCCCATTGCCCAGGGACTCCAGTTCAAAATCCTAACCTTGGCATACAAAGCCATCCACAACCTGCCTCTTCTATACATCTGTGACCTCGTCTCCCGGTACTTACCTGCACGCAACCTCCGATCCTTACAAGCTCTCCTTCTCTACTCCCCTCATCTCCTCTTCCCACAACCACATACAAGATTTTTCCTGTGCATACCTCCTAATCTGGAACTCTCTAAGCCAACATACTCTTGCCTACCGTGGAAACCTTCAAAAAGAACCTGATCACCTACCTATTCCCACAAGCCTACAACCTACAGTAACCCTTGTTCCACCATTACGCTGCACGACCAGCTCTACCCTCACCTACTGTATCCTCACCAATCCCTTGTAGATTGCGTTGCCCTAGCGGGCAGGGTTCTCTCTTCTCATCTACCAGTAGGTGATTCGTTTTGTTCAAGATTAGTGTATTTGATTTTGTTATGTATATCCCTTTCCACATGTAAAGCGTCATGGAATAAATGGCGCTATAATAAAACTAGATGGGCATTTTCTGAAGGAAATACCTGGTGCTTGAACAGCACTGCCAGCTTTACAGCAGTGTATCAGGTGTCGACTGTAAGAAAGTAAAGTTAGAATATGAATGTTGTGTATAGCCACTTTGGCACATTCGGCACCTCAGTAGCCACTTTGGCACATTTGGCACCTCTGTAGCCACTTTGGCCACTTGTTAGCCACTTTGGCACATTCGGCACCTCTGTAGCCACTTTGGCCACTTGGTAGCCACTTTGGCACATTCGGCACCTCTGTAGCCACTTTGGCCACTTGGTAGCCACTTTGGCACATTCGGTACCTCAGTAGCCACTTTGTCACATTCAGGACCTCTGTAGCCACTTTGGCCACTTGGTAGCGACTTTGGCACATTTGGCCCCTCGGTAGCCACTTTGGCACATTCGGCACCTCGGTAGCCAGTTTGGCCACTTGGTAGCCACTTTGGCACATTCAGCACCTCGGTAGCCACTTTAGCCACTTGGTAGCCACTTTAGCACATTCGGCACCTCGGTAGCCACTTTGGCCACTTGGTAGCCACTTTAGCCATGTTGACACATGCTGCCACTTTGCCTCGGGGGCCACTTTGGCGCTCCGGGCCCCTCAGGGGCCACTTTGGCACACTGGGCTTCTAAAGCCACTTTGGCGTCCGACTGCAGTGATGGCGAACCTTGGCACTCCAGCTGTTGTAGTTCTCCAACTCCCAGCATACCTCAACTGCTGCAGGTTGCAAGGGCATGCTGGGAGTTGTAGTTTTACAACAGCTGGAGTGCCAAGGTTAGCCATCACTGGGTGGGGCTTTTTTAGAAGCCAGTGGCGCGCTGCGCCTTTAAGACCTTGAATCGGCGATCTGTCAGCTTCTATTAACTAATACGGGTCATGTGTGGAAGCTGCATTTGCATAGCTGCCATCTTTGTAAGGTCACTGCACCTGCACTGTGGCTTCAATCCATGTCAGTTGGGGGTCATGGAAAGGTTGCCATTAATTCCTATGGGAAAATTTTTGCTTAAAATGCGATTTTTTAAAAAACTACAAATCAGATCCACTCCAAAAATACATAGCACACCTGTGCCCACTGAGGGCTTCGAAACGCCGCCTGAACGGGGTCTCTGTGCCGAGCGGTTCGGGCCGCATTAATTGCAGAAAACGCGGAGATGTAGAATAATAACTAGATGTGTATTTCCTGAAGGAAGTACAGATAGTGCTTTGAAATGCCCGGGCTGCCCCTTTAAGAGAGACTTGCCTGCTGCCCCTGCAAGACTTTCAACTCAGGATCCGTTTTAACTGTGGGTGCCTCTCAGGGGCCACTTTGGCCTCAGGGTCTGATTTGGTGTGTGGGTGGTGCCCCTCAGGATCCGATTCGGTGGCCTGGGCTCCTCAGGGCTTGAATTGGTGGCCGGTATCCCTCAGGGTCCGATTTTGTGGGTGTGGCCCCTTAGGGTCCGATTTGGTGGGCGGGGCCACAATGAGTGTGATTTGGTGGGCGGGGCCCTCAGGGTCCGATTTGGTGGGCGGGGCCCCTCTGGGTTCGATTTGGTGGGCGGGGCCCCTCTGGGTCCGATTTGGAGGCCAGGGTGGCTCAGCCTCCGATTTGTAGACCAGGGTCGATCAGCCTCCGATTTGTAGGCCAGGGTTGATCAGCCTCCGATTTGGAGGCCGGGGTGGCTCAGCCTCCGATTTGGAGCCTGGGGTCGCTCAGCTTTCGCTTTGGCGCGCTGGCCCTTTAAGACTCACTTTGGCGCGTCGGCCCTTTAAGAGCCAGTTTGGCTCACTGGGCTTCTAAATCCACTTTTGCGCACATTCTCTCTCAGGGGCATGCGTCATGTGATGAAGCTAGATTTGCATTTGTGCTGTGGGTTTCGCTTTAAGAGCTGATATTATCTGCCAGAAACTCTGTCCTGGAGAGGTCATGTGAAGTTCGTAGGCGTTGGCATAGTAACTGGGTGTGCCTGCGCATATCAATGAGCTTAACTGCCATTTGAATCGCCTCAGGGCATGTTTTCTCTGTGGCAACATTTTCCCATTGAAATGCATTGAGGCAAATGTTTTTTCAAACGCAAATTGTGCAAAAACTACAAATCCGATCGACACGAAAATTACTTAGCACACCACTCGTCGACGCTGGCTTCGAAACAACACCTCAACAGAGTCTGTGCGTGTAGCGGTTCGGGCCGCATTAATTGCGGAAAATCAACTGAATAATAACTAGATGTGTATTTCCTGAAGGAAGTACAGATAGTGCTTTGAAATGGTGCCCGGGCTGCTCCTTTAAGAGACACTTGCCTACTGCAAGACTTTCAACTCAGGATCAGTTTTAACTGTGGGTGCCTCTCAGGGGCCACTTTGGCCTCAGGGTCCGATTTGGTGGGTGGGGCCCCTCAGGATCCGATTCGGTGGCCTGGGATCCCTCAGGGTCCGATTTTGTGGGTGTGGCCCCTAAGGGTCCGATTTTGTGGGTGTGGCCCCTCAGGGTCCGATTTGGTGGGCGGGGCCACTCTGGGTCCGATTTGGAGGCCAGGGTGGCTCAGCCTTCGATTTGTAGGCCAGGGTCGATCAGCCTCCGATTTGGAGGCCTGGATGGCTTAGCCTCCGATTTGGAGGCCGGGGTCAATCAGCCTCCGATTTGGAGGCCGGGGTCAATCAGCCTCCGATTTGGAGGCCGGGGTCAATCAGCCTCCGATTTGGAGGCCGGGGTCAATCAGCCTCCGATTTGGAGGCCGGGGTCAATCAGCCTCCGATTTGGAGGCCGGGGTGGCTCAGCCTCCGATTTGGAGGCCGGGGTCAATCAGCCTCCGATTTGGAGGCCGGGGTCAATCAGCCTCCGATTTGAAGGCCGGGGTCAATCAGCCTCCGATTTGGAGCCTGGGGTCACTCAGCTTTCGATTTGGCGCGCCGGCCCTTTAAGACTCATTTCGGTGCGCCGGCCCTTTTAGAATCACTATGGCGCGTCGGCCCTTTAAGAGCCAGTTTGGCTCACTGGGCTTCTAAATACACTTTGGCGCACATGCTCTCTCAGGGGCATGCGTCATGTGATGAAGCTAGATTTGCATTCGTGCTGTGGGTTTTGCTTTAAGAGCTGAAATTATCTGGCAGAAACTGTGTCCTGCTGGGGTCATGTGAAGTTCGTAGGCGTTGGCATAGTAACTGGGTGTGCCTGCGCATATCAATGAGCTTAACTGCCGCAACTGGTCCTCAAATTTGAATCGCCTCACGACTGCCCCATGTATTCCTATGGCAAAATTTTCCCATTGAAATGCATTGAGACAATGCATTCCAATGACGGGAAAAAAAATTTCAAACGCAAATTGCGCAAAAACTACAAATCCGATCGACACAAAAAATACTTAGCACACCACTCGTGGACGCTGGCTTCGAAACGACGCCTCAACGGAGTCTGTGCGTGTAGCGGTTCGGGACACATTAATTGCGGAAATCAACTGAATAATAAGAATAAGTTAGCAGCGTTCGGATTACATGATAGTGCTTTCTTCAAAGCACTATAAATACAAGAAATCGGATTACAATATGGTGCTTGAACCTAGAGGTTCAAGCACGATAATAATAATCAAGTGGCTAGTCTTGCTATAGATACAGTATATTGTTGCCTTGAGGGGGGCTCGGCCTTTACCTCGTCTTGTTAAGCGCTGACCACAAACTTGGCAGATGACACCACAATAAACAGCAGAAAAATGAACCGACCATAAAAGTGCAGTGATTAATTTTCGCTTTATTCACTTGCAGGAAGAGCAGCTCCGGGACTTTACAAATAAGCTGATAACATTAAAAGTCATTTAGTGGTCTGTTTATTAAGTTCCAAAATGAATGCAATATTAACAAACCTGACCATCCAAACGTCGCTGGAGGGAGTGAAGTGTAATCTTTCATGCAGTGTTAATTATCTGAAAATCCGGTTTCATTATGAAAGATGCCTGGGTGTGGAAATTAGTGTGTTTAACCCCTTACAGGTCAGAAGCGGTCAATGCACAGTCCAATTAATATAACAACATTACGATAGGGCAACATGAGTTTAGCCCCCCAGCACCACCCCAACTCCCATCAACAAGCTGCTCGGTCTGCTTTATTATCTCCAGGCAACTATAGCCCATTCTAATCCCATGTTCATATTCAGATTTAGTAAACAGAATATCGCTGCACATCCCATCAACATACAGGAAACTTACAGAACGTGAGGGACCCAATTGTCAGACAGTGCTTGTGTTAGTACAGTTCTGATAGGCAGGGAAATATGGGGAGATCAAAGACTATGGAAATGGCCATTTAGCCAGAATTGAGCAGGTGGTTGGAGACGATGACCATTGAGGTCCATTCTATGATCTGAAATCCGGAGGTGACAGAGTGAGCACTAAGCGCTCATGCAGATGTGTGTGCAAATCGGTCCGAACTTGGAAAGCAAGCACAGACTGGCCGCGGCTCTCCCGATCTGAGCGTGACCGTCTCATAGGAATACATGGAGGTGTCAGGAGACAAGCGGACAGTCTGTGAACTGAGGTCTGATCAGACCACTTTGCACGGACTTCTGAATGAGCCCTCAAACATTCCCCATGACAACATCAGATCAAAGGATGATGAAGCATGTTGTAAGGCTGCTTTCATACTGCGTTCAGGCATCCGTTCAGTGTCTCCATCAGGGCTAACATCCGAACCGCTGCAAAACATCAGGTGTATGAGATTCATCCAACTATTATTTTGAGACTATGGAGTTCCTTCTTCTTGTAGGAAGGATTGTGTGAACACCTCCTAAGTGGTATTTTGGGTCAGGAAAAACAAGCATCATTGACTTTCCTGCTAGTGCGGATGAGATTTATATGTTCTGAAGAAGAACCAGAGTATTTACTTATTGCAGTTTTTCTACATACTGTTTGTATCTATACATTTTTCTATCAATGGCCATAGTGTGAACGTGCACCTACGTATCACACATACAGTACTAACATGTGTGCTGGCCCTCATCTTTGGTTTTACTTCAGTTTTTGGTACGCGGTATATTTGGGGGTGTGGCGGCCCCCTTTGGGCTGTGCACCTCATATATCCAGATTTCCACAGGAAGGTGTTAAACACATTCAGGCCCAGGTCATGCTCTGCCCCGGTTTATTTTGAGGCCTGCTGGCACATAACGAAGGATGACTTCCCTTTTTTTCTTTTAAAGGGAACCTGTCACCAGTTTTACCCATATAATCTACAGCCACCACCATTCTGCCCCATATGACAGCAGCGCAGCCTGATACCGTCCAAACTGGTCAACTAAGTATCCTATATGCTTTATATGTGTTACTATTTATTTACTTACTGCAGTGTTTCTACATATTTTATTATTACAAGTTAGGTACAGTAGTGTTCTATATTCACCTGTCCCCGTTCCACCCCTGCGAGCCGTTCTGTCTTCCGGGTCCTCTGTCAGCAACTGCTCAGGCAGAGGGTGCGCACTAACTACGTCATCACGCCCTCTGACCTGAATGTCAGAGCCAGAGGACCCGGAAGACGGAATGGCGCGCAGCAGTGGAATGGGGACAGGTGAATATTGCCAGTGCCGGAGGGTCTGAGCAAGCGTCGACACTGGCACCTGACCCCCATAGCGCGCCGGTGTCCCCGCCTGCTCAGGACACCGGCACCTGACCCCCATAGCGCGCCGGTATCCCCGCCTGCTCAGGACACCGGCACCCGACCCCCAGTGACGAGAGGTAAGTACCGTATGTCACTTTTTTTTTTTAATTGCAGGGACCGTGACTCGTGTATAAGCCAAGGGGGTCTTTTTCAGCCAAAAAAGGGGGTTGAAAACTCGGCTTATACACGAGTATATACGGTATTTCAACAAATGCAAACTGGTCCATGATCCCTGGTATGTGGTAAATAGGTCCGGCACCAGTATAAGAAAAACATTCCCATATCATGAAGCTTGCACCACCATGCTTCACTGTCTTCAGTGGCTTGTATGCAGAGTTTGGGGGTCGTCTGACGAACTGTCTGCAGCCCTTGGACCCAAAAAGAACAATTTTACTTTCATCAGTCCACAAAATGTTTCTCCATTTCTCTTTAGGGCAGTTGATGTGTTCTTTGGCAAATTGTACCCATTTCAGTACATTTTTTTTTTTTACAGGGAATTCTTGCTAAGAGATTGGCGTCACACAGGCGTCTTCTGTCACAGTCCTCACAGGTAACTGGAGACTGTCTGTGATCATCTGGGAGTGGGTCAATGGCTGAACCTTTGCCATTCTGGCTACTCTTCCATCCATTAGAATGGTAGTCTTCCATTTTCTTCCACGTCTCTCTGGTTTGGCTTTCCATTACAAAACATTGGAGATCATTTTAGCTGAACAGCCGATCATTGTGTGCAATTCTCTAAGTTTTATGCTCTCAAATCAACATTTTTAATCAAAGTATACTGTTTTTCTGAACAATGTCTTGAACGACCCATATTTCTCAGGCTTTCAAGGAGAAATGCATGTACAACATGTCCTGCCTTCACCCTTATGTAAGGGCCACCTGATTCACACCTCTTTCTTCACGCAACCATTGACCTCACTAATTGAACTCCACACGACTATTATTTTGCACACACCCTTTCAATTAATTATTCTAATACAGAGACTTAAAACCATACAGATCATGAATGTGGAGTCTGTTGGTTTTCTTAGAATCTACTGCACCATCTGATAAATTGTGTGACATGTGGTGTTATAATGTATACCAAAAACAGTGATCAATCTCTTTAGTCACATTGGACAGCCATTATTTTGAACACTACTGTATAAGCGCTAATGAGAACCCACAGCATAAAATTCTGTCATCACAAAGTCTAAGTCACATTTCAAATTCTTTTTACGCTTCCTCTTGGAACAGCAGTCATATTGCCCATTAACAAATTCCCCAAGTACTGTAATATATATATATATATATATATATATATATATATATATATATATATATATATATATATATATACAGTGCCTACAAGTAGTATTCAACCCCCTGCAGATTTAGCAGGTTTACACATTCGGAATTAACTTGGCATTGTGACATTTGGACTGTAGATCAGCCTGGGAGTGTGAAATGCACTGCAGCAAAAAAGAATGTTATTTCTTTGTTTAATTTTTTTTTAAATTGTGAAAAGTTTATTCAGAGGGTCATTTATTATTCAACCCCTCAAACCACCAGAATTCTGTTTGGTTCCCCTAAAGTATTAAGAAGTATTTCAGGCACAAAGAACAATGAGCTTCACATGTTTGGATTAATTATCTCTTTTTCCAGCCTTTTCTGACTATTTAAGACCCTCTCCAAACTTGTGAACAGCACTCATACATGGTCAACATGGGAAAGACAAAGGAGCATTCCAAGGCCATCAGAGACAAGATCGTGGAGGGTCACAAGGCTGGCAAGGGGTACAAAACCCTTTCCAAGGAGTTGGGCCTACCTGTCTCCACTGTTGGGAGCATCATCCGGAAGTGGAAGGCTTATGGAACTACTGTTAGCCTTCCACGGCCTGGACAGCCTTTGAAAGTTTCCTCCCGTGCCGAGGCCAGGCTTGTCCGAAGAGTCAAGGCTAACCCAAGGACAACAAGGAAGGAGCTCCGGGAAGATCTCATGGCAGTGGGGACATTGGTTTCAGTCAATACCATAAGTAACGTACTCCACCGCAATGGTCTCCGTTCCAGACGAGCCCGTAAGGTACCTTTACTTTCAAAGCGTCATGTCAAGGCTCGTCTACAGTTTGCTCATGATCACTTGGAGGACTCTGAGACAGACTGGTTCAAGGTTCTCTGGTCTGATGAGACCAAGATCGAGATCTTTGGTGCCAACCACACACGTGACGTTTGGAGACTGGATGGCACTGCATACGACCCCAAGAATACCATCCCTACAGTCAAGCATGGTGGTGGCAGCATCATGCTGTGGGGCTGTTTCTCAGCCAAGGGGCCTGGCCATCTGGTCCGCATCCATGGGAAGATGGATAGCACGGCCTACCTGGAGATTTTGGCCAAGAACCTCCGCTCCTCCATCAAGGATCTTAAGATGGGTTATCATTTCATCTTCCAACAAGACAACGACCCAAAGCACACAGTCAAGAAAACCAAGGCCTGGTTCAAGAGGCAAAAAATCAAGGTGTTGAAGTGGCCTAGTCAGTCTCTTGACCTTAACCCAATTGAAAACTTGTGGAAGGAGCTCAAGATTAAAGTCCACATGAGACACCCAAAGAACCTAGATAACTTGGAGAAGATCTGCATGGAGGAGTGGGCCAAGATAACTCCAGAGACCTGTGCCGGCCTGATCAGGTCTTATAAAAGACGATTATTAGCTGTAATTGCAAACAAGGGTTATTCCACAAAATATTAAACCTAGGGGTTGAATAATAATTGACCCACACTTTTATGTTTAAAATTTATTAAAATTTAACTGAGCAACATAACTTTTTGGTTTGTAAGATTTATGCATCTGTTAATAAATCCTGCTCTTGTGTGAAGTTTGAAGGCTCTAACTTATTTGCATCTTATCAAACCTGCTAAATCTGCAGGGGGTTGAATACTACTTGTAGGCACTGTATATACATACATACATACACATACACACACACGTGTATTCCTAGACTGTTGTGGAGCAGGTCTACATGAAAGAGCATACTTATGACCTCTGTCTGGTTGGCGAACATTGGCATACCCTTTAAATGTATTGGAAAATATGGACATTTACGCTTTTTAATACATCCAGCAAAACAAATAAAAATTCTGATTCTTTTTTGACCAACTAATGATACTTTTGCTATGGGTTAGTTTTGCATTTTTGAGCAGAATATGCTGCAATGTCAGGCACAATTCTTAGACTGCATGTACAAGAGGTAGTGATTTTTATCTCAGATTTGTCACCAGAATTAATCTCTTGAACCTGATGAGGCTAGTGTACTTGCTACCTACAGTGGGTACGGAAAGTATTCAGACCCTTTTAAAATTTTTCACTCTTTGTTTCATTGTAGCCATTTGGTAAATTCAAAAAAGTTCATTTTTTTCTCAATAATGTACACTCTGCATCCCACCTTGACTGCAAAAAAAAAAAAAAATGTAGAAATTGAAAAAAGAAAAACTGAAATATCACATGTTCATAAGTATTCAGCCCCTTCGCTCAGACACTCATATTTAAGTCACATGCTGTCCATTTCCTTGTGATCCTCCTTGAGATGGTTCTACTCCTTCACTGGAGTCCAGCTGTGTTTAATTAAACTGATAGGACTTGATTTGTAAAGGCGCACACCCGTCTATATAAGACCTCACAGCTCACAGTGCATGTCAGACCAAATGAGAATCATGAGGTCAAAGGAACTGGCCAAGGAGCTCAGAGACAGAATTGTGGCAAGGCACATATCTGGCCAAGGTTACAAAAGAATTTCTGCAGTGCTCAAGGTTCCTAAGAGCACAGTGGCCTCCATAATCCTTAAATGGAAGACGATTGTGACCACCAGAAGTCTTCCTAGACCTGGCTGTCCAGCCAAACTGAGCAATCATGGGGGAAGAGCCTTGGAGAGAGAGGTAAAGAAGAACCCCAAGATCACTGTGGCTGAGTCTACAGATGCAGTAGGGAGATGGGAGAAAGTTCCACAAAGTCAACTATCACTGCAGCCCTCCACCAGTCGGGCCTTTATGGCAGAGTGGCCAGACATAAGCCTCTCCTCAGTGCCAGACATATGAAAGTCTGCATAGAGTTTGCTAAAAAAAAAAAAAAAAAAAAAAAAAAACAACACAAGAAGGACTTCCAGACTATGAGAGATAAGATTCTCTGGTCTGATGAGACGAAGCTAGCACTTTTTGGTGATAATTCTAAGCGGTATGTATGGAGAAAACCAGGTACTGCTCATCACCTGCCCAATACAATCCCAACAGTGAAACATGGTGGTGGCAGAATCATGCTATGGGGGTGTTTTTCAGCTGCAGGGACAGGACGACTGGTTGCCATTGAAGGAAACATGAATGCGGCCAAATACAGAGATATCCTGGATGAAAACCTCTTCCAAAGTGCTCTGGACCTCAGACTTGGCCGAAGGTTCACCTTCCAACAAGACAATGACCCTGAGCACTCAGCTAAAATAACAAAGGAGTGGCTTCAGAACAACTCTGTGACTATTCTTGTCTGGCCCAGCCAGAGCCCTGACCTAAAACCAATTGAGCATCTCTGGAGAGACCTTAAAATGGCTGTCCACCAACGTTCACCATCCAGCATGACGGAACTGGAGAGGATCTGCAAGGAACAATGGCAGAGGAACCCCAAATCCAGGTGTGAAAAACTTGTTGCATCATTCCCAAGACGACTCATGGCTGTACTAGCTCAAAAGGTGCTTCTACTCAATACTGAGCAAAGTGTCCGAATACTTATGACCATGTGATATTTCAGCTTTTCTTTTTTAATACATTTGCAAAAATTTCTACATTTCTGTTTTTTTTTCAGTCAAGATGGGGTGCAGAGTGTACATTAATGAGAAAAAAATGAACTCTCTTGAATTTACCAAATGGCTGCAATGAAACAAAGAGTGAGAAATTTAAAGGGGTCTGAATACTTTCCATACTCACTGTATTAAGTGAGTATTTTATGTTCCAGAGAGATGGACTTCTAAAATACTCATATTAATAGTAAGCAAGACAATACTAAAATAATTATACAGCCATTCTCACATAAATCATAGCAAGCACATCAACCTCATCAAGTCTAACAGATCCATTTGTTGATGTATGCAGGTTAAATTTATTTATTTCGCTCATATATATAACGCCATTATTTCCACAGCGCTTTACAGATAATATCATCACTGTCCCCATTGGGGCTCACAATCTAAATCATCTATTAGTATGTCTCTTGAGTGTGGGAGGAAAGACGACCCCGGAGGAAACCCACACAAACACGGGGAGAACATACAAACTCTTTGCAGATGTTGTCCTTGGTGGGACTTGAACCCAGGAACCACTGAGCTGCCTATGATTTGTGAAGCATGATAAAAATCTGCTTTAAGGTTCATTATGCAAAAAAAAAATTATAGTGAATAAACCTGTACAATAATTGTTTTCCTAAATAATTTGCATTAGCAATTTTTCATTAAAAGGGAATCTGTCACCAGGTTTTTTTTTCTGCCTAGTTTGAGAGCAGCATGTGAAGAAAGAGACCCTGATTCCAGCTATGTGTCACTAAGTGGGCTGCTTAGAGTAGTTTTTATAAAATCAAAGTTTTATCAATAGAAGACAAGTAAACCTTCTGCGTGTAGTCAAAACCACCCCACTATTGATTGGCAGCTTTCTGCCTATGCACAGGGTACACAGAAACCTGTCAATCGGTGGAGTGGGCGAGGTTATACAGAGCACAGCATTTAGAGAACTGTTAGATCTGCAGCAGATAAAAGACAGATGTTATCAAATCTACAGCAAGCAGCACAGTAAGTGACACATCACTGCAATCAGCGTCTCTGCCCTTACATCATGTTGCTATAAGAAGGGGTAGCAAAAACATGGTTTTAAAGCAGCATGATTTGGCCATGGTTTGTGTGGTCCCATATATTTTGCTAGAGAACACAATGCAAGTGTACTATTGTGGGAATGCAAAACACTACATGAAAGCAGCCTAATTATATATAATATTGCCATACATATTACCAGGAGACAATTACCCGGGAACAAGCTCGTGTCTGCAGGCTGGATCTATAAATGACCTGGAAAGGTTGTGACTTTTTTCTTCCACACCAGCGTTACATTGTGCCCACACAGATGGGCAGGGAACAGAGATCAGGGCTTCAAAGATCAGAAAGCGACAGCCATGGACAGCATCATTAATCCTGCCTCTAGTCATTCTGCGAGCATCGGATGCCTAGGAAATATTTGCCCTAGGCAGTGAGGCTGGAAGCAAAACATTTATATGAAAAGTTTTAATGGTGATGTCTCTGGGGAGAAAAGGCAGAGCTCAGGATGCAAAATCCAATGAGCTGCCTGACCCCCCTGACCCTGCGCTGCATCCGAGATGCCAAAGGGAGGTAATATGGAAAGAAAGATTCTCATCACAAATCCTCCTCGCGGAACCTTGCGGATTATTGACTGTAAACTGCATTCACATAAAATCACTGAGACTTATTACCAGGCAGTAAAACACAATTTTACAGCAGGATTTCATGAGCCTGGGCCGAGAAAGTGGAGGCGACAGAAATACGCAGGGGCGAGAGCACAGTAGTAACTTGCATTAACACCCAGGATAGAGTGCAATATGCTCATCGAAGGTGGCTTACACTGAGGATCCTCCCCACGTGCCACAACATTACACTCAATCAGGCCTTGAACATACGTCCTGTAAATATTTCATTTTTGGCTACTTGGGAAAAGTTTCACGCGATTGGACAGCCTCCAGCTTTTACTACTTTGATGTACACTACATAGAAAAAAAATAGACTTCAAATGTAGCTAAATGTTGGAAAGAAGGAACCCAACATCTCCTTTTGATGTTGTAAAATACAGCCTATAAAACGCATCTGGGCCGGAGGCGCCCAAGCCCCCCCTCTAAGCCCCCAAAGAAGGATTCTGACACCCGGCATCTTTGAAGATGCATTAAAAAATACACTGAATGATTATTATGAGGAGCTTAAAAAACAGAACTATACAAGTTAGCTAGGCAACTTTATATAGACGTTCGATATTTACTTTAAAATTAAAAGGAAACTTTCAGAATTAAAAATGGCCAAAAAGAAAATTGGAGAAAATAATAAAAGTACTGCCATGACTCAGCTGTCGGGTGACCCAGGTCCAGGGGCTCTCTCCCTGTGACTACCACTAAGGAGCGCCATAGCTAGCCCTATTTCCCCAGTATACTTCTGAAGGTGAAGATGCCGGGGCCATCACCTTCGCCTTATCTCCTGAATCAGCCCTCAGTCTGTTCTCTTCCCCCAGCCAGGGAAGAGGGGCGAAATTATGCACCGCAGTACACCAACCCGACGAACAATGCAACACAAACCGGGGTAAACTGAAAACACCAAGCATACAAATATTCACTCAGAAAAAAACAAAGGGATGAACTGGAGAGTTGAGGATGGGGGAATAACCAAAGTAAGAGGAGGGAAGGGAATTACACTTACAAACCACGAAACAGTCATAGCGAACTCTTCCAAAACTCTTCTCATATAAACACCTCTCAACCAAGCCATGCAGCAAAAGCTAGCCCTGACATGGGTTTGAATCAGGACCCAGATTATAAAGGGGAAGGGCGTGGCTAACCGTGCTCAGCTGAGAGCCCATACTCCCAGAGCTTCCAACATGGCCGATTAATCCCTGTTCTGCCAAAAGAAATAAACACCATTTAAAAAGTGCTTCCTTTCAGCGCAGGACTAGGAGCAATCAGATGCTGTGAACTTCTGGCTCCTCTCTGTTGCGGTAACCCAGTGACAAGCACCTTCTTGTTAAAAATCGCCTGCAGGTCCTGGACTGCAGTTCTAATGCTTCCCGCAGTGCATTAGTTACATGCCATCTAGATCTATGCATGTGAGTACTACAGCCAGCCACTGGACACTTACTATTATCTCCAAGATCAGTGATTGACTGCAGTGGTCATGCGCAAAGACAGCACTTCATTCCTGCAGGGGAAGAATTACAGGGAGCTCTGAAGCAGTAGTGCATTTAACAGCTAAGTATGGTCTATTAATACTCTATCAAATTTTGTCACTTATCCATTTTTTTCACTGAGAACAGAGTTCTTTTTTTTCCTGAGTGTTCACCTCCTGTAGGCATAAACTCCCGAAAATGATGCAAGACGGAGCACACATTCCTTCACCATTCCAGTCTATAGTCCCACTGGTGGATGCGTCTGAACCCAATTTTTGGATGTATGCTCCGGAAGGGACACAGAACACAATGTGAAAGAATCCCAATGGTTTAACAAACCAAAATGGTGCATTGGGCAGGGTGGCTTAGTGGTTAGCACTTTTGTTTTGCGCTGGGGTCCAGGGTTCCAATCACACCAAGGACAATATCTGCAAAGAGTTTGCATGGGTTTCCTTTAACTTTAATAGCCAACGGATGGGGAATATAGATGGTGACTGGGATGATAATGTTTGTAGAGTGATCTGCTATAAAAGCAAGCATAATAATGATAAAAGTATTTTTTTTTATTTAGCAACTTTGTTCAAACTAGATTATTAGGCTTGCATTAACACAAAAAAAGCTTTCAGCCCCTATGGCGATAATAAAAATAATAGCCAGTTACAAGTACAAAAATGAATTTTAATTAGTGCTATCAAAGGGTTGTAGAAAATACTTTCCCAAGACAGGATGGGTATATTTTATATAAAATATTTCCGTTAACAGAAAGCAGGCAGTATGACAGCGCAGCAGTCTGAGCTCTGCCTAATTAAAGTCATATATTTTTGGTGAAAAGAGCGAGCTATAGGCAGCTGGAAGTAATGAGGTATCCAGCATCACTTCATTATTAAAAGTGCTCATTATGATCGGGGAGAAAAACACTGAGAATGAAAGAAACTAAAGCCCGATACAGAGGTTGGGGCAGGGTTTATTGTAAGTACACCAGCAATAGCTTCTGATGAAGCGTGTTTAATTGGCTGCAAGGAGGATGAATGGGGAAAGGTACTCAGACACGAAGGAAATGGGCTGAATGAATGGATTCACAGCTGTACACACCTACACTGCTATTCATGATTAAGAGGAGTGCATTCAGATCAACACACACTACCATACGCCCGGCACTCTTATGTCGTGTCCAATCGTTCAGCTTCGAAATCTTTAGTCAAGGTCTGAGACCCATCCTTTCTATCCGAGGCTTAGAACAGAGTAAGAAAATGATCCAGTCACTTGTGTAGCTTTCCACTGATAGACTAGGTCCACACTTGGACTCTATCTCTGGATGTGAACTGTAAAGTTAAATAAGAAATAGGCTGGGGTCAGACTTCCGAGAAACTCGGACGAGTCTCGCACTTCAATACCCAGGACTGCCGCCGACACTCGGATCGGAGCATTCAGAAATATATGCAGCTGAGCGCTTCAATTCGAGTGCCGAAACAGCCCCTTGGACCACTGAGGAATAGTCCAGTTCTCTTTCTCCTTGGCCCAGGTAAGACACTTCTGGCGTTGTCTATTGGTCATGAGTGGCTTGACACAAGGAATGCGACATTTTTAGCCCATGTCCTGGATACGTCTGTGTGTGGTGGCTCTTGAAGCAATGACTCAAGAAGCAGACCACTGCTTGTGCATCTCCCCCAAATTTTTGAACGGCCTTTTCTTAACAATCGTTTCAAGGCTGCGATTATCCCGGTTGCTTGCACACCTTTTTCAGCCACTTTTTACTTCCACTCAACTTACCATTAATATGCTTGGTTACAGCACTCTGAACAGCCAGCTTCTTTACCAATGAACTTTTGTGGCTTACCCTCCTTGTGGCGTGTGTCAGTGACTGCCTTCTGGACATCTGTCCAGTCAGCAGTCTTCCCCATGATTGTAGAGCCTACTGAAACAGACCTTTTTTAAAGGGACCTTTTTAAACGCTTAGGAAGCCTTTGCAGGTGTTTTTTGTTGATTATTCTAATTTATTGAGATAATGACTTTGGGGTTTTCATTGGCTGTAAGCCGTAATCATCAACATTAACAGAAATAACACTTGAAATAGATCACGGTTTGTAATGACTGTGTAACATATGAGTTTCACTTTTTGCATTGAAGAACTGAAATAAATTAACTTTTTGATGATATTCTAATTTTGTATGAAGCACCTGTATGTCTTTAAGATTGTGGCATCACATTGTGACATCACATTTAATGATTTCCTAAAATGTCACACTGCCAGGTTTCCAAATCTGTTGGATTTTCTGTTTCCGGATGTAAGTCCCTTTTGCCAAAGACTTCAATGCAAGTCGCCTGTGACTTGTCTGAGAACGGCTTTCGAGCATCAAGTCATCTTATAGCTCCAGCCTTATTGTGCATACTGACTTCTCCTTTAAATCCTTTAAAATAAGGAAAATTTGTAGAAAAAAAAATCCACAGCCAAAAATTAAAATGCTGAAGATTTATAAATTTGCAACATAGTTCAATTTCTGCACAGGAAATTTTTGGAACCTGTGGCTGATATGTGTTCAATTCTGTATCAAACTTTAGAAAAGTTTCATTTTTGGATGCAATCATCATATTTTATATATAAAATGGTACATGCTTCATCACCAGAGTCAACTGATCAACAAAATGCTCAGAAAATGTCTGTAAGCTTCCCTAAGAATTTGCAGAAATATACCAGTTCTAATCACGAATGGTGAATTAGCTCTTTCATCCCAACCACTGGAATCTCAGGAGAATAAAGCTGCTTCTAGTTATTTGATATATCTTGAAGCTTTATAGGCTGCGGTTTCTAAGACTACTTAAAAGGGATCACAACCTTCTACAATCAGTATCATCTCTTATTCAACCCAATACTTTCTTGGTCTATTCAAACTGAGAAACTAAACAAAAAGAAGCAGAGGAGACAAAGTGGATGGTGAGATCTAAAAGCTACTAAGAAATGACTTCACCATGCCACAAATGTCCCTTTGTTATTTCCAGGATGACAGTTCTCTCCGCACAATAGAACATTAGTTGGTACAATGCAGGGAGGATTCTGGGGAGCTGTCCTGAGCGGTCGGAGATAACAGGCAAGGGAGCAAGCAAGCGGTACCCATAGCAAGAGAGCATGTCCTCACGTCTCCTCAGAGCCCCTGGAGCACGGTGGATTTGACTTTAGTTTTACATTTTGCTCACTGAACTTGAAAGCCCATCATCCCACTAAAATAACACTTCTGAGACCTGCGCCATTATCCGGTTATTTCTTCAGCCAGACATCTCCCTCAGTGTCGGTACTTAATTAAAAAATTTTTTTGAAAGGGCTATAGTAGTGCAAGTGAGGGCATCAAAAGCCAGAAAGGCTTTTTAGAAAAAAAAAAAAAAGGATAAAAGAAACAAACTGGGTACATGGACAATTTAAAAAAAAAAACAGGCTACATTTTTGGGCAAAAGGCTATTTTATTGGTGCTGTTACGAATTTTCCCTTAAGAACCTCTTAAGCAACCCATGGGGTGTCTGAGCTAATAAGTCCATAGATGGTATTTCACACAGTAGGCAAAAAAGAATCTCCTTCGAGGATGCTAAGCATACCATATCACAATGTTGGAAGCCATAAACCCCTGATTTCTTTGAACTCAAGCAAAGAGTAAATTATTATGACTGATGAAAAATGTATTGTCCATCACAGGGAAACCTAAAGCCTTTGAGTGAAGTTGGGGGCAATAGTATGCCTACACATCCTTCTATCTACTACCTCCTTTCTAGGTGTCCTTTCTGAGGGTAGCGCCTCATAACCTACTGACCCAAATAATCCCCTCCCCTCCACTTAGTGTGTGTCCCCTTGTATTACCTCCTCCTTTCATACATGTAGAATATGAACATGTTGTTTTCTGCACTACCGTGTGAAGCCTTGGCCCCATTTCTGGTTTCTCTGCTGTTCGCAGTTGTATGGATCAATTATGTACTATGTCCAAAACCTGCTAGAATATTTCTGTCACAAATCAATTTATTTGATGGCTACTGAAAAACCTGTCATGGGTGGCCTCAAAGTGCCGCTCTGGCGCATTTGTGAAGCCAGTAGCTGATCAGCAGTGATATATTGAGGCTGTCTGGGACATGGGGTTCAGAAAGTGGCACTGGTCTGGGAGTCATTCATATGGGATTGTCCAGAAGTGTAGAAAGCCTTTAAAGGAGATATATGGGTCTTTAAACCCGGTCTTTAAGCACCAACAGGCAAGTAGTTGCCAATTACCTGCCCGTTGAGCCCGGCGCCGTTCTCCACTGGCACAGAGTGGTCACAGACTTCCGCTGATGTCACGTAAAACAAAGGGGCAGTTTGTCTTCCTGACAGCGTGTAATGCTGATTGACAGTTGGCTCTCCGCTGCCTAATTGGGGAAGCTGGCTGTCAATCAGTATGGCACCAGTAGTCCCGCCCGGTCAACAGAAGGACAAACTACAGCTCTGTTGGCAGAGAGTAGCTGAATCTCTGGCAGGAGCGGTCAATGACCGGCGCCAGGTACAACAGGAAAGAAGATGCCTCTATTAGCAACTACATGCCTTTTTTTAAGTCCCAGATATCCCCTTTAATTTAAATAGATGTACAGAGAGTGAAATAAGTATTGAACACATCACCAAATTTCTAAGTAAATATATTTCTAAAGTTGCTATTGGTATGAAATTCTCACCAGATGTCTGTAACAACCCATCCAATCCACACAGGCAAAAAAAAAACTAAGTATAGATGTCCATGAATTACCATATATACTCGTGTATAAGCTGAGATTTTCAGCCCATTTTTTGGGGCTGAAAGTCCCCCTCTCGGCTTATACACGAGTCATACACCGGGGGGGTCGGCGGGGGAGGGGGAGCGGGGGTGTCAGATCATACTCACCCTCTGCAGCCCCCCTGCTTGCTCCATGTTCTCAGCACTGCTGTGCTCTTCCTGCTTCAGCGGTCACATGGTACCGCTCATTAAACTCATGAATATCCGCATATTTATAACTTTAATGAGCGGTACCATGTGACCACTGAAGCAGGAAGAGCACAGCAGCGCCGAGAACATGGAACAAGCAGGGACTGCACTGCAGAGACTTGCGCCAGAGCCGGCAAAGCTGATGAGCAGCAGGAGGTGAGTATACAGTTATTTTTTTGTAACGGAGGCAGCAGCAGCAACATGATGGGGCCACTCACTGTCATCATCTGGGGCCACACACTGTGCAGCATTATCTGGGGCCACTCACTGTGCAGCATTATCTGGGGCCACTCACTGTGCAGCATTATCTGGGGCCACTCACTGTGCAGCATTATCTGGGGCCACTCACTGTGCAGCATTATCTGGGGCCACTCACTGTGCAGCATTATCTGGGGCCACTCACTGTCCTCATTATCTGGGGCCACTGACTGTGCAGCATTATCTGGGGCCACTCACTGTCCTCATTATCTGGGGCCACTCACTGTCCTCATTATCTGGGGCCACTCACTGTGCAGCATTATCTGAGGCCACTCATTGTGCAGCATTATCTGGGGCCACTCACTGTGCAACAAAACTGGGGCCACTCACTGTGCACCCTAGGCTTATACGCGAGTCAATTAGTTTTCCCAGTTTTTGTGACAAAATTAGGAGGGGTCGACTTATACACGTGTCGGCTTATAATAATAATAAATTTTATTTCTATAGCACCGACATATTCCGCAGCACTTTACATTTCAGAGGGGATTTGTACAGACAATAGACATTACAGCATAACAATAATCACATAGAATATAACAAATACCAAGAAGAATGAGGGCCCTGCTTGCAAGCTTACAGTCTATGAGGAAAGAGGTAGACACGAAAGGTGGGTGGTAACAGTTGCCCTGATTGTATGGACCAGCCATAATGTTAAGTGTGTAACAGTACAGACACAAAGGGCTAATAGATGCACAAAGCATGTGGGAACATGATGCAGGGAACCTGGTTATGGTAAAACTTTTGGCTGTGCCACACAGGGATAGATTAGGTTAATGTGTTGAGGCGATAGGCCAGTCTGAATAAATGCGTTTTCAGGGCACGCTTAAAATTGTGGGGATTGGGGACTAATCGTACTGACCTGGGAAGTGCATTCCAAAGAATTGGCACAGCATGTGTAAAGTCTTGGAGATGGGAGTGGGAGGTTCTGATTATTGAGGATGCTAACCTCAGGTCATCAGCAGAACGGAGGGCGCGGGTAGGGTGGTATACTGAAACAAGGGAGATGTAGGGTGGTGTTGAGCCATGGAGGGCTTTGTGGGTGAGGGTAATAAGTTTATACTGAATTCTGGAGTGGATGGGTAGCCAGTGTAATGACTGGCACAAGGTAGAGGCATCGGTGTAACGATTGGTGACGAATATGATCCTGGCTGCAGCATTCAAGACAGATTGGAGAGGGGAGAGTTTGGTAAGAGGAAGACCGATTAGAAGAGAGTTACAATAGTCGAGACGAGAATGAATAAAAGAAAAAGTAAGTTTTTGCAGACTCAAAAGTAAGAAAAGGTCGAATTCTAGAAATGTTTTTGAGGTGCAGATGACAAGAGCAAACCAGTGATCGAATGTGGGGGGCAAAGGAAAGCTCGAAATCAAGTATGACCCCAAGACAGCGGGCATGTTGCTGGGGAGTAATAGTGGAGCCACACACAGAAATGGCAGTGTCGGGTATAGGTACATTAGTAGAGGGAGGAAACACAAGGAGTTCAGTCTTTGACAGGTTCCGTTTCAGATATAGTGAGGACATGATGTTAGACACAGCATTTAGACAATCGCCGGTGTTTTCTAGAAAGGCTGGCGTGATGTCAGGAGAAGAAGCGTATAATTGGGTGTCATCAGCATAGAGATGGTACTGGAAACCAAATCTACTGATTGTTTGACCAATAGGGGCAGTGTACAAGGAGAAGAGGAGGGGGCCTAGACCCGATCCTTGAGGAACCCCAACAGTAAGGGGAAGGTGAGAGGAGGAGGAACCGGCAAAAGATACAGTAAAGGAGCGGTCAGAGAGATAGGAGGAGAACCAGGAGAGAACAGTGTCCTTGAGGCCAATGGAACGGAGCATAGTGAGGAGGAGCTGATGATCCACAGTGTCGAATGCTGCAGAGAGATCCAAGAGAATTAGCATGGAGTAATGACCATTTGATTTAGCTGTTAGTAGATCATTAGAGATTTTAGTGAGAGCAGTTTCAGTAGAGTGTAAGGAGCGGAAACCGGATTGGAGAGGGTCGAGAAGAGAGTTATCAGAGAGATAGCGGATAAGACGGGAGTGGACCAGGCATTCCAGGAGTTTAGAGATGAAGGGAAGATTAGAGACAGGTCTATAGTTAGCGGCACAGTTTTGGTCGAGGGATGGTTTTTTAAGCAGTGGATGTATGATGGCATGCTTAAATGAGGAGGGAAAGATACCAGAAGAGAGAGAGAGGTTAAATATTTTAGTTAGGTGAGGGGTGACAGCAGGGGAAAGGGACTGGAGGAGATGTGACGGAAATGGGTCACTGATGCAAGTGGTTGGGCGAGAAGATGCAAGGAGCCTGCTTACTACTTCTTCTGTGACTGGTTCAAAATCAGAGAGTGAGCTAGATGCAGTGGGGGAGGGAGGACGGTATGAGGTGATTGGGAGATAATTTCCTGTTGGATCTGGTCAATTTTTTCTTTGAAGTAATTGGCCAGATAGTCAGCTCGGAGATCCGTGGTTGGGGCCTGTACTCTTGGGTTGCGTAGAGAATGAAAAGTGTCAAAGAGATGTTTCGGGTTATTGGACAGTGAGGTGATGAGGGTATTGAAATAGGATTGTTTTGAGAGGTGAAGGGCAGTTTTGTATGTTCTAAGCATAAACTTATAATGGATGAAATCTTCGTGTAGATTGGATTTTCTCCACAGATGTTCGGCGCACCTGGAGCACCGCTACAGGAAACGTGTTTGCAGGGTGTGCCAGGGTTGTTGCAGTCTGTGTTGTGGTGTTCTATTTATAGCGGGTGCAAATTCATCCAGGGCTTATACACGAGTATACCGTATTTTTCCTACCATAAGACGCACTTTTTTCCCCAAAAATTTTGGGGGAAAGGGGCGGGGTGCGTCTTATGGTCGCAATATACTAACCTCCAATCATGGCTGGAGGCTGGTGCGGGTGCCGCGGGGCTCTGCGATGCGGTGGTGGCAGCGGGCGGGGCTCTGCGGTGCGGTGGTGGCAGCGGGCTGTGCTCCGGTGCAGGGGCGGCGGCTCCGCTGGCATTTCCTCGCAGCCCGGAGGCCCCCGCACATCCGTTGCTGGCTGCCGCCATGTTGCGGTGGCCTCCGGGAACATGGACGCCGGGAAGATGGCCGCGGGTTCCGATCTTGTCCCGAGATCTCGCTGCCGAGATTTGAATCTCGTCTCCCGAGATCTCGGGATGAGATCTGAACCCGCGCATGCGCCGACCGGCGGCCATCTTCCCGGCGTCCATGCCCCAGCTGCCCCAGCCCACCTGCCCCAGCCCACTTGCCTCAGCACAGCCCACTTGCCCCAGCACAGCCCACCAGCCCCAGGACAGCTGCCCCAGCCCAGCACAGCCCACCTACCCCAGCCCAGCTGCCCCAGCACAGACCACTTGCCCCAGCACAGCCCACCTGGCCCCAGCACAGTTGCCCCAGCCCAGCTGCCCCAGCACAGCCCACTTGCCCCAGCACAGCCCACCTGCCCCAGCCCAGCACAGCCCACCTACCCCAGCACAGCCCAGCTGCCCCAGCACAGCCCAGCTGCCCAGCACAGCCCACCTGCCCCAGCACAGAGCCGCCACCACCGCACCAGCCTGGAGCACTGAATGACCTCTGTGACCACTCCACCAGTGCCGGATCCCTTCCCAGGTAAGCTGAATTCGGACTGTAAGACGGACCCTCATTTGACACATTATTTTTTTCCCTAATTTCCTTCTTAAAATTGGGGTGCGTCTTATGGTCTGGTGCGTCTTACAGTCCGAAAAATATGGTAACTTGTGTGTAATAATGAGAAATGACACATGGAAAAAAATATTGAACACACTTACTGAAATTTATTTCAAACTTTTCACAAAAAACTTACAAAAACTGTATCTATTATTAATTCTAAGGCTTTAAAATAACTGATTAGGAGCACATAAAAAGTTGGTCACCAAGATCTTGTGAGAGTATCACACTACTTCAGACCTGGGAAGAGACGACCGGAAAAGCCAAAGGCCAGGATTTAGTCTCAGCATGTCTCACTCTCAACGTTGAAACCAATAATGGAAAAGTCAGATCCATCCATCATTGATCCTGTGCATAAGAGCACAACAGGTACGATGACATCACTACATCGCGCTGCCTATGTCGCAGTACAAAGCACAGACCGGAGTATTGAGAAAGCAGGGTTATGGGAGTAGCTTTACTTTTTCTTAATTGACTGTACATTGTGGGAAACTGTGGGAACATTATACTGTGCAAGGGAGCTGATTGGGATCATAATATTGTACAAGGGGTCTGTGCAGGGACATCATTATGCGTGAGGGGCTATGTGGGGAAACAACACTATGTAAGAGACCTCTGTGGGGACATCACATGGTGTGCAGGTCTGGGGACATTATATTGTAGAGGTGGGCTAACTGGGGAAATTATACTGCGTAGGTGGCCTGTGTGGGGAAATTACCGTATAATGTGTAAGGTGGCTGTGTGGGGACATTATACTGTGTAAGGTGGCTGTGTGCGGACATTATACTGTATAAGGTGGCTGTGTGCGGACATTATACTGCGTAAGGTGGCTGTGTGGGAACATTATACTGCGTAAGGTGGCTGTGTGGGTACATTATACTGTGTAAGGTGGCTGTGTGGGTACATTATACTGTGTAAGGTGGCTGTGTGCGGACATTATACTGTGTAAGGTGGCTGTGTGGGTACATTTTACTGTGTAAGGTGGCTGTGTGGGAACATTATACTGTATAAGGTGGCTGTGTGCGAACATTATACTGTGTAAGGTGGCTGTGTGGGTACATTATACTGTGTAAGGTGGCTGTGTGCGGACATTACACTGTGTAAGGTGGCTGTGTGGGGACATTATATTGTGTAAGGTGGCTGTGTGCAGACATAATACTTTGTAGGTGGCTGTGTGGGAACATTATACTGTGTAAGGTGGCTGTGTGGGAACATTATACTGTGTAAGGTGGCTGTGTGGGTACATTATACTGCGTAAGGTGGCTGTGTGGGTACATTATACTGCGTAAGGTGGCTGTGTGGGTACATTATACTGTCTAAGGTGGCTGTGTGCGGAGACATTATACTGTGTAAGGTGGCTGTGTGGGTACATTATACTGTGTAAGGTGGCTGTGTGCGGACATTACACTGTGTAAGGTGGCTGTGTGGGGACATTATATTGTGTAAGGTGGCTGTGTGCAGACATAATACTTTGTAGGTGGCTGTGTGGGAACATTATACTGTGTAAGGTGGCTGTGTGGGAACATTATACTGTGTAAGGTGGCTGTGTGCGGACATTATACTGCGTAAGGTGGCTGTGTGGGTACATTATACTGCGTAAGGTGGCTGTGTGGGTACATTATACTGTGTAAGGTGGCTGTGTGGGTACATTATACTGTCTAAGGTGGCTGTGTGCGGAGACATTATACTGTGTAAGGTGGCTGTGTGGGTACATTATACTGCGTAAGGTGGCTGTGTGGGTACATTATACTGCGTAAGGTGGCTGTGTGGGTACATTATACTGCGTAAGGTGGCTGTGTGGGTACATTATACTGCGTAAGGTGGCTGTGTGCGGACATTATACTGCGTAAGGTGGCTGTGTGGGTACATTATACTGTGTAAGGTGGCTGTGTGCGGAGATTATACTGTGTAAGGTAGCTGTGTGGGTACATTATACTGTGTAAGGTGGCTGTGTGGGAACATTATACTGTGTAAGGTGGCTGTGTGCAGACATTATACTTTGTAGGTGGCTGTGTGGGAACATTAAACTGTGTAAGGTGGCTGTGTGCGGACATTATACTTTGTAGGTGGCTGTGTGGGAACATTATACTGTGTAAGGTGGATGTGTGGGAACATCATACTGTGTAAGGTGGCTGTGTGGGAACATTATACTGTGTAAGGTGGCTGTGTGCAGACATTATACTGTGTAAGGTGGCTGTGTGCAGACATTATACTGTGTAAGGTGGCAGTGTGGGGACATTATACTGTGTAAGGTGGCTGTGTGGGGACATTATACTGTGTAAGGTGGCTGTGTGGGGACATTATACTGTGTAAGGTGGCTGTGTGCAGACATTATACTGTGTAATGTGGCTGTGTGCAGAAATTATACTGTGTAAGGTGGCTGTGTGGGGACAATATACCGTGTAAGGTGGCTGTGTGGGGACATTATACTGTGTAAGGTGGCTATGTGGGGACATTATACTGTATAAGGTGGCTTTGTGGTGATATACTGTGCAAGAGGACCTCATACTGCGTGAGGGGCTCATCCCATATAGCGGATGAGGGCTGCTAACTGCACAGTTTGCGGCTCTGCTCAGTCTCCCATGATAAGGAAAAACTACATAAATAAAGATGAAAATGCAAAAAATTAGGATAATACACAAATTATTGATGTATGCTTGTCATACTTTACAATTTAATTTTCTTTAGGAATATTATATCCTTAATGTGACGATTTTTTTCAAATAATTTCTAATGTATTTCAATAAGATTTCACACAGAGGAGCGCATCCTCCCGCTATTCCGCCTCCATCTTTTATTGGCAGAGAACTTTATCGATTATGTTTTGTGGAATGATTTTCAGGACACCATAAAAAACTGCAGCAAATAAACATAAGATCCATTAAGTGAGGAGTTGGTTTGTGCACTCCGACTCCAACTCTTCCCGTTCACTCTTCGGCCATACTGATTAACTGGTCTAAATGAGCCAGAAAAGATCAAGGAAAGATCTAAAGAGTACACAGAGCATGTCTAAAAGTATTACAGGAAGAAACAGACTGGAAATCACGGACAGTTGAATTGTCAGACGAAGTCTTTGCTGGGATAAAGCTTCTGTCAAACAAAGACTGCGTGTAACAATATTCCAATAGAGCTGGTAAAGTCTTCTGAAGCAGCAGTTGATGTTATCACACGATTGTATCAACAGATAGAGACAACTGGTAAATGGCCCAATGACTAGACTAGATCCATGTTTATTCCTATTCCAAAAAAGAGAGATGCTATAGACTATGGAAACTATTGTACTAGTGCACCCATACCTCATGCCAGCAAAACTCTACTGAAGATCTTACAAAGATGGCTACAGCCTCACTTTGACAACAAGACGCAAGAGGAACAAGCATAATAAAAAAAAAAAAAGCAGGGGCGCAAGTGATGTGATTGCCAACAGATGGATAATGTAAAAGACTAAAGAATGCAACAAGGAGATCTATTTTTCCTTCAGCTACAGCAAAGCCTTCAACTTTTGATCATCAGAAACTTTGGAATACTATGAAGGATATGGGTGTGCCAAACCATCTAATCAGCCTCATTAGGAATCTTTACATATGTCAGTCCGAGCGGAACACAGTGACACGGCTTGGTTCAAAGCATAGGGAGGCATCAGACAAGGCTGCATCCGGTCATCATATTGCTTCAATTTATACAGTGGGGGGGAGTATTTAGTCAGCCACCAATTGTGCAAGTTCTCCCACTTAAAAAGATGAGAGAGGCCTGTAATTGACATCATAGGTAGACCACAACCATGAGAGTCATAATGAGAAAACAAATCCAGAAAATCACCTTGTCTGATTTGGCAAGATTTATTTAGCAAATTATGGTGGAAAATAAGTATTTGGTCATTAACAAAAGTTCGTCTCAATATTGTGTTATATATCCTTTGTTGGCAATGACAGATGTCAAAGGTTTTCTGTAAGTCTGCACATGGTTGGCACACACTGTTGGTGGTATGTTGGCCCATTCCTCCATGCAGATCTCCTCTAGAGCAGTGATGTTTTGGGCCTGTCGCTGGTCGACACGGATTTTCAAATCACTCCAAAAGTTTTCTATAGGGTTGAGGTCTGGAGACTGGCTAGGCTTCTCCAGGACCTTCATATGCTTTTTACGAAGCCAGCCACTCCGTTGCCCTGGCTGTGTGCTTGGGATCACTATCATGCTGAAAGACCCATTCACGTTTCATCTTCAATGCCCTTGCTGCTGGAAGGAGGTTTGCACTCAAACTCTCATGATACATGGCCCCATTCATTCTTTCATAAACACGGATCAGTCGTCCTGGTCCCTTTGCAGAGAAACAGCCCCAAAGCATGATGTTTCCACCCCCATGCTTCACAGTAGGTTTGGTGTTCTTTGGATGCAAATCAGCACTTTGTCTCCTCCAAACACGATGAGTTTTGTTTCTACCAAACAGTTCTACTTTGATTTCATCAGACCATATGACATTCTCCTAATACTCTTCTGGATAATCCAAATGCTCTCTAGCAAACTTTAGACGGGTCCAGTCATGTACTGGCTTAAGCAGGGGGACATGTCTGGCACTGCAGGATCTGAGTCCCTGGCGGCGTAGTGTTTTACTAATGGTAGCCTTTGTTACGGTAGTCCCAGATCTATGCAGGTCATTCACTAGGTCCCCTGTGTGGATCTGGGATTTTTGCTAACCGTTCTTGTGATCATTTTGACCCCATTGGGTGAGATCTTGCGTGGAGCCCCAGATTGAGGGAGATTATTAATAGTCTTGTATGCCTTCCATTTTCTTATTATAGCTCCCACAACTGATTTCAAAACACCAAGCTGCTTGCCTATTGCAAATTCAGTCTTCCCAGCCTGGTGCAGGGCTACAATTTTGTTTCTGGTGTCCTTCGACAGCTCTTTGGTCTTCACCATAGTGGAGTTTGGAGTGTGACTGTTTGAGGTTGTGGACAGGTGTCTTTTATACTGATAACATGTTCAAACTGGTGCCATTAATACAGGTAATGAGTGGAGGACAGAGGAGCCTCTTAAAGAAGTCTGTGAGAGCCAGAAAATCTTGCATGTTTTTAGGTGACACCAACCAACAAGTATAATGTGAACAAGGGTTACCTATAACCGACTAACTGAAAAAACCCTATTAAAATATAACTTTTATTAAGTACAAAAATAACAATAGAAAAAGGGAGTGGCTGTAGCACCCCTACTAATTTACACTGAGACTTGAAAATCTGGTACATTCAGTGGTGTCTTTGTTTGCTTTCATGATTTCTGACAATTTGTTATCAGATAAGCCGTTTCCTGTTTACCTACCATTGATTCATCATTCTGCCTAATGGTCAGTTTTTTATCTGGGTACTTGATGTGACAATTTTTATATATACTTCATATACATAACATAGTGGTTTTGGGAAAGGGCATAATTTGCTACAAATTTATATGTAACTGGTTCTACTGTGTGTGAGTGTTATGCATCTATTCAGACTGTCTGGACTTTCTACCTTTCCTCATATGCATATATGATTGCATAAATCTACTTTACTGCATTCATGAAGATATCTAAGCAAATGGATTCAGGCCATCTGGCCCTCTGTTTCTAATCTGTCTTCTTATACGATGATATAGGAGATTAGGGATAGCCATCGCACGGGGGAGCCATTCTTGTATTTCTTAGGGTGCCAACCTCCGCACCTAGGTAGGTGTTCAGATAGTCATTTTGTATAGGGCCAGGTCACTCTTTTCTTCACATCGGCTGAGTGAAATTGTTATCAGATGGTAGCACGTATTAATCAATTTTTATACATCTTCTTTATGTCCATTTCCCTTTTTTTTTTCCGTTTTTTGAGGTTTTTGGGCTATAATAGTATTGTGCAGTTTTTAACTGCTATGATTCAAGTTTTTCTGACCACATGATTGGATTGGCAGATTCAGCTGGTTACATTTGGTTTGACTGTTATACCTTATCTCTTTCCAGCAATACAATAGCCTGTTTTTTACTAGGCTTTATAATAGGGGACATCTGAGCAATTTTATATTGTTATTTTTGTACTTAATAAAAGTTATATTTTAATAGGGTTTTTTTCAGTTAGCATGTTTTTAGGTGACCAAATACTTATTTTCCACCATAATTTGCAAAATAAATCTTGTCAAATGAGACAAGCTGATTTTCTGGTGGCTGACTAAATACTTTTTTTCCCCATTAAATGCAGAAGCTATGTTCGGGAAGGCTGGACTTGCCGAAAAAGAAGGAATCAACATTGTTGGACAAATCATCAACAATCTTACAAGATTGACAGCAACAAGCGTCGATGGAATGAAGGACCTATTATGGAGTGTAAAGATGGAAAGCTCGAACATGGGACTGCTACTCAACACAAATAAGACAAAGATATTGACTACTGCTAGGTGCGACCAGGACACATTTGAGAAGGAAGTTGACGGTGAGGGACTTCAACCTACTCAGACTGATGATAACTCAACGTCATCAGAAGTCAACAGTAGAATAGTTATGGTCACATCAACAATTAAGTCACTGGACGAAGTCTACAAATCGAGGAACATTTCACTGGCAACAAAAATGGCTTTTACATAGTTTGGTCTTTTCTGTGGATGTCAAACCTGAACAAAAAAGAATCAAGACAAAAGAAGAATCGATGCCCTTGAAATGTGATGCTGTAGAAGGATATTATCAATACTATGGATGTCAAGAAGACAAACAAAGCAATTTTGGAACATATCAAGTCAGACATGTCACTCAAAGCAAGGATCACCAAGCTATGACTTGCCTACTTTGTACACATCATACGAAGAGAGCAATCACTGAAGAAGGGCATTATAGTCGGAAGAATAGAAGGAACAAGGTGAAGAATACCAACAACTCGATGGTTTGACTCTATCAAGATAACGACAGAGAAGACCCTGGTGGTCCCGTCTAGGCTTGCATAAGATCAATCTTCCTGCAGAGTGCTCATCCATCAAGTCACCATGGCTCAAGATCGAACCAAAGGCGACTAAATAAAATTATTAAATATTATATAATAAATTAATAGATTGGTGTTTTATACAAAATAAGTGATAAAATAAAAAAAATGTGTTAGTGCACAAAAACGTCTGATTAGTCAGTAATTTGTATTGGCAGAGGTCCAGATGCTGAGAAGTCAAGAAACTGCTTTAAACAAAGGGTTAGAAGCACTCAGAAAAGCAATGCTATTTGATGGCTTATGTCATCAGTCACATAGACTTTCTGTTGAGCAAGTTTTAGTCTCAGAGCCTTGCCCCTTTATTTTAGTGATTGGTGGGGGTCTCCACACTGGGACCAAAATTTTTGATGTTTCTTGATGACAGATCAAAACTTTTCAGAATGTGAAACTACACTTTTATTTTTTTTAATTTTGTAGAGGACGTCAATATTCTGCAATAAATAGGAACACAACGATTAGACCAAATCCTGTAACAAAAGGCTTATTGTGAAAAAAGTTATGTGTTGTATACACCGGCAGATTAGCCGCCCATCACGGACTTGCATTTCACTAGCCAAATATTGAAAATCTGACCTAACTAATCTACTTATTTATAAACCTTTTGTCCAGGTCTGTATAGAGGCAAAGGCAGAAGTCATTTTTGATCATGGAAAATGTGGTTAGCACAGTCTACAGCAAAAGAAACACCACCGGTACTGTACCCGCATATGTGTAAGCAATGGCTTGTGCATTTTGATGCTACTATGAGCATGACCCCGCACTATGATGTAAATGTACCACAGGAAGGCACTCGCTATTCTTTCAGGGGTAAATACAATTAAATAACGCAAGCTGTGGGCATTCCAAGCCATAAAAGTTACATATACAAGAAAATATGTGTATGGTAAGAAGACACGAAAAACGGATGTTGCAATACCAAGACACATACAAAGTTAGTAGGAGCAGTCTGACACCTTTTAAAAAACAAGGGAGCAATAGCTAATTAGAAAAGATAATCAGAACACAATCCCGTTATGAAGCTGGTTGTTGATATTGGGTCAGGAGGCCTCCAGCTGGTTAGGACATAATCGTCTGTACTCGCACCATTAATGGCAGACACGCAAGTCCGGTGTAAAGTAAGACTTCGTTGAAGCCCCCTGTTGTGAATTCTCTCTCTGGCTTCCCTCTGGTGATTACTGAAGATAGTGGAGCTGGTGAGATTGAGAGTTCTCTTTCTGGGCTCCCTCTGGTGGTTACTGGAGGTAGTGGAGCTGATCTGATTGACAGAGGCTTGCCACCTGATAATGAGGAAGACGATTGGAGATCTGGGGTTTCTGATTGGGATTTAAAACAGCTGACTCCCTCTATCCATGCTGGTGATTTTCTTCTTGTGCCTCCTGAGGTCTGATGTCTCCTGCTCTTTCCTTGCATGTTCAGCTAAGTGGTTCATTTGCTATTCTGTTTGTATTTGATCTGGTTTTGTTTATCTCTGCTTTGTGCGGGTCAGCCAGCTCCGCCTGGGGCTGTGCTGGATCACTGCCGATATGTTACTGTATGTGCCAGTTTGTTTTGTCCCCTTTTATATTGGTCTCTTTTTGCTTTGCTTTCAGAATATACCAGAGTGCTGATTAGTGGGGGCGAAGTCGTGCGACTTCAGTGTTTTTGTGCATCAGACGTGTTGGACTTTTTGCAGGGTTTTTTGCGTGATTGCAGACAGTGTCTTTCCTTTCCTGTCTAGTCAGTATGGGCCCCACCGTTTGCTCAGTCTATTTCTCTGCCTGCATTTGTTTTCATCTTGTCTCACCGACAATATATGTTTGGGGGCTATCTATTACTTTGGGGTCTGCTCCGGGGCAGTTTAGATTTCCCCTTTCTTGCTTTAGCCTTAGTTAGCTCTCCGGCTGTGCTGAGGCGTCTAGGATCATCGTAGGTACGCCCCACGGCTACTGCTAGTTGTGTGGACAGGATCAGGGGTCTGCATCCGCTTAGTTACCAACCTCTCTGGTTTCCTGTGGCTTAGCCTGGGCCTGCTATCCTCCTCGGTGACCCATTCATAACAGCCAACATGTCACTTTCTGAAATGGTCCCAAAATAAGAATGCCCTGCACACATCCCAGGAGACAGGTAGCCAACGTGTATGGTCACATCTAATAGCATGATAGAACTAACTCGGCTCCATTATAGAGATGTAGCGGGTACAGCTATGGCAGCCAATGGAAGTGACTTCAAAATTATACTTTAAAAAGGCTCCCGATGAAGCCCAGTGTGGTGAAACGAGCGTCGAGGTGCTTGTGTGCTCCCCTCCTGGGGCTGGCTTCAGTACTTTCAATACTGTCTCACCTTGTCTCAAGATAATGGTTATCTTTGAGAGCCACTTTGCTTATGCACTTTACCTGTGATCTTGTATTCAGTTTCTTTAAGAGCTTTTACATTATTTGGTGGGTAATTTTTTGTAGGTTATTACTACAATTTAAATAGGTTGCCCAAGTAGTTTCAATGCTGTATTCCTCCACTGAAACAAACTTGCAGGTACTTGCCTCCCGCACCAGCATCCTTACCGGTGTTTGGCACCAGGTCTCCCGATTACGTCACATGAGTACTGCAGTCAGTGGTTGATGACTGGCTAGAGCGCTCCTTCTGTTCTCAGATGAATTTCAGATTTCCTAGGGAGGTATGAACATTGCAACCCATTAGTAGCCACTAATTATTACACGAGACTGGGGAGACTCAGCGCTGGTGCAGGAGGTATTGCCTTCTTTTATTTCATCCAGCATTTAAGAAGGGGTGGAAAGCACCTTTAAGCTTGGGTTAAAATGACAATGTCAAAGCAAGAGATTCTGGTGCCCTAAAAAAGGTAAAACATGAGCAACTAATAATGTTGGTAGAATAACACAATAATGGATGGGTTCTGCCTAAGTCAACTGTTGGGAGATCAGTACAAATTGCCTTCAATTCCAAAGATCTGACATCAGTATATGAATTTCTGGATGTAAGAAATAAATGTATGAAGATCATGCTGCTGCCCAGCTCGCACAGTCAATGGAAGAAAATTATATAAAAAACTGGAAAAAAAATGTTAAAAGTATATTATCAGCATTCCACTAGTCCGTGACGGTGCAGCCCTTATACATTGGATGGCATAATTTGCAGTAACCAGCTTTACTTTAAGAAATGATATAGCAGAAGATGGACATTTCTAAAAGCTCATCTAAATAGAGTAGATTATGCAGAAGAGCCTTACGCAGCCTTTACTACATATTCATGCCATGTATTAGCTTTCGATACTCTAAGTTTACAGCGCAATCGTGATTTATTTGATGGTAGTTTAGATAAAACATCCATCGGGATCGTGGGATGGGCAACCAGCGATATAGAACTGGGCTTAATTATCATTTATTGGGTCATAAATAGGCTGGTTATTTCATGTATATTTCTACTATTTACGTCCCATTCTACATCTCCCTTCATTTGCTCTACAGCAGGCAGCACAGTTTGCAAAGGCAAAGGGGATCGCAAAAAAATATATGTATTTTTTCATTCTCACATACAAAAATAAATTTGCCGTTTCCACAGCAACATGAATCACCCGTCGGGATAGAATGTCACCACACCGAGACGTTGCACTGACACCACTAATAGCCCTTCCTATACGTCTCACCCATTTGTTGCTGAGAGTCAGGGCGGCTGGAGCTGCGGATGGCTGCGCGTCACCGAATACCTAGACTTTAGCTAATGCACTCCAGCGTACCGACTGCAAATACCCACGGCCTGGAGAACTGTTAGGTCACCAGACACAATGGCTTACTAAGTGGTATTATGTGATCCCCATAAGAAAGTATGTTTCTTCACACTATACAGAGGCACAGGTAGTGTCATACAGGCGCATTCTACAAATCCTTGGTACATTACATATCCTATTATATGCTCCATATACATGGAATTGCCATTGCCTTGGTTTACCCCTGCCTTTCAGAGTAAATTTAAATTTTTTTGCATTTTTGTTTTGCTTCCTCATCTAGTGGCTGAAGTGTGTCAGCAGTTCCTGCATGATGAAGGTATTGAAGCTATGGACTGGCCCGCCCATTCCCCAGACCTGAATCCAATCAAGCACATCTGGGACATCATGCCTCGATCCGTGTACCAATGCCACGTTGCACCATAGACTGTCCAGGAGTTGAATGATACTTTATAGCAGGTCTGGGAGGAGAATATCTGCCACCTCATCAACAGCATGCCCAGGCGTTGTAGGGAGGTCATACAGACACATGGAGGCCACATACACTACTGGGCATCATTTCCTTGTTTTGAGGCAATTCCACTGAAGTTGGGTCAGCCTGTAATTTGATTTCCACTTTGATTTTGAGTATCCTTCCAAATCCAGACCTCCATGGGATATTATCTTTGATATACATTTTTATGTTTTATTGTTCTCAACGCATTCCACTATGTAATGAATAAAGATTTGCAACTGGAATATTTCATTCAGCGATATCTAGGATGTGGTATTTTAGTGTTCCCTTTATTTTTTTGAGCAGTACATATCTCTTACATATACCTATACATAGACACACACACACACACACATATATAAAATATACACATACATACACACAGTATATATACAGTATATTTATTTAAATGGTTCCTAATTCTAAACTTTGCAAAAAAAAAATTGGTTTGAGCTGCTACATTTTTTAATTGCCTTTTTGGTGGAAGTGAGGTGACCACATGGATTAATAAATTATATTTTATGAATCTGACCTCTAAATGTCACTACACCAAAATATTTTTTAATGCCTTTATTTTTAAAATTGGGAAAAGGAAGGTGATTCAATCTCTTATGTTTTTATTATTTGTTTGTTATTACTTTTGACTTATTTTTCTAGTTCCCTTACAGAACCCATACCTGACCGGCATTTGTAGAACATACTGCAATGCTTCAGTATTAGTAACAAAACATTCATGTAGCACATAATATGTAACCAGGTTAGGCCTGTTTCACACTTACACTTTTTCTGGCTGTTGAAATCCACTAAAAATGGCGGAAAACGGATCCGCCTGGGTACGGATTAAACGTGTGGCACCGGACCGCTATGGTTCACGGATCCGCGGACATACAGATGCAACGAACGTCCATCAGTCAATATCCGCCGATAATGCAAGTCAATGGGGAAAAAAACGGATCAACAAGAAAAATGGCGGATCCGTTTTTGGCGGATTTTGACTGATGGTGACAAACGGATGTGTGAAACAGGCCTTAGGAACATAATAAAATTGAAAGTTCCCTCTATATGTAAAAAGAAATAGATAAATGAGGTAGAGTACTCCTATAAGGCCTGTTTCACACTTCAGTTGTTTTTCGTCAGTTGAAATCCGCCAAGAGTGAAAAAAATGGGTCCGTTTCTGCTATGTAACAAACGGTTGCACCGGATCCGTTTTGTGGACGGATCCGCCAGTGTATGAAATTTCAAGGGACAGATGTCTGGAAAAAGGAGGGAGATAAAGATAGAGAACTTTTTTCGCCGCTTCCAGAACGCTGTTTAGGGTTAAAATTCATGAAAGGGAAAATCTCCCGGGCATGTGCAGTTTAAAATAGCGGAAAAAAACGTTACATTGTCCGTCTACTAGACCCGGCAGACGTTAAAATTCAAACGGATCCGTGAAAAAACGGATGCAACGGACGACCATCAGTCAAAATCCGCCGCTAATGCAAGTCTATGAGGAAAAAAACGGATCCGCCAAAAAAATGGCGGATCCGATTTTTTTCCAAAAAAATCAGCGGATTTTGACTGACGTCAAACAACTGAAGTGTGAAACAGGCCTAAACGGTTTGAACAAAAGACCACTATTGGAGTAGCTACAAGAGATGTTATAAATACATTTTTATTGACACAATATTTAAAAGTTAAAAAGCATATATAGGGTAATTTCATGGTCTAGTAAGGAGGAACAAACATACTGGAGGGGTATCCGATAGACAGTGCCACCCACACGCCGGGCTTCACGGAAGTACCAAGAAGTCAGCAATGGCCCCCTGCAGCCACTGGAACCCACCGGCACCCAGCCATTGTAAGAAGGGGTGCTGAAATGGACACCTATGTCTCATGTCTGCTAAGGAGGGCAAAAGCTGATGCAAACTGGAAAGGGATTAATAATCATCCATATTGTCGATAACATCCCAATTACTGTAATTAGTTTTTTGACCACATAAAACCGGCAAATAAACGAGTGTTTGGCTCGTATGTTGACCATGTGCAATATTTAAATTGGGTAATGATCATGAAAGAGAGTTATGAGAAATGGCCATGTAAATGGTCAACCATGGGAATTTGAAAGGCTGATTTTTTTATTTTTAAGTTTCACTAAAACCCTAATATTTCCCAGGCATGTTCATCAAAAAAATTAAAAAAAAAAATCTTTTTGCCAATGTAATTCCAAATAGGCTTTCTGTTTCTGAACTGCGCAATCCACTCCAAATTCTCTTTCACGAGCCGAGGTGATGTATAAATGACAAGTGGAATTTAAAATGCAGACAGTGCACGAGCTCCCTCCGAAGAGGAGACTCTCACAAGTGCCACAGCGGCAATCTGGTATTACTTACAGCATCCTTCTCTGGATTGCACACTTTCACCCACAGGATGTGGTCCAGCAGCCAGTCGATAGGCTTGTCTTTGTAAAACATGAGGATAAACTCGACAATCAGGCTGAGGTCCAGAGACTTGAAGAGCTTTCCTAAACGTAATGAAAGAAAATTGTGTTTACTCAGATTTCTTTTCTTTTTTTTTTAATGCGCTTCATAAATAAAATTTCAAAATATCCACTATGGATGAGAAGTTTTGGTGAAGCTTTCTGAGCTGATTGCTGCCATTAAGCCTTAAATACCGCCAATCAAATGACAGTCGGAGAGCGATCGATTGGGATACAAGTATACAGTGCGTGTAATTCTAGATGTTCACAGTTGGCAAACAAAAGCGGGAAAAAGCAAGTGTAAATGTCCATGCTGCTATTAACACCGGGAAGTTTCCTTACATAATGCACTGAACAAGAAAAGAAAGGTTGAAAGTAAACAATACTGGGTGAAAATTTACGATTTGTGGCTGCAGACAAAATTACCATAAGAGTAACTTTCAGGGGAAAAAAAAAAAAAAAAAACTAGTCGCTACTGTGTAGAGTTTATATTTAATATTGTTTCCTGCAATGTAATATATTTGTATTAACATATTTTGTATTGTGCCTTTTTTGCATTTTTGGAGGTGGTCCTTAATGCAGCAGCCCCTCCCCTCACTCGCTTTACAGCAGCAGAGATGCGTTACTGTAAAGTCAGCCTAGTCTGGCACAGAAATTTCCCCATAAGTTTCTAAAAGTAGGTGGAGCAGACTTAATGGGGTGGATCCTGGAAGTTAGAAGTAACACTCCTTAAGGCCTTATTCAGACCTCCATTTTTCACATACGTTTTCTAGCCAAAATTTTCACATACCCATATACAGTTTATGAGGATGTGTATGGTTTTCTGTGGACCGTGTGATCATACAAAAATCATTGAGACATGTCAATTTTGAAAAAAATCCGATTCAAGTCTATGGGTCTGTGAAAATTATTATTATAGCGCCATTTATTCCAGTAATCCCATGGATTGCATCAGTGTGCGGTCCATGTGCTCTCCATGCTCAACATTGTAGTACAGGAGAAGCTTTGTCATTTATGTTTCCACATGTGAAAATCACTGATCAAACACTGATGGTAAAAGCTGACACCCTGACCAAACACTGATGGTAAAAGCTGACACCCTGACCAAACACTGATGGTAAAAGCTGACACCCTGACCTCACACTGATGGCAAAAGCAGACACTGATCAAACACTGATGGCAAAAACTGACCCACTGACCAAACACTGATGGCAAAAGCTGACACACTGACCAAACACTGATGGTAAAAGCTGACCCACTGACCAAACACTAACCCACTGACCAAACACTGATGGTAAAGGCTGACACATTGACCAAACACTGATGGCAAAAGCTGACACACTGACCAAACACTGATGGCAAAAGCTGACACACTGACTAAACACTGATGGTAAAAGCTGACCCACTGACCAAACACTGATGGTAAAGTCTGACACATTGACCAAACACTGATGGTAAAGTCTGACACATTGACCAAACACTGATGGTTAAAGCTGACACACTGAAGGCAAAAGATGACACACTGACCAAACACTGATGGCAAAAGCTGACACACTGACCAAACACTGATGGTAAAAGCTGACGGTTAAAGCTGACACACTGACCAAACACTGAAGGCAAGAGATGACACACTGACCAAACACTGATGGCAAAAGCTGACACACTGGCCAAACACTGAAGGCAAAAGCTGACCCACTGACCAAACACTGATGACAAAAGCTGACCCACTGACCAAACACTGATGACAAAAGCTGACCCACTGACCAAACACTGATGGTAAAAGCTGACCCACTGACCAAATACTGACCAAACACTGATGGTAAAGGCTGACACATTGACCAAACACTGATGGTTAAAGCTGACACACTGACCAAACACTGAAGGCAAAAGATGACACACTGACCAAACACTGATGACAAAAGCTGACACACTGACCAAACATTGATGGTAAAAGCAGACACACTGACCAAACACTGATGAACTTCAAACCATTTTTTCCACATGTTAAAAACCACGGACCTCTGAATGAGATGAAGAAAGTATTGAGATGCACAGACTCGGATTGATGACATTAAATAAAAAACTACCAAAAACTATATATCTGCATATAAGTGTCATCAGCTAAATAACAAGTGTCCAGAGATCAAACATTAGCAAACTTCATAATACTAGAGAGGTACGGCTAACACTATCAGTCTTTATTGCAGAGACTCCTCGGCCATGCAACAGCAACATGAGTCAGCTGGAATGGCGGATTACAAACAACTCTTGATATGATATGGATGAGGAGTCGAAGAATAAACACTGCAGTATGGAAAGAGAGAAATGACCAAGAAATGTAGAGAAGGGACTGACAATTAATTCTAGTCACTAGACAGAAAGTGAAGATACAGGTATAAAAAGCAAAAAAATTTATAAGGTAAAAATACTAAGACATTCAAACAACCACTAGATATAAAAACATTTTTCCTGTACATTAGCAAACATAAAACAATTTTTTTCAGCAAACTAACCCACTTCTAACAGCTAAATAGCTCTTTAAAAATCTTTTTAAGTGTGCACTCCTGATTAAGGCAGTGAAACGCAGGTTGAAGTATTTGCAGGTCCTTTCCCTGCTTCACCATGGGTACAATATTCCACAAAAAGAGACAAAAAGAAGCACCTGCACACATAGGGTATCACCTGGAGATCATATATGGACTGCAGGTGACAGTGATAGCACAAGCACACCTGGTTAGTGTAAGAGAGCACAACTCCCTTGAGTAACTTAGACAGCTGCAAACAAAGGCTCTTTCCTGATGCCGATTTAAGCACATTCAGTAGTTTTTGATATGGTGCGCTTCCTTTGCGCTGCAATCAGTCACAAGTTCGTTGAGCTGTGCATTTCCCAGATGACGATAAAATGTCAAGCAATACCGGTTGTTGTACAGCACACTTGCTTCGCCGATGGGGTACAAAGTGGTTTACCGACATGTACAATCACAAAGCTTTTCAGAGCCAGACCAGTTCCTTCATCAGATGCTATATAAAAATCTCGTTTGTCAGTCAGCAGAAGCCGATTACAAATAGTTACATTTCTTTGAAATTGGCTTCTGTTGAGAGTTAAACAAGATTACGAAGCATCATCTGATGAAGGAACCGGGCCGGCTCTGAAACGCGTTGTGATAATATACAGGACAGCCTACCTTACCATAGAAACATGTCCTCCACCATATGAAACTCCATCACTTATCTGTCCTATGGGGGGCTCAAACTGCCTGGCAGGATTCGAACCTAACAGCCCCTGTTCACCAGTCGGCAGCTCTTCCTTCTAAGCTATTCAGCTCGCTAGACAGTTCCGTGCATATCCAAATACTTGAACCTATGTTGTGGCTGATGTCTCCTTCCTGAGTTTCCTGTTGGTTACCACCCTGAGTTCCTGATTGGTTCATTTTGATTGCACACCCTATTAAAAACTGGTCTTGCTCTCAAGTTCCTTGCGCGATTATTGAGCTACCTGCCTTTAGTCAAGATTCCTTCCACCTGCTATTCCTTCAAACGACACTGCTGCTCCTGGTGAACGAGCCCTGGCTTCCTTGTCTACGATTCCTGCTTATTCCTTCAAGCGACACTGCTGCTCCTGGTGAACGAGCCCTGGCTTCCTTGACTACGATTCCTGCTTATTCCTTCAAGCGACACTGCTGCTCCTGGTGAACGAGCCCTGGCTTCCTTGACTATGATTCCTGCTGCTTTTTCCTTCACACGACACTGCTGCTCCTGGTAAACGAGCCCTGGCTTCCTTGTCTACGATTCCTGCTTATTCCTTCAAGCGACACTGCTGATCCTGGTGAACGAGCCCTGGCTTCCTTGACTACGATTCCTGCTTATTACTTCAAACTACATTGTTGTTCCTGTGTATCGACTCCTTGGCTATTCCAGACTATGCTACCTGCCCGGTGCTGCCCCTAGTGGTTGCATTATCACTACTCCAACCAGGTCAGTCCGTAACACTGCCCTTAGCACCTACGGTCAGTCACATAGTCCTGCCCCTGGTGATGGTGTTGATTACATCCCGTAAGTCATCAACAATGACTGTAAACCTTGAACCATCACCATTCACCTACTGGCCAGTGAGTATACAGATTCTACTGCCCTGAACAGAAGACAGCGGGAAATGTGTACGCGTTGGTCTTTAGATGAACAGAGATCACTGCGAATGCTTTACAGCAGCTGCAATCAATGGGAGGTAAAAGTCAGAAAAATATCACAGATTACTACAGCCTCTTTCCCCAGTGACAAAGGACTCACATACGAAATCTTATTGTATATGGTGTTCCTTCACTGTTTTATCTAGGTCTCTAGCAGGACTGCCTTACTCACTTTCTAATGATAAAGCGATTACTCTGCACATTCTGTCCCATTCTACACAACAAAACTAACGGGAACTAAAGAAAAGTAGAAATACCCATTGTATGTTTTTACTGGTGAATAAGAACACTACATATTTCAAACATTTTTTTATGGATAGTCAATATATAAACACCAAAAATTTAAAAAATATATATTTATTTGATATTTTCTGATGATATATTTCAACATACCACTTAAACTGAATAGGAGGCGGTCTTGGCGTGCATAACCAATCCTGTAAAGAGTAACAATGGCACTACATTTCCTAGATTAATGCATAATTTGATGTGGATTCATGAATCCCAAAGCCTATAAAAATCATTTTACAACATTTCTGTTCCGTGGCAGCAGTAAAGACCTTTATGCAGAACTCTTCCCTACTGAGTGATGCTAATAATAAGGAATGTGTTCTGCTTTCATTGGTGAAAAAGAGAACAGTTGTCACTATGAACTGATAAAACAACGTAATTTGTGAGTCTGCTGAATCTCATGAATACCTGATCAAAATGAAAAAGAGCAGAAGAGGCACACCAATAAAGTGACCGAGATCATATATTTAGGGCATCTGCCCTTCAGAATGAGCATACAAAATAATATTAATGCACTTTGCCATATATTTGCAGCAAAAAAATCAAAATGAAAGGAATCCGTCAAAAGGCTTGAATCTTACAATGAATAGTTGCTTTACAATTCCCCAAAAGGGTGATCAAGGGACTGCATTTCATTAACTAGATGACCACCCTGGAGAGCGGTCTATAGGACGGAATTGGGCAAGTACAAAAACTAAATAAAAGGCAACAGCGATAATGGCCTATAAAAAGCAATGCAGAGGTCTGAACGGAGGTATACCAACCCTACAGACAAACATCAAGAGGCAAATTTATCCAAACGGTCTACATTAAAACCTGTTTTCGTTGGCCACCTGTGATATCTGCTGTACATGTGCGGTGGATTAACGCTCTGCATTTATGGAGAGCGCTCAGCAGCGGAGCCTGTGCTATACAGCACGGGTGCTAATGGAGAGCACAGCACTAACCTCATTAGATGCCTCTGTCAATTGTGACAACAGCATTTAAAAGGTTGAAATTGACAAAAGAAGTCCCTTGCAATTTAGCTAACGCCTTCCTCCACAACATGATTATAGAGTACTGATGGCATTGTGATGGCAGCCGAGGAGTCTATTAAAGGTACTTGTGACCGTCATGTTTGTATAACCATGAAGGTCCCATGGCTGGGCATCATAGGATAGAGGTAATTTTATAATGCATACAATACATAATATTACAGCCCTGCAGTGTATTGTACAAGTGATTACAGGTTCAAATTCATTAGGGGCAACCAGTAAATAACATTAAAAAAGTTCATATCACCCCTTTTGCCCCAGAGATAAATAAAATATATATATAAAAAACAATTTCGGAATCACTGCATCCATAAGTGTCCAAACTAATAAAATATCAAAATATTTATTACATAGGGTGGGGCGATAGTCAAAATGGAAGAATCACTGTTTTATGTAAGATTCACCTCCAAAAAGAGAGTTCAGAGATCTGAATGTCGTATGGACCCTGAAATGGTATTAATAAAAACTACAGCACATATCACAAAAAACAAGCCCTGACAGAACGATCAATTAAAAAAATATAATAAAGATATAGTGTCCTTGGAAGGCGAGGAGGAACAAAAATCAAAAGTAAAACGAGGAACCCTACTTTCAGTCAGCTGTAATACCAGGAACAGCCACAGCATGATGTTCGGTGATGTGCCTGGTAAACAATAAAGAGGGTACCAAAGTGATCACCTGACTGAGGGCGTGGCAAGAGCCAGAACCATAGAGGGACCAGAGTGATCAGTTGATTGAGGGAGTGCCAAGAGCCAGAACCATAAAGAGGGACCAGAGTGATCAGCTGATTGAGGGCATGCCAAGAGCAAGAACCATAAAGAGGGACCAGAGTGATCAGATGATTGAGGGCGTTCTAAGAGCCAGAACCATCTGGGACCAGAGTGATCAGCTGATTGAGGGCATGCCAAGAGCCAGAACCACAAAGAAAGACCTGAGTGATCAGATGAGTGAGGGCATGCCGAGAGACAGAACCACAAAGAGGGACCAGAGTGATCAGATGAGTGAGGGCATGCCAAGAGACAGAACCACAAAGAGGGACTAGAGTGATCAGATGATTGAGGGCATGCCAAGAGACAGAACCACAAAGAGGGACCAGAGTGATCAGATGATTGAGGGCGTGCCAAGAGCCAGAACCATAAAGAGGGCATCAGAGGGATCAGGTGATTGATGGCGTGCCAAGAACCAGAACCATAAAAAGTGCACCAGAGTGATTAGCTGATTGAGAGAGTGCCAAGAGCCAGAACCATAACGAGGGCACCACAGTGATCAGCAGATTGAGGGAGTGCCAAGAGCCAGAACCATAAAGAGGGCACCACAGTGATCAGCAGATTGAGGGAGTGCCAAGAGCCAGAACAACCACAGTGATCAGCAGAGTGAGGGAGTGCCAAGAGCCAGAATTGTACAAATCAGATCAGGCCATCAATTGAGTCTCTGAAAAACTTTAATACTACGTGACCTAGCAAATGCTTGTTGGCCATTGCAAACTTACCTATTACTAGAGTTGAGCGACTTTGGTCGGATCGGGTTTCGTGAAACCCGAATGAAACAAAATAAGTTTCAGATGAAACTCGTCCGACTAGAGCAAAAAAAAGTCGGAGTTTCGTCCGACTTTTATTTCCCATTGACTTGCATTGGGGTCGGGTTTCGGACGAAACTCCGACTTTGTTTTGCTCTAGTCGGACGAGTTTCATCTGAAACTTATTTTGTTTCATTCGGGTTTCACGAAACCCGATCCGACCAAAGTCGCTCAACTCTACTTATTACTTCTGGAATTAAGTCTTTGCTTTTCCCTGGGGGTATCCCTAATCATTATGGGAATTGAGTATATAATATTTATGTAAACCATCCCATAATTACATCTCTTCATATACATGCATTTATTACGCAGTAACTACTGACATGCTTAACTTTAATGACTCCTCGCTGATCATTTCACCAAATCAGAAACATGGATTTTTGTGAGTACTCACCGTAAAATCCTTTTCTCCGAGACGCTCATTGGGGGACACAGAGACTGTGGGTGTGTGCTTCTGCCGTCTGGAGGCCGACACTAAGTATACAAAAAAAGAGTTAGCTCCTCCTCCGCCGCATACACCCTCGCCCCCAGGCCGGGCGTAACTCAGTTTAGTGCATAAGCAGTAGGAGAACGCGCCTTAAACTCAGGCAAGAAACTATATGTCTGAAAAAGGGGCCACCCTAAACCTTGTACAAGGATTTGTATAACTCAAAATAAGTAAATGCCAACTGGCTGATAGGGTGGGTGCTGTGTCCCCCAATGAGCGTCTCGGAGAAAAGGATTTTACGGTGAGTACTCACAAAAATCCATGTTTCTCCTTCGTCTCATTGGGGGACACAGAGACTGTGGGACGTTCTAAAGCAGTCCTCTGGGCGGGATCTTAGCTCACCCAATCCATGCTAATTTGCGCCCCTGATTAGAGGTGCGCAACTGCTGCCTGGAGAATCTTTCTTCCCAGGCTTGCATCCGAGGATGCCTGGGTATGTACGTTATAATGTTTGACAAACGTATGCAAACTGGACCAGGTAGCTACTTTGCACACCTGCTCCGCTGAAGCCTGGTGTCGCAGTGCCCATGAGGCACCCACTGCTCGTGCCGAGTGAGCCTTGATCCCTGCCGGAACCGGCGTGCCACTGATTTGCTAAGATTCTTGGACCGTCAGGCGAACCCATCTGGCCAAAGTCGCTCTGGACGCAGCGAGCCCCTTCCGCCGCCCTTCTGGAACCACGAATAGAGAGTCTGTCTGGCGGAATGGCGCTGTCCTTGTCACATACCTCCTAAGAGCTCTTACCAGATCCAGGGTGTGCAAAGCCTTTTCTACCCTGTGCACCGGTGCCGGGCAAAACGAGGGTAAGACAATGTCTTCGTTGATATGGAATGCAGACACAACCTTCGGCAAGAAGGGAGGAGCTGGCCTTAAAACTACCTTATCTTTATAAAAGGTCAGGAACGGCTGTTTACAAGATAAGGCCGCCAATTCCGAAATCCGCCTAATAGACGTTATAGCTACTAGAAAAACGACCTTTCTGGACAGGTAAGGTAAGGAGACCTCTTGCAATGGTTCGAAAGGAGCCTCCTGAAGGGCCCTGAGCACCAAGTTCAGGTCCCATGATTCCGTCGGTGCTTTATAGGGGGGTACTAAATGTGCGACCCCCTTCATAAACGTCCTAACCTGCCAGACGGAAGCGACTTTTCGTTGGAAAAGCACCGACAGGGCCGAGATTTGCGTTCTGAGCGAACTCTGAGCCAACCCTGCGTCCAGCCCTGCCTGTAGAAAAGCCAGTACGTTGGGGATCGAAAAAACCAGAGGAGCCACTTCACGATCCCTACACCAACGGAAAAAAACTTCCCAAGTTCGATGATATACTCTCGCCGAGGAAGGCTTTCGGGCACTCACCATCGTGGCCGCCACATCGCGCCTGAATCCTGCCTGTGTTAACAGCCAAGATTCAATGGCCACGCCGTCAAACACAGGGCCCCTAAGTTCGGATGGCAGATCGGCCCCTGGGACAGTAAGTCCGGCCGATCTGCCGACGTCAGTGGGCGGGACTTCCGGCTACCACCGGAAGTCGGCGGGCGGGGCCTCGCGCGATACTCATGGGCCTCCACCTGCAGCGGGGGCCGCGGCCGCCGGCGGGCTTCCGGCCGCACTCCGGTACACACGGCGTGCGGTGTCCGGGTGCAGCGCCACTCTGGGCAAACGGCCTCGGCCTCTACCGTTACTCACCGGGGGCAAACTTGCGGTGCGCTCCGGGAGAGAGGCGACGGGCGAGCGAGAGAGACGGATCTCCCTAATATTAAAGGTGAGCAGGGCCATCCGCCGTGGGCTCCATCCCCGGCAGGGAAGGGGAGGCTTCTGGTACCGGCTTCTTCCCCCTGTACTCGGCCACGTCCAGTGACTAGACTCCTTGGCTCACCTGCGCCTCCAACTCAACCCCTGGACTCACTACCTAGGGGTGGAAGGGGCCTCTATAAATTGTGTTGTAGGAGAGGAACAACGTGGAGGCTGACCCCTGGGTTCTGCTCACACGTGCTCGCCTGTTGAAGTTATGGGGAAACCGAATCCTCTTATCAGGATGCGTTGCCCCTCTTTACAAAATAAAAAAGAAAAATGGTTGTCTGGGAAAAAGTCCCAGATGTGTCCCTCGGTGCGGGAGAGGACACGTGGAGGGTTACTCACACGTGGTCGCCCGTTGATGATTTGGGGAGATCGGACCCTCTCTATAGGATCCGTCGCCCCTGACTTATCTTCATAGAAAAGGGAGGGAAAAGAAAGAAAAAAAATCTAGTCTGGAGCTCCAGACTGCGTGTGCCTCCATCAGACACTAAGCAAAAACTGAGTTACGCCCGGCCTGGGGGCGAGGGTGTATGCGGCGGAGGAGGAGCTAACTCTTTTTTTGTATACTTAGTGTCGGCCTCCAGACGGCAGAAGCACACACCCACAGTCTCTGTGTCCCCCAATGAGACGAAGGAGAAACACATATATTTCCCTTTCAAGGTTAACTACTGTGGTGTGAAGCTATGAATCCTACATTATGGAATGTAATTCATCTTCTTCATCCTGCAAACTTGCAAAATACCGTCATGGTGGAAATCTTTATAAATTGCGGATGAATGTGGGAGGTAACCGGTGTGTTCACTTCCATTCTTCAATGGGTTAATCCATAAAGAGAGGAAGACAATTGACCTACTTATCTTTTATACTGATAATAATATGTTATTATGTTGTGTGCAAATATTATTCACTCCGATGTTTTCTGTCGGTAAGAAAACCGCAGACTTGTATTACTGGGGGTCTCGGGGGACTTGGCGCACTCTGCATATCAATGCGATTTCAGCACTGTAAGATCAGAGATGAAATAAGATCTCGCCAACCTTTATTTCTCATTCCACGCATAGGAACGCATGAGAAAAAAAAAATAATTCCTTAATGAAAAACGCGATGTGATTAATGGTGCAAAGGAGCAGGTCAACTAAACAGACCGCACTTTGTAGTAAATTTTTCAATCTATGGATGGATGAAGAGGCGACAAGCCAGCGGCGATTCATTATGTTGGCAAAAATTATTATTTCTTTTAATGAGCTTGAGCCCCAAAAAAACGCTTTGTGGTCGTGTTTTAATGTGCGAGCTTAGCACAAGACGGGCGCTCACCTTTTCTTTTAGGCATTTGTCCAGGTCATTAGGCGATTCCTGATAAAAGATGTTTTTTTTTTTTAATAAAAAAGGTCCCGCTAAATTAGCTGCCCGTTATTCTCAGATGTGATAAATTACGCGCAGGTCTGTAGTTATTCTTGTACTGAAAAAAAACCCAAAAAGTTATTAAATATTCTGAGACAGCAATGAGACCCGCTTGCCCGTGCTTTGCAAGCAGTGCTGGGATATATTAATTGCATCCGAGCCAACCCGCAGGAGTGGATCACACAACGCCCAACGTCCCGCGTGGTCTCGCAGTCAACAGCTTGTGCTAAACAACAAGACGAGGCATCTGCTGAAATCGAGACTTTGGTCTCCAATCGGCCTCTTATCTCAAAGCCCCAGTGAGCTGAAGTGGCCAAAGTATCTTAATTAAACATATCAAAAGGCAAGAATTTCCTATACGGCCACCTGTCTCTGCCTGCAGGCTGACAAATCGTCTCATCGTCCCACTTACTTACAAGATGAGATACAAGTGGAAACATCCAGCATTAGCGCTGAACATGAACCACAAGGCAGCGATGGCCACAATGCACAGCTTGTGACGAGCGATTCCGCTAAATTATTGAGGCGTTATCCCATTTTACGTATTGGAAATGGTTTTTCGGAATAGAATGACGGACCGCTGTAAAATGTTCCTTGCCTTTTACATATCTTTTTGCATCACGTGATGTACCTGTATACAGCTTGTACACAACGACATCACTTTTTGTTGTAAATGACGAATACATATTACGTATGTATGAGGATCGTACGTATAACACAGTGCAAAAAAAATGTGCAAACATGCCTTAAAGGAGAACTTTTTTTTTTACTTAAAGTCATGCATTTTGGGATGAAAATCATATTTGCAATTCGGTTTTCTAAAAGAAAAGAAAAAAAATATTTGGACCTCAGTCATCTTTTTTTTGCCAACAAAAATTGTGTAAAAACTATGAAAAAGTTGGAAAATTTTGGCTTCAGAGTTGGGCGCAAATTTGTCAGCTTTAGGGGTTTTCATGCCAGTTTTTTTTCAACTCCGCCAAAAATGGGTGAAGCTGAGGAGGGAGAGGGGCATGATTACAGCTTGTCTAACTGTTGACAGGCTGTGGCATTCCTTTCACTAGAAATCTTACTTTAGTTGGGGACTGGAGTAAGATTTTGAGCGTGATGCACGTCACTTGTCAGATCCTTCAGAGTGCGGTGATTCCGAGTTCGGCGTTTCAGACTCCTGCAAATCCCCTCATCAAGAACAGCGAGAAAAAATAATTCCTAACAAATTGGGCCCTTCATCTCTACACTTTACTGGTTGCAGAACGAGTCCATTTATAATCTTGAGTTCATTCTGATTTTGTAACTCTTATGTGCCTTTTTCTGGGCTCCTCTCAGCTGATTTCTGACTGCATAATAGTTGAGAAGAACTCTGATGTGGTCATAGAGCAGCCAAAATGAAAAAAAGACAAATAAAAAAAGTGCCAAAGTCTCCCACCTGTCTTTCTATGAGCTCTTGGTTGATTTATGATCACTTCAACATTTATTTCAATTTGAATGTGATCAGAAATCAGCTGAGAGGAGCTTAGAAAACACAGATAAAAGAGTTACAAGCTCTTCAAGGTCACGCTGAAGTCAGACTTTCCTGATTAAGAGAAGCATGACTCTAAATGAATCAGAAGGCTCTCATGAGTGGAGTGCGCTTTGTCACAAATTGAACTCCTGTCAGTGACTGGAGCAAAATTTCTTTCGTAGAGAACACTACAGCTCGTCATGAGTTAGATGAGCTGCGGAGTCATGCCTCCACGTCACCCTTATCCTGCCCCAGCTTCGCCCATTTTGGCAGAGCGGGGACAATCTGGCCTAACAGAATGACAAACGTCAAAAAAAAAAAAAATAGTGACTTTGCAAAGCAATTTACACCAGAATTCTGGCAAAATTGCCTTGATGAATCGGGAATGAAGTCTGTAAAAGCCTAAAATAAAAAAAAGTATGTAAAAAATACATAAATTCATGTACATATAAAAATAAAAATCAAATAAAATCTCCCAGAGCTGAATAAATTATAATAAAAAAACAGACAAATGCTACTTATTTGTTCACTGGCATTTTCCCTTGTGCTCGACTGTTACTTCTTAAATTAGTACATCAGCAAAGACTGTGTAAAGGCAGTAACACTCAGCAGGGAAAAGTCTCCAACGCTGCCACTTAATAGCTGTAACAGCCTAAAAGCCAAATGCTAAAATTGAACAGCAAGAACGAGCCAGAAGTTTCTGCTTAGGAAATAAGTCGTTAACTCCCTTTAAAAATGTTAATGCACAACATAATCCCTCAAAGAGGACCTTTCATCAGTTTGAGCATTATAAAATGGCCACAAAGGAATAGTGGCTGCAGAGGTGAATAATACATAGTTTTTTATTTTTTCATTTTGTCTCTCAGTTGCGGAGACCTTAGCTTGTAAATTTTAGTTTTGTTTTTTTTTTTGTTTGTTTTTAAAAGTCCAAGGGAACGTTACCAACGAGTCTTCTCTTGAATATTTCACGCCCCACTTTTCAGTTTTTGGCTTTTCCACAAAAAATTAAAATAACCAATAAATTTTGTTCAACTTCACAATTGTGTCCCACTTGTTGTTGATTCTTCACCAAAAATTTACATTTGGTATCTTTACGTTTGAAGCATGATATGTGGGAAAAGGTTGAAAAGTTCCAGGGGGCCGAATACTTTCGCAAGGCAATGTATTTGATACAATAGAAAAACAGAACTTAATATTTGGTACAGAAACCTTTGTTTGCAATTACAGAGGACAGACGCTTCCTGTAGTTCTTGACTAAGTTTGCACACACTGCAGCAGGGATTTTGGCCCACTCCTCCATACAGATCTTCTCTAGATCTTTCAGGTTTCGGAGCTGTTGCTGGGCAAAATTGAGTCTCAATTGCAATACATGACCCCATCCATCCTCCCTTCAATACTGTGCAGTCATCCTGTCCCCTTTAAAGAAAAGCACCCCCAAAGTATGATGTTTCTCCCCACCATGCTTCACGGTTGGGACGGTGTTCTTGGCGTTGTACTTATCCTTCTTCTTCCTATAAACACAGTGAGTTGGGTTGATACCAAAAAGTTCTATTTTGGTCTCATCTGACCACATGACCTTCTCCCATGCTTACTCTGGATCATCCAGATGGTCATTGGCGAACTTCAAACGGGTTTGGACATGTGCTGGCGGGAGCAGGGGGACCTTGCGTGCCCTGCAGGATTTTAATAAATGAAGGCGTAGTGTGTTATTAACATTAATGTTTGAGACTGTGGTCCCAGCTCTCTTCAGGTCATTGACCAGGTCCTCCTGTATAGTTCTGGGCTGATTCCTGATCTTTCTCAGAATCATCCTTACCCCACGTCATCAGATCTTGCATGGAGCCCCAGACCGAGGAAGATTGACAGTTATCTTGTGTTTTTTCCATTTTCTAATAACTGTGCCAACAGTTGTTGCCTTCCCACCAAGCTGCTTGCCTATTGTCCTGTAGCCCATCTCAGCCTTGTGCAGGTCTACAATTTTGTCCCCGATGTCGTTAGATAGCTCTTTAGTCTTGGCCATGGCGGAAAGGTTGGAGTGTGATTGATTGTGTGGACAGGTGTCTTTTATACAGGTAACGAGCTCAAACAGGTGCAAATAACACAGATAATGAGTGCAGAGAAGGAGGCTTCTTACAGAAAAACTAACAGGACTGTGAGAGCCATAATTGTTGCTGTGTGGTAGGTGATCAAATACTTTTTTCATGCAGTAAAATGCAATTTAATTATTTAAAAATCATACAATGTGATTTTCTGGATTTATTTTTTTTAAAGATTCTGCCTCTCACAGTTGAAGTGTACCTACGATAAAAACTACAGACCTCTCCATTCTTTGTAGGTGGGAAAACATGCAAAATCGGCAGTGTATCAAATACATATTTTCCGCATAGTAAGCATAAGAAAATAGCAAGATTTCAGATCAGGGCAAGAAAGCCATTAAACAATTGTAGGAGCAATGCATGCTGGAAAGTGAAAGAAAAAGTCCCTGCACCTAAAGTGCTGGCAGAATACTGATGAAAAGAAATAAGGGGTGAAAGACCATGCTTTTCACTTTTTGAAAGGATGTGTTAGTTTTCATTATCAAAACTAAGTCCGTGGTAGTTGTGGATATGGTTCAGGAAGTACTGGAGCACAACAACAAGGTATCGAGGGGACAAAAAAAGTCTTACAGGTTCCCGGTTCCCTTTAAAAGTTATATCAGTCTTTTTAAATGACAGACATAATGGCTGTTTACAGCAGCCAAAACCAATTTGACATTCATCTTCCACTATGGAATAATTTTTTCACTGGTGGGTCTGGTCGTGGTATTTCAGGTTGTGCGCACCGCCATAATTTCCTGCCTATAATGCTCCAGCGCACAGTAAACTGTCACCATCCTTTAATATAATAGTTTGCGTTCTGACAGTCTCCCCGTTCAATTATCCGGTAAGATGCATCTCCATTTGAAAACTTCAGGTGCAGAATGGATTTGTGAAATTCCCAGTTTAAATAAAACACACTCCGAAGCTTTAAATGCCTTTTGTTTCGCAGCGTGACTGTGTTTGTATTTTACAGAAGCATTCAGCATATGAGAGACATTAAAATATGGAGGCTCGGAGAGACCAGAGGGGATTAAACAAATCCATAAATCCATCAGAGCTTAGACAGCCTGTGACTGTGTTGTCAGAGAGAACATCATAAATCAGACGCACGCAGGTAACCGATAATAGGGCTCTATTGTGGCAGTATTAGAAAGAGTCGGCGCAATAAGAGGGACTGCATCGCTTGAAGATTCGGTAAAGAGCTGTTGAAGCTAATGGAAGACTACAAGATGAATAAAAACAAGAACGACGAGCCTCAGCCCCAAAGAACCATTGCTCAAGTGTAAGGGAATTCCATTATTTGCAATCCCATAATACTGTTTTATTAGCCAAATTATATTTGCACCTACTCCAAACAGCGCCAATTCACTTACGGAAAGACAACCATGGGAAATGTCTTCTGCAGATGAAGCCCCCTGAAAAATGGGGTCAACCACCAAGTCAGGGCAAAACAATGCAGAGAAACTTGTATGCTACACGACTTACACTACACACAGATAAGCTTCATGACTAGTGTTGAGCATTCCGATACCGCAAGTATCGGGTATCGGCCGATATTAGCGGTATCGGAATTCCGATACTTAATTCCGATACTTTTTTCATATCGGATTCCGGGATCGGAATCGGAATAGGAAGTTCCCATCATGCTATGAGCCTGCTTGCTTTGATTAAGCCAATGGGAATCCTCCGAAGTGTGGGCACATCCTGTTAGGCATGTAGGCATGTTAACTATTGGCATGGCTGTGATTGGCTGCCGAAATGATGTCATGATGCACTATAAAAGCCACCGCAGCCGCCATTTCTGGTCACTCTGCTGTGAATTCAGTTAGGGACAGGCTGCTGTAGAAGACTGTGAGGGACAGTTAGAAATAGCGATTCCACCAAACATCTAGTGCTTTACCCAGGCTACATAAACCACCACTGTAGCGTTCTTTGCCCTAGCAGCAGTGTTCACAGCTGTCTGCAAGGGCTGTGTGAGTGCAGCTCACGCTGTGGAGTGGGTCCTGCAGCCACGTCAGGCTGTAGGCCACCCAGTGTGATCACTGCTGCCTCATACATCTTTTATTTTTTGAGCTGCATTTTTTACATAATTTCAATCTAGTGTGCTTCCATCCGTATCCATATACGTTGGTTGCAAACACTAGTAGTAGACAGCGGAGCCTTTCTGCAGCCTTTCAGTGCTAGTGTCCACTTTGCTGCACTGTTCACGGCTGTCTGAGAGGTCTCTGACTGTGTGTGAATGCAGCTCACGCTGAGTAGTGTGTCCTGCAGCTACGTCTGGCTGTAGGACGCTCAGCGTGCGTCACTGCCTCACACATATTTTTATTTGAGTGCAGCTCATTTTTTCTTCTATTAGTGTGCATCCATCCGTCTCCATCTACGGTGGTTGCAAACACTATATAGGAGTACACAGCGGAGCCTTTCTGCAGCCTGTCAGTGCCAGTGCCCACTTAGCTGCACTGTTGACGGCTGTCTGAGAGGTCTCTGACTGTGTGTGAGTGCAGCTCACGCTGAGTAGAGTGTCCTGCAGCTACGTCTGGTTGTAGGACGCTCAACGTGCGTCACTGCCTCACACATATTTGTCTTTGAGTGCAGCTCATTTTTTCTTCTCCTATTAGTGTGCATCCATCCGTATCCATCAACATTGGTTGGTTGCAAACACTATATAGGAGTAGATAGAGGAGCCTTTTTTTCTGGCTTGTGCCCTGCCGGCGCAGCCAGATTAGTATTACCCAATTTTTTGGGAGCCTCATCTTTTGCATTGTAGGTTACCTGCCTGCATTGTAATAGCTCCAAAAAGTTGGTGATACTATCAGTTTCAATTCTTTGTTCTCATACTTTGAGTTTGTTTCAAACAAAGAAACCACATAAAAAGTTCACCAAACACTACATTTTGAACTTGTGTAGGCCACATCAGCTCCTATTAAAGTCTAGTCCACACACAAACACTTCATAAAATTAGTGTTTCTTGTACCTGTAACCAGCTGTTCAGGAATAAGCACACTAAGGCCCCCCTTTGTACTTTTTTGCCTATCTTAAGCAGTCTTGCAAGATGAAGAAGGCAGGGAGTAAGGCGCGGGGGCGTGGGGTTTCAGCAGGGAGAGGACGTGGGGATTCTGCAGGGAGAGGACGTGGGGATTCTACAGGTAGAGGACGTGGGGATTCTGGGCCTGCTGCGGGCACCAGTGGATCAGCATCCCCCAGTTTTAGCAGGCAACAGTCCTTTATGCGCAGCTTTGTAGGACCTCAACGTACCCCACTGCTGCGGGAGGAACAAATTGAAGCCGTTGTCGGATGGATGGCAGCTAACGCATCGACTTCAATTACTTCCGCATCCTCTCAGGGTCAGAGCACCGAAGAGCAACCATCTGTCTCTTCACCACCTGCCAAACTGCCCAGGCAGTCAGAGAGACATGGACAGGAGCCATCACAGTCTCTACTTCTGTTCTCGGAATCTGTTGGCTTGGAAAGAGGGGGCCAGCCAAGCAGCATTCCTGAATGTGAAGAAGAGGGAGTATGCAGTGATGCGCAACTTCTTTGTCCCTCTGAATCTGAAGAGGCGAGTGGGCCAGTGCCTATGGTCAGCACACTTCAGTACGCATCAGATGATGACGAGACTCAGTTGCCACTTTCTGGTGCGTACGGTGCTGGCGAGACAACCCCGGAGAAGCAGCTGTTTGAAGAGGGGAGGGAAGATGATGAGGTCCTTGACCCATCATGGCGTGAGCAACAGGAAGGTGGTGGTAGCAGCTCTGAGGAAGAGATTCCCCTACCGGCCAAAACAGGAGGCAGACGGAGGGGGAAGACTTGGTTGCCTGTACCCTCCACTTCGGCACCCGTTAGGAGCATTCCTCCTTCCAAAGGCAAACCGGGCGCTCACAAGAGTTGCAGTGCGTGGTCCTTTTTTGACACAGTTGCAGATGACATTTGCTTTGTCAAATGCAAGCTGTGTCATCAGAGAGTCAAAAGAGGGAGAAATGTCAGCAACCTCAATACCACAAATATGTGGAAACATGTGCGCACCAAGCACGAGTTGGAGTTGCAGAGACACCCTGAAGACGTAGGCCAACGTACAGCACCACCTACCACCTCTTCAGTTCGTGTTGGGCCCTCTTCCTCCAGCTCACACACTGCTGGTTCGGCTTCCTCACAGGATCGCCAAGGAAGAACCTCTGCCACTGTTGTCCGGAGACCCTGTCAGATTCCACCCATAACAGCACGTTCCCATCCATCACAGCCATCGGTAGCACAGGCATGGGATAAAAGGCGCCCTTACTCGGCAAACCATCCCCGAGCACAGTCTCTGAATGCTGGCATTGCCAAACTTCTGGCAGTTGAAATGCTGTCATTCAGGCTGGTGGACACTGACACCTTCCGGGACTTAATGGCATTGGCAGTCCCCCAATACAACGTGCCCAGCCGCTTTTATTTCAGCAGGCGAGCCGTCCCTGCCCTGCAGAAACATGTTGAGGGCAAAATAAAACATGCGCTACTAAACGCCGTTAGTAGCAAGGTCCACCTGACCACCGATGCGTGGACCAGTAACCATGGACAGGGACGATACCTTTCCCTCACTGCCCACTGGGTCAATGTTGTGGAGCCGGGTACGGATCTGGAGAGTGGCGCTGTACGTGTTCTTCCAACGCCACGGATTGCAGGACTCCAGTCTGTACACATAGACTCCTCCTCCTACTCAAGTTCCTCAGAAACAGCAGAGCAGGAGCCTGTTACGACCGATATGAGCACAGCCGTGGCCAAACGTCAACAGGCTGTACTCAAATTAATTTCTTTGGGGAATCGAAGCCACACAGCGCAGGAGCTCTGGAATGCTATCAAGCTGGAGAGCGATGTGTGGTTTGGGCCAGCGAATCTCCAGCCGGGCTTGGTAGTGTGTGACAATGGCCGAAATCTGGTGGCAGCTCTTGGCCTAGGCAACCTCACACACATCCCATGTCTGGCACATGTTCTTAACTTGGTCGTGCAGAGCTTTCTGAGGGACTATCCGGATCTTGATGCACTGTTACACAAGGTCCGCATAGAGTGCGCTCACTTGCGACGTTCCAGCACGGCAAGATCGCGCCTCGCTGCTCTGCAGCGACGATTTGGCCTTCCGGAACATCGCATCATATGTGACCTACCCACCCGGTGGAATTCAACGTTACATATGTTGGAGCGGTTGTGTGAGCAGCAGGCAGCAGTCATGGAGTACCAGCTGCATCAGGCGCAAACAAGTCGCACTGTGCGCCGTTCACACTTCAGCACCATTGAGTGGGCCTCTATGAAGGACATCTGCCTCGTTTTGCGTGCCTACGATGAATCCACGCGGATGGCGAGTGCAGATGATGCACTAGTCAGCATGACTGTCCCCCTTATCTGCCTGCTTCAACAAACACTGCAAGCACTAAGGGATGAGGTTTCAGAAGAGGTGGAGGATGAGGAGTCCCAAATGCCATCTGCTTCTGGACAGTCTGCGCTACGTGTTTCCTCACAAAGGCCTAGGCAGGGGACACTTTGTGAGGAGGATGAGGAGGAGTCGATGGAGGAGGAAGACATCTCTCCAGAGGAGGGAGGTACACAAACCTCTACTCAGTATGTACAGCGAGGGTGGGGTGATGCAGAGCAGGTCGAGGTCACGCCTCAAACAGGGGACAGCGGTTCTTTGGCAGTTGGGAGTCTGCAGCACATGGTTGATTTCATGCTGCAGTGCCTGAGAAACGACCGCCGCATCGCCCACATTCTCGTCTCGGCTGATTATTGGGTGTACACCCTCCTAGATCCTCGCTACCGGGACAGCGTACAAAGGCTCATACCAACGTTGAACCGGGAGCGTAAAATGCGGGAGTACGAAGAGTCACTGGTGCAGTCCATAATGTTTTCCATTCCACCCGACAGCATTGTTGCTAGTGCTTTACAAAGCAGCTCTGTGCGTCGAGGCAGTGGAGGAAACTCTGCACAAAGAGGGAGCAGAGGCAGTGCCGCAGCACAAGGCAAGACCACTATGGCCCAAATGTGGCAAAGTTTTGTGTGTCCACCACAATTGTCTACACCATCAGCGACGCCTCGAGTCAGCAGGAGGCAACGCTTCCGTCAGATGGTGTCAGACTACATGTCTTGCCCTGTCGCTGTACTCCCAGATGGCTCTTCCCCCTTCAAGTTTTGGGTCTCTAAGCTGGATACATGGCCAGAGCTTAGCCAGTATGCATTGGAGGTGCTGGCTTGCCCTGCTGCCAGTGTATTATCGGAACGTGTCTTTAGTGCCGCAGGTGGTGTACTAACAGACCGTCGCACGCGACTATCTTCCGATAATGTTGACCGGCTGACTTTTCTGAAAATGAACAAGGCCTGGATCTCCAAAGACTTTGCCATTCCTCTTACAGACTAAATTAGTGGTTGGCAACTGTATCCAGGTCTGCTGGTGTGTTCATTTTTCTACCACCTGAACTATAATCCCTGTGCTTCAACACAGCCAGTTGTCGCTCAGATGTGTCGTCTGCACAGAGAAACACACTAGCTCCTGTGTTACTGGGGTTCAGTAATGCCAGCTGATCCCCTGCTGTGTGGACGGCAGAGTCACCAGCTCCATCAACATTCAAACCACTACTGATTTTTAACCGTGCCCAACTTAGGTCTCTGGCTCCACTGTCTCTACTATTTCCCCTGACCTCCAACCCCGCCATCTACATCTCTGAAGTGGCGTCAGCACAATCTACACTTGTTCCTGTGGCTCAGTCCCATCAGTTTATCCCCTGATGTGTGTCCGGCAAGGTCTCCTGCTCTGTCCACATTCCCATAACCAGTAGTGGGAATGAGGACAGAGCTGGCGAACTTGCCGGACAAACATCAGGGGATCAACTGATGGGACTGAGCACCAGTAACACAGGAACAAGTGTAGATTGTGCTGACGCCACTTCAGAGATGTAGTTGGCGGGGTTGGAGGCCAGGGTAAATAGTAGAGACAGTGGAGCCAGAGGCCTAAGTGGAGCATGGTTAGAATCAGTAGTAGTCCACAACCTCCATAAAAACCGATGCCCATTGGCCTCTGCATGCGGCATGCGTAATCCTGGGCTCCAACAGCGTCAGTTGGTGTTCAGAAGTGTCGTCTCCACAGAGCCAAACACATTCGTTCAAGTGTTAGTGGGGTTCAGCACTGCCAGCTGTTCCCCTGCTGTGGAGATGGCAAGTCTCCTGCTGCCTTCACCTGCCAAAATCCAGTAGGCCCCAGCCTGCTCCTCGCCTAATCCTGGGCTCCAACAGCGTCAGTTGGTGTTCAGAAGTGTCGTCTCCACAGAGCCAAACACATTCGTTCAAGTGTTAGTGGGGTTCAGCACTGTCAGCTGTTCCCCTGCTGTGGAGATGGCAAGTCTCCTGCTGCCTTCACCTGCCAAAATCCAGTAGGCCCCAGCCTGCTCCTCGCCTAATCCTGGGCTCCAACAGCGTCAGTTGGTGTTCAGAAGTGTCGTCTCCACAGAGCCAAACACATTCGTTCAAGTGTTAGTGGGGTTCAGCACTGTCAGCTGTTCCCCTGCTGTGGAGATGGCAAGTCTCCTGCTGCCTTCACCTGCCAAAATCCAGTAGGCCCCAGCCTGCTCCTCGCCTAATCCTGGGCTCCAACAGCGTCAGTTGGTGTTCAGAAGTGTCGTCTCCACAGAGCCAAACACATTCGTTCAAGTGTTAGTGGGGTTCAGCACTGTCAGCTGTTCCCCTGCTGTGGAGATGGCAAGTCTCCTGCTGCATTCACCTGCCAAAATCCAGTAGGCCCCAGCCTGCTCCTCGCCTAATCCTGGGCTCCAACAGCGTCAGTTGGTGTTCAGAAGTGTCGTCTCCACAGAGCCAAACACATTCGTTCAAGTGTTAGTGGGGTTCAGCACTGCCAGCTGTTCCCCTGCTGTGGAGATGGCAGTCTCTCCTGCTGTCTCCGCATTACAAAGACAGTAGGCCTCTGCCTACACCCTCCTATTTCCTGGGCTTCAACACAGCCAGTTGTAGCTCGGAAGTGCCGTCCACACGGAAAGAGACACTTGCTCCCGTGTCTCAGTGGGGTTCAGTAACGTCAGCTGATCCCCTGCTTTGTGGATGGCAGTCTCTCCTGCTGTCACCTCATTCAAAATACAGTAGGCCTCTGCCTACACCCTCCTATTTCCTGGGCTTCAACACAGCCAGTTGTAGCTCGGAAGTGCCGTCCACACGGAAAGAGATACTTGCTCCCGTGTCTCAGTGGGGTTCAGTAACGTCAGCTGATCCCCTGCTGTGTGGATGGCAGTCTCTCCTGCTGTCACCTCATTCAAAATACAGTAGGCCTCTGCCTACACCCTCCTATTTCCTGGGCTTCAACACAGCCAGTTGTAGTTCGGAAGTGCCGTCCACACGGAAAGAGACACTTGCTCCCGTGTCTCAGTGGGGTTCAGTAACGTCAGCTGATCCCCTGCTGTGTGGATGGCAGTCTCTCCTGCTGTCACCTCATTCAAAATACAGTAGGCCTCTGCCTACACCCTCCTATTTCCTGGGCTTCAACACAGCCAGTTGTAGTTCGGAAGTGCCGTCCACACGGAAAGAGACACTTGCTCCCGTGTCTCAGTGGGGTTCAGTAACGTCAGCTGATCCCCTGCTGTGTGGATGGCAGTCTCTCCTGCTGTCACCTCATTCAAAATACAGTAGGCCTCTGCCTACACCCTCCTATTTCCTGGGCTTCAACACAGACAGTTGTAGTTCGGAAGTGCCGTCCACACGGAAAGAGACACTTGCTCCCGTGTCTCAGTGGGGTTCAGTAACGTCAGCTGATCCCCTGCTTTGTGGATGGCAGTCTCTCCTGCTGTCACCTCTTTCAAAATACAGTAGGCCTCTGCCTACACCCTCCTATTTCCTGGGCTTCAACACAGCCAGTTGTAGTTCGGAAGTGCCGTCCACACGGAAAGAGACACTTGCTCCCGTGTCTCAGTGGGGTTCAGTAACGTCAGCTGATCCCCTGCTGTGTGGATGGCAGTCTCTCCTGCTGTCACCTCATTCAAAATACAGTAGGCCTCTGCCTACACCCTCCTATTTCCTGGGCTTCAACACAGCCAGTTGTAGTTCGGAAGTGCCGTCCACACGGAAAGAGACACTTGCTCCCGTGTCTCAGTGGGGTTCAGTAACGTCAGCTGATCCCCTGCTGTGTGGATGGCAGTCTCTCCTGCTGTCACCTCATTCAAAATACAGTAGGCCTCTGCCTACACCATCCTATTTCCTGGGCTTCAACACAGCCAGTTGTAGTTCGGAAGTGCCGTCCACACGGAAAGAGACACTTGCTCCCGTGTCTCAGTGGGGTTCAGTAACGTCAGCTGATCCCCTGCTGTGTGGATGGCAGTCTCTCCTGCTGTCACCTCATTCAAAATACAGTAGGCCTCTGCCTACACCATCCTATTTCCTGGGCTTCAACACAGCCAGTTGTAGTTCGGAAGTGCCGTCCACACGGAAAGAGACACTTGCTCCCGTGTCTCAGTGGGGTTCAGTAACGTCAGCTGATCCCCTGCTGTGTGGATGGCAGTCTCTCCTGCTGTCACCTCTTTCAAAATACAGTAGGCCTCTGCCTACACCCTCCTATTTCCTGGGCTTCAACACAGCCAGTTGTAGTTCGGAAGTGCCGTCCACACGGAAAGACACTTGCTCCCGTGTCTCAGTGGGGTTCAGTAACGTCAGCTGATCCCCTGCTGTGTGGATGGCAGTCTCTCCTGCTGTCACCTCATTCAAAATACAGTAGGCCTCTGCCTACACCCTCCTATTTCCTGGGCTTCAACACAGCCAGTTGTAGTTCGGAAGTGCCGTCCACACGGAAAGAGACACTTGCTCCCGTGTCTCAGTGGGGTTCAGTAACGTCAGCTGATCCCCTGCTGTGTAGATGGCAAAGTCTCCTGCTGCCTACACAGTCATACCACTACTGATTTTTAACCGTGCTCCAATTAGGCCTGTGGCTCCACTGTCTCTCGTATTTCCCCTGTCCTCCAACCCCGCCAGTTACAGCTCCGAAGTGGCGTCTGCACAATCCACACTTGTTCCTGTGTTACAGGTGTTCAGTCCGGTCAGTTAATCCCCTGATGTGTGTCCGGCAATGTCGCCTGCTCTGTCCACATTCCCATAATTAACTGGGGATTAACTGACCGGACTGAACACCTGTAACACAGGAACAAGTGTGGATTGTGCAGACGCCACTTCGGAGCTGTAACTGGCGGGGTTGGAGGACAGGGGAAATACGAAAATCAGTGAAGCCACAGGCCTAAGTGGAGCTTGGTTCAAATTAGTAGTCTACAACCGATCTTAAAATTTCTTCAATGCAGCCTCAGCCTGCTCCGTGCTTGTCCCTGGGCTTCAACACAGCCAGTTGTTGCTCGGAAGTGCCGTCTTCACAGAGTAAAACACTAGCTCCTGTGTTTGTGGGGTTCAGTAACGTCAGCTGTTCCCCTGCTGTTTTGATGGCAATCTGTCCTGCTGCCTCCCAATTGACAGCACATCAGGCCTCAGCCTGCTAAGTGCTTGTCCTGGGCTCCAACATCGCCAGTTGCTGCTCATAACTGACTTTGGCACGGGTACTCCCTCCTGCCCAGCTTGGTTCCAGCCCTGCCTGCTGTTTCCGGGAAGTGTCAATGTCAGTTTGCCACCCCAAGTTGCCATGTCGTGTTGCGGTTGGGTTAGCCGAGGCTAGGGTGCCAGCAGTTTAGGTGCTTCCTATGTGGACTGCGGGTTCTGGTAAGAAAGGCTTGTTCCATAGTGCCAGTAGGACAAGCACCCCCTGTAGGACTGTGTGATTCGGTAACTGCGGCCAGCTTGCGGCATGCCAACTTTGCTTTTCAGGGGTAACTTCTGATACCCCTCCGTGTTCCAGCACCGTCAGCTGGTTCTCGTCAGAGCCTTTGGCCTAGGTGCCTCCATCTCGGTATCCGAGTTCCGGCAACGTCTGCTGGTCCTTGGTAGTGCTTTGTAGCACAGGTAGCTCCTGCTTAGTAACCGGGTTCCAGCACCGTCAGCTGGTCCTCGGTTGTGCCATTGGCTCTTATTCCTTCTGCTGCCCCTCCGGGTGCCAGCACTGTCAGCTGGTCCTCGCTATTTCCATTTGCTCTTGCAGCTTATGCTACCCCTCCGGGTTCCTGCACCATCAGCTGGTTCTCGGCAGAGCCTTTGGCCTAGGTGCCTCCATCTCGGTATCCGAGTTCCGGCAACGTCTGCTGGTCCTTGGTAGTGCTTTGTAGCACAGGTACCTCCTGCTTAGTAACCGGGTTCCAGCACCGTCAGCTGGTCCTTGGTTGTGCCATTGGCTCTTATTCCTTCTGCTGCCCCTCCGGGTGCCAGCACTGTCAGCTGGTCCTCGCTATTTCCATTTGCTCTTGCAGCTTATGCTACCCCTCCGGGTTCCAGCACCGTCAGCTGGTTCTCGTCAGAGCCTTTGGCCTAGGTGCCTCCATCTCGGTATCCGAGTTCCGGCAACGTCTGCTGGTCCTTGGTAGTGCTTTGTAGCACAGGTACCTCCTGCTTAGTAACCGGGTTCCAGCACCGTCAGCTGGTCCTTGGTTGTGCCATTGGCTCTTATTCCTTCTGCTGCCCCTCCGGGTGCCAGCACTGTCAGCTGGTCCTCGCTATTTCCATTTGCTCTTGCAGCTTATGCTACCCCTCCGGGTTCCAGCACCGTCAGCTGGTTCTCGTCAGAGCCTTTGGCCTAGGTGCCTCCATCTCGGTATCCGAGTTCCGGCAACGTCTGCTGGTCCTTGGTAGTGCTTTGTAGCACAGGTACCTCCTGCTTAGTAACCGGGTTCCAGCACCGTCAGCTGGTCCTCGGTAGTGCCATTGGCTCTTGTTCCTTCTGCTGCCCCTCCCGGTGCCAGTACAGTCAGCTGGTTCAAGAGGACAAAGAACAGGAAGACAACCACCAAGATGCAGAACAACAAGAGAGAGAAGACCAAGAAGCATAAAAAAAACAAAGCAGAAGAACATTAAGCATAAGACTAATACTCTGAGCAAATGATATTATCTTATTTATAAGCAGAAGAAGACTAAGCAGTGTATGGGGGTGAGTCCGTTCCTCCTCGTGGTGCCCCTGGAAAAGGCCTGCTGCTGCAGGCCAAACTGAACGCGGACAAATCCTGTTGTAAATCTTTTGTGACAGGCAGAACGGAAGGTGTAAACTTCTAACTTTTCCAGATAACAACTACAGGAATGCCTGACACAAACAAGAATATGATGAAGAAGAATAGGAAGAAGATGAAGAAGTTGAATATGTAGAATAATAATTGTTGAATTAGAAGAATATGAAGAATGTAAGAAAAGGAAGAAGAAAAAGAAGAATGTAAAAAAAGGAAGTAGAAGAATTTAAAAAAGGAAGAAGAAGAAGAATGTAAAAAAAGGAATAAGAAGAAGAATGTAAAAAAAGGAAGAAGAAGAATGTAAAAAAAGGAAGTAGAAGAATGTAAAAAAAGGAGGAAGAAGAAGAAGAAGAATGTAAAAAAAGGAATAAGAAGAAGAAGAAGGTAAAAAAAAGGAAGAAGAATAAGAAAGAAGAAGAAAGAAGAAGAAGACATACATGTCTGGCAAAATATAAATGAGGCTAACATAGTCAATATCTTTGTAACTCCTAACATCTTTAAAAAAAAAAGTTTAATTCCTGCTATTCCATTTGATTGGGCTAAACCTCTATGGCTTTAATGTCTCCTCCACCTCCCACAATACATTCTACATTATTCCTAGTTGTTTTTCTTCATGTAGAATTAACCTACAAGGAAAGAAAGGTTTTTTTTTAATTCCGATATTTTGGCCCCATTGACTTGCATTGGTTCCCGGTATCGGAATCGGCGATACCGATACTTTTTTTTAAGATCGGCCGATCCATTCCGATCCGATATTTTCAAGTATCGGCTGGTATCGCTCAACTCTATTCATGACCCAAAATGCACAAATCTCTGAAAATTATAATATCGCATCATTTGTATGCAGAGCATAATCCTTCCCAATGAGGTCCAAACAATGGCTCAGATGACATTTAGAGAGGAGCAAATTCCCAACATGACCCGAACACTGGACGTGACTATTAATTCAATTATATTACATACCTAGAAGGCTACACCTCCCAACATGATCCAAGTAATGGATATCACCATAATACAATTGTATCATATATACACACACTGTACTACACCCCAAACATGACACCACTAGATGTGCCCATAATAGAATTCTACCAGTTCACGAGTTTGTCAACCCTTCCGAACTTTCCATATCTCTTCAGAAATTTGACCTTAACTTACATCAGATTTTTACACTTTTAAATTAGATAAAGAGAACCAAATCAAATAAATGAGCCATCACCATTGTTCTAAATGAGTATAATGAGCCAATATCACATCTATGAGTGGCCAATGTCTCGCTTTTGAGTGGCCAATGTCACGTCTATGGGTGGCCAATGTCACATCTATGGGTGGCCAATGTCACGCCTATGGGTGGCCAGTGTCACGTCTATGAGTGGCCAGTGTCACATCTATGAGTGGCCAGTGTCACATCTATGAGTGGCCAGTGTCACGTCTATGAGTGGCCAGTGTCACGTCTATGAGTGGCCAATGTCACGTCTATGAGTGGCCAATGTCACGTCTATGAGTGGCCAATTTATGTGCATCTTTGCTTTCAGTATCTGGTGTGACCATCTTGCGCAGCAATAACTGCATCTAAACATTTCCAGTAATTCGTTCTGTACATCAGCTTTACAGGAATTTTGCCTATTCCTCCCTACAAAAACCTCTTCAACTTTCAACTTTTATGTTGGTGGGTTTTCTCCCATGAACTGCTCACTTCAGATCCTTCCACAACATTTCTACAGGATTCAGGTCAGAACTTTCTTTGACTTGGACATTTAAAAACATCAACATCATTTTCTTTAACGTCTTCACCCCGAAGCCCATTTTCACCTTGCTGTCCAGGTCAATTATTTCATTTCTGACCAGTGTCACTTTATGAGGTAATAACTCTGAAACGCTTCATCAGATCCCACTGATTCTGTAACTGTTTTTTTTTGTCATATATTGTACTTCAAGATAGTGGTAAAAATTTGTTCTACATGACTGGAGTTTGTGAAAATATCGGAAATTTGGTGAAAATTTCCCAATTTCCAACTTTTAATTTTTATTCCCTTAAACCAGTTATGTCACACAAAAATACCCAAAAGTGACACCATTACAAAAACTCAAACCCTTCAAAGTGCCCAAAACCACATTGAAGAAGTTTATTAACCCTTCAGATGCTTCACAGGAATTGAACGCAAAATTAGTTGAAATCGGGAAAGGACTCCGTGTAGCGTTTGGAGAGCTCCTGATGTGCTTAAACAGACAACCCTAACCAGTGAACCCATTAGGGAAACTAGACCTCTCAAGGAATTTATCTAGATGTGTGGCGAGTGCCTTGAACCCCTAGGTGCTTCACAGAATTTTATAATGTTGAGCCTTGAAAACTACAACAAAAAAAAAAAACATTTTTCTCTGCAAAAATGTTGCGTCAGCCCCAAATTTTTTACTTTCACAAGGGTCACAGTAAAAAAAAAAATTGTCATGAAATTTGTTCTGCAATTTGTCCTGAGTATACCTTATATGATGGAAAACTACTGTTTGGGGGCACGTCAGGGCTTGGAAGGGAGGGAGCGCCATTTGAATTCTAGAGTACATTTTGGCTGAAAGATTGAGAATGCCATGTCATATTTGACGAGCATCTGACATGCAAAAACAGCAGAAGCTCACACAAGTGACCCCATTTTGGAAACTACAACTCAAGGAATTCATCTAGTGGTGTAGTGAGCATTTTTTTTTACCCTCAACCGATTCACATAATTGTATAATATTGGGCTGAGTCAATGGAAAATTATCATTTTTTTCCATTAAAATGTTACTTTGCCCTCAAGTTTTCAATAAGGATGGATAGAAGAAAATGGACCACAAAATTTGTTGTGCAAATTCTCCTGAGTGTGACAATACTGCATATGTGATTGAATACTGTGTTTAAGGCACAGTGCAAAGCTCAGAAGGGAAGGCGCGCAACGATATTGTGGTGTACATTTTGCTGGAATAGTTTGAGAGTGCCATGTCACATTGGTAGAGACCCTGAGGGGCCAGAATAGCAGAACCCCCATAAGTGCCCCCATTTTGCTAACTATTCCTCTCAGTGAATTCATCAAGGGGTGCAGTGATCATATCGACACCACGGTTGTGTCACAGAACCTTACACCACACTGGGCAGTAAAGAAAAAATAATTACATTTTTATCACAAAAATGTTGTTTTAGCTCCAGATTTTTTCATTGTCACACAGGGAAGTGGGTAAAAATGACACCGAAATTTGTCCCACGATTTCTGCTGAACAAGGCAATACTCCATATGTGGCTGTACAGTACTGCTTAGCCACATGGCGAGACTCAGGAGAGATGGAGCGCTATTTCACTCTTGGAAAACAAATTACCGTAGAATAGTTTGTGGATCCCATATGCAGATCCCCTAAGTGCCATAAGAGCAGAATCCCCCCTCAAGTGACCCTATTTTTGAAATTACACCCCTGTGTGAATTTATCAACAGGTGTAGTGCCAATTTTGACTCCATAGGTATTTGCCAGAAATAAGAAGGGAATGTTGCTGAATGAAAATTGCAAATCTGCCAGTGTAGTGCCCGTACATTGTACTGCCCGTATGTTGTAGTGTCCAGTACATTGTAGTGTCCCGTACATTGTGCAAAGCTCTTGCTTCTGAAGACATGCACCTATAAATTAACCGAGCTCTCATCACTACAGAAATGTCCAAGATCGGTGCTAGCATCAATCGTGGGTGTTCCTGCAGGGTGTTAACTTGTTATATGGCGCCGACACCCGCATTTGGTCGCACCGACACTCGTTTTTTTAGCAAAACTGACTTGTACATGGGTCGTTTTGCTTTGTGCACCATGTTCTCTTGATATTCAGCTCATGGACAGATGTCCTGACATTTTCCTTTAGAATTTGCTAGTATCATTCATAATTCATTGCTCCATCAATGGTGACATACAGTCCTGCCCAAATGAAGCAAACAGGCCAAAACCATGATACCACCACCACAGTATATCACAGACGGTATGAGATTTTTATGCTGGTATGTATTTTTTCTTTCCCAAAATATACTTCTTATTTAAACCAAAAAGGTCCATTCTGATTTCATCCATCCACAAATTATTGCTCAAATAGTCTTAGTCTTCTGGCTTGCCTAGGTGGTCTAGATAATGCAGACTAAACAGTATAAAGGCAAGATCTTTGACTTTCTTCCTTCAAACTTGCCATGAAAACAATTGCAAAGGGTCCTCCTGATAGTGATATCATGAACATTAACATTAGCTTATATGAGAGAGGCCTTTAGCTTTTTTGGGGTCACCATGGGTTCCTTTGTTACCTTGCAGACTATTTGGCTGACCTCTCCTGGTGATAATAATAATGGTCTTGAATTTCCTCCATTTGTACTCAATGTGACAGGTGGATTTGTGGCGTTCAAAATCTTATTATTTTGTAAACTTTTCCAGCTCGATGAGCATTAAGAAATCTTCTGAGGTCCTCAGATATCTCCTTTGTTCATGCAATGATAAGCTTATATACCATATTTTGCGCACAAATAGACACACTGAAAATTTTCTTGAGGAAAATAGAAAAAAAATATTTCTAATAAAATGGGGGTCTGTCTTTAGTTCAAATTTGTAGTAGCTTACCAAGAAGGGGGACAGAGGCTGTGGAGCTAGGTCACAGGAGGCAGGGTCGCTGCAGCAGGAAGCCGGCAGCAGCAGCAGCAGGAGTTGGGGCGATGCTGCAAGCCCTGGGATGGGAGGAGAGGTTGTCCTGGCAGTGAGAGACTGCAAATCATGGGCTTCAACAAATTTGGCGGTAAAGCAGAAGCGGACTCCCCGATCTTCCTATTGATTTCCTGGAGGTGGGCTTCAGGAAAATGGCCACCGGAGGGGACGCATGATTAGATTGAGACCTCGGCTCGTTATTTAGCTGAGATCCAAATCTTCGCATGAGCCGCCTCTGGCGGACATTTTCCTGAAGCCCACCACAGGGTAACAGTGGGGACTCTGCTCCTGCCTCATGGCCAACATCTTGTTGAAGCCCAGGGCCGGCAGCCTCGCACCAACAGGACAAACTCACCCCCCAGCCCGGAGACCACAGCTTTGTCCAACTCCTGCCGCTGCTAGCTTCCTGCAACAGCAACATCTCTGTGTACTACCCAACTGAACCACTCTGTTTAGCCAATTATCCAAGACCAACATTATCCTAATTCTCACATCTCTAAAGTCTGTTCTTGTGCTGCATCAGGTCTCTGGAATGCTCTCCCTCAGATAATCTAGATTATTCCCAATGTCCACAATTTTAAATCTTTTAAGCCAGGTCTAATTCATCCTCTTATGAGTCTAACTTTTCAAAGTTCTCCATCTCTACACTTTTCTTCCAGTCCCATCTTCAACTTTTTCCCCCACTCTGCATGTACTCAGTAGCATTATGCATTTATACATCTATAGATACTTGTTGGTGACTGGTTCATGTTTATTATAAAGGGTGGCTGGCTGTATAATATAAGAACTTTTATCCTATTTCTTAATAAATTGTAACTGAGCGAGCATGGCCCTCACTCCCTGTTTGTATTGTTGAATTATGTGTTACTCAGTAATGTCCGATAGTGTCTGTACATGTAACAGCTAAAGTGTGTAAAGTGCTGACAAATATTTTAAAGGGATAAAAAAGACGTATACTATATTTCTGATATACTCCCTATAAACAAGACTACACTTTCAAACATGATGAGGCCACTAGACAGGTCTAAAATACAGGTGCAATGTTCTCTACAGATACAGCACTGACCGTCCCAGCACGACGAGACCTCTGGACTTAATAAAATATAGAACTCCATACAGACGCAGAACACAACTTTCGCACCATCCTGACTGGACAGTACGATATTATATATCTATGATACATTATAAAGATCACAATACTTTCCAACATACCCCGACCACTGGGCACAATTGTATTTGATTATGTCTGCTGTCAGGAAGAGGAAATGACAAAATAAAATACAGCCCGGTGATTTCACCTGTGTTCAAAGAACGATTCAGGAATAAATCAAATAAATCTTCAAGAAAAAAAAAAAAAAATACAGAAACCTGGAGTGGAGCTTGGAGACTAATTTGGAGCTCCTTCACTGCAATGATTTCTGCTGTATGCATATTTCATGAATAGTAACAGCCATCAAATGAGCTCCAAATTGCGGTTTACATTACCGAGAGAACAACAATAGAATAATCAACACCGTATCATTTATATGCTTATTATGGATATTGACATAGAGACATAACATGGAGCAGGAGGAGGTTATAATAAAGGTAAAGGTTTCTCTTATTCAAAATATTAGTTTGATGTTAGTAGAACAACAGAAGATAAAACGTTAACTCACTCGCTCTTGTGGGTATTGTTAGATGTTCATACCGCTGTTGGGGACTTTATTCGAAGTCTATCGGCAGTTGCGTAACAAGCCATGCTATTCTTGCCATAAGTATGACGTAAACTAGTATAAAATTCCCAACAGACCTCAATATCTGTCAGTGTGAGCTGAAGTTGTCACTTGGCTCCTGGTGGTCGGTGTAGATGTTTGGGATTTAACGACCATTGCCTGAGCATGCCTCCTGAAGACACAAGTAGTCTGCTGAGCAGGCGGTGTGAGCAGGGGCCGCCACCTCTGCTAGTGAAGTACTGCTATCTACATTTCAAAACAAAGGGGTTATGTAATCTAATCTGTGTAAGGCTATTGCTTTAAAATACTGCCCACAATTTGCATAACAAACAGTGGGCAGCAGGTAATCAGAGTAAAAGGAGTCATGGAGGAGGGAGGAGAATAGGTAGAGAATGGAGGGGGCGTGATAAGTGCTGGCTCACAGGCCAATGCAATGCTGGGGTGTCCTCCGAGTATTTTGGCGTGCTCGGAGATTTAGTTTGTGTCGACCATAGCTGCATGATTTGCGGCTGCTGGACAGCCTGAATACATGTGGGCGTTGCCTGTTTGTTAGGCTATTCCCACATGTATTCAGGCTGTCTAGCAGTCGCAAATCATTCAGCTGCGTCGACAAAAAGTGAATCTCCGAGTACACCAAAATACTCGGAGGACACCCGAGCATGCTCAGGGAGACCCAAGCAACGAGTTATACTCGCTCATCACTAGTCAGGACATGTCTCGACATACTAGAACCTCACACCTATTGAAAATCAAGCTATCAATTCACTTAAAAATAATAAAACAATTCTCATCAAACCCGCGGACAAATGAGGCGCTACCGTAGTTTTGGACTACACGCAATACGTCAGCGAGATTTCCTATGAACTATTAGAAACTGCCACTTAGACAGATCGCCCATGATCTTACTCAAAGAATCATCAATAAAATCAGTCTGACTCGCTCTAAATACTGGAGACTCATCATTGACCAAAGAACAGTAACTTTTCTCACAAACCCACACCCAGGGATACCGGTATTTCACATCTTGCCTAAAATACACAAATCTCTTGACCCACCGGGTCGCCCAATCTTCACCTCAACAGATTCCATCTAGTCCCCTGTACCTATTTAGAAAAAATACTCACCCCATTTACAAGTACCATGGATTCAATGTGAAAACAAGTAATCACCTATCCTAAGGTCACAGTCACATGTTCAGTATTTGGTCAGTACTTTACATTGGTATTTGTAAGTCAAAACCAGGAGTGGGTGAGAAATACAGAAGTGGTGACGTGTTTCTAATATACTTTTCCTCTGATTGTTCCACTCCTGATTTTGGGTTACAAATACGGAAGTAAAATACTGACCAAATACTGAACGTGGCCAAAGGATAAGTGATAAGTTATTGATTGGTAGGGGTCTGACTGCTGGGACCCGGCTGATCGGCAGATTGTGAAATTTTTATCCCCATTATAACAGATCAACATTTTCAACTCAAGCACTGATCCACTCATTCCCCAAGTGGCTACAGAGTGTTTCGCTTGGATTTTTCTGGAAGCCCCGGAGAGGATGAATGGCGTTGATGTCAGACATCCGACCTGTGACTCCATTTTAAAATGGGGATAAAAGTGGCCTGTCAGGGATAAAAGTTCCCCATTCTTCCGAATAGTGCCGTTTTCAATGGTCGCATTACTCCAATTAATAAGTTATCATCCATCCTGTGGATTGTTGATAACTTGTTTTCACTAAAGAACCCTTTTAATACAAGCTACCATAATTACACGGTAGATGTGCAGGGGCCACCTGTAATTTACATTCAGCGCCCCACTATAACGGGACAACGGCTAACAGGTATTTGCATATAGCTGTAGGGTGGGCCCCTAGGGTCAATTCCTCCGATGGGCCCCAGACACTTCAGTCCGACCCTGGTGCCATATACCTGTATACATGAACCTGTAATACATGCAATAAATATATATTTGAAACCAAGACCCGTAAAATGGAGAATAAAGCTTTGATTTTGACACACAGTGAACTAAGCTCATAAACGAACTGGTTAATTCAGATTCCCGCTTGAAAGAGCCGCGACATGCTGGAATTTAAGCATGCAAATGCTCACAGCTCAAGAGCGCACAGCCCAACTGCACTAATTAATGAGAAACATGCCTCGAAAGGCCACCAAACCCACAATGGCCAAATTAGTGTCACTCATAAGCAGCAACAAGCTAAATTTATGCGCGAGAGGTTTATATAAAGCCATAAAAACCATCCTTCCTGTTTTCCTTTACATCCTCATCTCCCACAGTCCACTGCATTCAGCGGTGTTGGCTGCCATGGTAACAGAGGTGGCAGGCTTGGGGCCTGGTGTAAACATGAACCCTCACCAAGTGGCGCCACGAGCTGTTGCGCTCTGGTTATTATATCTTAAAGAAGATTCGGAAAAGGCTAAGTCACTTACTAACGCTGCCATTTTATCCTGACCTACTTCTGCAATACGTTGACAGTGGAAGCTGTTACACCTATAGGACACATGCCGCTCACACGTCGCGCTCCTGCACTGCGCATATGTTATTTCATGACGCACAACAGCTTGCTAGCACAAGACTGGAAAGGCGACTAATACAAGGATGCCAGCTGCCTGGAGAAAAAATGTGAATGGCTCATTTTTCCTCGCCTACAAACTCGGCAGCATGATCAAAAGGGACGCAAAAGCTGAAAATACATTAGGATAAAGAAGAGTAAAAAGTCTAGGCCAGGCTCACACCTGTATGTCTGCAGACTGATGACGCATGCGTCGGACGTATATATCAAAAACGTATGCTAGCGGTAGCCCTGGATCACAATACATCTATATTTAAAAAATTAGGTCACCCTCCTCTATTGAGAGAGTAAGCGACCATTGGAACACTACAACTAAGCCATCTAATATGTCACCACTGACATTTCACAGTGTAACAGCAATATCCCCTTTAAGAGTAAAGGAACAAACGGAGGACAGCCAAAGACTCGAGACATTTCACAGAATGAAAGCACAATATCGGAGATTGCTATAAGGTTTGTTTGCTTTCGCTGAAGAATTACTAATGTAAATGACATTTTCATGCGCCATAAAATGCATTATGTGTTATAAGGCCAAAGCCGCAGTTTGGCGCTCCACAATTGTATTGCCGCTTTGCATCCTTCTAGCTACATCGATTGGAAGTAATGAATGCTCGCTGCACGCAACATTAGGTGATGCAGCCGGGAAGTCAGATAAACCCTGTAACAGCCATCAGCTGTGTAGCCAAAATGGGCATGTAAATCAGAGTTCCCATTACTGCCTAATGGTGGTGATGAGGACAATAATTACAACAGAGGCTTTGTCTACTTTATGGTGCTTACAGCCACCATACTATCACCAAGATATCTGCAATCCGTTGGTATGAAGGAATGGGTGGCCTGAGTGTTCCTGGGAATTCAGAGCAGATTGTTCCAGCGGTGGTTCTGAGAATCTGAGCTCCATGGATGTAACACTACTAGGAAAGTATGGCTAATCTCCTTTGAAATCCAACATGCCCTACCCTTCTTCCCTGTCATATGTGAAGATAAGGGAGAGCTGGAACATCACCATCCACATTAGGTAGGCAATCTCCTCCAGGAGCAAGCTGGGTCAAGGGGCACAAGAGCAGATAAGGGTTTAAGGCTGCCTGGCCCACAGGTGCTTCACCAGCACTTACCTTTAAATTGCCTGTGGCCACAACACAATGTGCCCTAAACAGGTTTTAGGCTAGGGCCGTCCTGCAGCCTGTTTCAATGTAGCTGTACCTTCAAACCTGATGCAACAAAATCTGAAGTAAGCATTAACGCAGCAGCATGCTGTGCACGTCTGAAGAATGAGGAGTGTTATAATTGAGTCACCGAGGAGGAAAAAACAAAACACAAGCTCAGCCCAGAAAAACAGAGAGGTTGGAAACTAGCGGATTGCAGACCCCTAATCCTATCACACAACTAGCTGTAGCCGTGGAGTGTTCCTACGGAGATCCTAGACACCTCGTCACAGCCGGAGATCTACATAAGCCTAAAGAGAGAAAAGGGAAAAACTGACTGCCCCAGAGCAGACCCCAAAGCAATAGGCAGCCCCCAACATATAATGACGGTGAAGCAAGATGAAAACACTAACACAGATAGAAAAATAGGTTGAGCAAACGATGGGGCCCAAGCTAACTAAAAATGACAGGATAGAAAAGCTGCTGTCTGCAATCCGAGAAAACCCTGCTAAAAAATATTACCAACACAACTGATAAGCAAAAAGGACCCTGAAGTCACTAGACTTCAAACCCTATATCAGCACTCAGAATATTCTGGAAGCAGAGCAAAAGAGAACACTGATCAAGGAAAAAGAATCCAGCACACCCCCGTCCGGGGATGGCTGAACTCCAAAAAAACAAGGTAAACAAAACCAAAACTAATAAGTTCAATAGCAGAGCAAAAACTTATCTTTGGGAAGCAGGAATCAGACTGGTCTCCAAGAATCCAGCAGAGAAATCACCAGCAACTCAGAAGGGCGTCGGCTGCCTTATATCCAGTCAGAAGTTCCCGTTACCTAGTCACCCTCCACCTGATCAGGTGTTTGGTAATCAGCCTCACTACCTTCCTTCTCCAGAAGAGGGAGATCCTCGGACACAAAAGATGAATGAACAGATGAGCTCACAACAGAGGAGGCTGTATAGAGATGGCTGAGAGGAGTGACGGACTGCATGAGGGGGCTGTATATAGAGGGGCTGTGGAGCAATGTATTTAAGATGAAGAATGAATATAGAGGACCGAGCCGAGTCATGTGCTGCATGAGGGGGCTCTGTATAGAGGGAACGAGAAGCAGTGTGCTATAGATGAGGTTGTGTATAGGTGGGCTGAGGAGCAGTAGGGCTGTGTGTATATTATATAGGGAAGCTAAGGAACGATGTACTGAAGAGGGGGCTGAGAAGAGATATACTGCAGGATGAGATTGTGTATAAAGAGGGAGGAAATGGTTGAGGAGGTAAAGACAAAAATGTCCAGGAAGGATGGGAAATCTTGAAAAATGAAATTCTCAAAGCACAATTGTTAACAATTCCGAAAAGAGGGAAGAATAGGAAGCATTTAAGGAAACCAGGATGGATGAACACAGAACTTAAGCACATGCTAAAAAGGAAGAAAAAAATGTTTATAAAATGGAAAGAGGGAGGCATATCTAAAGAAGAATAAAATGCTGTCTGCAGAACCTGCAGGGCACAAATCAGATTATCTAAAGCTGACAATGAATTGAGGCTCGCAAGAGACGTCAAAAGCAATAATAAAGGATTTTGGGGATATGTCAAAAGTAAAAGAAAAGTCAAAGATGCTATAGGATTTTTACAGGATGAAAATTATAAAATGGTAAGACAGGATGTTTAGAAGGCCGAACTTTTAAATTCCTATTTTGTATCTGTTTTCTCTCAGAAAGGAACTGTTCTTCACTGTCCTATTAAGGGAATAGAAGAATCCAGGATATCTATAAACAGAAAGATAGTGAGGATACACTTAGCTAACCTAAATGAATTCAAGTCTCCAGGTCCAGATGAATTACACTCCAGAGTACTGAAGGAGATAGCAGAAGAAATTTTTGAACCCCTCTCCATAATCTTTGAAAATACTTGGAGAACAGGAAAAGTCCCAGAAGACTGGAGAAGAGCAAATGTTGTTCCTATCTTCAAAAAGGGGAAGAAGGTGGACCCAGGCAACTATAGGCTGGTGAGTCTGACTTCTATACCTAGAAAGATCTTTGAACAAATTATTAAACATTACCTGGCTAAGAATGAAGTGATTAAACAGAGTCAGCATGGGTTTTTAACTAATAAGTCATGTCAGACTAACTTAATTTCCTTCTATGATGGAATAATTGATTGGGTGGATCAGGGAAATGCTGTAGATATAGTATATCTTGACTTCAGCAAAGCATTTGACAAAGTATCTCAACAATCCTTATTGAAAAAATGACTAGGTATGGAATGGCCAAGGCAACTGTTAGGTGGATTCATAACTGGCTTAGTGATCGGACCCAAAGAGTGGTCGCAAATGGCTACACATCCAGTTGGAAGAATGTCTCAAGTGGGGTACCACAGGGCTCTGTCCTGGGCCCTGTATTGTTCAACATCTTTAGCAACGATTTAGGGTACCGTTACACTTAGCGATGCACCAGCGATCCCGACTGATATGGATCGCTGGTGCATCGCTAAGTGGTCGCTAGTGAGCTGCCACACAGGCAGATCTCACCAGCGACATAGCTGGGGTCAGGGGTCGCTACTTACCTGTCAGACGCGGCGATCCTGACGTCCTCCCTCCCGCGTCCATGCCTCGCTCGTCGGTGCCACAGGAAGCGCAGCAGGAAGTGGCTGACGAGAAATGATCCAGGACCTTCTCGCGCGACCAACGATGAGCAGCGGGGGGAGCCGGTCGGAGGTAAGTATCACATGTAGCGATATCGCTAGCAACATCGCTGCTACGTCACAAAATCGGTGACTTTACAGCGATATTGCTAGCGATATCGCAGTGTGTAACGGGGGCTTTAGATGAAGGAATTGAGGGTAAACTGATTAAATTTGCTGATGACACAAAGCTAGGAGGGATAGCTAATACTAGAGAAGAGAGAGAGAGGATTCAAAAAGATATAAATACACTGGAGCAGTGGGCAGCAACTAACAGAATGGTTTTTAACAGGGAAAAATGCAAAGTACTACATCTGGGCAATAAAAATGAAAAAAACATACAAAATGCAATTCTAGGATGTATTAGCAGAAGCATACAGTCTAGATCACGTGAAGTCATTATTGCCCTCTACTCCTCTTTGGTCAGACCTCATCTGGAATACTGTGTCCAGTTTTGGGCGCCACATTTTAAAAAAGACATCAACAAACTGGAGCAAGTTCAGAAAAGAGCGACCAGAATGGTGACCGGTCTGCAAAACCTGTCTTATGAGGAAAGGTTGCATGATTTGGGAATGTTCAGCTTGCAAAAGAGAAGACTGAGAGGAGACTTAATAGCTGTCTACAAATATCTCAAGGGCTGTCACATTGTAGAAGGATCATCTTTATTCTCATTTGCACAAGGAAAGACTAGAAGCAATGGGATGAAACTGAATGGGAGGAGACACAGATTAGATATTAGAAAAAACTTTTTGACAGGGTGATCAATGAGTGGAACAGGCTGCCACGAGAGGTGGTGATTTCTCCTTCAATGGAAGTCTTCAAACAGTGGCTGGACAGACATCTGTCTGGGATGATTTAGCGAATCCTGCTTTGATCAGGGGGTTGGACCAGATGGCCCAGGAGGTCCCTTCCAATTCTATGATTCTAGGGCTCAAAGAAGTAAACCATTAATGGCTGCATCACAATTGATAAAATGCACAGGTTTGTGGGCAGAGATAAGCTGTTGTCCATGGTGGGGTGTGACCCAGGTGAGATAGATCACTCATACAGTAACAGTGAGGTTGCTCGGGGCTGCTGCTTGTGTGCCACTGGTTTGTGTGCTTCTGGTTGTGTCATGCTAGCGGCAGTGCTCAACTGGTTATGTATTTAAAAGGACAAAGGGGCTCCGCAGAGTTCTGGAATTTTTAAATGGGGGCTATTGTTATTGATTATGGTGGAATGTATATATTTATAGAATAGGGGTGCACTGTGTGGGTTGTTATTATAATCTGGGGTGGGGGCTGATTAAAGGGTTATTCCTAAAAAAAATAAATGATCCACTATTTGTACAACACTGTAAACATTGCTGATTGGTGGTGATTTGACCACTGAGACCCCCAGAATTGATAAAAGTAGGGTTCTAGAAACCTGATAATGGCTCTCGGCAGCTCCATCCTGCATGTAGTGGAGGTAAGCATTAGAGGCCTCAGATCCGTTCATTTTCCATGGCACTCGGCAGTGCCATAGATAATGGAGCGGAGGTCACATATGTGGACTACTGCGACACTGAGGACAGGGTTCTGAAGCCCCACTAGCAGCTGGACCCCCAAGGGTTGTATGAAACCCAAGCCTAAAGATGGATCTTGCCATCCATGGGCCAGCTTTAGGCTTGCTCCCCAGGCTACAAATTGCCAGCCATCCCTTGATCCTCTCCCACCCCAAAATCATCAGATTTGGTTGCTTAGTGGTTAGCGCTGTTGCTTCACAGTGCTGGGGTCCTGGTTCCAAATCCTGCCATGGACAACGTCTGCATGGAGTTTATATGCTCTCCCCATGTTTGTGCGAGTTTCCTCCGGGTTCTCCATTTTCCTTTCACTTCAAAGGCATATATATGATAGAGAATTGAAATTATGAGTCCCAGTGGGAACAATGAGTGATGACAAGGTCTGAACAATGCTCCAAATATGTTGATGCGCTGAGAATGCAAATTGATAAGTATGGCGTCACCTTAGGTTATAAACACGATAAATGTTCCCTTCCGCAGAGGAACTGAGAAAATGTCTTTCACACTTCGCTCTGCATGTGTTTTCAAAAAGAAAAAACAGGCTAGAGGCACCTCTGGTGATCTTCCTTGAGAATAAAGGATCAGGCATGTTTTAATCCAACATGCCTCATCCTCTTTTCCTATGATTTCTGTAGATGAGTGAGAATCCGGGCACCACCATACACATTAGATTAATGGCCAAAGGATTATCTCATGTGTATGGCCCAAAATTTCCCTTCCTTGGAGGACCTGAAAAAATGTGTTCTAAAAAAGTATTGTATTAAAGGTATTCTCCCCTACTATACTTTACTACATTACTGAGATACATGATCAGCAGCCTGCTTACATGGCAAGGTAGTCCTGAAACAAGAATATTTAACGACACTCAATTATTATACTATCTGACCCCTGTTGCTACCCCATACTAAAGCCAGCATCCTTGCTGGTCTCCGGGTGGGTGGCATTACGTTGCAACTAATGGCCTCCAGTCCCATTCTGAGTAGGAAGAGCTAAGAAGCTGGCTCAGACAGCAGAACACTGCTCCACCAGAAGGAGAAGCTAGGAGCAAGGGACACTTATCAGTATGAAGGAGCAGTAGGGGTCCTATAGATAGCAATAATTTTTTTTCAATTTTGGGGAATTTCTATGCAACAAAACATCAAGGAGAAAGACAAAGGGGGCAAATAAAGTCTTCTGCCGCCAGTCTCATGACCATCACCAAATGTAGCCAGTGCCACTGTCTATGCAAATGGAAACCTGCCAAATATTTTTAGAAACACCCAGCAAGAAGTATTCAGTCCAGATGGACAACGCCAAGTCTTCTCATTTTGGTATGTGGCCACTAATCTGGGTAATGATAAAGTCCCATCATTACTCCTGCTCCTTGATCTCCGCCTTGAAGACGGGCACCTGGGCACAATGCTGCACGAAGGAATCCAAAAGGTGAATATAGTTGGTTTTTTAGTTGTTGTTTTTTTTACAATAATGGGATGATTCAGAAGCAGCCAGAAAACGCTTGACTGACTGATCATTTTATAGAAGATGATGCGAGTCACTGCGGTGCACCGCATACCTCCTGTCATTGCACGTTGTCATCCAATCTTAACAAGAAAGTCATTTCATCCTTTTAAGAAATTGCTTCTAGCAAATTTTGAGAATTACTTAAATCCTATATAAAGGATTAAATGATTTTGCAATGAAATTCTGCGGGGTGTTAATAAAACCTACTCGGAATAAGGACTCTATAAAACATGCTTAATTTTATTTCGCTGCAGTGTTCGCTGAAATGGGGCATAATTAGTCAAATCTTTTAAGCGATGATTATAAAGCTCTCTATATTTGTTCCGCGGGTGTTTTTCGCTGTTCCCTGGGGACTGGGATGTGCTATTTCTATCAGTGATATTTTATTTCATAAATGACGTGAGCACACAGCAGGCCCACTCGTCACCATCCGGAGAGCTGTGAATCCTTGGTAGGAAGACACTGACTAATACAATCATATCAGGTTCTTAGCTGGAATTGGACTACAAATCCCAGTGTAATTCTTTTATAGACCAAGTGGTTGAAAAAAAATCTGTCATAATCATAGAACTGGGACCAATTCAGTACAATAAACTGATTAATGCTATATTTTCTCAAATGCAGCCTTAATAGAGGTCTCCAATATTGCAGATTGTGGCCAATGTAAAGTATTATGTCTCAGCAGTACTTTCCAAAGAAAAAGACCACACGACTGTTAAAGGACCGAGGAATAGAAGAGGATTTGCTTCTCCCCTATCCTGACACAGCGCCACTAGGTCAACACTCTTAGGTGGACTGATGAGCAAAACAATATCTGTTCATGGAAGATGGAGCTAGTTGTTATACCGCTTAAATGACCCAAGACTGGCAGGCAAAGTGTCATGGGTTTACCGCGACAAAGAGGAGCCAGAAGATCGTAGCGTCTGATTTCTCCTACTTCTGCACTGATTAGAAGCACTTCACCTTCACAATAAATGGTGTAAATTTCGTTTCACAGTGCAGGAGTTAATCTGCTCAGTTGAGAGCTCCTGGAAGCTTCCCTGCATTAAGGCTCCTGGCTGTGCACTCCCATCTCCTATATAATCTGGGCCCTGGCTAGCACTCATTGTCAGATCAATCTTATGTTGCATGGCTGGAGGTTGTTGGTGGTTGTTGGAGAAGGCGTTTGGTGGGTTTATCAGTGAATGTTGCTAGGTTTTGAGTGTGTGATAATTCCTTTTCTTATCCTACTTTGGTTTAAACCCATTCTCCACTCCCTAGTGCATCCTTCTGTTATATGTGTGAGTACATTTGTATGTTTGGTATTTTCCGTTACCCCTGTTCGTATTACCTGGTTAGTCTTCTTGGTGTACTATGGTAAACTACTACTCCAGACAACAGGGTACAGACTGAGGGTGGATTCAGGCGCTAAGGCAGGGTATGTGGCCCTAGCGCCTTCACCATCAGAACTAATCCGGGGAACAGGTTGAGCGACGGCTCCCGGGACAGCCGGTAACAGAATCGAGACAAAAAGAAAGGCATCTGGAAGCTTCCAAGTCACCTGAATCTCATACAATATGTCTGGGCTAAGCTTGTTTGTGCAGTGAGACACAAACCAGCTTGGCTAGAGAACTTTTAGAGTACTGAGTGGGCAAAGATCGCAAAGGAGTAGATAAGAAAACTCAATGATTCTGTGCCTGACCTTTAAACAGAACCTGACCCGGTGTTGTGCTGTGCTGCCCCACTGCAGAGAAATTCACATTTGTTTATGAAGAGCACTATGTGAAATCGCTGCTTGCAGTCCAATTAGGCTTTTTTTCAGTCTTCTTCGTGGATGCGAGCTTTCACCTCCTTCGCTTTTAGATGCTACCAATCACAGCTCAGCAGCTGATCTATCAGTCTTAAATGCTGCATAGCTGTGAATGGCAGCATGTGGGAGGGGCCGGGTAATCGCGCACGACCTGCGAGAAAATGCTCAGTTGGACATTCACATATTGAGCTTCAAAAGCAACAAATGTGAATTTCTCTTCAATGGAGCAGCACAACACTGAAAAAAAGTATCAGAGCCAGAGGAGCACAGGAACTTTTACAAGGTGTTTAAGTCCTTTTTTTTAGTAAGTGACAGGTCTTTTGTAAATAAATAAATAAAAAAAGTAATTTCATATGTATATTTTTATCAAGTGGATGAAATAATAGACAAAGTCCAAAAATCAGGCTGTCCATTTGCTTTTGTTTCTGTATTTGTCCCGCCTCTGGGCTGCACTCATACATTTGTGGCATATCTTGTGAATATACCACAAATGTCTTGGAGGGGAATACCCCTTTGAAGGGATTTTCGTCTGGAAGTTATCACCTATCCATTGGATAGTAAATAAGTTCCCAATCACAGTGGGTACGAGCTCTAGGACACTCACTGATCCCAAGAACAGGAGCTTGGAGTTGCCCTATGGGAATGGAGGGGTATTCGTTTATTCTTATTGGAATGAATGGAGTGGCACTGCAATTGATCGATACAGACCCATTCTTCCAAAAGACCCCAGGTCTCAGGATCAGTGGAGGTCCCAGTGGTTGGACCCAAAGCAATCTGGAAGTTATCTCCTTACCAATAGAAAGGGAATAAATCAAACTTAAGCATAATCCTTTAACTTTGGTAAATGAAAATATACTGCCCATATGAAAATGTGGATTTCGGTACTCACTGTAAAATCTGTTTCTCGTAGTCTTAATTGGGGCATACTGAAACCATGGGATAGCCTCCTGACACTATTAATATTTCTAATTGGAAATTGGTTCATCCCATGCAGAACAGACTATAACCTTGCATCCTAGCATCAGTTTAGTGAGAAAGCAGTAGAAGCAGCCCAAAAAAGAATTACAACATGAAAGGAAAATAATCCAATTACATCTAGAGAGAAAAACAAAATAAGTGCATGCCAGAAAGCAAGGGTGGGTTCAGTTTTCCCCAATGAAGACTACAAGAAACAGATTTTATGCACAGTACCTAAAACCTACTCCCTTTTCTGATTCGTCTTATTGGGGGACACAGAAACCATAGGATGCCCCAAAGCTGTCCATGGGGTGTAAATTAAAACGCAAATATTATACTGTTATCACATAAGTTTTCAACTCCTACTGAAGATGCCGTTGGGCAACAGCTGAGTGCTGTATCTTCCTGCCAAGACTTGCATCTGCAAAAGCAAAGGTGAGGACTCTGTAGAACCTAGAAAACACCTGCACAGATACGCTGCCTTACAGAACTGATCCCTGGAGAAGAACAGGTCAGGAAACTCTTACGCACAGTGTTCCCTAACCGTGAATGTGGGTGAACTGGCACCTGCATTATAAAGCCTTGCTAATGGCTGATCTGATTCAGAGGCAGTCAGATCTCTGCCAGAGCATATCGGGATGACCACAAGACATCCAAACAGAGCTCGGACAGACAGAGAAGCACAGTTATGACCATGTCAGATCATGTGAGCCTCTCAGGAAGATTAAAGGTGTAGTACCTAAAGGAAGGAGAACAAATTCCTTAATAAAGTAAGAATCCCTAGAAAGACAAAATAGAGAGTTCTGTCTGATTGGCAAAAGAAGGAAGACCGAAGGGTGACAGGTCCCACTAGAGATCTCTTGGTTCCCGGGAAATAACAGTGGCCACAAATTCGCCCGGCCTGGACAGACAGTCCTGAAGCATGGCCTACAAGTTAAATTTTGCTGGATAATGAAAGTCAAGAAAGGAATCTGGCACTTGAGAGTCTGTCCTTGCTCAACATAAGCACGAAAAATTTTTAAGAGGAGGATATTGCCATACGAACGCTGTCCATACTTTTTCACAGATGTTAAATTAAAACATCAGAAAAGTGACCCTTAAGACCCTTGTTCCCTAACCTTAGACAGACCAACTAAATCTGAACGGCACAGAGCCTTCTGAACAGTGGACCTGACAATCTAAGGGTCACCCTTGGGGCTGGCTACAAGCTACCCTGAACTGATGAATCTGAGTTAAATGATTTGACTCATCTAGGAAAGAGATCAGCGTACTGACCAGTCTGCTATTGTGATACCCCCTGCAAGAGATCTCACTTAGTTGAACAAGCTAAGGTAAGTGCACAGAGCCTCGCTTGGTCTGCGTCCATGCCATGAGGCTCACTTGTGCGATAGGACCTAAAAATGAGAAGACACTGATTAAAAAGGTCAGACTCTGGGAACAGTCAGGTTCGGTTGCGAGATCACATTGTGCAGAGGGGCTCAGCCAGATAATCGACCCAACTGGGAGAGCGGATATGAGAGGCCTAAGCTAGAACTACCCAAATCTATCTTTAAGGGAGAGATATCATAGCTGCCTTCACTATAGGTAACGCTGAGAGGACTCAGTTGGCTGTAGACAAACGGGAGCATTGTCTGACTCAACTGAACATTACAACCCTTTGAGTGCAATCTGTTTGTTGATCAGACCAACCGTGGAAGTAGCCAGAGAACCGAAATATACCACTCGCGCTGTCTGGATCACTTGCCTGACCTTCTCCTCCAAAGAAGTCTTTGCTGGGGGTTCAGAGCCACTGAGGAAAGTGATTGGAGCACCTATAGATTGATAAACATGCGATGCGCTCTATAGAGAAAACATCCCATGGGGCCGCCTCACCCAGGAAAGAGGTAGCGTGCTAAAAGGTTAAGTTGGTCCACCTAGCGTCCAGGTTACAGGATCACCTGTGAAAACTGCTGGGCTGTGAAGTCTCAACCTGGAAGGTTTGACACACTCTAGACGGTGGTCCAAGTAACATTTGAGTTACAGGGTCTTCAGTGGAATTTGCTTGAATGGAAGGTTTCAGCTGGTGGGTCTTCACTCACTCTAGAAGGTAACATAGTAACATAGTAATTAAGGTTGAAGGAAGACTTTAAGTCCACCTAGTTCAACCCATATCCTATCCTAACGTGCCCTAACATGTTGATCCAGAGGAAGGCAAAAAAAACCAATGTGGCAAACAGTAAGCTTCACATTGGGGAAAAAAATTCCTTCCCGACTCCACATACGGCAATCAGACTAGCTCCCTGGATCAACGCAATATTAAGGAAACTAGTGTATATACCCTGTAATATTATACTTTTCAAGAAAGACATCCAGTCCCCTCAAACTTTAGTAGGGTATCGCTCATAACATCATACGACAGAGAGTTCCATAGTCTCACTGCTCTTACAGTAAAGAATCCGCGTCTGTGAGTATGCTTAAACCTTCTTTCCTCCAGACGTAGAGGATGCCCCCTTGTCCCCGTCACAGGTCTAAGAGTAAAAAGATGATTAGAAAGGTCTTTGTATTGTCCCCGCATATATTTATACATTGTAATAAGATCACCCCAAAGCCTTCGATTTTCCAAACTAAATAACCCCATGTGAAATAACCTATCTTGGTATTGCAGACCCCCCAGTTCCCTAATAACCCTGGTCGCTCTTCTCTGCACCCGCTCCAGTTCAGCTATGTCTTTCTTATACACCGGAGACCAGAACTGTACGCAGTATTCTAAGTGTGGTCGCACTAGTGACATATAGAGGTAAAATTATGTTCTCCTCATGAGCATCTATGCCTCTTTAAATGCATCCCATTATTTTATTTGCCTTTGTAGCAGCTGCCTGACACTGGCCACTAAATGTGAGTTTGTCGTCCACCCATACACCCAGGTCTTTTTCAGTGACAGTTTTGCCCAGTGTTTTACAATTAAGCACATAATTATACATCTTGTTTGTTCTACCCAAGCGCATGACCTTACATTTATCCCCATTAAAGCTCATTTGCCATTTATCAGCCCAAGCTTCTAGTTTACATAAATCCTCCTGTAATATAAAATTGTCCTCCTCTGTATTGATTACCCTGCAGAGTTTAGTGTCATCTGCAAATATTGAAATTCTACTCTCTATGGCCCCTACAAGTTCATTAATAAATATGTTAAAAAGAAGCAGGCCCAATACTGACCCCTGTGCTACCCCACTGCTAACCGTGACCCAGTCCGAGTGTGCTCCATTAATTACCACCGCTTGTTTCCTATCCCTGAGCCAGCTTTTAACCCACTTACACATATTTTCCCCTATCCCCATTGTTCTTATTTTATGTATCAACCTTTTGTGTGGCTCCGTATCAAAAGCTTTTGAAAAGTCCATGTACACCACGTCCACTGCATTCCCTTGGTCCAGTCCGGAACTTACCTCTTCATAAAAGCTTATCAGATTAGTCTGACAGGAACGGTCCCGTGCAAACCCATGTTGATATTGGGTCATGAGGTTGTTCTGCTTCAGATACTCCAGTATAGTATCTCTTAGAAAACCCTCCAGGATTTTACCCACAGTTGAGGTAAAACTTACTGGCCTATAATTTCCAAGTTCGGTTTTTGTCCCCTTTTTGAATATTGGCCCCACAATTGCTATACGCCAGTCCTGTGGTACAGACCCTGTTATTATGGAATCTTTACAGATTAAAAATAATGGTCTATCTATGACTGTATTTAATTCCTGCAGTACTCGGGGGGTGTATCCCATCCGGGCCCGTGGATTTGTCAATTTTAGTGATTTTTAGACGCCGCCATACTTCCTGCTGGGTTAAGCAGGTGACATTTAATGGAGAATTTATATCACTGATCAGGTTATCCGTCATGGGATTTTCTTGTGTAAATACTGTTGAAAAAAAGTCATTTAGCATATTGGCTTTTTCCTCATCCACCATTTCACCCAGACTATTATTAAGGGGGCCAACACTATCACTTTTTTAGTTTCTTACTATTTATGAAGTTAAAGAATATTTTGGGATTATTTTTACTTTCTCTGGCAATGAGTCTCTCTGTCTCAATCTTTGCTGTCTTGATTTGCTTTTTACAGAATTTATTTAATCTTCTGTAGTTAATGCCTCATCACTACCTACTTGCTTTAATTCTCTAAATGCTTTCTTTTTGTCACTTATTGCGCCCCTTACAGCTCTATTTAGCCATAGTGGTTTCCTCCTATTTCTAGCATGTTTATTCCCATACGGTATATATTGTGCACAGGTCCTATTCAGGATGCTAATAAACGTCTCCCATTTTCTTTGTGTATTTTTATGTCTCAGGATATCGTCCCAGTTAATTGCATCTCTCATCCCTTGGAAATTTGCCTTTCTGAAGTTTAGTGTCCTTGAAACCCCTCTACTACACATCTTATTAAAGGACACCTGATAAATTATCTTGTGATCACTATTACCTAAGTGACCCCCAACCCTTACATTTGATATGCGGTCTGGCCTGTTGGATAATATTAGGTCTAGCAGTGCCCCCCTCTTGTTGGGTCCTGAACCAGTTGTGAAAGGTAATTGTCTCTCATAGTTGTCAAAAACCTATTACCTTTGCTGGAACTGCAGGTTTCGGTTCCCCAATGTATTTCAGGGTAGTTGAAGTCCCCCATAATAATGACTTCTCCTTGACTCGCAGCTTCATCTATTTGCTTTATGAGGATATTCTCTGTTGCTTCCATTATTTTTGGAGACTTATAACAAACCCCTATCAGTAATTTATTATTTTTCCCCCCTCCCCTTATCTCCACCCACAGGGACTCTAAATTTTCATTAGATTCATATATATTATCACGCAGGATGGGTTTTAAGGATGATTTTACATAAACACACGCCTCCCCCTCGCTTATTTGTACGGTCATTTCTGAACAGACTATAGCCCTGTAAATTAACCACCCAGTCAGGGCTCTCATCCAGCCATGTCTCAGATATCCCCACCATGTCATAATTATGTTCCAACAACATTAATTCTAATTCCTCCATCTTGTTGGCGAGGCTTCTGGCATTAGTATACATGCACTTTATGTATATCTCTGTACCTCTATTCTTTCTTAAATTATTAACGGTTCTAACCCCACCCCCACTTTCATTATTTGTGCCCAGGTCTCTATCTGCACTGTCTTAACCTCCTATAAAAGGAATACCCTCCCCACCAGTCCCTAGTTTAAACTCTCCTCCAACCTTCTAGCCATTTTCTCCTCCAGCACAGCTGAACCCTCCCCATTGAGGTGCAGCCCGTCCCTAGCGTAGAACCTATAGCCAACTGAGAAGTCGGCCCAGTTCTCCAGGAACCCAAACTCCTCCTTCCTACACCAATTCCTGAGCCACTTATTAACCTCCCTAATCTCCAGTTACCTCTCTGGCGTGGCACGTGGTACAGGAAGTATTTCCGAAAATACCACTTTGGAGGTCCTTGCTTTAAGCTTGCAGCCTAATTCCCTGAAATCATCTTTAAGGACCTTCCACCTACCCCTAACTTTGTCATTTGTGCCAATGTGCACCATGACTGCTGGATCCTCACTAGCCCCTCCCAGTAATCTGTCAACCCGATCAGCGATGTGTCGGATTCGAGGGCCAGATAGGCAGCATACCATTCGGCGATCCCTATCTGTTCCCCTAATAATTGAGTCCCCTACTACCAGCCCCTGTCTGGCCTGCCCTGCTCACCTATTTCCCCGAACACAATCCCTCCCTCCAAGGTTTGGCCCCCGATAGGCGTGACTGAACTGCCAGGACACCATTAGTGTTTGTCGCCTGACTGACCAACTGCTTGCTTGGTACTAACTTCAGGCAGCGGTATGAGGTAAAGCAGTGGGCAGAGATTGAGAGGTGGCCATAGTACTAAGGGCGATAAAATCTCTGGGATGCCAGTTCCAGAACTGCACCCAGCGTGTTGGGTACAGAGGAGATAGAGGCCCTAGTGGAAGTTGGGGCACATCCTCATACCCATGTCACGGGGATCCGCTAGACAGCAATCGTCAAAGGATGAAGGAGGTATCAGCAGTGCAATATGATATGGCCTGGCCGAGGGAAACCCACCTTGTAACACATGCACGCGCACTTAGGGTGGTTTCACATTAGCGTTTTAGGGCGCAGCGACAGCCTGCGCACGGCCGCCGCTAAGCCCCGCCCCTGCCGCGCCTCCTCCGGTAGCTCTGCCTACCGATGCATGACGCTGCATGGGTCCTGCGTCCCCTATCTTTATCACTGGGGACGCAGGCCGTGCGCAGTATGCGTTTGGCGGCGCAAGCGTCCTTTTGACGGTGCGCCGACCAGCGCCAAACGCAACCTGTTGCAATTTGGTTGCGCTCGGCGCACCATCAAAATGACACATGCGCCTCCAAACGCATACTGCGCACGGCCTGCGTCCCCAGTGATAAAGATAGGGGACGCAGGACCCATGCAGCGTCATGCGCCGGTAGGCAGAGCTACCGGAGGCGCGGCAGGGGCGGGGCTTAGCGGCGGCCGTGCGCAGGCTGTCGCTGCGCCCTAAAACGCTAATGTGAAACTACCCTAAGTGCGCGTGCATGTGTTACAATGTGGGTTTCCCTCGGCCAGGCCATATCATATTGCACTGCTGATATCTCCTTCATCCTTTGACGATTGCTGTCTAGCGGATCCCCGTGACATGGGTATGAGGATGTGCCCCAACTTCCACTAGGGCCCCTATCTCCTCTGTACCCAACACCCTGGGTGCAGTTCTGGAACTGGCATCCCAGAGATTTTATCGCCCTTAGTACTATGGCCACCTCTCAATATCTGCCCACTGCTTCACCTCATACCGCTGCCTGAAGTTAGTACCAAGCAAGCAGTTGGTCAGTCAGGCGACAAACACTAATGGTGTCCTGGCAGTTTAGTCACGCCTATTGGGGGCCAAACCTTGGAGGGAGGGATTGTGTTCGGGGAAATAGGAGAGCAGGGCAGGCCAGACAGGGGCTGGTAGTGGGGGACTCAATTATTAGGGGAACAGATAGGGCAATCTGTCACAAAGATAGGGATCGCCGAACGGTATGCTGCCTACCTGGCCCTACTCGTCCTACTGGGGACGCATACTGCGCACGGCCTGCATCCCCAGTGATAAAGATAGGGGACGCAGGACACATGCAGCGTCATGCACCGGTAGGCAGAGCTACTGGAGGAGGCGCAGCAGGGGGCAGGGCTTAGCGGCGGCCGTGCGCAGGCTGTCGCTGCGCCCTGAAACGCTAATGTGAAACCACCCTAAGTAGTTAGATGGTGATTGAAGAGAGGAGCAGCTGCGGCCCTGCGTGGCAGGAAGAGGGCATGGTGCACTCTCATTGGTTAAAGAGTGGGCATATCCTGGGCCATGGATTGGCCAGAGGCCGTGACTCACCAGATCACGCTGACTGGCTGAGGGTTAGATCAACTACTACTGGTGTGGCACCCCAGGAGTCCAGTTGCCACAGTGGCATTGCCTCCCTCACAGGGAGTAATGTCATACCTGGAAGCAAGGAGGGGTCCCCTTACCTGGTGTCAGAAGGAGACAAGTTGAGCAGAACCTGGGGCGTGGAGCTGTAATTAAACTCGCACCAGAGCTAAGCGATAGGAACCGGATACCGGAGTCCGTGGTTGCGCGGGTACTGAAGTACTGGCAGCTAAATCCGGAGGGCAGGGGACTGCAGGTCTCCTGGCTCAATCTAATACCCGGTGGCACAGCAGCAAACCAGATCCTGGAGCCGACACCTGTGATAGACTCGAGCTGCCTGCCATGTGGGCAACGGTTTGTTTTTAAAACAGAGAGACAGCAGCAGGAGGTTGAGCTGTTAGGCAGCAAGGAAAAAGGGAGGAAAGTGCAAAAGGAAGGGCTCCGTACCTACCTGGCCAGGTGTATACAAAATTGCTTCCAGGCTGCCTGGCTCTCCATCATGTACCCCGGTCTGTACTATCAACCATCAAGTAAAGGAAAAGAAAACTACAGTCCTTGTGTCCTCCAGTGATCTCTTGCGCCCTGAGTCCTGCACCACAAGGTACACAAAGCCTGATATAAACAGAACCGGTAGCCCTGGGGCCCCGCTCCACCTGTGGGGAGCAGACCCATCACGGCTGCATCACCATCAGCCCCAGCGGTCTCCTTTAGCAGCGTCGGCCATCTGTTGCTGAACACCACAGGTGGCGTCACGTTAAATCCCATATACACATTCCCCATTTTACGGCACAGCCAGGGCCACGGAGTCGAGTCACGGCCCCGTGACTTTCCCAAAGAACTCTCCGACTCGGTTACGAGTACTCCACGGCCCTGGTGAGTGTGTCATTATACCACTGATTGACCAGCAGGTGAGGCCCGCAGGTGACCCCGACTAGCTTGGGCTGTGAAAGCAGTGAATGAGAAGAACGTGAAACGTGATCTATTGTGTGAGTAATGCAAGGTTACACTCAAGTTTGATATACAGGGTGTATATGTGCATACTGAGCATACCCAGGTCACGAAATTAAACATTCAAGACACCACATACAGGACCTCTCCCAAAAAGCTGCAAACACCCTGGATAGCAGAGAAAGTTGCCCTTTGCACTTCCTTGTTTTCTCCGAAGCTGTGCACTCTCTGGAACCTACTGCTCCGAGAAAAGAAATAGAGGGTGGAGGGGGGAAAGGTGTCATGGCAGGGTTATACATACTTGTCCTTATTATAGAGGTCCCATTATCATCTGCACCATGCGTGAGTGCTATGTGGGGCGGTGGGCAAGAGCTACTATAGTTGGCTTATGGACCTCTGTCCCAGTACCTGACTAACAACTGTGTCAAGGTATGTTGGTCCGGCCACATCGACACGAGAAGATTCAGAACGAACAATAATGCTTCCACATGGCGTATTGGCAGTGCTTTGGATGCAGCTCCGCCCAAAGTGCTGCCCCCTTTTGTATGCGCAGTGATTCCACATGTGTCCATTGAAAAGAGAAAGTAACAAAATGGCCACTCCCTAATCACAGAACACTGTATGTTGTAACAAAATAGTGAAAAGGGACAATATTTTGGAAATATCCGCTTCTTATAGGCTCATCAATAACCTTACAAATGATGAAAAGTAAAATAGATACAAGACTGTCTTGCTACAACAAGTACTATTACATAAAAATCTTAAAAAAGACAAACACTTTACATTGCTCTTATTCCTGCCTGGTTTCAAGAATGTCATCAGACCTCAATTTCCAAAAGGTCTCAATAAGCCTACAGTCTTTACGGCGGTGCACAATACTGTAATCTGCAGCTACAGCCCTCCATGTACCATAATCACGTGACTCTGGGTAAAACTATACCATATTCTCTCCTACAAGACAACATCTCCGTAATATTTCCTTCAATAGAGCTGATCCTTTGTGTCAATATATACAGGACACAGGCATACAGGATGTATATTGCAAACCAGCATCAAACTAAATCTTCAGAATATGGAAAACTGAACATTTGGGAGACCCATGTGATCATTTGTAGGAAGTTTCGGACTGGGGTACCAAGGGCCCACCAGTAACCAACATCGGGTCCCACTTTTCAGCTACATACAAATGTGACATTACATTACAATGAACTGTATAGACTGATAAAGATGCCGCCTTTGTCTGTACATAGTGATTGAAGTGTATTGTGCCAAGTACTGCTCATATAAGAGGTTGGTGGCACTCTCCTGCACAGGGGCCCACCGGAGGATTCTCCTGTTCTCCTGTGGGCCAGTCCATGCCTGTGTTTAGGATACATCATCCTGCCTTTTAAGATCTTCTATGCCGTTATCATATTTGACCAATATAATGTCAAACAGAAAGATAAAGGCACCAACGACAAATTAAACTTACTACTCTATGACCCGCTGGCTCTTACTTGAAATTCTGCTTTTTCTGTGTTCAGGGCCAAGTGGTGAAAAATTCTCACTGAAAATTGTCAACAACTTAACCAAGTCTGACAACCTTTCCTGAGCCATTAACTTTTGAAGGAACGGATCAAAGGTCTCTTCTTGTTCCTTTGACAGATAATGGAGCTTATTTACTGCTGGTACCTTCTGGAGAACCCTTTCTTAAAGTATGGATTTTTTCACAGAACAGACTGTAAGAAAGTACCATAAGTAAGGAGTCCTGTCCTCCTTGGGTATGGCGCTTTTAGAAAGAATTATATAAGAAATTCTGAGCTACTGAACTTCATGCAACATCCATTCTTCATAATCTCAAACTGGAAAACGGGTCTCGTCAATCAGCGCTTTCTGTAGGTGTAGCCTACTACATTTTAGCCTGCTCCGAGAAAAACTACAAAGCATTTGACATCAAAGTGCTGTTTTTTTTTTATTATAAATTTTTGGATCAATGAAAAAGTAATTTGCTAGGTAAGCATTATTATTTTATAACTCACATCATGAAGATCTTCCAATTCTACTACCATTTATTAAAAGTTTTGCCTAATTAAGCCCTCATAGAAAATAATCTAGGCTGTGTTTACATGGTTTAAATAATTTTTAAGAGGTATCAGATAGTTTTACTCTCATCTATAAAATCATTCATTTCACAATTTTGCCTTTTCAAAGGTCCAAATACGCCATATTTGAGGCTCATTGAATGCACGCTCAATGACCTGCGGGCAATTAGACTTAAAGGGGTATTCCCGCTTCTAAAATCCTATCCCAATATGCAATAGGTGTAACAATAATAATATTAGAAAATACCTCTAATTAGAAATATAGTATACTCCCTCAGAGTATCGGTCATATACCGGCCCCCAGGCTCACCCACCCACTTCCTTGACCATTTCTCGGTCTGGCTGCTGCACTTCATGTCCTCAGAGTTACCAACCCTTATCCTGGGAGACTTCAACATCCCAATAAACAGCTCCACTTCTCCATCTGCATCCCAGCTTCTATCACTAACCACTTCTCTAGGCCTCTCACAGCTCTCAAACTCAGACACACAAAGATGGTAACACCCGTGATCTGGTCTTTGTTCGACTCTGTTCAATCTCCTACCTTGATAACTCACCTCTTCCCCTCTCTGACCACAATATCCTCTCTTTCACGCTTACAAATCCTCGCCCACCGCAGCACACTCCTACCTACCACACCTGCAGACTTTTAAAAGCCGTTAACCCTCATTCACTCACAGACACCTGACGCTCATCACTGTCCCCAATCTCCTCTTTTTCCTGTTCTGATCTGGCTGTACACCACTACAATGACACTCAGAAGCACCCTTGACCAAGTAGCGCCCTTCACCTCAAAACCTCCAAAACACAGAGTAAAACAGCCCTGGCTCACATCGCAAACTCAATTTCTCCAGCGATGCTCTAGGAGTGCTGAACGCTTATGGAGTAAAATTCGCACACCAAAAGACTTCATCCACTACAAATTTATCGTATGTTAAGGACCTATAACTCTGCCTTTCACTTCGCCAAACAGACCTACTACACCACCCTGATCTCCTCATCTAACAACCCAAAAAAACTTTGACACCTTGCACTCCCTTCTCAGTCCAAAAGCACAGGCCCCTATCACAGACATTTGTGCTGATGACTTGGCCTCCCACTTTATAGGGAAAACAGAGAATATCTGTCTGGAAATCCGATCTCAGCCACCAAGTGCTGTGACTCCCATCCCTCCCCTCCTCTGGCTCACTCTCCACATTTGATCCCATCACAGAAGAAGTCTCCAGGCTCCTCTCTTCTTCTCACCTGACTACATGCACTACCGACCCCATTCCCTCACATCTCCTCCAGTCGTCACTACAAACGTAACTACAATTTTTAATCTCTCCCTCTCCTCTGGCATTTTCCCCTCCTCCTTCAAACACTAGCATTACTCCATTATTAAAAAAAAAAAACCTCATTCGATCCATCCTGCACAAATAACTACAGACCAGTCTCCAACCTCCCCTTCATTTTTAAACTCTTGGAGCGCCTGGTCTATTCATGTCTTACCCATTTCCTCTCTACTCACTCTCTCCTAGATCCATCACAATCTGGCTTCCACCCCCTACATTCGACAAACTGCACTCATCAAAGTGACTAACGACCTTCTGACAGCAAAAAGTAATGGTAACCACTCTCTTCTCATTTTTCTTGACCTTTCTGCAGCTTTTGACACTGTTGACCACCGTCTCCTACGCTCTAGGCTCCAGTCAATAGGCAATAAGGACATTGCTCTCTCCTGGTTCTCTTCCTATCTTTCTGACCGCTCTTTCAGTGTATCGTTTGCTGGCTCCACTTCATTTTCTCTTCCTCTCACTGTTTGGGTCCCTCAGGGCTCAGTCCTTGGCCCCCTTCTCTACTCTGTCTACACAGTCCCAATTGCACAGACCATCAGCAGATTTGGCTTTCAGTACCATCTTTATACTGATTACACACAAATATACACGTCATCCCCTGACCTTACCCCCACTGTACTAGAAAACACCAGTGACCGTCTGTCCGCAGTTTCCAACATCATTTTCGCTCTCTATCTGAAACTCAACTTGTCCAAAACTGAACTACTTCTGCTCCTGCCATCTACTAACCTCCCCTAAATCTGACATCTCCTTCTCCGTGGGTGGCACCATAATAACGCCTAAACAGCAGGCTGTCTGGGTGTTATGTTTTATCACCAATCTTTCCTTCACCTCCCATATACAATTTCTTACCCGCTCTTGCCGCTTACACCTAAAACATATCTATATTATCTGCCCCTTTCTCACCATGGAAACAACAGAAACCCTCATTGTTGCCCTGATCCACTCTCGCCTGGACAACTGTAATGCTCTATTAATTGGCCTCCCACTCACCAGTCCATCCTTAATGCAGCAGCTAGGGTCGTCTATCTGGCTATTCGGTACTCCGACACGTCCGCTCTTCACCAGTCATCGCACTGGATGCCCATTTATTATAGAATCCAATTCAAACGGCTTGTCCTCGCCCACAAAGCTCTCCACAGTGCGGCACCCCCCTACATCTCCTCCCGCATTTCTGTTTATCGGCCTACCTGCACGTTACGCTCTGCAAACTACTTTCAACTAACTTCTGCACTAATCCATACCTCCCACTCCCGGCTCCAAGACTTCTTCCGCGTTGCGGAAATCCTCTGGAATGCTCTACCCCAAGAAATTAGGACTATCCACAACTTACACAGCTTTAGGCGCTCCCTCAAAACACATCTGTTCAGAGCGGCCTATCATGTTAGCTAATCAAAGTCCTTTTATGTGTGCGTGTGTGTAGCCCATTTACCGTCTATCTGAGAATAACCCTCCATCAAACTCCACCACATCCAACAGCATCACAAAAACTGTCTGGTGACTACCTCATGCAGCCTTTATCCATCTCCATTCCATCAAGATGGCTGGACCATCATTGTAAATAAGCCCCTGTATTTTGTGTCTCTTCCACCTCATTGTAGATTGTAAGCTCTTACGGGCAGGGTCATCATTATTTTACTTTAATTACTGTATTACTTTGAATGTTGTTACTTATGACTTATATATGAACTGTTGTATTGTAAAGCGCTGCGGAATATGTTGGCGCTATATAAATAAAGATTATTATTATAGTTTTTATGATTCGCTATGTCGCTTTCCTCATGTGGAGGCATAGCAGGACCTTACGCAGCCATGGTTATGACCACTAATATAGTGACTGTCATGGGCTTACCATGACAGAGAGGAGCCAGAAGACCACAGCATCTGATTTCTCCTACTGCTGCACTGATTAAAAGTACTTGACCTTCATATTTAATGGTGTAAATATTTTTTTAGAAGTGCAGGGGTTAATATGCTCAGTTGAGAGCTCTTGGAAGCTGTCCTGCCTTAAGGCTCTCAGCTGTTCACCGTTAGCCACTCCCATCTTCTTGTATATAATCTGGGTTCTGGCTAACATTCATTGTCAGAGTAGCTTATGCTGAATGGCTGTATGTTGTTGGTGGTTGCTATTGGAGAAGGTGTTTGGTGGATTTATCTGTGACTAATGCCAGGTTTTGAGCGTGTGATAATTCTATTTCTTCTCCTACTTGGGTTTAACTCCATCCTGCACTCCCCGGTCTATACCTCAGTTGTTTGTGTATATTTGTATGATTGGTATTTTCCTTTATCCCTGTTCGTCTTACCTTGTTAGTCTGGGTGGTGTATTACTGTACACTATTACTCCCCTCTTACCTGGGTGAGGGAAGGGTACAGACTGAGTGCGAATTCAGGAGCTAAGGCAAGGTACATGACCCAGTCTTCACCATCAGACGTAATCCAGGGAACAAGCAGATCTAGGGCGCCCCTAGCGTTAGGGACAAAAAAGGATCCCCTCGTCCCGGGACACCTAACAACAGTGTCATGACAGTTAGCTAGTTGCTAGTGTTGTAACCATGGATATCTAAGGTCCTGCAATGACTGTACATGAGGAAATAGACATACTGAATCAGAAAAACGATACATTTCTAATTGGAGGTATTTTCTAATATTATTATTATTACTACTACACCTACCATATAATGGGATAGGATCTTGAAGATGGGAATACAAGTTTCAGTGTGAAAGCGGCCTTATGCTTAGCGCTTATTTACATGTCGCATTTCCAGGGGAAAAAAAATTGGAGGTGAATATTTGGACTTTCTGCTATGGATGTGTAACTTGGGTGGGCAGAAGATCCACAGGAGGATTAAGCTAACTCTGATTTAATGGGCCTATTCCTTGGCTTTTCTGAGTGAAATCCACAGATTTTCTACAAAAAAAAAGCTGAGGATTAGCTCCTTTAAATGATAGTGGGGTAATCCTTATACGGATCGGCGCCAGACATTCATGGCAAAAATTGATGTGCCATTTTTCTGACAAGATTATCTTGTAAAGAAATGTCAAATTCAATTCAACATATGAGAAAATGCAGCCTAAATTGCTTTTCAACCGATAGATATGCTACTCCAGGAAGAACACATGGTGCAAATGAAAGGAAAAAACGCTTAACCAGGTGTGAACATCAAGGGATACCCCGACTGGAATGTCCTTTTCAGCTAGATGCCAGGCACAGTAAAAATCCAAACTCTTGGTAACTAGAGGGCACATGCTACACCCATTAGTATAAATGTTCATGTCACATGGCAAAGGGACTATAATTATGTTGACAGGAGATGAGATCTAGTAAAATCAGGTCATATTTGCACAAATTAATACAGTAATGTTAAAGGAATTATCCAGCACCTCTCACTTTTCCATTAGGAGGCGAGGTGTGTCACTTTAGATCTGATATTGGTGGTTGTTTGCCATGCATCTGGAGGTCTCTTCTATGCCAATTATCATGTACCTATAATAATTAGGATAGATGAAAAATCTGGACAACAAAACGTTATCAGGCTGCAATGCTGTAGTGAAGAATCCTTAGGACCAAGACGAGTTGAATGGTTTTTATTTCCACAACGCGTTTCAATGTTGGTGTGCGCCTTCATTTTACTTTACGTTCCATGGATACCTAAGCTACCACAATGCCCTGCACTTGGGGAAAGTGACATGGCAAATCAGAAGAACCATACTACATTTCTAATTGGAGGGATTTGCTAATATTATTATTATTACCACCTGCTATTATCATTACACCTACTACATATTGGGATAGAATCTTGGAGATGGGCATACCCCTTTAAATCTGTATGTAGATCATCAATGGTTTGCTGAAGTTTGTCTGAAGCGCACTATGAAACGGGTCTAAAAGAAGTAGGAGCTTTGACAAATAACGTGTCTATTTTATCTTTCAAATATTTTATTGCATTCTATCACTATAACTAAGTATAAAATTTGGTATTCTAATCAAGGACTATTTTATTTTTTTATTATGGGCCTAAGACTGTACAGGCAGGTAGTTAGCAACTACTTGCCTATCAGTTCTTAGCCCTATGAGGAAAAAAAATAGTCCTGTACTTTCTCATGGGCCTAAGAACATATAGGCAGGCAGTTGCTAACTACCTGCCTGTTCACGCCGACAATGATCTCTGCGAGCACAGAGACTGCCTCTGCCTGTGATTCTGTGAATTCCGCCACGTGGACAGAGCAGCCCGGAAGAGGAAGAGCTGGTCAGTTGACACGACATCAGCGGAATTCGCAGGAGCAGCCTCTGAACTTTCAGAGATCAGTGGTGCCAGGGAGAACAGGCAGGTCGTTAGCAACCTCCTTTATGTTCTTAGGCCCATAAGAAAGTACAGGTCTATTGTTTTTCTCATAGGGCTGAGAGCTGATAGGCAAGTGCTAACTATCTGCCTGTTCTGCCCGGTGCCAGCACATAGCGATCACAGACTGCTCCTGCCCACTATTCAGCTGTTTCACGTCAACAGATCAACTCTTCCTCTTCCGGGCTGCTCTGTCCACGGGGCGGGACGGTGACTTCATGCTGGTTGAAAGCCGGCTTCCTGCAGGTATTAAGTGGGGAGGCAGCTGTCAATCAGCAGAAATAGTCCTGGATAACTCATTTAAGCACTTTATGCAAATTATATTTTTCCAAACACAAACGAAAACAATGGCATGTAACAACAATATAATATTGGGGACAAAAAAAAAGAAACACACTGATGTGATGGGGGTGAAATAAGTGTAATAAGGGAAGGAAGAGACACTCAAAAATGATAATGAAGGGACAAGGAGTTGATACAGATAAGATGTGTTATAGTATTAACAAAAAGACCAACTGGCACTTTCACAAATGTAAATGATCTTCCGCTATCCAGGGGTCCCACATTCTGAGAGACAGAGCGGTGAGATAGCGGTGAGTATCTGCTGAATGCTCCAGACCAGAAGCCAGATGCTCACCGATGGGTCCACCACACTTCTGCGTATCACTTTTGAAGGCGCACCCCTGAAAATAACTGGCAGGATGACCATGGACCATGTGTGCTGTCCCCGCAGGTGCCATATACCAGCACATGAGGACTTTAAATGCATTAATCCCAGAAGCTCTGAAACCCTGGAGATATGCTACGGCCAGAGGAGTCTGACAGCAAGACAAGAAAACAGGAAAGCTCAGCTGAACTGAGCGTTACTGTGTATGACGGAGTTGTGAGAAATAGCTTTAGAGAGTTTTTTTAATTTCACATTTCTAAAGCCCCATCCCCCACACCAGCTTATCCCGCAGAGCTGTTTTCTTGTCATAGCTTACACTATGGAGCTGTGGGAACCGGGGATTTAAGGTTCTTAAGTTTCTTGAAATCAACTAACATATAAAAACTTTTTTTTTTTACTTTTTAATATTTTACAGGATTTCATTTCCTACTTTCCTTCTTCTTAAAATGTTACAGACAGTGCAAATGCCTGCAGAAACCACTCCACCTGCTCGATGCAAGGGAAGCCTCAGATGCACCAATTTGCATTTATATCTAGTTTTATCCAGTAAAGTGATTGAGTTGTTCAGCTCCGAGGGCTGATTGTTATTTTCCACAACAATGGGATATTGCTGCATTCCTGGTTACACGAAGGAGGGGCGGAAATTCTCAAGAAGAAGAAGAGCCACCGAAAATCACAAAGATTTACATTTTCATACTTTAAGGCTCTGAAATCCTTCCTGAAGATTAGCTGGGTCCATTAATGTGAGGAGTAAAGTTATATTTACTGGCAATACATGACTGAGCAGAGAGGCACGGGTTTGTGCCATACACATGCCTCACAGCTAAACAGTCTTTGGCTTTTTTATAAGATAAAATGCATACATAAGCATATAAAGGATCAGCAGCCTATTTAGTACAGAAGGCATCGCTACCACTTTGGGCAAGCTATTTAACGACGATCTGTCGCCAGTTTTAACATGAGAAATGTGAGTTTTTATTTTTTCATTTCTTGAATCCAATGCAAACATACTACAAAAAGTTGATGTTAGAATTTATGATAATACCAAGAATTCATTAGGAGAGATTCTTCTCTGGGGGCGTGTACTTTTTCCCATACATGATGTTGACCAATCAAAAAGTAGGAGGCACCATACAGGGGAAAAAAAAAAAAAAAAAGAACACATAACATCAGCACAGGCTTTCTTCTACCAGACATGTAATGACATACAGCCCTAATTTCATTGCGGGGGATCTACTGTGTAAAGTAGAGCAGAGCGGTGTGCATTAATAAACACCTGTTGCAGCTTTCATCTTATGGCCGACTTTATTGGGAGAGGGGTGGGAAAAGACCAGAACTAAAAGACTCTGCAGATATCCAAATATGCAGCAAATAGTAGAGGTGCTCTAGTAAATGGGCACTTTTAGTTTTAAACCAAGACTTAAATACAATTTGGTCTCTAGTTAACCACTTGAAGACCAGGCAAATTTTGACCTTAAAAAGGAACAAAATATTTTTTGCCCTCAAAATTCTAGCAGTATTCTAAATTTTAGACAGATGAATTAGCAGGACCCTGTTCCAGTGGACACTGGACCGGGGTCCTGACAATCTCTTTCACACAGTCTATTGATGTTTTATGAAATCTTGTTTGGTGTCTCCTTGTAGTTTCTCGTGACATTGTAGATAGAGTGACTGCAGACTTGTACTTTAAGACCGGACAACCCCTTTCACTTTTTTTATTTTTCCATTGATATAGCATATATATGAAGGTTAGTTGTTTTGCTGGACAGGTTATATCATACAATTCATTTTAACCTAAAAAATATACTGAAAAATAGAAAAAAAATCCAAGTGAAGAAATTCAAAAACTCAATTCCACCATTGTTTTTCTGCGGTTTTGTCTTTAAGGTATTCTTTATGTGACAAAAATTACCTGTTAAAAGGATTTGCTGGGTCACTATGGTTATTTGCTATTTTAGTAGAATGTAAAAAAAAAATGGTTTGAGTTGATATTTTCTTATTTCCCATCGATAGACCCCATTTTGATATACATATGATTAATATTTATTGCATTTTTGGCACCAGAAAATAGCCATTGTGGCCTTTACCTTTTGCTTTGATTATGTGGTCTACTCTACAAGTTAAATAACTTTAGGTTTCCAAGGATTGGACACAGCAGTAAATAATATGCTTATTTGCCAAACCTAAACTTAAATTAATGGATAGAATTCATGCATTATTGAATGTGTTTTTGGATTCTACCCGCATCTGATGGACAATGTTTTATTCTCAAATGTGAACTGAGGTTTTCTGAGTTTTTTGTTAATTGTTTTTAGTTTTAAATGATATCAGGGTGTTAATAAAAATGTGAATTAATGGCCATCGGTTAACACTTGTACTTTATATCACTTCCTATGATGTGTGCTAGGAGTATGAGCATGGGTAATGCTCAAAACATTATAGCAGTCTTTTCAGCAGTCAGTTGTGACACACTGAGGACTCACTTTAAAGAAAATCTGATGTCAGGCTTTTGCCACCTAATCTGAGAGCAGCATAGTGACGAGACAGAGACCCTGATTCCAGTTATGTCACTTTCCGGGCAGCTTGCTGTAGTTGACAAAATCACTAGCAGTTCAATAAATGCGGAGCTCTGCCACCGATTGGCAATTTTCTGCCTATGTACAGTATACAGAAAGCTGCCAATCAGTGATGTGGGAGGGGTTTTACAGGGTTCAGCATTTGATAACTGCTAGACCTGCAGCAGATAAAACTGTGATTTCATCAGAACTCCAGCACATAGCCCAGTAAGTGACTGCTGAAATCAGGAATCTCTGCCCCTACATCACGCTCCTCCAAGAAGGGGAAGTGAAAACATGATGACAGATTCCCTTTAAAGAAGCATTAATAAAGCAGATGTTTGCGTTTCCCTATGCTGGAAGCATCGGATTCTTTTGCCATTGTGACTATCCACCGGAGTCCAGGTGTAGTCTGAGTGGGAAATTCCAATTTTGGAGTGGGGTCTACCCACCAGACAACCTTTTCAAACAAAGAAAAGAATGGAATGAATAGAATGGCTTATTAAATATGTAACAATCTACTAACTAGGACTGAATCATGTCTGATTTCATGGCCACTGGCTTCATTAAGCCACAATATCTTGGCGTATTTGATGTTTGAAGACTTGATAAGACATTGTGGATGCAGCTGATGTTGTGGGATAGATTTCTTCTGCGCACTAATTAATTTCTCACTCTTTGTCTCAGCAATCGCTGGATCACTTAGCAGCTGGCTCTGTACAGTGTGGCGCTAAGTACCGAGGCCTGAGATATGGAATATTGGAGGCTGCACAATGCTATAGAAAGTCGGACAAACTTTATAATCGTTTGTATCAAATAGAAGAGTCAACAAAGCTAAACTGGAAAAATAAACTACAAGGAAGAAGATTACCGATGAAGCCAAGTTGGGAGAATTCAAGAATCATCCACTCCTCGGAGGGCTGCTGAAGGGCAAAGTTCTTCATTGTGCTGAGATAGTTGGGTTTGGCCACAATATCGTCCTCCAGCTGCCAGGATGGGAAAATAAAGTGCACTGATCAGCAATAATCATCCTCAGTACTTACACCGCCAATCGTTGTATATCAGCGGATGTCACACATTACAAAAGCTCATTTAAAAGGCAAATCTGTCACAAGGCGCTTGCCCCTAGATCATGCTGCTCTTAAATAGTGTAGAGGAAACACTGATTTCAGTGATATGTCACTTGCTGGGCTGCTTGCTGTAATCTTGCTAAAATCAGTGTTTTCTCTGCCGCAAATCTACTAATTCTCTGACTGCTGAGATCTGTATGACCCACCCACAACACTGAGTGGCAGCTTTCTGTTTACACTGTGCATAGCCAGAAAGCCGCCAACCAGTAGCGGAGGTGGCTTACACAGATCTCATAAATATGGAGGACTATATGGAAGCAGGTTTACTAGTCCTCTAGTGATATTCTCCTGCTGATCAAACTATGATGTTTATCAAAACTAGAGCCAGCAGCCCAGTAAGTGACAGATCACTGGTATCAGGTTCTTTGCCTTTAAGTTTTGCTGCTATCAAACTAGGTGCAAAAACCTGGTGCCAAAACTGACAGGAATCCTGATGTAATATCCAAATACAGGTGTGATCATAACCAATGGCCAAAGCAATGTATAGCAAAATTGCACAGCACTTTATTTAAAATTTCAGTGCAAAACGCCATTCCAAAGTGCCAGTCACTAAGTAAGTGTCTGTCAATTCAAGGAAGGGGGTCTTTGTCTTTCTCCTGTTTGTAAAACTGCATAAAATGGGTGATCTTTCAGTTTGGTTCAGGCAAGCTACTATAAAAAGACAGGAGCAAAGCATGCTAGGAAGTGAGGCAAAAAAATATTACAGCACCTATAGTGCTGGCAGAATACCAATTAAAAGGAAGTAGCCACACAAAAAAAGCTGATGGCAGATTACAGAGTATGATATTGAGGATAGTTCCTGAACATATTAGACTGGTATGTGCACCAAAATCAGTTTTATAGGGGAAGAGTGCAGGAGGACTATACTTCTACTCTGGTTTGGATGAAATAATATCTATGATTACAGGGGTTGCCCAGTCTTAGGTTACAAGGCTGAAGTTCCTCTATGTGACGGCAGACTTGTGAATCCTCACCGTGCACGCACTGCATGCTTTGAGGATTCACTGGTACGGGAGCGGGCGGTCAGGTGACTGCGAGTACGCGCTTTGCATACTTTTGGCCACATGCTGACTAGACATATCTAACCTTGCTCAATGCAAGTGCATTGAGAGAGGCCGGACACATCTAGTTGGAATGTGGCTGGAAGTACGCAAAGTGCATACTTGCGATCACATGACCGCACACTCCTGGCACCAGAGGATCATCTAAGTGTACGCACATAGAGTGACTGCAGACTCGTACCTAAGGCCGGACAACCCTTTTAAAGGGCACAAAATGATGGTTCAAACCAAGCACAGTCAGTCACACAGTGCACCCTTGGCATTAACAGTTCAGAGAAACCTTCTCACCTACTTGATGTTCACCGATCTCTGTCTATGGCTCCTGTAATGAAGGAAGAGGAGAGCAATGGGGCACGGAGTGCTAGTGCTTGGTCTGAACAGTCGCTTAGTGCTGACTTGCTTTAAATATCCAAAAGGACACACTGGACTTTCACTGGAGTGTAAAACTTTCCAAAACACAATATAGTGAAATCCTTTGCCTGCAATTTCTTACGCTGATCTGGGATGTTAATGATCGCCTGTTTTCTCTGCCGTCAGTGCGAGACAGTGTGCACACGTACCTGCACATAGTAAGTGCCCTTGGACTGAGCGTACATCATTAAGAAACAATAATCCAGATTTTGTTTCGTCCTCCACCTGCAACACAAACAATGATTTACATTAACGTTCATGTGGGAAGTCGGGCAGGAGGAACGGTGGAAGATAATTACTTTGATGGATATTTCCGCGCTGCTGACTATTACAGCTTCTATATTTAGTGTCTGGAACGAGAATCTAACGATTATGTTATTTACTTCTAATTAATCAGCGCGTCGCAGGTTGGGTACGACTCCTGCGGCGCAGGCAGGACCCGCAAATGTCTGCAGCTTGTAAGCAATAACGGGAGAAATCACTGAGGCCGTGCCGAACCGGAAAACAGGCCTAAAAAACTGAAAGAAAAAACCCACCACGCATCTTATTATAGTTGCCGCGAGGAGAATTGCCAAGTGCTTAATGGAAAGTAGAAAACTCAGGGTTACAAAAATATATATCCCCCAGATTGCACTTTTAGAACTAATTTATTGCACACTACATAACAGAGCAGATAACGCCCCTTTTGTAAATAAGTTAAAAGGGGTTGCACAAAGTAAAAAAAAATCATGGAGGCTTCCTTTGAAAAACAGCGCCACATCTGGTATTGCAGCACATTACAGGTAGGGTGTGGGCAGGTTCTTTATCTCGCTACTACTGCCCAGCTATCTTCCACTCTGCATACAGGTGTAACAGGCTGGCTTTCTTTACTGGACAATGGCGTGCACAAATGGATGTTGGGAAGTGAGGGAAAGGTAGTTCCAGCACCTATAGTGCTGGCCGAATACAGATAGTATTTTATCGGATATTGCAGCTCAAAACTACTGAAGTGGATTGTGCTGTACTACCATCACACTAAATATTACATACAGATACGGGCAATGCTTTGGAGGACAGCAGCAATATTTTTTAAATTTTCCAGAGGACAAAACAGTACCCGTTATTCACTGATGGCTTGTTTATCAGCAGTTTGTGCTCATTGCTGTTAACGTGTTATTCTATAAATGGACATTCTGGTAGGAAGTTCTTACACACTGCTGTCAGCATGGACAATCAGAGCTTCAGTGTAAAGCATGAGGAAGAACAGTAGCAGACGGATTTAGACCAAATCCCACCAATACTGTAACTGAATAAAAATAACTGAAAACAGTCAACAGTGTAAATTGTGTAAAAGCAAATGTAGGTAGTAATATATGTTGTCCCAAACTACTAGTATGAGAGTGTAGTATTATAAGCGGTGTTACGCTCTATTAATAAGAGTGTAGTATTATATGCAGTGTCATGATCTACTAATAAGAGTGTAGTATTATATTCGGTGTCATGATCTACTAATCAGAGTGTAGTATTATATTCGGTGTCATGATCTACTAATAAGAGTGTAGTATTATATGCGGTGTCATGACCTACTAATAAGAGTGTAGTATTATGTGCGGTGTCACGCTCTATTAATAAGAGTGTAGTATTATATTCGGTGTCATGATCTACTAATAAGAGTGTAGTATTATATGCGGTGTCATGACCTACTAATAAGAGTGTAGTATTATGTGCGGTGTCACGCTCTATTAATAAGAGTGTAGTATTATATGCGGTGTCACGCTCTATTAATAAGAGTGTAGTATTATGTGCGGTGTCATGATCTACTAATAAGAGCGTAGTATTATGTGCGGTGTCATGATCTACTAATAAGAGTGTAGTATTATATGCGGTGTCATGATCTACTAATAAGAGTGTAGTATTATATGCGTGTCATGATCTACTAATAAGAGTGTAGTATTATATGCGGTGTCATGATCTACTAATAAGAGTGTAGTATTATATGCGTGTCATGATCTACTAATAAGAGTGTAGTATTATATGCGGTGTCATGATCTACTAATAAGAGTGTAGTATTATATAAGGTGTAATGATATACTAATAAGAGTGTAGTATTATATGCGGTGTCATGACCTACTAATAAGAGTGTAGTATTATGTGCGGTGTCACGCTCTATTAATAAGAGTGTAGTATTATATGCGGTGTCACGCTCTATTAATAAGAGTGTAGTATTATGTGCGGTGTCATGATCTACTAATAAGAGTGTAGTATTATATGCGGTGTCATGACCTACTAATAAGAGTGTAGTATTATGTGCGGTGTCAGTGTAGTATTATATGCGGTGTCACGCTCTATTAATAAGAGTGTAGTATTATATGCGGTGTCACGCTCTATTAATAAGAGTGTAGTATTATGTGCGGTGTCATGATCTACTAATAAGAGTGTAGTATTATGTGCGGTGTCATGATCTACTAATAAGAGTGTAGTATTATCTGCGGTGTCATGATCTACTAATAAGAGTGTAGTATTATATGCGGTGTCATGATCTACTAATAAGAGTGTAGTATTATATGCGTGTCATGATCTACTAATAAGAGTGTAGTATTATATGCGGTGTCATGATCTACTAATAAGAGTGTAGTATTATATGCGGTGTCATGATCTACTAATAAGAGTGTAGTATTATATAAGGTGTAATGATATACTAATAAGAGTGTAGTATTATGTGCGGTGTCATGATCTACTAATAAGAGTGTAGTATTATATGCAGTGTCACGCTCTAAAAATAAGAGTGTAGTATTATATTCGGTGTCACACTCTACTAATAAGAGTGTAGTATTATGTGCGGTGTCACACTCTACTAATAAGAGTGTAGTATTATATGCTGTGTCATGATCTACTAATAAGAGTGTAGTATTATGTGCGGTGTCACGATCTACTAATAAGAGTGTAGTATTATATGCGGTGTCACGCTCTATTAATAAGAGTGTAGTATTATATGCGGTGTCACACTCTACTAATAAGAGTGCAGTATTATATAAGGTGTCATGATCTACTAATAAGAGTGTAGTATTATATGCGGTGTCACGATCTACTAATAAGAGTGTAGTATTATATGCGGTGTCACGATCTACTAATAAGAGTGCAGTATTATATGCGGTGTCACGCTCTATTAATAAGAGTGTAGTATTATATGCGGTGTCACGCTCTATTAATAAGAGTGTAGTATTATGTAAGGTGTAATGATCTACTAATAAGAGTGTAGTATTATGTAAGGTGTCATGATCTACTAATAAGAGTGTAGTATTATATGCATTGTTACGCTCTATTAATAAGAGTGTAGTATTATGTAAGGTGTAATGATCTACTAATAAGAGTGTAGTATTATATGCGGTGTCATGATCTACTAATAAGAGTAGTATTATGTGCAGTGTCATGATCTACTAATAAGAGTGCAGTATTATATGCGGTGTCACGCTCTATTAATAAGAGTGTAGTATTATATGCGGTGTCACGCTCTATTAATAAGAGTAGTATTATATGCGGTGTCATGATCTACTAATAAGAGTGTAGTATTATATAAGGTGTAATGATATACTAATAAGAGTGTAGTATTATGTGCGGTGTCATGATCTACTAATAAGAGTGTAGTATTATATGCAGTGTCACGCTCTAAAAATAAGAGTGTAGTATTATATTCGGTGTCACACTCTACTAATAAGAGTGTAGTATTATGTGCGGTGTCACACTCTATTAATAAGAGTGTAGTATTATATGCTGTGTCATGATCTACTAATAAGAGTGTAGTATTATGTGCGGTGTCACGATCTACTAATAAGAGTGTAGTATTATATGCGGTGTCACGCTCTATTAATAAGAGTGTAGTATTATATGCGGTGTCACACTCTACTAATAAGAGTGCAGTATTATATAAGGTGTCATGATCTACTAATAAGAGTGTAGTATTATATGCGGTGTCACGATCTACTAATAAGAGTGTAGTATTATATGCGGTGTCACGATCTACTAATAAGAGTGCAGTATTATATGCGGTGTCACGCTCTACTAATAAGAGTGCAGTATTATATGCGGTGTCACGCTCTATTAATAAGAGTGTAGTATTATATGCGGTGTCACGCTCTATTAATAAGAGTGTAGTATTATGTAAGGTGTAATGATCTACTAATAAGAGTGTAGTATTATGTAAGGTGTCATGATCTACTAATAAGAGCGTAGTATTATATGCATTGTTACGCTCTATTAATAAGAGTGTAGTATTATGTAAGGTGTAATGATCTACTAATAAGAGTGTAGTATTATATGCGGTGTCATGATCTACTAATAAGAGTAGTATTATGTGCAGTGTCATGATCTACTAATAAGAGTGCAGTATTATATGCGGTGTCACGCTCTATTAATAAGAGTGTAGTATTATATGCGGTGTCACGCTCTATTAATAAGAGTAGTATTATGTAAGGTGTAATGATCTACTAATAAGAGTGTAGTATTATATGCGGTGTCATGATCTACTAATAAAAGTGTAGTATTATATGCGGTGTCACGCTCTATTAATAAGAGTGTAGTATTATATGCGGTGTCACGCTCTACTAATAAGAGTGTAGTATTATATGCGGTGTCACGCTCTACTAATAAGAGTGTAGTATTATATGCGGTGTCACGCTCTATTAATAAGAGTGTAGTATTATATGCGGTGTCACGCTCTATTAATAAGAGTAGTATTATGTAAGGTGTAATGATCTACTAATAAGAGTGTAGTATTATATGCGGTGTCATGATCTACTAATAAAAGTGTAGTATTATATGCGGTGTCACGCTCTATTAATAAGAGTGTAGTATTATATGCGGTGTCACGCTCTACTAATAAGAGTGTAGTATTATATGCGGTGTCACGCTCTACTAATAAGAGTGTAGTATTATATGCGGTGTCACGCTCTATTAATAAGAGTGTAGTATTATATGCGGTGTCACGCTCTACTAATAAGAGTGTAGTATTATATGTGGTGTCACAATCTACTGGTATGAGAGTGTAGTATTATGTGCGGTGTCACAATCTACTGGTATGAGAGTGTAGTATTACTAGGGTAGTGTGGAGATCACTCTTGCTGAGATCCGAGGTGCTGGTGAAGTGGGATGGCAATCCCCGTAGTAGAGTAATGTTCAATCACCGCACACTCTTGATAGATACATGTGAGAATTTTATTGTACAGATACAGATGCAGCAATAACACAATTCATGAATAAGGAATTGGTGCAGGGATAGAGAAAATGGTGAGGGGACAAGAACATAACGCTGCAGCCTACAATCTAAGGCCGAAAAGCTGCAGCAAAGCGGTCTATAGTAGCGCTAAAGGAGAGGCAGAAACCATAAAAAAAAGGTTTTAAAAATCCGCTTTTATTCTTCCTCCAATACTCACAACGCGTTTCTACGGTCACAGCCGTCTTCCTCAGGTGGAATGCACCTGAGGAAGACGGCCGTGACCGTAGAAACGCGTTGTGGGTATTGGAGGAAGAATAAAAGCGGATTTTTAAAACCTTTTTTATGGTTTCTGCCTCTCCTTTAGTGCTACTATAGACCGCTTTGCTGCAGCTTTTCACTTATTTTCCTCTCCTTGAGGACTAGCGGCAGGAGCAGTTTGGAGGGCAGCCGCTTGCGGGAGGGCCTGCGGTTTTTTCGGCGACGCTGAGAAGCTCCAGGATCTTTGGTACCGCACTCACGGCTGTGGCCGGCTACAAGATATGTCCGGAAACCGGTGAGAGATGGACCGAACAGGAGAGCGGAGGTTGCTGACAGCCACGTGCAGTGCCCTCCTGGGGTGGGAGGACACGCTCACCACCCACTACTATCGTTCACACCGTGGTTGTGCAAGGGTGGCACAACCCTCTAAGGTGAGCACCCTGTTCATTTAGTTAGGGAAACCAGTTTTAATACAGGTACACTCATTGCGCCTCTCTTTTTATTTTTTCTTTACGTACATCCTAAGGCCGGACCTACCCTGGACCCAGGTGTCCTTTGCAAACAGAATATCCTTTATACCGTTCAGTGAACCTTGCCACAAGCGACTAAATGAATAAGACCCTATGTGGATCAAAACGTTATGTTCTTGTCCCCTCAACATTTTCTCTATCCCTGCACCAATTCCTTATTCATGAATTGTGTTATTGCTGCATCTGTATCTGTACAAGAAAGTCCTCACAAGCTTCTATCAAGATTGTGCGGTGATTGAACATTACTGTATTATATACGGTGTCACAAACTACTAGTAGGACAGCATAGTATTATACATGTGTGACAAACGACTAGAATGAGTGTAGTATTATATACAGTGTCAAAAACTACTACGTATGACAGTGTAGTATTATGTACTGTGTCACAAAATACTTGTATGACAGTGTAGTAATATATACTGTGTCACAAACTACTAGTAGGACAGTATAGTATTATACATGTGTGACAATCAACTAGCATGAATGTAGTATTATATACAGTGTCAAAAACTACTACGTATGACAGTGTAGTATTATGTACGGTGTCACAAACTACTTGTATGACAGTAAAGTATTATATACTGTGTCACAATCTACTAGTATGACAGTGTAGTAATATATACTGTGTCACAAAATACTAGTAGGACAGTATAGTATTATACATGTGTGACAATCGACTAGCTTGAGTGTTGTATGATATACAGTGTCAAAAACTACTACGTATGACAGTGTAGTATTATGTACTGTGTCACAAAATACTTGTATGACAGTGTAGTATTATATACTGTGTCACAATCTACTAGTATGACAGTATAGTATTATATACTGTGTCACAAAATACTAGTATGACAGTGTAGTATTACATACGGTGTCACAAAATACTAGTATGACAGTGTAGTATTACATACGGTGTCACAAACTACTTGTATGACAGTGTACTTTTGTATACGGTGTCACAATCTACTTGTATGACAGTGCAGTATTACATACAGTGTCACAAACAATTAGTATTACAGTGTAGTATTATATTGTGTGTCATTAATCATTAGTATTATATACTGCATCATATAGTATAACAGTACAGTATTCTATACTGGGTCACAAGCTATTCGTATTACAGTACAGTATAAACTGTGACACTATTAGTATTATAGATTTATATACTGTGACATATGTACTATTACATTGTATTATATACTGGCATTACTGTTACTACTAAAAGACCCCTAATTAAAGGTAAAAGCGCAACATTTACAAAAAGCGACAATATGAGCAGGCAGTGGTTTTCACGTCTTATGACAAATGTCCATTAGTAACCTCTGCTAGAGTCACTGAGCCGGGGACATTACATTTTGTGATGGCGAGCCAAGCACTAGAAGGACACAATCATTTGTAATCTCCATGCGACACAAAAACTGTGTCGCGCTCAGGAGCTGAATTTGAGGTCAGGGTTACTTAATATACTGCACGTTAGAAAAGCCAAAATTATCATTATCTTCCCTTCCACTGTGCCTACTGTGCCAGCGGGATGATGGATCAGCTTCTCATTCACTCCTGACAACAGTCAATTTGGAAGAAAATACATGTAGGGGATTTTTCGGTTACCTCACACGCTCTCTAGGGTCTCCAAAAGATTCTCTTAGCCGTGAGAAATCGGGGTAAAAATGAGGTGAAGGAGATATAACTTCTAGAAGCCCTGACTGGATTTCATTTGGGAACCTAAAAAACAAGAAAAAGTCAATACGTAAAACATGGCGCAAATCCAGGCCTGTAACCCACCGCTATAATGTGTGCTGAGCGCTCATGAGAGCATAGTCATACACACAACATATCTACATATGTCCTACCCAGCACGCACCATGGCTGCAAGGACTGATTTTGTAAAAAAATAAAATAAAATTAGTCACACAAATAAAAAAAAAAATTGAATTTAAAGAGGCTCTTTTACCAATTTTTTCATGTGGAACTTGGTCACACGATGTGCGGTAATAGGCGCTGCAGAGCAGAATGAATTTTTTTTTATTTAACCTTTCTGTTGTGGAGATATTAGCGATGACAGTATTTGGCACCCTGTCATTTATTTTTACAAAAATTCAAGTGGGCATTACCAGACAGATTTCACTGGAGGGCATGTATTTCTTCTAATGGTGACCAATCATAAGCAGGCAGCAATACAACGGGTAAAGAAGAGCCCCCCCGCCATAGCTGATAGCAGGCTCGATGATACTTTGCTCTTCCGACCGTAGTGTGGTGAAGTGCTGTAGCACAGCAGACCTGAGTGTGATTAACTAAAAGCTTTCTTCTCTGGCAGTCAGTATGGGGGGGCAGTGCTGCATGAGTTGAGTATAATTAGAAACACTGCTAGTAGCTCTCCTCTCAAATTCGCTTCATTGGCAGGACCAAGTACACATTAGCAGCATTGCGAAAGAAAGTGTAGTTCTGCCAACTCAGCTGTACTGCCCCTCCTCCCACACCAACTGCTGCAGCTGAAAGCACATCATCACTCAGGTCTGCTGTGCGCCAGCGCATGTAATCAGTCTGCAGTGAGGAGAACAGACTGTCATCATGTCTCACAGAGAGCCTGTTCTAAGCAACAGTGGGTGCTTGCTCTTTTTCCCCTTGTATGTTGATGCTGGCTTATGATTGGCAGAGCTGGCAACACTATGAGAAGAGCGCTATTAAAAGTGTTTGTAAGGAAACGTAAGTCTGCAACACTGTTCCACCCCGACACTAACTGCCAGCGATGAGAGCTGAAATCTGTACATCACACTCAGGTCTGCTGTGCTTCAGCACGTACTGTATCATCACATTGCAGTGAGGAGAGCAGACAGTTTATCAACACATGTCTCACACTAAGCCTATGCTAAGCTATTGTAGGGGGCACATTCTTTTCCCCAGTGGTTTTTTACCTGCTTATGACTGGTGTCAGAAATGTCAGAAAGAAGTACATTCCCCCAGTGAAGTCTCTCTGGTAATGCCCACTTGAGCAATCTCCACATTGCTGAGGCAAAATAAAAACAAAAAACAATGGAGGACTTACAGAGGGAACATTATTACTGTGTAGGAGCACAAAGGGGGCACTGTGATTGTGTGGGGCAAAAAAGATAGTAATATTACTGTACAGGGCTCGGGGGGGCATTATTGTCTAGGTCATTTGTTATAGCACTATATGGTTTGTGTTGAGGACATATTTTTGTGGCAAAAGCTTGTATCAATTGAAATCCTGGTGTTTTTGTGCATATAATAAGTCCAGTGGGCGGTGCTATTCAGTGACTGACAGTCTTCTTAGTATGTGTGCATGTAGAGATAGCTGTCAATCACTGAATAGGACCGCCCACTGGACTCGTGTCCAAACACCAGGGATTTCAATGAATAAAATTCAGATTATACTGAATCTTTTCCAACAAAAGATATATCACTCTGCTCTGCTTCTCCTCCTCTACACCGTGCTGCCCACAGATCAGACTGTGTGCAATGAGACAGAAGGAGGTGTCATTTGTGGGAAAAGAATCAGTACAATCTAAATTATATTCAATGGCACCCTTTGTATACATATACGTCCAGTGGGCGGAGCTATTCAGTTATTGACAGTCTTCACTGTATGACTGTGCACGTAGAGATAGCTGTCAATCACACATAGGTCCGCCCACTATAATCACATACATACAGTTAGGTCCATATATATTTGGACAGAGACATTTTTCTAATTTTGGTTCTAGACATTTCCACAATGAATTTTGAGCAAAACAATTCAGATACAGTTGAAGTTCAAACTTTCAGCTTTCATTTGAGGGTATCCACATTAAAATTGGATGAAGGGTTTAGGAGTTTCAGCTCCTTAAAATGTGCCACCCAGTTTTTAATGGGACCAAAAGTAATTGGACAGATTATATAATTGTAAATAAAATGTTCATTTCTAGTACTTGGTTGAAAACCCTTTGTTAGCAATGACTGCCTGAAGTCTTGAACTCATGGACATCACCAGACACGGTGTTTCCTCCTTTTTGATGCTCTGCCAGGCCTTCACTGCGGTGGTTTTCAGTTGCTGTATGTTTGTGGGCCTTTCTGTCTGAAGCTCAATTGGGTTGAGATCAGGTGACTGACTTGGCCATTCAAGAATATTCCACTTCTTTGCTTTAATAAACTCCTGGGTTGCTTTGGCTTTATGTTTTGGGTCATTGTCCATCTGTGGTATGAAACGACGACCAATCAGTTTGGCTGCATTTGGCTGGATCTGAGCACACGGTATGGCTCTGAATACCTTCAGAATTCATTCGGCTGCTTCTGTCCTGTGTCACATCATCAATAAACACTAGTGACCTAGGGGCAATGGCAGCCATGCGTGCCCAAGCCATCACACTGCCTCCGCCGTGTTTTACAGATGATGTGGTATGCTTTGGATCATGAGCTGTACCATGCCTTCGCCATACTCTTCTCTTTCCAGCATTCTGGTAGAGGTTGATCTTGGTTTCATCTGTCTAAAGAATGTTCTTCCAGAACTGTGCTGGCTTTTTTAGATGTTTTTTAGCAAAGTCCAGTCTAGCCTTTTGATTCTTGATGCTTATGAGTGGCTTGCACCGTGCAGTGAACCCTCTGTATTTACTTTCATGCAGTCTTCTCTTTATGGTAGATTTGGATATTGATACGCCTACCTCCTGGAGAGTGTTGTTCACTTGGTTGGCTGTTGCGAAGGGGTTTCTCTTCACCATGGAGATTATTCTGCGATCATCCACCACTGTTGTCTTCCTTGTGCGCCCAGGTCTTTTTGCATTGATGAGTTCTCCAGTGCTTTCTTTCTTTCTCAGGATGTACCAAACTGTAGATTTTGCCACTCCTAATGTTGTAACAATTTCTTGGATGGCTTTTTCTGTTTTTGCAGCTTTAGGCCGGTTTCACATTAGCGCTTTTTAAGCGCACGCACGGCCGGGGGTAGCTCCGCCCCCGAGCCGGCTCTCTGCCCGGCGTGCCCGCCCCTTGCTTGTAGCGCCGCCTACTAGCGGACAGCGGCGCCTGCGATCGGCGCACCCTATCTTTAGCATAGGGTGCGCAGATCGTGCGCAGGCCGTGCGCTAGTTGCGCTTTGACCTGCGCTGCGCACTTTTGACGGTGCGCCGTGCGCGCCAAAATCCGAAAAGTTTGATTTTGGCGCGCACGGCGCACCGTCAAAAGTGCGCAGCGCAGGTCAAAGCGCAACTAGCGCACGGCCTGCGCACGATCTGCGCACCCTATGCTAAAGATAGGGTGCGCCGATTGCAGGCGCCGCTGTCCGCTAGTAGGCGGCGCTACAAGCAAGGGGCGGGCACGCCGGGCAGAGAGCCGGCTCGGGGGCGGAGCTACCCCCGGCCGTGCGTGCGCTTAAAAAGCGCTAATGTGAAACCGGCCTAAGGATGGCTTGTTTCACCTGCATGGAGAGCTCCTTTGACCGAATGTTTCCTTCACAGCAAAACCTTCCAAATGCAAGCACCACACCTCAAATCAACTCCAGGCCTTTTATCTGCTTAATTGAGAATCACATAACGAAGGGATTGCCCACACCTGTCCATGAAATAGCTTTGGAGTCAATTGTCCAATTACTTTTGGTCCCTTTAAAAACAGGGTGGCACATGTTAAGGAGCTGAAACTCCTAAACCCTTCATCCAATTTTAATGTGGATACTCTCAAATGAAAGCTGAAAGTCTGAACTTCAACTTCATCTGAATTGTTTTGTTTAAAATTCATCGTGGTAATGTCTAGAACCAAAATTAGAAAAATTTTGTCTCTGTCCAAATATATATGGACCTAACTGTACAAACAGCGGGGATATCAATGCAGAAAATACAAATTCTACTGAATCGCTTCAAACAAACAATGCATCACTCTGCTCAGCTTCTCTTCATCTACTGTCCACAGATCATAATTGCTTATTCAACACGACTGGTTCCTTTAACAGGAAACTCTATCCTTTATCAACAAGACTACCCTAAATATAAGAAAAATACACAATAACAGCTTAAATATAACACTGCAATCAGACGGCCGTATACGTTGGACAGAGATGGGACCGCGATGCATAGACTGCCCGGCAGCTCTCGCGCGCGACCGTGAGAGCTTCATGTATTTCTATATAGCGGTCATGCTCGGTTCAGGAGAGCCGTGGCCAGTCCAAGCATTGTGGTCTGACTTATACGGCTGCCCCTTATATCGCTAACCAATGAAGCAGATCCCTCACCGTTCCCATGATATTTGAACAGTTCTGCAATGAACAATGGGTGAAAACTGTAGTGTCCACATGATGACAGATCATAGAGACTTATCCAAACTGTCCAGTCTACTCAAGGCCCTAACTGGCACAATATACTAACTTGTGGGAGCGGAATATTTCTGTATTCTGTTATGATCCACTGTGACTGAATGCTATTTCACGATACAATGAGCATGAATACTTTTTATGGGCAACATAAAAGTACCAGCAATAAGGCTGGCATATTATGATGCAGAAAAATGTCAAAATACATTTATACTACATCAATCATTCTGACAGGAGGATATATTTGATATTAGAATATATATTTTTTATTTCTTAAAGCAAACCTCTACCCTGTGACTGAAAAGTGACCATTTCTCAGTATAAAAAAAAATAAAAAGGTAGTTGCCACTCTGAGGTGAGGATAATATTCAGATTTTACTTTAAAGCGAAAAAAAAAATATAATGGTGTGATGTTTCGATCACCATATCTGGACCTTCATCAGACACGGAAAGGTATAGGGTAAAAAGGGGACACTGTGGAGGTAAAGCGCTGAGAGCAGGGGACACTGTGGAAGTAAAGCGCTGACAGCAGGGGACACTGTGGAGATGAAGCACTGAGAGCAGGGGACACTGTGGAGGTAAACCGCTGAGAGCATGGGACACTGTGGAGGTAAAGTACTGAGAGCAGGGGACACTTTGGAGATAAAGCGCTGAGAGCAGAGGACACTGTGGAAGTAAAGCGCTGACAGCAGGGGACACTGTGGAAGTAAAGCGCTGACAGCAGGGGACACTGTGGAGATGAAGCACTGAGAGCAGGGGACATTGTGGAGGCAAAGCGCTGAGAGCAGGAGACACTGTGGAGGTAAAGCGCTGAGAGCAGGGGACACTGTGTAGATGAAGCCCTGAGAGCAGGGGACACTGTGGAGGTAAAGCGCTGAGAGCAGGGGACACTGTGGAGGTAAAGCACAGAGCAGTGGACACTGTGGAGGTAAAGCACTGAGAGCAGGGGACACTGTGGAGGTAAAGCACAGAGCAGGGGACACTGTGGAGGTAAAGCACTGAGAGCAGGGGACACTGGCGGTAAAGTGCTGAGAGCAGGGGACAATGGAGGTAAAGCGCTGAGAGCAGGGGACACTGTGGAGGTAAAGCACTGAGAGCAGGGGACACTGGCGGTAAAGTGCTGAGAGCAGGGGACAATGGAGGTAAAGCGCTGAGAGCAGGGGACACTGTGGAGGTAAAGCACAGAGCAGGGGACACTGTGGAGGTAAAGCACTGAGAGCAGGGGACACTGTGGAGGTAAAGCACTGAGAGCAGGGGACACTGTGGAGGTAAAGCACTGAGAGCAGGGGACACTGGAGGTAAAACGCTGAGAGCAGTGGACACTGTGGAGGTAAAGCGCTGAGAGCAGAGGACACTGGAGGTAAAGGGCTGAGAGCAGGGGACACTATGGAGGTAAAGCTCTGAGAGCAGGGGACACTGTGGAGGTAAAGCACTGAGAGCAGTGGACACTGGAGGTAAAGCGCTGAGAGCAGGGGACACTGTGGAGGTAAAGTGCTGAGAGCAGGGGACACTGGAGGTAAAGCACAGAGCAGGGGACACTGGAGGTAAAGCACTGAGAGCAGGGGACAATGTGGAGGTAAAGCGCTGAGAGCAGGGGACACTGGAGGTAAAACGCTGAGAGCAGTGGACACTGTGGAGGTAAAGCGCTGAGAGCAGAGGACACTGGAGGTAAAGGGCTGAGAGCAGGGGACACTATGGAGGTAAAGCTCTGAGAGCAGGGGACACTGTGGAGGTAAAGCACTGAGAGCAGTGGACACTGTGGAGGTAAAGCGCTGAGAGCAGGGGACACTGTGGAGGTAAAGCGCTGAGAGCAGGGGACACTGTGGAGGTAAAGCGCTGAGAGCAGGGGACACTGTGGAGGTAAAGCGCTGAGAGCAGGGGACACTGTGGAGGTAAAGCTCTGAGAGCAGGGGACACTGTGGAGGTAAAGCACTGAGAGCAGTGGACACTGGAGGTAAAGCGCTGAGAGCAGGGGACACTGTGGAGGTAAAGCGCTGAGAGCAGGGGACACTATGGAGGTAAAGCTCTGAGAGTAGGGGACACTGTGGTGGTAAAGCACTGAGAGCAGGGGACACTGTGGAGGTAAAGCACTGAGAGCAGGGGACACTGTGGAGGTAAAGCGCTAAGAGCAGGGGACACTGAGGAGGTAAAGCGCTGAGACCAGGGGACACTGTGGAGGTAAAGCACAGAGCAGGGGACACTGTGGAGGTAAAGCACTGAGAGCAGGGGACAATGTGGAGGTAAAGCGCTGAGAGCAGTGGACACTGTGTAGGTAAAGCGCTGAGAGCAGAGGACACTGTGGAGGAAAAGCACAGAGAGCAGGGGACACTGTGGAGGTAAAGCACTGAGAGCAGAGGACACTGTGGAGGTAAAGCGCTGAGAGCAGTGGACACTGTGTAGGTAAAGCGCTGAGAGCAGAGGACACTGTGGAGGAAAAGCACAGAGAGCAGGGGACACTGTGGAGGTAAAGCACTGAGAGCAGAGGACACTGTGGAGGTAAAGCGCTGAGAGCAGGGGACACTGTGGAGGTAAAGCGCTGAGAGCAGGGGACACTATGGAAGTAAAGCTCTGAGAGTAGGGGACACTGTGGAGGTAAAGCACTGAGAGCAGGGGACACTGTGGAGGTAAAGCACTGAGAGCAGGGGACACTGTGGAGGTAAAGCGCTAAGAGCAGGGGACACTGTGTAGGTAAAGCGCTGAGAGCAGGGGACACTGTGGAGGTAAAGCACAGAGCAGGGGACACTGTGGAGGTAAAGCGCTGAGAGCAGGGGACACTGTGGAGGTAGAGAGCTGAGAGCAGGCGCTACATGTGGGTCACTGTCACAGCCATGTCTGATGAAGCGACTCAAAAGCCAAGCCATTATATTTTTGTAGTGCCTTAAAATAAAATCTGAATTATCATCCTCACCTTGGAGTGTCAAGTACATTTTTATGTTTCATCTGTTGGATGTGAATTCCTTCTTGAGCACTGCCTCTTCACAGGAGTGCTATATATACACATTACACCTACTACTCAGTATAGTCACCCTACCTCAGCTTGCCTCCAGCTGTCGCATCTGTGCCGATCGTCGTTCCTTCAATCCTACATCTGAGGCGGCAGATCTGGCATGATGAGCGCAGTGGTAAGTCTAAAATGCCCCCCCATCATGACTTTCCTATCCTCCATCACAGGAATGGTTTACCACTAAACGCCCCATAAAACTCGCCCGCCATAATCGAAGCAGACAGTAAAGAACTCTGATCTGAGAAGAGGAGGCACCAGGTTAGCGACTACATATGAGAAATGTGCAGCCACTTTATAGAGGTAGGATGGAGGGGCGCTTTATAGGATTGTAATTATTTAGATGCATTTAATTGAAAACATAAGAATGAACTTACTTTACTAAATAGACAAAATCTACCCGTGTGTGTACGATTAAGCCCCCTAGGTGTGAAGGATAATAGCTGGAGCTTCCTATGGGGTCAGCGTAAAGCACCGGCTGACTGATGTCCCGTCCATCACAACAGAAGTAAAAGAGAAATCAATGCACTGGGAACAAAGCACATTCTTAGATAACTTCTGGTAATTTCAGCAGCCGGCTCTACACAATGAACCCATTACAAGAAGTCCATTATCCTCTGATAACCATCCATTACGTGGCGTGTTGGCAGGAACTGCCCATCACACCACATGCTTTATTTTTCAGCTCTGTAAAAAGGGGTCTTGGGCAGAAGGGGAGCCCCTTTTCCACCTATGTTGGAGTTTCAAGAGGTCTGTCAGGCTTTTTATTTTACAGATGTGGATATATCTTGATTGCAAAGTGCAAAAATACAATGCCCTACACAAATCTGAGCTGGCAGTTTGAGCAGGCTCTACCCTTAGTATATTGCCCACCCATTTAGATACCAGAAATCTCCATTCACTACACTAGATTTCCTAAAACAAGGTAAATGTGATTCAAAACAAGTAAATCTGACCATTACATAAAACTATACAATACAAAAGATCATAAAAAAGGACAGTGACCCCAAAATGGTGACCTTGGACATAGTAAAGAATTGATGATTTCACATTTCATGTCCTGCCAAATCCAAGTGTCTGGTGCTTTAGAGGACGCTGTGGCCGTGGCGGCCGCCCACTACACTGCTTTTAATTATCCCAGACATGGTGATTCATGGCAGCAATAATTGGTTCATCTGAGAGGTTATTAGTCTGCAAATGTGATATCAATAGGTGGGAGGTGAAGAGAAATGAAGAATTCTCCGCATCATGACTAAGTATTTTCAGATAGAGAGCAGGTAGAGATGTGCTTACGTCAGACGTCAGTGTATTACGGGAGAAAGATCATGGAGGTTTCCTTTAGAAAATGCAAAGACGCACAATGAACGACTGGTCACAGTGTATCAGTCTTTATATAGTTGCACTTTAGTTTACAGACTTTTGAAACATTCTAACTTAAGAAAGTTACTATGAATCCACATCTTCTGGATAATCCCCCAAACCACCAGCTGCTCCACTAGCTGGTGTAATATGGGGAAATAATTGTCCTCTGGCAGGATAGGCAGGTTCACCCTCGTACAGTACTGCCTTTCTGGATGTCCTACTAGAAGACGGGGGAAAAGCCAGTTGTCAGGATCCCACAGAGCTGCTGTCCTAGGTGAACCGGCAGAGTGCTTCACTTCCAACCATTTCGGACAGGAATTCAGATGTAAGTGAAAAGTAAGAGGATATGGAGGTAGATAAGAAAAATTTTGTGTGTGTGGTCTGGAGTTTGCATAAGTTTTGTCTATCATTGTAACTATAGCCCCCGATGAAGCCAACACGAAACGCGCGCTGGGGCTATTGACAAGGTGTCTCCTTAGGGGAATAATGGGTAAGAGCTTTTTGTAAATATATTTATGGTTGCAATTGGTATGATAATTAGGACATACCCATTTGACTCACAGTTACCCAAATCTCGTACCATGGAGAAGGAGCGGGAAACTGGCACAGCTGTATGACCTCGGGATAATGAAGCTGCACACACACTCCAGGGATTACAGGTGCCACTTCCAATGAAAAAAGTTCTATATATCCGTAGTGAAGAAAGCGGATAGGCACTGACCGTTCCGTGCAAAATAATCCTTTATTGTGGCATCATCATACCAACAGCAGGCAGATAAAATAATGGAGCAGAAAACAGACGGCGATCATTTCGCGCTACATAGCGCTTCTACATATTGTGAAAATCCACTATTTTTTGCAATTTCAAAGCTCTTGGAATTTTTTCCCCGTTTTCCAGTGCATCGTATGAAAAAATGAATGGAGTTATTCATAAATGCAACTCGTCCAGCAACAAACAAGGCTGGATACGGTTATGTGGAAGGCAAATTAAAAAAATTATGGCTCTTGGAAGAAGGGGAGGAAAAAACGAAAATGAAAAAATGCGGTGTGAAGGGGTTACAAATATAATATTACAGGTTATGGGCACTAGATTCTGTGAAGGGGCGTTGATCCAGGGAACTAGTCTGGTTGCTGTATGGAGCGATTAATAACTGCCCCATGGGGTTTTTGCCTTCTTCTGGATCGACATGTTAAGTTTATTGAGTACTACCCATAGCCTAACTAAAGATCATTTCATCTTCAACTTATTTACCGTAACTGTTCACATTTAAAGTAATTCTGACCAGGGGTGCCCAAGCTTTTACATGCCACTCTATATACCACGATGGGGGATATAAATACTAGGATGGGGCCAAGGATAATGGACATAAATACCAGGATGGGAGGATATATAAATGTCCAGAGCATCAGCACCTGATAAACAAACAGAATAACTATCTTTGATATCTAAAGTCCTCATACACATTAGATAATAGCCAACCCACCCGTTTGGGTGAGATCAGCCAAATAAATAATGTGTATGGAGATGCCACCTGCCCTCCCAACAGATTATTTTGGGGGACATGGACTGAGCGGTTGTAATTCAGTTGCCATCCTATGTGTATAGCCAGCCCAGGTCATTCAGCTGCAGTAGGCATTGACCACTGTTACTTTTCCACGATTTGGAGATTGGCGGGAATCAGTGATTTTTGTATATGGCTGAATAGCTTTGTGTGCCTGGGATGCTATTTAGTCCCAGTCCAGCCCTGCTCTTCTTTACCCAATAGCTGTGACTGTCATAGAAAAACAATTTTTAATTACTTTATTAGTGCACCTTAAAGTATTAAAAGGGATTTCAACTGCAGCGCCATGAACAATAATCCCGAGCAGGGACAGCCACAAGAAGTGTCTCACTCTCCGGAGGACCCAACCTGACTGTTCATTGTAAGGATAGTGCCAAGAACGAGCCTTGTGTACCACCTCAGTTCTCTTTGGAGGCGCTGGGGGGAAATTTAGCATCAAAGATTCCGCTTTTGATTACAAATCACTGGGGGTCCAAGTATATTGAAATCCTTAATGACTGCTTTCAATACGTCCGTGACTGTTTTGTGCTATTCCATATCCTAAAAGACTTGTGGTCACACACAATGTGCCTTTTTTTTTTTTCTTCAATTACTTTTTCAAAATCTAAAACCTTAGTTCTGTTTCCAAACTTGTTCTTCTTTATCCATTATTTTTTTTCCCCTAGTGAAAATACTCAATTCACCACCTGCCAAGGAGGTTTATTGCTAAAGATTATATGGTTAAGTCTCCCCAATAGGATTCCTCCAGTAAAATGCTTTATGAAGCAGGTCCAAATGCTTTCATACAATCCATTCAGACTTTTACTTCTAGACTGTTAAAAGCGCTGCACAAAGTGCTTAAAATAAAATGACGGAGTCGTGCCAAGATTTCCCATAAACGTTCCCAAAAGCTGTACGAACACTTCAAGGGCATTGCAAAGAAGTACAGTATCTCATACGCATAAGAATGATGGTTTCACCCCTTTCATAGGCTCAGGCCCCTGAAAACTCTACACTTGTCATTATATCTCACATCCTATATTTTTGCATTGAGAAGACATATTTGCTGAAAATAACAAAAATTAGAAAAAAGAAACCCCAAAAACTTACAGGCTTTTTATGTTGTCAGCCACTGTGGTCGCATACTGTGCATCAGTCTGCAAAAGAAAGAACAAATTCATTTTATTTACTCAGTATTGAATAATATGTTTTTTTGAATAGTCACTGTCAATTCAACAAACTTTCCATAAATCAAATCAATAGTACAGGAGAATATATGAAACACTACTATATCTCCTCAGTTGTGCCTTTTTCTCCACTTATGAGCCACTTCTTCACCTCCTCCTGCCTCATCAACTCATGATCCACACTGAGCAAGAAGAATTTGAGCTAGGGTTTTTTTCAACGCAAGACAGACTGCCAGTACAGTGAGAAGTGAGATTACACCTCCTATTATACTCTATGGAGAGGGGAGAAATGAAGAAGAGACACTGGGATTGAACTACAGTTTCTTGCAACTGTTTTATCTCACTTCAGTGATGGATTCACAGCCACACAGCTCAATACTGCTGAATGTTTTCCATGCTGCTGCTTCTGCCTGTGTACTATAAAAATAAGTAAAAAATAGTAGGAATCCATCTCGGTGTGTGCGGTTTATGGAAGGCATATCAGCTAGTGTCCACCAACTAGCTCAGAAAACTATTACTGCCCGCAGGGGGTGGTAAAACTGGTGAAAGGTGCAGGATATAGGACATAATGGTCAGAAATAGGGTTATTCCTCATGTACACATACAACACCCTATTCTCAATGTAATCTGAAACAACAGGTAAGTCTTAATGTATATCTTATTATTATTATTTATTTATATAGCACCATTGATTCCATGGTGCTGTACATGAGAAGGGGTTACATACAAATTACAGATATCACTTACAGTAAACAAACTAACAATGACAGACTGATACAGAGTGGACAGAGGACCCTGCCCTTTCGGGCTTACATGCTACAGGATGGTGGGGAAGGAGACAGTAGGTTGGTGGGTTGCAGCAGCCCCGGTGTTGGTTGAGGTGATATCACCGGTAGTGGTGAGAGAGAAGGAGGTAGCGGGGTCATTGCAGGCTGTAGGCTTTCTTGAAGAGGTGGGTTTTCAGGTTCCGTCTGAAGGATCCAAATGTGGTTGATAGTCGGACTTGTTGGGGCAAAGAATTCCAGAGAATAGGGGCTATTCGGGAGAAGTCTTAGAGGCGGTTGGGTGAGGAGCGAATAAGTGTGGGGGAGAGAAGGAGGTCTTGGGAGGACCGGAGATTACGTGAGGGAAGGTATCGGGAGATTAGTTCAGAGACATATGGGGGAGACAGGTTATAGATGGCCTTGTAGGTCAGAATTAGTAATTTGAACTGGATACGCTGAGGGTATGGGAGCCAGTGAAGAGATTTGCAGAGGGGAGAAGCGGAGGAGTAGCGAGGAGAGAGATTAATTAGTCGGGCGGCAGAGTTAAGGATGGACTGGAGAGGTGCGAGGGTGTTAGCAGGGAGACCACAGAAAAGGATGTTGCAGTAGTCGAGGCGGGAGATGATGAGGGCATGCACAAGCATTTTAGTAGATTAAGGGTTGAGGAAAGGACGGATTCTGGAAATATTTTTGAGCTGGAGGCAACAGGAGGTAGAAAGAGCATGGATGTGCGGTTTGAAGGACAGGGCAGAGTCAAAGGTTACTCCGAGGCAGCGGACTTCTGGTACTGGGGAAAGTGTGATGTCATTAATTGTTATAGCTAGGTCGGGTAAAGAATATCTGCGAGATGGAGGAAAGATGATGAGTTCAGATTTGTCTACATTGAGTTTGAGGAAGCGAGAGGAGAAGGAGGATATGGCTGATAGACACTCTAGGATTCTGGACAGCAGAGAGGTGACGTCTGGGCCAGAGAGGTAGATCTGAGTGTCATCAGCATAAAGGTGGTAGTGGAATCCCTGGGACTTTGTGAGTTGCCCCAGGCCAAGTGTATAGATTGAGAAGAGTAGGGGTCCTAAAACAGAGCCTTGGGGGACTCCAACAGAGAGAGGGTGGGATGAGGAGGTGGTGTGGGAGTGGGAGACGCTGAATGTGCGGTTGGAAAGGTATGAGGAGATCCAGGATAGGGCAAGGCCTTTGATGCCGAAGGAGGAGAGGATCTGTAGTAGGAGGCAGTGGTCAACTGTGTCAAATGCAGCGGACAGGTCTAGAAGCAGGAGCATAGAGTATTGTCCATTTGATTTGGCTGTAAGTAGGTCGTTAGTAATTTTGGTCAGGGCTGTCTCAGTGGAGTGATGGGGGCGGAAACCAGATTGTAGATTGTCAAAGAGCGAGTTAGATGATAGGTGGGTGGAAAGGTCAGCGTGGACATGCTGTTCCAGGAGTTTGGAAGCGAATGGGAGCAACGATATTGGGAGATAGCTGGACATAGCTTTGGGTCGAGGGTTGGCTTTTTAAGGATAAGCGTGATTGTGGCATGCTTGAAAGCAGAAGGGAAGGTACCGGACGATAGTGATAGGTTGAAGAGGTGGGTTAGGGATGGGATAAGTGTGGTGGTGAGGTTGGGGAGGAGGTGGGATGGGATGGGGTCAAGTGCACAGGTTGTGAGGTGCGATTTGGTGAAGAGGCGATTAAGTTCCCCTTCAGTGATGTTGGAGAGTGAGGTTATGGGGTTTGGGCATTGGTCTGGTATACAAAGGGGTTGTGGTGGTTGAGTGATGAAGACTTGCCTTGTTTGGTCAATCTTGTTTTTGAAGTGTGTGGCAAAGTCCTCGGCAGAGATGAGGGAGGTTGGAGGAGGCAGTGGTAGGCGGAGGAGGGAGATAAAAGTTTTGAATAACTGTTTTGGGTTGTAAGATAGGGAAGATACGAGTGTTGTGAAGTAGGCCTGTTTAGCAGAGGTGAGGGCAGATTTGAAATCGAGTGTTGCCTGTTTGAATGTGGTGAAGTCATCTTGCGAATTTGTTTTCTTCCAGTGCCGTTCTGCAATCCTGGACACTTGCCGGAGCTTTTTAGTGGTGTTATTGTGCCAGGGTTGTCTGTTGATATGTCGCATTCTGCCATGAAAGAGAGGGGCAACCGTGTCAATAGCTGATGCGAGAGTGGCATTGTAGAAAGCAGTGGCACTGTCTGTGTCATGGAGTGAGGATATGGATGCCAGTGGTAGAATAGAATCAGAGAGCGCGTGGGTGTCTAGGTGTGCAAGGTTTCTGCGGGGGTGTGCATGTTGCTGGACATGGATGCCAGGTGAGGAGGACAGGGATGAGAAAGTGAGTAGATGATGGTCAGACACAGGGAGAGGGGAGTTGGTGAATTTAGAAAGAGAGAAGAGACGGGTGAAGACCAGGTCTAATGTGTGTCCATCTGTGTGGGTGGCTGAGGAGGACCACTGAGTAAGTCCAAAGGATGAAGTAAGGGACAGGAGTTTGGAGGCTGCTGACTGAAGGGTATCAGTGGGGATGTTGAAGTCACCCATGATGATAGTGGGGGTGTTAGTTGAAAGACAATGAAGAAGCCAGGTAGAGAATTGGTCAATGAAGGCAGTGGTCGGGCCTGGAGGTCGGTATATGATGGCCACTTGGAGGTTGGAGGGAGAGTAGATGCGGACAGAGTGGACTTCAAAAGAGGGGAGGATTAGGGAGGGAAGAGGTGGGATTGGGTTGAAGGTGCAGTTGGAAGAAAGGAGAAGACCCACTCCTCCACCGTGTCTGTTGCCAGGGCGAGGAGTGTGGGTAGAGTGGAGGCCGCCGTAACACAGCGCAGCAGGGGAGGCGGTGTCAGAGGGTGTCAGCCATGTTTATGTGAGGCCGAGGAAGGCAAGATTGTGAGAGAGAAAGAGGTCATGAATCACATGGAGCTTATTGCATATGGAGCGGGCATTCCAAAGTGCTCCCGAGAGAGGGAGCAGGGAGTTGGGTGTCAATGGCACAGGTTTTAAGTTGGAAAGGTTGTGGTAGTTCTTATTAAAATGGGAGCGGTAGGAAGGGGAAGTAGTCTGGGGTGAGAGCTGTGGGGGTCCAGGATTGGGAGATATGTCGCCAGCAGTGAGGAGAAGCAGAGAAAGGGAGAGCAGATGGGAGAAGGAGAGTGGGCAGCTTGTTTTATGTTTCATTTGGACAGATTTGAGGTTGAGGAGCAGTTCAGCAGAGGAGGTCAGGTGGGGAGGAAAGAGGGAAGGGGAGATGATTATTTGGTTAGAGGGTGCTGGGGTTTGGGGATAGCGAAGGAGAGTGAGGACTAAAGGAGCAAACACTGTGAGGGCATATGTAAACATGGTGAAGAAATAAGATAGGTTGAGAGAAGCTAGGTCCAAGTAATAAGAAGGGCTTACTCAGCAGATATACCCAAAAGAGACAGGTAGATAGTGTGGGGTCCTGACTCCTGCCAAGACTAACTGCCGTAGTAATAACTGCATTTTCAAGATACTTTTGCTGCCGTGATACTTATGCTGCAGGGAGACACACGTGACTGACGTGTGTGTTCCAGTTCAGTTACCAGATGATCTTGGTGGCCTTGACAGTCTGGAAAATGTGCAGGGGCCATACATGGTGTGGATGTCTCATGGGTTATCTAAAGGGTATCTTCTTTATTAAATCTATTAAAAGGGGTTTGTCCACTTTAATGTTATCTTAACAAATGTGTTGGGAGCTTGGGTGATTGTGTGTCAGATTGCCACCGATCTGATATTGATCGCCTATCCCAAGGATTGGTAATCAATATTGTAACTCTAGAAAGCCTCCTAAAATAAGATGATGACAGAGTCCTGGTCCCTGAGTGATCATCTGTACACTCTCAAGAAACCTTTAGATTTTTTTTTTGCATGAGAAACAGGAAAATTAAGACTTGGACATCACTCTTTCAGATCAGAACAAGAAGTCTACGAGCTCCGATCCCAAGCATGTCTATGCCAAACTGCAAGGATCACCTAATTGCGAAGAGATTTTCTAATATCTACGTCTTGCCTCCTGCTACGCTCTACCACATTCATCCTGTTGCCAGCACCTTGGCATTTCTATCTTTGGGCAATATACAGACTGTGCCCGGATGGTGGCCTTGCCAAGTAGTTGGTAGAACAGAACCTTACGATCTCGCCAATAAGCCAAGCAGCCATCTATGAAGGGCCAAGGAGCCCTCGCTTCTGCTTCTTTGGGAGAAATAAGCAGAAGTTTACTGCTTGGTGAAGTCAGGAAAGCAGATTCTTTTCATCCTCACTAACAACTTATGACAACACACACTGGTCATTTGGCGAAAAACTTAACGTTAACCAGCCATTTAACCAATAAATTCTAAAAATATACTCATGACAATACCGTGTAGTAAATGAGGCTCCGTCATCTCGGTAGATAAATCGACATTTAAAATCCTATTCATTTTTTTGATCGCTGGCAAACAGTGCGCCTTAACCTCAGAGATACATATCAATCATACAGAGTGTCTGCCAGGAGCGGGAAAACAATATTCTACTGAAGAGAGGAAAAAAGTAAAAAAAAAAAAAGAGGGAAATAAATATGAAGGTGCCAACATAAAGCCTGACACATATTGCTAAAGACAGGAAAAATGCTTCTTGTTCCAACTAGAGCTGAAGCATGGTCTCAGAAGCAGGGGAGAATTTACCGCCGCGCTGATAGGGGAATGCCCAGAATACTTTAGCCCTATGATGTGTTTGCACAGCTATATTTATAGAAGGTAAATTCAGAAATGCTGCCGTTAATCATGAAAAGGCAGTTATTGCAGGTCGTCGTTTGGTTCGGAGGAAATTGTGCGCTACCTTAGATGTTGTACATCTGTGGACATGCACTCAAACACAGGAGGGATTAACCTCACTGTAACAGCAAGAATTAGACGGCCATTAAAAATGACATATCCTAACAACAAGGAACCTTCTGGGACAAGATAAATGACATATAACTGTAGGAAGACTGGAACATACATCAGAGTCTGTGCCGCTAATTGCAGTTCAAGAGACTCAATTGTGGCTGTAGGAGAGATGTAATGTGAACAGGACAAGCTGCAGTACCGGGCTAAGCCGCTCGTATCAATGAGCCGCTGGGCCCACCGGAATAAGGAGAGGTCCAAGAAACCTCTTGTGCAGATCTGCAAGGAACTGGAGGTCGGAACCTCACGATCACCAAAGATTAGTTCACCAATTCACACGTCAGGTTTATTGAAGACATTTCTGCAACTGTCCATTCAAGTAAGCTACATCCCATGCTCATACCCTAATGATCAATAGCAATAAAACTTTGAGAACCTTAGAGAGACAGAGGACACAGATCTTGAAGTATAGAATACCTTCAAATATTGAGTTATGCAACCCCTTACCGGCAGAGACAGTCTTGGCCCATTTGCTTTTCCTTTTTAGTAACCCTGCCTTCTGAGAGACAGGACCTACCTAAGTAGCAATAACAGGACTTGCTGATCATTGGCTCAGTGATCGTACGCAAAGTGGTAATAAATGGTTGCCCATCCAATTGGAAGAGTGCTTTATGTCAGGCACCACAAGGCTCTGTCCTGGCCCCAGCATTGTTCAACATTTTTAAATGATCTAGATAAGGGAACTGAAGGTAAACTAATCAAATTTGCACACGATGCAAAGCTAGGAGTGAAAGCTAATAGTGATTAGGTGTTATCCGAGTATGCTCATGTGCACTAACCGAGTGACTTCAGCGTGGTCGAATAATATGCTTGAGTCCCCGCGCCTGCATGTCTAGTGGCTGTTAGACAGCCATAACACATGCAGGGATTGCCTGCTTGTTAGGCAATCCATGCATGTGTTGTAGCTGTCGAACAGCAGCGAGACATGCGGGCGCTGGGACTCAAACATACTTTTCAAGCACATCGAAGATACTCAAGTAGCACTCAAGCATGCTTGGATAACACCTTATCCGAGCACGTTCGCTCATCACTAATAGCTAACACTAGAGAAGATAGAGAAAGAATTCAGAAGGATCTAGATAAGCTTGAACAATGGGCAGCGACTAATAGAAAGGTATTTAACACGGAGAAATGCAAATTCTACAGCTGGGAAAGAAAAATCAAAGTGACATCTACAGAATGGGAAGAATAGAACTAAGCAACAGCACGTGTGAAAAAGACTTGGGTATACTAATAGATCACAGACGGCACGAGTCAATAGTGTAATGAAGCAGCAAACAGTTATTGGATGTATTAAAGGGAATCTGTTATGAATGGGTCACCGAGGAGGATGGCAGGAACAGGCTAAGCCACCAGAAGACCAGACAGGTTGGTAACTAAGCGGATTGCACACCCCTGATCCTATCCACACAACTAGCAGTAGCCCTGGAGCGTTCCTACGATGCCCTAGATGTTTCGTCACAGCCGGAGGACTAACTAAGACAGAAAGATGAAATCTAAACTGCCCCGGAGCAGATCCCCAAAGGAATAGACAGCCCCCAAACATATATTATTGGTGAGACAAGATGAGACACAAACACAGGCAGAGTACAGACAGAGCAAATGGTGGGGCCCAAGCTGTCTAGACAGGACAGGACAGAAAAGATACTGTCTGCAATCACGCACAAAACCCTGAAAAAGTCCAACACTTCTGATATACAAAAAATCTGAGGTCACACGACCTCACCCCCACTAGATCAGCACTCTGGTATAAACTGGCAGCAAAGCAAAAAGATACTATCATAACAGGGGACTGAACAAGACAAGCTGCAACATATGAAGCAGGGCCTAGCGCTGCCCCCAGCAGGAAGCACGCTGAACCCTAGCAGCAAAAGAGAAAGCAAAAAAAAGACACAACCAGATTAGATGCAAAGGATTAGCAAAAGAATCACTTAGCTGAACCATGCAGATCAGGCAGGGGACAAAAGAGCTCCAAATGCACATGGAGGAAATCAACAGCAACGTCCAAGAGCAGCCAGCTCTATTATATGCTCCCAGCCAGTAATCCCAGGTTCCCAATTATTGTCGTCAGGTGGGGAACTTCCATCCACCTGGCCAGCTCCACTACTCTCAGTAACCACCAGAGTGAGCAGAGGGAGTTTCGGCTCAGAACTTCGAACAAGGGAATTCACAACAGGAATCTGTCACCCATATTTAGTGATATCATGTAAAGATATCACCCAATTGTGCATCCCATAAGGATTCTATTAGGATTTTTTATTCCCCCTGGCCGCGCACCTTTGAGGCATAAATACCTTTTTTATCTTGTTGGGGATGTATGCAAATCGCCGCGGTCCGGTTCGATGGGCGTGGCTTAGTCGCCTTCTTCCCCCCTCCTTGGCTTGCTGCACGTAATCTTCATCTGTGAATATCACAGATAACGTTGGTTTCCGTGCTTGCGCATTATAAAGGCCTCCGGCGCCTGCGCAGTATGCTTTGCCCAACTGTGGGCAAAGCATATAACTGCTACTGCGCATGCGCCGGTATTTTCCAGCACGGTCTATTCCCCAGAAGTCTTCACATGTAGGACACACTTCCGGGGCATAGACAATGCGCAAGCGTGGAAACCAATGTTATCTGTGATATTCACAGATGAAGATTACGTGTAGCAAGCCGAGGAGGGGGGGGGAGAAGGTGACTAAGCCACGCCCATCGGACTGGACCGCGCCGATTTGCATACATCCCTAACAAGATAAAAAAGGTATTTATGCTACAAAGGTGCGGGGTCAGGGGGAATAAAAAATCCTAATAGAATCCTTATGGGACGCACAATTGGATGATATCTTTACATGATATCACTAAATATGGGTGACAGATTCCCTTTAACCCCTTCATGACCCAGCCTATTTTGACCTTAATGACCTGGCCATTTTTGGCAATATTGACCAGTGTCCCTTTATGAGGTAATAACTCAGGAACGCTTCAACGGATCCTAGCGATTCTGAGATTGCTTTTTCGTGACATATTGGGCTTCATGTTAGTGGTAAACTTAGGTCGAAAATTTGTGAAAAAAAACGGAAATTTGGCGAAAATTTAGAAAATTTCGCAATTTTCAAATTTTGAATTTTTATTCCGTTTTAATCCAGAGTTATGTGACAAAATAGTTAATAAATAACATTTCCCACATGTCTACTTTACATCAGCACAATTTTGGAAACAAATTTTTTTTTTGTTGGGAAGTTATAACGGTTAAAAGTTGACCAGCGATTTCTCATTTTTACAACAAAATTTACAAAACCATTTTTTTTTTAGGGACCACCTCACATTTGAAGTCACTTTGAGGGGTCTATATGGCAGAAAATACCCAAAAGTGACACCATTCTAAAAACTGCACCCCTCAAGCTACTCAAAACTACATTCAAGAAGATTATTAACCCTTCAGGTGCTTCACACCAACTAAAGCAATGTGGAAGGAAAAAATGAACATTTTAATTTTTCCAACAAAAATTTTCTTTTAGCATCAATTTTTTCATTTTCACATGGGCAACAGGATAAAATGGATCCTAAAATTAGTTGGGCAATTTCTCCTGAGTACACCGATACCTCATATGTGGTCATAAACCACTGTTCAGGCACACGGCAGGGTCCCGAAGGGAAGGAGCGCTATTTGACTTTTTGAATGGAAAATTAGCTCCAATCGTTAGTGGACACCATGTCGTGTTTGGAGAGCCCCTGTGTACCTAAACATTGGAGCTCCTCCACAAGTGACCCCATTTTGGAAACTAGACCACCCAAGGAACTTATCTAGATGTGTGGTGAGCACACTGAACCCCCAAGTGCTTCACAGAAGTTTATGATGCAGAGCAGTGAAAATAAAAAAAATAATTTTTTTTCCTCAAAAATGATTTTTTAGCCCGCTATATTTTATTTTCACAAGGCTAACAGGATAAATTGGACCCCTAAAGTTGCTGTTCAGCTTGTCCTGAGTACGCTGGCACCCCATATGTGGTGGGGAACCACTGTTCGGGCGCACGGCAGTGCTCAGAAGGGAAGGAGCACCATTTGACTTTTTGAATGGAAAATTAGCTCCAATCGTTAGAGGACACCATGTCGTGTTTGGAGAGGCCCTGTCTGCCTACACTTTGGAGCTCCCCCACAAATCACCCCATTTTGGAAACTAGACTCCCTAAGGAAGTTATCTAGATGCATAGTGAGCACTTTGAACCCCCAGGTGCTTTACAGAAGTGTATAACGCAGAGCTGTGAAAATAAAAATATTCTTTTTTCTCAAAAAATGATTTTTTAGCCCGCTATTTTTTATTTTCACCATAGTAACAGGAGAAATTGGACACCAAAACTTGTTGTCCAGCTTGTCCTGAGTACGCTGGTACCCAATATGTGGGGAGGGACCACTGTTTGGGCACACGTAAGGGCTTGGAAGGGAAGTCGTGACGTTTTGAAATACCGACTCGATGGAATGGTCTGCGGGCGTCATGTTACGTTTGCAGAGCCTCTGATGTGCCTAAACAAAGGAAATCCCCCACAAGTGACCCCATTTTGGAAACTAGACCACCCAAGGAACTTATCTAGATGTGTGATGAGCTCTTTGAACCCCCAAGTTTATAACTCAGAGCCGTGAAAATAAAAAAATCATTTTTTTTTTCACAAAAATCATTTTTTTAGCCCCCAATTTTTTATTTTCCCAAGGGTAACAGGAGAAATTAGACCCCGAAAGTTGTTGTGCAATTTTTCCTGAGTACGCTGATACCCCATATGTGGGGGTAAACCACTGTTTGGGCACACGTCGGGGCTCGGAATGGAGAGAGCGCTGTTTGACATTTTGAACGCAAAATTGACTGGAATAAATCGTGGCGCCATGTCGCGTTCGGAGACCCCGTGATGTGTCTAAACAGTGGAAACCCCTCAATTCTAACTCCAACTCTAACCCCAACACACCCCTAACCCTACCCTAATAATAACCCTAACCACAACCCTAACGCCAACACACCCCTAACCCTAATCCCAACTCTAACCCTAACTACAAGCCTAACCCTAATTCCAGCCCTAACCCTAATTCCAACCCTAACCCTAATTTTAACCCTAACCCTAATTCCAACCCTAACCCTATTTCTAACCCTAACCCTATCTATAACCCTAATTCCAACCCTAACCCTAGTTCGAACCCTAAATAGAAAAAAAAAATATTTTTTTTATTTTATTATTTGCGCCTGGCTATGGGGATGATAAAAGGGGGGTGTATTTACTTTTTTTTTTCATTTTGATCACTGTGAGTGTATCACAGTGATCAAAATGAAAAATGAACGGGCAGCCGGCAAATTCATGGGCGCCGCCATCTTGGACAATGGCAGGCGCACTACGCATGCGCCCGCCATTTTCCAAGATGGCGGCGCCCATGATCCGGACGGCGGGACGCCGGAAGCCACCGGGAGCACCATCGGAGGTCCCAGGGGGGATCGGAAGGTGGGAGGGAGTGATAGGAAGGGGAGCAGATGATGACGGCAGCGGGGGCCGATCGGCCCAGCCAGTCGGTGTGGGGGGGGGTCGGGTGTCGGTGTCCAGCCATGTCCGATGTTATTGCAGCATCGGCCATGGCTGGATTGTAATATTTCACCAAATTTCATTGGTTAAATATTACAAATCGCTCTGATTGGCTGTTAAAAGTAAAACAGCCAATCAGAGCGATGGTAGGCACGTGGGGGCTAAGCCACGCCCCCTGGGATTAACCGGAGAGTGTACTCTGTGTGCGGGTCGGGTGACCTTTCAGTGACCCCGGTCACCCAACCCGCAGGGGGGCTATTTATAGCATTACGCCTACGTAGGCGTCATAGGTCGTTTGGGCACGACTTTTCATGACGCCTACGTAGGCATCATGGGTCGTGAAGGGGTTAAGAGAAGCATACAGTTTAGATCACATGAAATAATTATCCCTCTCTACTCCTCCTTGGTCAGGCTTCATCTGGAATGCTGAGACCAGTTCTGGGCCCACACTGTAAAGAAAAAAAGAAAAAAAATAACCAAGCAAGGATGGTGAGCAGACTGCAAACCATGTCCTATGAGGAACGATTAAAGTATCTGGAATGTTTAGTTTGCAAAAAAGAAGGCTACGAGGAGATGTAATAGCAGTCTACAAATATCTGAAGGGCTGTCACAGTGTAGAGGCATCATCCTTATTCTCATTTGCACATGGAAACAAGAGAAGAAATGGGATGAAACTGAAAGGGAGAAGATACAGATTAGATATTAGAAAAAACTTTTTGACAGTGAGGGTGATCAATGAGTGGAAGAGGCTGCCATGACATAGGGCGGAGCCCGCCATCAATGGAAGTCTTCGGACAGAGGCTGTTTAGCGAATCCTGCTTTGAGCAGGAGGTTGGACACGATGGCCCTGGAGCCATAACATTTAATGAAGAATATATAGTTTGAGGGGTGAAACAGCAGTTCGCCAGTTCCTTGAGCTTTTGTTTGTTGGACTTAGTTTTTCCAGTTTGAGTTTTACAGGGATAAAAATTATTTCTTTTGCACAATAAAATAAAATAAATGGTTTAGGTTTGCCATTTTCAAAGAGCTACGATTTTTATTTTTCAGTTCTCCGAGCTGTGTGAAAGCTTGTTTTACTGAGTGTGTAAAAGTAGCATGATAATGTTATAGCTGCCGTCATCATGGGGTGCAGCAATACCAATTATGTGTACTTTTCATAGTAATGTATTTTGTATTGGAAAAAGTTTTTAATATTTTTCGCTTATTTTTGTTATTTTTAGACCTACGAAAAGACTATCATACATAAGCTTAGTAGTAGACACTGCTATAATAATATTACTAATAATTTTATTTCTGTAGCGCTAACATATTACACATCACTTTCCAATTCAGCGGGGACATTTACAGACAATAACCACAATACAATGCAACACATTTCAAGTTACAGGAGGAGTGACGACCCTGCTCACAAGCTTACAATCTATAAGGAAATGGGGGGACACAATAGGTAAGAAGAGCTTGACATGTATTGTCCAGCCATGACTATAATAGATAAGGGTTTTATGATATAAGGCTGCATGATCCAGCCATCAGCCGGAAATTGTCTAAGTACAGTCCCCAAGTGCTATTGGGTGCATTGAGAATTTGGATGCAGATGGGTAAGACACACCAGATTCTAACAAAATTTTACAAAGGAGAAACAGGGAAGAGTTATGTTAGTGAAGTGAGGTGATAAGCCTGTCTAAAGAAATGGGTTTTTAAAGCATGCTTAAAAATTTGAGGGATAGGTATCAGTCTGATTGCCTGGGGTAGTGCATTCCAGAAAACTAGTGCAGCACGAGAGAAGTCTTGGAGATGGAAGTGGGAGGTTCGAATTATGGAGGATGTTAGTGAATTGCAGAACGGAGAGTACGGGTAAGGTGATGGACAGAGATAAGGAAAGAGAAGTATGGTGACGCTGAACTGTGTGTAGACCTTTACAGGTGACAGGAAAGTTTACACTGAACTCCGTAGTGGATAGGTAACCAGTGCAATGGCTGACACAAGGTGGAGACATCGGTGTAATGGCTGGACAAAAATATAACCCTGGGTGACGCATTCATAATTGATTGGAGGGGAGAAAGTTTGGTAAGAGGTAGACTAATGAATAGGGAATTGAAGTAGTCCAGACGATAATGAATAAGAGCGACAGTAAGAGTTTTTGCAGTTTTCAAAAGGTAAGAAAAGGTTGGATTCTGTAATTTAAGGTGCAGGTGACATGAGTGAGTGAGGAATTTTCTATGGGGAATAAAAGAAAGTTGTGTGTCAAATATGACCCCAAGACCCTACTATACTTCTGTATTGCACTATATGACTGTGCAACGCTAACCGGTGTCCGATGTGATCCTGCTTATGGCATGACCGAAGGTATAAAAAAATGGCACACTTAAGAAATTCATAAGGTGCCAATGCAAAATCTGTAAAGGGGCCCCGACCTATAATGGCATTTACTTTAGGAGCCTATTCACAGAGCTCTTGGCAAGTGCTACTCCAATAGTTACCCCTCTAACGTGGAAGACTGGTTAACCCATGAATGCACTAACTACATAGTGTAAATTCTTACAGATGAAATGCTCTTTAGACAGGGAATCATACATTTTCAATATGGTTACAGTAGATAACAGATCTTATTTGTATATGTACTGGAAGTGATGAAACTATAGGGGCCTTTTTTTTTTTTTTACTACTGTGGGACATGCTTTCTTCTACGATAATCACTATGTGATTTGTCAGCACAAAAACTCAGTTTCTCTCCTGGCAGAAGTAACACTGTCCTTACATTACTGTGACGCTGAGCTAGAGCGGGCATGATGGTTTCTGCTACAGAAGCAGTTTTTACAGAACTCTGTTACTGTAGTGTTAATGCAATTACCACATAGCAATGCACTGGCAGACGAAGATGGTGGGAGACAGGCTGTCCGTAAATACACAAAAAAATAGACAATTTAATCGGCCTGAACAGGAGTCTGAGGTTGATTAATTCTCAGGAGCTCTCCTTCCCCAATCTTTTATCTCACAATTCATAATTGGTTATCTGACAAAGGACACAGGGGAAAAGTGAAGAAAGAAAATCAGTAGTTTACTAGAGTAAGGCTAAACAAACACTAAACAAAGGAAATGGACAAGAAAAAAAAAATACAGTACTTCCTCCCTTTATCTGTACCTTTTGACCATTTACTGCTTCATATGATTAAAGCTGAAAAAAATAATCTTCTCTATGTGACTACAGAGGTCAGTTTCCTCTCATTTTGTTTGTGGCAGTAGGAAATGACTGCAGCAGGAGCCTCCCCCCACCCTGTGTGATGTAGGAGTGCTAGGTCACACCCCATTGGAATAGCGTATTTATCTGGGAACATATATGTTGGCACAACTTTTGTTTCTCACTATTGTAGGACTAGCCTTTCCTATGCACAGGGGGACAAGGAAAAAAAAATGTATATTGGTGCAGCATACATTTTTGGGTTTTCTCTACCAGTGGCCTTAGGACAGAAATATACCTCCGACAGGCTCAAAATGATCGGGGTAATACAGGAACTACACTTTCTCTTTATATGTAATCTATAGGTGTTGCAAATGTGAAACTTACAATTTACCTTCTTTCTCTCCAGGTAATTCCTGACTCCTGAATTTTGTTCAGCGTATCATTTAAGACGAGAACCAAGTGTTCCCCAAAACGTAAAAATTGAGTGAAATCTTTTTTTTAACAAGCTGATTGGCTACATGTACTTTAAAGAGAATCTGTCACGCCCAGCAAGTGCACTTGCGTGTCTAATTTGCATATCAGTGCACTTGCAGCAGTCAGTTATAAAACTAGAGACTAACAAAAAGAGTAATAGGGTCTTATCTGGGTAAAACTTATCAATAAAATGCACAATCGTGCTCACCTGGTCATTGTAGAGACTTAAGGCTGCTGCAGACCCACAATGATGAGAAGACAGGAATCCTAGTAATTTGGGCTACTTGTCAACGCGTTTCGCAGGATTAACCTTCATCAGGACAGAAAACATGTTTGTCCTGATGAAGAAGTTTAATACTTTGAAATGCCTTGACAAAGCACATTACTAGGATTTCTGTCTTATCCTTCCACGACAGCGAAGGGTAACTTCTTAATTTTTTATCTTTATTTTTTTTTATATAGCGCTAACATATTCTGCTGCGCTTTACAGTTTGCACACATTATCATCACTGTACCTGATGGGGCTTACAATCTAAATTCCCTATCAGTAGGTCTTTGGAATGTGGGAGGAAACCGGAATACCCGGAGGAAACCCACGCAAACACGGGGAGAACATACAAACTCCTTGCAGATGTTGTCCTTGGTGGGATTCGAACCCAAGACCCCAGTGCTGCAAGGCTGCAGTGCTAACCACTGAGCCACCATGCTGCCCATACCCATTTGTTTCAGTTTCCTCACTTGCAGTAGTCGGCTCCGTTTCTCAATGGCAATTGACAGTGGCCTACTGTACATGCACCAACCACATGTAAAGTGGTGCAGGCAACAAGATTTCGAGTCTGTTCACCGGTCAGTAAAGATGTTGCGGGGTGGCACTGGGTGTGGAAAAAGAAACTAAGCCGAGGATTGCAAGTGCATGACTACGACAACAAGTGCACTTGCATGTCTAATTTGCATATCTACAAAAGACGAATATTGGCGCAGCGAAGCACCAGATGGCTATGAAGCAAATATCATTGGAAATGTTTCCACTCGCCCTATTCTGCAGTACCTGTGATTTATTGGGAAGAATCTTACTGACAGATTCCTTTTGAGTTAGATGTCTCGTATGTTGCGATTCACCAAGTTTTCAGGGTGCTGAGACTGCCTGGTAGGAGAGAATGGCGCTGCCATATAGGAGACAAAAGAACAACTATTGTCAATGTGACAACGTTTGATTCTTTAAACCTTACATGCAGTTACGTATTTTTTTACTTATAAGTGAGTTTTTCTGTTATGTGCTGTGTATAAAGACAGATAAAAGTAATCTTGAATCCACACAAATCGGCAGCGTGGTATTCACATCCGACTCCGGCCGGGCAGCGACGATCAATCCTAATCACAATGGGTCAGCTTTGCGGATACATCTCAATAGGCAGATGAATCACTTGGAATGAGAACATATACTGTAAACTCTCTTTGGTCATTCCGGGAATTGAACCCCAAAAATGACAACTTTCATTTGGAAGCTTTAATATGTCTACCAGCTAATTATGCCATGTAATTAGTAACAATTTCTGCTCCAATTCCAGGTCTAAATTTACTTAAAACCCCCTGAAGAATACACAATTACTTTCTCTCACCCTGTAAAGTCAGCACACATTATTACAAATACTTAATGCATTTTTTTATTATATTTGTTCTCCTTCACATTCCTATAAATACTGTATTGATTGCGACTATTTGTCCTGTGTTTCACCACCTACGTACTCAGCGTTCCTGCTCCTAGAGCCATCAGTGAAGGCATTAGAGATATTTACGAAGCCATTGTTTATCCCTAAGATGTTTTGTAGAGAACGACTTCTAATATTCAAGATATAAAAGATACAAATCGCTTAGTACTTCCGTGCTCGGATGAACACACCACAACATTTGGAGCGATAAAAAAGGCAATTAAGCAAATGAAACAGTGTGCGGCCCATAGATGACCCCTGTGATGGATAAGATTTCCGCTGAATACAATCGCATTATTGCCAGGCCTGCTGGTAAATAGGGTCCGGAGGCCATCGCAGATGGTCACCATCACCCTGTGTGTGAAAAACCCTGCCCAACCTGGAATCTCCTGAGACTGCAGCTAGATCTCTACCAGGATGTCCTTATTACGTCCTTTATTCAATGACCCAATGGATGTCACACTAAATCTTAAAGGGAACCGGTCATGTTATTTATAGCAACTAAACTGTCCCCAGTGCGGTGTTAGTGATATAATGTGCATCACTAACAGTTTTTTTTCAATCAAAACGGCACCGTAATCATGTCCAAAAATCACTTTATATAGTTATATAGTCACTTGTCATTCACTCACAGGGCTGTGCTCCATTATCTTTTGGCCACAGACTCCTCATATTGTCGACACCAACGCACTTTGATTGATGTTCCGGGTTGTGCAGAGGTCCGTCACGGGAATCCACTCCAAAATCCCGCACTTACACAGTGTGGAGCGCCTCCCTGCGCTTGGGCAGTGTCAATCAGGGAGCTGCGCATGGGCAGTGACAATCTGCTCCCTGTGATTGTGAAGTGACGTTACTGCGCATGTGCAGCTCCGCGCTCAACACTGCGAAAGCGCAGGATTTCAGAGCGGATTCCCGTGACATCAGCACAACCTGGAACATCAGAGTGGGAGAGGGTCAACAATATGACGAGCCTGTAACTGAAAGAAAACGAAGCACACCCCTATGACTGAATGAGCAGGTATAGGGCAGCACGGTGGTTAGCACTGCAGCCTTGCAGTGCTGGGGTCCTGGGTTCAAATCACACCAGAAACAACTTCTGGAAGGAGTTTGTATGTTCTCCTTGTGTTTGCGTGTGTTCCCTCCCACATGCCAAAGACATACTGATAGGGAATTTAGATTGTGAGCCCCATCAGGGAGAGTGATGATAATGTGTGTAAAGCGCTGTGAAATTAATGGCGCTATATAAATGAGTAAAATAAATACTATATAAAGTGAATTTTGAACATGATTATGACGCCATTTTGATTGACAAAAACATGTTAGTGAGCCACATTACATCACTAACAACTCACTGGGGACAGTTTTGATGCTAAAAGACATGAGATATTCCCTTTAAAGTCATCCTGTCACTTGCCATAATCATATAGTTTTTTACCTGGTGTAAATGATGCGGACTTTATGGGGAGAAATCTGTATTTCTCTCAGTTTTCTTTAATTCTCCCTCTATAACCTTTACAAACTGTGGTGTGACTGGTGGTCGCGTGGTTAATGGAAGGTATGCGTCACAGGGATGGTAGCTCCCTGTGATGTAGCCCGGAGTGTTTTTCTTAAGTGTATGTAGATTTTTAAGTAGTTGTTGTTCACATTTGGGTCCGGGCTACGGGTAGCTATGAGAGTTGGGAGGGTTTGGCTACCCATGTGCCTCACTCCGTGGTGAGGGGGTTCACTGTACCCCGTTTTGCCTGGGGATATGTGTGTGGCTGTGAATCTGCAGGACCTGTGATGAGGTCATGAACATGTGACTAGCCATGTGATAGGTAACTGGGAGTGGTTACACGCTATCTAAGGAAGGTGTGTTGCACATGTGTCAGAGTGTGTTGGAGACTGTCAGCCCGGACAACAGAGCTCCCATGTTCCAGGCTCAGACGTCGCATAGCCTGGGAAAGCCGTGACGGCGAGTCCGAGCCAAAAGGAGCGGACGGTCTTGAAAACCGTGTGATACTGACCGGGGTCAGTAAGAAGGATTTACAGGATACCTCTGCGGATAAGAGGGATCTGAGAACCTTCATGGCCAACATATAACGGTCTTGAAAACCGTGTGATACTGACCAGGGTCAGAAAGAGACTGTGTGTGAATGGACATTTATCGGATGCCTCTGAGGACAAGAAAAACCCAAGAACCTGTGTGGCCGATCCAACAGGTAACGGTCTTGACAACCGTGTGTTATACTGACCGGGGTCAGAGAGAAGTATGTTTCAGGAAAAGACTGTACTTTGTTCCATGTTTACAGATACCTCTGAGGACAAGAGGAATCCGGGAACCTGTGTGGCCGACACCAGCAGGTAATTGACAGGTGTCCGTGTTATACTGACCGGGGTCAGTGAGAGACTGTATTTTTGTGTTAAAGCTGAACGTTTAATAGACAGTGAAATGGCTGCTGGAACTGTCTAAATAATAAACTGAATGGCTTAATTTTAACCCTGTGCGTGCCAGTGTTTACCTCAAAGACCTGCAAAGGGAGTAATCCCCGTCCACTCACATGGTGGAACTGTACAAAACATACCGTGGGTAAGGAAAGTATTCAGACCCCATTAAATTATTCAATCTTGTTTCATTGCAGCCATATGGTAAATTCAAAAAAGTTCACTTTTTCCTCATTAATGTACACTCTGCACCCCATCTTGATGGAAAAAAAACACAAATGTAGAAAGTTTTGCAAATTTATTAAAAAGGAAAAACTGAAATATCACATGGTCACAAGTATTCAGATCCTTTGCTCAGACACTCATATTTAAGTTACATGCTTTCCATTTCCTTGTGATCCTCCTTGAGATGGTTCTACTCCTTCATTGGAATCCAGCTGTGTTTAATTAAAATGATAGGACTTGATTTGTAAAAGCACACACCTGTCTATAATAAGACCTCACAGCTCATAGTGCATGTCAGACCAAATGAGAATCATGGGGTCAAAGGAACTGGCCAAGGAGCTCAGAGACAGAATTGTGGCAAGGCACATACCTGGTCAAAGTTACAAAAGAATTTCTGCAGTACTCAAGGTTCCTAAGAGCACAGTGGCCTCCATAATCCTTAAACGGAAGAGGTTTGGGACCACCAGAAGTCTTCCTAGACCTGGCCGTCCAGCCAAACTGAGCAATCATGGGGGAAGAGCATTGGCGAGAGAGGTAAAGAACCCCAAGATCACGGTGGCTGAGCTCCACAGATGCAGTAGGGAGATGGGAGAAAGTTCCACAGAGTCAACTATCACTGCAGCCCTCCACCAGTCGGGCCTTTATGGCAGAGTGGCCCGGCGGAAGCCGTATGAAAGGCCGCATAAAGTTTGCTAAAAAACACATGAAGGACTCGCAGACTATGAGAAATAAGATTCTCTGGTCTGAAGAGACGAAGATAGAACTTTTTTGACGATAATTCTAAGTGGTATGTGTGGAGAAAACCAGGCACTGCTCATCATCTGCCCAATACAATCCCAACAGTGAAACATGGTGGTGGCAGCATCATGCTATAGGGGTGTTTTTCAGCTTCAGGGACAGGACAACTGGTTGCAATTGAAGGAAACATGAATGCATACAGAGATATCCTGGATGAAAACATCTTCCAGAGTGCTCTGGACCTCAGACTTGGCTGAAGGTTCACCTTCCAACAAGACAATGACCATAAGCACACAGATAAAATATCAAAGGAGTGGCTTCGAAACACCTCTGTGACCATTCTTGACTGGCCCAGCCAGAGCCCTGACCTAAACCTAATTGAGCATCTCTGGAGAGACCTGAAAATGGCTGTCCACCAACATTCACCATCCAACCTGTGGATTTGGAGAGGATCTGCAAGGAAGAATGGCAGAGGATCCCCAAATCCAGGTGTGAAACACTTGTTACATCATTCCCAAGAAGACTCATGGTTGTACTAGCTCAAAAAGCGCTTCTACTCAATACTGAGCAAAGGGTCTGAATACTTATGACGATGTGATATTTCAGTTTTTCTTTTTTAATAAATTTACAAAAATTTCTACATTTGTTTTTTTCAGTCAAGATGGGGTGCAGAGTGTACATTAATGAGGAAAAAATGAACTTTTTTGAATTTACCAAATGGCTGCAATGAAACAAAGTGTGAAAAATGTAACCCCTTCCTTACCGATGACAGAATAGTACGTCATCGGTAAGGTCCCCAGCTTTGAGGTGGGCTCTGGCGGTGAGCCCACCTCAAAGCTGCAACATGTCAGCTGTTATGAACAGCTGACATGTGCCTGCAATAGGCGCAAGCGAAATCGACGTCCGCCCGCGCCTATTAACTAGTTAAATCCCGCTGTCAAAGCTGACAGCGGGCATTTACATAGCATTTCCGGCCGCCGGGCCGGAAATGAGCTCATCGTTGACCCCCGTCACGAGATCGGCGTCATGTTGCGTGGACAACCAGAGGTCTCTATGAGACCTCTATGGTTGTTCCAGGCAGATGGCTTTGAGCGCCACCCGGTGGTCGGCGCTCAAAGCACAGCAGTAAATCTGCTACATATGGGCGATACATATGCTCATCGTCCATATGTAGCAGAGCCGATCGGGTTGTGCATGCTTCTAGCCTCCTGTGGAGGCTATTGAAGCATGCTAAAAGTGAAAAAAAAAAAAAAAAAAGTTTAAAAATAAAAAAACCTAAAAGTTCAAATCAAACCCCTTTCGCGCCAATCAAAATAAAACAAAATAAAAAAACCCACATACACATATTAGGCATTGCCACATTCAGAATCGTCCGATCAATAAAAAAAGCATAACCTGATCGCTAAACGGCGTAGCAGGAAAAAAATTCAAAGCGCCAGAATTACGTTTTTTTGGTCGCCGCGACATTACATTAAAATGCAATAACGGGCGATCAAAAGATCACATCTGCACAAAAGTGGTATCATTAAAAACGTCAGCCCGGCTCGCAAAAAATAAGCCCAGCTCACGAAAAATGGAGACGCTACGGGTCTCAGAGAATTGCACAATTTTTTATTTTTTTTTGGCAAACTTTGGAATTTTTTTTCACCACTTAGATTAAAAGAGAACATAGAAATGTTTGGTGTCTATGAACTCGTAATGACCTGGAGAATCATAATGGCAGGTCAGATTTAGCATCTAGTGAACCTAGCAAAAAACAAGTGTGGGATTGCACTTTTTTTGCAATTTCACCGCACTTGGAATTTTTTCCCGTTTTCGAGTACACGACATGGTAAAAACAATGGTGTCGTTTAAAAGTACAACTCATCCCACAAAAAATAAGCCCTCACAAGGCCATATTGACGGAAAAAATAAAAAAGCTATGGCTCTGGAACGAAGTGGAGCGAAAAACGAAAAATCGAAAAAAGCTCCGGGAGTGAAGGGGTTAAAGGGGCCTGAATACTTTCTGTACCCACTTTATCCACACAGTAAGTTCACCAGGTTGTGGCATTTTTAATTCTGATAGATAAAAGCTCTTTTTTATTGGGGGGGGGGGGAACTTTTGTATAGTTAGATTTTAAAAAGACTAGATTTACAAATCGGGAAGAGGGACATATCTCATGAATGGAGAGGTGGAGAAAGAAGAAAACAACGATGCGAGACTCAGGAGAACCGATGTATTTACTACACCAGGTAAGAAATGACGCCTTTATGGCAAGTAACAAGACTTTTTTTTTTTTTTAAAGACTGTTATCTACATCTGACCCATGGGAACATATTAAAGAAGATACTACATGAAGAATCATTATACTGCAAGTCATGGTACAGTATTTTCTTCCTTTCAACCTCACATTCAAAAACTATCTCGGCACCCTCATCGCAAAAAGTGTCCTATGTTCTAAACTTCTGAAAAATAATTTTTCAGAAACTTGTCCTCATTTGGGTGTTCAGTAAGGCAATTCATTCTCGTATGTGAATCACGTAAGCTTTCTGAATGGTTTCATGACATCCGCCATAGAGTAATGAGTAAAGGGCGCTGTGGTAGATGCCTCGTACCTCGGCGATTAGAACCACAATCACACAGTCTTCCTTCTCTTGTTGGTTTAGTTCAGAGATCAATGAGTTGAGGGTGTCCGACAGATAGGAGTGGACTTCTCTCTTCACGCTCGGGATCCCCATTACTATAGACACTGTGAAAGTATGGAGGTACACATTACTGATAAACTTATGGACAAACGGACAATGAAAGAGCAAAAATAAAAAGTGTAGGAAATAGTTTAAAATGAAATTAAGGTCAGGTTCTCTAGTGCTGTAATATACTGTATGTGTGATGGGCTATATTCCCATCTGTACAGAGTGGGAACACCACAGCTCTATACACTGTTTAATGGCAGTGAACAGGGTCTGCAGATCAGCGCCTATTCAACTGAATTGGAGCTGTCCTCCATTACCTGGATGCGGCCACTACACAGTGTCTAGAGCTCTGGGGATTAGGTCCATACTTATCCAGATGCTGCCAGAGCTGGTAACACATGATCAGAGGGGGTGCAGGGTGTTGGACCCCCAATGATCTTATATGGATGACCTATCCCATCAAGATCACAGTTGCGGAAAGCCTCTTTGAAGGGAATCTTTTAAGAAGATCATACCTCCAAACTGCATATATGGGTACATAGGTCTCAGGTGTTCGTGGATTAACGTTTCAATCTGTTGCTGCATTCCTAAGAATTTAGCATCTTTCATTCACACGCAAAAGAGGTGTTAAGTGCTCTGGAAGAGTCATAGCACTTAACTAACTTCTGCCTTCCTTGGTTGATTCCCAGATTCTATTACACTTCCGTAGCACCTAATTAGCTTCTGTCTTCCAACATGGTTTCCCTGACTAGCACCAGCCTCTTTAGCCTGACCGACAGCCCACTACCTGTGATATCAGGCAAGGAAATGAGACCCTGCGTTATCAATCAAGCTAAAGAGAGACTGGGGCTGGGCGGAAAACAGACCAGGGGAGGCAGAGGCTCGCAAAGTGCTTTGTCACACCCTGAGCACTTAACGCCTCACTTGCATTTGAGTGAAAACAGTAATTACTTGGGAATGCAAATAGAAAATATAATGGTGTCTAGGGATTTACAATTTCAAATATCTGCACGCCAATATTTCGGTTTGGGTGGGTGGATCCTACTGGCAGATTCCATTTAATCAGACCACTGCAGAAATTAGCAAAATCACTTTGATAAATGAGTATGAATAAAACAATAAATATGCTCATCTGTCATCGTATTGGACTAGCAAAGGTTGGGGTTAATATCCCATCATGTATCTAGGGGGTACGTGCAATTAAAAGGTGCGGCACAGTTGCGGTCACAGTCTTGGGTGGCAATGAGTTGTGATATATTTCAGTAGGGGTACGGTGCTTGGAAACACTGGTGCATACACACAAGGTGCACTACAACACTAGTCGTTCTTTGTATAAGAAGACAAGCAGCATTTACCTCCAGTCCTCCCCTGACCCACGTGTATTGCTGGCTGCAAGCTGTTCTCCTTGGACAGAAGGTGGGGTAGGTGGTGGAAGATGGTGGGTAAGTGTAACACATTCTTGTTAGTGATGTTCCACAGTTTCAGCTTGGTTTCATCTAGAAGAAAATAACAAGATAAATGTAATTTAAGGATCTGATCTTTTAAAAAACACCATTAAGACGCCCCGGCGAAGCCGCGCACACAATCCAATTCATTTGTAGCAGACCGCTGATTGATGAGACTCGGCTCATGCCGTGAAGAACAATCATTAGTCCAATTTGCTTTTGAGAAAGAGCAGGTTTTGTTTTTGCCCAGAAAATAAAAGAATGAAACAGGAGACGCATAATATATACACTAGCAAGAGAAAGTAAGTGAACCCTGAGGGATTACCTGGATTTCTGGATCGATTACAAATGAAGTGTGGCCGGACTGTTGTCCAAGTTACAATCGGCAAAAACCCAACATAGCTAAACTAGTACGAGGTTTGCAGTTGTACAGCTCGGGGCTATTATGGGGCACAATCACTAAATGTGGACAGGGACAGGAGAGCCCAAGTAGGGGAACCTCTGCGTTAATGACTTTTCCAAGAGCTAATGGACAAAACACATTTACTTTAAGGGATTTTCTGTCTATTCGTCCACAGACATGCACCAAAAAAAAGAAAGAAAAACCCAAAACACCAGAGGTTTTACCTGCAGATTTTAAGGTCCCCAATGAAATTAATGGGTAATATTGGGATGAAAAAGAGAAGTGAGTTTCCGCAACAGTAATTGACACTTTGCAAATTGTAAAAAACAACGCAGGGAAATTTCCGCACACAGACAAAAAAAAAAATAAGTGCAACATGTGGATAAGAGGACCTTTTACCAAATTTCTCATATTGAACTGGACACAGGATAAAAGAGTTATTTTTTCCAATTATTATTTTTTATTATTATTATATTTATTTATATAGCACCATTGGTTCCATGGTGCTGTACACGAGAAAAGGTTACATACAAATTACAGATATCACTTACAGTAAACTAAATCACAGACTGATACAGAGGGGAGAGGACCCTGCCCTTGCGGGCTTACATTCTACAGGATGGTGGGGAAGGAGACAGTAGGTTGGGGGATTGCGGCAGCTCCGATGTTGGTGAGGCGGTAGCTCCAGTAGTGGTGAGGGGGCAGCAGGGATCATTGCAGGCTGTAGGCTTTCTTGAGGAGGTGGGTTTTCAGGTTCCGTCTGAAGGATCCGAATGTGGTTGATAGTCGGACATGTTGGGGCACAGAATTCAAGAGGAAGGGAGCTATTCGGGAGAAGTCTTGGAGGCGATTAGGTGAGGAGCAAATAGGTGTGGAGGACAGTAGGAGGTCTTGGGAGGACCGGAGATTACGTGAGGGAAGATATCGGGAGATTAGTTCAGAGATATATGGAGGAGACAGGTTATAGATGGCCTTTTTGATGGCTAACTTCGCCTCTCTGTTGCAGAGATGTGAGCAATCAAATTATTTGACACTTAATGAGTTAACCTTGGTTAAAAGGGTTCTCCCACAACCAGAGTTTTAATCAATAAATCTTGAAATAATAATAATTTCCACAATTGGATGTGATTAAAAAAATGTACCTGTGCTGAGATAATCTTATAAATGTGCCCCTGCTGTGTACTGTGTAATGGCTGTGTCTGACCGTACAGGGACATGGTCTGATCATACCATATCTCCTGGGCAGGGGAGGAAGCAAAAGAGAGGATACAGACAGGACAGCACAGGACCACAGCTGATTCTTTTTTGTGCCTGTTTTTTTTTTTTTACTCCTTCACAACATACGGCGTAAATTTACACAACGCAAGTCAGAAGCGGTTGTATGGAGCAGGCTCACGCAGCGAGCCCGCCCCAAACCCGACGGCTGTGTATTACAGCCAGAACATGACGCTAACAATCGCGATTGTTAAGCTGTTAAATACTGCTGTCAATTTCTGACAGCACAACAAGTACGCGCGTGTCCTACCTGTGTCCTGTCACTGTCAATCTTTGACAGCGGTATTTAACACGCGCCGAAGTGCCCACGCATCGCTACCTCCTCCCATCGGCACACCGGTGAATTGATCGCAGGTCGCCGATGTGTTGTCATGACAGCCAGGGGTCAGCTGATGACCCCCTGTGCTTGTCATTACGGAGCTCCTATGAAACCGTACCTGTGCCCAGGCTTCAAAGTAGCCTGTGATTTCTTCTAAATGAATCGATGGCGTGTCATCGCTGCTTATAGCATAAGCGATCGGATGGTCGAATCTTCAATCCACCTAAAGGAGCCAACAATAACATTAATAAAAGTACAAAAAAAAGTTTAAAAAAAAAAAGTAAAAAAGTTCATATCAATCCCTTTCCCTCCATTGAAAATAAAGATATTACAAAAATAAAAAAAATACAAATATGTGGCTTTGCCGTGTTCAGAAAAATCCGATCAAAATATAAAAACAATTAACCCAATCCAATCGGTAAACACTGCAAAAGGAAAAAATTTAAGAACGCCAAAATTGTTTTCACATCTATTCGAAAATGGTACTAATAAAAACGTTGTTTCGCCACGCAAAAAAAAAGCCATCACACGGCTCCATCAGACAAAAAATAAAAATGTGACGGGTTTAGAAAAATGCTGACACTCCAATTTTTTTTTTTTTTTTGCAAACTTCAGTTTTTTTTTCATCACTAAAATAAGACAAAAAACTTGACATAATTGGTATCGCTGTAATCTTGTTGGTGAGGAGAATCATGTTGCAAGGTCATTTTTACCACAAAATGCACACTGTAAAAATAATTTCCAAAAAACAATGCCAGAATTGTATGGGTTTTTTTTACAATTTCACCGCACTTGGAATTTTTTCTTTCGCGGACACCTTTTGGTAAAATGAATGGTGTCATTCAAAAGTACAACTCGTCCTGCAAAAAAAAAAAGCCCTCTTATGTCTATGTGGACAGAAAAATAAGAGAGCTAAGGCTCTGGGAAGTAGGGTAGAAAAAAACGGAAGCGAAAAAACGAAAATGGGCCCGTCGTGAAGGGGTTAAAAAATGTTTTACCTCAAAAAAAAAAATTATTTGTGATCTCATGCTGTCCTGTCTGTATACTCCTTTTTCTTCCTCCCCTGGCCAGGAGCTGTGGTATGATCAGACCATGTCCCTGTACGGTAAGACACAGCCATTACACAGTACACAGCAGGGGCACATGTATAAGATGATCTCAGCACAGGAACATTTTTGTTTTTAAACACATACAATTGTGGAAATTATTATTATTCCAGGAACTATTGATTAAAATTATCTTTGTTCGTGGGACAATCCCTTTAAGTTCAAGTGGATGTTATCAGAATTTTCACTGGGGACAAGTGCTTCTGCCTCCTATGATATTGCCCAATCATAAGCAGACAGCAAAAAAGAACCCCCTCAACTATAGCTTAGGTATCTCAGGGTGGGAGATATAAGAATGCAGAGCTGATCGCCTCAGCTCACCTTCTGCATGATTAGACCTTGCTTGCTATAAAGCACAGATGACTGACACATATTAGATAAGGTCCCTGTAGTTTGAGGGGCAGCACAGCTGAGTTTAGTTGTGTCACATTACAAACACTTCTATCAACACTCTCTCATAAAAATCTCCACTCTGCTGAACTGCCCCTCCCTGCCTGTCCGGAGAGGAGTCACACTTTTGTTTTGCTCAAAGCAACTTTAGAGCACAAGTGTGATCACTGACACACCTCTGGACAGGCAGTGTGGTGGAAGGGGCATTAAAGCAGAGCCAACAGTGCAGGTCCACTTTGAGATTGTATGTTAAATCTGCACCATTTCACAGTAGCAGCAATTTGTGAATTCACACTTAAAAAGCACAAAGCCTGGTTACCGACAAACCTGTTCTGACGAAAGTCTGCTCAGCGTGAACTCGAAAGCCAACAACTTAACAAAGACTTTAGAAAACATGTTCTAGAGACACAGGGCTGGAAGAGGCTACAAATGTGCCTGGAAGACAAATTGTCCATATAACTGGAGAAAATTCAGGACTGGTGTTATTTTCCTTTGAAGTGGTCATCCTGTTAAGGAGCGAAATAACTCAGTGGCAACAGGAGACTTACTGAAGGCTCTACACACTGCAAAAGGCAGTGGAAATGCTGTGGAGCAATCTAAATAGAGCAGCACATGCAAGATATCCAAGAAATATTGAGGAACTGCATTTGCAGGGAAGTATTTAAGGAACGGACCAAAGTATCTCCTAAACAATGAGAAAATATTGCTTGAATATGAATGTTAAACGTAATCTATTTCATCATGTGCTGGTGATTGAGTCCGCTCTTGAAGATACAATTTGAGAAAACTGCGTTAATAAATTTAAGGGTTCACTTACTTTTTCTCCCGGCACTGTGAATGTTTAATGTAAAGCCATGAACAGCACGACTGCTTGTGTGGACTGCACGTTGGTTATATATAAGCCCACCACACTTATTTGTGCACACAAGTATCGCTAATACAATCACAGAATATCATATTCGGCAGCACATCACCGGTTTACATAAGACGATGTGCTGCCAAGAATGAGGATTTTACGCCTTCTTAAATTTCATCAGTCCCGAGTAGCCAGAATTTTGCCCGGCCGTTGGGTGTATGCGAGCATCTCTGAGCTGACATATACAGGGTGTGCTATCCATTCATACTTTACCATAATCACTGCGGAGTTACTGGCTCAGTTTGTGGATTATTCTACTTAGAGAACCTCATTTGTTATGGATGCAGTGCTTGCAGTTTCATATCCTTCATAAGACGGACGCATTGTTATGTTTAATAATGCCGGCTAGGATACATTTCATAATGAGGATTTACATTTATATGAGATTAGTCTCAGTACATATCATGTAATGGCCACATTACGTGTAGCTATCATTGCGATCAGAAACGGAGACTGCCTAATCTGTTAAACTGGTCATGCGCACCAAGTCAATCGGTCTCGCCAGTGTTATTGGACGATCACATTCATCTCGTGAACATGGGAGTCTTAATAGTTTGATGATGGGAGGTGTCAGGGGATATAGGGATCACACCTGATGCCGCTGCCATCCTCTCCTCATTGAAATAAACATACATGCTTAGACGAGCCAAGCGTGCATGTTTAATCAGGACTAGTCACCAGATTTCACGATCGACACTGCATACATTACTACACAGTTCTCTTAGACCTGATGAGGCTGGTGTACCAGACTTCAAAATATATATTAGAATGGCTTTATAATCTTTTAGGAAAGTTTAAAAACTATCTACACCGACCTAGGGTGATTGAACGTTCCTCGGTGTCCCTCCTCCACAATGCTGAGATCTCCCACTACTTAGTACAAGCTGCAGCAGTCAGTCAGCCTGTGTGGGCAGAGATTTTATATACCTGGGCTTAACTCTCACTTTATTGCTGTACTCATTTTGGTATTATGCAATTCCATAGTACACCAGTCTCATCTTAGAAACCCGTTCTGTTGGTTATGTTTCTGGATAGCTAAAAAACTAGGCCTCATTAATCATTATAAGAGGTGTTTTCCAGGCACACAATACCAGCCTGAAACATGAAAACAACGAAAATATATCTCCCTTATCAATTATGCTTCTTTCATCCGCCACACTAGCCTAATCCCCAAACAGCTTTAAAATGTGTAATCTATAGGGACAACATGTAAACTTAGCATGAAAACACGTACAACTGACTTATGCAAATAATGTTGCTCGAGACTGGTTGAAGAATGTCATCTTCCTGGAGAAATCTGGAGCAATGCAGTATATAAATAATATATAATAATAATGTGTAATAAAATAGTAATGTGAAAAAAATGTGGAAACGTACACTGGGTATATATACTTTTTCAAGGCACTGTGTGTGTACTTTTCTACATTTTTTCACATTGCACCCACAAACTTAAAAGTATTTTATTGGGATTTTATGTGATATGCCAACGCAAAGTAACAATTATTTGAGAAGTGCAAAGGAAATTATACTTGGGTTTCTAATTATTTTAAAAATTACCATCTGAAAATTGTGGCGTGCACTTGTATTCAGACTCCTTTAGTCTGATACCCCTAAATAAAATCCTGAAGGACCAATCCAATTGACTCCAGAAGTCACATTTATTTATTCTCAAAATAACTACAGCTGTTCTGTGAAGGCCTCGGAGGTTTGCTTGACAACATTAGGGATCAAACAGCATCATGAAAACCAAGGAACACAACAGACAGGTCAGGGATAAAATTGTAGAAAAGAGTGATGCAGGGTTAGGTTCAATCCATCATCCAAAAATCAAAGGAATAGGACACAACTGAAAACCTAAGAGGACATGGCGGTCCATCTATGCTGACATCTGAAACAGGGAGAGCACTAATGAGAAGCAGCCAAGTGGCCTATGGTCACTCTGGAGAAGCCACAGAGATCCATAGCTCAGGTTGGAGAATTTGTCAATAGGACATCAATTAGTCAGATACTCAACAGATCTGGCCTTTATGAAAGAGCGGCAAGAAGGAAAAACAAACATTTTTGAAAGAAAGCCATAAGAAGTCCTGTTCGCAGTTTGCAAAAAGCCATGTAAGGGACACAGTGAGCATATGGAGGAAGGTGATCATGTCAAATAAGAACCAAACTAGAACTTTTGGGGCTAAATGCAAAACACTATGAGAGGCGGAAAACTAACAATGTTCATCATTCTGAAAACACCATCCCCACTGTCAAACATGGTGGTGGCAGTAGCATCATGCTGTGGGGATGCTGCCACAGCATGATGGGGGCAGAGAAGCTAGTCAGAGTTGATGGAAAAATGTATAGAGCTAAAAATGGAGCAATCCTGACAGAAAACCTGTCAGGGGTTGCAAAAGACTTGAGACTGGCGTGTAGGGTCACTATCCAGCAGGACATAAACATGTGCCAGAGCTACAATGGATTGGATTAGAACAAAGCATATTGGATGTGTGTGCATGGCCCAGTCGCAGTCCAGAACCAAATCCCATTGAGAATACGTGGCAAGACTTGAAAATTGCTGATCCCAGACATCTCCATTTCAGACTCTAGATGTACAAAACTGGCAGCATAACCCAAAAGACTTTCAGCAGTAATTGCAGCAAAAAGTGGGCCCGCAAAGTATTGACTCAAGGGGGCTGAATACAAATGCAGGTAATAATTTTTAAATGTATCTTTTTAAAATATTTAGAAAATCATGTACCATTTCCTTTAAAGTTCACAAATATTTGCTTCCTTGTGTTGGTATATCACATAAAATCCAAATAAAAAAAAAACAAAAAAAAAAAAAACAACAAGTTTGTTGACGTAACATGAAAAGAAAAAAAAATTGGAAAAGTTCATAGGGTATGAATACTTTTTAAAGACACCATACATATACACACACATATATTCTCTCTATCTATCTATCTATCTATATATATATATATATATATATATTTTGTGGTGTAGTTACCACTATGTCAGCTAGGGGGCGCTGTGTGGGTGTCCCAGGACGAGTGTACAGGCACATTCAGTGTGGTAACATGAGCAGGGTCCTAAATGACCATTATGGGTCTCAAGGTGGGTGGCCTTGGGATGCAGGCTCCAGGGTGTATTGATCAGCAGAGGTACTGCTGATCTTTCTGTTACACTGTGTCAGGGAAGCCTGTGTGTGTCTATACAACCTTTAGTGATGTCATAGCCATGTGATCACCTGTGGGTGTGGTTACAGGGCTATGTAATTGAGGTGTTTGGCACATGTGAGAGAGAGAGGGAGTCTGTCAGAGTGTGGACAGACTTCCCTGTGTCCAGGTGGGACACTACAGAGAGGGGCCTGTGTGCTAAGGAAGGAGAAGCCTTCCTGGGTCTGCGGCTGCAGATAGAGCGCTGCTCGGGACATTGCCCTGAGCTGGGTATATTAGTTGTATATGGGGAGGACTACACCTCCCAGCATGTGCTGAGACTCTCGGTCCGAGTCTGAAGCCACGGACGTTTATGTTCTTTTGTGCCTAAGCTAGAGGCGATGTTGGTGATATGCTGAGTTATGGTTTATGGAGCAAATAAACCTCATGAACTTTGGGAAGAACCTGCCTCATGATTGTCTCCGCTGCACCTGAGCGAGTCACATCCCTACAATATATATATATATATATATATATATATATATATATATATATATATATATATTTTTATTAGAAATCTACTTTCCGATTGTCCTCGTTATACCTAAAGCACGTTCTAGGCTCTGTATCACATAGCATAGTAACTGTAGAACTGTCGGCATTATTAAAAGGAACATAAAATGGAGAGAAAGATATCGGTGTAGAAAATACAGCCAATATTCCTTTATTGTCAAATCTGGCATTCAGCGGCAGTGTGAGCAGAAGACGTAGGTCAGACAGAAATGAATCACAGGATTTTGTTCTCTTAGAAACTAGGATCTCACCAGATAAGCTGCTCCACGTCCGGTTGATATCGCGTAAGGCTTGTTTCTCGGATATGGCCCTTTTGATCTCATCTAGAACCAGGTTCAGCTCCTTGGATCGTTTCAGGTTCTCTTGTTCAGCAGCATGAAGTCGATCCCTGAGGGCAAGGAACTCCCTCTGATAGACATCCACCACATCCCCTGAAAATTGGAAGCGGAGAGGTTAGACTTATTTTCCAGAGCCATCCAAGTTGGTTGTTTTTTACAAAAATATACAGTGGGGCAAAAAAGTATTTAGTCAGTCAGCAATAGTGCAAGTTCCACCACTTAAAAAGATGAGAGGCATCTGTAATTTACATCATAGGTAGACCTCAACTATGGGAGACAAACTGAGAAAAAAAAATCCAAAAAATCACATTGTCTGTTTTTTTTCCATTTTATTTGCATATTATGGTGGAAAATAAGTATTTGGTCAGAAACAAGCAATCAAGATTTCTGGCTCTCACAGACCTGTAACTTCTTCTTTAAGAGTTTCCTCTTTCCTCCACTCATTACCTGTAGTAATGGCACCTGTTTAAACTTGTTATCAGTATAAAAAGACACCTGTGCACACCCTCAAACAGTCTGACTCCAAACTCCACTATGGTGAAGACCAAAGAGCTGTCAAAGGACACCAGAAACAAAATTGTAGCCCTGCACCAGGCTGGGAAGACTGAATCTGCAATAGCCAACCAGCTTGGAGTGAAGAAATCAACTGTGGGAGCAATAATTAGAAAATGGAAGACATACAAGACCACTGATAATCTCCCTCAATCTGGTGCTCCACGCAAAATCCCACCCCGTGGGGTCAGAATGATCACAAGAACTGTGAGCAAAAATCCCAGAACCATGCGGGGGGACCTAGTGAATGAACTGCAGAGAGCTGGGACCAATGTAACAAGGCCTACCATAAGTAACACACTACGCCACCATGGACTCAGATCCTGCAGTGCCAGACGTGTCCCACTGCTTAAGCCTGTACATGTCCGGGCCCGTCTGAAGTTTGCTAGAGAGCATTTGGATGATCCAGAGGAGTTTTGGGAGAATGTCCTATGGTCTGATGAAACCAAACTGGAACTGTTTGGTAGAAACACAACTTGTCGTGTTTGGAGGAAAAAGAATACTGAGTTGCATCCATCAAACACCATACCTACTGTAAAGCATGGTGGTGGAAACATCATGCTTTGGGGCTGTTTCTCTGCAAAGGGGCCAGGACGACTGATCCGGGTACATGAAAGAATGAATGGGGCCATGTATCGTGAGATTTTCAGTGCAAACCTCCTTCCATCAGCAAGGGCATTGAATATGAAACGTGGCTGGGTCTTTCAACATGACAATGATCCAAAGCACACCGCCAGGGCAACGAAGGAGTGGCTTCGTAAGAAGCATTTCAAGGTCCTGGAGTGGCCTAGCCAGTCTCCAGATCTCAACCCTATAGAAAACCTTTGGAGGGAGTTGAAAGTCCGTGTTGCCAAGCGAAAAGCCAAAAACATCACTGCTCTAGAGGAGATCTGCATGGAGGAATGGGCCAACATACCAACAACAGTGTGTGGCAACCTTGTGAAGACTTACAGAAAACGTTTGACCTCTGTCATTGCCAACAAAGGATATATCACAAAGTATTGAGATGAAATTTTGTTTCTGACCAAATACTTATTTTCCACCATAATATGCAAATAAAAGGAAAAAAAACAGACAATGTGATTTTCTGGATTTTTTTTTCTCAGTTTGTCTCCCATAGTTGAGGTCTACCTATGATGTAAATTACAGATGCCTCTCATCTTTTTAAGTGGTGGAACTTGCACTATTGCTGACTGACTAAATACTTTTTTGCCCCACTGTAGCTTAATAAGTACATATGTATGATCAAAATCAGACAGCTACCACCATGAGGATTTGCCAGGGGGCTTATTTTAGGTTTGCGTTTCACACAAGAGAAGAAGATGGATCTACAGCTTGGACTCTGAAGATCAGGACTGCGACACTCCAGGGCCAGTATGGGATTATTTTGCAACTAGATCCTCTTGCACAAGCTGACCCTAATTTTACAGCTTCCATATCTTCCCCCAATCTTCCTGCAGATTTCCGAAATATACGTGAAAAGCGTTAAGAAACTTATACAAAATTCTTAAAATGAACATTTCAGGAAAAAAAATACACACAGTTATGTCTAGAATTGCTCTAGTTAAAAAGCTGACGAGCTCTGATAATACATTTCATTACTACAGTCCAGAGCTGCACTGACAATTCGATTGACCTCATTGGTGTAATCTTCCATTTCTTACGGGCTCCACATCAACACACTTGAGAACAATGCAAATCACCCAAATACCATATGTGATGAAAAAAACAACTAGCAAAACAAACATCTCCATTTCGGTAGTTCAGCAATAAGCTTGTGAACGGGTTCTTCAGAGCTGCAGTCATAATTTTGCTGGTTGCTTTATTACATGACATAACGCGATATCAGTAATATAAGTTGCTTGGCATTTTATGCAAAATATATCTATAGAAAACAATTTAAAATAGGGTTCAAATATAAACATACACCTCAACAGACCAATGGAAATGTGATAAAATGGAGGACAGTGCCTAATGGACACCATAAACAAGAGATCGCCTTTAACTGAATGATGGTTAAGCCGATCGTTCATCTGGCAGCTCTCTCTCCCCCGCTTTCTTCTTCTGCCAAGCACTCCGGTGTTCTCTATGAGAGTCTACTCTTGCAGTGACTTATCTCACCAAGAACAAGTCGGACACGCTGGATCTTTATCTGTCAGAAGGTCTCCATACACATTACATTGTCAGCTGAACCCGCCAATATCGGCCAATGATGGTCTAATGTTAATGGGGGCCTTTAAAGTGCCCATACACCTGGACAGACAGCTGATGGACAAACACACATTTGGGTGATAGCCAACTCTTCCTTCTCTATATATACACAAATACACATTTTCTGTCCAATGACATGTGTATTTTCACTGAGCAGACGGACGGAAATGGCCACCTGATCCCCCTGGTGACCCATCTCCCGGAAAAACAAAAGGATAATGAAATTCAAAATTTCGGATTCTTCTCTTCTCAAACATCACCTGTCGCAATGTCGGATGAGAGTTGAGAGGCCCCTATTCACATTAGACAGTAGAGCCCATTGAATACTGCGGGTTCGGCTGACTTTTTCTACTGTATTGTTGCTGGTGGTATATAAACCCTCAGGCAAAGTGATGTAAATTGCACAAGGTACAAGTTCCTGTGCAGCAAATCACTGAGCTCCTGTGAGACTGAAGCGCCAAAAGGCACATGAGTTATGGGGTGGGCTTCCCCCCAAAAAAAGGCACATCAGGTCATAACCTTTCATACTAGCGCCTGGCAGACCCAACTGACTTACATGCTGAGCCGGCGATGCCAGCGGAGAGTCCAAGCAGTAAGTATAGGGAGCACAAATATATCACAATTTGCAGATTATTAAAGAGATTATTTTTTTCTCTCCATTTTCATACATCTTTTCAGGTCATACACCCCATTACAAGTGATTTTCTCTAAACATCTGAGGCCAATATACAGAACGATCTGTATGCTTAGATAATCCTTTATTAATCTGTTTGGCTTTCAATTAATTGCACAGTTCAGTAAAACGCCGCTTAGAACCAGCACACAATGTGTCTGCTTTTACATGAGGAAATGTTAATATTCCTACGTTACCTCTGGTAAATACCTTTCATTTACGCTGAACGAGGACATAATGCCGTTTTATGGCACCCTTGACGGTGGAAGTGAAATGTTTCTGTACACGGTGTGCAGCTTATTTATCGGCAAATACAGAAATGAAAAGAGTCCTTGACTGCGAAATGTCTCCACAGCTTCCATGGGGGATGATGGGCAAAGAAAAGCGAAATGATCACTAGATTTCCAGTGAGCATTGATTTAAAGCGGTATTCCAGCTTAAATAGGTCATGCCCTATGCAGTGGGTAGGTGAGAACAGAGATCCCTATACACATTAAGCTAAAGTCGTCCGAGCCTACCAATATCCTGACTCTCTCCAACAGCTTGTTGGAACTCCAATGTCCAGTCCCTTTGTTTTTGGTGAGCTTCGGAGGGCAGGGCAACGCCTGATTAATAATAATTAATAATCGTTGGCCTGGTCAATGGTATGTGACCCTACATGATCCGTATTTATTAGTCAGTATTAGACCCTATAGGGATACCCTTCCAGGAGAAATAACAGAGGAACGGCACAATGCTCTAGGAGAGACAATCCCGAAGTGTTACATTATGGGAAATACGTTTTTTGCTTTTTTTAAAGATTGGTTATGTAAATGAATAGCAATTTACTCCCGCCAGCTTTAGAAAGTTTTAATAGCAGCTGATTACTTCTACGTGGTTTATTGTTCACTTAGAAATGTAATACTTCCACTATAATTGGAGTGGTACTCCAGATCTGTAAGAGTGTGCAAACCCAAGACTGAGCCCTAAATCCAGAAAATTAAGTAAATTAAGTTGATTATGTCTGATACACTCAACCAGAAATGCTTGCAATAGGCATCACTTGGCCCCATATAGCGCTGGTATACAGCAATTAGTGGGTAGAAAATATAAGCTGTACAATAGCTTATCCTGGAACGTTGGAGGCGGTGATATTGTTAGTAACCAAAGGCCATAATCCCACATGAAGAGGACATAAACTCTAGTGCCACCTTATGGATGCAGCAATCCGAAAAGTAATGAGTCTTGCAACATCACTTAGGATAAAAAGTCAAACCAAAAACTTAATTTGCAGACACATGTTTCGGGGTGTTTGCCCCTCATCATTGAAAAGCAGGAGATCTAATTTGGCAGGGTGAGAGGCCTCTGACCGGAAGTCTAAGGGGGAATGTTTCTGCTTGTGGAATGGAGGGTGCCAAGTCGGTGTGAAAAGAAATGTCCACCCTTAGATACAAAGCGAAAGAATCACAGCATTTTTTGGGGGGCTGGTGTCTGCACCAAAATACCAAACAACAATCTATAAAATTTGTTGCATTTTGAGTCTTTCTTCCCCTATTTTGAAGCAGAGTTGACACAGTATTTTTTTTTGCGCCCTATAAATTTTTTTGTGCAGAATCTCAGATTCTGTGCTTATTTATTTTAGTCACTTATATAGCGCCATTAATTCCACAGCGCTTTACAGACATTATACTCACCATCCCCATTGGGGCTCCCTATCAGTATGTCTTTGGAGCGTGGAAGGAAATCTGAAAACCAGAAGGAAACCCACGCAAACATAGGGAGAACATACAAACTCCTTGCAGATGTTGTCCTGGGTGGGATTTGAACCCTGGACCCCAGTGCTGCAAGGCTGCAGTGCTCACCGCATTTTAATTAATAGATCTTGCAATAATAAATTCCACAATTGGATGTGTTTTTAAAAAATGTTCCTGTGCTGAGATAATCTTATAAATGTGCCCCTGCTGTGTACTGTGTAATGGCTGTGTCTGACCATGCAGAGCTGCTCCAGCTCATGGTCAGCTCATTCCACTGCTCACGGCCAGTGGAGGAAAAAACAAGTGATTATACAAACAACACAGTAGTGCCTCACAGCTGTTGCTTGCTGTGAAGAAAAACATTTCCCTGCCGGTTTCAAAACAATGTTTTACCCCACAGAAAAAAATGTTTTACATTACCAAAAAAAATCAGCAGTGATCCCGTGCTGTCCTGTTTGTATACTGTCAGGCACAGCCATTACACAGTACACAGCAGGAGCACATTTATAAGATTATCTCAGCACAGGAACATTTATTTTTTTTTTTTAATACATGCAACTGTGGAACGTTTTAAATCTCTTGATAAAGCCCCCCATATAGCTGCTCATATCTCTCATCCACACGGCTGTTATTATAATTCACTTTAAACGTGTTAGGTCACCATAGTAACGGGCAGTCCCCTTAAGAATGAACAGAGAGTGACGACGCTTCCAAATTCGGATTCTTTCCTCAGTAGATTGTTGTATATATCGGTATATGAACTGCTCTCATGTCCTGCGATCTTAAAGGAGTTGTCTGCTACATGGACAACCTCTTCCTTAATACTATATTACCAAGGGAAAAATAAAAATAACATGCACCAGTGCCATATCAGCGATGTCGGCACCAGGTCTCATGTGACATTTTTTGTCATGTGAATACTGCAGCCAATCAGCTGTCACTAATGGGTCATCACGCGCCGACGTCCAAACGAAGCGAGAGCCCATTACTGGCCGTTGAATAGTTGAAGAACTCGTGTGGCATTACAGTGTCACACAAACCCTGGGAAACCCGATGCTGGGATGGCACCAGTGAGTGAGGACAGAATCTGTGATTTTTATTTTATATTGGGGAATGAAGCTAGAATGGGTTATCCGAGTGGACAATCCCTTTAAGGATGGCCTTTCACTGAATATTTCCATTTAAACTCCTCAAATTGCTGCTGCTTCTCCACCTATTTAGAAACAATTTTTCTTTTTCTTTTGAGCCCCTCTATTCCAAAGTTGTTTCCCCCAGTAATAAACATGCAAAGTTTCTCCTTAGCCAACTGGGCATGTACCACAAAACATCAGGGGGAGTGGCCATGTTTTGACTGGCCAGCAAAAGAGAGGGAAAAAGAAAACGCCCACAGGAAATTCTGCAGTATACGCCCAGTTGGTTGAAGGGAAAATCGGCACCATTATTACCAGAAGTGTGGAGGAATGGGGGACCATAACTTTGGGATGGAGGGGCACAGAAGAAAATGAAAAACTGTTCCAAAATCAGTTGAGCAGCAACAATTGGAGGGAAAAATCCAGCGCAAGATCTTCTTTAACAGCCATCTACTATCTTCCATCCTCTCTTGATCATACCTGTTCTGGTCTTTCAGACATTCTCTTGTTACAAGCTTTCAGCTGTATCCATCTTTTGGAAGGTCACTTATAAAATTAATCTCGTATTTAATTATCTTTCCAGGCCACAATGTGGCTTTATAAGCCTGTTAACTTTAATTTCCAGAAGCTGCTAAAATGCACAGATGACATTTTCTACAGTAAAGCCCAAAGTGCCATCCAGCACAACCAATGTCAGATATTTGGCAGGATTTATTTAGAAAAAAAAAACAAAAAAAACATTTAAATAAAAAAATCTCACACTACTGGATACCAGCAGCTATACTTTTCTTACATCTTATGCAATATTGAGGAATTTCCTCTGTACCTCCTTATAAATAAAGTGCATTTCACAAAGTCATCACCTAGAAAAGGCCTTATAATGAATCTGTCACCAGGTTTTTTGCTATGTAATCAGTAAGCAGCATGATGTAAGGGCAGAGACCCTGATTACAGTGATGTGTCACTTACTGGTCTTAGGGTAACTTTTAGAAAATCACTGATTTATCAACACTAGGAGGACTAGTAAACTTGGTGTCAGGTACTCTAACCATGCCCCCACCATTGATTGTCAGCTTTCTGCCTATGCACGGTATGTTAGGGAAGACCATACACAGTAGAAGTGTTACATTGATAGTTGTACAAGCGATGACTGTAAACTATTGCGTGGCGGGGACCATTCCACAACCACACACATTTTAGTCCATATCGGACACACAACACCGGACAAAAGATCTTTACAGAAAGCTTTCATTTAGCATCGATGATCAAATAAAAATATCAAAGACGGCCGACCCCTTTCCAGACCATGATGGGGAGTCAATATTTGGCTAAAATGATGGCTTGTTCATTGGGTTCATTGACTAAATTGGATTAATGATTATTTAGCTTCATACTTTTAAGGTTGAAAGACCCAGATCATCAAGTTCACCCTATAGCGTAATATGTTGGTCCAGAGGAAGGCAGAACCCCCTTGAGGGAGATAATTGCCCCGCATTTGGGGGAAAATTCCTTCCAGACTCCCTTGATTATTTGGCTTGAAATTATACTTTCCAATCAAGTTTAGACTAATGAGCATTAAATAAATAAAAAAAACTATTGGATCTGTACGATACCACATTGGGCCAGTTCTTCCACCTAGAAGCCTACTTCTGTCTTCAATAACTCTTAGGCTAGCCATAGAAACAGCATCTACAGGGAACGACGTCTCAGGAGGAACTAGGATCTGACAGATTGACCTTCAACTTGTCTGTGTCTTTGGTTCTTCCCATGTACATTCCTCTCAGAGCAAAACATTTATGTTTATGGACAAGTTGTTGCTTATGGCCATCACGTCTATGGTCTGCCTTCTTCACTGTCACTTCTTCATGCATCCATAAAAAAAACAGTCAACCCTACTGAGTAACAAACACTTTGACTTGTGTAACTTTTATATTCAGGCCTTGTTATTTCAGAGCTTATTACCTAACAATAGGACACATTCTACGCCCCTGATACCATGAGAGGGATCCATTAATGACCGAACAGTGAATGACCCACCAGAAAGAAAAACAAAACTGAATGACCAGATACGAAAGTCTCCCTCTATGGCCCATCGAATGTCACCATCAGTGGCCTACACGGAAGAGACAGGGCTCAATATCACAGATCAAAATGGTGCCCAGAACCAAAAGGAATTGGCGGTTTTTTCTTCCTAGATTTTCTTCCATGGCCCTTAGGCCACATTCACACATTCAGTATTTGGTCAGTATTTGACCTCAGTATCTGTAAGCCAAATCCAGGAGTGGAACAATCCGAGGACAAGTGTAATAGAAACCCGTCACCACTTCTGGATTTATCACCCACTCCTGGTTTTGGCTTACACATACTGAGGTAAAAAACTGGCCAAATACTGAACGTGTGAACATGGCCTTAGTTTAATTCCTGCCAATTTGCGAATACTGACACAAACATAGAAATTGGCACTGTAGAAAATCTCAAACGATAACTTACTAGTATAAACATTTAAAAAGGAAGAGTGACTCAATGGAGGACATAAAGGCAAAACCAGGTGAATGTCTAACTCTGGACTCTACTAATATGTGCAGTGGCCAGTCACAACAGATGACATAGCGCCAATACCCATTACGTGTATTATTATATTATCTTACAGTAGGAGCGTCTCCAGCATTGCAGTCATACTTCTTGGCATAGGTAGTATGTTGGTCCAATTTGCTAATGTTTGTTGTAACGTGATTGTATAGGTTGTCAATATTAGATTTGTGATGGCTCTAAGCACTTAGCACCCCATGATCAGATGAGGGGCCACGACCATGGCCTTTATATTGCCTACCAGGCACAGCTCCATATTTGATAGCGTTTGTACCTGGCATTTTGGGAAACTCACCAAGCTGTAGTAACATCACAAGATCATTCACATAGCTGCCAACATTTCTGGAGACATTTAAGTCCCATCGCCATCTCAGAGGTCCCCTGCCCACCCTGTGATGCCCACAGCTGGCAAACCCTGGAAATCCAGGCCAGGTGGCACATTTATTCACAGGACTGCTGTACCCAATCACTGGCGTCCAGTCTACTGCCACACATATAAGAACCAAGGCTGGAGCCTGTAATCAATCAATTTCCCTCTTAAAATCCAGAGTATCCCTGTAACTGTGCCATTAGCCACTACATTCCTACAAGTAATCTTTTTTACCTTTTCTAGGTGTGACCAAGCTTCAGACACTGCATGATTCCTGACATTAGCCCAGTTGCCAGGCTTGGCTACTTTTCTAAGTTTGTGGTTTTCCCGTGTCTCAAGCAGCTAGGGTGGGATTGTAACCTGCATGGCGACCACGGTCTAATTACCGACCGAACATAATGACATTACATGGAATAGTATCACATTCCCATGTGAAAGAGGGAAAGCCGGGGTGAGAAATTTCTCTAACGAGCTCTGTGACGTTCCGGACAGGCAGCGACACTTCTGAGGTTCCATTTTTGTTTTGCCACCTGTCAATCGAGCCGTTCTCACACAGTCTTTTTGCTTCAAGAAGCAACCTAGAAAGGGTCAAATGAAAACACCATGAACAGTGAAGACATGAAAGACTAACACAGGAGCATACACAATCTTCCGAAAACCGCCATGCTCCCTCTGTCAAACACAGATACTGAGACTTGACTGCAAAATGAAAAGTAGTTTAATTTCTTCCTCCACAGCCCAGCCGAGGCGGCGGCTATGGAAATGTCATTGCCTGCCCAATTCTGCAGCACATCCGACTTCCCAAGGATGGAGAATCACCGGCTTCATAATGCCGAAGCGGCAATGCACATTTCTACTGACACATGCCTGTTACGGGAGAGAGAAGTCGCGGCCATTAATGACTGCCCAACAGTGGGGGCTGATAGAAGTGTCACCAGTTGCTGCTCCCAGTAGGTTTATTAAGACCTCTCGCGCTGTGAGATGCGAAGGCTGAAGCCGCCCCGAGGTTGTACGGGTCCGAGAATGTCCTCACTCGGTGTCTTGGTGCCAAATATAAAAAATACAAAGAGGAGATCCGTTTCAATTGCACAGCTGGTATCTGGAGTCTGTAAAAAGGAGGCCAGGGAGAAAGTAAATTGAAGTTTCTTTTTTTTTCTCCGTTGACAACCAATTAAGTCCATCTGTAGCATCTGCTTCATGGTGACTTGTGAAGATTTTGGAAACACAATAGCAGGACTCTAAGTAATAGGATCTCAGCCGGCAGGACCGGCGGGCTTACATGGATATGGCCCAAATGGGACTCTGCCCATGCTCCATTTATGCCCAGTAGGTTCATATGCGTTATATATCTCCAAGTCAGCAAACAGCTTTTACAAGAATTTAGAAATGTCGTAAAATTATTTTTTGTTTGATTAGAGGGGGGAGGCATGTACCGGGAAGCATCTTCTAGCCCCTGATTATAGGGCATTTCCTATGCTGGCACACATGTGTAACCTTCATCGAGACTGGCATGCGAAACACAAGCCTTGATGACGTTTTCATACTTATTTGGTGCAGGTTTATACACTGTTTTGTGTATAGAGCAGGTTTTTTTTCTTTCATTGATGTAGCAGATAAGGTTTTCTCTTCTTGCAAAAAAAAAATCAAATTTAAGAGTTCATTTTTTTTCCTACGTGGAAAAACAAGCAAACAGTACCATGTGCGCTATAGATGGGTTTACCCGCTGAAATAAATAGGATGCTTACTCAAAGAGACAGCGTTGTTTGAAGTAGATTTTAGAGCAGAAACCGTTCCAAAATCCACAGAAAAAAAATGTGAACATAATTTCCCATTAATTTAACTTGTCTATATAAAGTGTAGATGATAAATGTTTCCAGAGAATTTGAGTCCCAAAGTCCCCCTGTATAAAATGGAGGGTGGGGAGCAGGCTCATTCTCCTCACCATTGACTTCTATGTAACCAGAATGGAGATATTTAATCAATCCCAAAAGAAGATAAAGTATTTGTATCAAGATCTCAAGTAACTAGATTATTGCTGGGGGTACGACTGATGGCAATCCTACATAATTTTAAATGGAATCTGTCACCAGGTCTTCATGACCTCCTCTGTGAGCAGCACAGTGCAGGGAAAGAGACCCTGACACCAGCAGTGTGTCACTTTGTTTAATGGGTGCAGCAGTTGTGAAACAAATCAGACTTTTTAGATGTAGCCGCCTCAAAAGCTAATAAAACATTCATTGTATAGAAACAACAGCACACAGCCTAATCAGTATCTCAGTCCCTACCTTATGCTGCCTTCACATTACATAACAAAAAAAATTCCCTTTAATTCCCAAGTACCATGATCAGATTTTTCTGCTTTTCCCATAAGTACAGAATATAGAGTGGGCGCACAAGCTCAATCCAGAAGGAGCTCTGCAAGCCCAGAATCAATGGAGGCAGAGATGTCGGATCCCCAGTGATCTGGTGGCAACTTGGCAAAAATTACTTCAATTGTGTGGTGATAACGCATGTGTTGCACCTATCCATACACATATGGGACTTTGGGATTCGGGAAGGTCCCAGCCCACCCAGTGATCATACATAGGTGATAAAAGAAAAGGGCACAAAATGGCAACAATAGGTCCTACCATTCCATGACAGAGAATGGTGCTTTTTCTATATTAAAATAAATACAAATCAGGCCCTTTATGACTCGTGGACAAGCCCTGTACCACAATACAGGTTCAGAACACAAAAGCGTTATTATAAACATATACCGTAAGTGTCTGCTCTACGCCACAGCTATCCTCCATACACTCACAGCATTAGCTACTTTTTATTAACCAAGCTGAAAGTGGATTTCCATTTACCAGGCACAGGACTACATTCATACACTATTACAAGGCTTAACAAATGGCATTTTGAGAAATAAAGTAATTGAGAAAATGCAGTCGAATAAAAGGGAAGATATAATGCGGCCAGAGAGTTTCCAGCGCAGGAATTGCTTTGTGCCCGACCTGACTTTGAATTAATTAGCTTCGGCCCCTTATCTGCTTTCACTAAATGGAGCTTTTTTTTTATTTCCGTACTGAATCACATATATTATGAAGATGGAAAAATGCCGCCTGTCAATAGCCGTAAAATAGTGGGAAGTAAATTCAGGTCGGCCAAGACTACTGAGAAAACGACTGGGAGGGGAGTCAAGCACGTACGTTTCTCCTGCAAGAAAGTCCGAGACGCTAGAGAATAGAAATCAAGTAATAAGAAAGTGCTTTAATGGGATATTTATATAATTTATTGCTCTGGCTTTACACTAGGATATGCTAAAGTATTATGATCCCTGGGATGGCGACCTCTAGGATGAAGGGACCAATGTTCCCAGTCAAGTAGATGGTCAGAAGCGTGGGATCCCCATTCCGAATAATAATCTTTTTATATATACAGTATATAGCGCCAACATATTCCGCAGCGCTTTACAGTTTGCACACATTATCATGGCTATCCCTGATGGGGCTCACGATCTAAATTCCCTATCAGCAGGTCGTTGGAATGTGGGAGGAAACCCACGCAAACACAGGGAGAACATACAAACTCCTTGAAGATGTTGTGGGGATTTGTGTGAGATGTTGTGGGTGGGGATTTGAACCCAGGACTCCAGAGCTGCAAGGCTGCAGTGATAACCACCGAGTCACCGTGCTGCCCATTCTTACAAACAGTGGGGGTCCCAAAAGTTGGCTTATCACTTAGGTGGATAGGTATTAAGTTTTGATCATGAGAAAATCGCCCTTGGCTAGTGCTACCACCTCTTCAAATCGAGAGCTGTCCATACACATAAAAAACAGCCAACACATCGGTCCTACAGTTACTTCTCCAGACCCCTCTCCCCCAATGCACATACACATCAGCAATCAAAAAAGGGGAATACTCTGTTGTCATAGGAAAGTAAAGATTGGGCATACTGAAATGTGACATGCCTGGTCCTTGCCGTCCACTGCCTGTTGTTAAGTGCAATCAGTCTTGAGAAGCAGAGATGTCGAGACGGATTGAAGGAAGTGAATGGGTCTTTTTGCTCCTGCCCTCGTGCCGGTCAAACTGAATACAGACATACAGAGAAACAGAGGTCGGCCTTCACCTCCCTAGACCATGACAAGAGCAATGCATGCTGAGAAAGGAAGTTCCAGCACATATAGTGCTGGCAGAATGTGCCACTCCATCACCTACCCAATAAAAAGCACACTCAAAGTTGAGGACCCCAACAACACATAACAGATCCACAATAGTGGCCATGGAACTAGTAGGAAACGGAAAAAATATAATATGCTCCTTCTTCAGCTATGTTAATCACCGACAGTCAATATTAAAGCTTCATTACAGAGAACAAACAGGAATATTTTTGTTGTTTGCCTTGAATGTAAAAATCTCATCTTCCCAAGGTCATGAGAAATCAAAAACCAGACGTGGATCCAACGCCACCTGCTCTAATTATCGCACCAGCCTGGCATTTGGATGCCCACACATGGCACGTGCACAAACAAACAGCCACCGAATAATGAAATCCCAAATGAAATTACTTGTCAATTCATGGAGCCTTGTTTTCACTCCGTGTAGGCAAAACTTCAAGATGTGGAAATGCCAAGATGTTCATTACTGCGATGAATGGGGATTCCCTCCTCCCATCCGCTTCCCTTTATTTCACCACATCCAGTCGGCTTTTGTCAGTTCGTTATGCTATAATCTTCTTAGATTTTTCAAATGTAGATAATGAGACTTAAAAAGAAAAAGGAGAAATGACAACACTTCGGAAACTCGAGAGAAGAAAACGAAGATAATGAAAGTCTTGTAATGTGCGGATAAGCAACTGTGCGATGTGACCGTAATGTCATTTCTGACAACGCTCAGTCATTCCGCACTGGATTTTACCAACGCGTTTCGACTCCGAGGTCTTAATTGTGCCCATGATTAGGATGGCATTGTCAAAACGCTATTGTAAATGCTCATAAAGAAAGTTTCACGTTTTTAAGACTGAAAATGGAGAAGTCTCATCTGTGATCCTACATGCTGGTGTATCCGTGTATCTGCAATATGGGAAGAAATAACGGCAGGTGAGGAGCTGGGAATATGTGAGCCAGAAAATATATATGGTAAGTACACCAAATCGGCCAAAATTCACATACTATGCTTTGGTGTACGTATAACCAAATGACAATTTCTTACTCGGGTTGGTCAGACGGAGCCGGAGCATAAAGGATCCTCTTGTGTCTCAGGCTCTGACACGATAATGGGCCCAGAAATAGAACTGACTTTAAGGCCAATCTTTCCATCTTAGGAATAATCTATTAAACCTTTCTGATGATGTGTCCTCGGTGTCATGTTCTGTCGAGGTGAAGGGTGAATGATCTCCTCTGTTGGACCAAAGGAACCTCAGTTGACACTAAGCACTCTTGATGCTTCCATTTGCCACCATCTTGCTCTGAAGAAACGATTTACAACAGCTAACATACTTAAGATTTCCAAATCTGTTAAATGAAACAAATAGTGATGAGCGAGTGTGCTGGGATAAGGTGTTATCCGGTCACGCTCGGGGTCTATCCAAGTGTCTTCGGCGTGCTTGAAAAATATGTAGAAGTCCCCATGGATGTTCAAGATTCACAACCCATGTAGGGAGTGCCTAACAAACAGGAAATCCCTGCACGTGTTGAGGCTGTCGAACTGCCGCAAGGACTTGAACATATTTTTTGAGCACCCCGAAGACACTTGGATAGTCCCCGAGCGTGATCAGATAACACCTTATCCCAGCACGTTCGTTCATAACTATAGACAAACCTTCTGATTAAGACAACCATCAAAAGAATATTAGGGTTTCATTATACTACCCCTGACAGCAAATGTCAAGGATGAAGAAGGGCAAGGGTGACGATATCCACAAAGATAGAAGCCATCACCAGAATCGCATGCCCATTCTTCTCTGCCCACTGGGAATAGAAGCATGCTCAGTAACTGCAGATGGAAAGAGGATAAGGAGGAACAGCAGCCAGCAGAATCAAACTTTGGTCTACAGCTACTTCCATGTATCTCCAGCTTAAGAAGCAGCTCTTGAACTTTCAGGAGGAGCGTCCTGCTAGTAGGAAATCCTGGCACTTTAAATGGGAAATTCTAGGACTATTACCACCACCTTTTTATGGCAAGGATTAACCCACCATCCCCCAGCCAAAAAAAAACCTCCAACTTTTTCTCAGATTTTGAGGGATCTTTTCACCTGGCACACCTGTTTTGCCCTTTTCAACAGGACACAATCTCCACAGTAAGACAGGGTCTTTGAGGTGTTTCAAAATGACAAAATATAACAAATGCCAGGTTTTTTTTATGGAAAATAGCAACTAATGTGAAGGAAACAAAAAGTAATTAATTGAAGATCTTTCAGCAATTAGCTTTATATCCAGCATCATGCTGTATTGTGAGAAGTATTTGCTTAAACTACAAAAGATGCAACCTTGAGACGGGGGGGGGGGGGGACTCTGCAACCTTGAGACGGGGGGGGGGGACTCTGCAACCTTGAGACGGGGGGGGGGGACTCTGCAACCTTGAGACGGGGGGGGGGACTCTGCAACCTTGAGACGGGGGGGGGGGGACTCTGCAACCTTGAGACGGGGGGGGGGGACTCTGCAACCTTGAGACGGGGGGGGACTCTGCAACCTTGAGACGGGGGGGGGGACTCTGCAACCTTGAGACGGGGGGGGGGGGGACTCTGCAACCTTGTGACGGGGGGGGGGGACTCTGCAACCTTGAGACGGGGGGGGGGGACTCTGCAACCTTGAGACGGGGGGGGGGGGGACTCTGCAACCTTGAGACGGGGGGGGGGGGACTCTGCAACCTTGAGACGGGGGGGGGGGGACTCTGCAACCTTGAGACGGGGGGGGGGGACTCTGCAACCTTGAGACGGGGGGGGGGGGACTCTGCAACCTTGAGACGGGGGGGGGGGGACTCTGCAACCAGCTCTGGATGGAGAGCAGGTCCCACATGTGCTGATTCCTCTACATTCATTGTCAACTGGACTGGAGAAAATGGAGGAGTGCGGTGCTTGACTTGCTCTGGCACTCTTATAGACAATGTATGGAACAGAGGTCTCGCGTCCACACCTCTGCTCCATTGATGGTGCTGCAGAGCCGTGATACCAGGATGGGTGGGTGATGGGGTTCCCAGAGGTTGGACCCCTGGCAATCAGCAAATGAACAACAATATCACAGATAAGGAACCATTATCTGTGATAAATTAGATACTCCCATTAATAAAAGTGTTTCTATAATATACCGTAACATATCGATTCCTTCCACAATCCCCAGCTAATAATGGCTCAAGAACTGGAATAAAACAAATAAAAAGCTCTTACTTCAGAGGGGCAATTCAGGAGAGACCGCCTATACGTAGGGACATGTGAAGAGAAAATTGGGTAAACATAGTTTAAATTACAATGTCTCCTTCTGTTACCTTGAGAATTTTCTTGTCTACAAAATTATATACCGTGGTGCTTTAGAAACCTGCGTCTGTATAAGCTTTTAGCTACAAGGAACGGTAAGCGGGCAGAATGCGATGTTTAGCCCCGATCAGCTGTAATTACAATGCTAAATGACTCAGGCAGCAGACAACTTTACAAAGATAAAAGACTAGTACAGTAGTACATCCCCCTGAAAGAGCCATTTAAAGGGCATCTGTCAGCAGATTTTTGCCATTTAATCTGAAAGCAGTATAATACAGGGCACAAGACCCCAATTCCAGGGATGTGTCACTTATTAGGCTGTGTGTTGTAGTTTCAATACAAAGTGTTTTATCTGCAGGGGATTATCACTACAGGACTACATCTCATGTGACCAGCAGTCAGGCTAATTATGTAACCCCACCCTCCACTGAGCACCAGATTGCTTACAATGCATAGTGTACACAGGATGCTACCAATCAGCTCAGTATGTGAAACATCCCTGGAATCAGGTTTTCTTGCCCTATATTATGCTGATCTCAAAATATATAGCAAGAACTTGCTGACAGATTCCCTTTAAGACTTTTTGGATCGCCTAGATTTAGAGGGGCTAAGGCGTACCCCTGGGAGTTGGTATAAACTTAAAGGGGGTGTCCACTACAAGGACAACCCCTTCTTGATCTAAAAGTGTGGCCCAGATAACATAAACCTATACTCACCTCCTGTGCAGGTGCCGCTCCAGCGGTGTCAGCACTTGCAGTCCCGGGGCTCTCGTGCGGGTGTTATGACATGTGAGCCTGGTGCCCGATCTGACCTGGCATCACTGTCTCTGCCTTTGTACGGTTAAGTAATGAAGAAGTAGTGAGTGGCAGCCGCAGCTTTCTCTTCCTGTTAATGTCCGTCACTAGGGGGCTCCCTTCTTACAAACTTGCTTACCACTGCCTGTTGTCCAGTGAAATCTGTCTCTAGCAGCAGAGATGTAGAGTAGGGATTACAAGAACTAGAGCTGGGGCATTTGTCGCCCCTGATTACCAAACTGCATATGGGCATGACAAAGAAGGGAATTTAGCTTGGTGCGCTAGAATAAATGGGACTCTCCGAAAACAAAAATGGCAAGACAAGCTCAGTGACTCCCTGGGCAGTTAGTATTCCTTACAGGATTACTATACCATTCTGGTAAAAAAAAATTACACTTCTCAGAAATAAATCATCAACCTCTGTGCAAACATTGAGCCAGCATAAGGCTTTGTTCACATGCAGCATTTTTTTTATGCAAGTTAAAAGCTGCTTTTTACAGTACCAGCACTAGCTATGAGAGTTCAGAAATGTCACATGCTTTTTTTTGCAGCGTTTAAGTCCGCAGAATGTCAATACTTTCAGGATTTTTCGCAGCGTTTTTTTTTTCCACCCATAGAAAGCAATGAAAAAGTGAAAAAACACTGAAAATAAATACAACAAACGTTTCTGCAGCATAAAAGTAACTTTATTAACCAGTTACTGTGGACATAAGATACATGTAATCTGCACCAATAAAAAACAAAGCAAAACGACCACTTTGAAAGCAGATATTGGCTCCAGGAAAAAAAAAAAATGCTTTTGAACATAGCATAAAAATTGGTGACAGATTTCAGTTCGGACGTACAACGAGAATTTTAAATGCAGCTCAGATTATTAGGCTATGTGCACACGTTGCAGATTTGCCTGCGGAATTTTCTGCACAGAATCCGCATCTCTTGGCAGAGAACGCAGGGCAAAACGCTAGCGGAATTCATGCGGATTGTAATCAGTTTTTGCTGTGCGGAGCTAAAATCTCATAGCTTTGCTGGCACTGTATAACGCAGCTTAAATTTTGCATAAAAAAGGCACCAAAAACAAAAAAACGCCACAAAAGTGCAACATGTGAACATAGCCTAAGGGTAGAACGGAAACTCACATGGACTAAAAAGACTATTACATGAAATAATGCTCTGCGGTGGTAAGAATAGCCACGTCTACATCACTTTTCTTACTGTCAAAAATGTCAACCACATGAGCGTACTGATAAAGAGAAACCGGCATTTTAATTTTTATTTCATAAATCAATAGTATAAATGAAAATGAGAAACTTGAACATATTTTATCAGAGAAACCAGCTTACTTCTCCTCCTGGAATGATCATTTTCAGTTCATAGGTAAAATCTGTTTTCAGTGAAGTCAGATTTTTCCATTAATATAAAAAAAAAAAAAAAAAAAAGAAGAAGAAGATAACCATTGCTGCTCATAAGATGATGGGTGGGGCGAGGAATTAAAGACAAACAGACATTCCGCTGCAAGTTCACCTGAAATGACAGTTGAACTTCAAAAAATGTAAACAGTGTTTCAGGAGAACTTGCAGCAGAATGTGTGCCCGCATTTACTGCTCTCCATAGAACATCATGAGCTCTAACTGTCATTTCTTATCTCAGTAATGGGAAAACTATGTAACCACTAAAGGCAGATTGTACCTGTAAACTGAGAATTCTGATAATGAATGATCAGTTCTGGAGGAGAAAGAAGCAGATTTCTCTGATCAGCTACTTTACAAAGTTTCTTATTTGCATGTGTACTATTGATTTATGAAATAAAAGTGTAAGCGATGGTTACTCTTTACATCGCAATGCTAGTGTGAAGACTCTACTTTTTTTTTCTCTTGTAATGAAATGGTAAAAAGCGCATTAAATTATCATTCTTCTAGACATTTAACAGACACATTCGAGGAACAAGTCTATACTTGTGGCCATAGTCTGACTGATGGGAGAACTCAGAGCAAATAATTACCAGACAGTTGTTTCGCAACAGATGAGAAAATATTTGTTCAGGCCGGAATTAGCAGAGCAAAGTCTCAACAAATAAGAGAGGAGCCAAAAAGCGGAGAGTGAGACGTAGTAGGACCAGGTAGGAAACAGTCAATGGGTTAAAGAAGCCGATAGACGGGAAAATTATTTATGACATGACGCCTGTTCATGGAGATCTTACGGGAGTGAAAATCGTCGGCTTTTCTTTAGACATACAATTTCTATGCATCAGCTAAACAAAGAAGAAAAAAAAACAGTAAAACACTCCAAGAGCGGAGAGGGACATAAAGGAAAAGAAAAGGCAAAAATGTATTGGTTATGATTACAGTAATTCCAAACGTGTTTTATTCACTGGTTTGTAGTTATTTAAAAAAAAAAGTGCATAGCAAAAATGTGATGGTCAGTATTTTGCACCTTTAAAAAAAAAAAAAAAAAAATCTTTATGGGAAGAAAAAAATCTCCATCTTTTACCTTATAATGTACTGGCATGTAGAGAATATTAACATTTTTAGGCAGTGAAGAGAATTTCTTTTACTCATAAGTGCAGCCTGGGGTTTACGATTAGAGTTTCTGCCTCCCAACATGACAGGTACGAAGTTTTGAGCCCCAGCAGCGAAGAGCGAGAAAATGATGAGAATTAATTAAATATATGGAGGTTTTCACCAAGAGCAGTCAGACGCCTGGGACCCTTCCTTACTACAAAGAACATGGAAGGTGCTGCTAAATGATGTTCAGCTCACAGTCTTCACTAGACCACCCTACCCTGCATCGCTGTTCCGCAGGACCAGCTGCACAGGGGGTATTGTCTACCAACTCTCACAGGTAAAGGGTGTTTGGCACAGTGTGAATATAGCCTGTTATGAATGGGTCACAGAGGAGGATGGCAGGAACAGGCTAAGCCACCAGAAATCCAGAAAGGTGGGTAACTAAGCGGATTGTAGACCCCTGATCCTATCCGCACAACTAGCAGTAGCCCTGGAGCGTTCCTACGATGCCCTAGACGCTTCGTCACAGCCGGAGGACTAACTAAGCCTGCTGCGGAGGGCGGGAATTCCGGCTTGAGAGACAGTTCAAGCAGCAGCATTGTTGTGCCGCGGTAATACGCTGCTCGGAGCTGGCCTTTCCTTAAGAATTTGGGCTGGGAATAGATCTGGAGTTACGGAGGCTTCCGCTCTACAGCCTAATTTGCATATCAATTCAAACACTGATGTATTAGTGAAGAAGAAATGGGCTGGCCATGCTAAAGTATTAGAATCATAAGTCCAAATGCAGAAAATCAGCGTTCGGCAGTTCAAAAATTCATTATAAACAATGAAGACAGGTGGAGGGGTAAATACACCTGCTAAATAGAAATTCCCAACATTATATAGATAAAATAATATCTTTTTATTGATATAAAACATTAAAACCATTAAAAGAACAAGATATAAGACCTCCAAAAAGGCGGGGAAACTGCTGCATGCCAACTATTACGTTGTTGATAATCGGGAGGTAGACACCAGGAAAGCAAGTCAAAAGGGAGGCTTGTAGAATGAGGTTGTATACTTATACAAAGTGAGCAAGTGTACGGGTGAATGTCATGCTGTCCCTTGTGGGGATCTGCAGAATGTGCAAATATAATTACTTATTGCCACAAAAAACGAACCTATGAATAAGGTATAAACACAATCCCTTCTCCTCAGTGATGTATACATTGCTTGAAGGGCATGGAATAATCATTAAATTACCTCCACACAGATGGTAGTGTAGTCAGGATGGTGTGCAGTGTTCCCCTCAAACCCGACGGGTGCCGTTTCGCTATTGTTTCTTCTGGGGGTGTGTGGCCCATTACACTTGCCCCAATTCATCCATTACACTTGTCAAACTCACATTACCCTTGCCTCAACTCACCCATTACACTTGTCAAACTCACATTACCCTTGCCCCAACTCACCCATTACCCTTGCCCCAACTCACCCATTACCCTTGCCCCAACTCACCCATTACCCTTGCCCCAACTCACCCATTACCCTTGCCCCAACTCACCCATTACCCTTGCCCCAACTCACCCATTACACTTGCCCCAACTCACCCATTACCCTTGTCAAACTCACATTATACTTGCCCCAACTCACCCATTACCCTTGCCCCAACTCACATTATACTTGCCACTTATGCGCTTCTCCCTCCCCACTTTCTTTTCAATCAAGTAGTGACTGTAATGTGAATTAGTGCAGATACTGCTGCAATCAGAAGTTAATTAAAACAAGTCTGTTGGAGCTAAATGACTGTTCAAACCATGCTCAATACACCCTTGGTGAGGCCAAACAGTTCAGTGAACATTCCCACCTACTTGTTTGGCATCCATCTCTGCCTTTCTCTTCCTTAAAGGCCCTTTTACATTTAGCGATGCACCAGCGATCCAACCAGTGATCCGACCCGGTCAGGATCGCTGGTGCATCGCTAAATGATCGCTAGTGAGCTTTCATACAGAAAGATCTCACAGCGATGCAGCAGCGACGCAGCGCACGATACTTACCATTCACACACAGCGATCCTGCGTCCTCCCGCCCGCGTCCAGCGTCGCTCGTCGGCACAGCAGGAAGTCTCAGCAGGAAGCGCCCGACGAGAAATGGAGCCGGACATTCTCGCGCGATCAGCGATGGACAGCGGGGGAGCCGGTCGCTGGTAAGTATCACACATAGCGATATCGCTAGCAATATCGCTATAACGTCACAAAACCAGTGACGTTTTAGCGATATTGCTAGCGATATCGCTTAGTGTAAAACCCCCTTAAGTCGATCAAAAAAATGTCCAGGGCTTTCGAGCACGGTCAGCGATACCCGGCAGGGGGGCCGGTTGCTGATACCTGTCACACAGCGATCTAGCTGATGAGATCGCGGTTGCGTCACAAAACTTGTGACTCAGCAGCGATATCGCTGTGTGTGACGGGGGCTTAAGGGGTTACCGTATGTTTGTCCTTGTGGAAAGAGTGACATGTCTGACATGCCAAGGTAAGGAGACCTATAGAACATGCAATCCTTTTCTGGGAAATTAAATCTGCAAATTGCCTCTTCCTCCAATGACAGCTCTGGCTTTTTCAGGAGACATAACAGTGGAGAGAAGATGGAAAACAAGTAGGTTGGAGAGTGCACCGAACTGATTGGCCACAGCTGTAAAGAGCGTCAGTGCTTGGTTTGATAGGTCATTTAGTGCTCACAGACTCCCCATTAAATAACTAGATCCATCTACAGACAGACGAACAATTTTAATATCTCATCAAAACAGGAAATTACAAGCGACCAAGCTGAATTCTATGTTAACATGACTTTATCCATTAAAAGTCCGTAATTTTGAGTAACGCATGGAAAACTAAAAATGTTGATGTTATTATAAGAGATCGTGTTTTCCCACAAAATAAAATGCTGATCCGCATTCTGAGAACATTTGCACTGCATTCTCTGCACTATCTGCCCATGGTCATGACATGATGGGAAATGAAGCTCTGCTAATTTCCTGCCTAATTGTCAAAATTATGATATCTTTCCGAAACAGAAAACAAAGGCACAAGGCAGGAAATAAGGCTCGTATCACGCTAGGAATAATCCTACGCAACACACAAAGTCGTTTATTGTTTCAGTATGTTTGGGATGGCGCCATAACTGGCTGTGCGGGAGATTTATATCCAGAGCCAGACTGGGACCCCATGGGCTCCGCGCAGGGAGGCGCTCCCTACAGCCATACAGAACAGGTGCGACAATGAACACGTTAGGGTCGTCTTCTGCTGGACTCTTGGGCACTATTAAAGTGACAGAGCCTGGTGGCTGGTTGGCCAATCCAATGTCACATATTTCTATTATATATTTTACTTTACATATGCGCTATTTTTACATACAGCAGGGTTAATGTTCATTTTGTGTCCATCTTCAGTATTGTCCGTTTAATGGCCAGTGTGAACATGCTCCTACACATTGCATACATAGCAGTGCCGAAAAACGGTGAAGACGTCGGAGGGGGAGTATATGATCGGGGGGGCAGGAGACTTACATTTAAAGCGTCATTCTAGCTCTGAAAAAAAAAAAAAGCTGGAGTGGTGCTTTACTTCTATACAGAATGTAAAGGAAAACCCTGCTTTATTTTCAACCGAATATTGACTTTTTTCCTTGAAAATAAGAAACATCATTATTTCATCAGCAATTTTTTTGTTGAAAGGGATCTCTATCATGTGTAGAAATGATTGCATGCTTGTAAAAGAACAAACCCAGATGGTGCTGCCTCGGTCTGGCGCCAGCTCTCGGACGCGGCTCCTGTCTCCATTTGCTGTCCGATACCATGACTACAGTGTACATTGGCGCTGCAGTCAATCAGTGAGCTCAGCAGCTCATGTAGCCAATACCAGAAGAGCCGATGAGCTCTGTGACTGTCTGCAGCCCTCAAGTGCGCGGTAGATGTGACATTGCTGCTACCAGTTATCCAGAGGAGGCAAACAGATGGCGCAGAATTTTGGGATGGGAAGTAATATTTCTGTTTGTTGTTTTTCAATGGAATCAGTCATCAGGGTTTTGCCACCTAATCTGAGAGCAACATAATGCAGGGGTAGAGACCCTGATTCCAGCAATGTGTCATTTCCTGCTCTGCTTGCTGTAGTTTTACAGAGAGGACTAGTAAACTGCTGCCATGTAATCCTCCACATTCATGTAATCCTCCACATTCATGAGCTTTATAAAATCCCACCACTGATTAGCAGCTTTCTGTCTATGCAGAGTACACAGAGCTGCCAATCAATGGTGTGGGTGGCGTTATATACAGCTCAGCATTCAGACAACTGCTAGATCTACAGCAGACAAAACAGTGATTTTATCAAAACTTCAGCAAACAGCCCAGTAAGTGACATCACTGGAGTACTGATCTCTGCCCCTACATCCTACTGCTCTCAGTTGGGGTAGCAAAAATTTGGTGAGATGCTTCTTTAGTATGTAAAAGTTTGGGCACATGCTTCTTGATGGCAAAAAATTCCTTTAATATAGTTGTAGCAAGCAGAAGCTGATTATTCCAGGAGTATGCACCTCTGGAACACAAATACACGGTCTTGTATGGTTGGAAACATCCATAATCGTTATGAGCAGAATAGCTGTGGTTCAGGTGTGTGGGAATTGTGCGTCTGTCACACAAAATACACCACATAGGAAGAGAAAAGATTAGGAACCTGCAAACAGAGCGATCTTATTCATAGGAAGGGGAAAACATCACCTGAGCAATAAGAGCAATCTCATATCCAGGGAATGGAAACCACTGTAGCGGGAATGAATCCAAAAAATTATCAGGAATCAGATCACATTCTGCCATCAGTAGTGTTTACAGTGCAGCCTCAGGCTTTGGGCCTGTAACTTTAAAAGGGAATCTGTCACCAGGTTTTTACTACTTCTGAGAGCAGCATGATATAGAGACGGAGACCCTGATTCCAGTGATATATCATTTACTGGGTGCAGCAGTTGGGATATAATCAGACTTTTCAGATGCAGCAGAGCTCACAGAAAGCGAACACTGCCCACACCACGGTTTTCTGAGCACATTATATATTGATAGCAAGCTGATAATCAGTGCTGGGGGCAGGGCTGGAACAGGAGGCAGCGATAATCTCCTGCTGATAAAACACTTATTGTACTGAAACAAACAGCATAATAAGTGGCACATCACTGTAATCGGGCTCTCAGCCCGTACATCATGCTGCCTTCAGACTGGTAGCAAAAACCTACTGACAGATTCACTTTAAGTTATGTTAGATGTATGGAAATAAGACATTAAAAAAAAGTTACCACATGTTCAGTGTTAACTGAAAGCATTCTTGACAATACACCCAAATCCAGAAACATGCAGCCTTGTTGCCCTCTACAAATTAAAACTGCTTATTGTCTAATATGTTCATAAACTGTCCCAATGCTTGTGCTCTAACTTGCCAGCACTATAGGAACTGGAACTTCCTTTCCTTCACTCTACAGCATGCATTGCTCCCGCCGTTGTCCAATGACCGCATACCCGCTGTCTCCAATTCCTGTAATCTGTCTTGGCTGGAGATGGATTACACTTATCAAAGAGGCAATGGCCAGCAAGTTACCCAGTAAGTACATGACCAATGGCCAGAACTTAGAAGCGATTTGGTTTGTGTGGTAAGACCTCATAATATCGTTATTTGCAAATTGTCTATCACACGGAGACATCTTGATCTCCTCTGATAGACGAAGTACCCTTAATGACCTGTGATGTTGATCTCCTCTGATAGACTAAGTACCCTTAATGACCTGTGATGTTGATCTCCTCTGATATACTAAGTACCCTTAATGACCTGTGATGTACATTCCCCTCACAGGTCGCATGCAGGGTATGTCACCATACGTGTAGGCTGCAGGCTGTGTTAGACATCTAAACTTTCTTTAAAAATGTAACAGAGCAATCAAAATGTGATATGTACTCCTGAATGGTACCAATAATATCTACAGCTCTCCATGCAGAAACAAACCCACACACGTTCACCCCGTACCTATAACACCCGTAAATGACAAAGTTACAGGCAACATAACATGGCGGCACAAACCATTTATTCTATGTTACAAACGTCAGAATTTTTTTTACACCATAATAATGTTAAAAAAAAAAAAAAATTGTGAAAATAACACTACTCAAGATTGGTATCACCATTAAAGTGCTGATCTGGAGAATCAGGTTGACAGGTGATTTTTACTATATAGTAAATGCCTTAAAAAAATTCAAAAACCCAATTCTACCATTTGTTTTTATTTTTTTTCACCATTTCACACCACTTGGAATTTTTCCCCGTTTTTCAGTACATTGCATGACATCATTCAAAGCTAAAGACACGTCCTACAAACTACAGGTTTTCATACGTCTCTGAAAAGGAAAAATAAAGTGGCTCTTGGAAAAAGGAAAAAAACAAAATATATTTATTTTTGTAAATGTCCAGGTCTTGAAGTGGTTAAGGAAATTTCATGAGTTTCTGGTGAGCAAGGCTACAAAAAGCATTGGTTCTAGGCTAGCACAGAAGGCCGGCCGTGCTGGACACCAAGGAAGTGGTGGAAGTTATGAAGACACGAGGGGCAGAACGGCTGCTCCCCACAGACCGGCGCCTGTCCTCATGATATTGGGATGTGGCGGTGGCGCGTCTGAGGACAGCAGCCATCTTTCATCAGACGCATGCTGGGTGACAGTGCAGAACATGTTTCTAGTGACTCATTTTCTTAAATTACCCACGGCTCTCTCCCTTGTGCCTCCTCCGGAGCTGACAGCCCTGCGCTGGAGTCACACAGAGAGCAGCACCATAGGCATATGGGCAATATGCAGAGCGGACATGTCACGCCGGGGGGAAGGTTTATTAAAACGCAGCATGCCTGGCAAGTGCTTAGCCCCAATGCTGATGGCCACTGCCGACATGTTCCGCATTCTATTATTTCCGTGTGTTCCTGCTTTAGATTTACAATTTTGTTTCAGCTCATAAACGAGAACAGGAACACATTTAGCTGCAGGTATTCACTGTGACCTAGAAAGAGCGGTCAGCAAGGAATACACATTGATTAAAAACAACATATATAATGGCAATCGCTTCTACACCCGCCTCCAACAACCTCATTACCGCTACTGGAAAGAAAATTCCTTATCAACCTGCATCACAGATCGGCCCTGACACTTCACAGAAAGCAGCTGATCATTAATATGTATTACACATTGCATTACCGAGTTACAGCCTGTGTTAGTTCGGAGCTGCATTCAGAATTATGCAAGCTTCAGAGCTGAAATCTCCCAGAGTTTCTTTATGAGCGCTAACTGCAGTCTCCTGGCTCAGTAATGGGAAAGTCTGTACTTACGGAAGAGAGGTTTTACCCGTGAACTGAGAATTTTGAGAATGACTGATAAGTCCAGGAGGAGAAAGAAGCAGATTTATCTAATAAAATAGATTATAAACAGTAGCGTAACTTGAAGCTCGTGGGTTCTGATGCAAAAGCTGCAACATGGCCCCCAGTTGTTACAAATCTTCAATAGGAATGGTGCTGCATAGGGGCCAAGGGGTCTTTTGAGCCCACTAGGCTCCAGGGCCCGGGTGCAATTGAAACCCTGTACCATTATAGTTAAGTCCCTGATTGTAAAGTTTCTTATTTTCACATTTACTAATGATTTATGGGAATATTTTTTAAAACAACGGTTACTCTTTAAATAATGTATCACTTATTATCAGTAACGCCTTTAAAAGGAGGATCTTCCATGTACTAGTAAAAGGGAAAGGTGCGTACAAGAAAACATACAAATTTTTGCAACATGCATGAGACTAGAGAACAAAACCCACCACATATGGGACAAAGTTGTAGGAAATGCCCAGCAGAGATGCTCGCCGGACAGAATGACCCCCGGCACATGTGTCGAGCAAAGACCCAATGAAGCCGATAGGCTGACAGATGCCTTTAATGTTCCGAGAGCAGAACGAGGGCTGTAACCTAGAAGAATCACAGGCGCATCACATCTGGAGCTGGAAAGCCGCTGTGCACAGATAATACAATTCACTGGTTTAGAAATAACTCATCTTGGTAATTTTGTCGAGAGAGAGAGAGACAAATAGGAGTGTGATTACTGCAGCTGGAGGGGTCACCGGCGACAGCCCGCTCAGTGACACAAGCCAATGCTGATGGCACGTAAACCAACAGCGGAGGGGACTGGGAATAATTCATGGAGATGGCAGGCCGCTCGCTCTCATCTGATCTGCTTGTGTGCTCTTCCTCCTTTCCAATCAACCCTCATATTGTCTTGTGGCTTCAGCAAATAAAGGTCATCTGCGATATAATGGAAAGCCAGGCAGTTTTCCAATATGCTTTCTTATGAATCCTTTACATTTTTCAAGAGCTCTGGTTGCCGCCATTCAATAGAGAATTATATATTTGCTGGGGGTCCAACCCATGGGACCCTCACTGATCCCGAGAGAATAAATTGGCCACGGCATTAAGTGCCGCAACCTCGTCATGGTTATTCCTGCACAGCGGCTCTCCTGGCGGTGAGGGGGAACTGCACCGTGCGCCTTCATTCTCAGGGGTCATATGCGGTGGGATATCTCTAAGGTTCTTATTGACTCGCAGAAAGCAGAGATGAAAAACTAGGCAGCATTTTTATATAATTATCCATTCAATTGCAAACGTTTTCTCAACATATGTGACTGATGGAAACATTCATGGTTTATATTCGGATGAAAACTTGTCCTTAAAGAGCAACTGACATTTAGATTTTTATTAACGGGAACCTGACACGGATAGATGCTGCCCGATCCACAGGCCCTGGCTGTATGATGTCAGCCAGGGATGTCTGACATATCAGGGAAAAATACACTTTAAAAGGCGGTTTCTCCCTGCCTGCTGCCAATGACTGACGGGTCTCTTCTCCATGCAGGCAGGGGGAGACCTGCCGCTGGGGGGGGGGAGGGAGACCCACCCATCAGGGGGGAGATCTGCCACTCAAGTTGCAAACATTGGCACACACCTGATTTGCACAATAATTTGCAGCCTCTATTTCACACCACTCTGCCAACTGCTATGAAAAGTCAGTCTTAGGCTGTGTTCACACACAGCTTTTTTTAGCAGTTTTTACCGCGGTTTTCACTATAAAACCGCTGTAAAACCGCTAAAAATAAGCTGCACAGTCATTTCTATGCATTTTGCACTTTTTGTGCACATTGATGCATTTTTTACCGCGAAAAAAACGCATCGCGGTAAAAAACGCAGCATGCTCATTAATTTTGCGGATTTTTCCGCGGTTTTGGCTTCTCCCATGCGTTTAGAAACCGCTGCGGTAAAAAACGCATCAAAAACGCATCAAAACCGCGCACAAAACGCGCAAAAACCGCCGCGGTAAAATAGCGGTTTCTGAGAAGGGATTCAGGTTTTTGTGCAGAAATTTTCTACAACGTGTGCACTTAGCCTTAAAGGGAATCTGTGAACATGTTTTTACTGTATAGTAGGAGAGCAGCATGAAGGCGCAGAGAGCCTGATTCCAGCAATGTGTCACTTACTGAGCTCCTTGGTGCAGTTCTGATGAACTGTGTATACCTCTACCCACACCACTGATTGGCAACTTGATGACAATGTACAGTTTACACAGGATGCTGCCAATCAGTGGTGCGGCCTCAGGGTTGCACAGATTAGCCTGACACCTAGTCCACCAGTGATAATCTCCTGGTAATAAAACACTGATTATAGTGAAACTTCAGCAAGATGCTGAGCAAGTGACACATTCCTGGAATCAGGCTCTTTTGACTCTACATGTTAATTCGAAGAACCGGAGCCAAAAGAACTGCCTTTCCAAATAGATGAGACTCATTTATTAATATATAGATAGCAAGTAAAATAATATTTGAATACAAAAGTATAAATAGATATTCATGAAATTTACATGGGTATCAAAAAAAATGAAGGACACGGGTAAAAATGTCGAGAAGACAGCATTGAGAGAAATAACGTCCAACAGGAGGAATCAAGTTCTTTTGATGGATAGACCATAAAATATAGAGTGTATACACCTTTAAGGGCAAATAGTAAGTTGGCTAACTAAAGATTGATCCTCACCCAGTGTGTCAGCGGACTGCCAGCCCCTATGCGCGTTTCAGGTAGGCTTATTTGGGGGGGGGGAAATCTACATTACGCTGCTCTCAGATTAAAAAGCAAAAATCTGCTGACAGATTTCCTTCAAAGGAAATCTGTTACCAGGTTTTTTTCTACCTCATCTGACAGCAGGCTGGTAGAGGCAAAGAGAAGGTGAATCCAAAGTGGTATCACTTAAACTGGGCACAGTCATTCTTACACAATCAGAGCTTTTAGATTTAGAAATACAGCAGAGCTGAGGAAGCTAACCCCGCCCACACCAGGCTCTGTATGTACATTGTCTATAGACAGTGAGCTGCTTATCACAGGAGGGGCGTGTCTGACCAGCTAGTCACAGAAATGATAAGCTCCTGGTACTAAAACAATCATTGCAAGCAAACAAAACCATACAGCTTGATAAGAGGCATCGCTGAAATCTGTGATTTAACCTCTACATCATGCTGTCTTCAGCTTACAAAGCAAAAACCTGCTGACAGATTCCCTTTAATAAATTCCCTAAACGTGATTTATTGAACAAGCCGATCACATGTGATTAGGGCGTTACTGACCGGCCACCTCTGTCTACGGCAGTGCTTACGGGAACGTGTGCAAATATCAGATCAATGCCTGCACGGCACGATGAGCCTCTACGAGATTAACACTATGATTATTAGTGTAGGATCTTATGTGTGACAGCCACTTCCAATAGTCGAGTCATAAAATGCAATTTAGCCCTCATACAAATTATTCAGGCTCCTTCTAGGAATTTCTCGGTGTTTACTTGCGGGTTATCTTACCCACGCACACATAATGAGCTTACTCTACCAACAGATACCAGCTGTTACAACGCAGGGAAAAAGCGGCATTGCCACAATATTTAGGCCCAGGCGGATGAGTGACATATCTGCTTGTCTGCATGTATTTTCCTTTGTAATGGTTAATATAGACATATAAATGTGATATTTAGAAACCAGAGGGACTGGTACCTAATAGCCCGGAATATAGATCCAGAACATAAATGAATAAATGGAAGAAATACCTGCGCAAGTGGAGTTATCCAGAATATGAATCGGACCACAATCCTGCCTTACTGGTAGCGATGTAGCGAGCACACCGGGATAAACTGTGTGCGGTGGTAGACGTGCCACAGCGGTGTGATTTGGAGATGTGACGCTAAAGAAAAGTCGCCCCAATAGGCGATGTGGTCGGGTAATCTCCAACGCTAACAGCCGCTGGAGATAAGTGGCGGCACGCTCCGGCCGAGAGGCACCGCCAGTATACAGCAGCTGTGGCGTGGAGGGGAGGGGCCCTGACGAAGAAGGTCCGTAGACCTTAGAAACGCGTTGGCTTCTAGTTTGGCCTGCACACGCTCCCTTCCTTCCCCGGTGACGTCACCCAGCCTCGCCTCCCCGCCTCCCCTCCACGCCACAGCTGCTGTATACTGGCGGCGCCTCTCGGCCGGAGCGTGCCGCCACTCATCTCCATCTCCAGCGGCTGTTAGCACTGGAGATTACCCGACCACATTGCCTATTGGGGCGACTTTTCTTTAGCGTCACATCTCCAAATCACACCGCTGTGGCACGTCTACCACCGCACACAGTTTATCCCGGTGTGCTCGCTACATCGCTACCAGTAAGGCAGGATTGTGGTCCGATTCATATTCTGGATAACTCCACTTGCGCAGGTATTTCTTCCATTTATTCATTTATTTTCTTTGCATTTCTGGGTAAGCACAGACCCAGTATATACCAGCAGCAGGTAATCCCCTATTATCCATAGCGTACAGACCAGGAAGCGCCAGTGTACACTTGTTACCTCATTATAGATCCAGAACAGTCCATGCCTGATTTTGTTTAGGTAGGGTCGGCTGTGACCAGGTAGAACTTATTGCTTCCATAACGAGATCATTAGGGAATTTGCAGAGTGGATCATGAGTTGTGGTGGAGGTGGAGAAAACTGAGCAATATTCCACACGATCACCAACACCATTATATAGATTAGTACACACTAGGATCCCAAACAGCACCTTGACTACTTTTCAACCTGTAAATAGGCAGACTGACTGATACCAGTTTGTAGATACACAATTTAATAATTATAGGACACACCTTAATTTCACATGTCCCTATGGTCAAATTATCATCCATTGCTTCTAGGGATATCATCATTCTTGTGCAGGCCATTTTCATTACTTATGATTTAATTTTTGTCAATGGCAACGATGATACGGTAACTGTAATATATGAAAGCGGTCAGTCATTTTTATTGGTAACAATGATGTAATAGCAATCGAGCACCTTTCAATTTACATTTCATGTTTTGAAGGCGCTTTTCACTTTTTTCGTGTTTGCTTGCATTTCGTGCTAAAAATAATTTTGTGATGGAATTTCATTATAAACTTTTTGGCTTTTACAGACTCATGGTCTTCCAGCACACTCAACTTTGATGTGGTCTGCGTACGTAAATGAGCCAAGAACTCAGAAAAAGACAGATGGCATTACATCAAGATGGACTACTAAGTAGAAAAGGGTCTGGAGATCCCAATGTAAGAAGTGCATTCGAGATGCTCTGGACCGGCAACCATAAACGTCAGACGTGGCCACCTGACTAGGGTGATGCAAATCTTTAGACCGCACTACCTGTCCCCATGTCATTTACTGTCTGTGCCTTCATCATTTACAAATTAGGCAGTACTATCAGCATTTACAGAATTAACTGCCCTGATGATGTATGCATCTCACTGTAAAGTCAGGTAGAAATGAATGTCTGCATTCAGATCCTTAACAGTGAGAAACAATGATCTGATTTTGTGTGTAAATATTATAGAGAGAGGCAGGGAAACAGTACTACCTGTGCCTATAAAAATTTTCATGGAGGGACAGCATAGCAGTACTGTGTGTTCCTATAACAGTTAGGGGAATGGAAAAGGAGGTAATCCTATCTGAACATATATAATGTACAAGGAGGCAGCATTACCTCTGCTTACATCTTATACAAAGAGACAGGGAGGCAGTACTGCCTGTGCCTATATCATTTACAGGAAGGAAAGACGGTCGCACTTTCTGAACCTAATGTGCAGGCAGGGCCGGCATTATGGGGTAAGCAAACAAGGCAAATGCCTTGGGGCCCCACACAAAAGGGGGCCCCTTTATTAAGTGCACAGAGGGTATTCAGCATTACTTACAGTGAATAATGTTGTACATCCTCTGTAGTCTCGGAGCGCATCTCTCTGCCTCAGGACTGTGCAGGAAAGCAATGATACCTATTCCCAAAAGAATGATCCATTAACAATAAAAATCACATTATAATAATGCAACGTTGTCAATACAATTTGGCTTCAGATGGAAGGGTGGGTAAGAGCAGAGATATACAGTATTTGTTAAACCAAGCAAAATCTCAGCTAACACATGGTGATATCATCATCACGCCTTGTGCCACATGACAGACTCCTCTGCTGCATCTGCAGATTTGATACATGGAGCAATGATAAAAATCTGAATTATACACAAAGATTGGGAAACTGATATATTAATCAGCTCAGAGTTCCCATGGGAACAAGGGGAAAGGTCTCAGAGGGCAGCAACCGCCATTGTGTCTGTCATTAGATACCGCTAAATGGAATCATAGGAGGGGGGGGATCAACGCATTTCAATTAATATTCTGTGGATTTATTTTTTATTTCAATTTTCCACCTGTTTTTATGTGTTCTAAAAATAATATAAAAGTTACGACGGCTGCAAATGAGAACACCTCCTCCTCCCAGCAGGGTGCCGAGAATTGTATGTGTTACAGGTCTGTGAATGAAGAAGTAGTTAGTCTTATTGTGGCAGTAATGTGACCTAGATTACAGTAATGGCTGCTGTGCTACCCTCCAAGCCACCATGGCCTTTCCTTGCATGGCTGTAGATTTCTGATGGTGCGAAATGCGTTGGCACTTGACAAAGCATTGTCCACATGAGAAAATATTTTAATTATCCACTCGCTGCTCCCTTGCCTTGGTTTTAATTAGGTTTGGCAGCAGGCTGGTTACTTATGGGTCAGGAAAAACAACAACGTAATCTTTGGCCTAACGCAGCTGATGAATTCAATGCTAATGCAAATACACAGGTTCAAAAAAAATGGAGTCTCACTGTGGAAACTTCACTAGTATTACAGGCATTGGTCACTTTAGGGCGTTTTTGAATTGCTGTTATAAACAGCAACTCCAAATGCCGCCATTGCTTACCCCCACTTCAGTGCTACTGGAGTGATTTTGTAATGAGTGATCCATGTCCATAACGCCCGAGATTGTGATTTACCCCAGTGACCACCTACGTGACTGCCTGTTTTTCAGTGCTGGTGCGGGGACAGTGGTTGAAAGCGTCCAACACAAGCGTGGATAACCTGTGGAGATTCTGGCATCTGTGTCCACAGGCAGATACGAGAGGAGACAACGGAGAAGGAGGTCATGTGGGCAAATCATGACTGCCACCATATTGAAAGCTATGGATTGGATCACTGCTCGAGGCCACCTTTTAGAAAGTTTATCCAGGGCAGCAGACAACTCTATGCGTCCTCATTAATTACCCCTGCACTGCATTTCTGAGTTTGTCAGAACGTAAATGAATATTGCAATGGATTACAAACCAATACCTTCAGTTTGTCTCCTCCTCCCCTCTCACAGCGCACAGTCTCAGAGAAACTGCAACAGCACCCTCTTCCTTCAGCGCTACTTCATCATAATATTACTATAGACAGGTGTTTTACTGCCTTAGAAGATCTCTTTCCCTAATTAAGAGGTATAACCTCTATTAATACGTACTATATCATGCAAATTAGACTGCCGACAGTAGCTAAATGTGTTCTGCGCATGTGTAGACATTAGAGATTCTGTCTCTGCAGGGAGATACAAGAGCAGGCGGCTATTGTGGTATGTAAACCACATGACAGCCGCCATCTTGAAAGCTTTGGATGAGGTCACTGGTGTCCTTCTTTGTTTTCAAGGTTGATCCAAGGGCAATGTGCAACCTTGAAATATAGTGGAGGGGGTAATCAATGGAAGTATATAGAGCTAAATGTACCAGAAAGTAGATGATTATAGTGAAAGCATATATTGGTCATCTATGGTACAGCCACACAGGAGCAAGTTTTCCAGAGCAGCAAAATCTGCATCATACCCTGTAGATTAGGCTTATCTTATAAACCATTTTGGGTACACTGTGCCTATTTTATTCTCTGCTCTTCTTGCATACTGGTAACCAATCAACATCTCTTTAGTTTGGTTCTTCCTCCCCTCTCACAGCGCGCAATCTCAGGAAAAGCAGGAACAAACAACAACCTCCTTGCAGGTGTCCTCCTTGGTGGCTTTTGAACCCAACACCCCAATGCTGTAAAGCAACTACCGCACCGAGAACTTTACAGATTAAAGGGGAAACAATAGTTATAACAACTGAGCCACCAGGCTGCTCAAGCTACCTCTATTCACATGAACCGGCCATTACTGAATATAAATAATATAGCTTCTTACCCAACAGTAGGACATATTGGTGTCTGCTTATTACCAGGGGACCATTTATGGAAAAAAGGAAATGTCCAAAAAGTACATAGCCTTTCTCTATGGAAACCATAAAACAAAACAAAAAAGCTAATAATGCGGCACAGTCATTACAAGGCTCTCTGTGCAATAACAGATTGCTATTAAATGAAGGTAATTGGGGTCAAAACACTTCACCTACCTGGGATATATTCCAGCCTCAACCCCTTTCTCTAATGATTTGTTTATGGTCTTTTCTTTTCTCGGTAGAATTACAAATCCATGATCCATTTTCCAATCCCCAGTGCCTTAACTTTTACAGCATCCCTGAAGATTAAGTTTTAGGGAGCCAGACATTACAGCGAGAGCACCTTCCCGGCAAGGTGATGGATTATAGCATAAAAAGGTGTCTTGCTAACATTTTAATTAGCTCTGCTGGGAGATCAGGATGGCTCACTGCTGATATTTTATGCAGCTGAAACTTTTTTTTTCAAAAACCGAAAATTACCTTTCACGCTCTCGATCACCAGGAATAAAAAAAAGAGAAAAGAAAAAAAAAAAAAAAAGGATAGCATTTCCAGTTTAGCCATAGCGATTAGGTCCTCTTATACTAAATATTTTGCACAATTTGCATCAATTAGACAAATGAGGGTAAACGGGCAAGAACGGAGAATGGTGCCTGCGACTATTCGCATTATACTCTGCAGGTAAAGGATTCATGAAAGGGATGCTTTTCTCCAGCAGGAGGACATATTACAGCCAGTGAGGCCTTAATCGTTACCCGTCACCCAAACTCGCTGACACCTACGGGGAAATCAGGATTTAGATTTTGTCAGGAGGCCAACAAATACGATGCTATTATGGAGAGTGCTGCTGACTTCTCACTTCTCGCCAAGAGCCGTTTGTTAATCCTGACTTCCCAGCTGTCTTACAGAGGTTAAAACGCTCATTTCAAGGGGAAATCGGAGCAAAATTTATACACCGCGTATGGGATTTGCCCTGAGTGTTGCTAGAAAGCAATCATCCTATTAGGACAATCTCTGGTCATAAGCCCTAATAGGGTTTACGGACGGCATGTAGGGAATCCCAACTCTAGGTCCTTTGCCGTTGGCAGAGCTCTTACGCACTAAGCGCCACCATGTATTACTTGGGTGCCCATTCACTCGAATGGTGGTCCATGAGCCCATATTTCACTTGCAGAGCTAACCAGCTCTCACATGAATGGTTCTCTATGCAGGGTTCATACAACACAGAAAATCTGTTCCTTGGCTACTCGCCATTTTTATCCAGTTATCCTGAACTTAGAAAAACAAGAAGAAGGCACCACATATTGAGGAGCACACCCAAATTATCAACAACTATACCAAAGTTTATTGGGAAAGGCTGGTTTCACATTAGCGGTTTTTAGCGTAGCTCATCATGCGCTATGCGCCCCTATGTTTAACATGGCAGGCGCATGGTCTAGCGTTTGCACGCGTTCATATGCGTTTTCGTGCGCATGCTTTTTTGTAGTGCGCGCCGGACGCAACCTGTTGCATTTTTGGTCTGTCCAACCTGTGTCAAAAAAACGCTTGCGCACGGAATGCAACAAAACAAGACATTACAGTCTATGGGAACGCAGGTGTGCGCGTTTAAAATCGCATGCGTTTTAAGAGTTAACATGGCTAGAAACTGGTTAAAACCCATGCGCCTAAAAAAAGCAAACACATGCAAAACGCATGACGCGTTTTTTTCCATGCGTTTCTATTGCGCACAAAGCGCAGCGCTAAAAAATGCTAATGTGAAAGTAGCCTAACATGGACAACATTTAAAAACATTAACAGCAAAACAAAACAAAAAAAAACTCTCAGGCACACCTCGCCATAGACGATACAATATAGAAATTAATATGCAAATATCAGTAATAAAAAAAGATCCAAGTGTGATGACAGCAAAACTCTACAAAGGAGGGGTAAAAAAAAACAAAAAAAAAACATTCAGGGTTTTTTAGGGTTTTGCTGAAATGCTTTTGACATGATAGCGTGGAGTCACGCTGTGATTTAACCATGTTTTATATCGGGTGTCATAGTAATAATTTTTTATATTACTTGTATACATATATTTTATGCACCACCCCCAGTTATAAAGTGCCATTCACAGGTGTACATTTAGAGTCAAATGACTGGTTATCACAGGAGGGAACTACTAATATTATTTAGGAAGTACAATATTAATCTATGGCCACTGATAGATGCAATACGTCACATAGCATCTGTTATCCCGCTCTCCAGGTCTCCTCACCCTTATTATCTGAGTCTTCATTAATGATCTTGTCTGTTATATGTATTCAATGGGATTGCCTACTTTTTTTTATATAATAGAATTAACTTTTACAGTCTTATTGACCATTGTTGTCTCCGCGTTCCTGATGTTTTATATAGCTTATAGTATGTGTTAGGCTGATCCCAAAAACATTCAATGGTGCCCCAAGTTTTCTTTCTTTTTGGAGGATCACAACATAACATAGCAAAAAGAGAGAAAAAAAAAAATCAGACTACACACTTCATCACATGGATGTAGCCTTAGTGACAGGGATTCTATAGTTGTGCTCATAATGAAACCGATCTTCACACTGTTTGCACTGTCCTACCCGTCACATTTACCAAATGTTACTATAAGTCTTCCCGCTCTTATCTGGATGCGATCCTAAAAGTCTGAGGGAGATCATTTATCCAGAGCAGGGAGTATGACCTACTTCCACATATTCAGTAACTCCACGCCTAACAGCCCGGGGGGATCAAGTGTGTATATGCACAAGATATAGGAGGACCCAATATTTCCTTGGAATCACCAAGTGACCTCATTAACTTATCAGAAAAAAGTCTAACGTTACATCAACTAAATCCATCTTGACCAGATTAGTACAAAAAAATCCTAAAAGGCCACTCAAATCTAAAGTAGAAATGGACAGCTATAAAAACAACAAATCTGCGGCTATCTATTAGGCTGTTGTAACCTTATGTTCCTGATTTTTTTTTTTTTTAAACAGTATTTTAAAAAATATATAAAGAGGTATAAAAGATAAAATTGTGCTCATCGAGCTGGACCTCCTATCATGAGTCCCCAAAAAAAGAACAAAAAAGAAACTCCCCAGCTTGAAATTCTGGATAACATGAAACAAAAGCTTGTAGTCATCCTCATAAAACATGGAGTCCAGATATAGTTTATTCATTGTCTTCTTGGAACTAGAAGTATCCGGCTTTATAATGTGTAAATCCCAGCGCTGCGGCAGAACTGTAGCTGAACACATTTCTTGTTATACAAATGGAAGTGACAATCCAGAACTGCAATGGGATCAGCGGTGCGAGCTCCTCCGGGGGTCACCAGCAAAAACTTCACACATCCAAGTCACACGTGTTCAAACAACACTCAGGAAAGCTACAAATCCCAATCGGAAAGATAATCCGGGTCCGTTTAAACCAGCCAAAATCTATGCACAGAGGAGCAAAAGGTGGATTTTGGGAGTCTCGCTTTAGAGACGAGTGTCAGTATTGGGCTTTCTGATGATCTCGAAACGGCAAAGGCTATGTACTGTAATAAAAGAAATACACCCAAAAGCCCTGAAAACTACAATGTGGTAACCTCACATGACCAGGAGGATGAGCGGTCATACAGATACCTCACATGACCAGGAGGATGAGCGGTCATACAGATACCTCACATGACCAGGAGGATGAGCGGTCATACAGATACCTCACATGACCAGGAGGATCAGCGGTCATACAGATACCTCACATGACCAGGAGGATGAGCGGTCATACAGATACCTCACATGACAAGGAGGATGAGCGGTCATACAGATACCTCACATGACCAGGAGGATGAGCGGTCATACAGATACCTCACATGACCAGGAGGATGAGCGGTCATACAGATTCCTCACATGACCAGGAGGATCAGCGGTCATACAGATACCTCACATGACCAGGAGGATGAGCGGTCATACAGATACCTCACATGACAAGGAGGATGAGCGGTCATACAGATACCTCACATGACCAGGAGGATGAGCGGTCATACAGATACCTCACAAGACCAGGAGGATGAGCGGTCATACAGATACCTCACAAGACCAGGAGGATGAGAGGTCATACAGATACCTCACATGACCAGGAGGATGAGCGGTCATACAGATACCTCACATGACCAGGAGGATGAGCGGTCATACAGATACCTCACATGACCAGGAGGATGAGCGGTCATACAGATACCTCACATGACCAGGAGGATGAGCGGTCAGATACCTCACATGACCAGGAGGATGAGCGGTCATACAGATACCTCACATGGCAAGGAGGATGAGCGGTCATACAGATACCTCACATGACCAGGAGGATGAGCGGTCATACAGATACCTCACAAGACCAGGAGGATGAGCAGTCATACAGATACCTCACATGGCAAGGAGGATGAGCGGTCATACAGATACCTCACATGACCAGGAGGATGAGCGGTCATACAGATACCTCACATGACCAGGAGGATGAGCGGCCATACAGATACTTCACATGGCAAGGAGGATGAGCGGTCATACAGATACCTCACATGGCAAGGAGGATGAGCGGTCATACAGATACCTCACATGACCAGGAGGATGAGCAGCCATACAGATACTTCACATGGCAAGGAGGATGAGCGGTCATACAGATACCTCACATGACCAGGAGGGTGAGCAAGCGGTCAAACAGATACCTCACATGACCAGGAGGATGCGGTCATACAGATACCTCACATGACCAGGAGGATGAGCGGTCATACAGATACCTCACATGACCAGGAGGATGAGCGGTCATACAGATACCTCACATGACCAGGAGGATCAGCGGTCATACAGATACCTCACATGACCAGGAGGATGAGTGGTCATACAGATACCTCACATGACCAGGAGGATGAGCAGCCATACAGATACTTCACATGGCAAGGAGGATGAGCGGTCATACAGATACCTCACATGACCAGGAGGGTGAGCGAGCGGTCAAACAGATACCTCACATGACCAGGAGGATGCGGTCATACAGATACCTCACATGGCAAGGAGGATGAGCGGTCATACAGATACCTCACAAGACCAGGAGGATGAGTGGTCATACAGATACCTCACATGGCAAGGAGGATGAGCGGTCATACAGATACCTCACAAGACCAGGAGGATGAGCGGTCATACAGATACCTCACATGACCAGGAGGATGAGCGGCCATACAGATACTTCACATGGCAAGGAGGATGAGCGGTCATACAGATACCTCACATGCCAAGGAGGATGTGCGGTCATACAGATACCTCACATGACCAGGAGGATGAGCGGTCATACAGATACCTCACATGGCAAGGAGGATGAGCGGTCATACAGATACCTCACATGACCAGGAGGATGAGCAGTCATACAGATACCTCACATGGCAAGGAGGATGACCGGTCATACAGATACCTCACATGGCAACGAGGATGAGCGGCCATACAGGTGACTGGTAGCAGAGGGATGACACACTTTCCCAATTACTGAAAGAGGAGATCACAGTTGGTGCTTTCAAAATTCTGTGGAGAAAGGAAAGGGAGGGGAATAGGGACATTCTACTGCAAGTCCTCCAGAATTGACAGCTGCAGTTCTCCGTAGAACTTTATGAGCTCCAACAGTCGTCTTCTATCTCAGTAATGGGCAAGTCTTGTTATCACTGAAGAAAGATTTTCCCCATGAATTTAGAATATTGGGAATGTAAGATCAGTCCTGGTGGAGAAAAGTGGATTTCTATAATAAGATATATAACAAAGTTGTTTATTTTCAGGTGTACCACTTATTTATGAAAAAAACAAAAATAAAAAATTACGGCTACTCTTTAAAATCAATTCTGATTTAGTAGATTAAATTCACAAATTTCTATACCAATTTGTCACTTTCTGGTAAACTTTCCTTGTTCACACCACTCATGTTTAGGGACATCCACTTTTTAAAAAATTTTGTAGGGTCCGAGTGTAAATTCGAAAAGGTGCAAAATTTTTATATAGCTGCACGCCTCTATTTCGGTGCCCAATTGCTTGGCCAAAGTTGCAAACCAACCCCACAGAGGTGGGTATTTTTGTTATCCCCCCTTCAGTTGCTGCAGTCCCGGTACCTGGTGGCACCAGAGGCTCTAGTGAAGACCCAAGACCTGGTAGGCCCGACCGATGGTGCAGTGGGTCCACATCCACCGGCATTACATTCACCCTCCAGCCTAACACTGCACATTTTGTTCCTTAGATATGGTCTTCGTTGGCGAAATATAAATTTAGTCTTAGGCTTAGTTATCCAAGTGGGCATGGTCCCCAAGCTGTGCAACACTCCCACTTGGCAAAAGAAAAAAAGCATGAAAGGAAGAAGGGGCCATATCTCAGGAATGGAGAGGCACAGAAACAAAGGAAAATCAACATCAGATTCTGAAGAACGGCATTTACACCAGGTAGAAATTATTATTACTAGCTTGGCCCGTGCAAAATTTTCGTACATTGGTCGTCGGGGGCGCAGGCATTTTCAGAAAAAGCAAGCTGGTCAAATGTAAATGTATTTCATGAGCTGATGAACACAGACAGGTATTTATATATGTAGATTGGTAATACAATACATTGGTTTGATAAGTAGAGGTCAAAAAATGCTTTCTGGTTGAGGTGCCACCAGCAGGTCATTGATTCTTTCTGCAGGTTTATGAAAATGAATGTTTAAACCGTATTTAGTGATAAAATCGTGAATGTGTGGTTTGTTTGGCTGTTTTTTTGCTGAAGGGAGCAAGTTTACCTTTCAAATGGTGTATCATATGTGTGTGTGGCGAAATAATTAGCGAAAAAGCAGTGCATGTTTAGAAATGTATTGGTAGTGTGCTTTGGGGTACTGTGGTGCCACCTGCAGGTCATTTTTCCTCACTGCAGGTTTATGAAAATTCATCTTTAAACTGTATTTTGTGATCAAATCGTGCATGTGTGGTTTGTTTGGCTATTTTCTTGCTGAAGAGGGCAAGTTTACCTTTCAAATGATGTTTCATTTGTGTGTGTGGGTGCAGTATGAACGGGGATACAAAAGAATCACTGAAAAACAGTGTTTAGAAATAATAGCTGAAATGTACTGATTTTGGCAATGTTGGCAAGTACAGTAATCCACAACCAGGAAAGCCATATGTAAGTTTGGGAAAGTAAAGGCATATGCCGTATAGGGGCAAATAAAGAGATGGGATCCAGCTCAGGCGATACTTGTCTTTGCTCCAATACTTCAAGGCATTCACACAGCATGAACGAGTCTATTTGTCAATTATTATGCATTACCAAAGGAAAATCTACCAATGTATAAAGAAAAATTGCAGGTACTATATACTGTGATTGCCTATTTCAGTATGTGCCAATGCACCATATAAGGGGCCGATGCTTTCCAGATAGCAGGCACTGTCAATGCGCGCATGGCAGCTCTACACAATGACCTGGTTGATTCATACAGGGCAGAGACACCGATGTGACAAGCACACAATTGACTGCATTCTCTTTATTTGACCTGCATTAGATTCCTCTAGCACCTGCTGTAAATATGGAGCCAGGGTTTCGGCTGCCTGAAGTGGAGCAAGAAGGTAATACTTTCCATTTTAATAGAGATGCTGTGCAAAGTCAGGCGGACGCCAAATAATGGATCTTATCTGAAAAATTCCATTTAGTGTTCAGCACGTATTTAAAGAAGAAGTGAACAGAATTATATACAGCAGAATCGAGCCACGGGCCACACGGAGCTAAAATACTGCCGGCGGGCCAAGCTGACATGGCGGGTGTCGGAGAATTTATTTTTATTCTAGCATCATCTTACAATATCACATTTAGTGAATAAAATGAAATAAGGCTGGACACCACTTAGGAATAAGAATAGGAATAGGGGTGTATCCACTTTAAAGGAGGTACCCTGTTTCGCCGGCCACGCAACCATGGCTATAATTGCAGCGGTAAGGTCGTCAACTGTATGCTCTGTCTCAGGCCCGGATTTAGGGGGGGCCCCAAGGGGCCCGGGGCCATCCACCAAACAGGGGCCTCCCACCAATATAGGGATAAATATCTCAAAACAAGTAAAATACACGTCTCTCTTTGCTGTGAACCGTTTCTAATTATAAGGAACATTTAACAAAAGAGAAACTATTGAAAGTGTAGGGACTTGGCTACGGTCCTACATCTCAGTGGCTGGCGCAGAGCGGCAGTCACGGCATCTGTGTCAGCATCCACTGACCTGGCTAGCCAGACTTCCTTAGTACCTGTACCTAATGCTTAGCTTATGGCATGCGGCAGCCTTCTCCGATCCCAACAGAAGCTTCTAGGCGCACCGCGCTACCTATTCAGCTATATCGCTCCCTCAGATTAGATCAGATGAGAGTTTGTTCAGTTCACCTACCTTCGAGGAAGGAGGCAGAGCCACGATGTCGGCGCGAGAAGAGAATGATTCTCCACCACGCAGCGCGGCAGGACTTCACTCTGGAATGGATCTTCAGTCACTGAAGATCCAGAGTGAAGTGGTTCAGTCTTCACAGTGTCGCGGTGGGTGAGTGTGATCTCTGTCTGTCTATCTTTCTTGCAGCTCCTGTCCTGCACAGTACCATACTGTATATACAGGTCCACACGATATCCTGCATTACAGTCTGTGTATACTGCATGTATATAGTGCGGATCTGTTTACAGTATAGTGCAGATTGCTGATGATTTTGAAGAAAGAAGCTGTGTACGGTGTGAAGCAGAAGGACGGTTAATACCAATTTCAAGCTGATTCATTTGTCTTAACTCCACCTTCTGGAATAATATCCTGCAAAGAACAGAAGCTACTAGCAAAAATCGACAACACGCAAAACTCGATCTAAACACTGCTGTGGGGTCACTGACCAGCTTAAAAAACTATGTCGTATCAAAGCGTGACTCCGTCAAAATTTATGAGAAGCAAGGTGAAGAGCTGTCTGGTTCATCTGAGTATGTTCAGACGATAACTCGACACAGGCGCAGAAACGTGTGTCTCAATCCATTGGATTATGGCCATACGGAAGAAGTACAACTCAGAACTTCTGAAAAATACAGAACAGAAACTTTCTTGCCTATCACTGATCAGTTTATCGCTTCTCTTGACCAACGTCTTCAAGCATATAAAGATATATCAAGCAAATTAAGCTTTTATAGCCATCCAAAAGAACTGTCTTCAGACGAGCATAAAAGGGAATCTGTCACCTTTTTTTGCCCTATTGGCTGCCGGCATAGACATCGGGGGCTTATCTACAGCATTCTGTAATGCTGTAGATAAGCCCCCGATGTAACCTGAAAGAGAAGAAAAACACGTTAGATTATACTCACCGAGGTGGGCGGTCCGGTCCGGCGCCTCCCTTCTTCAAGCGATGACGTCTTCTTCTCCCGTCCAGAAATGGCTCCGGAGCATTGCTCTGCCCTGTTGAGGGCAGAGCAGAATTCTGCAGTGCGCAGGCACCAGACCTCTCGATGCCTGCGCACTGCAGGACTCTGCTCTGCCCTCAACAGGGCAGAGCAATGTGCCTGCGCCGGAGACATTTCAGGACGGGAGAAGAGGACGTCATCGCATGAAGAAGGGAGGCGCCGGACCGGACCGCAACACCCATCGGACCGGACCGCCCACCTCAGTGAGTATAATATAACGTGTTTTTCTTCTCTTTCAGGTTACATCGGGGGCTTATCTACAGCATTACGCTGTAGATAAGCCCCCGATTTCTATGCCGGCAGCTAATAGGGCAAAAAAAAGGGTGACAGATTCCCCTTAAGGCCACAGCAGAGCAACTCGTCAGGTCTTATTCAGATGACTTGGACATTACATTTATCGATGAACTGTGTCAGTTTGTAACATTTGCCAATTTATTCACAGACGAGGAGCCAAAAGATATCCGCACTGAACTTTCCATGTACAAGCTTATCATGGAAAAGGGTGTGCAGGACACTTTCCCAAATACGGAGATAGCTCTGAGGATATATCTAATTTTGATGGTAACAAACTGCAGTGGTGAGTGTTCCTTCTCAAAACTCAAATTAGTTGAAAACAGATTAAGGACATCCATGAAGCAGGAACAACTTGTAAATTTGGCTATCATGAGCATCCAGTCAGATATACTGTGTGAATTGGACTTTAGTGACATCTTTAGTGATTTTGCAACACGAAAATCAAGGAAAGTGCCTGGATTGTAAAAAATGAATGATTTTACCTGAATTACTCTGTGTAAGTGATTTTTGTAAATAAACTTGTGTTCGTTTCATTTTGTGTTTTTGAATTACATATTGCACCACCTTGAAAAATGGGCCTCCCTCCAAAATGGGCCCTGGGCCACCCACCTCTTAAATCCGGCCCTGCTCTGTCTCATCGCTCACAGTCTATGAGTGACAGAAACAGACATGAACTAAGTGGGGTCCCAGTAGAAAGGAGGTCCCGGGTTTCGCCGGCCACATAACCACAGCTAAAAGTCGTTGGAATAGAAAGGCGGTCAACCATGTGCCCTGCCTCATATTCAAAGAAACAGAGCTAAACTCCAGCAATCAGACCCCGCCAATCAGCCATTTATCCCCTATTCAGTAGATAGGTGCATGTGAATGAAGCCCAAAAGGGGTTTTCAGGGGCAAAAAAAAAAAAAATCAGAAATGAAATAAGATAACGAAAGACCAAATACCCATTAAATCTTCTGTATGGGAACACGGCTACATTGGCACTTCCTGATGGTCGCTGTTTAGTAGACGTGCCAACTTCCACAAAAAAAATCACTGCAGCCAATCACTGGCTTCAAGCAGAAACAGAGCCCATGATTGGCTTTGATGACCTCCCGTATACAACAGGTGATTGCTGCCGCCAAACTGTGATAGGTGGGGAACACCGGAGCTGAAATAGTCGGGGACTAAGAGGTGATTACTTGGTCTTTTATTATTTAATCCTATGCCCACCCCGTCGGCCTGATCGCGGACACCTCCTGTAATGTTCTCCAGGGCCTCTTGCATTGGTATAGTATATAATTTCCTTATCTTTATTATTTTTCTTTGGAAGAGTCTCTCCACAATCCTAGTCCTCATCTGTGCAAAGCGTACAGTCCATACAGTTGGTAAAGTAAGTTGGTCTTCCCCCATATAAGAGTTTTATCATTTACAACCCACAAGATGTCCCCCCTTAGCAGTGCTAGTTCCCTTACACGGCATGTCCTTCACTTACACCTGCTATGGATTGTGTAGTGTTAAAAACAAAGCTCTTAAATTTTGCAAAAACCCTGACACAAAGTGAAGATCTTCTCCCTGCTTCCTTCAGAGACGTGTACACAGCCTGTCACTTGGTGATATTCTTGAAATTCAGCAAAGACTTTTGTGACAGCTTCACAGGTCCATGAAAACCCGCTACTATTCAGCAGTACCATGGACAAGAACAAGCCACAGTAACTAAAGCTTTGGGGACGTCAACGACAGGCCCTGAATGCCGCACAATCGTTGTCCCAAAAGAAGCTGTGTCTGAAGAAGGCCTTCCACATTATAGGGGCTTTCCAGGTTCTGTCAGCCCCTTCAAACATTCGATTTGAGAAGGTACAAGATTTGAACTGCTAGACACGGCCTGTTCTTAGGATAGGCAATACATCTTCTTAACTTGCACTACTCCTTTAAATAAATGACAATTAACCTGCCGAATATTAGGCTAAAAGAAACACATTTAATGTGCATAAAAATGTTCCAACTTTCCTGACAGAAGATATCTGAGGAAAGAAGGGTCAGTCATGTGGAATTTCAACATGCCCAATCTTATTGTTCTCGTGAGAGAAAGGCCACCCACAATGGTGTCTCGCACCTGTTTACTCACCCCTTATTAATGAGAACTGCCTTCTAAATCTATGTGAACTGTATGGCCAGCTTAATGGGGCCCCAACCAGAGCCCCTGTGCTAAATAGTATTACACCAGCATAACATAAGAGACGTTAAGGAATAGGATACAAATTTTTGGACTGAATTTGAATTAGACGAGTAGCTGAGTTTTTGATAGGGGTGGAGCGTATCAGAGACGACATTAACTGTCACGGATTTACCGCAACAGTAGGGAACCAGAAGACCGCAGTGTCTGATTTCTCCAACTCTTGCGTTTATTAGAAGCACTTCACCTTCATATTAAACAGTGTAAATTTATTTTAACAGTTTAGGGGTTAATCTGCTCAGTTGAGCGTTCCTGGAGCGTTAAAGCTCTCAGCTGGTTCACCGTTAGCCACTCCCTTCTCCTATATAATCTGGGTCTTGGCTAGCACTCATTGTCAGAGCAGGCTTATGCTGCATGCCTGGAGGTTGTTGTTTTTTGCTATTGGAGAAGGCGTTTGGTGGATTTATCTGGGACTGTTGCTAGGTTTTGAGTCTGTGAAAACTCCCTTTCTTCTCCTACTTTGGTTTATCCCCCATCCTCCACTCCCAGGTGTGTTTTAAGTTTGGTATTCTTCGTTATCCCTGTTCGCATTACATTGTTAGTCTGGTTTGTGTATTACGGTACACTACTTCTCCCCTCGTTCCTGGGTGGCTGAAGGGTACAGACTGAAGGCGGATTCAAAAGCTAAGGCAAGGTACATGGCCCAGGCGTCTTCACCATCAGACGTAATCCAGGGAGCAGGGCGAGCTAGGGCACCCCTAGAGTTAGGGACAGGGAAGGAGCCCCTGGTCCCAGGACACCCTACAACAGAGTCGGGACCATTACCATTTTGGAAGGATTTGCATAAATTTAAGAGTTACAAAGGAATCGCCAGCCAGTGTTATGCCATGTGTACGCCCTCTAGGACCCCGGATTAAATACAACAGTCTATGAGCACTGCCAAGACTGCTCTTTTAATTAACTTTGCTCTATTCCCATTGCATAACTGCAACATGGTTCCTGGCAACTCATGATATATTCCCATCTCTGCGACATGAGTTGACAACACTCAGAACAAAAGCCATACGACATTGTCTGGTTTGGAGATTTAAGGCCTCCTTCCAGCAATGGTTAATGTGTCGGACACATCCCAGGAGGGGGAGGTGGCGGCAGACATCCAGGAGAGAATGTTCCCAGATGACAGCCGGTCCTATGACTAATCTGTGGTCATGTTTATACCACATACTGTACCAGGGGAATAAAAGCCTCACTGTTGTGCAGTCTCTGCTGCTAAACCCCATTAATAGCTGTAAAGTGGAGGACAACAAACTAATCTTGACGCTTCGCACGATTCGCTTTTAAACAATGTTGTTGGAAGAGAATTGATGGATCTTATAAGAAATCCATGAAGACGAGGATGTGATGAGAGAGAATTGCCTGAATGTCTAATGCCCATTTAATGTAGAGGAGTCAGTGCCAAATACTACAATGGGACAATTGGTTCTGTACACAGGGCTATGTAATACATAATTAACCGGAGGCTCATCCCATGCCTTTATGCCATACCTCCCACCCAACGTGAAGCCATCAAATCGTTCCCAGATATGGGAGCTCTCACACGGATCAGCGGTATGTCCTGATTTCACCTGTATCTGAGTCCTTGAGATAAAGGCACAGCTGTACACAATGGTGGAGCAGGGAGCAGACCACTATCTGCTCCACCATTCAGTTCGTGGCAAGTGCCGCTATGCAACTTCAGTTACACCGGCAGCATCACTGTCTGGTCATTTTTAACTATTTTGCTGAGAAGAAGCTCTGATTTCTGAATCACCTGTCAGAAGACAGGCTTTCCCCTAATGAGCAAAAGGAGGCTCTGCACTTTCCCATACAGGAGACCCTTCACCGATGTGTGACAACATGACTGCAAGGTCATGTCTGAGGTTTCCTCCCAGATGATGAGGAGGATGTAACAGGTCGCAACGGCAACCTGTAGGACATGGAACAGTCACCAGCAAAAGACTGGGCTGGGAAGTGGCTCTGGCAACCTCATGTCCTAGAATGGAGGGGCAGGCTCAATATTTAAACATTCTGTGATGCTGGAAGTGTCTCCTATGTAATGTAGATAGGAAAGTATAGAAGCATTCTGTGTGATGGGGGGTGTCATACTGTGAAAGGAAGGGCAATGGAAACTGGATGGGATCATATTGTGGGGGATTGTCCGGGCATGCTAATATGTGTGGGGGGCACAGTTAGGGCACCATACTGTGTGTGGGAACATCATACTGTATGGGCATAATACTTGGTACAGGAGCAACTTAGGAACGCATCATACTACATGTGGTGGGCACTGAGGGCGCATATTCTATAGAGGAACAATATTGTATAGGGGCACTCTGGGAGCACCGTACTGTGTGGCTGTGTGGAGGGAATTGTAGGGGTATCGGACTGTGTGTGGGGAATTAATGTGTGTGGGAGAAGACTGTGGAGGCATCATAAGATGTGTTGGGGCATCAAGTGTGGAAAGACATGGTGGGTGGATGGGGGTACAATCTGGGGGAATAAAGTGTGAGGGGGAAACTCTTGAGACATCATACTGTGCTGGTGAACACATTCAAACTGGGCCCAGATTATTAGTTTACCAGACAGGCAATTTCCTCCATACTCTATACTATGTCTCCTATCAGTTTAATGGCAACTCCTTCTTGAGAAGTGTCACGCGACTGCTGCAGCCAATCTTCCTAGATCAATAACGAGCCTTCACATTCTGTCTGAGCTAGTAGATAAATGGTTTCTTCTGGTTCGGACGTAATCTTAAGGGTGCAGTCGATCAGGGCCATTGATTGGCTGCAGTGGTTACATATCCTCGGTTCCTCTTCGCTTCTCACCGCTGGTGCCACCAATGCACCGATACACCCACCAATGCACCGGAACACCCACCAATGCAAATGTTACTGACAGCCTCTTCAAAATAGTAGACCGTTCCTTTGAAAGAGTAAATTGACAACTGGGCATAATCCATTTCACTGTCAAAAGGCAATGTCCTGCAGAATGATGTGCGCAAGGATGGCCAGAATGGGCAATACTCAGTTGTCAATTTATTCAGGAATAATAACTGAAGAATGGCAGAAGACAGATCTAAATAAGTAATATTATGGGGAATAAAATTACCCAAATGTCAGAAGACAGATCTCATTAAGAATCAGTAGTGTTTCTGTGGTGATGGTTGGAGAAGGTAAGTGAACACGTGGCATTGGTACAGATCATTGCATATGGTTTGTTTTGGAAAGGCACTGCTCCTACTGAAATGACAGGTTGGCATGAAACAATGTACGACTTTTCCGTAGTCTGCTGTGCCAGCACATTCTACGGTTACGCAGCACAACATTGGAAGGATCGCTCGTTATTCATTTGTTATTTTTGGTGCGTTGCTTGTTAAGTGGAATGAATCGATCACCCCACATTTTTTGCATTCTCCACCAATAATGACTAAACCTCTACAGCATTTCAATTAGAGTAGACATAATAAAGCGAAGAATGTGAATCCTGCCAGAGATATATTGTCCTTCAGAGGATTATCTAAAAAGGCAGTGAAGACAGATCCGTATAATACTTTATTTTAGCTGTTATTTTTTTAATTTACAATATTTGTAAATCATGAAATATCAAAAATAAAAGAAGAGATCTCTAGAAATACAAAGCAACAGGGGATTAAATTTGGAATACAACTTTACGTTTAACCCAAACTTTGGGCAGAAGAAAAAATAAACAAAAAAACTTCAAATGGAGAATGTCATCTTTAATAAGTTTACATTTACAAGAGAATCATTTTCAGATTCTTCTTACTTTGCCAATAAAAATTTAGCATTAGAGCCCAGACATATAGCATTGTGCACCAAAATTACTTATATTGGCCACCACTTATCCACAAGTAATGTACAGTAAATAGCAAGTGTGCTTTTAGTTTCACAGGTTCCAGATGTGCTAAAAAAATAAATAAATATTATCTATCTATCTATATTAGTACCACCTATGTGACAACCAAAAAGCTTTATGCTAAGGGAAAATTTCTAAAATGGTTATTCTTAAAAAAAAAAAAAAATATCCCCTATCAACAGGATCGGGCATAACCTGCTGATCGCTGGGAGTCCGATTGCTGAAACCTCCGTCGATCCAGAGATCTAAAGCCACAAGAACAGGGCTCTGCAGCCTTGTCCTGAATGGAGGTGCGTGTGTTCAGTCTCAACTTTATTGTCTAGGTGACTGACAAAAATAGCCAAGTGGTATAATCAGCAGCCCCAAAGACAATAAATGGCGTCTGAGTAAGCACACCTACATTCAGGAAAGGGCTGCAGTGCCCCAATGGATAGGGGATAAGCTTTTTGGGGTGGTGTTGGTGGGGGGGGGGGGAAATCAACCCTTTATTTTACCCAAAAGTACATTTTCAATTCAATTAAAGAAGTCCCTCCAACTTACCGGGCAACTCTGTTTCCATTCTGTCTAAATTGCTGTTCACTGCCTGTTATCAGGTGCAATCCGTTTCTAGTGCCAGAGATGTCAAGATGAATTACAAGAGGTCACGTTGAGTCTTTCTTCCCCATCGCCTGTGTGTCAAACTGCATACAGGAATAGCTGGGGGGGCAAACTTTCAGTTCAGGACAGGCAAATGATTGGAAAGTGGCAGGTGTAATATGTGCCGGAAAATACAGGAGAGTTTCAGCTCCTATAGTGCTGTAAGAATGCAGACTAAGGGAAACAGTCAACAAAAAGAGTGAATGGCAAGTAACAGAACAAGAGAATCAGGGCAGTTCCTGATATATTGGCCGGCATGTGCACCAAATGCTTAGTTTTAACTTGTACGAGATGAGGGCAACAAGATGACACTTTTCTTCAAGTTTACTGTGAAAGAACAGCTATCTTTTAAGATCATTTTGCACTGGCTTCAGACTCTTCTTTTGAAAATCAAATGTCCTTTTAAGGATCACAGCTCCAAATTTGACGAAGCCAATGGTGTTTCAAAGTTGTTTTAATTTCCTAATGAGACATCCGGAATACACGATTATTTGGCGACTTGATTCATGTACAGCAGGCAGAAGTGCAGTGCAAGTAAAAAATCACCATATGGTGGGATCAGCTGTTTTCAGCCAGAAACACATTACTACACAAGGATTATACATATACAATTTAATTTTAAATAGCATTTTGGGCATTACACAGATATAGCAGTATTTAAAGGGACACTACAGAATATGAGGCACATCAGAGTACTGTATCCCAACGCTCCTGGAGGGATGGTGCAGGACTTCTGCCATATACCAAACCCTCAAGCCCTTCATTAGGCATAACGGACTGCAATATCCAGGTCGACAGCCGGGACTGTGGACTTGAGCGAACTGCTTCATATATGCCTACGAGGCACTTAGCCCAACCGCAACGTCTCCTGACCTAGGTACTGTGAGCCAAAAAAAGTTCTGTAGGTCACGGAAGTGTAAAAAGAACCAAAACATTTAGTAGGAACCTCGTCCCGAAGTTACATCAGCATGCCATGGCTACCGAATTCGAGCCTTGTGAACCCCCTCCTAGTTTATGGCATCCCTGGTGCCTATAGACCTGGTATGATGCAAGCATGACCGCCGCGCCAAGCCACCAATCAGAAAAGGCACCGGGGATCCTGGCAGGTATGAGGAGCACAGGGCTCTGATCAGGCAGCCACAGACTACTAACGTGGCCACTGGACCATTGTCCTGAGAATCTTTTTGTTCAACACTAATTGCGACTGAGAATCCATTCAATATAGTATCTAAACTGGACCCCATCCCAAATAATGGGATCATCACAAAAAGTAATGCAACATATCACTGGTTCTACGCCAGGTGGCTTGGTAACAACCAAAATGACCGTTATTACCACTACCCGAGGGGCTGCTGGAAGTTTCACTTTATAGAGATTTTTTATTTTGTAAGGATACGTCCCTACACAAATAAGCCTCCGTGCAGAAGCAAACGCTTCCAAATCCATCCATTATTCACCACTGTATATTGTGCCAAATAAAGTGGAAAAGGAATCAAAATTTAACAGAGAATACCTGGGGCACTGGCATTGCCTGACGTGGTTGTTTGCTTCCCCCCACCTTTTTCTATTTCAACAAACAGCAGGTAAGCGAAATAAGAGTGAGAAAGCGCACAAATTAGATTTCATGATTACAACGCAGGAGGAGACGAGAGGCGATTAAAGTAGCAATTAGTTGTGGAAGAACAGATGACTGAGGTCTGGAGAAGAATTTCCTACAAATGCATCTGTAAGGCACATAATGTAGAAAAAAGATGTAGTAAACCAGTCGGCTGGCGTTACATGAGGTGTGCTCCCCTCGGGGAGGGACTTCCAGCAGGCCCTGGAGAGGAAGTCTTTATTTGCATCAGATGGGAGGTCCTGTGCCGCCTGGCGGACGAGCGGGGCCTGGCGGACGAGCGGGGCCTGGCGGACGCGTGCGGGCAAAATGTCTTACAAAGTCGTAACATTTTTGTGCAACTTATGAGATTTTTAACACTTCTACATCTGCCCTAGCCAGTTTGAATAAAATGGGTAGAGCATTGATAAGACAGGGTTTGGCTATGCTCACTAGTCTAATTCATGAAAAATTACACCACTTTGGTGGCGTCAATTTTTCCAGAAATGCACTCCAGTACTTGACTGATCTCTGGCGGTGGCGTACAGCACTTGTAAGACGCATCTAATTTGTTAAGTAATGCCTCTTAATGAATGATGTGCATCTTACTCCTACACACTCCTTTATTAAAACACTGGCATGTACAATGTCTTTCTTAATTAACCGGCGCCCTAGAATGCAGCCACTTCTGTAGCGCTAGGCTGTAAATGGTCCCTATACCTCAGACAGCTTGATCTCAGATAATGTGAAAAAAAGCAGACAATCAGCAAATCACCATGTAATAAAGCTACTTCTGTCTTACCACAAAGAAATGACTCCAGAGTGTCAGCAGCTAGTGGTCTCCCTTCTGTCTAAATTACTTTCCACTGGCTGTTGTCAAGTGTAATCAGTATCTAGCAGCAGCGACTCCAAGACATTACAAGATATTGGGGCAGGTCTATAGCTCTCTGCTCCTGCTCTCCTGTCTGCCAAACTGCATAAAGTCCTAATAAAGGGTGGGCTTTCAGTTCAATGCTAGCAAGCTGGACAATAGGGGCAATTCATGCTAGATAAGAAAATGCAGCTCCAGCCCCTACAATACTGGTAGAATGCTGATGAATGCAAGCCATTTGACAACTGCATAGGCAATACATGCTGGAAAGTGAGGGAAATGGAGGTCCGGCTCCTATAGTACTGATAGAATAATGAAACAACCAGCCAACTTGGGAATTGGGACAGGTTCCTGCCTAAACTAGACAGCTAAGTGCACAAATAGAAGGTTTAGCTTGTTGGGTATGTGTGGGAAAGAAATACAGAAAAACCATACTTTAAAACATGTCTATTTTTTCACAATAAACCTGTAAAGGGTTTTAGGTAAATTTGCTTTCAGGTGGAACTTAAAGTGCACCCTCCTGGTTTGGGTACAGATGACTGGCCTTAGGTCCTGAGGTAAAGCTATAGAGTCAGTTACAGCCAAATTAGACTCTGGGAGTATTTTACTTCAATTACATTTTCTGAATCACCTTGATTACAGAAGTCATCGATCCTGGACTGCCGCTGATTACACACAGTTTCAGTTTCCGGCTTCCATTGATTTTGTAGCCAATATGGTTTCCAGCAACCGGACTGATCGTATCGGCAGCTTTATCCTAGTGAATCAATGGTGAATAGGATTGCACACGTACCTACCAACCACTCATCCCTCTTCGTGACGCCGCTCCGCTGCAGGTTTAGTCGCCAATTTGTTAAATGAATTAACCTGGGGATGCATCAAATCATTGATGTTGTGGGATAAATTACTTCATTCTGACCAATTCAATAAGAATCGAGCAGTAAATGAAGCATGAGCTCAAATGGGCACCAATGTCAGATATGACCTCATTTCACAGATAATTTCTTAAATATGAAATCTACAAATCCCCTTTTAATTAAAAATTATGTTGTCTTAGCCTCAAAAATCACCAGAAAGTTTGGTGTCTACCCACTGCCTGTTGTCAAGCACAATCTGTCTCCTGCCTGGCAGACTGGTATAAGAGGTGAGCACTCAGGTCAGGGCAGACAGTCATTGGACAAAGGCAGGAACAACACATGGCAGGAAGAGAGGGAAGGAAAGGTGCAGTCCCGTAAGTGCTGGCAGAATGCTGATGAAGGAGAATCACTGGCTAGATAACAGTGGATGACAAGTTGAATCGCATAAGAATAAAAAAATATTCCTGGACATAAACTAGTATGTGGGTTAAGAAGAGAGGAGTGTAAAAAGGCCAGACTTTCTTCAAATTTTGTGCGAAAAGCCTAATGTGCATCAGACCTTAAAAACTAATTTATTTTCTCAATTATTTGTCCAAATTGCCTAAATCCATTGCATAAAAAAGCCCAAAATGTAAAACGATGCTTATTTCATCACAAGGGGCTTCAAGGGCAAGTCCAGATATATAGGCAAAAATCTAAGACAAGGTGAATCTGCAGCAATTCTATTGCAAAATCCGCACCCGTTATATGACAACTTTACACAATCGCAAGGGTGAAAATATTGCTCTGATATTTATGCAGTTTTTTCCTCTACATGTAAATGTGGTTCTGAAAAAGCTTAGTGACAGTTGCTACACGTGTCGCAAAGTCTTTTTGTCTTGCAGAAAAGAAAAAAAAAAAAGCGCTGTTAGTATAGGGTAACCATGGATATTCCGCATACAGTAAGCCTAGGTATGCTAAGGGAAACCAAGGTCAGACTGTATTTTCCAGCAAAGGAAGAAATTTTAGCTTTTTTTCCCCAAAAAATAAAGCGACAAACCAGAATACCGATCTGCCCCAACATACACACACTGGATGAATAACAGTATTAATAAGGGGTCTGATGACCGAGTGGTCCACAGTCCGGGCACATCACAAGCACAGTGAGAAGTGCTTATCGTGCGCCTCCTCCTCCAGAGCTTATTAAATCAGACTCAATCAAGCGCTAGTTTTGTGATTAAAAAATAGAAAATGCCAGTAAGAACCCTGGGTGGATGCTCCAAAAACAACAAGGGCGGTAATTGACATTCACAAGAGCGGTCACAAACAAGACACATCAGCAGATTTAAAGGGAACCTGACCGCCAGGAGAGGTCCTCTCCAAGGGGCATATATGTTAAGCCATCGTCACATTACCCTTAGGCCTTGTTCACAAGGAGTGGATTTGCTGGAGGGAAACCACACCAGGCCCCCACTATCGCGGTGCCCATTTCATTTTTCCATGTTGGTAAAAGTGAAATCTGGTGTGAGATCCATTTGGGTCCAACCACAGTATCAGAACCAAAACCATAAGCTTCTGGCCATGCACGACGGGGCAGATTACTAATACAGAGCAAGAGCAATATGGAGACTATGGGCGTTTAGGTTACACAGTCTGAACATTCACCAAATTTACCAGAGAGACTTGATAAATGTGGCATCTCTAGATACTTTTGTCCATCATGACACCCCCTCTTTCCGTCAATATCGAGACTCAACAGAAAACCTGACCCAATGTGTCAAACCAATCGTACAATGCGCTGTTCAGCCGAATGCCCAACGTGTCAGACTGGAGCCGCAGATCACAGACACAACAACAAAAAAAAGAAAATCAAATTGTGCTAGTGCAGAGTGGAGAAGATCCAATCATGTCACACACCCCTCCTGGTGTCACAGCCCGAGTACGGACCAGAGTGTAGGACCTGTGACCGGAGATGATAGCCTCACATACGCCTAGAAGGCTGTAGAGTTCAGGTCGGGAGACTGGTTCACCCTCAGAGCACAGTCTGGTCAGACATTACCCGGCGGGCACCTGTAGCGAGAAATTCAAAAGTAACAATGTGTGTCGCCAACTTAAAATTTGTCCTGGAAAAATGCTAAAAAATAAACTTAAGCTGAAAATGTCATACTATTTAACTTTGGCTTTTGATTTATTTTGTTCTTACTTATATACAAGTCTTTGACGGCAAGCTAGCACCAGGTTTTTGCCACCTAATCTGGGAGCAACATAATGTAGAGACAGACAGTGATTCCAGCAATATGTCACTTACTAGGCTGCTTGCTACACTTTTTATAAAACCAATTTTATCAGCAAAAGGTTATCACCTAAAGGACTAGTAAAACCTGATGCCAGGTAGTCAAGTATAGTCATAGGCTCTGTATAACCCCGCCCCCACCACTGATTAGCAGCTTTCTGCCTATGCACAGTGTAAACAGAAAACTGCCAATCAGTGGTGTGGGCGGGGTTATACAGGGCTCAGCATTTAGAGAACTGCTAAATCTGAAGCAGTGATTTTATCAAAATGACAGCAAGTAGCCAAGTGACACAGCACTGGAATCGGGATCTCATCTTGCTGCTCTCAGATGAGGTAGCAAAACCTAAGGACACATTCCCTTTAATGTTAAGACAATTTTTCTTGTTTTAAAGCACCGCCTATTTTTCTATTGATGTAGCTTTATGAGGACTTTTTTTTTATTGAGGGACCAGTTTGATTTGTTTTTAACGGTATGTTGTTACGGTTCATACAATGGGAGGGAAAAAAATAAGAATAAAGTGGATGAGGATGGAGAAAAACAAACAGCGATTTCGTAACATTTGACTTCTTTCTCTGGCATTCATTGTGTGCTATAAAAAGTCAGAAAACTCTTCTTCGGGCCAGCATTTCATCGGGACACACAATGCTTGTTTAGCATCAGGCTGGAAAGGTTTCAGATGTGATTATAGAGGAATCTTGTAATGTGAAGTCTGGGGACTGATGCGCCTTACAGGTCACAAATCAATATGGCCGCACGTTGTCGTCACTTATTGGCCTCCTCAAATAACCAGGGTCATGCCGACATTTCTGCAGCCAATTGAGGACTATTCATCAAAACAGTATGGGACCCTTTTAATATTTTACCCAGAAAGAAAATATTTTTTTTCCGTAAAATTTGTCAACTTATGTAATAGCTATTATTTTCAGCCTTTTGGCTTGTTACACCGCTGTTTGCACATAGTGTGACCGCAGAGCCAGGTATTTCCATGAAGCGGCTCCCTGGGTGACATGTTATTTCGGTAGGAACAGAGTTAATACCCAGATAAAACACGTCCTTCCAGTGACGACAATGTTACTCTAAAGCCACGGAGGTTACCCCCCGTCTGTCCAATCTGCCGCAGATTTATCTGCCAGCAGAGGGATTAGCGGAGGACGCCCGTGGAGAACAACTGTTACGATGACAAACAACGAAGGAAGGCATCCGCCTGTTTGTGTTTCTGGAAATTATAGGATTCAGCTGCTCATGTCAAGGACAAGACACCGGCCTCCATTATCTGCAACATCAACAGTGTGCCACCCGATTGCCCCGTCCGGATTCATGATGTGTACATTCATATCAAAGAACTGAAAAGTATTAGATCTGGCAGAAAAATCTAGAAACACTCCAAACACTCCATCACTGTACCACCTGGGCCCAAAACCTAAGTGCTTTCAGCTTTAGAACGGTGTCCGGAAAGGGTCAGGAGGACACTTGGGGCCAAAAAGGCCATGGTACTACTAACAAACATCGCCAAAGAAGCACACTAGCGCCCCCCTGGCTTGTTTTGGCTATAGCATCCAAATAGCGATCCTAATTATAGAAATAAGAAACCCTAACCCCCCTCAAATACGCCTCGCTCCAACTCGTCTAGTAAATGGCCAGCTGGTTCAGTAATGTTGATCTAGTTGTCCCGCTAGTCTCTGACAATCCAACTTTTCTACACTGATGACATGCCAATAGTGATAAGCGAACATGTTCGGATAAGGTGTTATCTGAGCATGCTCTTGGGCTAACCGAGTATCTTCAGCGTGCTCGAATAATATGTTCAAGTCCCCACGGCTGCATGTCTCAAGGCTGTAAAAAATGACTACTGTACAGATCCTGCTGCTGTTTTCAATTTTGCAATGCATCAGTCCATTACTGAGATATTCACATTTATAGCTTTTGGTGCACAATATGTGAAATCTCTGTTTGCAATTCATCTAGGGTTCTCCACGGAGCCTTCTCCACAGAGCCTTCTCCACAGAGCCTTCTCCGGGGTCTTGCGCTGTCATCCCTCACTCCCAGATGCTGCCAATCACAGCTTGGCAGCTGATTTAGCAGCCCATTAGTCTCAGAGGATGAAGAATTGTGATAGTCATTGTTTTGGAGGGAATGGTGAAAGCGCACGCCCCAGAGAAGACTGCAAATAAATGCAGAGTTGAACTGCAAGCAGAGATTTCACATAAAGCGCTCTAAAAGCAACAATTGTGAATATCTCTGCAATGGAGCAACGCAGCACAAAACTTAAAACAACGGCAGAATCAGGGGAGCGCAGATATTTTTTTTTTCCAAGGTATTTAACTCCGCTATTTTGAGCAAGTGACAGGTCCTCTAAGAAGCAGTGACATAATGTGTACAGATTAAGTACAAATGTGAGAAAGCCTCACATACTGCTTATTAGCTGCACCGTCATCGAGAAATTAATGCAGATTCCACTTGTTACACAGCAAAACATTATTTATGGTGCGTCAGATCTCGTTTAAGACCTTGCCAATCACGTATCTGTAGGAGACTCGCACTTACAGCACACAACAGATATTAATTCATCGCCGCTTGTCAGAGAACAGTTGGGTACCTTTCCAAACACTGTAAAACCGACGGATTTTACTGCGCAGCCCTCATCTATATAACTCTAATCCTAATCTGTCTTACAGTTTACAACATGGCCAATACGAAAAGTGGAAAGCTGGCATGTAAAACAAGGAAATCCATGGAAGCTTAGAAATGACACACAAGCCCAGAAAATAAAAGGTGTCATATGAGGTACGGTAAGTGCAAAGTGCGGACTTTACAATCAAGGACTGGACTGGAGCATTTAGGCTGTGGGACCCTCGGGGAGGATATTTTGAATAAAAAAAATAAAAAAAACAAAAAAACAATTGGAGCCATACAAGATAAAAGTGGCCTGTACAGTGCCAACAGTCTGGCAAGACATTATTTCGTCCCACCTGAGTTATCTTTTACTGCCACTCCTGTACGGTCCTGTATGGATCCATAATATGGCACCATTAGTCATGGCACGATCTCGCAAATAAGGTGGCACACACTGTGCCTAGGGCTCTGTAACACATCACTATTAGGAATTGTGCCGACGGGTCCAATATAAATACCTCTGTGCCATCAGAACGTTGCCTCATTTGAATGACAAATATAATTTGCGTTCCAGACGTCCCACAGTAAAAGATCGCTGAATGACAATGGTACCTTGCGAAATTATTACAATGGATAAGGCGATATTGCCATCCTTAAAGGGAATCTGTCACCAGGAGTTTTCCTCATCTGAAAGCAGCATAATGTAAGAAATTAGACTCCTGTGATGTATCACTTACTGGACTGGGTGCACAGGTTGTGATACATAGTTTTTTGACGTAGAAGAACTCACAGCTTCACCACAGCTTTCTATGTACATTGATAAGCAGCTTACTGTCAACAGACTGGGGAGGGGGCATGATCGGACCAGGTCTCACAGGTGCTGTAGTCCAGACAGTGATAATCCCCTGGTGATAAAACCTTCATTCTACTGAAACAGCACACAGCCAAAAAAGTGATATATTGTTGAAATCTGTATTTCAGCCACCATTACTGTCTTCAGATTACATAGCAAAAATCTGCTGACAGATTCTCGTTAAAATCCCCCTATATCTTGTTGATCTGAGCTGAGGAGAAAATGGCTGGCAAACCGAGGGCACCAAGAAGGATGACAAATAGTGTCACCCTGACTGGTGCGCGGTGTCTGCCTACTTCTGTGGCTTCCCATGTCCTGTATTGCCAGACTGTCTGCTGTTCACATCACCAGTTATCCAGCTGTGACGACGCTCGGGGTCCGTGTGACCAGCATGACCTGCGGCTCGGTGGATCCACCTCACCAGGTGAGCCCAACGGCCGCTTAAAGCCTTTTTATACGTCTAACACTCACTCTTCTATATTTCACCCTAGATTAGCTCCGGCTTGGTGGGTAAGAGCCCCGTAGACCTCCGCAGAACGCTGCACCTGGCTGTTAGAACACTGCAATAAACTGTACTAAATATAAAGGCAGGCGCAGCCTTGGGCACCGTTAGTTTGTACACCAGCTACCACTCCAGGTGCCCGCTGTGAAGTTCTGGTCCTAGGAGGACAAATCCTTATAACAAAATTAACCCCGTGTTTTTCTGACAAGTGCCTCACATTAGGCTGGCCATAAAATACTTGTACGGCAGCGCTGAACATTTCATTCTGAGACGGGTCCGGCGGGACATGATTTCAGACCAATCCGACCACGGCAGCTTTTCAAATACACAGGATTTATGGGGAAAATCTGGCATAGGCCTCAGACTGTAAATCCAGCGTGAAGGTCTCCAGCACTTCGTTCTCTCCTTCAAGAAGGTGGCACATAAAGAACCTTCACGAGTCTGTTTCCATCTGCCAGGCAACAAAACAACCCTGCTCCGCCACATAGATACACACCAGCCGTGGGCACGGCGTGCTGGGTGATCTTAATCTCCCCATACTGAAATATTTTCTCACAGTGGACACCTGGCGAAGACGCCACGCGGCACTTTACAGTCATGGATGGCTTCAAGCAATTTTCCAAAGTGGAAAGTTTAAAAACAAAAAGGCACACAAATTCACATTTGTGTCTAAAAGACCAAGGTACTAAACCTCTATGGCTTTCATGGGTCAAAGATCATTATAAGCGGCGCCGCTGCATCGGTGACATGGCCGCCCAAATCCAGAAGTATGGAGGTCGGCAGGGGAGCCAGGAAAAACTGGAAGGGCATCAGTGGGGATCGGCATGGTAAAGAATGCTTAGTTGCATTTTTTTTTTTTTTTCATTCTAGGGGTAGAAAAAAACCCTTTGAGCGATATTAGGTCACCATCTGTCAATATTTCTACGCAACACGGTACAGCATGGCTGTTCTATCTAGCTCTCTCTCACATCTATCTACAAGCTGGATGTGCCTCCGACGTGCACAGAACGATCAGCAATAGATCGTTCTGTGCGCATTGTTCAGCATTGTTCTCGTCAACACGTGCTGCTTACACAGGATGATGCGCTGCCTTGAATGATCGTTTCACCCAACGAACACTTATTTTTCTTGCTCTGATCGGCAGCCTGTCTGCAGTGGCCGATTCTCAGGACACAAGCGTTCCTCGGAACGGTTCATGGCAATCGGCCGGCGTAGATGCCCCTTACACTTCTTTATGAGCAGCCACTAATGTAGAGGATAACCTCAACTGAACAGAACCGGTGGGCAAAGATGGTTGTAATCTCCCTAGTGTATAGAAACTGGGCCACCTAGAAGACCCCATTATTAGACTTAAGATACCATTGTTAATAATAAAACTGTTAATAAATGTGACAGATTCATCAATATGCATGTAACACTGTGGGCACAGCAGGGAATATCAGCAGATTCCAAGGGCATAACCTCGGGATAACGTATCTGCATCTCATCCATACCGCACCGTCATATAAAAAAGGCTCTCCAAAAAGGAGCAGAGAAAACCTTGCTTGTGACTTCTGCCTGTCAGGTCCATGCATTACTGGTCAACAACTCATTTGTATGGTCATCATGTATTTTATATGGCCTTATACGTCTCTCCCCCCAAAAAATTCTGGGCTTTAAAGGAGCCAGACCTGTACAATCGGTTGATCACATCAGCACCCTAGTCACTGACTTTGCAGGGGAACTACAGAACCAGGATGAAGACAGAGCCATTGGCTGTAAGCTCATTGTCACAAGTCCAACACCAAATCGCGTGATATGGAAACTGCAGGCGCCCATACATTTCACATGAAGAGGTGACTGTGTGATATGGATGCTCAGTGTTGGGCAGGGAATCCATTTAGAAGCAGGTATGAGAGAGGGATGTGGGGTGTTCAAGTCAACCTAAACGTATTCTCCACATTAAAGAATCCCATAAAAAATAATGGCCCAAGAAGAAAACTATGATTCCTGGGGCTCTAGACTGTGAACTCCACAAATCAGAAGGGATAATGGTGCACATCTGTGACCAACACTCCTCCCAAAGTCTATGGGAAAGACCAATGAAGATAGACGAGCTATTGCTGATGGAGCAGTACTGCATGTATGACCGTAGAAGCAAACAGGGCATATCTGACCCCCATTCTGGTCCCCCAGCGATCATACATTTATTACCAGATAAAGGTTTTTTTATGAGTCAACTTCTTAAAAAAAAAAAAAACCATATATAGAAATAGATCAGGTTTCTTCATCAGGTACCCCTTTTATAGGGTTTTCCAGCATTATAACAAAATGGGCCACAAGTAGAGAATGGATATAAAACAGGTGACCTACACTCACCAATTTGATCATCTTCCGGTACATGCAGACATAACCTGAGGCCAGAGATTGGCTGCAGCGGTCATGTGCACAAAGACAGCATATCATCGCTGCATGGAGTGAGCATGGCACGGCAGGAAGCATCGCAGCGGCAACTCTGGAGCCAGTGGGGGATGGAAAGGATGAGTAAAGAGGTCTTGGAAAATTTCTTTCAGGACTTCAACATTTTCAAACAACGTCCCGTATGACAAGGCTGTTCACCTGATATTAATGTGATGATAGTGGATGATCCGTTTCTGTACTTTATCTTCTTTTATTGCAGAGGGTAGGAGCATGACGCTGTCTAACATTGCCGGGGTGATGTGTGTGAGTTATTCCAGACTGTGGAGAGCATAGGAAATGTTATATGAGAATACAGATAGTAATAATGGCTGCACAAATCAGCCGAGGATATTGAAGCGCAGCATGCGGAGAATGCCTTCCAGTTATCACATCTCTACGGGACGGCAGGCTATAGGCTATCTTACCCATTTACACTGACTGAGATTTATTTATTTTAAAGCAGTCTGCTCTACTGGAAACGACAAGAACATGGAAATCGGGGAAGATTACATAAGTGCGCGGAAGATTTTCGGGCCCAGTTAAGAATAAATGTACATTTAATTACCAGCTCCAGACACAAACATGATGCCTGTCACAGAGTATCCGATCTCACGCTGACAAATATGGGGCATCTTGGACGAAACTAAAAATGTCAGATTATTTCTTTGCGGAGATCAGAAACAGAAAACAAAGCGGAAATCACAAATACCAACAGGGCGCACAGGAGCGGTTATATAAAGGAAGCCTAAAGAGCAAAACTAGGGCACAGAGAAAGCTGGAGATATTCCAGATGGTGAAGCATATCCCCCAATATAAGTCCCATTCTCCTCATATAGCCTTGAAGCAAGAATTAACTGATGAGCACAAGTCCTCAGTGCTGCTGCCGAGTCCCCTGATGGCCTCTTTGTTTGCTCTTCCGGCGGTGGATTACCAACAGGCGCTAGCAGTCACATGCTGTCCAAGCTGGAAGAGGAATCTTTGCTGCCATTTTGCACCTCTTTTGGCTTGGACGGCGCATGAGTGTTACAGGCAATGAATAATAACTGGAGAATGTTAAGTGACCCCTGCAGCCAATCAGCATTCACCGATTGGCTGTAGCAGTCATGCGCTGCCATGTAGTAAGAGGCAGAAAAGAGCCATAAGGCTTTCTCTTCCAGCTTGGATGACACATGACTGCTGCAGTCAATAAGTAGTCATTGGACGTCCCCATCAGAAGAGCAAGCAAAGACCGGTAAGGGAAACAGGAGGCAATGGCACGGGTAGGTTTTCACTACTCAACTGCTCTCAGAGGTAGACACAGGAACGTTCCTTGGATTAATCTTCTGCTGGTTTATTAAAACACGGCATGAACCATGGCAGGATGTAACAAAATAAACATGGCCTTTTGGGCATAACAGCAAAAAAAAAAAAAAAAAAAAAGATAACTTATAGCTCAGTCCATATGTCTGCGGGATTCACCCGCACAGGATCCAATAAAATTCAGCTCCCACTGGAGCAATTTTAAGATTACAAGCCCATCTCCAGAAATCTTACTGTTCTTTTGTCTACGGTACGCAACATAATCAAGAATTTTTACAACCCATGGCACTTTAGATAATCTACCTGGATGGCAGAAAAAAAATTGACGAAAGGTTGCAACGCAGGAACGTCCTGATGGTGGATAGGCAACCCCATTCAAGTTCCAAAGAAACTCAAGCTGTCCTGCAGGCTCAGGGTGTATCAGTGTCAGCGCAAACTATTCATTGATATTTGAATGAAATGAAATGGCAGGAGACCCAGAAGGACCCCACTGCTGACAAAGACCTAAAATAAGCTAGCTTGCAGTTTGACAAAATGTACACAACCCAAAATCCTTCATAAAAAATGTATTGTGGACAGATGAGACCAAGATAGAGACCTTTGGTAAAACATTCTACCGTTTACTGAAAACTGAATGAGGTCTACAAAGAAAATAACACAGTACCTAGAGTCAAAAATGGTGGAGGTTCAACAATGTTTTGGGATTGTTTAGCTGCCTCTGGCACTGAGTGTCTTGACTTTGTGCAAAGCATTATGAAATCTGAACAATGTCAAAGGATTTTGGGGCGCAAAGCAGTGCCCAGTGTCAGAAAGCTGAGTTTGTGTCCTAGGTCATGAGTCTTCAAGCAGGTCAATGACCCCAAACATGACAAAAAAAAAAAAAGCACTGGAGAGTGCTAAAGTGGCCAGCAATGAGTCTGGATATAAATCCCAATGAACACCTGTGGAGAGATCTTAAAATTGCTGTTGGGAGAAGGCACCCTTCAAATATGAGAAACCTGGAGTAGTTTGCAAAAGAAGAGTGGTCTAAAATTCTAGTTGAGTGGTAAGAAGCTTGTCGGTGATTGATTGCAGTTATTTATTCCAAAGGGAGTGCAACAAAATTTAAGGAAGATAACAATTTTGTCCAACCCATGGTTTTGTATGAAATGTGTTGTGTTGCTCCAATACACACAAAGAGAATACTGTATTTTTGGAATGTTACACACTTTTTTCTCCAAAATTTTGGAGTAAAGTGGGGTGCATGTACCTTATAGTGTGGCTGTGGATGATGGGGGAGGAACGGCAGTGGTGGAGGAGAGGTTCACAGGAGGCAGGAGCCAGCTGCTGCAGCTAAAACACGTGCCCATTGTTAACAAAAAAGAAAATGAATATTCACTGCTCAGAACGACCATAGTTCCTCCCATCTCTATGCACTGAAGCCTGCGCCGAGAGATGGGATGGGAGGGACTATGGGCATGTGGAGCAGTCACTATTCATTTTCTTTAATAGCAAGCACACCACCTCCAGCTTCCTGCAGCGGGCTGGGCGATCACGTATGCCCGTTATTAAAGAGAATGAACATTCAACACTCCCCACGGCCATAGTTCCTCCCACCTCTATTCAGCGAAGTCGGCGCCTAAAGGTGGGAGGGACTATAGGAGTGTAGAGACGTGAATATCCATTCTCTTTTAATAGCGGGCACATGTGATCACCCAGCCGCAGCAAGCAGCCGACGGCTGTGGCTAACAGTGTGCCCGCTATTAAAGAAGATGAATAGTCACTGCTCCACACACCCATAGTCCCGGGCATGGGGAGCAGTGATTATCCTTGCAGCTGACTGACCTCGGCATGTGGGAGGGCATGGCAGTGACGTCATGAGCTGTTACATGCTGAAATCAGCTGTTGGTATCTGCACAGCGTGCCGCGCTGCAAGGAGCGGAGGGAAGGTAAGTAGAATCTTATTTTTTTTGTATGTGCACCATGATGGGCCATGTATACCAGGATGGGGATGGTGGCAATGTATACCAGGATGGGGATGAAGGGGCCATATATTCCAGGATGGGGGGCCATGTATACAAGGATAGGGATGGGGGGGCATGTATCTAAGGATGGGGGCCATATATACAAGGCTGGGGATGGTGGCAATGTATATCAAGATGGGGGACCATGTATACCAGGATGGCGATGGTGGTCAAGTATACCAGGATGGGAGGCCATGTATACAAGGATGGGGATGGTGGCCATGTATACCAGAATGGGGATGAAAGACCATGTATACCAGGATGGTGATGAGGGGTCCATGTATACCAGGATGGGGATCATATATACCAGGAAGAGGGACATTAGTAAAGAATTGGGGGACATTACCAGAAGCAGATTGCCACCCATAACAGTGCTTCGAAAATATTATATATACACATATACATACATATATACACACATACATGAAAATGATATAAAAGGAAAAAAGTAATTAATTGTTCTCTTTATACATCTATATAAAGTGCAGAAACACTAGCATATGGATACAGATTGATCCTCTACATCAAGTAACTTGTGAGATTTGATTTGGCCTATTGAAATGTTAGATCGCATTTTAGAATGTAATTTTTAATGCCAAGTATTCTGAATTTATCCATCTCGTCGGCTGTCACTAATCCCAGTTGTAAAGTACAATAAATAAATCTGCTTAACATATCACATGAAAGGGAGGCTGATTGCATTTAGTATCTATGTTTATTCCTCTTCCTCACACTAAACAATCATCAGGTCTTGACAGCAATAATTACCATGCTGAGTACCTGCCCCGGTGCCGCTCTTATCCGTTTTTTTGCTCCCACTCGCTCTGTCAAATGTTGCTTGTCAACGTGACATACTTGGTGACTTTCCAGCTGTGCCTTAGAAAACACCAAGTTCTGAGGGGACACTTGTTAGGAAAGTTCAAAGTGGTAGATGAATGAGGAGGAAAGTAGAGCACAAATGGAGCGATGCTAATCTTGGGTTTGGACTCCAAATGATAGATAGGTCTTGTGGTGTTGCAGAAAATTTTGACCCAAGATTTGCAAATTAGCTCTTCTACAGAAGGAAGAAAATAGATGAAAATACAGGTAGCTACTATTAATGTCTGATACATTAGAGGGCTTGTCTGGTGAAAACAAGTGGTCACGACAGGTGGTCACACTGATCGCTGGGGAACCCACACTGATCGGCAGAGCTTGGCACTTTTACCAGATGTCTTCTCTATGGGGCTGCCATAAAAAAAAAATGCATTGCTCGGCAGTTCCATGGACAACTGGAGCAGCGGCTGAGCATTCCTGCTCCATTCTATTGGGGATAGATGGACCCCGTTCTGCCAATCAGTGCTGAGCCCAGTAGTCTGACTCCCACCAATCAACCCTTTTAAAGAGCCTTGACGCATCAGCTGACTGTTGGTAATAGAGTTTTCTATGTATGCCAGCCTTGGAGTTGCAGCTCTGGTGTCAGCGCTGAATCTGCTACTTCTATGGAGTTCGGAGTCCTGTTTCCGTATCCTCTGCAGTGTGGAGCTTGGCAGCGGAGCCTGGAGTTAAGTTGCTTTATTATATACCTTGTCTGTCTCAAGCTTGTCACTCTCCCTGGTGTTTGTACCATCTGCATTGGTGATGCTAGCGTCCTTGCCGGCCAGTGCACTAGCCAGGGTAAGGTGACAGCTGGGACCAGGTTCGTGACAGCGACGGTGGGGAGGACCCGCATAGGGGAGCTTAGGGATAGGCACAGGATGAGATAGGAGGTGCCCCATTCCTCATTCCCCACTTTTAAGGCCTTCCTCCTCCTTTTCCCATTCCGTTGTTGGTGTTTGTTGTGCCGTCCGCTGGACCGACACTTGTGGTTGTGACTAGGGATTATCAGCAAAACCCGATGACAAGTTCTTGCTCCCCAGCAGTATAAAGCAGGGCAGTGGTTGTCTGGGGGAGATGCCTTTGGGTAATATCTGTAGTCATATTTGAAGGCTCTTTATTGTGTAGGGCATTCGCTTATAGGTTAGGAAACTATAAACGGTATTAAAGAAACTAAATTTTCTCCCTTTTGGAGGAGAATTTGCATACTTTTGCGAGGAACCCTCCAAGTATCCCTACACCAGCTGGTTCTCTGCAAAGCTATGTCAGAAGGCATCACACCCAACTCTGCACTGGAAAGAGGAGAGAAGCCTGAAACAGCTGCCTACAGATGGTCGATATCTAGAGAGAACATTTTAAGTTTTGTTTAGAATGGTGGAACACTACCTTATAGGGGAGCTACCTATAGGGGGCACTACAGAGCCTGTATTCTTCCTTCTGGAGGAAAGGGAGCATATTCCATGTTAGTGGTTTAGTTTACTTAGGTGTTAATGAGACAAGAGTCTGATCTAGAATATATTATCACTTACGCTCCAGGGTAAGCTTTAACTTCATTCTAAAGCTTCACTAACCTTTTATATGTTCAATTTTAAAAACTTGCTGTTATGGAGGCTAAAGGATGTGGCCTCTACATCTTACATACGATGATACGACTCCCTGAATTCTGCATACGGTCTTCACCATTAGGACAATTATGAACACAGACCTTTCTATTCACATCAATGACAAATCCAGCTATAAAGGAACAAGCTACCTTGAGGAGACGAATATAATGCCATTAATGTTAACGATCCATCAGAGAGCTGCGATATGAATGGCTACATATAAATATATATAGGATGCTAATACATCATATGGTAATAAGACCGTCAATACTGGGGGCCCCCGTCCTCCCGCACTGGGCACACAGAACTGCTGGATATGTCATATCACACTGATCAGTGGGGGTCCAATCGCTGGACTAGAATGACGCGCCTGCAGCAGTGATGAGGCCCCGCATTTATGGGGCAGGGCAGCAGTTATCGGCACAATACCGGAGACATCATGCCCACGCTGTTATCGGAACAGTGGGGTCCCAGCTGTCAGACTGCTTACACAATCCATCATTACAGACCCGGCAATACACTTAATAAAGCTTCAGCTCCAGAAACCCCAATCTTCTGATATGCAATTTATTTACTGACAACTTGTGAGGTCAAAGTTTATTGATCCCAGTCTCCATGTAGTCACTGCATCAATAAGATTATTCTTATTACCCCAAACTACAGTCCTTTATTCTCTGTGCTTGGTACAACAGACATCAGCAGTAATGGAAAGTCATTCTTTAAAGGGAATCTGTCAGCAGATTTTAGCTGTGTAATCTGAAGACAGCAGGAGCTAGGGGCTGAGACACTGAATTCAGGGATGTGTCACTTATCAAGCTGTGTGCTGTTTACTTACAATGAAGGTTTTATCACTAGGACATTATCATTGCCAGATCGGATGCTCAGGCAACTGCTAGTCCGACTCCATCACCTCCTGTGAAGAGCAGCTCACGGTCAATAGACAATGTAGGCATACAGAGCCTGGTGGGGGCAGGGGCAGCTTTTTCATCTCTGCTCCATGTTACATCTAAGAACTCTAATTGTGTCACAACTGTTGCACCCATTAAACTAAGTGATGCATCGCTGGAATCAGGGTCTCTGCCCCTCTATATTATGCAGCTCTCAGAAGAGGTAGCAAAATCATGGTGACAAGATTTCCTTTTAAAATGGTTCTTTAAGAACAGAAGAGATAGAGAAGTAAAAGATATGTCACTCTAAAATTCCTAAATACCCAACACCCCCAAAACATGCAACCGCATGAACTTGAAAATATTATCTGAGCATGTCCGAGATACTCTGATAACACCCGAGAATTCTAGGATAACATATGACATTTTTTTTCACATATGACTTTTTGATCGCTTTTTCTTCACTTTGTGAATCAGTATGAAAAAAAACAACATTTTTGGCATTTATTTTTTTTTTAATGCGTTCGCCAAACGGAATAACTGGCCTATTTTATACAGCGGGTCGTTACAGATCCCATCACATGTATTTCCAAATGTTATATCTATAGGTCTAAAATCACTTCAGTACAAGACAGCAATGGCGCTGAAAGTGATGGTGAGGGAGACCACCAGTATGTGGTGTGGTCACTGAAGGGGGGAGCGGACTTGTATGTGGCACTGTGTATGGATGAAAGCAGCCATGTTTGTTTCTTACCAATCTTTCTTGATAGCATGGCGTGCAGTGTATTTAGCACAGAGATTACACAAGCAGGGTGATACTTGTCGGTGTCATTCACTATGGCAGACTACTCGGCATAGGCAGCATAATGTTACATGTAGGTCCTTTGATTTGCTGTGGCAAGCAGAATAAACCCCCCATTGTTTACACTGCAGGCAGCTTCTGAGGTAATTGTACAGCCCAGAACAAGGCGGATACAGTCACAAATACTGTAACCAGCAAGGTTCCCTGACCATTAAATATTCGGGAACTGGCGCCTCAGTGATCTCATTAATTCCTGTGAGAGCATAGTGTCGGGAATATTAGTGCTAGTACAAAATGGCCGCCTGAGGCATGAGAAGGAATAACTTACAATAACGGATAACTCGAAATGAGCCAATTTGCATTATTTGCGGCAGTCGCAGCGAACCTGCCGTGCCATTGCCGAGGTCTGTTCTTCCCAAATAAAGCTTCGCGTATCCTGCTGCCTTCGCCTCACATTTCTCCCTCCATCACTGGTGTCAGGTCAATCGCTCAGTAATGATGCTATATCATGGGGAGAGGAAAACAACGGCGCACGGAGACACGGCGAGGGGGAAGAAAAATAGGACAAAGACATTTTCAATGGACTTTCCCATTACCCAGAAGAAATTGTCACAAAACACAAACAGTCTTGGCGACCGGAGATGTATTCACAAAAAAAAAATGGATTTATTTGTGAGCGTGAACCGTGGGTCACGAGCATCCATCGCTGTCAAGTTCGCCGGCGACACACCGCATTTCATTTTATGTGAAGAGAGATACAAATATGTATCAGAGGGAATCCGCAAATCCCATTAGGAGCATATGACATCACATCAGGTAGAGCAAAGCGTCTGTACATACATGGAGGAGCAACAGTGCTCTCGCATCCCCCATATGTTAATATTTTACCCTTCCTCACAAGTCCTGCAGACCAGAGGAGTCAGGGTCCTAAGGCACCAACCGATCGCCCAAAACACTGCTCTGAAGCACACACTTCAGCAAGCAGAAGAGTCCAGATCCAGCACGAGCGCACGCACGGAGAGCTGGACAGGCGTGACAGAAAGTGTAAGCAGGGCTGTGGAGTCGGAGTCGGAGCCCATTTTGGTGGAGTCGGTGTCATGGAAATTGAGGAGTCGGAGGTTTACCACCCCCGGGTTAGCCCCCCCCTTAGTGAGAATTTGGGTAAAAAATGACTACATTCGTTAGATCTTTGTTAGATCCGGTTTGATCAACCAAAACTAACGTTAGATCACCCCCACAAAATGAGATATTTACGATCTTTTCCAGGGGGGGCTAACCCGTAGCTAGCCCCCAACTTTGAAATTTGCCGTTTCTTGGATGGATTCTGATAGATCCGGTTTGATCAGCAAAAACTAACGTTAGATCTCCTTTCGTTCCCGAGATATTGGGGGTGTCAGGTGGGGGGTTAAGTACGGGTTAGCTCCCCTAATTTGAAATTTGCCGTTTTTTGGATGGATTCTGATAGATATTCGTTAGATCCGGTTTGATCAGCAAAAATTAACGTTAGATCTCCTTTCGTTCCCGAGATATTGGGGGTGTCAGGTGGGGGGGGTTAGGTATGGGTTAGCCCCCCCTAATTTGAAATTTGCCGTTTTTTGGATGGAAGCAGGGCGAAACGTGCGCGTTGGGGCTGGGTGACGAAGCTCCTGTTCACTGCTCCTCATGCTGCTGGGATCCAGGTAATGTGGCGTTTTCATCTCTGATTGATTGTTCAATGGCTATTTACTAATGAGGGTGCACAACACTGGGGCCTTATGTAATCAATTAGCCTTTTTTCAACTATGAGATGCTTTTTTGCTACGTTACATACCATGCGGCAATACTTACCAATATGATGGAGTTTTGTTGTCACCATTGTTTGTTCCTGTACTTTGTGAGTTAACTTTATTATGCAAATATTTTTAGGATTGACTAATAAACTTTGATACTTTTGATCCAAGAGTTGATGCTCTTTTTGTGGGGACTTTGCTTAGTCTCAATGTGGTGATACATTTCGTGATTTAAGAGCTTATATGTATATTTACTTGGCAATTTTGAGGTAGACTATTTCATAAGTGGGCAGGGAGGGGGATAAATATTTACTTCTATATAGATGCAGGATTAAAAACATATGTGACATGCACAAATGTGAACAAGTCGGTCGGACAGTGTTCACACCACCCACTGACTGAAACACAACAAGAAAACACAAAATGACAAATTTGCAAAAATACTCTGCAGTAACAAATGACAGTAATCAGCAAGTGCTGGATAACAAATACAGGGTATTTAGTCGATGAGTTTTTTGCAAAAAGTGTATACCAAGCTTCTGCACCTCGTCACGGTAACCCTTCACGAAGCAGTCCCTATAATGTATTTAAAACCTGAAGATGTGAACAGCGTCTAAATGAACAGGATACAGACAGGCACTTCCCAGTCAGTATATGGGCTCGTGTTGTAAGACAGCTCATTTATGTGCATGTCACACAAGAGAGGGGTGGGGTCTCCCAAACCATGCTAAGCAAGGAAAAAACGGATTAAAAAACACTTTACCCTGTATTTGTTTTCCAGCACTTGCTGATTACTGTAATTTTTTACTGCAAAGTATTTTTGAAAATGTGTCATTTTGTGTTTTCTTGTTGTGTTTTTTTTTTTATATAGATGCAGGGTCTACAGATTCTGAAAGTGCCCCCAAGTTACTCTTCCAACCATCCACTGGATTTTTATTTCTTCAGTTGACTGGCTTAATCAGCCTGACTGACATTAGGGAGAAAAGGGGAGAGCAATGTGACCGTGGTCCTAATTGGCTGGTTGCTGTTAGAGCTAGCAGCCAGCCAGTCAGGAGTTTGGCCACAGTGCTAGCCATGCCGTGATATCATGCAGATCATGGAAGAAAAGGAAATCTAGTGGACAGCTGTGGCAATTGTAAGGGGAAATTTGAAGGCACTTACAAGAGTCTTTAGACTCTGCATATAAATACAGTAAAGGTTAGTATGCAAATCTCAGTGGCTTTCACTGCCACACTATACCAACCAAGAAGAAACAAAAAAAAAATTTAAATTTGCATGGATTTCTACAGACAATACATGTAATACAAGTAATAACCCTCACATACCCCCATCTTCAGCAATAATGCACCCAAAGTCAGTAATGTTGCCTTCGCTTTGCTCTCCTGTGTGTCCTGAGTCCCACTCCTCACCACCTGCTGCACAGCAATATGGCTTACATGGCAGCAGGAGTGAGTGGCTCCATGGAGCTCATCATTCCGCCCACCTACAGGAGGGCTGCTGCTGTATGAACTGATCCGACATCTGCAGTCTGGGTCAGGACGCTTAGGAGGCAGTGACACACAGCAGCGCTTGCCAAGCTCCTCACAGGCTGAGCATAGCTACAGCCTCTACTAGGAGCTAAGCCGGCCTCGGAGGAGCGCCCCGACCGCCACACACTTCTTTCTATCCAAAGACTGTTCCTCCATTCCTAAGTAGTGTTTTTGTATGAGTGGAGAAAAACTATAAGGGAAATGGAGATAAATTTATTCAAATGTTTAATCTCATAGAATACCAATAATAATTTATAATAAATATTCAGGAAAGATGTAGGCTATATCTAAAGAACAGAAGGACTGAAAATTCCCATGAGTGCCAAATAACTCAAACAAAGGAAAAAAGAAGAACAGTAACGCCCCGGTGTTGGGGTGAAGGAGAACAGGAACGCCCCGGTGTTGGGGTGAAGGAGAACAGGAACGCCCCGGTGTTGGGGTGAAGGAGAACAGGAACGCCCCGGTGTTGGGGTGAAGGAGAACAGGAACGCCCCGGTGTTGGGGTGAAGGAGAACAGGAACGCCCCGGTGTTGGGGTGAAGGAGAACAGGAACGCCCCGGTGTTGGGGTGAAGGAGAACAGGAACGCCCCGGTGTTGGGGTGAAGGAGAACAGGAACGCCCCGGTGTTGGGGTGAAGGAGAACAGGAACGCCCCGGTGTTGGGGTGAAGGAGAACAGGAACGCCCCGGTGTTGGGGTGAAGGAGAACAGGAACGCCCCGGTGTTGGGGTGAAGGAGAACAGGAACGCCCCGGTGTTGGGGTGAAGGAGAACAGGAACGCCCCGGTGTTGGGGTGAAGGAGAACAGGAACGCCCCGGTGTTGGGGTGAAGGAGAACAGGAACGCCCCGGTGTTGGGGTGAAGGAGAACAGGAACGCCCCGGTGTTGGGGTGAAGGAGAACAGGAACGCCCCGGTGTTGGGGTGAAGGAGAACAGGAACGCCCCGGTGTTGGGGTGAAGGAGAACAGGAACGCCCCGGTGTTGGGGTGAAGGAGAACAGGAACGCCCCGGTGTTGGGGTGAAGGAGAACAGGAACGCCCCGGTGTTGGGGTGAAGGAGAACAGGAACGCCCCGGTGTTGGGGTGAAGGAGAACAGGAATGCCCCGGTGTTGGGGTGAAGGAGAACAGGAATGCCCTGGTGTTGGGGTGAAGGAGAACAGGAACGCCCCGGTGTTGGGGTGTTGGTGTTCTTTCTTTTGTTTGGGTTGCTTTGCACTCATGGGAATTTTCAGTCCTTCTGTTCTTTGGATGCAGCCTACAACTTTCGTGGGTGTTTGTTGTAGATTGTTATTGGTATTCTATGAGATTAAACATTTGAATAAATTTATATTGAGTCACATTAGTAATTTTCTTTGTTTTTTGTGTAAGTCAAACACCGATAACTCAGGAACTCCGTCTAGATGTTAAAATGTAGGTGTTCTATTTATATTACAGGGATTTACAGTCTTAAACTTTCAGGTTTTCACTGTTAAATATCTATTTCTGTAAGGTATTACTTTTACTTGTGTTTTTCACTGTACTAATAAGTAAGATTTATTTTTTTGATAATTAAATTGAATAAAAATGAGACCACATGAGGAGTTTTTGTTTAGTCTATGTACAGGCTTTTTTAACCCCTTGATGACCGCCCATTGACTTTTGCCGACGGGGCTAGCCGGGCCTTATTCCTCCACCATAGAGTCTTCATGTCGGGCGGGGAATGGCAGCCCCAGCTAGCCCCGTCGGCAATCGCGGGATCCCAGCTGTCCTACCGTCAGCTGGGATCCCAACCCCCAAAAATTAAATATTTTAATATTTATTCCACACGGTAAACGCCATAAAAAATTAAAAAAGCCATAATTTCTATTTTTTTCACTGTTTGAGTCCCAAAAAAAGGCATAAAACGCGATCAAAAAAATCGGATATACCCCAAAATGGTCCGAATAAAAACTACAACTCTTCCCGCCAAAAATGAGGCATCCCACAGCTCCGTAGTCAGACAAATAAAAGCGCTACGGGGCTGCGCATGCGGCGAGACCAAATCCTCTCATTATTTAAAAAAAAACGTTTTACTTTTTAAAAGTAGTAAAAAAAAAAAAAAAATTACATAAATTTGGTTTCGGTGTGTCCGACCTGACACGGAGAATAAAGTTATTCTGTTATTTTTACCACACGGGAAATTAAAAATAAAACTCAAAAAACAGCGTAATTAATTTTTTTTTTTAATTTTCCCTCTCCTAAAAAATAAATAAAAGTTACACAAAACATTGTATGCACTCCAAAGTTGTGTCAACGAAAAATACAACTTGCTATGGAAAAAACAGGCCCCCTGTACATTGAAATTTGCGGTTTTTTATATGGATTCTGATAGATATTCGTTAGATCCGTTTGCGCTGCGGCGACTTTGGCGGGGGCCAGTTGTGGGCAGCATCAGGACTTCACTGGCGATGTGTCGCGGCGAGGAAGGGGGCAGTGTGCTGCGATGATTGCAAAGTGGCGGGCCTGTAGGCATCACGGGGGACGAGAATGACTCACTGATCGAACTTTCAGATTGTCCCACTCACTCACCACCCCCTCAATTTACTCTCTCTCTGTTGGTCTCCCCCAATGCTCTGTCCTTGGACCCCTCCTCTTCTTCATCTACACCTCAGGACCGCTGCCGAAATGGATCTTCGAATAACTATCAGAATCCATCCAAAAAACGGCAAATTTCAAATTAGGGGGGGCTATCCCATACCTAACCCCCCCACCTGACACCCCCAATATCTCGGGAACGAAAGGAGATCTAACGTTAATTTTTGCTGATCAAACCGGATCTAACGAATATCTATCAGAATCCATCCAAGAAACGGCAAATTTCAAAGTTGGGGGGGCTAGCTACGGGTTAGCCCCCCCTGGAAAAGATCGTAAATATCTCATTTTGTAGGGGTGATCTAACGTTAGTTTTGGTTGATCAAACCGGATCTAACAAAGATCTAACGAATGTAGTCATTTTTTACCCAAATTCTCACTAAGGGGGGGCTAACCCGGGGGTGGTCGGAGGTTTGGCTTACTGACTCCACAGACCTGAGTGTAAGGGTCCATACACCCCCTCAATGCACGCTTATGGTGGAGCGGAGGACTTCTGCTAGCTGTACTGAGCACTTCAATGCAGTCTTTGAGCAATCATTGGCATCTCAAGATCCTGATTCCCACCGATCAGCATATCCCAAAAATCATTTCAAGTATTAGCTACTCATTAACATGGCAACAGAAACACCATGAAGCGTTGAAGCGTATCACCAATGGACCTCGTTGTCATCTAAGTTGGTTGGGCCTGTCATATTGTAGTCTGAATGAGGCTCAAATGAAATGTTTCACTTAAAGGGGTCGGCCACTTTATTTTTATTTTCACAATGGTGTCAGGGACATGATTTGGTGGCGCTAGTATATACGAATATATAAATATTACAGGTTCTCTTCCTCCTTCCTCAAAAACTTCATAGCTCTCCCCTTCTCACAATGGCAGCTAGTAGAGCAGCATGTGACCAGACCCCTCCAATTGAGGACTCTGCACAAGCGCTGGCAGCTTTCAATTAGAAGTGGCCGGTCACATGATCCTCCATCATCAGTCATTTTTGGAACATGGAAGCTGAGCAGTCTGCAAGGAAGGAGGAGAACCTGTAACATTTATTAGTAAATGACAATCACATCCCAAACATATTTGTTATATAGATTTCAAAAGGAAAGGACTATTCAAAATTCATAAAAAAATTATTATATATATATATATATATATATATATATATATATATATATATATATATATATATATATATATATATATATATTTTTTTTTTTTTTTTCACCATCTCCAACTCCAGTGTGTGTTCTCAGGGAAGGAAGCAATGATCAGGGTCTCTATACGGTAACTTGACCACAGCATCCATTCATTAGTGTTTGTGGTCAGATGAAAGAAAAACAGAATATCACTGCTTCCTGTCTGGGCCGAGACCACTAGGCTGATAGAGACCTTGTACTCCCTGTCTCCAGTCCTAACTTCTGTAAAAAAAAAAAAAAAAAAAAAACTGGTGAAACCAGAGTGAGGATCACCAATAGCTGAGTGACAAGGAGGTAGGAAGCGCTCTCTCCCTAGGAGATTGGTGCATCTTTTATTGTGAGCAATTAGACAGATAACGCAATATATTGGTGCGAAGGCAGACCTGTCCCCATACTATGTTGCTCCTAAAGGTTTTTGCTATTTGATCTGAGAGCAGCATAATATAGAGCAAAAAACCTTGATTCCAGCTATGCATCACTTATTAGGCTGTGATCTATAGTTTCAATACAATCAGTGTTTTAACAGGAGATTATCACTGCCTGACTTGGTGTCTGTCACGTGCAGGCCAGTCAGGCTAATCTGTGTTACCTCACTCCCACCACTGATACACAGCTTGCTGACAATGTACAGTGTACACATGAAGCTGTCAATCAGTGATGTGGGCGGGGTTATACACAGCTCAGCATTCTGAGCACCGCTAGATCTGCAGCAGAAAAAACACTGATTATATCAAAACTGACCCAAGGTCAGAGACATGCGGTAATGTGAACGTAGTATTACTATGTCAGTTTCAGAAGGAAATGCTGTTTTCCATCCCCATGTAGTTACTCAGCGCCAAAAGACTCTGCAGCTCCTCGGAGAGAACGTCCTAAAGTACAAAGCATCCTGCGCCGCTGGAGCTTGCAGTCTAATTTTCTTAACAAACGCATGACTAGGTTTAATTTTGTGGGAAGTTAATTACGCATCAGTAATGTTTTGCAATCTGAACGCCCAAGGAAAGGCCTGCATAGCAGAGAGAACGCACGGACGCCGCTTCACAGAGGATTTTTACCGTTTTTTATTATTGAATATATCGTCTATTCAACTGTGCAAAAAAGAGGAGTAACGAAGGAAAACTTGTGCAAATAATGGCATTTTATAGGACTGCTGACATGAGGGCAAGGTCTTAAGATTTACAAATTCATGTATTTATGATGATTCCCTGCAATTACAATGCGCCATACCATGAAAAAGTATGCTGGATGACCCACACAACAGCAGCCCTCACTCAGAGCCGATCTGGAAAAATGGGATTCGGGGCAACAAGCAAGCTGTTCCCTTCATTTAAAGGCTATGGACACCTTTGATGCAAAAAAAAAAAAATTACATAGTTGTTACATTCAGATAATAAAAATTTAAAAAAAAAAAGTGTCAATCTGCAATCTTCTTTCTTTCATATATTGTCAGCCTGATCCAAGCTTCAAATTCTCCTCTTATAGGAATGCCCCTCCTAGTTATAAAGGCTTGTTGTGACGTCTGTCTGTATCCAGGGTGCTTGCCTTCATTAGCTTATATAACGAGCCCTGCTTTAACTCATTTTCCCTGCCCTCCCTAAGGCCTGTTTTACAAGTCCGTTTATTTCCAGTACCAGAAAAAACGGTACCGGAGATATGTGACCATGCGTGTAATACTTGTGACACACGTGCCGCCCGTGTGCCGCATCAGTATGACACGAACGGCCACCGGGGTAGAAGCACTACAGTAAGCGCTGTTCTCCAGTGGCGGGTGCTGAAGATGGCTCTCATCATTGTCCCCTACTCTGCCGGCGATCGGCACAAGCATGGGAGATTGATGAGAGTTATATTAAGTCAGAACGATGATAGCAGGTGGAGACTTTTGGGACTATTACTCCCATCATCCAACACCTGCTGCCGTGGCGTGGCATCCCCCCCCCCCCAATTTTGACAACCAGCCTTGCTAAGGCCTGTTTCACACTTCCGTTTTTGTGTCCGCCAAACGGATCCGTTTCCGTTTTTTTGACGGAAACTGATGCAAACGGATCCGTTTTTTTAAAAACGGATCCGTTTTTTTGACGGATCCGCGGTAACCGTAATGGAAGTCTATGGGACAAAAAAAAACGGATCCTGCAAAAAATGGCGGATCCGTTTTTTTACGGAAAACAACGGATTTTGACGGATTTGAAAAAACGGAAGTGTGAAACAGGCCTAAAGGGGCCTATATCAATGGCCCTTTACCAGCCTGAAAATACCAGCCCCCAAGCTGTCAGCTTTAGCAAGGCTGGTTGTCAAAAATTGGGGGGACCCCACACCGTTTTTTTTTTTTTTTAATTATTTAAATAATTTAAAAAAAACAGTGTGGGGACCCTTCTATTCTTGATAACCAACCTTGCTGAAGCTGACAGCTGAAGGTTGCAGCCCCCAGCTGTGAGCTTTGCCTGGTTGGTTAAAGAAAATAGGGGGGAACCCACGCCGGGTATTTCATTAATTTGTTTAGTTATATCGCAGGCAGTGGCTGAGGAATACCCCGATCATCCGCTCCTGCTTTCTCTGTTATTAGCGCCAGCAGGTGTTGGATGATGGGAGAAATAATTCCAAAAGCCCCCACCTGCTGTCATCATTCTAACTTTAATATAACTCTGATCATTCTCTTCTGCTCGCGCCGATCGCCAGCAGAGCAGGGGAGAATGAGGAGAGCCGTCTTCAGCACCTGCCACCGGGGAACAGCGCTTACTGTAGCGCTTCTTCCTCGGTGCCGATGCTTGTCACATGGATGACATCAATGTGCGTTCTCCGTGTGCGGGACATGTCTACGTTTGGGGCACATGGTCAGTGGAAACACAGTGACATGCGCACAGACCCCATTCATTTGAATGGTTCTATGTGTGTCAGTGTCTCTGGTACGTGTGAAAACTGTCACCACACGTACCGGAGACATGGATGTGTGAAAAGAGGCCTAACACTGTAGATACTTTCCCCATTTTGCAAATTAAGATTTGTGTACAACCTCTTCCCTTCTGTGCAGCCATCTCTAACGCTGGCATCAGGGAGGGGGAACCACCAGAGTGAGGAGTTCGGACAAATTTTCATCAGTTTTGAAAAGCAGAGTTAGGTGACGGGCTTACAGACCTTCTATAGCGGCAACATGGTAGGAGACAGTTTTTAATTAAATACATTTTTAAATTTTTAAGACTATTTGGAAAGTTGCTTACATTTTGCATTGAGCAAGCAAATGTGCAATAAAAAAGCCAATTCTCTCAAAAGTGTACCATGCCATTAAAGCATACCTGCCTCTTTAACTAAACCAAAAGAAAAGCACAGTCCTGAAACCCTAGTACCCCAAGACAAAGCAAATTTTTGCTACAAGTACTAGTCTACTATGTCCAGGAACTGTCCTGATTCTCATGCTCTGTAACCTGCCATACTTTCTTTTTAATTGGGCGATTGATATCCATCATTATTCTGCCAGCATTATAGGAGCTGGAACTTCCTTTACTTCTTGTTCAAACATGCTTTAAAAATTTTAATGATAACGTGCCTGGTGGTCACAGGGTAATGAAAGGCTGTGTTCGGAGATCTCCGCTTCCTCTTAACGCTCCTTTACGCCAGTGTGTCCCAAACTCCAGCCCACACGGCCCCAATAGATCGCGTTTTCAGGATTTCCCAAGTATTATACAGGAAAAGGAATTAATTTCAAGGCAATACTAGGGAAATCTTGAAACACGATCTGTTGAGGTCCGTGAGGACTGGAATTTGTGAAACATTTCTTTACACTAAAACCAACCCAAACCCACTGAGTAAAGTCTAAACATGCTGCAATAAAAAAAAAATGCTATGAAATACTGTATATTTTTTGAGTGCATAGATATAGATTATTCCATTATATGCAATGGCTGCGTAAGAGGAAAAAATAAATACATGTAATAAGTAGATGAGTTTTCCATCTAGAACTGGAAGTTTTGCTCCATTATCTGAAAAAGCTCTGGAGCTTGTGAAGACAAGATGGAAAATAAAGGATCACTACATGGGCCACTATGTTCAGGAGTAATAACCTTACACAGCAATACAGTTACTATTATCCTATTATTTCTTTCCTACTTCGCAGTGTTTCATTTTTGTGGTTTCTTAATTTGAACTCGGCCAAGGAAAATGAACAGCAGTTTCCCCGTCTACGTGAGGACTAAACAGCTTCCATTAACGGCAACCTCTCCGGAGATCCATCCATCTTAATTAGACCCGTTCTTTTCCCATTTGCGGCGAGCTATAGAAATGGTCTGTGTGATATTAACCATGGGAGACTCTGAATTAATGAGCGAGCGGAACGCTGTGTGTGGACGAGGGGGACATGACGACCCAGAAGTCGCTACCCCTAAATCCTGAAAAAGAAAAAAAATGGAGGAATTGCCCATAGTCACAAATCAGATTCAAGACTTGATTTTTCTAATGAAGATTAAAAGGGGTTCACTGTCTAATAAAGCTGCGGCATTAGTAGGGATTTGACCTCTGGGACCCCCTAACGATCCTGAGAGTCCCGGGAAAGCAGCTCTCGCCAGTGAATTCATAGTCCTGCCCGACGGTCCTGTGAGAACGTTACCCAATAGATTAGAATTTCATACATTCCATATCAAATTTGCTATTTCTGACATATTCATTACAATACAAGTAAATGCTACAATAAACCATGAAAGCAAGCCTGCATATAAAAGCGAGAAGACTTCTGGGCACAGGGGTTACAAGATGCAGACTCCTTCAGAGGCTTATTTTATATATTTACTTTTTTTATCTAAATGCATGTATTTTAGGGTACTTGAGTTTTATATGAAACAATTTGCACCATTTGGCCTTTGCAGGTTCCTTGTTTCCTACAGATTGTGAGCTCACAGATGGACCCTCAGTTAACTCTGTTTGCATTTCTTTCAGCTGACTTTTTCTGAGCTTCCCGGCGCCAATTTACGACCACATCAAAGTTCAACACAATATTCTGCCAAGAACAATGGTGGCCTATGTGCACAGCACGATCCATTACTGATCGTTCTGAGAGCATATTAAATGAGGCCTGCCTGACTAAACAGGGGTTGTCCGGCCTGTATGTGCCTGCAGACTTGGGAATGTGACAGGCATTTGGCCAGAAGTAAGCGATTTGTATATATTCGGTCAAGTGCCTACGAGACATGCACAGGCACTGGAACAAAAAGGCACCCCTGCAAATAATGCACACCACAAAAATATTTTGGTTAAAACATTATAATGATACAAGCTTTATTGGCACAAAACATGGTATTAAAACACAATTAAAACCAAAACACCATATCTACTCCGAATAGTAGCCATAAGGCCCAATGTATACAAAATGCATAGCATATACCCAAAAAAGGGAGGTCTGTCCTAAACCTAATGGCTCATGAGGCATATAATATATATCCAAAAAACAGGAAAAAAATAGAAACATTGGTTAAACCACATAATCGAGAGGGACACCCCTCACGATAAGGAGCCACCCCCCAAAAGAGACAACATACCAGTACAATGGCTGGAAATGTTAAAAAGATAACAGAAATGAACGCCCCATACAAGCCTGGAGGAGATAACGGTTTAGTTTACCGGAATCAGAGCTCTGAGTAGAAGAGAACCGTGGCCCCACGCGTATCGCCCTGGCAAGCAGGGCTTCCTCAGGGGAGGTAATGACACCGATGCCTGCCTGTACGTCAAATAAACCTTAGTTAATTACCACTGGTGTGTAGTGGAGAGACCGCCAGGACCGGGAAACTGCAGGTCATATCCGGGGGTGGAAACTGCGTGCAATGAGAAAAATCGAGACACAAGCCCAAGTCACAGCGCAAGCGCTGAGTGGACCGCACACTACACACCCAATGAAAAAAAGGGGGGCGGTGCTGAAACCGTACCCACGCGACCAAAACACAGGCCATGTAAGTGCGCCTGTGTAAACACAAAGCGCAGGACATCCTTGGTCCCTATTGGGCGCTTCCTAGCCGGTCCTAGCCCTATGGCTTCTATTCTGAGTAGATATGGTTTTTTGGTTTTAATACCTTGTTTTGTGCCAATAAAGCTTGTATCATTATAATGTTTTAACCAAAATATTTTTGTGGTGTGCATTATTTGCAGTGGTGCCATTGCTTTTTCACTGCTGTTATTCCACCACGAGTTTCACTATATAGCTGTGCGCCTGGTATTCCTCGTTTTACTAGACAAGCACAGCCTCGGTCTATACAAGTGAATAGCGCAAAGCCAGATACGACTAGTCGGAATGTGGCCGAGAGTATGGAGATCGCCCTCGGCGACTTATAGGTCAGGCAGGGAAAACAGCTAGTCTATTTGCAATTATGTGATGGCATAGACCTAATGAAAAACAGAAAAAAATAACTTGGTAGAAAGGTAAAATGAGCATTTGTAAGCACACGGAGGAGGAGGAGGAGGAGGAGGAGGAGTGCTTCTTTAATGAAACCCAATTGCATAAATTAGTTTTTAACACAAAATATGTTCAGATATTTAAGAAAGAATCTCTTAGAAATCTGTTGCCTCTATTTTTCATGCCATTACTTATCACAGTGGGCATCGGCTCAGCTGAAAGTGGCACAAATGGTTTTCTGCTTGAGCGTTCATCTAACATTCAATAGAGGGCATTTATTGCAGCAGTAAAGCATTTTTTACTTGCACTATTATTTCCTGCATTTATACGGTAGATCACTGGCCCAATACACTCAGAAAGTGGCTATCAAAATACTACCTTGTCTCTTCAGCTCTGAGCGACTACATAGGGGCGACTCCGTATCATTACTAGGTAAGAACTATTTCAGCTTACACCTCTCCAACGCTGGCTCTCTAGAAATGGCGATTTCAAGTCCTGTAAACAGGACGCTCCTTCAACACCCAAACGTTACCTAGATCGGACGCTCCAAAACTTTTAAAATAAAACATTTTCTAAATTGCAACTCAGAATATACAGTGTATATTATAGAATGCCGCGCTGGCAATCTTAAACACGTTGGATCTACCATCAGAAAACGGAAATCAAAGGTACATGAACATCTTTGGGACATTACCAACATAATCACAATGTATCCAGTGTGTCTAACCACTTCATTTCAGTACATAACAAATACACTGCTCAAAAACAATAAAGGGGAACACTTAAACAACAGAATATAACTCCAAGTAAATCAAACTTCTGTGAAATGAAACTGTCTACTTAGGAAGAAACACTGATTGACAATCGATTTCACATACTGTTGTGCAAATGGAATAGACAACAGATGGAAATTATTGGCAATTACCAAGACACCCTCATTAAAAGAGTGGTTCTGCAGGTGGGGACCACAGACCACATCCCAGTACCAATGCTTTCTGGCTGGTGTTTTGGTCACCTTTGAATGTTGGTTGTGCTTTCACACTCATGGTAGCATGAGACGGACTCTACAACCCACACACGTGGCTCAGGTAGTGCAGCTCATCCAGGATGGCACATTAATGCGAGCAGTGGCAAGAAGGTTTGCTGTGTCTGTCAGCGTAGTGTCCAGAGGCTGCAGGGCGCTACCAGGAGACAGGCCAGTACACCAGGAGATGTGGAGGGGGCCGTAGGAGGGCAACCTCCGCCTTTGTGCAAGGAGGAACAGGAGAAGCACTGCCAGAGCCCTGCAAAATGACCTCCAGGAGGCCACAAATGTGCATGTGTCTGCAAAAACGGTTAGAAACCGTCTCCATGAGGATGGACTGAGGGCCCGCCGTCCATAGATGGGGGTTGTGCTCACAGCCCAACACCATGCGGCCCTCCAAAGAAATGGCACCCCACACCATTACTGACCCACTGCCAAACCAGTCATGCTGAAGGATGATGCAGGCAGCAGATCGCTCTCCACGGCGTCTCCAGATTCTGGCACGTCTGTCACATGTGCTCAGTGTGAACCTGCTTTCATCTTGAAGAGCACAGGGAGCCAGTGGCGAATTTGCCAATCCTATTGTTCTGTGGCAAGTGCCAAGCTTCCTTCACTACAGTATCTCTCTGGCTTTATTCAGTTTTTTTGTGACTTACACCCATGAGTCCATCTTTGTTTGGTTACTTTTATTTCTCGGCTATAACCTCAAACCAGGACAGACGCCATGGCTTTTAGTCCTTGGCTGCGTTCAGAAGAACAGAGTGGTGCACACTCCAAATAAAACACAGTTTCCTCTATTATAGCTTATTGGTAAAACTCCTTTAAAGTACTTAGAGGCCTTCTACACAAATATTATACGGTGTACGTGCGCGATCACCTAAAGCAATGGCAAGACGGCGATGCTGCCCTCCTGCCCTCGCCTACAGCACCCGTGTCCGTCTACTCTGCTATATCCGAGCCATTTAGATTACCATAAACTAGTTCTGAGATCTCTAGAATAAATAAGTAAACTGTCTGTCTCAGCATCCAAAGGTTCAGGTTTCGGAGGTCGCTGGCACCAAATAACATCCGATCAGCAATCCTCAATGGGGGGGGGTCATTATTACGCTTTAAAATCCTCATGTCTACCTTCCACGCTCATCCGGACTGGCACCTGTTGATTCCTTATCTCTGGGGGGGCTCTTGCATAGTCTAGGCGGGCGTGCAGTAATGCACAGCACACAATAACACCTGTGCAACAGAAAAACCGGCTCAGAGCTACTTTCCCACAGATGCAACGCTCTCCCCCCAGCATGATCACAATGAAATTAGAGCAAAGATTACCAATAGCTGATGCGTGCGCAGGCAGCGCGCAGATTCACAAGGTGAGAATGCTCCTATGTATAGAAAGGCTGCGATTCCATTTCACGAAGAAAGGATGAGAAAATAAAAAAAAAAACGTGTCTGTTTTATTCCTGTGCTCGCAAGGCATGAGTAACCTGCAGTGGAGGCAGATATCAAGCGGCGGAGATAATTATCCGGATCCCTCTATATCCCATTATAAGGTTTCATCCGTGTCCTGGCATACTATAAGCGGATTGCCTCTCGGGCTTTATTTTCTTTCTGTTGTTTCAATACCAACTGGAATTATCTCTGTTCCGTGGACGAGGGCGGAGGGCAGGAGAGGGGGAGATTACACGGCTTTCACTGATACAGTGGGGGTTTTTTGCATCCAATATGATCGCTCAACATATGGCGGCACAGTCAGATATAACCGTACACAGCAAAATAACAGACGTAGTCGCATCTATGAAGAGACCTAGCGAAAAAACTGATAGAATAATGAGAAAGAAGCAGGGTGTCATTAACAAGTTATACAGGCTAAGAGATAGACAGCAACGTAGCCGGAGGAGCGGTAGTAAAATATTAGGTGCAGCCGCACCAGTTGAACCGGCGGCATGTCCGCCCATGGCTAAGAGATAGCAGAGCAACGTAGCCGGAGGAGAGGTAGCAAAATATTAGGTGCAGCCGCACCGGTTGAACCGGCGGTATGTCCGCCCATGGCTAAGAGATAGCAGAGCAACGTAGCCGGAGGAGAGGTAGTAAAATATTAGGTGCAGCCGCACCGGTTGAACCGGCGGTATGTCCGCCCATGGCTAAGAGATAACAGAGCAACGTAGCCGGAGGAGAGGTAGTAAAATATTAGTCTATTGGATGGCTCAGCTGAGCGGAACTGTCATTACATTGCACAATATAAACCTTATATGCTATTAAATGGATCTCTAAAACTTGATGAGGCCGATATACTTACTTTGAAAATCTATAGGACAGAATGGCTTTATAATTCTTTCTGAAAGTTTTCTTGAGCATGTCGCTGGATTCAAGCTCATTTTTAATATTAGGAAAATACATTTTTCAAAAAGAATTACATAGAAAATATGCATCAGGATGGATAAATAACACTAGTCTCACCAGGTCTTAGAGGCCAATTTAACAGTGTGAGTATTTGGGGTTTGGCAACAGACCCGCTTTAATCTCTGCTATAATGGCAGTCCTATCTTGACCAGAAAAACTAAAAATCGGAGACAGTTTCTAGGAACATTTTGTCTTTAAGGCTGGAATCACACCAGCGTATGGCATCCAATGTGAGAGCATAGGATATGATCGGCTAATGACCCTTGGCTCCACCTCTGCTGCCGCCATGTTACATGTGTCATGCTCCTGTGCTCCGGTCCTCTGGCATGACAATCGCAGCACAGGTGCAGAGGAGACCAAGTAATTTCTCCATCTCCTCCATGGCCTGACTGTGTATATCGGACTGCACTGGGATGACATCAGAGTGCAGTCCGATGTTTCCCACGCACCCATAGACTTGTATGGGTGCGAGTGAGCCGAGTCTCACTGCCATTGTTCTCTCATGACGAATTGGTCTAAGAAAATAATAGCAGATGTGAGCTGCCTCATAGTATAATACTGGGCTGAGCTTTATGCCATGTTTTATCGCCGTGTTATACAGTAGTGTGACTCCAGCCTAAAGGGCATCCCCTTAGTTGGATCAATGCTGCAAAGCCAGCCATACTGAAATAGAGATTATAGAAAATGAAATAAAATGATGCCGTATCTGCAATCTGATATTCTATTCCTCAGAAATCCACATTTTTCTCAATAAGCAAATGAGCTCTTAAGATCTATGGGCTGGACATAGATCTCCCTGAGAATCTGCCTCCAGAGATTATTGTAAATGAAAGGGGGAGTTACCAGTGTGAGACATGTAGATCAGGACAGCAGACTGTCAGTCACTACATGTCTCCAATTTGTAATAAGCTCTGGAGGCAGAATCTCAGGGAGATCTATGTCCGGCCCATAGATCTTAACAGCTCATTTACATATAAAGAAAATTGTGGATTTCTCTGGAACATCACATCAGATTGCAGATATCAAGGTATCATTTTATTCTGCTTCCTATGACCTACATACCCATATAGACAGCTTAGGAGGGTTGATCCTACTGACAGATTCCCTTTAAACCTCACTGAACAGATCTGGCTCTTGCACTGGCAGAAAAGGGAGAAAGCGGCTTGGCTGCAGTGATGGCAGGAAAATTCAAATTCCTTTCTTTCAATTGTGTCATCAATTACTTTATTCAAAAGCCAAATTTGGTATTAAAACAAAATGTATAAGCTGAATTATAGCTGATGGTGTACTATTATGAATAAATATCATCAGCAATTGATCACCAAGCAAAAAATGTTTGGTGGAAACATCTTCCATATTTATTAGTCTAATAAAATATCACATTTAAAAGGAGGCTCTGAAATAATACCCTGCGTACTGCAAACAATCCAGCTACTATCGCATAATCGCCTCCTTATAAGCAATTACCAGACTAAAAAAAAAAATAATTACAAAGTGGAAACTATTAGATCTACAGTCGCACACTTCCTGCTGTCTTATGCGGTCCATTTCTAGCAGCAGAGAAAGACGGATTGCAGGAACTGGGGACAGATCTTTGTGTCTCTGCTCATGTTCTCCTGTAGGCAGGCAGGTTATAAATGCAGGTCAGGGAAGTCATTGGACAATGACTGAAGCAATGCATGCTGGGAAGTGAAAAAAAGGAAGTTCCAGCTCCTAAAGTGCTGGCAGAGTCCTGGTTTTATAGAAATGACCCATTGAAAGAGTAGGTAAATTAGAGAGCACGAGAAATGAGACAGTTCCTTAGACCAATATAGACAGATACGTGCACAAAAAATAGTTTTACCCTGTTGTGAGGTGACGAGGGCAACAAGGTCTTACGCTTCTAGAGGTTGTGTCTGAAAAGACAGGCAGACAAAAAAAAAAAAAAAAAAAAAAAGCTGTAAAACAACTGACTACAGAAGGAGCCTTTCCCTGTCTGCAATTGGAGACAAAAATCGATAGGTGGGGCGGGAGTTTACATTCTGGCAAGACAAAAAAAAAAGGGAAGAAAATCACTAGAAAAATTAACCCCTTTGTTTATGCTGAATTTCTGCCAGGCTGGCACTGTGCTTTATCTATTTTTTCCCCTAGTTTTAGTGTCCCTGTACGACATGTACTAGACAAATAAAACATCACAATAGGAAAGATGGATGTTCTCAGAAATCAGCACCCAAGCTTCTGAAATGATCAAAGAAGTGTCAAGATGAGCAAGAGAACAGCCCCATTAGGAATTATTTATGGCGCAGACTTGAGCTTGTTAGCGCATACCCGGCATGGATTCTGTATTGATCGGGTCTAAGGACTGGCATGAGCGGATGCAGGGCAGCCATGACCTGGTACAAGGTTTGCATTTCCCGTCCGGCGTTCACAGATGTTGATTCTCAGTCCCCGGTTTGCTCACCCCGTATAAGTACTCTTACTAATAGGCTTCGTTCATCACGACGTTACAATGCGGGAGCAGGTTTTAATTGACAAAATGTTCCGAATAGGAACCAAAAAAACCAACGCTGAACGAACGTGTCTGCAGGAATAAGGCGGCACAACAAGCCAGCTGTCTACTCCGTGCGATTTCCACTAATCAACATGATCTACAGTTCTCCGCACTCCACGCCAAACCAAAAAACAGATAGATCAGGCTCACCGCCTCTTTGCTGCTCTTTTATTTTATAAGCACACAGGTATTTAGAGTTTAACAACAAATCATTACTTGATGTGATTAATCACACAATGAGGTTGGGAGCCCAGAAGGAAACGTTATCACCTTGAGAAAAAGTAGTCTGCCTACAGCTAATGACACAGACTATTCCCCAAATCCCAAGTCACCGCCAAGGCCTTCTCTAGGACAGGAAACAATTGGATAAGGGTGTAGGACGCGCTGGGAGCAGGCGGCTATCCAGCAAGAAGAGAAAAAGAGTTAGCTGGACCATATGTCCATGGGGAATATAAAGCGGCTCACGGCCCTAATTAATCTTGAGGACTTTAAAGCTCCATTCAGAACTACACCCAATGTCATAGGACGTACATTGGGGACCTAGTGGGATACATCGGAGACGGTGCCACGCACATCATTCCGCTTTCCCAGGAACAAATGAGACTCAAAAACCAGAAGATAACAGAGACTTAGGCCTGTTTCACACTTCTGTTCTTTGGCATCAGTCAAAATCCGCCATTTGGGGGGGGGAGGGGGGATCTGACGGATTTTCCTGGCGGATCCGTCTTTTTCCCAATAGACTTGTATTGGCGGCGAATTGTGACGGATGGCCTTCCTTTGGGTCAGTCACGCAATGGATCCATCATAAAATTGGAGTCAGTCAGGCAGAAAAAACGTCTCTAGGAACGTTTTTTTGTCTGCGTCGAAAAGACGGCTGGTGACGGATCCGTCGCCGTCTGTCGTCTGGTATAATGGACGCCTTTGGGCGGCGGATCCGTCCCAGGACGGAATCCATAGACTGATTCCGGTTTTCCAAACTGAGCAAGCCCGGAAGAATTTCCCTTCCATAGATTTAACCCCAAAAACCGTTCTGGCACAGAAAAGTCTCAGTCTCCCTCTCCTGAATCATGATCCTTTACATTCCAAAATCTGCAGTTTCGACGGATCCGTCAAAAAACGGATGAAACAAAAAAAAAATGGATGTAACTGATTAAACGGGATCAGTTTCTTCGGCAGATCCACTAGACAAATCAGTCGAAAAAACGGATCATTTTCTTCCATTTTTCACTAATTTCAACGGATCCGTCATTCCGTCAAAACAGCGGATTTTGACTGATGCCCAAAAAACTGAAGTGTGAAACAGGCCTTACATTTACAGATAAAGAAATGTTTTTTAAACACCCAGTCCTGAAACTGAGGAACCTCAATATCTACCAGAGGAGAAAGATCTTCAGATATGGTGGATGTACAAGTCATGTGCAAGAAAAAAACCCTTGCGCCTCTCAATCTGATGCACTCTGTTCTGCACTAGTACTAGTTCAATTCTTTATTGAAATCTGCAAATTCTTCTAAATACCAAATACCTTTTAATGGGAGAGCTCCATATTTTATGAACAGTCACAAAGTAGTTGGCAAATGTAAAGAAACTTTGTAAACTACTGTGACTTAAAAAAGTTTTCCCCAAAGGGCATTAAGGCACATGTGGACCTCACTCAGGACCTTCTCATCATTAGCTGGAGGAAGAACAAGCCAGTCAGTCAACGGCAGGTCTTCATCTCTAAAACAAAAAAAAGTGGTTGTCATGATGGCATAACTGACTTATATGTCAATTTCCATCTTGGATTCTCATGGCATAGCCACACTAGTAGGAAAAAAAAAATGGGTCACACCACTGTTCACCTTCACCCATCTTGAGAACAAGACTGTCTCGAGGAGCAGACTGGAATAGAGAGGTGCCAGCTTTCTCTCTATTCATTTAGATGGGAGTTCTCAAAATATTCTATGCAAATTGCCTCTTCAGAAAGAAAGAGGACTTTTACTCTACAGCGCCACCTGTTGGTAGTAGCGATCCTACAAGTCACAATCAACCCTTTAACCAGTCTTGTAATATGACTTAGGATAACAGCCAAATCAGAATCTCAATTTTCAGATGGTGTTTCGGGCTACTGGCTCTCGTCAGTGCAAAGTATGAGAACTGATTTGGCTAGGTGAGAGGCTCTGTACTGAGGTCTAAGGGGTAAGGTTTCTCCTTGTGGAGAGTGACATACCAGCTCTGGCTGGTCAAGGTAAGGAGGCTTATTCACCTCTGACATGCCAGAGCTGGTATGTCACTCTCCATCAGGACTTCATTGCTTTAGCATTATCATTTTTTCCAAGCAGGGAATGGGGAATGAGTATTCAAGTTTTTCACTAATTTCCTTTTTGAAAAATGCAATTTAAAGGAGGTTTGCTGGTAAGTGGTGAAGATCAGGTTTCCATACTGCGCACGACTAGAGTTGAGCGAATATGTTCAGAATTGGTCGCCGAATCTGAATGTGACTTATTGGTACCCTATCTGTTGCCGAATTTATGCTTCACAATCGACTCCGAACATTTTCGTTCATTTCTACTCCCATTGACGTTCGGTGAATATTGCAAAAAACAATATCCGGGGCCGATCGTAATCAAAACCGAATTTTGAAAAATTTGCAGAACTCTACTCATGACCATCTACTTTTTGGAACAGGTCATCTTAGGACAACCTATAGAAGAAGTTAGTGGGTGACTTTACCACCCAGGCTCCTTGTAAAACCCTCTGATTGTACTGTATCCTTTCATTTAAGGACCATGGACCTCTTTGGAGAACTTTTCGTCTGCTTTTTCTTGCCTTGTGTATCATTAAGCATCTTATCAAATATTGCAGCTTAGGAAGGAAAGTTGCACATTATTGCCAGGAAAAGCAGCATCTTTTGTGATAGATTACGAGTTCGGCCTTTTAATGCTAGGCTGAAATCCGAGAGGAAAAAAAAAATAAATAAGAAAACCATATCTCCAGCAGGTATTTATTACCCCTATAAATCTAATGTGCTGCTGTTAGGCAAATTTAGTGCTCCATGCTGCGGTGATAACAGCGCTCCTCATTATGCTCCAGCTTTTTAAATCCTAAATATATCTCTTATCTCAAAAAAGCAAGACGGATACAACACAGTGAAGATGTAATAGCGTATTTCTCTAATGCCCATTATTGGGTTGTGGATCTAATTTACTCCCACGTCTTCTATTGAGTAAAAGCAGGAGCACTTTTCTTTCTATGGAGGATACATCCTAAAGCAGCAGAAGGAAAGAAAAAAACACATTACCCTTCCATTATGTGATGATGCTGTAAGCGATACTTAACATGGGGTCATTACTCCTGAGCGGGGTCCCAACACAAAGCCAATTGTCAAATGAGGCAATTGTAAATAAAATACAGTGACGTATTATGGCAGAATAATGGCAAAAGCTGGTCACAAACATAATAGGGATCTGGTCCTGTATCGCAGCCGTCTGCAGTGTAAAACGCATTCAGGAGGAATCATTCCTGCTACAAAGACGTGCGTTCAGAAGATAGAAGCCGGGAAGTGGACCCTCATATTACTTATTCTGCATACTGGGTTATAACGGCCCAGAATCATGTGCCCAAAGGCAATATACCGACCATTAATGGCTCTGTAGGTAATCCAGGACTTCCAGGGCCTTGAGACCTGCTGTGCCATCAGTCGAACCTTCAGGAACCTCACTCTTTGAAGAAGCACTACCCAGAATGGTTGCATCTAGGACAAGATGGACTGTTGTAACTCGAAAACTTTATAGGGGTCATGGAGCTTGGTGCGGGCCATAGAGGTCAAACAAAACCACAAGAACTGAACATCTACAAGACATATAGCTTGATCTATTGCAGCCATTGTTGCTGTTTGGTGATGATCTCGGGCTATAGGGGCTTTGCAGCATGAATGCGGTGGTTCAACTGGGTTGCTCCCCTTGCTGGTGCGGTATTGCTTTGGCAGTAGTCGCCGCACCTTTAAGGATAGGGACCTACTAAGAGGTTCGATGTAATGTGGCAGTGGGCTTCAGACATTCTGATCATCATGTTAACCAAGAAACTCATGTCCAGTTTTGTAAACTTCTGCTTTGCAGCATTAGATCAAAGTATACGTTTTGGATGTGCGCTCTATCACTTTTTCCCTCTACAGTTCTAGCATATAACATAATACTAATAACATAATTACTACCTCACAACTTTGAATTTTACAATTTTTTTTTAGGCTTTGCATCAGTTCATGTAAAAAATATACCTACAACTGTGAATATTTGGTTTTTTTTTTTATATTATGAAGCAAACAACAAAAAGGACAAACTAACTGCAAACTTCAGTGCGCATAACTATCCCCCCTAAAGTCAGTACTTTGTGGAGCCTCCTTTTGTAGCAATTACAGCTGCAAGTTGCTTTGGTTAAGTCTCTATGAGCGGTCCACTAGGATTTTTGTCCATTCCTCAAGGCAAAACTGCTCCAGTTCCTTCAAGTTAGATGGTTTCCTCTGGTGAACAGCAATCTTCATGTATGACCACAGATTTGCAATTGTATTAAGGTCTGGGCTCTGACTAGTCCACTACAAAACATTTACATCTTTCCCCTTAAACCAGTCAAGTGTTGCTTTGGTTCCTTGTCTTGTTGAAACTTGAACCTCCGTCCCAGGCTCAAATCACTGACAGACTAAGACAGGTTTTACTCAAGAATATCCCCATATTTTGTATCATCCATCTTACCCTTGTCTTGGACCATTTTTCCATGTCCTGCTACCAAAAACCATCTGTCTGCATAGCATGATGCTGCCACCAAAATGTTCCACTGTGGGTATGGTGTTTTGGGGGTGATGAGCAGTGTTCATTTGGCACCAGAGTTTACCTTGGTGGCCAAAAAGTTCAATTTTGGTCTCATCTGTCCACAGCACCTTCCTCCGTTCATTTGAGGAGTCTCCCATGTGTTTTGACAAACTCAAAATAAACCTTATAATTTGTGTGTACATAAAGGTTTTTTCTGCTCATTCTTCCATAAAAAAACACCTCTATGGAGTGTATGGCTTATTGTGGATGTATAGACAGATACTCCCGTCTCTGCTTGGGAACTGCAGCTCCTCCAGGGTTACCTGTGGTCTCCATGCTGCCAATCTGATTAATGCCCTCCTTGCTGAGTGTTTTGGTGGGCGACCCTCTCTTGGCAAATTTGTTGTGTTACCATATTATTTCCATTAAGGCTATGTGCCCACGTAGCAGAATTTTCCTGAGAAAAAACAGACTCCTCAGGAAAGCCGCATTTTTTCTTCGCTTTTTTTGCGCGATTTTTTGCTGTTTTTTTTTTCCAGAACCTCCTCATACAATCAACATAGTGGGAAATCCGCAGATTTTCTGCAAAATTAATGAACATGCTGCGTTTTTTTCTGAGATTTTTTTTTTGCAGAAAAAAAAAAAACGCATCATGTGTACAAAAATTGCGGAATGCATTATAATAATAGGATGCTTAATGTATGCATTTTTTAAGCCTTTTTGCAGAGGAAAGACGCTAAAAAAAAAAAAGCAAAAAAAACGTGAAAAATCCTGAACATGTGAACACAGCCTTAATGGTAACGGATTTGATGGAGCTCCATGGGATTATCAGAGATTGGGATATTTTTTATAACCCAACCCTGACTTTTACATCTCAACAACTTTGTCCCTGACTTGTTTGGAGATCTCCTTGGTCTTCATGATGGTGTTTGATTAGTGGAGCCTCTTGCTAATGGTGTTGCAGCCTCTGTGGCCTTTCACAAAAGTGTACATACCGTCAGACATGTGACACTTAAGCCCCCGTCTCACATAGCGAGATCGCTAGCAAGATTGCTAAAGCGTCACCGATTTTGTGACGCAACAGCGATCTCGCTACATGTGGCACGCAGCGGCGACCGCCCCCCCCCCCCCCTGGATATCGCTGACCGTACTCGAATGTCCTGGGCCATTTTTTTCTATCGGCTGTGTCCCGCTGGCCAGCATGCATCGCTGTGTTTGACGCCGACGAGCGACCTCGTTGGTAACGCAGAAGTCAGGGACGCAGGCGTGAGTCGTCAGAATAGCTGCTGTGTGACAAGGTCCCAACGACCGCCGAGGTTGTTATATGGATCGCCAGATCATTGCTGCGTCGTTGTGTAGATCTGTCTGTTTGGCAGCTCACTAGCGACCATGTAGCGACACACCAGCGATCCTTACCAGGTCGTATCGTTGTCGGGATCGCTGGTGCGTCGCTATGTGAAACGGGACTCAGACTGCACACAGGCGGACGTCCTGTCACTAAGCATGTGACTTATGAATGTAATTGGTTGCACCAGAAATTTTTAGGGGCTTCACAGCAAAAGGAGTGAATACACATGCCAATTTTTAGTTATGTGTTCCCAATAAATTTAATTTATGCTAATATTTTTCTCACTTCACCATCTTAGAGTATTTAGTGCTGATGCATCACACACAAATCGTATTACAAAAATATTTACAGACAGGTTGTAATGTAAGAAAATAGGTAAAAAGCCAAGGAGGTGAATACTTTCGCAAGCCACTGTATATATTTAAGAATCATCTGAGTTTAGAATATAAAATGTTGCATATTCTCTATAAATTAGCTACTTAAAAACCTGCATATTTTATTGATCCTTTTTGGCATTTAAAAAGGATACGGTAATTTCGTGGCTCAATATATTTAAAAGAAAAAAAAAATGTAAAAAAAAGCTTTGCTTGCCCTCCCACTGGGTCCAGCGCCGAGCATCTGGTGTTGCTATGATGATTGCCTACAGGCTGCAGTGGTGATGTCACATTGACAGCACTGCAGCCAATCACTGAGCGCAAGCGGTACATGCAGTCTACATCAGCAGAGAGGCTAAAACTCAGTGTTTGGCTGCAGTGCTGCTGACATGATATCACTGATGCAGCGGCGGAGACCCGGCTTTAGACTTGGAGAGGATGAGGAAAATGGTTTCGTTTATTTACAGCAAACTGAGCCAGCAGGCGAACATTTTCTGAAAAGGGGACAATGTGATTTTTCAATATGTATACAGCTTTACCTTTTTGTTTTTATCATTCTTTACACAAAATGTACCTAAAAGGAGTCGGTCACCGCATTTCACAATACAAACTGCATACGTTATTAAAACAGATCTGTAAGACCTGATAAGGTTGATGAAATAATTTAAAAAAAAAAAAAAAACCACGTCAAATCGGCCGTAAAATCCTATATGGAGCTAGAGCATGATAAAACGCTAATTTCAATACTTGGTAGAAATAATCTTGCAAAAAATGATTAAATAACTAAGGATTCTCATAGTAAGTATATCAGACTCATCAGGTCTAAAGGATCTATTTAAAAATGTATGCAATTGAGTTTGTGAAATTTGGTAACATCCTCTTTAAAGAGGTTGTCCAAGTGCTTTTTTCATTCTTTTCAGAAACAGCGCCACATTTATTCTCCCCACTTCTAAGGCGAGGCCGCGGTACCACACACGGTCGGGGACAGGAGTGGAACTTTTTCTTGAATGGATTTATGGTTGTGTCACCTCATACAACCTCCTTAAAGTACAAAACCTCACCTGCGTCAATGGGAAGAGACGAGCCATACGAGACGCGCACGCTACTACCTGTTCCAGTTTCTTTTTAAACCAAGGGGGATTACATTGCTTCTTCCATAAAGACCGCATTCACAGATTCAATCTATCATGGATAAAACACCGCGCCTAAAGGAACTCACCGCAGTGAATACACAATGAACCTCTGCCAAAAATACTTATCAAATCTCCAAATTAAATGCTGCTTGTTAGTAGCAAACCGAACAGTCCATGTGTCTGTAAGGTGCTCGCCCAAAATGCGTCGGCGCTTGGTTGGGTGTATGGATATCGGACCATGCAAATGTCATTCACGCAACTTTTAATTAGCCGTCTGTCCCTACCTGAGCTCCGTCTCATCCGTGTCCTCTAGAACGCTCATTATTAGCACATAATTACTCGGTGAAATTGAACTGGCCACAATGGGAATTGTGCGCTCTCTTCCGACTGTCTGCTCGCTTTGTCTTAATGCAAAGTGACACTGTCGCCACAGATATGTAATGCCTGTTGGAGATAGTAGCCCAATGCACAGTGGTAAGGAAGCTTTCTTTCCTGCCACCGCCTGGGTCACCTCACAGTCATGTCGTGATCGCATGCAAAGGGTAGGGTAAAAAACAAAAAGTAATGCCGAAACCAAAGATTTATTAGCAAGCGGCTGTGTAATGGCTTGTCTAACAAGTCCTTCACGCGCTCATTTGTTACTGTCACTTTCTCAGCCCAGCATCGATAAAGCGATATTTCTATGATGTGCAAGCTGACACACCCTGGAAATTACTCAACACTTACCTTCCTATTACTCACAAATTAATTCCAAAATCTCACTTTAGTGGCGATTGCGCGGATAGAAGATGATCTGCTGCGGCCTTATAAAAGCCAAGGAGTGTCAGGCGATGAATGCACTTGTGAGATTTCAAATAAATAATAAATACAAGCCCTCTAATATAAAGGGGCTGGCGGATTTCCAAATATAAAGATAAGGGTCCCCGATTCAAAACCTTTAGTAATCAACAGAAACAGAGCAATTACAACGAGGGCCTCGCTTTCGGCGTTTTGACCACAATTACTCAACCGGATTGAGATCTTGGAAGTTTCTCAACCTTGGACCCAAAACTTCAACGTTTTGGTCACTGAGCCACTTAATTCTCACTTTTGACCTTGTGACATGGACTCCATCATGCTGGAAAAAGCATTGTTCACCCCCAAATTGCTCCTGGATAGCTGGGAGAAGATGCTCTTGGAGATTGTCTAGATCCTATTCTTCATTCATGACAGTGTTCTTAGGCAAAATTGTTAGTGAGCCCCCTCTCCACTGGATAAAAAACCTCCACAAGAATGATCTCAGGAGTCAGGATACTTTAGGCTATGTGCACACGTAATTTTAGGGGGACAAATGGCGCTCTAATGTGAATGTTGAAAAGGTCTTTTTTTCTTGAGCAATTCTAGAATAAGATGCAGACTCTGTGACAAAGCTTGCTTGATATATATAAAAAAAAAAAAAAAAAAAAGAAAAAGCCTAGATGTAGCACAGGCATGGTCTTCTAGCCGAGAGACCCACGGAGACAAAATTACTGTCACGTCATCGTTAATGCACAAGGACAAAATAACACGCCACCTCCTATTATTTTTTTTTCCATTTTAACTAGATTGATGCTGGAACCTGCTGATGCCAAGCAGGGCAGGTTTAGCTGGGCACCGCGCTCCATCAAACGCGCCGTCATAAACAGCATATCAATTTTTGATGATTCTTTATTTATGCAGCTCGGAGCCCGGGAAGGAGGGACTGCAGAGTGAGAGAGGAGCGCTAATCAGGGCCGCATGCTAGGATCAGGGACGACCGCTCTAAAGCCTGGCAGAGGAGGAGGCTTCATTATCTGGGCCGCTCATTCTGGATCTGTTGCGTCCCCGTAACGGCTCAGGACAGGTTTTTCGATTAACACTAAACGGTAAGAGTCAGGGGTGAAATCTCAGGCCCCGACAATGGCCGTTCTTCCGGCGCGCTCGGAACTAAAGTGACATTTACGCTACAGAAGGTGCAAATAGGTGAAATTCAAGAAGATGACACTTCTAGGTAGGTGCCGTCTCCATAAAATCCACTGCTGGGCCAGAGTACTCGTGGATTAGTCTCGCCGTGGCTTTCTGACAGCCAATTCGGCCACGTGATATATTTCCATCTTTTTGATCCTGTAATGTATTTAAATCTCTTAAAAGAAGCGTTGCCAAAGAAAGGCAGGTCATGATATTTGCAATCTTCTCAAAATGATTTTACCTCCTAAATTCAATCCCTCTTATTTTCCTTATACTTGAAATGCTGAGGACACAACAATCCATCTATTTACTTCATCATAATCCCATCCAAAAAATGGTCCTATTTGGCAATTTCCATCATTACAAAGTAACTGCCAAGGTTAAAATTCGTATTTTAGCCACAAGGTTTTATCACAGCCATCAGACAGATGAAAGCGCTACATCGGTGGTAACAGCTTGCTGCATTTCTGTTCCCATCAATGAAAGGCTGTGAATGGAGCCGCAGGGTGTTTTATCAACCTCTACTCCATTCATTCCCTCCTTACAGTGCGATATTTCTTATAAGACAAATATGCTTCTTTCCTCACATATGAGCCACTTCTCCCATCACCGCGGTGTCCCACCCCCACACGAACTGATGCATTGAGAAACCTAGCTAAAATCCATCTCATTCAAAACAAAGCTTACATCCAGTTCACTGCGTTCAGATTACTGCTGTCTATTGAGAGGGGAAAGTGTGAAAGAATCAGCTACATTAATACAGAGGTGACGGCACGGTCTAGTTTTTTTTTCTTGCTTCAGAGATGGAAGCACAGCTACACAGCTCAGTACAGCTGAATTGTGGATCTGCTGCTTCTGAACATGTGCGACAAAGAGGATAGGAGCAGGAATCCCTCTGTGTGTTGTGTATGGGAGATTGCATAGCAGCTAGTCTTACCCCACTAACAGAGACAACGGAAAGAAGAGAGGGGTGACAAGTGGTGAAAAAGGAAGGATACAAGTCATATAATGGACAAAAATGGTTATTCATCATGTTCCCTTTATACATACGAACGCTTGGCCAAGTGTTCAGGTTTTCAAAAGAGAAAAATACTGATCATTTAGATGAAAAACAGGAGTCTGAATGAGGCCTTAGAAAAGGTGGGCCAAAGTAGAAATATATATATTTGCAGCAGGCTCGATTATATTTAATGGCAAGAATAATGGTGAATGCAAGGCTATTTTCTAGATTTTCTAGTCAATATGACGGACGCCACAATTTTGAGTGCCGGTGATATTAGTTGAGCGGCGGATCTAGCACTTGGGTCATGGTCTCTGTTATAAGTACAAATCATTACAGAGATGTTATCTGAGCTGTATCTATGATGAACTATTGAGAGTAACATTTCCAGAAACTGCCATGACAGGTGACCGCTTTAGAAAACGTCCCCAGGACACCATTAGAGGCCCTTTCTCACCACAAGTGACGGTATACAGCTTTTTAGTAATTGGTCCTGTTGACAAGTCCCACATTCTTTGTGCCGAGCCCGATGCCTCTTTACAGGCCAAGGCCGTGATGCTATAAAATCTCTCTTGCACTTTGTTTCGTCGGTATGTCAATCTCCTAGGCGTTCTGGTTTTTGCTAAATCTCAAACTCCCCTTTAATCTGAATGACCTTTATCTTGAGAAAATGTCTCTCTACGAAATCAAACATTGAAAGGCATCAGTAGCCTTGGAGGGATTCCCTGCTCACCGGAGGAGTGAGAGGTCTCTATATATCACAACCATAATTCTCCCAGGGACTATAAAAAAAAAAATCTTGGCTGAAAATGAGATAATTCAGAATTACGCCTGTCCATGTTCATGTTAACAACTCAACTGAAGGTGGTGTCACGGCCTTCAGAGCCACGGTTTGCACTGAAGTATGCCGGCTGTGCATAGACTAATTTGGCATACCCAAGTATAACATTAAACGTAATTAAAGGGATTGTAATAGAACCTCTTGTGGTTGATCGGTTTGGTTATACCAATGATACAGATCTGTGCAAATCTACCTTTAAAGGGTTTTTTTTCAATCAATTTTCAAAGGTAGTCTCTATCCACAGGATTTGGAATAACTTCCCAGACCCTGGATGGTTCAGGTGGTTAACCACTGGGACCCCACCAAACCAAAGAATGATGACCCCCATCTGAAAAGAGCAGCAGATGAGCATGTACATGTTCACCCTATCCATTTAATTTCCAGCATACGCAAACTTCTCTCCATTCAGACGCGGCTCTTCAAAGCCTCGTTCTTGAGAGCAATGGTGGTCTCCGTTGTTGGACCCCAACCAATTACGAAGTTATACAATATCTTATGGAAAGTGATAAACTTTCAAACATGGTAAAACTCCAGGTTTACACTAGCTCATGACATGGACACTTATGAGCCGTGATATTTTCTAAGCCAATCGGCCTTGAAGGATAGTTTTACAGGGACTGATGTTGTATGTACGGAAAAAAAAAAAATCAAACCTGACTTATTGAGGAGATGAGCTGCCAATGGCAATTTTGCTTGTCTATTGGCTGACAGATTGGGAATAGGCTTGGTTAATTGTTATCCCATGTAAAAGGGCTCTAATAAGGGGTTGCCTTGCGTTCACTGCTATCCACACCTCATTAAATACCCTCTCTGCTCTCAAGGAATTCTATAGCATATAAATCATTGCTTATGTGACTGACCACCCTGCAGTCCTAGCATGGCCGATTACCTGAGCAAGAAGTGCATGGCAAGAGAAGGTTCTATGCGTTACAGGTTGCTCGCCCAACTCTGAAATGGCCGGGATCCATAGTTTTGGCTAGCTTCTGCTCCCCAGCACATCTCTTATGCTGTGGAGGCAATGCACCACCATAAAAGCATGGGAGAAAACACTGTTCGGACCAACGGTGGAAGGATGCCACTGGTCTTAATCGTCAATATTCAGGAAGATTCATCTTGAGACAACCCTTCTGTGTGTCATCCAACTTTAGCCCTTCAGCAGCTTACAGTAAAGGCCACCTGAGATACACATGCTGTAACCCCCAACAAAGTACCTGAAGACACCTGTAGGTACAACTACACGCGCCAACACCAACCAATGACAGTGGACAGCGTGATGGCGATTGTACGTGTGCTACACACAGCCGAAACTCTGCCCACTATTATGCACAATACCGGCACAATTAACTGGATCAAGAAGTCATTGGGTATCACGGTAGGTGGCGTTCTGGATGCATGCAGCAAAACGCATGGCAGGCAATCACCCTGACCGTGTAGGAACAGTCCAACATTAATAACAGGAATGGCACAACGCCGAGTACACAAAGTCGAGTTTTCTTAATTTTTTTTCTCCAAAAATACAAATTTAATGTGGATTACAATTTGTTTTAATAGAAACTGACAAGTCTTCTGACGGGAGCTCTTTAAGAAGACAGTAAAATGGAAATGTAAAAAAAAAAAAAGCAGCAATCAGTAACAAATTCCATACAACGTGACGGGGCATATAAAACATGTCAGCTCTTGACTTATACACATTTTTATTTGCCCCTGTAAATACATCGTGTTCATAGATTATTGAAGGAGATTATGTAAATTACTTGTTAATCAATGAGGTCAAGGGGAAGTCAGAAAAGGATTTCTTTGGAGAAGATCCAGGACAGCAGTAAACAAGCTGTGAGGACTGATGGGCTCCTGAGTGAGCGTGACACGGGTGTGAGCTCAGGGGTGGTCAAGTGAGGACACACCAGACAACTGCTACTCCCAGGCCGCCTTCACACGCGGGAAGTGAGATTTCCTACATGTGTGTGTTGTGCTGTACTGCGTGTCCCGGGCGGCTCAGCAATTGCTAAGATTTATTTGCAGAATTCAGTAATCACAGATCTAACCTTAAGTTATTAGATTTAGAGACGCACTGAAGAAAGACCATCAGACAGGAAACGGTCTAATAAACCAGCATGAACGAATGGCGGGTATTCTGATGGTAAGATAGAATTCATAAATATTATATTCACAGCAGCACAGTACAGGCACAGCGTAATCACAACTGTATACAACAGGCACTGTATAATCACAGTAGTATACCATGTGTATTATCTAATAATACTAGCATTCTACAGGTACTTTATATCCACAACAGTATGCCAAAGATATTGTATATTCACTACATCTATGTTCTACATAGAATATATTTGACACAATGGACTATTCTTTCTTACTACACATTCTCTCATCTTTTGGCATCACAGACTTGGCCCTATCTACCCAACAGACCGGATATTCAGCATCTCTCACACACCACCTCCTCACCTCGCTCTCTGTCAGTGTCTCCTAAGGTTTAGTTGTAGGACCCTTGGCTCTTCTTCATCTACACCTTCGGCCTTGGACAGCTCATAGAGTCCCACAGCTTGCAGTATCACCCCTATGCTGGTGACACACAGATCTACCTCTCTGGACCAGATATCACCTCCCTACTAACCAGAATCCTGTCCGCTGTTCCATCTTTCTTCTCTGTTAGATTTCTAAAACTTAACATGAATAAAACACAATTCATCATCTTTCCACTGTCTCACTCAACTCTCCCCAGCCCCACAAGCTCACTGCCTTGAGGTAACATATGACTTCAAACTACACATCCAAGCCCTTTCCACTTCCTGACGACTCCAACTCAGAAATATCTCCAGATTCCCCATTTTCTTCAACCAAGAATCTGCAAAAACACTAGTGCATGCCCCCATCTCCAGCCTCAACTACTGCAACCTCCTGCTCTGTGGCCTCCCCTCTAACACTCACGCACCCCTACAATCTATCCTAAACTCTGCTGTCTGACTAATCCACCTGTCCCCCCCGCTATTCCCCGGCCTCTCCCCTCTGTCAATCCCTGCACTGGCTCCCCATTACCCAGAGACTCCAGTTCAAAACCTTAACCATGACATACAAAGACATCCACAACCTGTCTCCTCCATACATCGGTGACCTCGTCTCCCGGTACTTACCTGCCCACAACCTCCGATCCTCACAAGATCTCCTTCTGTACTTCCCTCTTATCTCCTCTTCCCACAATCGCATGCAAGATTTCTCCCGCGCCTCCCCCCTACTCTGGAACTCTCTACCACAACATATCAGACTCTCGCCTACCATGGAAACCTTCAAAAAGAACCTGAAGACCTATCTCTTCCGACAAGCCTACAACCTGTAGTAACCACCGATCCACCAAACCGCTGCACGACCAGCTCTACCCTCACCTACTGTATCCTCACCCATCCCTTGTAGATTGTGAGCCCTCGCGGGCGGGGTCCTCTCTCATACTGTACCAGTCATGACTTGTATTATGACATGATTATTGGACTTGTTTGTCGTTATGTGTACCCCTTTTCACATGTAAAGCGCCATGGAATAAATGGCGCTATAATAATAAATAATAATTCACAAGTGCAATAGGTACTGTAGATTGTAAGCTCTCACGAGCAGGGTCGTCTTGTTTTGCTTTAATTATTGTATTGTTAACATTGTTACTTATGACTTGTGTTTTGAAACTGTTAAACTGTAAAGCGCTGCGGAATATGTTGGCGCTATATAAAGATTACTATTACTGTATGTATATTTAGAGTCTGTATTTTAGGTTTCAGGTACATTTCACGAGTACTGCATTTTCACAACAATGTGCTCAAGGTTGAACACAGTTACTAGCTGTACATGAATACTATATACACACACACATAATACATACCGTATATTCACATGTGTACGCTGTAGATACAACTTGTACATACTGTATACACTATATAGAGTATTCATTACTGGACTGCACAGATACAGTATATTCCCATTTGCAGGGAATTGGTAGGATATTATTCACAAATGTATGATGTAGATACTATATAGTGACAGTTGTGAATATATAGTATCTGGTATACTGTATGGCATAGATATTATACAGTCACATACTGTATACTCTCGGGCCTTGGTATTGGCTCATAAGTTAGCTGCTGACTCAAAGCAGGCAATGTTCACCCAATGGGGAGAGAGGGGAATCCTTATTTCTCCAGATTTCAGTAATCCGAGAAGTTATAAGATAAAAGACATAGTGTTTATTTGGAGCTTTTACCCAAGTCACACACACAATGACTTCATCTTAGATGATACATTCCCTTTAGTAACAGAGTTCACCCATTTTCAGAAGCCAAAAGTGACTCCTCACACAACACCGTATCCTAATGAGAACGGTGCTAATAGCCTCCGTGTTTTTCCCAGTCTACCTGATCGCAGACCATTTTTTTAATGATGGCTTCTCATCAGTCCTCAATATCAGGGCTGCAGCTACACAACGGTATATACAGATGACGTGTATATAATGAAAGTCACTGAAGAGAATTGCTCTCACCAAATGCCAGGCTTAATTACCTTTTGCTCTGGCTTCCGTCTGAGCGGCGGTGGCAATCTTCTGATAATTATCCTTAGTTACTGAAAATATTCCGAAGGGCGCATCCATTTTCCTCGAACCGCAGACTTTAACCCAGGTTGCTCATTACCAGTCAACTGAATTTAATTATAAACAGAATTGGTTTTCTGATGCCATTGCTTACTCAGTGTTTCAGAAAATTGAGTCAATTAAGAATCAATAAAATTAGGAGAAATTGTGATATGAAAAGAGCATCACAATTAACAAGCAGATTGGACAGGGGTCGGCGATGGCCAGGATGAAATGACTTCTGTCTGTGATCCGATACAAAACATGTGCCGTGTAATCAATAGCCCCCGGAGCCAGCGGAGAGGACTGGTGATTAATGGTGGATATACATTACACTCATAAGCCAGCAAGCATTATATTACATGTACCCAACAACCACTACATGGCGGAAAGCATGTGAAAATGGCCTGGCCCGCTAATGACGGGCACCGGAGAGATGGGATATGGTTCCGACAGCAACAACCAACATTAGTCTAAAGATGGGTTTACACCACCCGACTCGTGGCATAAAACGACGGCCGATTGGCAAATACTGATCGGCGGCCCATTGATACTCGGTTTAACCACAAAAAACGCGCCATACGCAACAGATCACTCTAAAAACACAGGCTGCCAATGTCCTCGGTAGCGCAAGTCAGGTTTACACAGGACGATGTGCTGCAGAGAATGAAAATCACAAAAGATCAGGAGCTTTTTGCTTGATCAACGGGCGATTGTCAGCCTATTTATAATATATTGTGAACCAAGTGCTCCTAAGCATGCTCATTCACAATAATCGTAGTGTACATGGACCCTAACTGAAGATTAGTTGTTTATCCCCCCACCTTAGTTTATACAAGCAAGTCGTCAAATATTTCCCTATGCGATTTCTGTTTAGGTGTTGTTGTAGCTTTATATAGATCTGAAGCCACTTTGATATTTCTTTACTGAAAGGCAGATAACATATGGTTTACACACCTGTTTACACGGGCAGTTTAACAGCAGCAACTGTGCCAGGTGAACAAATGAAGAGGGCAAAAAAGGCCTTGAAATGATGACCCTGGCATGGTTGACAAAGTGACATATCCAATGTGTAGCGGTCGACTTTCTGAGGTCCCCGCTGATCCTTATAACATAGAGGCATTCCTCTTGGAAGTGTGGCTGCAAAGTGCCACTCCTGATCCAGGGCCGTACATGGATAAAATGCTAAAAAGAAGCTTTGCCCATGATCATTTCAGGCTTGCTCCCCTAGACTTTGATTGGTTCAAAGCGCTTGACCCCATCAATCAATAACGATGACCATGGGTGTTCTTCATTCACAAGACACCACCTGGTCACTGCCTTGAACACTGTGAATCTCCTGGAAGCCATCAAACAAGCCTTCATGCAGCCATAACTTGGTATAGTCGGACAGCTATAATATTTACAGTTCCATTCCTATCAATAATTCCGTTCGATAAAGGGTGACCAATGAGGGGAACAGGCTGCCACGAGAGGTGGCGAGTTCTCCTTCAATGGAAGTCTTCAAACAGAGGCTTTGAGCAGGAGGTTGGACCAGATAACCCAAAAGGTCCCTTCCAACTGTACCATTCTATGATAAGCCCAAAGATGGCTGATAAATCTTACCAGCAATGTTTTGACCTCATGATCTACACTTAAAAACACTAATTCTAAAACAAAAATATTTAGTTTAAAACATGAAATGATGCCCTCATAGTTTGTTAATCTGCAGCATTTTAGCATGGTCACCATGGTTTTTGAAGGCCTAACCAATCTTTTGTCCTACTGCAGACAGAGGGGAGAGGCTCCTGCTGCAGCCAACTGTCATACAACCAGACACAGGCGTTGAAGGGCGAAATCCTGGATGAGCTCCTGAGACACGCGCACAATTAAAACTATATTAACAAATGCTGTAATATTAGATGCAACAGGATAAAAAGAGGGGGAGATTATGGGAGGAAGTGCTGGGATATTTTTATAGGTTTCCATTAACTGTAACTTCATTATATGAAAACACAAACCACAAGGAACTTTTTACTTCTTACCCAAATTTCCAAATGTACTGCACTTTTAAACTTTACTGGAAGGAGGTTTCTTTACATAATAATGTAATAAATGTGCAATTTTATGGCAAAAATAAACTAAATCACACAACGGTCTATGGACCATAAACCAAATAATATATTTCTCACCTTATTCCACACACTGATTCTACAAGAACAGCTCCATACAATTATCCAGTGACCTCCAGGTCACGCGACACCTTTTGATGGCTGGAATAAAAGTGACGTTTTCTGCTGATAAACGCTCAATAGCTAATCAACTTCTGGCGATTTACACAGCAGGGAAAGGAATTGCTACATGAAGGAGCGGAGATTGGCAAGAACACGGTTAGTTCCCAAATCCCACTACAGTACAATGTGCTTAGGACTATTTCAGATGTACTGTAAACCGGCAGGCTCAAACATATGTATGAATAGCAAAACAGAAAATCATTAGGAATAGACATATATGAGGGCAAGAAAAGAAAAAAAAAAAAAATGTCCTCACTTTGGTTATATTAACCCCCGTCACCCCCGACCTGGTTTTCACCTTCATTCAAAAAGAACTGTGGGAAAAAATAAATAAAACATTTTTTCCACAAAAATGATCATTTGGCTCCAATTTTTTTTTCTTTTCACAAGGGTAACAGGAGGAAATGGACCCTCAAATCTGTTGTGCACTTTCTCCTGAGTATGCTCATACCCCATGTGTGGAGGGAAAACTACTGTTTGGGCACACGGCAAGACTCGGAAGGGAAGGAGTGACATTTTGGAATGCAGACTTTGACAAACTGGTCTGTGGGTGTCATGTCACGTTTGGAGAGCCCCTGATGTGCTTTAACAGTGGAACCCCCCCACTAATGACCCTATATTGGAACTGATTTAGTGTTTTCCTGGTACGTGAATTTTGTGGCGGCATAAGCAAATTATAGAGTGTACATCAGGCTGGCCTACGTGAGTTGTGCAAGTCAGAAATAAATGTATTAAGGCCCCGTCACACACAGCGATCTCGCTGGCGAGATCACTGATTTTGTGACGCCACAGCGATCTCGCCAGCGAGATCGCGGTGTGTGACGGGGATCAGCGACCGCCCCCCCCCCCCGCCGAGTATCGCTGATCGTGCAGGATCATCCTGGGCCATTTTTTGATCGTTGCTCTCCCGCTGGCCAGCACGCATCACTGCGTGTGGCAGCGGGAGCAAAATATCAGTGAGGCTGGTATCTAAGGTAAATATCGGGTTACTAAGCGGCGCATGTCACTTAGTTACCCGATGTGTACCTTAGAAACCTGCGTGCTCGCAGCTCCCAGCGCGAGCACGCGGGTTTCGAAGGTACACATCAGGTAACTAAGTGACGCGCACCGCTTAGTAACCCGATATTTACCTTAGACACAACCATCCTTGCTGGTGCTGATCGCTGGTGAAGCTGCCTGTTTGGCAGCTCACCAGCGATCATGTAGCGACTCACCAGCGATCCTGACAAGGTCGTATCGTTGTCGGGATCGCTGGTGCATCTTTAAGTGTAACGGTACCCTTAGTTCATGGATGAGTGGTAGACTCTGAAACAGTCTTCCATACACAGACCGGGTTTGTCTGGGCAGGTGTCACAACGATAAGTGGTGTCCTTTGGTATCCTCCTTCTGTAACACTCCAGGGGCTCTCAACTGAGCAGATTAACCCCTGCACTGCCCAAACAAATTTACACTGTTTAATATGCAGGTGATGTGCTTCTAACCAGTGCGGGAGCAGGAGAAATCAGACACTGTGGTCTTCTAGCTCCTCTGTCGTGGTAAAGCCGTGACACCTTAAACTTCTGAACAATACGGCGGCACGGTGGCTCAGTGGTTAGCACTGCAGCGCTGGGGTCCTGGCTTCAAATCCCACCAAGGAGAACATCTGCAAGGAGTTTGTATGTTCTCCCCGTGTTTGGGTGCTTCCTCCCACATTCCAAAAACATACTGATAGGGAATTTAGATTGTGAGCCCCATCGGGGACAGTGCCAATAATGTCTGTAAAGCGCTGTGGAATTAATGGCACAATATAAATGAGTAAAATAAATAAACAATATGAGTAGGAACATCAAGCTGTCTGGAGATGCTCTTAAAGCCTTTACCTTCTAAAGGTTTGGCTATAATTTTCTCTCTAATCTCCTGAGACAGCTTTCTCCTCTTCTTTGGTCCATGTTCAGTGCGATACACATCGTGACACCAAACAGCACAGTGACTACTTTTCACCTTTCAAAATACACAGACTAGCTGATAAGTTTGCACACAGCTATGAAGCGAATTATTGGACACACCTTAGTTTAACATGTCCCTATGCTTAAAGTATTTTCAATCTTTTCTAGAGATACCATAATTTTTGTTTAGGACATTTTCATTAGTTTTTTTTTTTTACATTTTTTCTATTGAAATCTTATTCCAAAAGCAATGTCTGGTTTTTATTTGCGGATAGTCAATAAATTTAAAAAGAAAACAACTTTAGTCAGTTTCATTTTTTTTTTCAGTGACAAGTGTGGGTTTTTCTTACTTTAAACAGAAGGAAGCCACCGATTTTGTCCATATGATGTGTGTAACTGATCTTTTCATGTCTTAAGAGCAATAAAAAAAAAAAAAGGGTGGCAAAATATATATAAAAGGAGGATGAAATCTCAGATGAAAACTGACAGAACTAAATTCTACAAGTATTTATCTGGCATGGCAAATTTTCCGGTAGAGGCACTATATGGTGCTGACATGTAATATAACAGGAAGATTTGTAAATCAGTGCTATAATTGGCTGAGTGATGCCCCACCCCTCCCTTAGTCAAGGAGTAGGCACTTGGTAATCTTTTGTCCCACTGCAGCCAGCCCTTGGAAGCTTCTGCTGCAGTTGGTTGCCTTACAGACAGACAGGACATTCATGAATAGGAGGGTTAGCATGGTTGAGCTCCTGAGACACTGAACATTTCTTTGTATATTTCTTAGTTTTCATTATAGTGGGAGATAAAATAACAAAAAGAAAGCAGAGATTAAGTGAGGAAGTGCTTGGATTTTTTCTTGTTATTGTGCTTTCTGATTTTAGTGTTCTTTTAATACATGTTAAATATTCTCGCTGCTCTCGGCCTTTTACACCTCACAATTACTTGAGCGTTTATTTGCTTCCTGCGCGCGCTCTCTCTCTCTTCCCTTTCAGTACATTAAAGAGAGTCAAAAGGACTTGTTAAGATTTTTTTTATTTGTTAAGTGGAATTGTAAATTGGATTACGGATTCTAAGTGACTTTTCTTGGCGAAAAGATTCAACTGACCAATTATTCAATTAGAGATAAGTCTGCTCAGCCCATCAATCTCAACAGATCCTTTATCTCTTCTCATGATATCTTTGTGTTCACATATGCCGTGAATAAAAAGGCCGCTGTGTTCAGAATGTTCTCCATTTACACATCTATTGGCCGCATCTAGATCAATGCGCTATAAAAACAAAAGAGGTGGCTATCAATCACTGATAGGGTAAAAGGGAATCGGTCATAGAAGCGGATCTCCGGCACATAATAGCACTAAGTTAAAGGGGTATTGCTATCTCAAAGATCCTATCCCAATGTGGTAGAATAATAATAATATGCATATTCATATTATTAAAAATAATACCAGCAAATTTGTTCAAATAAAAATGTAGTATAGTTCTTCTGATTTGCTATGTCTCTTACCACATGTGCAGGGCATTGCAGTAGCTTAGGCATCCATTCCACTCCTATAGTGAGTTAGTTGTTAGTGGATGTAACCATGGATACCTTAGCTACTGCAATGCCCTGCACATGGGGTAAGCGACATAGCAAATCAAAAGAACTATACTACATTTATTATAATTTTAGGCACTTACTAATATTATACCTCCTACATATCGGGATAGGATTCTGGAGATGGGAATACCCCTTTAAGTGGGTGCAATGGACCTGAACCTTCAGTCAGGGGGCTAAAATTAATTCCTAGAAGCCCACTTTTCTGGGAATGCTTCTTCTTGATTATTGGCCCATTAGAATTGGTTGATAATCAGGAAACGAGAGTTCCTAGAAACAATCACTCAACAAATGGGCAAACCGGTCATTTTACTATTCAGCTCATAAGACTAAAACTACACCATTCACACATGCCAGTTCAATGCAGGCCTATGGATACGTTCACATATACGTCATGAAAACACACACACTGCATTTTGGCCCAAGTCAAGATTTGTAGAGAAGATTCAGGGATGATCCAGCACTCAAAATATTCTCATAAATATTAATCTAAAAATGGTAAATGATACAAAGTTTAAGATCCATCAACACAAAGTGTTTCAAGTGAATAAACCACTCATAACGTCATGGGTGTGTCAGAGGCTGCAGACAAGTTGCACTGCATCTAGCTGCAGAAGGTCTCTGTGTTTGGCCTTACAGACACCTTCTTAACCCTTCTGACTCTTTGACCCAGTGACTCACCTGGACCTGGGTGTTTATAGTCTCCCAGCCTGCTGATGGAAGTTGCCAAGATATTTCCATTTCCACCTGTTGAGGCTTGAAGCTATAGCAGTCGGCTAGCTTTCTCTTTGGTGTTGCTGGAGAACGTCTGTGTTACATCTGAGTCTACTCAAGATAAGAGTTCCCATGGTTCATCTATCCAAGCTGTATTTAGTGGTAGTGGGGATCAACTAGTGCATACCCCATCATTCCCTAAGCAGGGATTACAGCAAGGTATTAGGTTCCTGCTCAGCGATAGGTGCAGAACCTATATAGGGATGTTTAGGGCAGTCAGGGTGACGTTAGATCTGCCTAGGGGTCTCCACTCCCCCTATGCTTGAGTAAGAGCGGTTGATCCACTTGAAACGCGTCGTTTTGATGGATCTTAAACTTTATCATTTATCATCTTTGGATTAAATGATGGTGGCTCAGTGGTTAGCGCTGCAGCCTTGCAGCGCTGCAGTCCTGGGTTCTAATCCCACCAAGGACAACATCTGCAAGGAGTTTGTATGTTCTCCCCGTGTTTGCGTGGGTTTCCACCGGGCACTCCAGTTTCCTCCCACACTCCAAAGACATACTGATAGGGAATTTAGATTGTGAGCCCTATCGGGGACAGTGATGAAAAAATGTGTGCAAACTGTAAAGCGCTGCAGAATATGTTAGCGCTATATAAAAATAAAGATTATTATATAAAAAAAAGTTTTCTGAGAATATGTTGAGTGCTGGATCATCCCTGAATTTCACTACTATTTGCATGAGACACTGACGATGCTAATCAGTCCATGCACCGAAAACAATTGATAGAGGAATTGAATTACACATTTGGGAGTGGTGGGCAGATTGCTGTTTTCTATGTCAAGATGTAAATAAACCTGAACAGAATCTAGGTCACAAAAGCAAGTTGTACACACTTCAGAGGGAAATTATACATTGATTTGTGCCAATTTTTTACGTAACCTGTGAAGGAAATATTTGCAAATTATTGGCTGCACTGAAACTGCAGAAAAAGTTTGTGTTTACAACGTACTTGTGAAAATTAGAAATAGTAAGAGTGGTCACTTTGGAGGGGACGTGGTCGTTTCAGCAAATTTAAGAAGCCGAAAGTCAGAAAATGATGCATTTTGGAGCAAATAGCTGGAGCACAAGACATTTTTTGGCTATGTGGCTGACATATTAGCAAGAAGTTTGTTTGTCCCTTTAAAAATCGGCAGCACTCCACTATCAAACTCTAGCTTTAGAAAAATCCCAGTTAATTTGATAGAACTGATATTAGATAGTCCGATGAAGACATTGCTATCAAATATGTGATTACTAGCTTTTACCAATCAATTGACTATGGTGCGAGGCGGATCTCAGCATAGTTCACTTGCACAAAATATATGGCAGGAATGTGGTCCACGCAAAATAACTCTTCATGTTATAAAACCTTATTACTGCCACATGAAATAAAGCATGGCTATGTCCCATTATGCTACAAATATATTCCCAACATCCTTTTCCTAGCAACATTAAAGAGGCTGCATGTGACATTACAGAACGCTGGGTGCACAGGTCAATAGAGCGATCCTTGAAGAGCGCATCCAGCAGAGCAGCTCGTGCGCAGTGCCGCCATGCAGTGCCATCGATCCTGGAGCAAGTGTGCAGGGGAGGCGATCTCACACTACAGAAGCAGTCGTTTCCCGACAGTTTAAATAAAACTGGAGCAGAATGGGAGTATTACGGCCCTGCAAGCTCTTTGATGTGAGGAGACTCGCCGAGCTCTGAACTTCTCGTATTCGCACAGCAGAGAGGGCCCCTGCGGCTATTACTCTCTGGATAGTCAAGAAAGGGTGAATTGCGGAAATCTCTAAACAAACACCTGTCACCCAGACACGCTGCATACAGTCAGCGCTTACATAATAATAAATCGCTTTCTTCTAATGTAAACCCCGTGCTGGGACTGATGCCATTTAGTGACGAGAAAGACTTAGCTGGCCTGAAATAAACAGGCACAACTCCAATCATCAAGAATGACTGGCGAGACATCTGCCCATTTTTGGACAATCTACCTGTTAGGAGTCAGGTTCCTGCGTCTGCTCTGCAGGAATCCAGATCCTTACATTCTGCGGTCTCTTGCTCTTTATCTACCGTAGAGGAGATTGCAGAGGAGATTGCCTTGCAGCAAATCTCTCCAGGGGCCAAGTCCCTCTGTCCTCCTACTGAGCATGCTCATGAGATGGTTTCCCATTGGAGATCGGGAGTCATGTGCTCAGGTCCTGCTTCAGATCTCACTGGTCCATCTCGGAGATCTGGAAGCTTCTGGAAGGTCCCAGCTGCTATAAAAAGCGTGCATGGCCGTTCCGCCATGTGCTAGTATAGACTATACTGCTATGTGTGAATGGTGACAGATGTAGGATTCTGGTGACTGACTTATTATGAAACCCCTTCCCTCTGATACTACGCATGTGGTTAGGGAATTAGTTCAGTAGTCAGTGGCAAGCCTTAGGCCACTGTGCACACCGCACCTCTGCGATAGCGTCCGACATAGCGCCTGCTTTGTAGCTGTGTCGTCCAGCGGCAGTGTCCTACGCCGCGCTGCAGTTGCAGCCCTTCCTGGCATTCGCAGTAGCGACGCCGCACACACGGTAGGTCTAGAGGGACGCAGCCCCTCTGTCTTAGTTTCTGCTCCTGTGACCTTATACCGAGTGTGCATTTACCTGAGGCCCGTGACTCTAACAGGCTCAGCCTTTTGTATGTTTTTGTTGCGGCGCCACTGTGTGTGAAGCGCAGAGCACTTCGGGTGAAGTTGAACCCGTGCGCATTATATCGCCATATTGCTCGTCTGCCATTACTCAACAGCGGTTGTAACACCTACTGCACGGTGGACCCCGAGCGGCAAACGCACTTTATTATTTTTATTTAGTGCGTCCCGCCGTTCCTAACACTACCTGCGTTGTGTGAGGAGCACCTCCGACATTTTACTCACACTGACACATAAGGAATATCCACCACCTAACACAAGACGTTTCCCCACAAGATGTGAGGCTCATGGTCACAAAATAAAAGTAGACATTTTGTAGTACTGCTTTACATTACGTATGAAGCTTTTATGTGTGCAGTGTACGGCGAGATTGATTTAGACATTTGCTGCACAACTCCAACCAAAGAAAGATCGTTCCTCAAATCAGATGCTCAGCACACAAACTATAAATCTTATCATTGTCTGAGAGATCTTATAGGAAAGTAGTGGTCGCGTCCGACCAGTGTATGGCTCCTATGCATGAATATTTATACCTGTCCAAAAGAAAAACCCAATGTATAAACCAGACCGCAATATGCACAGCTGAACGCCTCCCAGGAGACACAAAGCCAAAGACCTTAATAAATGGCCAGCTGGTGCTTTCCCTTCAGAGTCCGTCCTATTGATGTTTGGAAGAGTATAAGGCTGCGCTTCTTAAGAGATGGCTACGCACTATGCCCACCACTAATGTGTTATACCTAGGACAGGGTCCTAAGGTGTCATGTCCTCCCAGGCACTGGCACAACATAGGGGAGGGATTTATGAATTACTGTATAACTTACCACCCAAGCAACTACCCCGTTAAAATATATGAAGTTGGATAAAATCATCTCCTGCAGCCCAACAAATCAGAACAGTGGCCAAAAGGACACTGTGGAGCTAGTCTTTTACTTTTTACATCAAACACGGAGTACTGCTTCACACAGGTTTTTTTATTGTTAGTTTGTTTCTTAAATGCAAAGCAAAATTAGAAATACACTTCATGAAACATTTTCTACCATTTTGCTGCTGCAGAGTATCTATAAATCCTTTATTAAGTGTAGTGTATAGCAACAATGTTACAAATTCATCGGCGCTCCTGACAGCTCTCCCTCCTTTCTTCGTGTTAGAGATCACAGCAGGAAGGGGGTTGCATATGGATCGGCACAAAATGCAGTGGGGAGAGAGCAACTAAAGTCTCGGGGAAGGCAGAAAAACTATAGACAGGGAGGAAAGCACTTGCAGAGAAAATAAGTAAAGAGTAGAAATTGTGCTGATATTCATCAAGTTAAAGACTATTAACTTATTATAAAACTTATTGTAAGACTGTTCGTGTACCTTGTATACACACATACAGACCTCACATTCAGCTTAAAATACGGTACTAGAAGGGACACTGCTACAGGAGAAAAATCTGAAATTATCAGACTGCAAACTGCATGTGAGGGTGTTAGGAGTGGCGGAAGACACTAAATAAAAATAAATTAAGTGCCTTCGCCACTCAGGGTCCACCGTGCGGTGGATGCAAAAACCGCTGCTAAAAGAGGCAGAGCACTATGGCGGTAATGTTCACAGTGTTTTAACTGCACCCAGTGCACCGAAGCAAGCTCTGTTATGTTCACAGAGCTGCAGGCACAAAGCATAAACTAATCGCTGAGTCTGTTCAGAGTCACAGACTTCCAGCGACGCGGACACGGTATTAAAGGTCACAGGAGTAGCCTTAAACAGCAGGACTACTCCGTCTAGACCTACTGTAAACTGAGGTGCGAGACGCCGCAACTGCGGACGTACAGATAAGCTGCAACTGCAGCGCGGCAAGAACTGAGCTGCTGGCAAGGCGCTGCAATAATGCTGGCGCAATGCAGACGCTAAGCTGCTGAGCAAGATGGAGCTAGGCGCGCTGGCGCTAGCGCTGCTACTGGCTGAACCCAAACACTCACACAATCGTATTATCAGAGGGAAGGGGTTTCTTAATAAGTCAGTCACCAGTCCAAGCATCCATCACCATACATACAGCAGCAAGTATGAAAATACTAGCGCATGGCGGAACAGCCATGTGCGCTTTTTATACCAAACAGGACCTTCCGGAAATCTCCAAGGCTCCAGGAGGAGCCAATAGGATTCGGCACAGGACCTGAGCACCTGACTCCCGAACTCCAATGGGAGCTCGTCCCATGAGCATGCTTAGTTGAGGGAACAAAGGACTTAGCCTCTGGAGAGAGTTGCCGCAAGTCACTCTCCTCTGCAATCCCCTCTGCAGCAGATGAAGCGCAGGAGACTGCAGAATGTAAGGGTCTAGATTTCATCATAGGAGAGGAAGAAATCTGACTCCTAACAGAGGGGTTCTGAAAGAGAATGAAAGAATGAGGATTGTAGTATGAAACTTAATTTTATTAACAAATCATTTCTTACATTTCAAAAAGGTGCCATAGCCTTTAAACCCTCCAAATGGGGTTATCCTTCAACATTAAATTATTTGGAAGTTATAAAAGCTGCGTAACTTGTTTCTACCTACACTGAGACCATTTGCTGATCAATATGTCAATGTGTAATCAAATCACATGAGCGCTAAAGGGCTGGAACTGGGACAATTGACTTTGGTGGAATTAGATTTGGAAGCACTGACTTCAACGCTATCTTCAAAATAAAAGTATAAAATGTCAAACATTAAAAGCAGTTTTCACCTATCCAAAGTAAAGGAAGTATAGGTGATAAGGTATTGATCGATGAGGGTTCAACCGATCTGATCAGTAGAATGAGGCCATTTTATCTGCGCTACTATGTGCATGCCCAATCACCGCTCCACTCATCCTCTGTGGCTTGGTTCTGCAGCAGGTGCATGGACTTCTACAAATCCCATCCAAACGAATAGGGCAGTGACAAATCTGGCACATGGGCATACATACGCCCCTGGGACTGCAGCTAATATGCAGCTCGGAGTGACCTGTGTGAGAAGAGGCCAGCTGCGGGTCACTTTAATATCACGTCAGCAGGCCACCATTTATGGCAGGTTGTAAAACAGGTAATAGCTTATCGCCAGGATGGGATGAGGGAGATGCACATGTTCAAAAATCTTCTCGTCTCCCACTTTATAACGCAGATTGTCAAAAATGACAAGAACTCAAAGAAGCACAGAGTATTTCAGGACAGTAAAAATACATATTATTGTGCATTTCATATTGAGCAATAGGTCACGTCATTTAGTGAGGAAGGGAACAGAGGACCCGCAAGTCCGAAACCCAAAGCCGAGCCCTCAGGCCAAGCCGTACGCTCAGCTCATTTTACCATTTCTGTCATATTCCATCCGAAAATCAGAAAAAAGAATGGTAATGAAATTTACCGACTAGAATGTGATTTAGAAGAGAAAAAAAAAAAAACATGCAAGGAAGTAATAAAAGCCAAACTACAGCAATCCACAAACCTTACGGCTTCAAAACAAGCAGAATAGAAATCGAGTTCTATAAAGACTTTAGATCGGAGATAGACGGCCCCACGCCGCGGTATAATCAGCGCTAAAATGGGAATTATACAGCCGTATAGTCCCAGCACCTACTAATGGATCGATAGCTTGGCCGCGCGCCTCCACCAGAAGAATGCGCCAAAATTACGGAACTTTGAGGGGGTAAACGATAGTGGATTTATCTGTGGGCTCAGCCATGCCCCATCTGAGCTCTACTCACTTTTAGAAACGTTGGCAAAAAAATGCTTAAAAAAACCCGCAAAATTCTGCGCAACTTTAAGTTCTGCATACGTATGTTCAGACTAAGTATTTTAATACAGAATTCTAGCACAAACTATGCTGACATACACATTTTGTCATGTTGTTAAGTACAATTTTGCAGTATTTTTACCCATTCGATATTTTTTTTAAATCTCATGCATTGTAGCTAGAACTGCAGAACGTGGCGTGCTTTACACAAATACACTGCGTAAAGTACTCCAAAAAAAATAAAATATATAAGTTGTGCATTGTGATGTTCTGCAGCAGCTGGGGCACACCATTGAGTAATGCACACTGCAGCTGTGGAAAACTGTCAATTTCTGACCTCATAACGTGCCATCATTTATGAAGACATTGACAGGAGATATATAACCCCCAACCCCCTTATTTTGTAAAAACCCCATGCAAGGCAAAGAAGAGGTCTTCTTCAGGGTACAAAACCAAACAGGGGACCGGTGGTGGCAAATGTGTTGTCTTAGCGAGAAGGAGTTGTAAGAAGTCGCAATGGGTTTCTCCATAATGAAGCTCATAGTCATACACAATGTAATATCAGATACTAATTGTGTTGGCAGACACGCTGCTCTCCCCCGCGGCCCTTTTACCATCCTCCGAACAGCACTACAGCTGTCTGGTATAGATCCGTCTGACAGTTATTAAAGTGGTTAACACAACAAAATCACCATGTTATCCCCTTGACCACAGCGAGGCTCATTTATACAGCGAGGCGGCGTGATTGCAGAACAGCGGCACATTGTCTTTGAGGCGTTTGGGTGTCCCTCCCCCCGGCGCTCGCTCCTTCTCTTCTTCCCGGTAATATTAAGTGCGAATTAATCTCTGGATCGTCTACTTAATACTAAAATGCTTCTATAAACTGGGAAATAAAAATCTATGTATAAGGGGTTCTATGCTATAGAAGACCCCAGTATTCTCTGATAATCCCTTAAAGGGAATCTGACATGAGATTCACACAGCCCAAACCATGTGCAACAAGACTCCGACATTGGCTGTGCTATTGCAGTCAAGTAGGTTTTACTCTGAGAAAACATGGTTTGAAATCCATGGGGACCATGCGTCTCCTGTGACTAATCTGAGGCGAGTCCCCGGAGACTTCTCCCTGCCCAGCTTCCCTTTATAACAGGAGGAGACCAGTGTCTATGTGTATAGAGACCGGTCAGTCCAGGTGAGCAAGGCAGGGTGAAACCACCGGGGACCGGCCTCGGAAGCAGGGCCTGATAGGCCATCTGGCAATTCTTGCAAATGCCAGAAGGGCCAGTCTGGTTTTGGGCTGCTTTATCTTCTACGTTGTTAACAGAATTGGTGTTTTCAAGACACCAATACTGTTAAGAGTTGTAACAAAGCACAAAGTGGCTGACTCCGTCACTTACCCCAGCAGGCCTCTGGTATCATTAGAAATATTGGACAGTAAATCTTGCTTTCCTCCATCCAGGGTAATATTAGTAATTTATCCCATATGGGCCTGTGTGATTTCAAATGCCAGGGCTGAATTTAAGCCCCAGTCCGTACCTGCTCGGAAGAGTCACCTTAGTCTCAAAGGCCTCATAATATTCTGCAGTAGGTCTTGTCAGAAACACCACAGCGTGTTAGAGTAAAGCATCCCTGGATGTGACGCTGCAGCAGGTCTATGGTTACTACTGCCCGTGGGTTAGTATGACTCATGTCAGTTTCCTTCAATAACTTGGCCCATTTGGGCCTTAGAAGGCATGTTCCCATGGAATGTACTTGCAAGGGATTTGTAATCCAGAAATTCTAGCATTTTACAGTAACCGCCTTGTGGAGTGAATGAGATTTTATGAAATTGCTTCACAGAATAAAATACAGCGTGTGGATTTACGCCTGTCCATCTATACTGCCGTCAGCCAGGACAGTTATTCAATGCGGACACTGCAACCACAAATTTCCTGCAGCAAATGCCTCCTTGTATGAACAAATCCTGAAGGGTTCTCTGACTCTAAAGGGTTGTCCACTTACGAGGACAATCCCCTCTTGATCAAAATGTTCGTCCCCCATGCAATAATAAAACTTGTACTAGCCTTCCATGCTGGCACCATTCCCACGGTGTACGGACTCGCAGTCCTGGAGCTCACGGGCGGTTGTTGTGACACCAGCACCCAATCAGCGCTGGGGTTATGGTCTCCACCTTTGAACAAAATCAATTATGAAGAAGAAGTCCGGCCTGCCTTGGACTTCCTCTTCATGCTCAATTCGACAGAAGGTGCAGACAGTGACGCCAGCGCCCTAGGAGAGCGCCAGCGCTCTAGGAGAGCAAGTGGTGACACCGCGGAAATGGTGCATGCACGGGATGGGAGTATCAACTTCATTATTTTATGGGGGCCAAGTGAGGTGTATGACAAGGAGTTGTCCAAGTAGTGAACAGCTAATTTAACATCTTCAACCATGATGGAGGAGACCACCAGTGCACATGGGAGATGGAATACACACACAACAGGTGCTGGAGACCGACCGCTGCCACCAGAAGACGGACCACCATCACCAACAGAACCTTTTTTGGACAAGCACCACGCAAGCCGTTGTTGGCGCTACTGACTCCCAAGTAGTATCTGCAGTCTTTGTAACTTCTGACACATAAGTGTACAAAAGAACTGCTGTTACCTTACTCATTAACTCTGCATATCATTTAAAATTGAACAATTTACCCCTCTGGTTTAACCCTTCATCTCCCTGCGAGGAGTAAACCCCCTGTTCAATTAAAACTGTTAAAGTTGTTAAGCCTTGCTCTGCCTCCTGTCTATCACTGCATCCCGACCCCTGCTCACACATACATCAGGATTTGGTTTCAAATGTCTATTGAAATAGTTTGAAAAGGGGAATATTATATCCCAAAATTAATTTGCGAGCGCTCCATAAAGGATAGTAGGAGAATATGTAATGGAACATAATGAAAATCTCATGTGAGCAGTTATGAATGAGATGTTAAGCCTCGCTGAGTGGATTTTAATTCCATATTTGGGGAAGTGAACTGAAAGAGTAATGTATGAGAAAGTCGCAGCTGCAGCTTCCTGGGGAGAGGAATCCAGCTACGGGGAACAATGGAAAACCCCAAATTCACCCGCACAATTTCTGCTGTAATAAATTGTTTCCCAATTATCTTAACAAAAGTGTGGCACGCGTCGAGCCATATTGCGGTGGCTAGCCGTGGGTGGAATACACTCTCGGCTCCTCTTTCTATCAGAGAAGATGGAAACCTTAAAATCTAGCAAGACGATGTTTTGACATGTATGCCATAAAATGTTTACCAGCAGCATATGCTGGGGAAACGTAATTACATATTATACAGGCTGACTGACTAATTACCCTCTCTGGAGAGCCGTTTGAGTTAATGCACATCGAGGGCGGCACCGTGCCACTTGCCAATGAGAAAGCTAGACAGACGAATTTTAGCTTTTGACTATCAGATTCCTAACAAAATCCCCACAAACTATTAGCCGATATTGCCAATGGACACATCAGGGGGCCATTGAAAATATCACTAAAGAGGAAATACTACATCCACTCAAATGAATGGGTGACCATGTAATATGTTGGTGCACCAAGTTCTCAGACTCTGATGAAGGTGTCAGAGAAGGGGACCCACTGTATAACATGAAGGGGGGGTCCCAAATGTATGAAAGAAACAATATTTTCGGCTGTCAAAGTCAGTCCCATAGAAATTCAAAAGAGCAGCGCTGCAGATGGACTGCAGTCCAATGTTATAGCACAGTGATGAGGAATGGAGGATTTGGGCCCCCAATCAAGTGATTGGCGGAGGTCCCCGCCGTGGAGTCTCCAGTGATCAGACATTTATCAGCTTATCCATCCTGTAAAAAAGTGATTACTCTCCATTGTGGGAAAACCCTTGCTGAGCAGTGAGCAATACTATCTCTTGGTTCCTGCCAGACAGCAGAATATGCAAATCGAGATTCTGGTTAAGGACCCGTTACACTAAAGGTACTGTCACACCTAGCGATGCACCAGCGATATGATGCGGTCAGGATCGCTGGTGCATCGCTAAGTGGTCGCTAGTGAGCTGCCACACAGGCAGATCTCACCAGCGACATCGCAGGGGACGGGGATCGCTACTTAGCCCTGTTTCACACATCCATTTTTTGCGTCCGCCAAACGGATCCGTTTCCGTTTTTTGACACTAACGGATTCTAACGGATCCGTTTGGATCCGTTTTTTTGACGGATCCGTGGTAGCCGTTAATGCAAGTCTATGGGGAAAAAAACGGATCCTCCAAAAATGTGGCGGATCCGTTTTTTAACGGAAAACGATGGATTTGGACGGATTTAAAAAAACGGAAGTGTGTTCCAGGCCTTACCTGTCAGACGCGGCGATCCTGACGTCCTCCCGCCCGCGTCCACGCGTCGCTCGTCTCCACAGCAGGAAGCGCCGCAGGAAACTGACAACGAGAAACAGTCCAGGACGTTCTCGCGCGATCAACGATAACCAGCGGGGGAGCAGTTGGAGGTAAGTATCAGACATAGCGATATCGCTAGCAATATCGCTATAAAGTCACAAAAAACAGTGACGTTATAGCGATATCACTTAGTGTGACAGGCCCTTTAGCGATATCACTAGCAATATCGCTATACTGTCACTAGTTTTGTGACGTAGCAGCGATATTGCTAGCGATATCGCTATGTGTGATACCTCTGACCGGCTCCCCCGCTGATTATCACTGATCGCGCGAGAACGTCTTGGGTCGTTTCTCGTCGGCCACTTCCTGCTGGGCTTCCTGCTGCGGCGACAAGCGACACGTGGACGCGGGCGGGAGGACGTCAGGATCGCCTCGTCTGACAGATAAGTAGCGACCGCTGCTATGTTGCTGGTGAGATCTGCCTGTGTGACAGCTCACTAGCGACCACTTAGCGATGCACCAGCGATCCTGACCGCGTCATATCGTGGTCGGGATCGCTGGTGCATCGCTAAGTGTAACGGTACCCTTAGGCTTTAGGGTAAGTTCACACTAGGTGTTTCAGAATTTTATTTCTGCAGCAAAACCTGATCTCCTGTCAGGAAAGAAGCTGCAGAAAAAGCCTGTTTTTCCTTAGTTATTCTTGGTGTGGTTTTGGCATACTAGATTTGTCTCTTGTGCTTGGGAAAAAAAAAAAAGGTCCTATTCCATAGAATTAGGTTTTGGCACACAACAAAACGCAGAAAAACATGATATCTGCGCTTTTGGTGCGTTTTTTTTTCACCACCCATTCAAGTCGATGTGTTAAAAACGCTGAAAGTGGCATCCTCTATGTCCAAAAAACATGCAAAGCACAAAATACTGATGACAAAACAAACAAGGAGTGTGCAGGAGACTTCTGAAATCTCATAGGCTTTAATGGTACTGTAAAAAAAATTGCATAAAACTTGAAAAAAACGCCTAGTGTGAACGTCACCTTATACCCAAAGTCATGTGGCACGGTCCTTTAAAGGGTTGTTATAGATCCAATAAGGGTCAGAAAAGACCCTCTTCACTTTCTATGTGTGTTCACATAATTTATTTCCCAAGGGCGGTAGTGAAAGCCATTTAACTCTGACCGGTTAACTGGATCATTTGGCTCAGTTCACCAAAATGAGGTGCTTCATCTGGATCCCAAAGCGGTTTTCTATTAAATACCAGATCACCGAGAGCAGCGAGACCCAGCAGCTCTGATGAGTGTTGTTGTCACTACCCGGCACCTGTGAATAGCAGGAACTTTACTGCTATTCAGTCACCGCAGTAAGAGTCGGGGAATGTGGACTACATTGGAGCTTTGTGGTGAACATTTTTTACAAATACTGTAAATTGGTAAATGAGGGACCGTCGTGTTTATTTCTGATTTTAGGTATCCTTTTCAAAACTACTTTTGATTTGGTGGATTATTGGGGACCTGCATGGAATTTTTTTTTTTCTGTAAATTGGAGAACGAAGGACAGTCTGGAGTCTTTATTCTAATAAAGTATTTTTGTCTGTGCGTTTTTATTTTTTTATTACCGGGTTAGTAATGGAGGTGTCTGGAGAGGTGTCTAACCCCAGGGCTTGATGGCAGCAGTGATTTTTTGACAAATAACAGTTGTCATTAACTCCAACTACCATTACCCCAATTGCCACTGCTGTAGGATAATCGGGAAGAGCAGAGCAAAGCACTAGAATTGGCACAATCGATGGATGCGCAAATTCTGGGGCAGCTGCAGAATTGTATTTTTAGGCTGGAAAAAAGACAAATAATAGGGATTGATAATATCAGCCCACAGCTGTCTGCTTTACCTTGGCTGGATATCAAAAATAGGGGGAAACCCACCTCATGTCATTTTTTTAATTAGATATTTTTACTAGGTTAAACCAAGCTAAAAACAACTGCGTAAACGCACTTACTGCGCATGTGCCTTTTTAGTTTTTAACTGCAGATTTTCCGTTTCTAAAGCAAGTCTAGGGAGAAATTCCACAGAATTTTGGACGCAGTGAAGATACGCTGCGACCAGAACGCTAGTAATACTTATCGTGGGAACGTACCCTTAGCGTCCTTGAGCTTTCAGTTTGTCGCAAACCTTGATAAAGAAAAAAAATTTAAAAAAATCTATAGAGATGCCTCTAGGAAAGCGGCACCAAGGTGACAAACAATATAATTGCCATTACTGCTCTCACAGATGTGGGCACTCAGGACTCATGCATGGCAAATCTGCCTAATTAGGCGTCTATTGCTTTTCACTGCAGTTTTGTTCCCGAAAAAAAAATAATAAAACACCTAGATTAAACAATCAGAAAAAAATAATATCAAGAGGCCCCAAAGTAGTGAAAATCTCTAATGAAACATTTTTCTACAACGCACTTCTTAGATGTGTACGGCGCAGAGGATCAGACATTGTGAGGGGTGCCCACCCCCGGGAGGACGATTAAAGCAATCACTGTAATTACTGCACAATAATTCGCTCTCTCACTGAACACCAATGTTCTCTGAACACACAAAATAGATTGTTGGTGCAAGGTGTGATCGGCTACTGATAACGCTGCTTATCAGGCCCCAGGGAATAACTTTAACATGAAAACGCTAATTAGAAAAGACATTTAACTGGAAGTTAAAAAAAATTAAAAGTACTAAAAAAAAAAAAAGCGATATAATCAAAAGGATAGGAACATATGTGAGAAAGCTGAAGCGACAATGCACCTTTAATAGGTTTCTAAATCTTATTAGTGTGAGAAACTTTACATGGCTATTATAAAGAGATTCAGCAAGAGCTGGAAGGCATAAATAATCAGGGAGAGAAGACCCAAGGCCACCGCAATTATGCTTCAATTTACCATATAAAGCTAATCCTACATGAGAAAAAAAAAAAAAAAAAAAAAAAAGATTAATAGGAAGAAAAAAAGTCAGTCATATAGAGCTTTTCTTTACTTCATGCTGTTTTCTTATTCTCTGAACACACCCATCCCTGTAATCAATGAGAAATATTAGCCGATATATATATAGCATTGTGATTACGCGCTAATCCCGCCCCTGCACAGTAGCTCCGCCCCCCACATCGCCACACATAATCCCGCCCCCCACCCCATTACCACACAATCCCGCCCCCCCACCACAATACCACACAATCCCGCCCCCCCACATCACCACACAATCCCGCCCCCCCACATCACCACACATAATCCCGCCCCACCACATCACCACACATAATCCCGGCCCCCCCACATCACCACACATAATCCCGGCCCCCCACCACACATAATCCCGGCCCCCCCCACCACACATAATCCCGGCCCCCCCCACCACACATAATCCCGGCCCCCCCACCACACATAATCCCGGCCCCCCCACCACACATAATCCCGGCCCCCCAGTGGTGGCATCACTCACACACTCCTTCAGACAAATCAAGACATCCGGAGGGAATGAGAGAGCAGATGCAGCTCTTACTTCTGCCGGATGTCATAGAATCATAGAATGTTAGAGTAGGATGGGACCTCCAGGGTCATTGTGTCCGACCCCATGCTCAAAGCAGGATTCACCAATCCATCTTATATAGATGTCTGTCCAGCCTCTATTTGAAGACTTCTATTGAAGGAGAACTCGACACCTCTCGTGGTAGCCTGTTCCACTCATTAATCACCCTCACTGTCAAAAAGTTTTTTCTAATATGTTATCTGTATCTTCTCCCTTTCAGTTTCATCCCATTGCTTCTCGTGTTTCCAAATGCAAATGAGAATAAGGCCAGGATCACACATGCAAGAAACTGACGAGTCTCACACCTTAATACCCGGAACTGCCGCCAACACTCGGGAGTGGAGCGTGCGGCTACAGGTATTGCTATGTAGCTGCACGCTCCGCTCCCTAGTGCCGCCGGCAGTGTCGGGTATTAAGCTGCGAGACTTGTCAGAGTTTCTCACATGTGTGATCCCGGCCTCTAAGGATGATCCTGCTACACTGACAGCCCTTCATATATTTGTAGACCGCTACTAAGTCTCATCTTCGCCTTCTTTTTCGCAAGCTAAACATTCCCAGATCCTTTAACCGTTCCTCATAGGACATACTTTGCAATCCACTCACCATCCTGGCAGCTCTTCTCTGAACTTGCTCCAGTTTGTTGATGTCTTTTTTAAAATGTGGTGCCCAGAATTGTACACAGTATTCCAGATGAGGCCTGACCAATTACATCGTGAAGCCACCGCTGATTCTTATGTCACATGATACCAGGGAAAGTCAATGCCGCCACAGCTAGAAAGTTGTCGGCACCAGAGGTAAGTGTAATTATTTTACCGTAGGGGTGACATAGGGATTTAGAAGGGATTGTCCAAGTTGGGGATAAGTGGATTTTATAGGTTACATTTTTAAAAACAGATTTAAAGAGGTTTTATGCTCCTTATTAAAAATTATTAAAAAAAAAAAAAAAAAAAAAATCACCACTGCTGTTCTGGCAGTCTCCACTGGACCAGAGACAATCTCATGACCTGCCCCTAGAGGGCCGGACTGTTGAGGCCACTGATTAGCTGCAGGGTCCGGTGACTGTTGGTCAGGACACCTTAACTTCCAGGCAGGCATAGACTATTGGAATAGCAGTGACACGTTGGAGCAGGGAAAGCAGATCCAAGAGTTAAGTATGGCTTATTTCATCAAGATGGCTGTCCATTGATAACGAGAAAAAAAAAAAAAAAAAAGAAGGAGCAGATAACCTAATAAACCAAAAACAGAAAAAAAAAAAATGGAATTAGACCTACCGGTAATTGTTTCCTGTAGCCCCTCCGGACAGCACCATGGAGGTAGTCCTTCCTTGACCTATAGCAGGACAGGATCACAGAGAGGTTAAAAGGCCCCTCCCACCTCCACCCTCCAGTGTTTTTTCAAAGTACCACCGAGGATGGATGGAAATGGTCTAAACGTGCCCTTACAAAACGCGTATGTAAGGCCTTTTAGTGGCTCCATCCCAATCTCGAGCCACGATGACCTGATGGATGAGCAATCTGCCGGACGATCGATCCCATGCAAGCCTAAAGACAAACATAAGGGAGGGAACTAAGGGTGCTGTCCTGAGGGACTACAGGAAACAGAATTACCGGTAGGTCCAATTCCCTTTTTCCCCTTACGTCCCTCCGGACAGCACCATGGAGAATACCAAAGCAGAGTCCGTGCTGACAAGAACCCCAGATGAGTGGGGACGTTTGGCTAAGCGGCCCATCCCCCAGCCACATGGTCTGCCTAATACCACCTAAGCACATGTAAGTGTTACTCTGCCTTTTAATCCTTGTTGTTTTCATATATTTGTATTGTACATATTTAATGTCTCAACTTTATAGCAACTTTTATCTATGTAATTACTGTCTCCATGCTCTATGAAACGAACTATGCGCCTTTTTTTAGATAATCGCTACTAATTTGGGGGTTTGCCACGGACCCTCTTAATTAACTCTCTGATTAAGTAAAGCGTGGCTGGTGGCAGCGTGGTGTGTGCAGTTGGTTAGGCTGGTTGGCAGTACAGAAGGGTCTTGCATGCTGAATAAGGGGGGCTGCAGCCACAGCATTGATAATTCCCTTACTGCGGTAGTCTAATTGCCCGTGCACAACAAGCAGCCCGGCCGACGACTAATTATCCTAGGTGCAGTTCCCTGACTGACCTGAGGGTAAGGGGGGCGCCGGAGCGCTGCGAGTGCCAAAGTGGAACTGAGAAAGTGGGATATACATAAATCCCCACAGTTCTTGGAAGGTTGTTAGCAGTGGTGGGGCATCCAAAATACCCCCCCTGCGGTAAATTGAGCAAGATTAGCTTGCTGTGTTTTGGTCACACGGTGCCAGTGGTGGGATAACTAAGATAATCCCCCACTATGCCTGTGATAGCCGTGTGCCGGCAGTGCGTCGCGTCCTGCCGTCCGCTGACAAACCCGTGTCAGTGGTGGGATCGTCACGTATTGGTGGCACTGGCCGTGCTGTTCGTCACATATTGGCCCTCTCCAATCCATTTTCCACTCTTTACACACTACTAAAACTGCCCTCACTAAAGTCTCTAATGATCTACTAACAGCTAAATCAAATGGTCATTACTCCATGCTAATTCTCTTGGATATCTCTGCAGCATTCGACACTGTGGATCATCAGCTCCTCCTCACTATGCTCCATTCCATTGGCCTCAAGGACACCATTCTCTCCTGGTTCTCCTCCTATCTCTCTGACCGCTCCTTTACTGTATCTTTTGCCGGTTCCTCCTCCTCTCACCTTCCCCTTACTGTTGAGGTTCCTCAAGGATCGGTTCTAGGCCCCCTCCTCTTCTTCTTGTACACTGCTATTGGTCAAACAATCAGTAGATTTGGGTTCCAGTACCATCTCTATGCTGATGACACCCAATTATACGCTTCTTCTCCTGACATCACGCCAGCCTTTCTAGAAAACACCGGCGATTGTCTAAACGCTGTGTCTAATATCATGTCCTCACTATATCTGAAACTGAACCTGTCAAAGACTGAACTCCTTGTGCTTCCTCCCTCTACTAATGTACCTATACCCGACATTGCCATTTGTGTGTGTGGTTCCACTATTACTCCCCAGCAACATGCCCGCTGCCTTGGGGTCATACTTGACTCCGAGCTTTCATTCACCCCCCACATCCAATCACTGGCTCACTCTTGTCATCTGCACCTCAAAAACATTTGTAGAATTCGACCTTTTCTTACTTTTGACTCTTACCAAACTCTCCCGTCTCCAATCTGTCTTGAATGCTGCAGCCAGGATCATATTCCTCACCAATCGTTACACCGATGCTTCTACCTTGTGCCAGTCATTACACTGGCTACCCATCCACTCCAGAATTCAGTATAAACTTATTACCCTCACCCACAAAGCCCTCCATGGCTCAGCACCACCCTACATCTCCTAACTTATTTCAGTATACCACCCTACTCGCGCCCTCCGTTCTGCTGATGACCTGAGGTTAGCATCCTCAATAATCAGAACCTCCCACTCCTGTCTCTAAGACTTTAAACATGCTGCACCATTTCTTTGGAATGCACTTCCCAGGTCAATACGATTAGTCCCCACAATTTTAAGTGAGCCCTGAAAACGCATTTATTCAGACTGGCCTATTGCCTCAACACATTAACCTAATCTATCCCTGTGTGGCACAGCCAAAAGTTTTACCATAACCAGGTTCCCTGCATCATGTTCCCACATGCTTTATGCATCCATTAGCCCTCTGTGTCTGTACTGTTACACACTTAACATTATGGCTGGTCCATACAATCAGGGCAACTGTTACCACCCACCTTTCGTGTCTACCTCTTTCCTCAGATTGTAAGCTTGCGAGCAGGGCCCTCATTCCTCTTGGTATTTGTTATAATCTATGTGATTATTGTTATGCTATAATGTCTATTGTCTGTACAAATCCCCTCTGAAATGTAAAGTGCTGCGGAATATGTCGGCGCTATAGAAATAAAAATTTTTATTATTATTATTATTATTATTATAGGTCCCAGGGTGGGTACAGAAGCCCAAGGATCAAAGTCCTAGGTAAGAACCAGGCTAGATATAGAAATTATCTATGAGACGAAATATAGATATCGAAAGGGATCTACAAAGGTGATCACCGTAGTGAGTGTCTGATAATTGTCTATAATGGCCAATTTCAGTATGAATGTGGTAAACAAGATGGAACAAACCTGTTGTACCCCAATACCACTAATGAACCGCAGTGAATTACAGTTATTGTGATAGATACTTATGAACACCGCAGTCACAGAATAGGTTTAAAACCTTATTGCCCAGCAAAAGGTATGGTGATAACCCCAGCCACAATACAATGAGGACTGTACAGACCAGTAATTCGCTGTATGTGCTTATAACACAGGATAGTTCCTTCGCCAGTCCTCCTGGGCTCGGCTTAAACCCTGGGTAGAAACCAGCTTACCAACCCTGGGTAGAAACCAGCTTACCATACTACAAGGAGACCTGCAGGCCAGAGACCCTGCTCCGCTGGAAGATCAAAGCAATAATAGTACATGGAAAATAGCGGAGCATTGAGAAGTATGTCTCCTACTCATCCAGGAGATTATGTGTATTCTGAATCCTTTACATGTCTAAACCCCAAGAAAGGGTTGGATATTATTTGAAACTAAGGAAACACTCCATCTGGCAGGTAACATCTCCTGCCACTACCAACATTGGGCTTCTCATTAGAAGCATTGAAAGGGAAATGTGGATCCTCACTCCTGTTTTACTGATGTTAGACACAGGGAGTCTGGACTCTGGAATTGAGGAGAGTAAAGGCCCTGTCACACATAGCGACTCACCAGCGATCCCGACAACGATATCAACGTGTGCCGCTACATGATCGCTGGTGAGCTGTCAAACAGACAGCTTCACCAGCGATCAGCACCAGCGACGGCGTGCGCGCGGCGTCGCTGTGTACGTTAGTTACCAGCACACTGATGCAGGGAGCTGGTAACTAAGGTACACATCGGGTATCTAAGGGACGTGCGTCACTTAGAAACCCGATGTGTATCTTAGTTACCAGCTCCCTGCATCAGCGCGCTGGTAAGTAAGGTACACAGACGGTTTCTAAGCACAGCGCAGTGCTTAGAAACCCTGCGTTTACCTTAGTTACCAGCTGATCGCTGGTCTCCCGCCTGTCACGCAGCGATGCGTGCTGGCCAGTGGGAGACCAGCGGCCAAAAAAAATGTCCAGGGCTTTCCTACAGCGATCAGCGATACCGGCAGGGGGGCTGGTCACTGATCGCTGTCACACACAGCGATCTCACTGTGTGTGACGGGGCCTTAAGTGTTGTGTGTGGGGGAAGGGGTGTTGATAGGAATCCTTTGACACTAGATATTATTTGAAACTGCCTCTACACAAGTCATTAGCCCAGACATTGTAAATGTGTCAACTTATTTATATGTTATATCCTAAAAGGCAATCTTCTTAGAGATATTTATACCCCTAACTGCTATGGTGGGAGGAACCACACTCTGTAACTAGAGGGAAGTATGTTTCCTCCCATCACAGAGGGGATTGTCTACTGCGAGGCAGAGGGACTATGGGTTCTCGACTGCAAGAGTCCTGGATACAGCTTCTTTCACCTTAGGAGCCCTGACTCCTGTAAGAGCAGCGAGTATGGGATCCTCTGCCAGATGACGCAGAGCTGCTGATTCGCCACCAGGTACAAAAAGTAGTGATGCCACCTCTGGTAAACATAATACAACGGATTTATGGGACAAGAATCTGTCTACCGGGTGTCTATCAATGAAACTAGTCCGACTGTTCTATGTGGTCGGGAAGAATTGTTTTCTTCCACCTTATGGGATTTTCTGCACCCAGAATAGTATGTCCACTTAAAGGATGAACCCCAGAGACGTATGTCCCCCCTTAAAAGCTAACTATGAGAGAGACCTGCCTTTAGCACTCAAGGCAGTAACTCACTTGAGAGTTCTGTTCCAAATAGAAGAAATGATAAGTTACTAGGCCAATTCAAGCATAACTGTTAGCCTGGCTAAGCCCAGTCGCAAAGAATGAAGCAACAGAAGCTGGATCTGGGTCCCGAAACACAAAGACCGGAGTTGGGGCCTGAGACAAAGTGTGAAGTGGTAGGCCGACCATACAAGGTGCGGCCCACACAAGGCACAAGTCAGAAGGTCTAAGCCAGAGGCCCACAGCCAGAGGCACAAAGCCACAACGCCCGAGGTACTATGAAGCACAGAGGTATGACCCTCAAATGACATCCTGAGGCCCAGAGATACCAAAGCCTTATGACGCAATATGATGCACATAGGCCCTATGCTGTACAGAAGCACTATGACGCAATATGATGTGCCAAGACACTATGGGGCGCTATGAAGCAATATGATGCATAGAGCCACTATGAAGCAATATGATGCAATAAGGGACTATGAAGCTATATGATGCAGTATGATGCACAGAGACACTATAAAGCGCTATGATGCAATACGATGTACAAAGGCACTAAGAAGTCGTATGATGCAATATAATGCACAAAGGCACTATGAAGCCGTATGATGCAATATAATGCACAAAGGCACTATGAAGCCATATGATGCAATATGATGTACGGAGGTACTATAAAGCGCTACGATGCAATACGATGCACAAAGGCACTATGAAGCCACATAGTGGAATACGCTGCATAGAGGCCCTATGATGCACAAAGGAAATATGAAGCCATATGATGTACAAAGGCACTATGAAGCCATATGATGCACAGAGGTACTATTATGAAGCACAATGATGCAATATGAAGCAAAATTATGCCATATGATGCAATACGATGCACAGCGGCCATATTGTGCTCAGCGGGGATATGATGTTCAGCGGCGATTGCACAGAGGCAACATGATGCACAGAGCCAATATGATGCACAGAGGCCAATGTGATGCAATATGATGCAATAAGCTGCCCAAAGGCACTATGATGTAATATGATGCACAGACTACAGCCATGCTTGAAGGTGCCAAATGAGAGACCAGGCCCACAGTTACCTCCAAGAGAGCAATCTGAGATCCGGATAAACCTCCACTCTGAATAGTACATCTCAATTGTCAGACCGGCTCCACCTGAAGGAGCTAATTAATGAGCCGCAGCTGGAGGGCAGTCTTCCTGGAGACCATGTGCTGCATTCCACCATGTGTCCAGCCATAAGGCTCTGTGCAGACATGGCCTGCAACTAACTGAGGTCACCTTAGGAGATGTAGCTTGGACATATGGCCCTACTATAGCCTAGAGGTCTAAGGCCTAGCTGCTTATTTGTGAAGACACATCTCAGTACATGAGGCTCTAGGCCCAGCTTTGGCACCAAGGCATGAGGCTAGTATCAGCCCAGAGGCCCAGGCCATGAACACAACATTCCAACGTGCACTCACCTGTGCTGGCTCCACACCTGCTAGAAAGACAGAGGGAGCTGGTAACGCCGAGAACCTACCATGGAGGGAAGTGGCGTTCGGTCAGGAATGTTGTATTATTGCCAGTGATTTCATCTCCTATGCCCCACGAGATCCAAGAAACTAGCCTGCTGCCTGTCTCGTTCTGCACTTCCGCGTTCTTCCGTGGAACGCATGCCGACCTTGTGCAGACGTTACCGGAGGCGCGACGGCCTTCTTCACCACGTGTTTTCCGGAAGTAGCGATGTTTTGCCAGCCGACGTCCGAGCCGACAGCCTCCCACCAGGAGGAGCGGCTCAACCCAGGAGCACGTCCGCTTGACTGGCCTTTGGGGCAGAGGAACTCCCCACCGGGGAGTGTCAGCCCTTGGCCCCTTGACAGGGTGAAGGATTGGACGTGCGGCACGATCCTCCTGAGCCCATCATGCAGGCTGGCTGCGGAACTTCTCCAAGAGGTGTCAGCCACAGTCCACTTGACTGGGGAGGAAGAGAGGGCTGAGACCCCGAATCCTCGAGACCGTCTGATAAAGCGAATGATGGCTGAGGGACCTCTCCCAGAGAGGAATCAGCCACAGACCACCTGCCAGGGGGAATGGAAAGCCATAAACGTCCACAGGCTATCTTCACTCTAAGAGCAACCTCTCATACAACTGTCCCTTACTGGGACAGGAAAAACACTGGAGGGTGGAGGTGGGAGGGGCCTTTTAACCTCTCTGTGATCCTGTTCCGCTATAGGTCAAGGAAGGACTACCTCCAATGGTGCTGTCCGGAGGGACATAAGGGAAAGTTTAGTTTTATAAAAGAAAAAAAAATTACCTTTTTTGGATAGACAGAAAGTCAATCACTGTGTCTAACATTTCAAGCTGCATTTGATGTTTACAAGTCAGGAGGTTGTCCCGACATGATGTCCGGCAGGTGCATCTGATAGATGGCATTATATAGGCATACAGTAGGCTCGCCTCTCCCCCCCCCCCCCCCAAAAAAAAAAAAAAAAAAAAAAAAAAAGAAAAATGTATATCAAGTGGTGTATGATTTTTACTACAGGTCTGTGTATGGAATAAAGTAGTCAATAATGTTATTTTGAACAGTAACAAATAGACAAATATATACATCTGACGTCTGCCACTGTTTCTGCCAAATACTGTATATGGGGTAGGAATAGACCCCAATACAAGAACGATCCTCTTATTTTTTTTGGAAGAGTCCTGGAGTTTCCAGTGTTCGATCTCTAGACGCCATCGAAGTCAAAACATGTAGAGATTTTTCCAGATGCGGTGTGACTGATGACTGATACAGACGCAAACCTCAGATTTTATGATGTGTACCCAAGGATCATTAAAGTATCCAGTAATCTTGCCGGCTTTCGCGGCAGCTGCCTGACCACAGTTAAAGAAATACATTTCTAGCATTAACAGATTGTTACTTAAGGAATGAAATAAAGTCGAAAGATTAGTTTTACATTTATTTTATTACTTGTAGTTCTCAATCATCTCATTACACAGAATTCTGCCAGCTACAATTATGTGTAAGGGGGAGTAATACCTCCTGATGCCAAGGTCCACAATTACAGTTGTGGCCAAAAGTATTGACACCCCTGTAATTCTGTCAGATAATACTCAGTTTCTTCCTGAAAATGATTGCAAACACAAATTCTTTGGTATTATCTTCATTTAATTTGTCTTAAATGAAAAAGCACAAAAGAGAATGAAGCAAAAAGCAAAACATTGATCATTTCACACAAAACTCCAAAAATGGGCCAGACAAAAGTATTGGCACCCTCAGCTTAATACTTGGTTGCACAACCTTTAGCCAAAATAACTGCGACCAACCACTTCCGGTAACCATCAATGAGTTTCTTACAATGCTCTGCTGGAATTTTAGACCATTCCCTCTTTGGCAAACTGCTCCAGGTCCCTGATATTTGAAGGGTGCCTTCTCCAAACTGCCATTTTTAGATCTCTCCACAGGTGTTCTATGGGATTCAGGTCTGGACTCATTGTGGCCACCTTAGAAGTCTCCAGTGCTTTCTCTCAAACCATTTTCTAGTGCTTTTTGAAGTGTGTTTTGGGTCATTGTCCTGCTGGAAGACCCATGACCTCTGAGGGAGACCCAGCTTTCTCACACTGAGCCCTACATTATGCTGCAAAATTTGTTGGTAGTCTTCAGACTTCATAATGCCATGCACACGGTCAAGCAGTCCAGTGCCAGAGGCAGCAAAGCAACCCCAAAACATCAGGGAACCTCCGCCATGTTTGACTGTAGGGACCGTGTTCTTTTCTTTGAATGCCTCTTTTTTTCTCCTGCAAACTCTATGTTGATGCCTTTACCCAAAAAGCTCTACTTTTGTCTCATCTGGCCAGAGAACATTCTTCCAAAACATTTTAGGCTTTTTCAGGTAGGTTTTGGCAAACTCCAGCCTGGCTTTTTATGTCTCGGGGTAAGAAGTGGGGTCTTCCTGGGTCTCCTACCATACAGTCCCTTTTCATTCAGACGCCGACGGATAGTACGGGTTGACACTGTTGTACCCTCGGACTGCAGGGCAGCTTGAACTTGTTTGGATGTTAGTCGAGGTTCTTTATCCAACATCCGCACAATCTTGCGTTGAAATCTCTTGTCAATTTTTCTTTTCCGTCCACATCTAGGGAGGTTAGCCACAGTGCCATGGGCTTTAAACTTCTTGATGACACTGCGCACGGTAGACACAGGAACATTCAGGTCTTTGGAGATGGACTTGTAGCCTTGAGATTGCTCGTGCTTCCTCACAATTTGGTTTCTCAAGTCCTCAAACAGTTCTTTGGTCTTTTCTTTTCTCCATGCTCAATGTGGTACACACAAGGACACAGGACAGAGGTTGAGTCAACTTTAATCCATGTCAACTGGCTGCAAGTGTCATTTAGTTATTGCCAACACCGGTTAGGTGCCACAGGTAAGTTACAGGTGCTGTTAATTACACAAATTAGAGAAGCATCACATGATTTTTCGAACAGTGTACTTTTGTCCACCCTCTTTTTTATGTTTGGTGTGGAATTATATCCAATTTGGCTTTAGGACAATTCTTTGTGTTTTTTCATTTAAGACAAATTAAATGAAGATATTAATACCGAAGAATTTGTGTTTGCAATCATTTTCAGGAAGAAACAGAGTATTATCTGACAGAATTGCAGGGGTGTCAATACTTTTGGCCACAACTGTAGGTTCCTCTGAGGTTGCAATGTGGGTGAAGTGCTGTAATCTGGGATTCTGAACAAGGCTGAAAAGATTTTCTGACTGTATGGAAATTTATGAGAAGTTTTTTTTGCCTTGGGTCAGTACAGTTAAGTACAAGGTGTCGAAAGAGAAAGATGGAGAACTGTGAAGACAATGGTCATTGGTCAACATCTAAAGGTCTACAAGGCTTTATAATCCAGCGACTCTGGTAATGTTATTGTCTGAGCTGTTATCAGTACATTTAGGGTATGTGCACACGGTGCGGATTCTGATGCGGATCCGCAGCGGTTTTGGCCCTGCGGATCCGCAGCAGATTTAGGTGCGTTGTATAGTACCATTGTTTTCAATGGTAAACTGGAAAACGCTGTGCACATGCTGCAGATTTTTCCGCGCGGTTTTGCTGCGGTTTACAATCCGCAGCAGGTCAATTCTTTTGTGCAGAACCGCTGCGGTTTCACACCTCATCCATTATGAGGTGTGAAACCGCAGGCAAATCCGCAGATAAACCGCAGGACTGCGGATTTTACTACAAAATCCACACCACCAAAAAACTACGTGTGCACTTACCCTAAATGCTTCTCAGTGTTTTGTGAAATTAGCTGGCATGGAAACAGCTAAATGGGAATGTGTGTTATGTTTGCAAATCAGCTGTAATACTGTGTCACATTCACCACCAATCCAAGTAAATGGGAAGGAAATCTGCTAATAGGCCCTAAAATGGTGCGAGCTCTGCTCTCGGGGGATAGCTTTTCGGAAAAGTTAAACAATGTTGACTACAATTTCCATAGTTATTGCTAAAGATGGAATAGTGAGCATGTAGAGTACACCCCACTGCTGCTCTATGTGAGCACCCTCCAATGTGTTATAGGTTTTATTTTTAGGATGCATTTTGACTCTCATTGGACTGCTTCCCTCAAGGGACACTCTTCGATGTGAATAAGACTGAGTCAGTCACAGCAAGAATGATTATGCTGTGCTTATATACCGCCATCATATTCTGTGAAGCTTTACATACATTATCACTGTCCCCAATGGGGCTCACAATCTAATTTCCCCATCGCTATGTTTTTGGAGTGTGGAAGGTAAGCGGAGAACCAGGAGGAAACCCACGCCAACACAACGAGAACATAGAAACTCCTTGCAGATGTTGTCATTGGAGGGACTTGAACATAGGACCCCAGCACTGCAAAGAAACCGTGCTAACCAGGGCTGTGGAGTCAGTAAGCCAAACCTGCGACTCAGACTCCTCAATTTCCCTTACACCGAGTCAGACTCCACAACTCCGACATATATTGCTTATAATCCCAAATTCCTATGAAAAAATATTCAGCACATTCTGCATTGAACTACTGTACCCAATTTATTATACACAAACTGACATGCTCATTCTGCCCAAAAACGGATCCTCACAAAACGACGTGTCTGAATATCATATCTTGAAACCCATTGACTTTGCTGGGATGCCCAGAGTCACTACATTTTACTGCAAAAACGCTAGCCAGCGAGAGGCAGGAGGGGCAGCTGCCCCCCCCCAGAAGCAAGGGCACGCACCTATCAAAACTCACCTGTATGCTGCAGTGCTCCCATCCTGCCCCAACTCTAGACTGCAAGGGGCAATCTCCCCTCCTCTGTCCTGCCCTACACAGGATCTAATTCCTGGGCCCCGAGCTGGAGAAAGTGAGAAAGTTGTGCACACGCTGCAGCTGGCAATAAGAGATAGTCTGCAAGAGGGAAATGCTGGAAATCTGACTGGAAAAGTGAGGAAATTGGTTATTGCCGCCAGAACCCCTAAAATTGATTCCATCTTGAAGAGGCATGCTGGGAAAGGGGCAATTGTCGATCAAGCCACTCGGTGGGGCAGCACTTATTGAATGATTGCGCAATTGCTTGAACTAAAACCGTTTCTTATAGATATGGCGAACCCTCAGGTAACCCTAAATGAAGGTCAATGGACACAGGTGGCTGAATTGAAGGAATTGCTTAATCACCCATTTACCGTGACTAAAAAAAAATTACAAGCTGAGGATTTAACTCCTGGCATTTTCATAAGGAAGTGCAAGAACTTGCTATTTTGCCTGTCCCAAAGAGGAGGTTTAATCGCAGATGGCATTTCTGCTTCAGTGAAACGGAGAGAGACACAGCTATTGGAAAATATAATTTTTCTGGCAGCTGTTTACGTGGACCCAAGTCATCGTATACTTCTTGATGATCAACATCTTACTAGAGGAAAAGAAGCTCTGACTGAGGTAGAAGTTAGGATGAGTGGCCTACAGGAGGACTGCCAGGCGCAAGAGGACTTGGGTCCTGACAGTGCTACTGCTGCCATATCTTCATCCTCATCACGAGGAGTTTGACTTTGACAAGTATTTGGATGACATAGAGCAGGCAAAGCGTTGCCGCAAGGAAAAAGATTTCACTCCGTCTCCTATAGCAAGCAGATTGACCATATTTCAGCAAAATGTTTCACTTGCTCTCAAAGAAATAGAAAAATTCAACCGTTCATCAAAACTGACTGTGCACGACGCAATTCCTTTATACCCGGAAATTGTTAGAGATGTTGCCCATGTGGTTACGGCTTTGCCTCCAACCCAAGTTAGTGCAGAGAGATTGTTCTCTAGCCTTAACATTATTAGGTTAGATTTGAGGTCATCTATGAAGGAGGATCTGATGAAGGCAATTCTATTTCTTAGAACAAATTCATAGACTGCACAAATGTTATTTAGCATGTTTTTGTTGAAAACGGTTTTTTGCCACTTACATAGTTTATTACACACACATACTGTGTATATATATATATATATATATATATATATATATATATATACATATATATATTTTATACACACAGTCATGGCCAAAAGTATTGACACCCCTGCAATTCTGTCAGATAATACTCAGTTTCTTCCTGAAAATGATTGCAAACACAAATTCTTTGGTATTATTATCTTCATTTAACCCCTTCACGACCTTTGACGCCACGTAGGCGTCATGAAAAGTCGTGCCAGAACGACCCATGAAGCCTATGTGGCGTCATGACTTTAAAGCCCCCCTGCGGGTCGGGTGACCTAGGTCACTGAAAGGTCACCCGACCCGCAGATACAGGGGGCTTTGTTCTTCGCCACAGGGGGCGTGGCTTCGCCCCCACGTGGCTACGATCGCTCTGATTGGCTGTTAAAAGTGAAAAAAAATGAAAATTGATGAAATATTACAATCCAGCCATGGCCGATGCTGCTGTGGCATCGGACATGGCTGGAGACACCGATTCCACCCCCCCCCACCGGCGATCGCCCCCCCGCAACTGAATGACAGCGGCGATCTGCCGCCGCTGTCATCATCTGCCCCCCTCCCATTCCCTCTGCTCCCCGCCAGCTTCCGATAACCCCCTCACCCCATCTCACCTCCCCCGGCACCTTCTAAGTCCCCCTGTCGCTCCCGGTGTCCGGCGGGTCCGGTTCATGGGAGCCGCCATCTTGAAAATGGCGGGCGCATGCGCAGTGCGCCCGCCCGAATCTGCCAGCTGCAGATTCCATTCTTTCATTTTGATCACTCTCACAGTGATCAAAATGAAAGAAAAAGTAAATAAACCCCCCGATTATCACCCCCATAGGTAGGCACAACTAATAAAGTAAAGAAAATATTTTTATTTTTATTTTTCCATTAGGGTTAGGGTTAGGGTTGAAAAGAGGGTTAGGGTTAGGGTTGAAAAGAGGGTTAGGGTTGGAAAGAGGGTTAGGGTTGGAAAGAGGGTTAGGGTTAGGATTGGAAAGAGGGTTAGGGTTAGGATTGGAAAGAGGGTTAGGGTTGGAAAGAGGGTTAGGGTTGGAAAGAGGGTTAGGGTTGGAAAGAGGGTTAGGGTTGGAATTAGGGTTAGGGTTGGAATTAGGGTTAGGGTTGGAATTAGGGTTAGGGTTGGAATTAGGGTTAGGGTTGGAATTAGGGTTAGGGTTGGAATTAGGGTTAGGGTTGGAATTAGGGTTAGGGTTGGAATTAGGGTTAGGGTTGGAATTAGGATTAGAATTAGGGTTGGAATTAGGGTTAGCGTTGGAATTAGGGTTAGGCTTGTGGTTAGGGATGTGTTTAGGGGTGTGTTGGGGTTAGGGTTGGAGTTAGAATTGAGGGGTTTCCACTGTTTAGGCACATCAGGGGGTCTCCAAACGCGACATGGTGCAATCATTGATTCCAGCCAATTTTGCGTTCAAAAAGTCAAACGGTGCACCCTCCCTTCCAAGCCCTGGCATGTGCCCAAACAGTGGTTTACCCCAACATATGGGGTATCAGCGTACTCAGGAAAAATTGCACAACAACTTTTGGGGACTAATTTCCCGTGTTACCCTTGGGAAAATAAAAAATTGGGGGCTAAAAAATTATTTTTGTGGAAAAAAATGATTTTTTCATTTTCACGTCTCTGCATTATAAACTTCTGTGAAGCACTTGGGGGTTCAAAGTGCTCACAACACATCTTACATACGTTCCTTGGAAGGTCTAGTTTCCAAAATGGGGTCACTTGTGGGGGGTTTCCACTGTTTAGGCACATCAGGGGCTCTGCAAACGTAATTACGACCGCAGACTATTCTATCAAAAGTCTGCATTTCAAAATGTCACTACTTCCCTTCCGAGCCCTGACGTGTACCCATACAGTGGTTTTCCCCCCACATATGGGGTATCAGCGTACTCAGGACAAACTGTACAACAACTTTCGGGGTCCAATTTCTCCTGTTACCCTTGTGAAAATAAAAAATTGAGAGCTAAAAAATCATTTTTTGAGGAAAAAAAAAATTATTTTTTATTTTCATGGCTCTGCGTTATAATCTTCTGTGAAGCACTTGGGGGTTCAGTGTGCTCACCACATATTTAGGCAACTTCCTTATGGTGTCTAGTTTCCAAAATGGGGTCACTTGTGGGGGGTTTCCACAGTTTAGATACATCAAGGGCTCTGCAAATGTAACATGATGCCCGCAGACCATGCCATCAAAGTCAGCATTTCAAAATGTCACTACTTCCCTTCCGAGCCCTGACGTGTGCCCAAACAGTGGTTCCCCCCCACATATGGGGTACCAGCGTACTCAGGACAAACTGTACAACAACTTTTGGGGTACAATTCATCCTGTTACTGTTGTGAAAAAAAATTGCGGGCTAAAAATCTTTTTTTTTTTTTTGAGGAAAAAAAATGATTTTTTACTTTCACGGCTCTGCGTTATAAACTTCTGTGAAGCACTTGGGGGTTCAAGGTGCTCACCACACATCTAGATAAGTTCCTTGGGGGTCTAGTTTCCAAAATGAGGTCACATGCCGGGGGTTTCTACTGTTTAGGCACACAGGGGCTCTGCAAATGTAACATGACACCCTCAGACCATGCCATCAAAGTCAGCATTTCAAAATGTCACTACCTCCCTGCTGAGCCCCGACGTGTGCCCAAACAGTTGTCCCCCCCACATATGGGGTACCAGTGTACTCAGGACTAACTGTACAACAACTTTTGGGGTCCAATTTATCCTGGTACCCCTGTGAAAATAAAAAATTGCGGACTAAAAATATATTTAAGAAAAAAAAATATTTTTTATTTTCACGGCTCTGCGTTATAAACTTCTGTGAAGCACCTGGGGGTTCAAAGTGCTCACTATGCATCTAGATAAGTTCCTTAGGGGGTGTAGTTTCCATACTGGGGTCATTTGTGGGGGAGCTCCAAAGTTTAGGCACACAGGGGCTCTCCAAACACGACATGGTGTCCGCTAACGATTGGAGCTAATTTTCATTTCAAAAAGTCAATTGGCACTCCTTCCCTTCTGAGCCCTGCCGTGCGCACAAACAGTGGTTCCCCCCAACATATGGGGTACCAGCGTACTAAGGACAAACTGGACAACAACTTTTGTGGTCCAATTTCTCCTGTTACCCTTGTGAAAATAAAAAATAGCGTGCTAAAAAATCTTTTTTGAGGAAAAAAAATGATTTTTTATTTTCACTGCTCTACGTTATAAACTTTTGTGAAGCACTTGGTGGGTTCAAAGTGCTCCCTACACATCTAGATAAGTTCCTTAAGGGGTCTAGTTTCCAAAATGGTGTCACTTGTGGGGGTGCTCCAATGTTTAGGTACACAGGGGCTCTCCAAACGCGACATGGTGTCCGATAACGATTCTAGCGAATTTTCCATTCAAAAAGTCAAATAGCGCTCCTTCACTTACGGACCCTGCCGTGCGCCCAAAGAGTGGTTTATGACCACATATAAGGTATCTGTGCACTCAGGAGAAATTGCCCAACACATTTTAGGATCTATTTTATCCTGTTGCCCATGTGAAAATGAAAAAACTGAGACCAAAAGAAAATTTTTGTGAAAAAAAAGTACTTTTTTTTTTTTACCGATCAATTTGTGAAGCACCTGGGGGGTTCAAAGTGATCACTATGCATGTAGATAAGTTCCTTGGGGGGTCTAGTTTCCAAAATGGGGTCACTTGTGGGGAAGCTCCAGTGCTTAGGCGCACAGCGACATGGCAAGCGCTAAATATTCCAGCATATTTTCCATTCAAAAAGTCAAATGTGCTCCTTCCCTTCCGAGCCCTGCCGTGCGCCCAAACAGTGGTTTATGACCACATATGAGGTATCAGTGTACTCAGGAGAAATTGCCCAACAAATTTTAGGATCCATTTTATCCTGTAGCCCATGTGAAAATGAAAAAAATTAATGATAAAAGATTTGTGGTGCAAAAAATAAAATGTCCATTTTTTCCTTCCACGTTGCTTTAGTTCCTGTGAAGCACCTGAAGGGTTAATAATCTCCTAGAATGTAGTTTTGAGTAGCTTGAGGGGTGCAGTTTTTAGAATGGTGTCACTTTTGGGTATTTTCTGCCATATAGACCCCTCAAAGTGACTTCAAATGTGAGGTGGTCCCTAAAAAAAATGGTTTTGTAAATATTGTTGTAAAAATGAGAAATCGCTGGTCAACTTTTAACCCTTATAACTTCCTAACAAAAAAAAAAATTGTTTCCAAAATTGTGCTGATGTAAAGTAGACATGTGGGAAATGTTATTTAGTAACTATTTTGTGTCACATCACTCTCTGGTTTAACAGAATAAAAATTCAAAATTTGAAAATAGCGAAATTTTCAAAATTTTCGCCAAATTTCTGTTTTTTTCACAAATAAACGCAAAAATTATCGACCTAAGTTTACCACTAACATGAAGCCCAATATGTCACGAAAAAACAGTCTCAGAATCGCTAGGATCCGTTGAAGCGTTCCTGAGTTATTACCTCATAAAGGGACACTGGTCAGAATTGCAAAAAAATGGCCTGGTCATTAAGGTCAAAATAGGCTTGGTCATGAAGGGGTTAAATAAGCCCCTGGATAAGCAACAACAAAGAAAAGGCTTGACTTTTTGTAAGAAATATCAAGATTAGCCATCTGAAAAGTGGGAGAAAGTGAGTTCTAGTGATGACAGCACTTTCAGGTAGGTCAGGGAAGGCTCAAAGGTTGTGCATCATCCGAGTACCATGTCACGGTATGACCCGAAATATACGTTACGACTGGTAGACACCATGGCACTGTGATGGTGCGGGGTGCATTCAGTGGAAGCAGGGGCAGGGCAGGTTTGTACTTCCTTCCCTCCCAAGAACGCAAGCAGTTACATTAATGTTTGGTTAATTGTTGAGCATTCATCAGTGTGATTACGTTATACAGTTGTGGCCAAAAGTATTGACACCCCTGCAATTTGGTCAGGTAATACTCAGTTTCTTCCTGAAAATTATTGCAAACACAAATTCTGTTATTATTATCTTCATTTAATTTGTCTTAAATGAAAAAACACAAAAAGAATTGTCCTAAAGCCAAATTGGAAATAATTCCACACCAAACAAAAAAGAGGATGGACAAAAGTATTGGCACTGTTCGAAAAATCATGTGATGCTTCTCTAATTTGTGTAATTAACAGCACCTGTAACTTACCTGTGGCACCTAGCAGGTGTTGGCAATAACTAAATCACACTTGCAGCCAGATGACATGGATTAAAGTTGACTCAACCTCCGTCCTGTGTCCTTGTGTGTACCACATTGAGCATGGAGAAAAGAAAGAAGACCAAAGAACTGTCTGAGGACTTGAGAAACCAAATTGTGAGGAAGCATGAGCAATCTCAAGGCTACAAGTCCATCTCCAAAGACCTGAATGTTCCTGTGTCTACCGTGCGCAGTGTCATCAAGAAGTTTAAAGCCCATGGCACTGTGGCTAACCTCCCTAGATGTGGACGGAAAAGAAAAATTGACAAGAGATTTCAACGCAAGATTGTGCGGATGTTGGATAAAGAACCTTGACTAACATCCAAACAAGTTCAAGCTGCCCTGCAGTCCGAGGGTACAACAGTGTCAACCCGTACTATCCGTCGGCGTCTGAATGAAAAGGGACTGTATGGTAGGAGACCCAGGAAGACCCCACTTCTTACCCCGAGACATAAAAAAGCCAGGCTGGAGTTTGCCAAAACTTACCTGAAAAAGCCTAAAACATTTTGGAAGAATGTTCTCTGGTCAGATGAGACAAAAGTAGAGCTTTTTGGGCAAAGACATCAACATAGAGTTTACAGGAGAAAAAAAAAAAAAAAAAATGAGGCATTCAAAAAACAAAACAAAAAAAGAAAACACGGTCCCTACAGTCAAACATGGCGGAGGTTCCCTGATGATTTGGAGTTGCTTTGCTGCCTCTGGCACTGGACTGCTTGACCGTGTGCATGGCATTATGAAGTCTGAAGACTACCAACAAATTTTGCAGCATAATGTAGGGCCCAGTGTGAGAAAGCTGGGTCTCCCTCAGAGGTCATGGGTCTTCCAGCAGGACAATGACCCAAAACACACTTCAAAAAGCACTAGAAAATGGTTTGAGAGAAAGCACTGGAGACTTCTAAGGTGGCCAGCAATGAGTCCAGACCTGAATCCCATAGAACACCTGTGGAGAGATCTAAAAAATGGCAGTTTGGAGAAGGCACCCTTCAAATATCAGGGACCTGGAGCAGTTTGCCAAAGAAGAATGGTCTAAAATTCCAGCAGAGCACTGTAAGAAACTCATTGATGGTTACCGGAAGTGGTTGGTCGCAGTTATTTTGGCTAAAGGTTGTGCAACCAAGTATTAGGCTGAGGGTGCCAATACTTTTGTCTAGCCCATTTTTGGAGTTTTGTGTGAAATGATCAATGTTTTGCTTTTTGCTTCATTCTCTTTTGTGTTTTTTCATTTAAGACAAATTAAATGAAGATAATAATACCAAAGAATTTGTGATTGCAATCATTTTCAGGAAGAAACTGAGTATTATCTGACAGAATTGCAGGGGTGTCAATACTTTTGGCCACAACTGTACATGATGGAGCCCCTGCCCACAAAGCCAAGGCTGGGACAAAGCTTCTCGAAATTATTTTGTAACATCGCCCACTACGGACAGCTCATCACAACTATTTACCAGACCACTTTTGGATGTGGTCACGCTGCATCCATGGATACATCAGTTTTCTAGACTTGCTTGTCTAAAATTTGTAACACTTTTAAGATGTGGGTGAGGATTTGTAGAAGGGTCTGGCAGACTGCTGCCATAAAGATTTACATTAATAAAGGTGAATGGCACTGCACCAGTGTGGCCCGTCAGGTGGGTAGATGGGGAGGTAGTCACCGCAGCAGGGATCACTGGAGAGATGGCAAGTTTATCATGTGAGCTTACATCCTTCTGATATTTTCAGGGCATATTCAGAGTGAGTTTTTGATGTGAACTTTGAAGTTGATCATCTTTAAAATCCACAAAGAGTAATTTGAAAATGTATTTGATATGGATTTTGAAGTGGTTCTGCTTTAAAAGTCACAAAAAAAAAACAAAAACACTCCAGACCTTGAAAAAGCGCTTTTAATGCCAGATTGATAAAAAGGTAATTACAGGAAACTTCCTGCGCTTCCTCTAAACACATCACTGCCCCAATGAATCATTGTTATTCCACTTTTTTCCCCAGAATAAGAATGGTTCTAGTAAGGACTTTTTTATTTGCACTTTGTTCATTGTTTAATTTGTTTCTTAAATTTAAAATTTGCTTGTTTTTGTTTCTTTTTTTGAAAGGCGAGAGAGATTTTCCTTATCCGGATGTTTTAGCCCAATCTTCTGTGCAATTGTATTCCAGTACCCTATGGGAGTACAATATCTGTCCAATTTTTAGTGTTAAAAAAAAAAAAGTTGCAAAAAAATATTTTACGCAAGAGTCATCAACCTGTGTGCACCATTTTGAAGAAATTGGCACAGACAACAGTAACGAATACTACAAAACAATAGAAAAAGTTGGTCAAAGTCAGTGTAAATTATGAATCCGGAGACCCATGGGTGGCAAAAGAGAAAGAAAAAGGTCAGGGTTTAGAAATGTAAATGTCCTTCTCGCTGATGGTTCTTTTTATCCAATTTTCATGCATGTGAAATCAATTTTTCATGTATACAAAAAAAAAAAAAGTTTTTCTTGAGCTTTTTCTATCCATTAGACAGAATCATAGAATCGTAGAGTTGGAAGGGACCTCCTGGGCCATCTGGTCCAACCCCCTGCTCAAAGCAGGATTCGCTAAATCATCCCAGTCAGATGTCTGTCCAGCCTCTGTTTGAAGACTTCCATTGAAGGAGAACTCACCACTTCTCGTGGCAGCCTGTTCCACTCATTGATCACTCTAAGGCTGGAGTCACACTAACCTGTGCAAAATACGGTCAGTATTTTACATGCGTAATACGGATGACAGACCCCTAAACAGTGCTCCGTATGTCATCCGTAATCAAGGTGTGGTCGCGTATTTTGCGCATGTCAGCATCCGTATGTAATCCGTATGGTGAGATTTTCTCGCAGGCTTGCAAAATGGACATATAATGGAGCCCTATGACAGTTTAAATAAAGAAATGAAAGAATAGATATAGACACATAGAATGCATATATATATATATATATATATATATATATATATATATATATATATATATATATATAATGTGTGTATTCTATGTGTCTATATCTATTCTTTCATTTCTTTATTAAAACTGTCAGTGAGAGTTTACTGTATCGCGCACTGAATTGCCGGCTTTGCTAAAAGACACCTGGTGCGTATTTCTCGCAAGTCACACGTGTGTTCCGTGTGTAATCCGTATTTTTTGCGCACCCATAGACTTGCATTGGCGTAGTACGGGCGTAGTACGCTGACAATCGCAGCATGCTGCGATTGGCACGGAGCGTAGAATACGGATGAGAAATATACGGCTGGTGCAAGTGACCCCATAGAAAATCATTTGTCCGTGTCTAATGCGTGCTTTTTTGCGCCTCTCACTCTCCCGTATTCCTCGCCAGTGTGACCCCGGCCTAACTGTCAAAAAGTTTTTTCTAATATCTAATCTGTGTCTCCTCCCATTCAGTTTCATCCCATTGCTTCTAGTCTTTCCTTGTGCAAATGAGAATAAAGTTGATCCTTCTACAATGTGACAGCCCTTTAGATATTTGTAGACAGTAAAGGAACAGACTAAGATGAAACGCAAATGGCATTTGTGTCCCCCCCATGGCCCACTAGACTTGAGTAGTTAATTTTGACCCACAATTTGGCACCAAATCAGACATCTTGTTTTAAAAAAAAAAAAAAAATTCTGAAGGCCAAAAACGGTCCACAGACATGCTCAAGGACCATAATGAAAAACACAGAAAACATACCTGAAAGATGAATGTGTGACTGGGCGTGAATACTTTCCCTGGATACACGTGACGCAGGCTGGCAAATAAACCAATCCTCTAATATATTGAGAGTTCAGCAAAGGCAGCAATGAAATAAACAAAAAAAAAAAAAAAACACCACCACAAACGAAAGCTCCATCCAGGATATTGCAGCGCAAGAAGAAGGTTGAGCAGCTATTATTTGTGGAATGTGTTAAGTACGGTTATAGCCGTGACATTTCTTTCTAGTTTCATGCCGTAAAAGAGACTGCAGACAAGTATCGTGCATTAATACGGCCTTTAAAAGATGAAAGGGCCGCAAGATGGAAGGAAAGGTTATTTTCTTTCTATACTACCGATGGCAGTCTATAAATTAGCCAACAGTTTCAAACACATTGAAGGTGTTCAGGGGGAAAGATGGCATGACATGAGCCCCCTCTGAATGCCAGTGGGGTCCCCATCACTCTTGGCCAGGGGGTGTATACATGTACTGCTCTGGCAAGATCCTGGTAGTCACATACTGGCTCTTACAACAGTTAAGGCCAGGTACACAAGTGTATTTCATGGTCTGTATACGGACCACAATGCCAGAACTGTCCATAGGTCTCCGACCCAAACTTGTCATATCTTTTTGTACTTCATATTAGCATTATTTTGAGAAATAGTCAAAGGTTTACCTCTTAATTATTACCTTTTTGTAGGTGAATGGAAGAAAAAGCAGAACATCAGGAAAACCACAATTATGGGCCTCTATAGTATAATCTTACAGTATATATTTGACTTAATGAACAAAAGAAGGGTGGTGGAGCAGCTATTTTCTATAGCTCTTGCTCCATTCACAAACAACTCTACAATAGACCCTATGGGCCGATATCTTGCCCTAGAGGGCGGTCTCGGAGACTCATTCCTGATTCTAACATATTTATGCCCCTAAAACCTCTTAGTTGTGTTTTCTTTACCAGTAATGTTCTGGAATGGGTACAGAAGTTGCTTCATCCAGCCGTGTTATTGTGGGGAATTTAACAGGGACAGGCATTCCCCGAGAGGGCCCGCATCTCCTTCCCTTCATATCAGTCTCTCCTCCCAATTTTGCCAAGCGATTACAGTAGTTCCCTTTTTGGTTTGATTTGTGGATACAAAGTTACCCCAAAGAAAGGTCTATATCTTGGCATACTCGTTAGATGACAGTCAACCATCGTTCAGCCGGCTCTCCCATATACAGGAGCGCTCATTCATTCCAAGCACTTCTGTGTTTTCTGAAATGGCTTGCCTCCAAACAGGGTGAAAAGGAAAAAAAGTGACATTTCTTGAGCTTTTTCTATCAAGCATTCCATGAAAAATGGACAGCAAACAGATGATACAGGTGCTTTCCACTTTATTCAGACTGATAGACTTGCATTGGGTAGTTTGGGCCAGGACTCAGATCAAAATTGGACAGATCTTCTGTGGACCACTTAGTTCACAAAAATACAGGAACCTGTGAGCAGCCCCGTAGACTATAATGTCCAAATGAATAGAAGAAATCCAGCTTCCCGTTCCTGGAGAAATTTCCTTTATTGGACAAAGTATATAAAATCCAACTTCCTATCAGCATTTTGTCACCACCGAAGGTGGGACAGAACAGACGCGTTTCGAGCTTAGCAGCTCTTAATGATTAAGTAGGCAGGTTGATGGTAGGTTGTACAGAAATTGTGCGGTGTTAACAATAAGCAATCTGTACTAGATTACTAACAATCCAACTGTTATAACCTTCATGAAGAGGATATGCGCTGGGTGCTCGCCAATCGCTAGGTGGGACCCCACCCAAAATGTCTATTCTCATATTTGCATACAATTGTCCTATTACTTGAAGAACACACGAGTTAGACCGAATTCACACAGGTCATGGTTGGTCCAAGCACAGACCGGCTGTAGGTCTCCTGACGTGAACTTGACAGTCTCTAAAGTTTAGACGAGATGCACTGCCGGTCCATGGATCAATGTCTGTGTTTGGACCATGACAAGTGCTACTGCAGCCTTAAACAATATGAACAAAAAAAAAAAAAAAAAAGGGGGGTGTAATGTACACAGACATATCGATATGTCAACTTCTTGTGAAGCATCACCATATGTGAACAATAGGAGCAATTCTTTTACTTTGTCGGTTTCTGAATTTCTGATGCCTTGTTCAGCTATTCAGGGAACACGGCCAAAAACATTTCGGATCATTTTTATGTATTTCTGTAGATTTCACTTGTCGCCCTCGTCACGTCCTCCTCTGTCAAACCCTCCAGCAGTAATTTCAGAGAAATATTGATGTAAAAATACTTTTTATTTGCAGCCGCTCTCCAACAAGTTCACCAAAGTGGAAACTCCAGAATGTAATCGCCATATATCTGTAATCCTCTCACCGGAGCCTTTTACCGTGTTCCTGCAGCAAGAAGGAATCACAATTGGAATTGACTACATCAGACCTCAAAAATCTTTCTTACTTGTGTCTACAGGGCTTCCCAACATCCTGATCACTCACAGGGGTGATCATCCCCATTCTCTCTATGTATGACAGCTACATGAAATATTGAGGCCCCTGAACTGTTACAATCCACAGTCAAAATCTGCAGCTTTTCTGGCCACTGTGGACTTATTGTTATATTTAATCAGAGATATATATATATATATATATATATATATATATATATATATATAGTGTATTTTTTCTTTCTACATTTTCCCCTTTATTTTACGTGGTTTTGGTGCAGATCTCAAAACACTATTTGCTAATAGTGATGGGAGAACCCCTGAATTTTCGGGTTTGGCTGAACAGTTTAAAAAAAAAAAAAAGTTTCAAATATGGAGTGTATGGATCCTGTTTCAGGACTCGCCAGAGTTTCATAGGCTGTTTGAGTAGTGGGCCGAAGGCCCTGTGGGGTGGATCCGGATTGGCGCTGGGGAATGCTTGGAGAGCAGTGTTGAACATATATTCCCATTCCCAATACCTTCCCATCCCTTTCCTTCATTCCCCCTGTCCCCATTCCTTTGCCCTGTCCTTCTTTCTTCTCTTTCTTATGTATGTTTGTTTTCTCTTTTCTTTTAAATTTCTTGTTCACATCTTCCTTCTATTGTTTCGTTATTGGTGTTATAGTAACATGGATCCTTTAGGGGTCTATAATATTGGTGCTTATAATGTGTGTTCCGACATCAGGTAAACAGGTGTTGGAGCCTTAATGAGCCAGTTTGAAATTGTTAGAAAATGCGGACTGGCATGTCCAACATGTTCAAACACCATGTACTGAGTCTTGTTCATTTATGTTTGTATGTTGATATGTTACTGTCTTTTGGAAAACAATAAAAAAAAGATTAAATTTAAAAAAAAAAAAAAAAAAAAAAAGGTTTTGTTTGAATACCAGAACAGTACCCAAACCAGGATCCCATACTGATGAATGGGGGCCCGAACATCCATGGTTGGTAAGATCAATACCGCCGGTCAGAAAGCTGCAGTTCCCATGCTGTCAGATGACAGCGTGAGCCGGCAGCTGTGACCGTAGGTAAAAAGTTTACCCCTTCGGTCACAGAGGCGTCGAAGGAGTAGAGAGTACTACTCCCACCAGCCTACTCCTGCTGCTGCTACTAAGAGCGAGAGTAGGCACGGCTAATGGGAGTTTACATCAGTTGGCTCCTTCGCTATAACACAAAAAAAAACCCAAAAAAAAACACACAACACCTGTATAGGGTCCCCTCCATTTTTTGACAACCAGCCAAGCTAAAGCAGACAGCTGTGGGCTGCTATTCTCAGGCTGGTAAGGGGCCATGGATAGTTTGCTTGTTTTTATTGAAGCACAGATAAGCCTGAATTCTAAATTGAAAAGTCAATTGAAATTTTTTTAAATAAGTTTTATAAGAATGTCTTTAAAACACACAGAGGGAGAGGTTTTCACAAAATCACTTCCACTTTGCTTGAACTGTAAAAAAGGAGTTTTCTGCACAAAAAAGGAAGCAATAAAATTCCCAAAAAGCCTAAGATGAGAAAGATGAAAAAAAGAGGGGGAAAGGAGCAACCACAGCTCATTCCTATTAGCAATCGTCTGGTTCATGCCTATTAGGGTATGTGCACACTGTGCAAATTCTGCTGCGGTTCCACAGCAGATTCTGCTGCGTTGTACAGTACCTTTATTTCCTATGGGAAATAAAAAAACGCTGTGCACATGCTGCGGATTTTTCCACACGGTTTTGCTGCGGTTTACAATCCGCAGCATGTCAACTGTTTGGTGCAGAAACGCTGCAGTTTTACACCTCATCCATTATGAAGTGTAAAACCGCAGGACTTTTGTCCTGTGGATTTACCTGCGATTTTCTCTCCAAAATCCGCACACCCAAAAAACTACGTGTGCACATAGCCTTAGGAAACCAACTTGAAGAGATAGCTTATCTTGCTCCAGCATTGCAGGTTACAAATGTCAAAAGGGAAGAATAATTCAATCTTACAAAAAGGATAAGAAGAAATCAAGAGCATCTTAAAAAGACGTCCAAGTTTGCCATAGTTTTATAAATGTACTCGAGTCTCCTGAATCATCTGACACCAACACTTCCATTCACATACTGGACTTCACCTCCTGGATCCATTCCGGTTCAGTGGGGGGGGGGGTCTGCTCATCCTCCATAATAGCTGCCCTAGCTTCTGTAAAGAAGTGGCGTACCGCATCTAGTTTTATGGACTTGCATTACTATCTGTTACACAAGGCTCTTACTAGTTTAGGGGAGGCCGACACAGAACTACCACTCATCTTACTGCAAATTGAGAAAACTGAATCCCAAAAAGGACTGAAACCGGGGCAGCTCCACGACACGTCCAACATAGCTCTCGCCTCAAACCCACACACAGTTACATCAGAAATCCAACAAAATTGGGTAGAGCGCTTAGCTTTATGTTCACACTGTTTTGCTTTAGTAGCAAATATCATCCAAAATCCTAAAAAAAAAAAAAGAGAAGTGTAAATACGGTACCTAAATACCCAATACTGTATGTGCAGCTTTTCGTCACTTAACATGTTTTTCTGGGTGCAGACTTCATGTGTTTTGTCTACAGTACATTTCTAGTAATTTTTTTTTTTTTTCCTTCACCAAAACCGCATTTCATTGCCTTCTATGGGTGAAATTACACTGGAAAAAATTACATTTTGCAGATTTAAAAAGTACTGTAGTTTTCAAATTCAGTCAGGGAAAAAAAAAAGAATTATATATATATATATATGTATATATACACATCTCTATCACACCTTGCTGCAAGTGTGTGCATAAGGTTTCCAAAATTGCAGCTGTTGCTGCACCAGTTAAAAAGCATTTTTTTTTTTTTTTTTTTTTTAAATTGTTTAAAAAAAAAAATGCAAACCCCCCCCCCCACTTCATATGGACACAGCCTTGGTATTCACAGCAGACATTTGGCAGGAAAACATAGCATAAAATAAGAACACTTGCATGCTTTTTTGATGCAGTTCGCCCCCTTAGTCATTTTTTCTTTAAGTCTGGAAGTGGCTGCCAATCAGGATGAGCTCGGCAGTCACACCCTGTCAACAGAGCAAAAGAGGAGCAGCCGGTGTGTCGACATGTCGTCAACGGAAGCCACAGAATCATCGGCAGGAGCGGTCTGTGACCGCCTGAGCTGGAGAAGATAGGAAGTGAGCAGAACAGGTAGGTAGTTAGCAACTGCCTCCATGTTCGTTCTTAGGCCCATAGTTGTGTGTATATATATTTATTTAGTTCTGGATAACCCCTTTAAATAAATACATTTGTTGAGAAGTTGTATAATTAAATATAAATAAGTCTAAAGCTGAATTGCCTAATTTCATATAAAAATCAGCATCAAAATACACGACGAATGGAGCATTGCCAAACTATTGTGGACACCATCATGGCAAAGCACAGCCTGAAGCTCCCAAACCTTGCGGCAGCTGTAAACTATGATCCATTGCTCTCTGTTGGTAGATCTTCAGGAAATGTACAAGTGGATTTGGCCACAGATTTTACTATGCATTTGATAAGACAAGATTTATGGTGGAATTTACCACCCACCCCCCCCCTTTGTTATACCTGTTATTTCCAAAAATCCTTAATAAAAAAGCTATTGAATAAAAGAAAGATTTATGGTGGAAATTCACAGCCTTTCTACACAAGGAGCAGCAGGCTGTGGACTTCAGAATCCATTTTCACGCAGATTTTTCCAGGGCTTTAGGTTGAATATTAGGAGCTTCTGCCAGCCAGCTTTTCCCGCTGACTCAGTCATTAGCATCTGGTTTCCCACCATTGCCTTTATTCTATCACGCTGCCCCCATCACATGCTGCTCCTCACCTACACAACCATCTCCAGCTGAGTACCTCGCACAAGCAGAGACGTGGCGAGAACTAAGAGGAGAGACCCCAAGGAGGTAAAGTATGACCAATATCACACAATCCAAATATAGGAAAAGGTTTTCTGCGGTTTACTGTTCCTGTCAAAGTAGAAACAAAAACTCAGAGCTTCCACAGGAAATGGAAGCTGACCGTGGAGGTTTCCCAGAGTTGGATCCCCCCATAATCCAATTGTTTCCATGAAACATGTTCTCCAAATGAAGCAAACCCTACAAATTGTTGGAAGCCTGTTGCTTAGCAGCTGCTGTCTACAGAGAACCACTGACGAGGGAAAAAGCAGCCATCATGTGGCTGACAGCGGAGCGTTTGGATGCAGAATTGCAATAAAGCACAAACATACTGGTAGGTCTGCAGGAAAAACTACCAGAACGGTATGGATTTCAGTTGTTAATTACACCCCGATTCCAGCGCTCCTATGGGAGGTCGCCTCCATAACATGGCCTGTCTGAGGTATAAGGACCTACCAGTATCTCTGTATCTAAGAATCTGTATGACATGACGACATCATACACAGGAACATGGAAATAAGTCTCACACACAGATATTATCGGGGAAGACAAAAAAAAAAGGCCTGCTGGAATCAAGGCTGTGGAGTTGGAGTCCGTATAAAATGGACAGACTCCTAAATTATGTAATACACTGGGTACAATAGTTCGGTGCAGGATGTGCTGCACATTTTTTCACAAGAATTTGGTAAAATTATTAAATGTTCCTGATCTAAGGATCTGGGCTTTTAGTGGATATGAATCCATGCTGCACTTTACAGTGGGGAAAATAAGTATTTCATACACTGCTGATGTTTTCCCACCTACAAAGAATGGAGAGGTCTGTAACTTTTATCGTAGGTACACTTCACCTGTGAGAGACAGAATCTAAAAATAAAAGCCAGAAAATCACATTGTATGATTTTTAAATAATGAAATTGCAATTTATTGCATGGAATAAGTATTTAATAACCTACCAACCGGCAACAAATCTGGCTCTCACAGACCTGTTAGTTTTTTCTGTAAAAGAAGCCTCCTACTCTGCACTCATTACCTGGATTAACTGCATCTGTTTGAACTTGTTACCTGTATAAAAGACACCTGTCCACACACTCAATCACACTCCAACCTCTCTGCCATGGCTAATAATAATAAATTTACATAGCACAAACATTCCGCAGCACTTTACAGACCAAAGAATTGCGTAAGGACACCAGGGACAAAATTATAGACCTGCACAAGGCTGGGATGGGCTACAGGGCAATAGGCAAGAAGCTTGGTGAGAAGGGAACAACTGTTGGCACAATTATTAGAAAATGGAAGAAACATAAGATGACTGTCAATCTTCCTTGGTCTGGGGCTACATGCAAGATCTCGCCTCGTAAGGCAAGAATGGTTGTGAGAAAGGTCAGGAATCAGCCCAGAACTACAAGGGAGGACCTGGTCAATAACCTGAAGAGAGATGGGACCACAGTCTCAAACATTACCGCTAGTAACACACTACGCCGTCACAGCTTAAAATCCTGCAGGGCACGCAAGGTCCCCCTGCTACCCCAGCACATGTCCAGGCTCATTTGAAGTTCACCAATGACCATCTGGATGATCCAGAGGAGGCACGGGAGAAGGTCATTTGGTCAGAGGAGAACAAAATAGTTCTATTTGGTATAAACTCCACCTGTTGTGTTTGGAAGAAGAAAGATGAGTACAACCCCAAAAACACTGCCCCAACTGTAAAGAATGGCGGGGAAACATCGTATTTTGGGTGTACTTTTCTGCAAAGGAGACATGACAACTGCACCATTGCGAGATTTTGGCCAATAACCTCTTTCCCTCAGTAAGAACATTGAAGATGGCTCATGGCTGGGTCATCCAGCATGACAATGACCTGAAACACAGCCAGGGCAACTAAAGTGGCTATGTAAGAACCATTTCAAGGTCCTGGAGTGACCTGGCCAAGAGACAAGAATTTTCTGACTTTCTGGCAGCAGGTGTCTCATACAGAACACTCAGTGTTCTCTATACATATAACTCTTCTGTATACAGGAATGCTAACAGATGGTCAAATGATTGGTTAGCCATCATCTAACCAATGTGTGTGGGGAGGTTAATATGGATTGATATCTCAGTCCATCAGTGATTTCATGTGCCACACTACACGTCCATGTGTAAGGCTCTGTTGTGTGTATTAGTCCTTAGAAGCAGGGCTGTGAAGTCGGAGTCCATTTTGGTGGAGTCGAAGTCATGGAAATTGAGGAGTTGGAGGTTTGGCTTACCGACTCCACAGCCCTGCTTAGAAGGCGTCCCCCCACTTTGGACAGTCCCTGCATTTAGGAAGGTCCCTTGAAAAATGGTTAATTACAGTGTCCCCTTTCCCTCTTGGACCCCTAATCATCACCGGTAAATTAAACCGGGTGATTAGGATTCCACTTATTTGTAGCCTGTCCACAGGAAAAATGAAGCAGAATACAATTCCCATAGAACAGGCGGCCTATATAATGCAGGACAGATCCTCCAGGACAAGAGACACCCTGGACAAGACAAGAGGGTCCTTCATTAAACACCCCCTTTATCAATGGATGATCGCGTATATGAAAATCACTAATAACCATCATGAAACAAAATCAAAGTCATAATAGTGCAAAGAGGAAAGACTAGAACAAATTGGGCATATGTAACTTGGAAAGGAAAACTAAGAAACTAAAAGTATGTTACAATAAAAACCCACATTTATATCTCCACATTACAAGAGCACAGCCGGTAGCGTGCAAAACAGAGTATTTTTTGAGACACCGGGGAGATAAAGATTTGAAGTTGTTACTATTTGCTGCTCACGAGCGATAAACGCTGCCAATTCCAGCTCAGGATATGCTCCAGCACATTCATCGGAGATAACAATGAGAAAAACAAATTCATGGCAGCACCATGTGAACAATTACAGCTCATGAAACAACCGACGCTAAACTCCATGTGCCATTAGTCAGGAGCAAACCGCGCCGCCGTTTACTGCAGCTCACAAGTGTCATTAGTTACACGCTCGCTCTAGTTTACGCTTCCACGTAGAGGACTGGCAACATCACAAACCCGCCAGATAGGCAAGGAGGTACTGAGCGCCTGGACTTGGTTTGAGCAGTCATTCTGTGTTGACCGAGACCCTGTATATTAGCCGACTAGAGGCACTATACCACCGATCAGCTACCGGTTTGTCGATTGCCGGTCAGTTAATAGCTGGCATACACAGGCCAAGCCCGCTCCAGATGCGCGCTGCACGATCTGTAATAGATATTTCCTTATGTATAGGCCGTTCACAGGAGCACAGGTACAAGATCAGGGATGGACATATCATTGGTGCAACAGCACAGGGGCGCAAGAGGCAAGGGGGCCCACTTCACCTTCAAATCAGCAAGCTGTCAGACACAAAGAGGGGCCCAACTACTGTACTTGCACAGGGGCCCTCTACTGTCTGTCCACGATAGCATGAGAGGATGTGCTGGCGGGAATGATGAGGTTTTGCAAGGTGTTCTGCACCCTAATTGGGTGATCGGCAGCCCGTTTAGACTGCAAAATTATCATAAAGGCATTAGTTCCTACCTATAGGTGGCGCTACAGGGAAAGTTTTCTGTCTTATGGAGAAGAACCTACTCTCATTCATTCAGGGGTGCAATCAAAATGCCCCAAGCCCCAATCATTGCTCTGCACACAGGGTCCTGACTTCTACAAGACGTGTGGAGGTCCGCACACAGAAGGTGCCATTACCAGGAACCCAGTAACTAGAAATATCCATGAGAGCAGCTGATCCGTCCCTCCTAGCACATGAACGAAGCTCACCATCTCCTGGCATGACTGGAGGGCACACAGCAGAGTCTCTATCAGTGGAGACACAGTAACTTCATTGCGGACAGACTGTCCTTACAAAAGATGAATTGTACAGCAAAATCAATATCTGCTCGGTACGGTGAGACGCCATCTCTGGCAGGATAAGTAATGACTGCGCTGCCAAATAAGCGGATCATATTCAGGAGGCGGCGCGATAGCTGCACAAAATGTGAGGCTGATCCTACATCCAATCGGGGTAATAATGTTTTCATGTGCTCCACACTGCAGTCTGCAGACACAAAGGCAACAGAAAGAGCAAACTGAAAAAGATTCAATCCACAAACAAGCAAGTCATGTACTGGAGGATCCAATATTTAGTTATTCAAATCGGCTTTCTCAGCAATACATTCCAAGGGGGTATTCCCGCCCCTTTAAAATGGCGGCCTATTGGGTTGCAAGTGTACATGTGATCCATGGTGACTGCGTGTCCTGATGGTGCAGCCATGTGATCCATGGTGACTGCGTGTCCTGATGGTGCAGCCACGTGATCCATGGTGACTGCGTGTCCTGAGGGTGCAGCCACGTGATCCATGGTGACTGCGTGTCCTGATGGTGCAGCCATGTGATCCATGGTGACTGCGTGTCCTGATGGTGCAGCCATGTGATCCATGGTGACTGCGTGTCCTGATGGCGCAGCCATGTGATCCATGGTGACTGCGTGTCCGGATGGCGCAGCCATGTGATCCATGGTGACTGCGTGTCCGGATGGCGCAGCCATGTGATCCATGGTGACTGCGTGTCCGGATGGCGCAGCCATGTGATCCATGGTGACTGCGTGTCCTGATGGCGCAGCCATGTGATCCATGGTGACTGCGTGTCCTGATGGCGCAGCCATGTGATCCATGGTGACTGCGTGTCCTGATGGCGCAGCCATGTGATCCATGGTGACTGCATGTCCTGAGGGTGCAGCCATGTGATCCATGGTGACTGCATGTCCTGAGGGTGCAGCCATGTGATCCATGGTGACTGCGTGTCCTGAGGGTGCAGCCATGTTGGCCTTGGCACCAGCGCAGCCCCATACGGCAGCAGAGAAGTCACCGCATTGTTCGAACACTGGCAGCTAGATCTCATAAAGACACTATGGGCGACATTCATTATTATTATTTGCGCCATTTTCTATTTAGTTGTTGATGTCTTTCATTTGCGCTTTTTGTAAAGTCTATTTTACGTTTGTTTGCCTGCGAGTTTTTTGGTTTAAAGATATTTTCAGTTGATTCATCGTTTGTGACTTAAGTAAAAATGTTAAAAAAGTTATATTTTTTGCCCTAATATAGTCCAGTCTATCTCTAGAGTGATTTTTATGTAGTCCGGATATTTTTTGTACGCATTTTGGACTTTAGTGGAACATGCATCATCTTTGCGATTAAAAAGAAAAATTCAAAAATGCTCTATTTTTGCTTTGTAATGAAATATATATATATATATATATATATATATATATATATATATATATATATATATATATATATTTATTTTATTTTTATTTTTTTTGCACAAACTTCATGATGTAGGTGCGCCACTTTGAAAAATTTGATGTACAAAACATAATTGAATAAGAAAAAGTGACTTAAAAAAAAAAAATAATAATGAATTGGGCCCCATATTTACCAACTCGGCACCAATTCATCTTCTTAAAGAAGTACACCACCTCCTCCCATCAAACTTTTTATACTCCTAACAATTGCTCATTTTGGCTTTCTCCCCAGCCAATTCTTCTCTTTTCCATTAGATCTATGCCATCCCATGATTAAAAACTGACCAGCTGAATTCTTCTAAGTTCTATGTAGAAAGAGGAGGTCAATCTTGCCTGTATGACTCATGAGTCACTGCAAAAGTCCCCAGGGGAAGGGGCAAAGCAACTGGGTCAGGAGTTGAAGAGGGGAATGGCAGGGACAAGAGATTTTGTTTCTACATGGAGCAGAGAAAAGAGAAGAATTTCCTGGGTAGAAAGGTGAAATGAACAATTGTAAGTTATATAATGTTATATAATATTATGACTGCAATATATGATAAAAACTTCAGACAGGATGAGGATGAGTGTTTTAAATTTGCAGAACATTAGGCAAGCATGAATTACAGAATCTACATTAAAAAGCAAATGCATATTGCTAGGATATGCCATTGCTATGAGGTCTGACATCTAGGACCTCCACTGATCTAGAGAATAAAGGGGACATAGGTCTGCGGAATATTAAGTGGTGTATTGTAGCAAAAGGAAAAAAAAACCTTTATGATATCAACAACCTCCCAATTACTTTTATCCCCAAAAAAGGCAAATGTGAAATAAAAAGCTATGCGTAAAAGAATAAATACTGGTAATTCAGAAGGAATCTTGTGGCACTACACTAAAGCATTTGCCACAGTAACTGTAGCAGTCTGGGCACTGGGCTATTGAACCTTGACCTTCAGGAGCTGCAGGCCTCCTAGATCCTCCCATAGTGACCCGTTGTCTAATCCATGTTGCCATCATGCGGGTATCTCCGCTTTGTTCAGGTTTGCACCACTGAGGAGGAATGCAACGTGGTGTTTATTTATCCGAGATCGGTTTTTCAGAAAGACATTGTATGACAGATGACCTACAGTGCCAGGTAGCAATGTATACACTACAGAGGAAATTACAAGACAGTGAAAACACTACAAGGACAGGAAGATGGTGCGGTGCCAGGGAAGAGATCACAGGGCAGTGTGGCACTCACCCATCACATGAAGACTGCCAGATATACACGCTACATCAATTGGATTGTCAAGCATGAAGGAATCTGCCTCTAACACAAAAGTACACCGAGCCTCATTCACACTCATGGTGTATGACCACCGGGGGCGGATCGAAAACTAGCCAAAAAGTTACCAAATGTTCTATAAGGCCTCGTTTAGACGAGTGTAATGCACATCCATGCGCCATCCATATGCAAAATTGAGAGCGAATATAAAATAGATATATCATCTACTGTATCTATTATACTGTATATGTGCACTACTTTACCCATATTCCAGATTAGACCCGGGTACCAAAAAAGGCATCAAATGCAGACTACTATCCGCATGTCATGAGGTTTTCACATATCCATTACAATTATTAAGATATGAAACTATTATTAATACACTGTTCATGTAAAGACTGTATGCTATACAGATGTAGGCTGGACACACAGACACAATAATTGGACTGATGAAGTCCAGCTCTCCGCCATCTCCAAAGCTCCCATTAAGAATGAATGGCACAGCAGAGGGTATCCACCTCTGCTCCATTCAGCTAGGGCTCTAAAGCGGACTTAAAAATATATATATTTTTTTTGCAATGGAGGTTTGAGAAGAAATAAATAAGGTACATTAAAAAATATATATATTAGCATTATTAAAAATGTGTCACTTTTTTGTGCCACTGGGGAACTTGTTTAAGCGTGTCTGCTCACGATATGAACTTGTCACTACATGATCGCTGCTGAGCAGTCAAACAGGCAGCTTCACCAGAGATCAGCACCAGCGACGACGAGCGCGCACATCGCTGTGTACCTTAGATACCAGCGCGCTGGTGCAGGGAGCTGGTAACCAAGGTAAACAGCGAGTTTCTAAGCACCGCGCGGCACTTAGAAACCTGCTGTTTACCTTGGTTACCAGCTGCAGCTCGCTGGTCTCCCGCCTGCCACATGCAGCGATGCGTGCTGGCCAGCGGGAGACCAACAATCAAAAAAATGTCCAGGGCTTTCCACAACGATCAGCGATACCCGGCAAAGGGGGCAGTCGCTGATAGGTGTCACACAAAGCGATCTCGCTGGCGAGATCGCTGTTGCGTCACAAAACTTCTGACTCAGCAGTGATCTCGCTAGCGAGATCGCTGTGTGTGACGGGGGCTCAAGACTTCTGTATTGCAGTGTATCATACCTGTCAGTATGATGGCGACGGGCGTCCTAGCAGACTACGCCTCTAACGGGGGGGGCGATAGAGCAGCACCCGTCCCAGAGCAGGACTACTTTAATGAATGGCTGACATTTACTACGGCCTCTATATCGTCTATGATCCTAAGCAATATTCAGCTGGCTCCCTGTGCCAGTAACATGGGCAGCGCTCCAAGGCCTGTGCCATTACATGTTCAAGCACTTTGTAGCCATTTTTGTTTTTCAACATATTTATAAGTTAAAGAACAAGACAAAAACAATAAATGTTATACCCCAAAGTATACAGTGTCCTGTATTAAATAAATGAAAAAGGCCACAAATCCCCAAAAAAAAAAAAATGCTCTGCAAGAAGACGTTACACACGGCGTTGCGAGGAAAAGCTCATCTGAAAGCAAGAAACATCCAAAACCCATATTACTTTCTACAACAGCGATAAGATGAATCAGAAAACACAAGCAACAAAGGGAACGAGCGGAGAACAATCCTGGGATACAGCGCTCTATAAAAGAAAACACGTATTGTAAAGCCGACGGTCACAACGGAGGATCCCACACTGTGGAGGACATGAGGCCCATGAAGGCCCAGGACAGATGAGGACGCTTGATTTTCGGCATTTTTTTTTTTTACAACAGTATCCAAGGACAGGTGAAGACGATGAGGGCCGTGAGGCGAAATATTGCAATCAATGAATGAGAGGCTGTTGCTAGAGCACCGATGCATGACGGGAGCGGACAAGCGCGGGCGGCTGACAAGACTCCACAGCTTCTATTACATCGTATGGATATCTTGCATCCTTCATGTACATTTTTGCGATCATTCCTACTGGGCAGAATAACATCATCTGCTTATAAGTGATGAAGTGTGGCCCCCGAATGAAGCTGAAGAGTCCATGGAGGGTCCTGATGAACAGCTTACAGAACATTTACACCTTGGCACAAGTGGGCGAGGTATGCAGTGAAGGCTCATTCTTACCCACGTCACCTGGATGTAGAAGAAAAGCTGGCACGGGCAGATTCCAAATGCCACCCGAAAGCCAAGCTGGCAAATATTTCAATATTTAATTTTAGATCTACTCCACTTCTTACATATAGAGACAATCTACAGAGAAGTGAGCAGATTTGTAAGCCCATAACCGTACATATGGTGTACTGATCCAGAAATACAGTGATAATTCTGCAACCTCCAGAGCGAAAATGTCCCAGAATTCCTTACTGGCTCAATGTCTACAGAGCTACTGCTCTGGTGATTTACTTTCTGAGAAGCCTCATCATCCGGCAGTACAATAGGCCGTCTCCGCATCTCCATCAAGAAACTTACTGACAGCTTCCAATGAAGGGCTCTGGCCTACAATACAGGATAGAATAGCGCACACTCCCAGCAGGCAGGCACGGCAACTCCAGAATTAAACATGAAGGTGGTGCCAACATCAGAACCCGAATGCTCGCCATTCCTGCCACATGCAAGTGGGTGGCACTGATACCAACGATACTTAAAACGTTTGTTACAGGCATCACATGGCCATACCTGGCACATACCCGGGCATAATTACAGACCCGATCATTTGCCAACAAAATGTTATGTCACCTGGACATGCCAGAAAAAACACATTACAACCACAAACAGATGCATATACCCAATACAGAACATGTGCCACATTGTGTCCACATCTGCTCTAGGCACAAATCTAAGGGTTAAGGGGTGGCATCAGGAGAGTCCTAATACATCTGACAAACACTAGGGGTATATCAACACAGAATGTGCCACTAGTGTGCCAAAATCACCAGCCGAGCACACACACTGATAGGTAAACATATGACCTTTGCCACATACCAGGGAGCTAGTGCCCATCCCACGCCAGGCGGTGCCATTACTACCAGTTTGGTATGCTCTATACCACCACTTGCCAGGCAGTGTCATTACTACCAGTTGGGTATACTCTACTACAACATGCCAGGCGGTGCTATTACTAGTAGTTGGGTATGCTCTATACCAGGGTTCCCCAACAGGTCATGTTTTCAGGATTTCGTTTGTATTGCTCAGGTGATAATTGCATCACCTGTGCAATACAAAGGAAATCCTGAAAACATGACCTGCTGGTGGGCCTTGAGGACTGGAGTTGGGGAACCCTGGTCTATAACACCACATGCCAGGGGGTGCCATTACTACTAGTTGGGTATGCTCTATACCACCACATGCCAGGGGGTGCCATTACTACCAGTTGGGTATGCTCTATACCACCACATGCCAGGCGGTGCCATTACTATCAGTTGGGTATGTTCTATACCACCACATGCCAGGGGGTGCCATTACTACCAGTTGGGTATGCTGTATACCACCACATGCCAGGCGGTGCCATTACTACCAGTTGGGTATGCTCTATACCACCACATGCCAGGCGGTGCCATTACTACCAGTTGGGTATGCTCTATACCACCACATGCCAGGCAGTGCCATTACTACCAGTTGGGTATTCTCTATACTACCACATGCCAGGCGGTGCCATTACTACCAGTTGGGTATGCTCTATACCACCACATGCCAGGCAGTGCCATTACTACTATTTGGGTATGCTCTATACTACCACATGCCAGGCGGTGCCATTACTACCAGTTGGGTATGCTCTATAACACCACTAGCCAGGCGGTGCCATTACCACCAGTTGGGTATGCTCTATACCACCACTAGCCAGGCGGTGCCATTACTACCAGTTGGGTATGCTGTATACCACCACTAGCCAGGCGGTGCCATTACTACCAGTTGGGTATGCTCTATACCACCACTAGCCAGGCGGTGCCATTACCACCAGTTGGGTATGCTGTATACCACCACTTGCCAGGCGGTGCCATTACTACCAGTTGGGTATGCTGTATACCACCAATTGCCTGGCGGTGCCATTACTACCAGTTGGGTATGCTCTATACCACCACATGCCAGGCGGTGCCATTACTACCAGTTGGGTATGCTCTATACCACCACTAGCCAGGCGGTGCCATTACTACCAGTTGGGTATGCTGTATACCACCACTAGCCAGGCGGTGCCATTACTACCAGTTGGGTATGCTGTATACCACCACTTGCCTGGCGGTGCCAGCGGGGCACACTCATTGGCTTCTGCAGTATCCTATGGGTAAGAGCCCTTCACCTGGGCATACCCAGCAGCCTGGTGACATGCCAGGAGGAGACTCCATTCCCAGCTGGGCACAGACAATATCCACATCAGGGGGCACCACTGGGCACAAAGGAAAAGCCCCCCCCCAGTGACCTTAGAGGAATAACTGGCCCCCGAGGGCCGGCGCTCACCTTTCTGCCCGCTGAATGCCGTGTACCAGGACAGGGAGAGAAAGATGCAAAAGCAGAAGGCGAGCAGAGTCAAGAAAGTGCCATTGCGGAGCCTCATCTCCTCCTCCTGCTGCTCCTCAGCCTTGGCGGGGGCGGCTGCATGTCCGGGGGTCGGGGAGGATGATGTACGGTGTAGCCCTCTCTATCCGCGGCGTGAAGCAGCACACAGCTGCCGGGAGCGACGATTGACAGGACAGACACAGCGGAGAGCGGAACACAGGCGCGGCCCCGGCCACCCAAGTGACGAGCCTGACGGGGGCGGGGCCGCGGGAGCGCGCACCCGTGACGTCATACTACTCCAGCGAAACAACTGTCAGCGGCCGGCGGTGTTCTGTGCGCAGCAGCGGCGAGCACGTCACAGGTGTGACAGCGGCACCGCAGGTTCTAACAGGACATGGCGTCCAATAGAAAGCCTCTGCCAGTACCAACCAATCACGGGCTGGCTTTCATTTTCTTGTATGGGATGAAAACATGAAAGGGGACATTTGACAAAGTATCTCACACCACCCTTATTGAAAAAACTAGATTACGGCCCGATGCTATTGCATATTCACACCTCTTGCCATGTTAACCCTCAACACACACACTCCTCAACACACACTCCTCTCACCTTTCACCATCTCCACTCACTCTTTCACTCCACGTACGACCCCTTCTCTCACTCCGTCTCTCATACTCACGCCGTCATCGCCGCTGCTCCACGATCCCCGACATCTTCTTCCGCCGGCGCCATCCTGGATCCAGACGTTGTCCACGCCGGCGACATGTTCTTGCGGCGACGCCATCTTGAGTATCGTGAAATCCCGCGATAGTCAAGATAGCGTCGCCGGAAGAACATGTCGCCAGCGTGGACAACGTCGGGATCCAAAATGGCGTCGGCGAAATCTCGCGAGTTTTCGCCGACGCCATTTTGGATCCCGACGTCGTCCTCGCCGGCGACATGTTCTTGCGGCGACACCATCTTGACTATCGCGGGATTTCGCCGATCCAAAATGGCGTCGCCGCAAGAACATGTCGCCGGCGTGGACGACATCAGGATCCAAAATGGCGTCAGCGTAATCTCGCGAGATTTCGCCGACGCCATCTTTTTGGATCCCGAGTCGTCCACGCCAGCGACATGTTCTTGTGGCGACGCCATCTTGAATCTCGCGGGATTTCACGAAATCCAAGATGGCGTCGCCGCAAGAACATGTCGGCGGCCTGGAGAACGTCTGGATCCAGGATCGCGGCGGCGGAGGAAGATGTCGGGGCAGCGACGATGACGGTTTGAGTATGAGAAACGGAGTGAGAGAAAGGAACGTATGTGGAGTGAAAGAGTGAGTGGACGTGAGTGGAGGTGAAAGGTGAGAGGAGTGTGTGTTGAGTCGGTGTGGTGTGTTGAGGGTTAACATGTGCGTGTGTGTGGTGACGTCACCGGTTACAACTGGACGGAAGTTGTTACAACCGGAAGCTGCTTAGGGCATTTATTATTATAGATGACTAAGTATGGAATGGACAAGGCAACTGTTAGGTGGATTCATAACTGGCTTAATGATCGGACCCAAAGAGTGGTCGTAAATGGCTGCACATCCAGTTGGAAGAATGTTTCAAGTGGGGTACCACAGGGTTCTGTCCTGGGCCCTGTATTGTTCAACATCTTTATCAATGATTTAGATGAAGGAATTGAGGGTAAACTGATTAAATTTGCTGATGACACAAAGCTAGGAGGGATAGCTAATACTAGAGAAGAGAGAGAGAGAGGATTCAAAAAGATATAAATAAATTGGAACAGTGGGCAGCAACTAACAGAATGGTTTTCAACAAGGAAAATGCAAAGTATTACATCTGGGCAATAAAAATGAAAAAAGCATATACAGAATGGGAGGAATAGGGCTAAGCAACAGCACATGTGAAAAAAACTTGGGTATACTAATAGATCACAGGCTGAATATGAGTCCAGGGGCAGAGTCTTGAGGAGATCATTTGCATATCCCCAGTGCCTTCTGGGATAAGTGAAGCGTCTCCACGAGCTCAACAATCACTGGGTTTTGGCCGTTGCAGCTGAGAAGAGGAAATCGGAAAACCAGGGGAAGAGGAGATCATTTGCATATCCCCAGTGCCTTCTGGGATAAGTGAAGAGTCTCCACGAGCTCAACAATCACTGGGTTTTGGCCGTTGCAGCTGAGAAGAGGAAATCGGGAAACCAGTGGAAGAGTCTTGAGGAGATCATTTGCATATCCCCAGTGCCTTCTGGGATAAGTGAAGCGTCTCCACGAGCTCAACGATCACTGGGTTTTGGCCGTTGCAGCTGAGAAGAGGAAATCGGAAAACTGCGCGCCTATCGGCGCATGAATTCTGGCACATCTTTCATCGTTTTTATGAAATCTCAATATGGAAGAGGCCAGGAGCCATTTGGTGAGCTGCATTTCTTGCTACATGTTCACAGACTTACCAGTGGAAAAGCCAAACTTCACATGCCACAAATGCAAGCTTGTGTCCCTGTTGGAGGAAAAGTTGCAAAATCTTGAAGAGAGGTTAGCTACGTTGAAGATCATTAAGGAAGGTGAAGAGTTCTTAGACAGAGCAGAATTATCTCTTCATGTTACAGAAAGAGAAGAAATTCGAAGTGCACCTGAAGAAACAGAGGAATGGAAAAATGTGACCCAGAGAAGCAAGAGGATCGTGAGGCAGTCAGCACCCATACTTCTCAGGAACCAGTACCAGGCTCTCACGCAGGAAAACGATGAAGAAATACATCAGGATAAGACTTTGCCCACAAACAGCAACCTTGTACGCCTTCAAAGTCCTCCTGGATGGAGAAAGAAAAATGTTGTGAAGAAGAAACGGAGAGTGGTGGTCATGGGGGATTCCCTGTTGAGAGGAACAGAGGCCGCTATCTGCAGACCGGATATAACTTCAAGAGAAATGTGCTGTCTTCCCGGTACAAAAATTAAAGATGTGTCTGACAGGATATCAGGACTCTTCAGACATACAGATGACTACCCATTCCTGCTACTACATGTGGGGACAAATGACACCGCAAGAAACGACCTGGAAACCATCTGCAGAGACGTTGAAGACTTAGGCAAGAAAGTAAAAAGAACTGGGAGCGCAGGTGGTCAGCTCTTCCATCCTCCCAGTGGATGGCCATGGAACAAGGAGGTGGAATAAGATTCTGCAGGTGAACAACTGGCTACGTCGATGGTGCCGTCAGCAATGATTTGGATTTATGGATCACGGAGTGAATTACCTTTACGATGGACTACTTGCTAGAGATGGGGTGCACCTTACGAAGACTGGAAAACTTGTATTTGGAAGTCGCCTTGCTACATTTGTAAAGAGAGCTTTAAACTAGAACAACATGGGAAGGGAAGCACAAGACCAGAAAAAGCCATACACCTGACAAATGCTATTGAGAACTCTGCTATTAGAAGTGGAAAGGAAGAACAAAGACGAAAGAATCTAATTAATAAAAATATTGGAGAAAGAGAAACCAATCACAAACTAAAATGTTTCTATACTAATGCACAAAGCATGGGCAACAAACAAGGATAATTGGAACTATTAACACAGGAAAATAAATATGATGTCATTGGAATCACTGAAACTTGGTGGGACAATATACATGATTGAAATACAAGACTAGAAGGATACAACTTATTTGCAAGAAACAGACTTGATAAATGAGGAGGAGGTGTTGCACTGTATGTTAGAAACGCGTATATCTGCACAGAGATTGAAGCTTCAGAGACTGGGAGTTCTGTGGAAACTGTTTGGGTAAGAATACAAGGACAGAACAATGGAAAGGACACCATTGTAGGCATTTACTACAGGCCGCCTGTGCAAGCTGAAGATATGGATGAACTCTTTATGCATCAAATGGCCAAGTTCTCTAAAAAATATGACATAGTTGTCATGGGAGATTTCAACTATCCAGACATTTGTTGGGAATCTCTCTCAGGCAAAACTAACAAGTCAAGGAAATTCTTATCCTCTCTTGCTGACAACTTTATCTTCCAAAAGGTAGGGGAGAAAACAAGGGGAACTGCTACCTTGGATCTAATCCTTATAAACAGGGAGGAAATGGTTGAGGAGGTAAAAGTGGCTGGGACCCTAGGAGGTAGCGACCATGCTATTTTAGAATTTTGGATAACTAGAGGAGGAAGACCTGTGAAGACTCAGACGTCAAGGTTAGATTTCAGAAAGGCAGATTTTAAGGGATTCAGAAGGAGAATTGGAGGGATCCAATGGCTGGATATCCTTAAAGACAAAAATGTCCAGGAAGGATGGGAAATCTTGAAAAATGAAATTCTCAAAGCACAATTGTTAACAATTCCGAAAAGAGGGAAGAATAGGAAGCATTTAAGGAAACCAGGATGGATGAACACAGAACTTAAGCACATGTTAAAAAGGAAGAAAAAAATGTTTATAAAATGGAAAGAGGGAGGCATATCTAAAGAAGAATATAATTCTGTCTGCAGAACCTGCAGGGCACAAATCAGATTATCTAAAGCTGACAATGAATTGAGGCTTGCAAGAGATGTCAAAAGCAATAATATAAAGGATTTTGGGGATATGTCAAAAGTAAAAGAAAAGTCAAAGATGCTATAGGATTTTTACAGGATGAAAATGATGAAATGGTAAGACAGGATGTTGAGAAGGCCGAACTTTTAAATTCCTATTTTGCATCTGTTTTCTCTCAGAAAGGAAATGTAACATCAACTGTTCTTCATTGTCCTATTAAGGGAATAGAAGAATCCAGGATATCTATAAACAGAAAGATAGTGAGGAAACACTTAGCTAACCTAAATGAATTCAAGTCTCCAGGTCCAGATGAATTACACCCCAGAGTACTGAAGTAGATAGCAGAAGAAATTTTTGAACCCCTCTCCATAATCTTTGAAAATTCTTGGAGAACAGAAGTCCCAGAAGACTGGAGAAGAGCAAATGTTGTTCCTATCTTCAAAAAGGGGAAGAAGGTGGACCCAGGCAACTATAGGCCGGTGAGTCTGACTTCTATATCAGGAAAGATCTTTGAACAAATTATTAAATAACATGTATGTCAGTACCTGGATAAGAATGAAGTGATTAAACAGAGTCAGCATGGGTTTGTAACTAATAAGTCATGTCAGACTAACTTAATTTCCTTCTATGACAGAATCACTGATTGGGTGGATCAAGGAAATGCTGTAGATATAGTATATCTTGACTTCAGCAAAGCATTTGACAAAGTATCTCATACAATCCTTATTGAAAAAATGACTAAGTATGGAATGGACAAGGCAACTGTTAGGTGGATTCATAACTGGCTTACTGATCGGACCCAAAGAGTGGTCGTAAATGGCTGCACATCCAGTTGGAAGAATGTCTCAAGTGGGGTACCACAGGGCTCTGTCCTGGGCCCTGTATTGTTCAACATCTTTATCAACGATTTAGATGAAGGAATTGAGGGTAAACTGATTAAATTTGCTGATGACACAAAGCTAGGAGGGATAGCTAATACTAGAGAAGAGAGAGAGAGGTGTTGTGAGTTCATTTTCCCCTTCACTACGGAGGCCCGAGGAACTCCCTCTTCTGGTAGAGAAAGGTAGTGAGCCTGATTATCAAACACCTGAGTTTGATGATGATGACTGGCTGAGTGGAGTTACTGACTGGATATAAGGCTGCCGACGCCCTTCTGCCCTGCGGGTGATTTCTCTGTGGGATCCTTGGAGACCAGTCTGAATTCCTGCTCCTCTAAAGCTAAGTTTTCTGCTCGGCTTTTTGCATTGGTGCTTTGACTTTGTTTTGCTTTGTTTTTCTGGATTTTCTGCCATTCCCTGCTGGGGTGAGCTGAATTCCTTTAGCTCTGTCTTCTGAAAATACCTGAGTGCTGATTTAGTTTTTGAAGCCTAGCTGCTTCAGGGTCTTTTTCCATATCAGCTGTTGGCTTATGTCTTTGATAGGGTTTTGGCAGATTGCAGACAGCAACCTTCCTTTCCTTTTCTGTTTAGTTAGCTTGGGCCCCATCGTTTGCTCAGCCTATCTTTCTATCTGTGTGAGTGTTTTTTCATCTTGCATCACCGTCATTATATGTAGGGGGCTGCCTTTTACTTTGGGGTCTGCTCTGGGGCAGTTTAGATTTCCTTTTCTGTCTTTAGGCTATTTAGCGCTCCGGTTGTGATCGAGGGGTCTAGGGCATCATAGGAACCCCCCACGGCTACTGCTAGTTGTGTTGATAGGTTCAGGGGTCTGCAATCTGATAGTTGCCAACTTCTCTGGTTTTCTGGACGTAGCTTCTATTTTTGTGTCTGCCTCCTACGGTGACTCAGTCATAACAGAGAGGATTCAAAAAGATATAAATAAACTGGAGAAGTGGGCAGCAACTAACAGAATGGTTTTTAACAGGGAAAAATGCAAAGTACTACATCTGGGCAATAAAAATGAAAAAAGCATATACAGAATGGGAGGAATAGGGCTAAGCAACAGCACATGTGAAAAAGACTTGGGTATACTAATAGATCACAGACTGAATATGAGTCAACAGTGTGATGCAGCAGCAAAAAAGGCAAATGCAATTCTAGGATGTATTAACAGAAGCATACAGTCTAGATCACGTGAAGTCATTATTTCCCTCTACTCTTCTTTGGTCAGACCTCATCTGGAATATTGTGTCCAGTTTTGGGCACCACATTTTAAAAAAGACATCAACAAACTGGAGCAAGTTCAGAAAAGAGCGACCAGAATGGTGACCGGTCTGCAAACCCTGTCTTATGAGGAAAGGTTGCAGGATTTGGGAATGTTTAGTTTGCAAAAGAGAAGACTGAGAGGAGACTTAATAGCTGTCTACAAATATCTAAAGGGCTGTCACATTGTAGAAGGATCAACTTTATTCTCATTTGTACAAGGAAAGACTAGAAGCAATGGGATGAAACTGAATGGGAGGAGACACAGATTAGATATTAGAAAAAACTTTTTGACAGAGAGAGTGATCAATGAGTGGAACAAGCTGCCACGAGAAGTGGTGAGTTCTCCTTCAATGGAAGTCTTCAAACAGAGGCTAGACAGACATCTGACTGGGATGATTTAGCGAATCCTGCTTTGAACAGGGGGTTGGACCAGATGGCCCAGGAGGTCCCTTCCAACTCTACGATTCTATGATTCATTAAAAAAATGTTTAAATGACGCCCTGTTCCCGAAAGCCAATAGTGAAATCTGAAAATGCAATGAATGTATTCCCTCTCAGCGACCATGTAATTGCCTGAACTGTCTGATATGTCAAAATATTTGAGACATTACACCAGAATGGAAAAAAAAATGGAAATAGCCTAATCGCTGATTTTCAGCCATATTTCCCCCCCTCCCCCCCCAAAAAAAAAATAAAGAAATGGAATAAAAAGAGATCAGAAAGTCGTATAGACCCTCAGCCAAGAGATAAAAGAGTTTTAGCGATCATTATGTGGTGACTAAAGACACATTTTTGGGTAATTTTGTTTATTTCTCCTTTTTTTATTTTAAATTGCATAACATAACTCACTAAAAGGGGCAGAGGGGCTGAAAGAGCTTTTTTTTATGGTTTTGTTGAAATATGGTTTTTTGAAGTTTGGGGCGCCCTATACTGTATGTGACTTTCCCCTCCACTAAAGATTCTCATCTAGAGTTGTTTACTTTTACCCTCTATGATGCTGCCCAGTCATAAGAAGGTAGAATCTTAGGCCGCATTCACACTTCAGGCTTTCGGTATCCGGCATGGGGCGGCAAAAAAACGGACTACCGGATCCGGCCGCATACGCAGACACCGGATCCTTCTTTCAGCCGGATATATTCCTGGCAGAGAAGGTTTCCGGGCATGCGCAGTGTGAAAAACCGGTCCGGTGTTGGGAAAAAACGTTGCATGCAACGTTTTTTCCAGACGCCGGACCGGCTATTTTCTCCGGATCCGGAAAAAACCGGACGCGCCGTTTTGCCATCCAGCGTAATGCGGCAGCAATGAAACAGCAAGGGGAAATAGCCGGATCTGGTCGTAACAGGCGCCAGATCCGGCAGTCCGGTTTTTCACCGCACCATGCCGGATACCGAAAGCCTGAAGTGTGAAAGCGGCCTTAGAGGGGAAAAAAGCAAATGACCCTAGAGAAGGTCAAAAACAGACATTTTCACCATGATGTGGTGGGACTGATGTGTATTACTTGACCCCGCTGATAAATGGTTACTGCTGTCATTTTCTGTCATTACAGCACTGGGAGAAGAGAGTTGCATCGAGGAGCCGGGGAGCAGTGAAGACTAGCATGGGAGCTGCATGTGTCACCAACAACGCTCTGAACCTATGTAAGGAGGTGGACATATCGCCTTTGTTTCCCCATGAAGAATAAGTGTAATGTTGTATTATGTAATGTGAATTGTGACATGTGTTAATATTGTGTATTGTGCATTGCCCAACGTTAGGAAGAGTTAGGGTTAACAGTTGGGACTAGCCCAGAGTAGGAGGGGCTAATCTGTAGGGACAGAGATGTCAGATAGAGCCCAGTGTGCATAGAATGCAGACCTAGGGCCTGGTTAGTGAGCAGTGCCGCATGTTGTGGGTGTCCTTAATGTGAGAGGAGACTGACAAAGGATAGCAAGATCCTAGTATAAAGAAGCAGAGAGATAATGGAGCATCATATGGAGGCCATACGTGTTAATCTTGATATATGGGGAATCAAAATAGCGGGTTCAGAGTATAAGTGTTCTGCATTTGCTGATGACCTGCTCATTTATTAAACTAATCCACATATCTTGTTTCCTTTCCTGATGTCTGAGCTGGCACGTTTTAGTAGTTGGTCCAATTTTAAGATCAGTCTCGAAAAATCTAAATCCATGAATATTTCCCTACTCTTGCAAATGGTGAATATTCTGAAATCTATTTTTCCATTTAAATGGCACTCAAATAATCATATTAACTACTTGGGCACCATAATTTAGGCGGCTTTATCAGAATTGTTTAACTTGAACTTTGCTTGATTTTTGTCCAGATTGAAAGGGGATCTTATTGCCTGGAACCGTGGAGCGTTCTCCTGGTTGGCCAGGTTAACATACTCAAAATGACTGTATTGCCTAGACTTTTGTATTTAGTGCAAACTATCCCGATATAAATCCTATAGTCCTTCTGGATGAGGGTCCGACGTAAATTCAGACAATTTGTTTGGTCGGCAGGACACCGAAGAATTTGTAGTACTGTTTTGGTGCTTCCAAAGGATTTGGGGGGTATAGGTTTACCGGACTGCCGAAAATACTATCTTGCTTCCGCCCATACAAGAATCTTAGATATTCTGTACTGCAGAGAATCTGAACAGTGGGTACGTATGGCCTATAAGTTTTGTCATACATCAGTTTCCACTCTACCATGGACTTGGCCTATTTTGGCCCAAAATAACATCTCTATTTCATTTAGTCTCAGGCAAACACTGAAAACTATCCACATTCCCAGTATAAAGGGAATCCTAATGGACACATTAGGACCATTCTCACCAATAGCGGTTAACCCAAAATTCCCATCCGGTGTCTCCTCAAGCCTTTTTCTGTGTAGCTCCAAGAGAAACCCCTTACGTCGTTATCATGTCTCCCCTGAGGGTGTATTGCTTCCCCTCTCAGGTATTCTAGGTGATGGTCCACAGAAAGTGAGATATTCTTTTGAATATATTCAACTAGGGCATTTTTTCTCTACATTTGCCAATCATTTAGAATGGGTGCGCCCCTTTCTTCATTTGAATCCCTATGTATGACTCCCACTAATCCTGCGCATGCAATCTCCGATATCTATAAACTTCTATTAGATAGTGATCCGGATATGCTTCCCCCTTTTTGTAAGGCGTGGGAAAGGGAGCTCCATCAAACCTTTACAAGAGGACAATAGTATAAATGTTTCCATCTCTCATAAATATAATATAGCTAATAAAGTTCAGGAAACTAGTTATAAAATAGTATCTAGATGATATTGTGTTCCTTTGGTCTTACATATATGGTTCCCAGGAGTATCCAACTTGTGCTGGCAATGTGGGTTCGATGTCGCATATATGGTGGGCGTGCCCGGCCTTGACGGCCTCCTGGGAGGGTGTTGTTAAAGCGATTATAGAAATTGCGGGAGTGTCAATCCCTAAAAGCCCAGAAGCAATTCTTCTATTTACAGTCATATGTTAAAGTTTGGGCACCCCTATTAATGTTAACCTTTTTCTTTATAACAATTTTGGTTTTTGCAACAGCTATTTCAGTTTCATATATCTAATAACTGATGGACTCAGTTATATTTCTGGATTCAAATGAGGTTTATCGTACTAACAGAAAATGTCCAATCTGCATTTAAACAAAATTTGACCGGTGCAAAAGTATGGGCACCCTTATCATTTTCTTGATTTGAACACTCCTAACTAATTTTTACTGACTTCCTGAAGCAGTAAATTGGTTTTGTAACCTCATTGAGCTTTGAACTTCATAGCCAGGTGTATCAAATCATGAGAAAAGGTATTTAAGGTGGCCACTTGCAAGTAGTTCTCCTATTTGATTCTCCTATGAAGAGTGGCATCATGGGCTCCTCAAAACAACTCTCAAATGATCTGAAAACAAAGATTATTCAACATAGCTTTTCAGGAGAAGGATACAAAAAGTTGTCTCAGAGATTTAACCTGTCAGTTTCCACTGTGAGGAACATAGTAAGGAAATGGAAGAACACAGGTACAGTTCTTGTTAAGCCCAGAAGTGGCCAGCCAAGAAAAATATCAGAAAGGCAGAGAAGAAGAATGGTGAGAACAGTCAAGGACAATCCACAGACCACCTCCAAAGACCTATTACATCTGTCACTGTCACTGTGCATCGGTCAACAATACAGCGCACTTTGCACAAGGAGAAGCTGTATGGGAGAGTGATGCGAAAGAAGCCGTTTCTGCATGCACGCCACAAACAGAGTCGCCTGAGGTATGCAAAAGCACATTTGGACAAGCCAGTTACATTTTGGAAGAAGGTCCTGTGGACTGATGAAACAAAGATTGCGTTGTTTGGTCATACAAAATGGCGTTATGCATGGAGGCTAAAAAACACAGCATTCCAAGAAAAACACTTGCTACCCACAGTAAAATTTGGTGGAGGTTCCATCATGCTTTGAGGCTGTGTGGCCAATGCCAGCATCGGGAATCTTGTTAAAGTTGAGGGTCGCATGGATTCAACTCAGTATCAGCAGATTCTTGACAATAATGTGCAAGAATCAGTGACGAAGTTGAAGTTACACAGGGGATGGATATTTCAGCAAGACAATGATCCAAAACACCGCTCCAAATCTACTCAGGCATTCATGCAGAGGAACAATTACAATGTTCTGGAATGGCCATCCCAGTCCCCAGACCTGAATATCATTGAACATCTGTGGGATGATTTGAAGCGGGCTGTCCATGCTCGGCGATCATATAACTTAACTGAACTAGAACTGTTTTGTAAATAGGAATGGTCACAAATACCTTCATCCAGGATCCAGGAACTCATTAATAGCTACAGGAAGCGACTAGAGGCTGTTATTTTTGCAAAAGGAGGATCTACGAAATATTAATGTCACTTTTATGTTGAGGTGCCCATACTTTTGCACCGGTCAAATTTTGTTTAAATGCAGATTGCACATTTTCTGTTAGTACAATAAACCTCATTTGAATCCAGAAATATAACTGAGTCCATCAGTTATTAGATATATGAAACTGAAATAGCTGTTGCAAAAACCAAAATTGTTATAAAGAAAAAAGGTTAACATTAATAGGGGTGCCCAAACTTTTACATATGACTGTATGTCTCCCATGCATAAGAATGCTTTCAAGAAATCGTTATTGAGGCAGCTTCTTCAGGCCACTAAGGTGATAATTCCACAACACTGGAAGTCCTTAGACCTTGCTTCGCTAGAGGAATCGTTTGGGGAGGTGGCTAGAGTTCACCGGATGGAAACCCTGAGAGCCCGTACACAAGAGGGAGCTAACAAAGAAAATTTCTACCTTATCCTTCTACGATATTTGATATGCTGGTATCATAATACATACTCTGTCTGCCTTAGTGATTTGTCCTCATGGTCCCTATAAACATTTCTTCTCTTTTCTCTTCTCCTTCTTGTTATTTAGTTTAACAGGTTGTCAATTGTCTTTTACAAACTACTGTTGATACCGTGTGGAGTTGTTTGTTTTCATGTAACTAACAATTCTCTATTTCAGTAGCTAATATGCCATATGGCGTGTTCGTATGAACCTGTTGATATAATTATTTTTGTTGTGTTTTGTAAAAACAATTAAAAAGAGATAGAGTGACCAAATCGAGACGTTCTGGGAGTGAATGTTTAGCAGTACGGTCCATAGTTTATAACACACAGAAGTAAGAGGCCAAGACAGGACTGAGTATGCGAGACGCAGAGAGTGCCCAGAGAAGAATCTACTAACGCACCCATGATTGAAGGGAAAATGTGCATATTTGCTCCTGTACGCTGATGAGCTTCACTGTTTTGGTGCTCAAATGATCTCCACTACTCGGGCGCCTCGAAGATCTCCACTGCTCCAGCTCTCCAAGGATCTAAACTGCTCCAGTGCCGATTATTTCCACTGCCTTGTTGCTTCGATGATCTACACTGCTTCATCGTTCTGATGATCTCGACTGGTCCAGCACTCTGATGATGTCCACTGTTCTGGCTCTCTGATGATCTCCAGTGTTTCAGCACTCCGATGATCTTCACTGCTTCAGAGCTTCGAAGCGAAGCTCCAGTGCTCTAATAATCTCCACTACTGTGGTGCTCTGATGATCTCCACTGTTTCGGCGCGCCTATGATCTCCACTTGTTTGGTTCTCCAATGATCTCCACTGATCTGTCGCTTCAATGATCTCAACTGCTTCGCCACTTCGATGATCTCCACTGCTCCGGTGCTCTGATGATCTCTACTGTTCTGGCTCTCTAATGATCTCCGGTGTTTCGGCACACCGATGATCTCCACTGCTTCAGAGCTTCGAGGCTTCTGTGCTCTAATAATCTCCACTGCTCTGGTGCTCTGATGATCTCCACTGCTACGGCGCTCCTATGATCTCCACTACTCTGGTTCTCCAATGATCTCCACTGATATGTCCCTTCAATGATCTCCACTGCTGTGGCGCTCTTATGATCACTATTGTTCTGGCTCTCTGATGATCTCTAGTGTTTCATCACTCCGATGATCTCCACTGCTTCAGAGCTTAGAAGCTCCACTGCTCTGATGCTCTGATGATCTCCACTAACACCGGGCTCCTATAATCTCCACTACTCCGGTTCTCCAATGATCTCCGCTAATCTGTCGCTGCTTCAGTGATCTCCACTGCTTCGTCACTTTGATGATCCCCACTGCTTCGGCCCTCTGATGATCTCCATTGTTCTGGTCCTCTAATGATCTCCACTATTCTGGCATTCTGATGATCTCCACTGCTTTGATGATCTCTGAGGATCTCCACTACTCTCCACTGTTCCAGCATTCTGATGATCTTCACTGCTTTGGCGTTTTAATGTTCTTCACGACTTCAGGGCTCCAATGACCTTTTGTGTTTTGGCACTTCGATGATTTCTTCTCTGCACTACTTGTAATAACTTTTCTTTTGACTAATGTTATACAGAGGAAAAAGTATAATTTTGTATCATATTGCTTATTTTCTTTAGGCTGGTTTCACATTAGCGTTTATTTGCGCAGCGCATCATGCGCGTCCATGCGCATGCGTCATGCGTACCTATGTTTAACATGGCGTGCGCATGGTCTTGCGTTTGCACGCATTCGTATGCGTTTTCGTGCGCATGCGGTTTTTCAAGGTGTGCGCCTAGGCGCACCAGACGCAACCTGTTGCATTTTTTGGGTCCGCCGAAAGGCGTAAAAAAAGCATACATACAAAATAACGCATTACACTATATGGGAACGCAGGTGTGCGCATGGACATGCGTTTGTCTGCGTTTTCGTGCGCATGCGTTTTTGGCGTAAAAATGTGTAGACACTGGTTTTAACCCATAGAGAACGAATATGTATAAAAAACGCAAACGCATGCAAAAACGCATGATGCGTTTTTTTGCATGCGTTTTTATTGCGCACGATGCGCTGTGTAAAAAAACACTAATGTGAATTTAGCCTTACACTGTTTTAATTTTGTGTTTTGTGGTGCCTGCATTGGCATTCTTTGATAGTGGAAGCAATTCAGTGCTCCCAAATAAGAATATCTGCTATCAATCCCTTGGTTGAAGGGTAAAATTGAATATAATAGGTTCATCAGCCACTTTTTTTCAGTGATATTTGCATTTTCATTTTAAAAATATTGAGAAAGTTTCTTTTTAAATAGTAAAACAAACAAACAAAAACGTTAACTTGCAAAAACTCAACCCCACAAAACAATGTCCAAATCGTGTTTTTTTCCTCACCTTGTTGGAAAAATAAAAAAAATTATGGCTTTTGGAAAAAGAGGAAAACAAAAACAAAACTTAAAGACAAAAGATGACTGTATCTCCAAAGGATTAAAACACCTCGCAGTAAGTATAGTCATAAGATCTGACCTGAGTGCCAGATGCATTAATGGTGTTGGCACCTGTTTTGGGAAGAAATCTACAGATGTTACGTGAAGTGTAAATGCGTCATTACATTTCAGCTTTCATGCTGGGGTTGTGATATCTGACTCCTGTCACATGCATCTGCATAATGAAACCAGTATAATTGTAGATATGTGTGATTACATAATGGACCTCTCTGTGTGAGAAAATTGATGCTCGTAGCGGGTGTAGATTTCATTTTCTTGCTCAAAGACAGAAAAATACATACCAAGTTCATCAATGGGTAAAATTGCACAGAACAAGTAAAAACAATCAACTTTGCAATTTTCCTGTTATTAAAAATCTTCTCTGTTCTGGAGAGTAGAAGGATATTTCATTTTATAGTATACAGCTTGTTGCCTATATTTTCAGCCAACTCGGCAGTCTCAGAGTGGCCGGTTACCAAAGCCAGAAGTGCACCTTGTGAGAAGACTTCATGCTTTAGGCTCTATGCTTTTTGTTCCTGTGCAGCTCCCTTTGATGCAGAGGTAATGTGACCTCTGCAAGCAGACTGGAAGAGAGCACTGACTTCTGCTAGCAGCCTGGAAGAGAGCACAGGTCGGACCAGCAGGCAACCATCCCTCTAGTTCTACTTGTCAGTCTTCAGGAGAACCCTGCCCCCTCAAAGCAGAAACCTAGGTGCTGTGGACACATCTTGAGAAACCCCTTTAAGTGATGAGCACCTCATAATTAATTGAGCACATCTTACCCCAGTGCATTGCTATCTTAGACTCCTGTAAGAAACACCAGCCATGGTAAATTCAGAGCGGGTTCCTAGTCTGCACTTTTCAATCAACCAATTTCTGCTTTCCAGTTATGTCTAAGAGCCCCCCTAATTCTGGAGGAAACTCCCAGCATGCGCTGCACCAGCTGTTCTCAAACTGTCAGCGAGACGAGAAGATTTCAAAGCCAACAGCGCTGTGCAGAGTTCTCATATGCTTGGTAATTAGACAGCTCTTTCTGCAGGTGATTTGCACTTTTTTTCTTTCCCCTTTTGGGGACTTGACAAACCGTTCAAAGAAAGAAAAAAAGGAATCAGGAGAAGTGCCTCGTTTTGATTTTCTGGCATTTTTTCCCTATTTACATGTAAGTTTGATGTAAAGGAATTTAATAAGCACACTACAAACACTGCATTATTATTGCGTCCGTTTTTGTGTGTCTTTTTCTAAATGCATTCATTATGCTCTAGGGTTTTTTTTCTGGCATTTGCCTATAGGCTATAGGGTCGAATAAAGTGTATGAAAAAAATACATGTAAAGAATATATATATGCCGACAAAAAAATGAAAGAAAAAACATTTGTAAAAACAAATATGAATAAACAGAAACAACAATGGGGCACAAGTTCCTATCGGTCTAGTGATGGGGCATCCTTGCATAATGTTTAAGAAACCACTGCTGTGGTGGGGTGAGGCACTGCCTTGCATGATTTTGTTCACTTTGCAAAATGCCCCCCCCCTTTTTCCAGGAGACTCGTTGATGTCAGCAATACATGAAGTAGCAGTGATATAGATGCAGGTTTTAAAGGGGTTATCCACTACTGGGACAACCCCTTTTTAAACTAAATGTTCAGCCCTCATAAAATAATAAAGCCTTAGCCTATACTCCCCTCCTGTGCCGGCTCCGTTCCAGCGGTGTCGACACGCACTCACCCCAGTGCTCTCGTGCGGTGTTGTTACACGTAATGACCAATCAGCGCTGGAGTCACTGTCTCCACTTCTGACAAACTGAACATGAAGAGGAAGCCATGGCTGCAGCTGATCCAGGTCTTCCTCTTTGTTTTCAGTTTGTCCGAAAGCGGAGATTGGGCTCCGGCGTCATGTGTCACAGCCTCGGGGAGAATGAGTGCCAACACCACGGGAATGGATGCGGCACAGGAGATGAGTATAGGCTTTATTATTTTATCAGAGCTGAACATTTAGTTTAATAAGAGGTTGTGCTACTAGTGGACAACCCCTTTAATAGTTTGAAAACCCCTTTAAGGGCTCTTTCACACAGAGTTTCCGGTACGTGTGGTGACAGTTTTTGCACATACCGGAGACACTTACACACTTAGAACCATTCAAGTGAATGGGTCTGTGCACATGTCAGTATGTTTCCACAGGAGCGTTTGTTCTTGGGCAACACACGATGAAATTTCCTTTTCTTTAATAGCAGCACGGTGCGCAAAACGTCCCCCACACTGATGACACACGGATGACATCTGTGTGTCATCGATGTGACATGTAACAGCACCTGGGAATCAGTGGTACTGTGCATGCTGTTCCCCATCGCCGGGTGCTGAAGACAGCTCTCATCATTCTCCCCTGCTCGCTCTGTGATCTATATCTAATTTACCGCAAAGAATGTATTCATGTATCTTTGGGCTCTTTCACACATCCTGATATTTCCAGTACTGGAAAAACCAGAAGCAGAGATATCAGTGTCCTTGTGTGTAATACTTTTGGCATACGTGTGGCAATTGTGTGCCACTCGTGTGCTGCATCAGTATCATATGTACCAGCACCTGGAAAGCAGCGTTACTGTTAGCGCTGTTTCCCGGCGTCGGGTGCTGAAGACAGCTCTCATCATTCTCCCCTGCTCGCACTGCAATCAGCGCTAGCAGGTGAGAATGTTAAGAGTTGTATTCATCTGATAACAGTGAGAGCAGGTGTCCGCTGATGGGAGTATATCTATTTTTGATAACCAGCCAGGCAAAACTGACAGCTGCGGGCTGCAACCCTCTGCTGTCAGCTGTAGCAAGGCTAGTTATCAAGAATAGAGGGGTATACACGCCGTATTTTTAAATTACTGTATTTAAATAAATAATTTTAAAAAAAGGCATTTTTGACAACCAGCCAAGCCAAAGCAAACAGCTGGGAACTGGTGTTCTCAGAATGGTAAGGGTCCATTGATATTGCCCCCCCAGCTTAAAAAATACCGTGAGGGGACTCCTCTATTCTTGATAAGTAGCCTTGCTAAAGCTGACGGCTGAGGGTTGCAGCCTGCAGCTGTCAGCTTTGCCTAGCTGGTTATCAAAAATACAGGGGAACCTACATCATTTTAAAATTTTATTTATTTATAGCACAGGCGGCAGCTGATGAATACTCCCATCAGCCGCCTGCTCCCACTGTTATCAGTTGAATACAACTCTCAACATTCTCTCTAGTGCTGATAGCAGCACGAGCAATGGAGAATGATGAGAGCTGTCTTCAGCATCGGGGAACAGCGCTAACATTGCCACTGATTCACAGGCGCTGGTACGTGTGATACAGCACACGGGCATCATACTTGCCACAAGTACTACACACATGTACAATGATATCTCTGCTACTGGTTTTTCCAATGAAAGAGCCCTAAGATACAAGAATGGATTCTTTGCGATAAATCAGATACAGATTTTGAAACCAAAATTGCTGCACATCTGCTGCAAATTCTGTTTTGGAATTATCGCAGAATTCGCCCTCTGCATTGTAAGGGTAGTCTGCAATAAATTCCACAAAATGAATTGAGATGCTGCAGATTTGAAAATCTGCATCGCGTTACTTCACATGCAGAAAATATCTGAAACGTGTAGATGAGATTTTGTTATATCTCATTTACATTGCTGGTAATTAATTACACTGGATTTGCCACTGGAATATCCGCAGGGAAAATTCGCAACTAAGGCCTCATTTAGGGTATGTGCACACGTTGCGGCTTCGTCTGCGGATCCGCAGCGGATTTGGCCCTGCGGATCCGCAGCAGTTTTCCAAGGGATGTACAGTATCATGTTATCCTATGGAAAATAAAAACCGCTGTGCACATGATGTGGAAAATTCCACGCGAAACGTAGCGGTTTATTTTCCGCAGCATGTCAATTCTTTGTGCGGATTCCGCAGCGTTTTTACACCCATTCCATTCTAGGAATCCGCAGGTGTAAAAACGCAGGAAAAATCCGCACTAAATCCACAGGTAAAACGCAGGCATTTTGACCTGCGGATTCGGCAGATTCTGCGTGGAAAAATCCGCAGACGAATCCGCAACGTGTGCACATACCCTTAGACGTTCAGGTTTTTGGATGCAAGAAAAAGCGGAGCAATTTTCATCCATTTTCTATGTGTACGGACTGATTTTCATCAGCGTACTTGCATTTTTCGTCATTGTTTCCGTTTTCGTTATCAGTTTGGCATTTGTTTCTCTTATCTGTGAAATAACACAGCTTTTTCTAAGCTTCTCCTACCTTAGCACTACCTGTTTTTTACAGATTCTATCTATGAAATATGCAATTTTGATCCACAAAACGGATCAAAAAATGGCCGCCTCTTTTTATTCGGTCAGCAAAATAAAAGGAACTTGTGCACCACAGATTGTAATAGGTATGTGTCTTATCATAAAAAATAACACTTGAAAAGCAAACATCTGACTGAAGTCTTATGCACATTGTGTGAATGTAGCCTTAAAGGGGTATTGTCACGTTTGATTTAATTCGCTATCCTTGGGATAGAGGCTAACATTCTGATCTTTAGGAGTTTGACCACTGGCATCCGCAATGATCCTGAGAACCGGACCTCTTTCCATGCAAATGGAGTGGAGGTCGATCTTTTGCACAGCCGCTCCATTAATTCTTAAGGGAGTGCCGAAGTCCAGCAGAGTGCAGCGTTTGGATGTCTCCGGCAGTCCCATTAAGAATGGATGCAGTGGCAGTAGAGATGATCGACCACCACACAAGGTTCTTGGGGTCCTGTGAGTGTGCTAATGGTCAGTCCCTCAGCAATTTGGAAGTCATCACACACATACACACTGATTTGAAACGTGAAGGCCAGCTATGTCTTTCTTGCTAGGATGTTATCACAGGTGTGTCAGATGCTACAGTCGCTCTGCCTCTGGTTGCAGAAGGTCTCTGCGTTTGGCATTGCAGACACCTTCTTAATCCATCTGAACTTTGTACCCAGTGGCAACCTCCTTCCGGCTTTAATTGACACACCTGGACCTTGGTGTTTATAGACTCCCAGTCTGCCTCAGGGAGTCGCCGGTGATATTCACATTTTTCCCTTGTGAAGGCATGGAGCTATAGCAGTCGACTTACTTCCTCTCTGGTACTGTTGTATGTTTGGTGTTACCTCTCAGAGTCTGCTCAAGATAAATTGTTTTCCCCTTGTTTGTCTCTGTTCTTCTTTTAAGTGTACAGTGAGGACTGACCAGTGCTCATCCACCCCTTCCCTATTCAGGGCCTAGCTCTAGGGATATACAGGGTTTAGCTTCCTCCTCGGCGATTGGTGTGGAAACAATATAGGGACGGTAGAGGAGGCAGGGTGCAATTAGATCTACCTAGGGGTCTCCACTCCTCCTTTCCCTAGCGTTTGGGCTTCCTTCCCCTCGTGTTGCACTTAGGCTGAGTGCACACGTACTTTTTGGCCCTGCGGAGTTTTCTGCGCAGAATGGAAGAAATCCGCAAGTCAAATGACCTGCATTTTTCCTGCGGATTTCTTCCATTTTTGATGCGGTTTTCATGCGGTTTTTGTGCGGTTTTCCATCGCAGTTTTCCCCCTGCGGATTTGGTGACAGGGGAGATGGAAAACCGCACAAAAGAAGTAACATGCTGCGGATTTTGTACCGCGGGAAAACCGCGCGGAAAAATCCGCAGCGTCTGCACAGCGTTTTTTTTTTATTTTGATTTTAAGGCTACTGTACATCACAATGCGGATATGCAACGTTTCTGCGCAGTAAAATCTTCTGCGGAACCGCTGCAAATCTGCATCGTGTGCACACAACCTTAGTCTTCCTGCACTGTGCGTGACAGATGTCCTTTTTTTAATGTGTGGATGTTTTTATATATATGAATTGAATAAAGTTATTGTTTTTGTTACTTTTGGAGTTTGAGTGCCCTACCCCTCATCTTTTTTGGGAACGTTTTCAGAAGCCAGAGGAAGCTCTCAGGCTCCACAGACACTTCTCTCTGTCCCTGAACCATTTTTTTTTGCAAGCCTGTTTAGACCTCTTTTTACCCCTGGTTCAGGCATCATAAAACCAATAATGGGTGCCTTTTAAGAAAGACAATGATGATGAATTCTGTTGTATCGGTGTAAAATAAAAGGGTTTGTATGAATGGGAATGTCAGACTTTTTTTTTCAATTACAGCTCAATGATATGACATCGTCAACGCTCTGCCTAGAATTAGATTATAGAGGGAACGCTCTGCTCCAAGACACCTCCATTTATACCCGTGACAGCTGTACGAGGTACCGTTCACCTCTTGCCTCCCACTCACACATCCAGAATAGACAATTCCCATCCCGCCCACACATATCTGATCTGTAGGAAAGCTAACACACAAGGTTAAATTGTTACTATAGTCAAATCAAATTATTGTTGACTACGCAATGCAAATTGCTGTAATTTACTGAAAGCAGAGTCCTTTTCTATTTATATTTCTCCAAATTGAGCAGCGGGATTTATTACATCCGCTATAAACATCATTAATATCAGCTCTGTGTGTCGGAAATCCAACGTAGATCGAATGTTAGGGCAGGTTCAAACTTTACACTTTGTTTTGGGAATAACACTATTTCTGGCCATTTTATGACTTAAATCTAGCATTTTTTAGCAGTTTTTCTTTCTGCACTAGAAGCCTCAGCAGATACTCTTTGTGGCTCTCTGCCTCTGTCTTCCTATGTGAATTCAGGAAGTTGGTGTCAATACCGCTATAGAGAACTGTCTCCATATTTAATTTCAAGAATCGCTATTAAACTCTATTGCAAACTTAGCAATGCTACATCGCTGAGTCTTCTCTGCTTTATTGCACTGTGCTGCAAACGCAGATTTGTTACATTGCTAAGTCATCCCTGCTATATCACTGTGCCAACCCTGCTTTATTGAACTCTGTGGCAAACACACCACTGCTACATTTTATTTCCTATAGCGGTACGCCATTGCTGCCATATTAAAATCTGCTGCAAACCCTGCTCTGCTAATTTGCTATGCCATCTCTACCATCTTGAAACCTCCTATTCAACTCGCTTCTTTGTCTCAGTTTTCGTTGCTAAAATACCTCTGCTTCATTGCTGTGCCTCATCTGCCACCGTTTTTACAACTTATCAATTTGCTGCACCAAAACCACCATAAGGCCGGGATCACACATGCGAGAAACACGGCCGAGGCTCGCATGTTAATACCTGGCACTGCCGCCGGCACTCAGGAGCGGAGCATTCAGCTGCATGTATTGCTATACGGCCGCACGCTCCGCTCCCGAGTCCCGGCGGCACTGCCGGCTATTAACATGCGAGACTCGGCCGTGTTACTAGCATGTGTGATCCCGGCTATTAACATGCGAGACTAGGCCGTGTTTCTCGCATGTGTGATCCCGGCCTCACTGCTCATCTGGACCAAGGGCTTTGAAGATCTCCCTAACCAGGTGAGATATAACAGCCCAAGGTTTCCCCTGTTAAATCAGCATTACTCCCAGGGTGCTGATCGCTTGTTGACCTTTTCATTATAAGGCCAGGTTTGACGGTCCATATATGGACCACGATGCCAAGACTTACTGTGGGTCTTCTGGGCATATATGAGTTTGTATGTTCGGGTCATGATAGCCACAGTCATTTTGGTCATTGCAGTCCATATATGGACCGTGAAATACAGCTACCTGAAACCGACCTAAAGGCCGGGATCACACATGCGAGAAACACGGCCAAGTCTCGCATGTTAATACCCGGCACTGTTGCCATTGGCACTCAGGAGCGGAGCGTGCGGCCGCATAGCAATACATGCAGCTGCACGCTCCGCTCCTGAGTGCCGACGGCAGTGACGAGTATTAACACGCGAGAATCTGCTGTATTCCTCACATGTGTGATCCCGGCCAAAGGGTTGTCTCTAATGAGATAACCCCCTTTAAATTAATCTTTGATGACTAATTGGTAACATTATGGTAATAATCAATTCTTTAAAACCAGCCCCATCTTATAAATAGGAGAAAATGAGTCTCCTGTAAAGACAGCAGAGAGTCATGCACTTGTTAGAGAAACAAATCCAATGATGACTATATATTACAGATAACCGCCCGTTCTTCTGTTCTTTATAGAATCCACAAAAAATCCAAGTGCCGTTTATCTCTGTACAGACATTTGTTGCTTCATTGTGAAGCTGTGAATCCCGGGCAATTAAGCCAGCACTAGATAAAGAAAAATGGAAGTTTATCTAGCCGAATATCAAATAATGTGCGGAAATGATCTATATAGTAACATCCTGGGTAAAGAGCCAAGTGCAATCTGCCCCATAGGCCAGACAGGTGCAGCAGCAATGGTGAGACTTCACAGCATAACAGCGCCACCTAGTGCTAAGATACCAACATTACAAGACATTGCTGTGATTGTGTCTTTTGGGAGATGACGATCAGCGCCAGATTGGAAATTAATAACAGCCCTTGGCTTGCACACAAAGCACTAACTAACATCCACAACGATCTGTTGACAATAACAAGAGTTATGACGTTGTACAGCATCTGGAGACTGCAAGTGTTTTGCTAAAATTCTTAAGCCGCTTTCCATGTTGGTTATTTTCAATCAGAAAAAAAATATGATTAATGTCTTATTCAGACCACCGATTTTGTACAAGGAAAAAAGGAACGATTTTCATCAGTGTGCCGGAGCAGATTTCATCAGTGTGCTGTCCGTATGCTATTTGTTTTGCATGTGGACAGCACATGGGCCGATTATACGCTTGTCTGAACAAGCACTAATGGATAGGAGAAGTTTTACAAAAAATAATTTTAAGCTTATGAAAAAAAATCACTGATGGTGTGTAACGATACCAGTGCTGGTGGACCTGCACTTCTGGGGTTAATGGTCTGATCTCAGTGCAGACTCTTACCTGCACACCTGGGACCTATTATGGTGGCCTCTCATTGGTTCTGGGAAAGCTTCTTATAGCCTCAGGACACTCCCATTCCCCGTCAGTTATACTTTCACCCTTGGCATTGTGTGGTGACCCCTGAGTGTGTTTGTGCTGTGTTCTGGTTGCTTGATTCTCTGTGTACGACTCTGTCTGTTCTCTGGATATTGCTTGCTGGATTCTGCTTGGTACCTTCTATGTCTGTTTGGTTTTGACTTCTGCTTTGCCCCGACTATCCGTTCTGTCTCATCCCTGGTACTTTACTGCTATCTCTGTGTATGACCTCCGTTTTGCCTGACTCTAAGTATTTCTGTATAGTGTCCTGCCATCTCTGGAAGCAGGATGCTAAGCCCCGCCCCTTGCAGTCACATGACCGTAGGTCCTTCACTCCTTTCTAAACTTCAGCGTCCCCAGGTCCTGTTTGTCTGTACATTCCGGCTGTACCTGACCCCGGGCCCCCTACAGTGCGGGTGAGTCCCTGCTCAGCGGAGGCTGCACGCCGGTGCTGACAGGACCCTGACATGGTTAAAACGCACACTGTCCACTCTGATAAAAATCCGATCTGGCACACTTTAACCCCTTCCTGACATGAGACGTACTATCCCGTCCATGGGACCTGGGCCCCTATGCCCATGGACGGGATAGTACATCTAGCGCGATCAGCGGCGCCCACGTGGTGAGCGCCGCTGATCGCGGCCGGGTGTCAGCTGATTATCACAGCTGACACCCGGCACAATGTGTCAGGGGCGGTCACGGACCGCCCCGACACGTTAACCCCTTGCACACCGCGATCAAACATGATCGCGGTGTACCGGGGGTTAAAGGGAAGCATCGGCAGGGAGGGGGCTCCCTCCGTGCTTCCCTGAGCCCCCCACGGCAGCGCAATGTGCAGCGCTGCTGCGGGGGGCTCCTTTCCTCCAGGCCCCCGAATCCAAGATGGCGACGGGGGCCTTCGGGGGCCTGAGGAAGCTGGTTCCTCAGTGCCTGCAAAGCGCAGGCATGAGGAAGCCTTCTGCAGTGCCTGTGTCAGATCGCTGATCTGTCACAGTGATCTGTGATGTGACAGATCAGCGATCTGTCACAGGACAGTGATGTCCCACCTGGGACTATTTAATAAAGTAAAAAAAAAAATAAAAAAAAGTGTTAAAATAATTTAAAAAAAATCGCCAAATAAATTAGAAAAAAAAAAAAAATATTCCCCCAATAAATCCATTTTTTGGAAATAATAATAAAAAAAAACAATAAAAGTACACATATTAGGTATCACCGCGTCCGTAATGACCCGCCCTATAAAACTGTCCCATTAGTTAACCCCTTTAGCGAACCCCTTAAAAAATAAAAATAAAAAACGAAGCAAAAAATAATGATTTATTATCATACCGCCAAACAAAAAATGTAATAACGCGCGATCAAAAAGACGCATATAAATATCCATGGTACCGCTGAAAACGTCATCTTGTCCCGCAAAAAACGAGCCACCATACAGCATCATCAGCGAAAAAATAAAAAAGTTATAGCTCGCAGAATAAAGCGATGCAAAAATAATTATTTTTTATATAAAATAGTTTTCATTGCATAAAACCGACAAAAACATAAAAAAATGACATAAATGAGGTATCGCTGTAACCGTACTGACCCAAAGAATAAAACCGCTTTATCAATTTTACCGCACGCGGAACGGTGTACACGCACCCCCCCAAAAGAAATTCATGAAACGCTGGTTTTTGTTCATTGTGTCCCAAAAATAGGAATAAAAAGCGATCAAAAAATGTCACGTGCCCGAAAATGGTACCAATAAAAACGTCAACTCGTCCCGCAAAAAATAAGACCTCACGTGACTCGGTGGGTCAAAATACGGAAAAATTATAGCTCAATATGTGGTGATGCAAAAACTATTTTTACAATAAAAAGCGTCTTTTAGCGTGCGACAGCTGCCAAATATAAAAACCGCCATAAATAGTAAATCAAACCCCCCGTTATCACCCCCTTAGTTAGGGAAAAATAATAAAATAAAAAAAAAAGTATTTATCTCCATTTTCCCATTAGGGTTAGGGTTAGGGCTAGGGTTAGGGCTAGGGTTAGGGCTAGGGTTAGGGCTAGGGTTAGGGTTAGGGCTAGGGTTAGCGCTAGGGTTAGGGCTAGGGTTAGGGCTCAGATTAGGGTTAGGGGTGTGTTGGGGTTAGGGTTGGAGTTATAATTGGGGGGTTTCCACTGTTTGGGCACATCATGGGCTCTCCAAATGCAACATGGCGTCTGATCTCAATTCCAGCCAATTCTGAGTTGAAAAAGTCAAATGTTGCTCCTTCCCTTCCAAGCTCTGCCATGCGCCCAAACAGTGTTTTACACCACATGTAGGGTATCAACCTACTCAGGACAAATTGCAAAACAATTTTTGGGGTCCAATTTCTCCTGTTACCCTTAGGAAAATAAAAAATTGGGGGCAAAAATATTTTTGTGGAAAAAAATGATTTTTTTATTTTCACGTCCGAGTGTTATAAACTTCTGTGAAGCACTTGGGGGTTCAAAGTGCTCACCACACATCTAGATAAGTTCTGTGGGGGGTCTAGTGTCCAAAATGGGGTCACTTGTGGGGAGTTTCAATAGTTTAGGTACATCAGGGGCTCTCCAAATGCACATGACACCCGCAGACCATTCCATCAAAGTCTGCATTCCAAAACGTCACTGCTTCCCTTCCGAGCCCCGACGTGTGTCCATACAGTAGTTTTCTCCCACATATGGGGTATCAGCATACTCAGGACAAATTGGACAATAACTTTTGGGGTCCAATTTCTCCTGGTACCCTTGGGAAAATAAAAAAATGGTGACTAAAAGATCATGTTTGTGGAAAAAATACGAATTTTTTATTTTCACGCCCGGGAGTTATAAACTTCTGTGAAGCACTGGGGGGTTCAAAGTGCTCACCACACATCTAGATAAGTTCCTTGGGGGGTCTAGTTTACAAAATGGTGTCATTTGTGGGGGGTTTCCACTGCTTAGGTACATTAGGGGCTCTCCAAAGGCAACATGACACCCGCAGACCATTCCATCAAAGTCTGCATTCCAAAACGTCACTACTTCCCTTCCGAGCCCCGACGTGTGCCCATACAGTAGTTTTCTCCCACATATGGGGTATCAGCATACTCAGGACAAATTGGACAACAACTTTTGGGGTCCAATTTCTCCTGGTACCCTTGGGAAAATAAAAAAATGGTGACTAAAAGATCATGTTTGTGGAAAAAATACGATTTTTTTATTTTCACGCCCGGGCGTTATAAACTTCTGTGAAGCACTGGGGGGTTCAAAGTGCTCACCACACATCTAGATAAGTTCCTTGGGGGGTCTAGTTTACAAAATGGTGTCATTTGTGGGGGGGTTTCCACTGTTTAGGTACATTAGGGGCTCTCCAAAGGCAACATGACACCCGCAGACCATTCCATCAAAGTCTGCATTCCAAAACGTCACTACTTCACTTCCGAGCCCCGACGTGTGCCCATACAGTAGTTTTCTCCCACATATGGGGTATCAGCATACTCAGGACAAATTGGACAACAACTTTTGTGGTCCAATTTCTCCTGGTACCCTTGGGAAAATAAAAAAATGGTGACTAAAAGATCATGTTTGTGGAAAAAATACGAATTTTTTATTTTCACGCCCGGGCATTATAAACTTCTGTGAAGCACTGGGGGGGTCAAAGTGCTCACCACCATCTAGATAAGTTCATTAGGGGGTCTAGTTTCCAAAATAGTGTCATTTGTGGGGGGTTTCCACTGTTTTGGTACATCAGGAGTTTTCCAAACGCGACATGGTGTCCGATCTCAATTCCAGCCAAAAACGTCAAATGGCGCTGCTTCCCTTCCGAGCTCTGCCATGCGCCCAAATAGTGGTTTACCCCCACATGTGGGGTATCAGCGTACTCAGGACAAATTGCACAATAACTTTTACGGTCCTGTTACCCTTGGAAAAATAAGAATTGAGGGTGAAAAGATCATTTTTTTGGAAAAAATATGATTTTTTAATTGTATGGCTTTATGTTATAAACTTCTGTGAAGCCCATGGGGGTTCAAAGTTCTCACCACACATCTAGATAAGTTCCTTAGGGGGTCTAGTTTCCAAAATGGTGTTATTTGTGGGGGGTTTCCACTGTTTTGGTACATCAGGGGTTTTCCAAACGCGACATGGTGTCCGATCTCAATTCCAGCCAAAAATGTCAAATGGCGCTGCTTCCCTTCCGAGCTCTGCCATGCGCCCAAATAGTGGTTTACCCCCACATGTGGGGTATCAGCATACTCAGGACAAATTGCACAATAACTTTTAGGGTCCTGTTACCCTTGGGAAAATAAAAATTGGGGTGAAAAGATCATTTTTGTGGAAAAAATATGATTTTTTAATTGTACCGCTGTACGTTATAAACTTCTGTAAAGCCCTTGTGGGTTCAAAGTTCTCACCACATATCTAGATAAGTTCCTTGGGGGGTCTAGTTTCCAAAATGGGGTCACTTGTAGGGGGTTTCCACTGTTTAGGTACATCAGGGACTCTCCAAACGTGACATGGCGTCCAATCTGAATTCCAGCCAATTTTGCATTGAAAAAGTCAAACGGCGCTCCTTCCATTCTGAGCTCTGCCATGCACCGAAACAGTGGTTCCCCCCCACATATCAGGTATCTGCGTACTCAGGACAAATTGCACAATAACTTTTGCAGTCCAATTTCTCCTGTTACCCTTGGTAAAATAAAAAAAATTGAACCTGAAGTATTTTTTTTATGAAAAAAAGTTAGATGTTCATTTTTTTTTAAATATTCAAAAAAATTCCTGTGACGCACCTAAAGGGTTAATAAACTTCTTGAATGTGGTTTTGAGCACTTTAAGGGGTGCAGTTTTTAGAATGGTGTCACTTTTGGGTATTTTCTATCATATAGACCCCTCAAAGTGGCTTCAAATGTGATGTGGTCCTAAAAATAAAATGGTGTTGTAAAAATGAGAAATCGCTGGTCAACTTTTAACCCTTATAACTTCCTAACAAAAAAAAATTTTGGTTCCAAAATTGTGCTGATGTAAAGTAAACATGTGGGAAATGTTAGCTATCAAGTTTTTTGTGTGCCGTATCTCTGTGATTTAAGGGCATAAAAATTCAAAGTTGGAAAATTGCGAAATTTTCAAAATTTTCGCCAAATTTCCGTTTTTCTCACAAATAAACGCAAGTTATTTGAATGAAATTTTACCACTAACATGAAGTACAATATGTCACGAGAAAACAATGTCAGAATCACCGGGATCCATGGAAGCGTTCCAGAGTTATGACCTCATAAAGGTACAGTGGTCAGAATTGTAAAAATTGGCCCGGTCATGAACGTGCAAACCACCCTTGGGGGTGAAGGGGTTAAAAAGCAATACATTTTTTTTGTAGAAGAAAAAAATGATCCTAAGAGGAAGTAGAGAGGAAAAAATGTTTTGGGGATCTTTTTTGCATACGAGAATGAAAGGACCATTTTTCATCAGTGAGGTGGATTCAATTTTCATCCATTTTTTGACAGTGTGCACATTTTTTAGTAGTATTTACATAAACTTAATGTGTTTGTCAATACAAGTTTACAGCCAGTTCGGTCACATTAGCATCGCTCCAGGTTGTAAACTATTTAACCCCCAGATATGGATTTACGCCATGGGACTGACTGTACGCTGGACAGGTATGGTATATTTATTTTTTTATTTTTTTATATTTTTACAGGAGATCGAAGACGTCATTTGGATTTAGCAGAAGAATAAAGATGGCAAAACTGTGTGTTCTTTTATTTCATTAAAATACTTTATTCTGCCTGTGTGTGTGTTTATTTAACCCTTTACAAACTTCAGGATTAGTAATGGAGAGGTGTCTTATTGACACCTGTCCGTTACTAAACCAGTCTTAATGTCACCTTATAATACAAAGGTGACATTAACCCCTTATTACCCCATATGCCACCACTACAGGGCAGTGGGAAGTGAGAGGCTAAGTGCCGGAATTGGCACATCTTACAGATGCGCCTTTTCTGGGGTGGCTGGGGGCAGATGTTTTAAGCCGGGGGGGCCAATAACCATGGTCCCTTCCTAGGCTTTTAATATCTGCCCTCAGTCACTGGCTTTCCCTCTCTGACGCAGAAAATTGCGAGAGAGCCCACGCCAGTTTATTCCGTGAATACATTCTTTTATTAAATACCTACAGGTCCCAAATTTTACACACAGACACTACTAACACTATTAGTCACTGACATATATAAATCTAACTGTTCGGCAATGGTTTACTGTATGTAAACCATGTCTTCTATCCTGTCAGGTTCTGCAACGATTTTACAGAAGCCGACAAATGAATTAACGGCTATTCTGCTATCTAGCTCTTTATGAAATATCAAGATATATATATGTGTGTGTCACTGACATATAAATATATACTGTGTATATGTTTGGACGAATATTTGAGGCCATGGATCAGTTAAATGTCCATTTTGCAAGGCTGCGATAAAATCTCGCCATACGGATGTCACACGGATAGTTAGATGCGAAGAAATCACATCCTCGCATTGCAAACGGATTACATACGGATCACCGTTCAGGGAACATTTGTGCGATTCTCGGCTGTCAAAATTGGACCGATTTTTTTTTTTATACGTTTAGTGTGACTCCAGCCTTAAAGCTTTTGACCATGGCTGTACATATGAAGCCTTCTCCCATTATATGAGTTGTCTAACACGCCATCATGGTAAGTTGATGAATTCTTACATGGGTTGAGATCAGACGAGCATATGAAAAATTGTCTTTTTTTGGTATTAAAATCTCATCCACGTCAGCATTTCTGGTTTTGACCTCCATTTAACATCCATTTTTTATGTCCACAAAAAATAAGGCCCACACCTTATTATGTCCTTAATCAATTTTGGAAAATGTCTCTTTTTTGCTCTCCCATTGAGTTAAACAGATGAATCTCATCTCATGAATCTAGACCAGGGGTCCCCAACCTGTAGCTCGGGAGCCACATGTGGTTCGCGGTCTCAGGAATTGTGGCTCGCAGCTGTCTGGCAGCTTGGTGCATTAGCTCCAGGTCTAGCAAACAGGTATGAAGAGCAAATCTCAAAATAGTGAATTTTTGAGTAGCTCTGCACAGAAGTGCAGATGTAGATGCACATTTAGGCTATGTACCCACGTTGCAGAGATGCTGCTGAAATTTCGGCAGCATTTCCGCAACTCCCGCCGCAGGAAAAACGCATGGAATTCGCATGCGTTTTTCCTGCGAAAGCAAGCGTTTTTCACGCGGTTTTCGCGTACGGAATTCAAGCGCATTCCAAGCGATTTGAAGGTCCTTGCCGCAAGGCGTTACTGGGAACGGAAGTTGGCGGGAGCATCGCTGAGGCCAGGGGACGCTGCGCAGGACGCCGAAAGGTGAGTATAACCCGATTTTTTATTTTTTATTCTTTTTTTTTACAGGGATATGGTACCCAGGGCCTGGAGGACAGTCTCCTCTCCTCCGGACCGTGGGTACCATCCGCACATGAGCCGCTCACTTTGTGCATGGTGGGCATAGCCACATGCGGAAAGTAAACTGATCTCATGCATTCCTATGTGTGCGGAATCGCGACGATTCTTTGCGAAATTGCGGCGATTCCGCAAAAAAAAATGATCCTGCTGCGTTTTTTTAAGCTATGCGATTCCGCCGCGGAAAAAAACGCAGTATTAGCACTGCAGGTGCGGAATGCCATAGGAATGCATGGGGTGCGTTCTGTATTCATTTTTGCAGCGTTTTCGCAGTGAAAAACGCGGCAAAAACACATACAATTCGCAACGTGCGTACACAGCCTTACTGGTCTTAGGGGTTTAGAGATGTTTTAGGTATGGTACGCTGGAGGATGATACTACCTGTTAGAGGAGGTTCTTGAAGCTGGATGCGATAGTGTGTTGGGAGTCCTTGATGGGAGAGAACTGAATTGGGGCTTTGTGGGAACAACCCCTGGATCTCAGTGTACTGCTTTGGAGTGAATTCTGTGGAAAAGCTTTGCTTATCATTATACCCCTAATGGGGGCTTTGGTTGACACTACTTTGAGGGGGACAGGAGCAGGATGTTGCTCGTGACCCCTTCTCACAGCTGAATGTGGCTCGTGACCCTCTCTCAGTGCTGAATGTTGCTCTCAAGGTCGAAAAGGTTGGGGGACCACTGATCTATACACGCCCTAAGGCCTCATTGAAATGTTCTAATTTTCATGTTCGTGTTCCATCCATGGTTTTCACGGATAAAATATTTACCCAATATAGCCTATGGAGCTGTTCATATGTCCATGTTTTGTTTTGTTTTGCAGACTGTGGCCCCAATTCATCAAAGCAATTTGGGGAGAATTTTGGGTTAAATTGCTTTGGAAAGTCACAAAATTTTTGTGCAACTCGGAGATGCCAACATTTTGCAACTTTTGACATTTTCAAAACAGTTTCTCCCAGCTTTGCCAAAACGTGCAGGACTAGTGTGACAAGCTAGTTCATGACAAGCTGTGACCTTACTTACGCCAGAAATCTTACTCCTATGGCTGACTGGATTATGATTTGGGGCAAGGCGCACAAAACTTGTCAGAAGCTCCGAATTCATAAAGGTTCCCAGACTTCCCTCCCTCCAGAACGGTGAAACATCGCAAGTCTTGATGAGTAGGGTCCTGTGTGCTCACAAAAAAAAATCACTGAATCATGCCCATGTTCTCTAGCTTTGTGACAGACAAGAAAAAGTCTGGAGATGCCCTGATGAATGCTATACTGCCTGCAACATTATCCAGCATCACCGGTTTGGCAGTAGATCAGTGGTGGTCTATAAAGGTCTTTCCTTGGGGCATTGCACAAACCTTCATGTGATAGCCAACTTGCTTTTAGGTACTGGGATGAAATCCTCAGAGACGCTGTCTGACCCTGGGTTCCTCCTGGTACAGGGTACGGCCTCATATAGCCACAGTGTGTAGAAGGTTCCTGGATGATGAATGCATTGATGTGACTAACTGACTCTCACCTTCCCTAGACCTGAATCCAATTGAGACCCTCATGGACATAGTGGGTCCGATTTATCAAAGCTTTCATATCACAATTTTGATGTAAAACCTTATATAATGGAGGCACAGCTCGGAGCTGTGACAACATTTTGCAGTTTCTTCTAGCTCTGCCACTAGGGCAGAACAGGGAGTGACTCCAGCAGGGGCAGGAGTATTATTTGTGGTGAGGCGCACAAGGAGATGTACACCACTCGTCCCGCACTCCTGATTCATGAAGAGGTGTACGCGCAGCATTTGACTCCAGCAGGCCACCTTATCAAGCATACACAATACCTATATTGATTAATCAGCCTCTATTTATCAGCGCTGCACTGTCTAGAAGATCACTGATAGCGTGATCCAGGTCTGTGAGGTGATCCAGGTCTGTGAGAAGATTCTTCAGAACATCATCCGCTGTCTCTTCAGGAGCATGACCAGACGTTGCTGGGAGTGCACACAGGAACATGGGGACCATATACAACGCTGATTTTGATTTCAATTCTTTACTTTTATTTTTGGGTGATGTATAATCCAGCCCTCAATTGGTGTTAGGGTTGGCGGAACGCACCAATTAAAATATAATAGTAAGGTGCGTTCGCACCCCGGAGTCCACCGTGCAGAGATGGTATACTGCTGCTCGATAATGGCGAACACTGACTGAACACTGACGGGGTAACCTCTGACCCGGTGTGTACAGAAGCGAACTCTGTTACTGCACAGAGCCGCAGAACACAAGTGCCAGAGCCTGTTAACCTCACAGGACTCGGCAAGGTGAACACTAGTTAAGAGACACAGGACTCTGCCCCAAGGACGCAGGGTTAGAGTCCCTCTAGTCCCACTAGTGTTTGACACCACAACTACGATGCCTAAACTAAATAATATAGTCGCACCACGTGCGCACTGCATCGGTTCAGCGGATGCCACTAACCACCCAGAGCGGGGAGGTAAGCGCTTGACTTGCGCACGGCGCCTCTGTGAGGAACGCTGCTGCACATGCGGTCCAGTGGTGCCTTGTGCTGACTGGCGCTATCTGGTGCTAACACTCGTTTGGAGAGTGGGATGCTCTGTGGCACATAGTTTATCATCATCAGTTTATATTAGCGCATGGCTGAGCGGCCATGAGAACCTTTTATAGCAGCGTCCTTCCGGGAGTTTCCTGATGGTCCAATCCAAGCTGCTTGAGGACCTGAGTATGTGACATCCGACCTCCAATGAGAGGTCATCCCACAGGCATGCTCAGTAGGCTGCAAAAACGGACTTAGTGTCATAATCCAGCGTGGATCTGACAGTTTAAATGGATAAGTTAACTTTTTTTCCTTTGGCTAGGTGCCAAAGTGATGTGATTGCCCCCGGTGGCCATTAGAATTATTACGCGTGGTGTCGTTCATTCTAAGTTGCCCCGGTGGTGGTGAGTGGTAGTGCACTTTAGTTTCTTTGGTTTAGTGCACGTAATTATAAATCAGGTGTGAGGCTCTATAAAAGAGAGCCAGGTGTGTTCAATCACTGTTGGTGATATTGTGTGTTAGTCTTTCACAAGGAAGCCTGGGTGAAGGAAGGAGCTGAACATGAGTCCTGCGCAGCCCAGCCAGAGGGGACGAGTGGCAGCTATGTGGTCTGCAAGAAGGGCTGGCATGGCGTGGTGGAGTCACAGTTTATGGTGTCGGCAGGTAGTGCTTGCATGGCTTGGTGGAGTGACGACTATGGAGAGAGTTGGTTGCTGAGAGCTGGACTCAAGCATGCTTGACTTTTTGGGCAGGAGCTGAACTCATCTTCGGGACTCTGTTACTGGACTTCTGCAATTGGTGGTGGACTCTGCTCCAAGGCTGCACTATGGTGAAGGATCCAGTTATGGTGATGGATCCGGGTGGAGAAGATGCACACAGGTGGTGGGCTCTGCTGTTAGGAGCGTACGCAACAGTGCAAAGCTAAGTGGTGTTTCCCCTGTATTGTCATCTTTCCTTGTGTGTGTTTAGTGCAGTGGTGGGATTAGTTTCCGCACCGACCAATTCCCTAGTGAGGGTTTAGGTCCAGGGTGAGCTAGGGTTTAAAGGTATCCTGTGCGTCGCCCGGTGCGTAACCGGCATAGGGAACGTTAGGAGTGCATGGACACTGGCTCAGGGGAGTACAGGAGGTCTCTACTTCCCTTTTCCCTATTGCAGGGCCCACCATTGTTAATGTTACCCAGGTTCCCCCTTTTTTATTTAAATTCGCCTTACTGGAGGCGGGGTTTCCAGACTACTGTATGTATAACGTGTAATACCTAAATTCGCCAGTTGGAGGCGGCGTATCCAGCTGCACGTTTTATTACTTAAATTCGCCCCACTGGAGGCTCTGTATCCAGGGTCACGGGTGTCTTATGGGTTCGCCTAGCGGTACTCGCTGCGTCCAGACACACGTGACCGTGACATTTAGCCTCTGGAGCTGCTCACTGCTGACTAGTGCGAATTGCTAAAGCTGGACCAGAGGTGGCAGCAGCAACCAACCTGACCGCACTGGCTTGAGCAAGACGCCGGGAACAACGTCTGTGAAAAGTAACTTCACATCACAGAGAGAGAGAAGAGTCTAGGAGTTCAAGCTCATGATGACCTTTGATACTTTCAATGCTGGAATGAATGTGTCACATGGATTTATGTCTTTTTACATCAATTAAGGAATTTGCTCCTAAGACCTTGTGGGGGCATCACACAACATTAGGAGACCCAAATCAGAGGACAATAAAACATCCAGACTCCTTATCTATGAACTGGTCCAATATTTATGTTTCTCCCACTCCCACAATGATAGTTCTGCTTCGCGTCGCTTGTCTTATCTATTGCATTTTTTCTGTGCTGTGTTGTGTATAAATATGTGATTCTTCAGATTTTGTATTAGTCAATGCCTGATGAAAAGACCTGAGTAGTCTCGAAAGCTTGCAATGTGTTACCATCTTTTCAGTTAGCCATTAAAAGGTATCAACCACAGAGGACTCTAAATTCTGAATATTTTTCTATCTACTGGATAACACGGTACAAAGATATACATCTTTTCGGTTGTTTGAGGAGGCATTTTGGAGTATTCTTAAGGAGACAGTTGCTTAGTGATTTGTCTGTGTGCATATCCTCATCCTCTCCTATTTGGTTTTGTCATCCTTTACTTCCCAGTGTTCCACTCTGTAGTTTGTGAATGCATATATGTATGATTGGTATTTTCATTTATCCCTGTACATCCTCTTGTACTGTCTGCAAGGCAAGACATTATGAAATCTGAACATCACCAAAGGATTTTGGGTTGAAATATAGGGGCAGTGTCAGATAGCTGGTTTTGCGTCCTATTTCATGGGTCTCACAGCAGGACAATGGCTAAAAATGGGCTTAACCCCTTTCTGACATCAGACGTACTATCCCGTCCATGGGACCCGGGCCCCTATGCCCATGGACGTGATAGTATGTCTAGCGCGATCAGCGGCGCCCACGTGGTGAGCGCCGCTGATAGCGGCCGGGTGTCAGCTGATTATCACAGCTGACACCCGGCACGTTAACCCCTTGCACACCGCGATCAAACATGATCGCGGTGTACCGGGGGTTAAAGGGAAGCATCGGCAGGGAGGGGGCTCCCTCCGTGCATCCCTGAGCCCCCCACAGCAGCGCAATGTGCAGCGCTGCTGCGGGGTGCTCCTTCCCAGCAGGCCCCCGAATCCAAGATGGCGACGGGGGCCTTGGGAGGCCAGCAGGGAGCTGGGGGCCTGCAGCAGTGCCTGTGACAGATCGCTGATCTGTCACAGTGATCTGTGATGTGACAGATCAGCGATCTGTCACAGGACAGTGATGTCCCACCTGGGACTATGTAATAAAGTAAAAAAAAAGTGTTAAAATAATTTTAAAAAAATCGCCAAATAAATTAGAAAAAAATATATATATATTCCCCCAATAAATCCATTTTTTGGAAATAAAAAAAAAACAATAAAAGTACACATATTAGGTATCGCCGCGTCTGTAACGACCTGCCCTATAAAACTGTCCCATTAGTTAACCCCTTTAGTGAACCCCTTAAAAAATAAAAATAAAAACCGAAGCAAAAAATAATGATTTATTATCATACCGCCAAACAAAAAGTGCAATAACGCGCGATCAAAAAGACGCATATAAATATCCATGATACCGCTGAAAACGTCATCTTGTCCCGCAAAAAACAAGCTGCCACACAGCATCATCAGCGAAAAAATAAAAATGTTATAGCTCGCAGAATAAAGCTATGCAAAAATAATTATTTTTTATATAAAATAGTTTTCATTGCATAAAACCGACAAAACATAAAAAAAAGACCTAAATGAGGTATCGCTGTAACCGTACTGACCCGAAGAATAAAACCGCTTTATCAATTTTACTGCACGCAGAACGGTGTAAATGCACCCCCCCAAAAGAAATTCATGAAACGCTGGTTTTTGTTCATTCTGCATCCCAAAAATCGGAATAAAAACCGATGAAAAAAGTCACACAAAAAATAAGACCTCACATGACTCGGTGGGTCAAAATACGGAAAAATTATAGCTCTCAATATGTGGTGATGCAAAGACTATTTTTACAATAAAAAGCGTCTTTTAGTGTATGACAGCTGCCAAACATAAAAACCCGCCTTAAATAGTAAATTCCATGATTAAGCCCTTTCAGGGTGAAACGCGTAGGAAATTGCTCCCCTCCATACGCCTCTTTATGTCGTTTTTACCTGATGGTATGAAGATTTTATATTCTCAATAAAGCAATTATTATTTTATCTCCTGGAGACGCTGGAAAAATCCTTCTTTATGTTGTGCATGCACTATACACCCGGGTCAGGGTGTTTCCGTGCGTCGGAGGTGTGATCAGGAGTGAAGAGGGGTGAGCTGAATACTTCTTGTTTGTGTATTAAATAGTAAATCAAACCACCCGTTATCACCCCCTTAGTTAGGGGAAAAATAATAAAATTAAAAGAAAATGTATTTATTTCCATTTTCCCATTAGGGCTAGGGTTAGGGCTAGGGTTAGGGCTGAGATTAGGGTTAGGGGTGTGTTGGGGTTAGGGTTGGTGTTAGAATTGGGGGTTTCCACTTTTTGGGCACATCAGGTGCTCTCCAAATGCAACATGGCGTTTGATCTCAATTCCAGCCAATTCTGAGTTGAAAAACTCAAATGGTGCTCCTTCCCTTCCAAGCTCTGCCATGCGCCCAAACAGTGTTTTACCCCCACATGTAGGGTATCAGCCTACTAATGACAAATTGCAAAACAACTTTTGGGGTCCAATTTCTCCTGTTACCCTTAGGAAAATAAAAAATTGGGGGCAAAAATATCATTTTTGTGGAAAAAAATGATTTTTTTATTTTCACGCCCGGGTGTTATAAACTTCTGTGAAGCACTTGGGGGTTCAAAGTGCTCACCACACATCTAGATAAGTTCCGTGGGGGGTCTAGTGTCCAAAATGGGGACACTTGTGGGGAGTTTCAATAGTTTAGGTACATCAGGGGCTCTCCAAATGCACATAACACCCACAGACCATTCCATCAAAGTCTGCATTCCAAAACGTCACTACTTCCCTTCCGAGCCCCGACGTGTGCCCATACAGTAGTTTTCTCCCACATATAGGGTATCAGTGTACTCAGGACAAATTGGACAACAACTTTTGGGGTCCAATTTCTCCTGTTACCCTTGGGAAAATAAAAAAATTGGGGACTAATTGATCATGTTTGTGGAAAAAATACGATTTTTTTATTTTCATGCCCGGGCATTATAAACTTCTGTGAAGCCCTTGGGGGTTCAAAGTGCTCACCACACATCTAGATAAGTTCCTTAGGGGGTCTAGTTTCCAAAATGGGGTCATTTGTGGGGGGTTTCCACTGTTTAGGTACATTAGGGGCTCTCCAAAGGCAACATGACACCCGCAGACCATTCCATCAAAGTCTGCATTCCAAAACGTCACTACTTCCCTTCCAAGCCCCGACGTGTGCCCACACAGCAGTTTTCTCCCACATATGGGGTGTCAGCGTACTCAGGACAAATTGGACAACAACTTTTGGGGTCCAATTTCTCCTGTTACCCTTTGGAAAATAACAAAAATTGGTGACTAAAAGATCATGTTTGTGGAAAAAATACAAATTTTTTATTTTCACGCCCGGGCGTTATAAACTTCTGTGAAGCACTGGGGGGTTCAAAGTGCTCACCACACATCTAGATAAGTTCCTTGGGGGGTCTAGTTTCCAAAATGGTGTCATTTGTGGGGGGTTTCCACTGTTTTGGTACATCAGGGGTTTTCCAGTCGCGACATGGTGTCCGATCTCAATTCCAGCCAAAAACGTCAAATGGCGCTGCTTCCCTTCCGAGCTCTGCCATGCGCCCAAATAGTGGTTTACCCCGACATGTGGGGTATCAGCGTACTCAGGACAAATTGCACAATAACTTTTAGGGTCCTGTTACCCGTGGGAAAATAAAAATTGGGGGTGAAAAGATAATTTTTGTGGAAAAAATATGATTTTTTGATTGTACCGCTGTACGTTATAAACTTCTGTGAAGCCCTTGTGGGTTCAAAGTTCTCACCACATATCTAGAAAAGTTCCCTGGGGGGTCTAGTTTCCAAAATGGGGTCACTTGTGGGGGGGTTCCACTGTTTAGGTACATCAGGGGCTCTCCAAACGTGACATGGCGTCCGATCTGAATTCCAGCTAATTTTACATTGAAAAAGTCAAACGGCGCTCCTTCCCTTCTGAGCTCTGCCATGCGCCGAAACAGTGGTTCCCCCCCACTTATCAGGTATCAGTGTACTCAGGACAAATTGCACAATAACTTTTGCAGTCCAATTTCTCCTGTTACCCTTGGTAAAATAAAAAAAATTGAACCTGAATTATTTTTTTGTGAACAAAAGTTAGATGTTCATTTTTTAAAATATTTAAAAAATTCCTGTGACGCACCTAAAGGGTTAATAAACTTCTTGAATGTGGTTTTGAGCACCTTAAGGGGTGCAGTTTTTAGAATGGTTTCACTTTTGGGTATTTTCTATCATATAGATTCCTCAAAGTGGCTTCAAATGTGATGTGGTCCGTAAAAATAAAATGGTGTTGCAAAAATGAGAAATCGCTGGTCAATTTTTAACCCTTATAACTTCCTAACAAAAAAAAATTTTGGTTCCAAAATTGTGCTGATGTAAAGTAAACATGTGGGAAATGTTACTTATCAAGTTTTTTGTGTGCCGTATCTCTGTGATTTAAGGGCATAAAAATTCAAAGTTGGAAAATTGCGAAATTTTCAAAATTTTCGCCAAATTTCCATTTTTTTTCACAAATAAACGCGTTATTTGAATGAAAATTTACCACTATCATGAAGTACAATATGTCGCGAGAAAACAATGTCAGAATCACCGGGATCCATGGAAGCGTTCCAGAGTTATGACCTCATAAAGGGACAGTGGTCAGAATTGTAAAAATTAGCCCGGTCATGAACGTGCAAACCACCCTTGGGGGTGAAGGGGTTAAAGAAGCACCCATAAATGGATAGAAACAAAGCGCTGAAGATTTCTGAAGTGGTCAGCAGTGAATCCGGATCTAAATCCCACTGAACACCTATGGAAAGATATTAAAATTGCTCTTGGAGGGAGGCACCTTCAAGTATGTGACACCTGGAGCAGTTTGTGATAGAAGAGTGGTCCAAAATTACAGTTGAGAGGTGCTATAAACTTGCTGATGGTTATAGGATTGATGACTGATTGCAGTTTTTTATTCCAAAGGCTGTGCAACCAAATATTAAGTTGCGGGTGCAACAATTTTGTCCGGCCCATTTTTGGGGTTTTGTGTGAATTTATGTCCAATTTGCCTTTTTTTCTCTATTTTTTGTGTTGTTCCAATACACACAAAGGATATAAACGTATGTATACCAAAATATTTGTAATTGCAATAATTTTCTGGGAGAAATACTTCATTTTCTGGAACAATGTCATGGGTACCAAGACTTTTGGCCATGACTGTATGTGAACGGAGCTTTAGAAGGGTTCGGATGAGTGTAGGATGCACTAACCTCTGGTTCAGAACAATTGGGCTAACCTCTGCAGGCGCTCAGGGACATGGGGGGGACAGGTAAGGAGCCCATTTCCACCTCCAAAACAGAAATCAGCTTTTGTCACAGATACAAAGAGGGGCCCATATACTGTTCTTATATGGGGGGCATTTTAGGTCTGTATTAGCCCCTGGTGGAAACGTAGCCCTAAACATTTTTTCCCGCTGCACCTTTCCTCAGGATAAGTCATTATCGGATGGTTGGGGTACAACTCCAGCCTCCTCCACCGATCAGCTGTTACCATTTCTCAGCTCCTATTCCTTCAATAGAATTTTATCAGCAGTACCTTGGGGAGGCTATTAAGCAGTGTGGTGATTCTCTTCATATACTATTTACATCCGGCCGCTAGTAACAGCTGATCTGTGGTGGTGCTGGGATTCAGGACCCCTCCTTCCCAATATTGATCACCTCTCCTAATTATAGTTGTTGATGGGTCAGCAAAAAAAACCAAAACATCAAAACCCTAATATGTGAATAGCATCACGGAATTTAGCGTGCTGTATAAAATGTATGCCAAAAACAGACATTTAAATGACTCCTAATTGTTTTCTCATTGAACTATTTAGCGTGTCGTTTAGTGGGTGCAATATATTCCCTAATTTAGAGGTCAGTCATCAGGAGGCTAATCCACTGTAATGTATCTGTAGTCTTCATCTGCCCTCTAGTGAACAAAACATTTACTGTATTAACCTCCGTCACTTGGCGGCTAGCTTTACTTTAGGTTTAGTCACGGGTTATTTCACTTTTTTTGCCCCAAATTACGGTAAATGAAAACCCTGCTATATGGCCACTTCTGACCATGAGAAAGTTTTCAGCAATGTGATTATTCTGGTTATTACTGATGTTTGATCACTGGGTGATAACAGAACGAGAAGGTGAAAGCATTTACCAACCACCAAAGAATGTTACCATGGGCAAAAATGTTGGCACCTCTGTCAGTAAGACATGATCGGGGCAGATTTTCAGCGTAAAACCATGTTCACACGTTCAGTCAGTATTTTACATCAATATGTCTAAGTCAAAGTGAGGAGTGGGTGAAAAATACAGAAGCGGTGACGTGTTTCTATTGTATTGTTGGTTACACCATATTGGTTACGTTCGCTGTCAGCAAATAGAGATCATGAATATAGTAGGGAATCTAAAAACCCAAAGGGGTTGATACATCAAAGACTTTACACCGGAAAACTGATGTGAAACACTTTGAATATTGCAATTTTTTGCGCAATGCAGACTTGTGCCAAATTTTGGGACTTTTGGCATTTTCACGCTAGTTGCAAGCATCTCCACCAAAATGAGCAGAGCTTGGGAGGAACCTGGGCAGAATGGGGAGAGAAGGTGGTGGTGGTGTGTCAATGTCAGCAATATTCAAATTCAGTTTCTTAGGAGTAACATTTCTAGAGTAACATTTCTGGCTATTTGCACAGAGAAGCACACCACTGATAAGATGTGCCGAATTCGTTAAGTACTGTGTACCTCTGAATTCATTTGTTGCATCTTATTCCTGCACTCCCCTCATTAAAACTGAAGTTTGAAACATCAGTTTTAATGTGCCGAGATCAAAGTTTACTAAAAAGGTGAGTCAGTTTATTCCCAGAAAACAGACGCCCACTATTATAATCTCTGTTACAGTGGTAGCATTAAAGGGGATCTGTCATGTAAAATAACTGGTTCACATGTGGTTGTGGAACTGCTGTGCCATGGTCTGGGGAGAGTCTGGAAGGGTGTAACTAGAGCACCTGATGGGGTGGTTAGACTTGGATCCAGGTTTACACCAGGTACCACTCCAGGACAGGCCCTGGATCTGCAGAAGCTGCCCCCCTAAGGGCTGTAGGGAAGCTTGATTGGATTTGGTGAATCAGTACGGCCAGGAACTGGATAGCAGGAAGATGCATACTGCACAGACAATAGGACGGGAACTAGAAAACAGGAACAGACCGTGCGGGTTACAAGAACACAGTATGGACAGGGGCAGGGTCATAGGAGCTTGTTCAGACTGGAAGAATTAGAGAGTCCGCACCTTGTGCAGACCAAATGGTTCAGAATCAGGACGAGGTGTTGTCAGGATGGTAACAGGGACAGGTACAGAAGTATGGGGAGGATCTAGTTCAGATAGGAAAGACAGGGTCAGATTCAGGGAACACAGATATAGGGACCTTACAACTGAGTAGCAGGAAAACACACTAATGTTTCTAAGGTACTTCCCTAAAGGGGAGGGTGTTGTGAATTCACTTTCTGGCCTACCGCTGATTACTAGTGAAGGTAGTGGAGCTGGTTATATTGATAGAGGGGTCGCGAGTTTTCTTCCCGGGCTCCCTCTGGTGGTTACTGGAGGTAATGGAGCTGATCTAATTAACAGAGGCCTGCCACCTGATAATGAGGAGAATGACTGGATATCTGGAGTTTCTCACTGGATTTAAGACAGCCGACTCCCTCTATCCCTGCTGGTGATTTTTGCTGCCTCCTGAGGTCTTAGTTTCCAGCTCAGTCCTTGCATGCTCAAGCTAAGTGTTCTTTTGCTATTGTTCACATTTGATTTGGTTTTGTCTATTTCAGTTTTGTGTGGTCAGCCAGCCCCGGCTGGGGCTGTGCTGAATTTCCATCCTTATGTTACTGTTTGTGCCAGTTTGTTCTTGTCCCTTATTAGATTGGCCTCTTTTTGCTCTGCTTTCAGAATATACCAGAGTGTTGATATAGTGGGCGAAGTCTAGTGACTTCAGTATTTTTTTATCAGACGTGTTGGGCATTTTTTACAGGGTTTTTTTGCGTGATTGCAGACAGAGTCTTTCTTTTCCTGTCCTGTCTGGTTAGTGTGGACCCCATCGTTTGCTCAGTATATTTTCCTACCTGCGTTTGTGTTTTCATCTTGTCTCACCGGGGCTATCTATTCCTTTGGGGGCTGCTCTGGGGCAGTTTAGATTTCCCCTTTCTTGTTTTAGGCTTATTTAGTTCTCCGGCTGTGTCGAGGCGTCTAGGATCATTGTAGGTACGCTCCACGGCTACTGCTAGTTGTGTGGATAGGAACAGGGGTCTGCAATCCGCTTGGTTACCAACCTCTCTGGTTTTCTGGTTTTCTGTGACTCAGCTTGTTCTTGCTTTCCTCCTCGGTGGCCCAATCATAAAAGAATCACCAGCCATACCGCAGATTCTAGGGTACTCAAAAGCAGGAGAGAATTGAAAAAAAAAAAAAAAGTGTCAGAATTTTTTTATATATATATATTTTTTCCTCTTTTTCTCTGGGGCCGTAGGAGGATTTTTTCTTTAATGGAGATTAAGCAATTGTCTGATCGTGTTGAGCAGCTCGCTGCTGAAGTGCGGGGAATTTCCGCCTATCTCACTCAATCATCTGCTGTTGAACCAAAGATCCCCACTCCTGATGTGTTTTCTGGGGATCAGTCTAAATTTTTGAATTTTAAGAATAATTGTAAACTATTTCTTGCCTTGAAGCCTAACTCATCGGGGAGCTCTGTGCAGCAGGTTAAAATTGTCATCTCCTTGTTGGACGGCGATCCCCAGGTTTGGGCTTTTACTCTGACACCTTGAGATCCTATTCTGACTAATGTGGATGCATTTTTTCAAGCCTTGGGGTTGTTGTATGATGAACCTAATGCTATTGATCAAGCTGAGAAAACCCTATTGGCATTGAACCAGGATCAGGATTCTGCAGAGTTATACCGTCAAAAATTCCAAAAGTGGGCCGTCCTTACTACATGGAATGATAGTGCATTGGCAGCTCTCTTTCAGAAAGGTTTATCAGAGACCGTAAAAGATGTTATGGTGGGATTTCCTGTTCCCTCTGGTCTGGATGATTCTATATCATTAGCCATTCAAGTTGATCGGCGTTTACGTGAGCGTAAAACTACACGGGAGGCGCTGCCACCTTTTGAACAAACGTCTGAACCTATGCAATGTGATGGGGTTTTGTCTAGGGCGCAACGTCAGGAGTTTAGAAGGTGTAATAAGCTGTGTTTTTTCTGTGGAGACGTCTCTCATACTATTTCTGTCTGCCCTAAATGAGAGAAACGTTTTGCACACATATTTGCTGTGGGCAGTGTACAATCTAAGTTTATTTTGGCAACTACTCTGATCTGCTCCTTATCCACGTTTTCCACGAAGGCTTTTGTGGATTCAGGAGCAGCGTTGAATCTGATGGATTTGGACTTTGCTAAATGTTGTGGTTTTTCCATGACTCCTCTGCAGACGCCTATTCTTTTGAGGGGTATTGATGCTACTCCTTTGGTGGAGAATAAACCTCAGTTTTGGACCCAGGTGACAATGCGAGTTGCCCCAGACCACCAAGAAAATTGTAAATTTTTGGTGCTGCATAATTTGCATGATACTATTGTTCTGGGTTTTCCTTGGTTGCAACCTCATAATCCAGTTTTGGATTGGAAATCTGGGTCTGTGGTGAGTTGGGGTTGTCAGTGTGTTCTTAGGGACGCTCCTATTTTCTCCACCTCTCCTCAGTCTCATGATATTCCTGATTATCTAGCCGATTTTTCTGATGTATTTTTCTGATGTATTTAGTGAGAGCAAGTCTGCGTCTTTGCCTCCTCATAGGAGTTATGACTGTGCAATTGAGTTGATGCCTGGGTGTAAATTTCCCAAGGGTTGGCTTTTCAACTTATCAGTACCCGAACATGATGCTATGCGATCCTATATTAAGCAGTCGTTGGAGAAGGGTCATATTAGACCATCCTCATCACCTTTAGGTGCTGGGGTTTTTTTTGTGGCCAAGAAAGATGGTTTATTAAGACCGTGTATTGATTATCGTTCCCTTAACAATATGACGGTTAAATATCAGTACCCGTTACCTCTGATGTCTGATTTATTCTCCAGAGTTAAGAGTGCCTGCTGGTTTACTAAGCTTGACCTCAGGGGGCCGTATAATCTTATTCACATCAAGCACGGGGATGTGTTATGAATGAGTCACCGTAGGAGGCAAAAACAGAAATACTAGCTAAGTCCAGAAAACCAGAGAAGTTGGCAGCTATCGGATTGCAGACCCCTGAATCTATCAACAACAACTAGCAGTAGCCGTGGGGGTTCCTACGGTGCCCTAGACCCCTCGATCACAGCTGGAGAACTACATAGCCTAAAGACAGAAAGGGAAATCTAAACTGCCCCAGAGCAGACCCCAAAGCAATAGGCAGCCCCCAACATATAATGACGGTGAAGCAAGATGAAAAAACACTCACACAGATAGGCTGAGCAAATGATGGGGCCCAAGCTAACTAGATAGGACAGGATAGAAAAGCTGCTGTCTGTAATCCGCCAAAACCCTATCAAAACAAGAGCCAACAGCTGATAGGGAAAAAAGCCCTGAAGACGCTAGGCTTCAAAAAGACTATATCAGTACTCAGGTATTTTCTGAAGACAGAGCAAAAGGGAATTCAGCTCACCCCAGCAGGGAATGGCAGAAATCAAGGAAAAACAATGCAAAACAAAACCAAAACACAAATGCAAAAAGTAGAGCAGAAAACTTAGCTTTTGAGGAGCTGGAATCAGACTGGTCTCTTAGAATCCCTCAGAGAGATCACCAGCAAGGCAGATGGGCGTCAGCTGCCTTATATCCAGTCAGTAATTCCCGTCACCCAGTCATCATCATCCTGCCCAGGTGCTTGGTAATCAGCATCACTACCTTCCTTCACCAGAGGAGGGAGTTCATCAGACCTCAATGGTGAAGGGGAAAATGAACTCACAACAGGGATGAATGAAAGATGGCGTTTAATACTCCGGAGGGACATTTTGAGTACCTGGTGATGCCTTTTGGGCTCACTAATGCCCCTTCTGTCTTCCAGTCCTTTATGAATGATATTTTCCGTGACTTTGTGGATAAGTTTTTGATTATCTATCTGGATGATATTTTGATCTTTTCTAGTGATTGGGATTCTCATGTGGAACACGTCCGGACTGTGTTCCGGATTTTGAGGGAGAATTCCCTGTTTGTTAAGGGATCAAAATGCCTCTTTGGTGTACAGAGGATTTCATTTTTGGGATTTATCTTGTCTCCATCGACAATTGAAATGGACCCGGCCAAGGTACAGGCCATTTATGATTGGGTTCAGCCTACTTCTTTGAAGGCCCTCCAGATGTTTTTGGGTTTTGCTAATTTCTATCATAAATTTATAGGTTTTTATTCTGGTATTGCCAAACCACTGACTGATCTGACCAAGAAGGGTGCTGATGTGCTGAATTGGTCTCCTGAGGCTGTCTCAGCATTTCAGGAGCTTAAGCAGAGATTTACTTCAGCTCCAGTTTTACGGCAACCTGATGTCTCACTTCCATTTCAGGTGGAGGTAGATGCTTCTGAGATTGGTGCAGGAGCTGTTTTGTCCCAAAAAGACCCTGTAACTTCTAAGATGAATCCCTGTGCCTTCTTTTCTCGAAAGTTCTCCCCATCTGAACGCAACTATGACGTGGGGAATCGGGAATTGTTGGCCATGAAATGGGCATTTGAGGAGTGGAGACATTGGTTGGAGGGAGCTAGACATCAAGTTGTGGTCCTCACCGATCACAAGAATTTGATTTATCTGGAGTCGGCCAAACGCTTGAATCCTAGACAGGCTAGATGGGCCTTGTTTTTCACGCGTTTTAATTTTGTGGTCTCTTTTCTTGCGGGCACTAAGAATGTTAAGGCAGATGCCCTTTCTAGGAGTTTCTTTGCCAATTCTCTTAATGTGACCGAGCCTACTACCATCCTAGATGAGGGGGTAGTTCTTTCTGCCATTTCGCCCGATTTGAGACGCGCCCTGGAGGAATTTCAGGAGGATAAACCTGAGCGTTGCCCTATGGGAAAATTGTATGTTCCTGACCAGTGGAGAAAGAGAGTGATGTCTGAAATTCATTGCTCCGCATTGGCTGGTCATCCACGTATTTTTGGTACCAGAGATTTGGTGAGTCGGTCTTTTTGGTCGCCTGCCTTATCTCGTGACGTCAGGAATTTTGTACAGTCCTGTGGGACTTGTTCTCGGTCTCAACCCTGTTCTCATTCTAGTGGGTTGCTGATGCCCCTGCCGGTGCCCAAGAGGCCATGGACCCATATCAAAATGGATTTTATTTCTGATCTTCCTGTCTCTCAGAGAATGACTGTTATCTGGGTGATTTGTGATAGATTTTCGAAGATGGTCCATCTTGTACCACTCCCAAAGTTGCCATCTTCCGCTGAGTTGGTGCCCTTATTTTTACAACAGGTGGTTCGGTTACATGGGATTCCTGAGAACATTGTGTCCGACAGAGGAGTCCAGTTTGTTTCCAGATTCTGGAAAGCCTTTTGTTCCAATCTGGGAATTCAGTTATCCTTCTCCTCCGCGTTTCATCCCCAGACCAATGGACAGACTGAGAGAACAAACCAGACCTTGGAGTCTTATTTGAGATGTTTTATATCTGCTGATGAGGATGATTGGGTCTCATTTTTGCCCTTGGCCGAATTCGCACTGAACAATAGAGCTAGTTCTGCCACTTTGATGTCACCCTTTTTCTGTAATTTTGGGTTTTATCCTCGATTCTCTTCAGGGCAAGTGGAATCTTCGTCCTGCCCAGGTGTGGACACTGTGGTTGAGAGAATGCAGCAGATATGGGACCTAGTGGTGGATAAGTTGTCACTCTCTCAGGAAAAGGCCCAGCGATTTTCCAACCGGCATAGGACCATTGGTCCCCGGTTTAAAGTGGGTGATATGGTTTGGTTGTCGTCTAAGAATATTCCTATGAAGGTTGCATCTCCAAAATTTAAGCCAAGATTTATTGGACCTTATAAGATTTTGGAGATTCTTAATCCTGTTTCGTTTCGATTGGCTCTTCCAGTTACGTTCAAGATCCATAACGTATTTCACAAATCTCTGTTGAAGAGGTTTGTTGAGCCAGTGGTTCCTATGGCAGCACCCCCTACCCTGTGTTGGTTGAAGGCAATGTGGAATATGAGGTAGAGAAAATATTGGATTCTCGATTGGTTAGACGGAGACTCCAGTATTTGGTCAAATGGAAGGGTTATGGCCAGGAGGATAATTCTTGGGTCTCTGCCTCTGATATTCATGCCAATAGATTGGTGCATGCTTTTCACCGGGCCTATCCTGATCGGCCTGGTGGCGTGGATGAGGGTTCAGTGACCCCTCCTCAAGGGGGGGTACTGTTGTGAGTTCATTTTCTGGTCCACCAGTTGAGTTCTCCTTCCAGGCTCCCTCTGGTGGTAACAGGAGGTAGTGAGGCTGATTTAATCAGTAGCGATCTGCCACCTGATAATAAGGATGACGATTGGACCTCAGGAATCTCAGACTGGATTTAAGACAGCCGACGCCCTATTCTGGTGCTGGTGATTCCTTCTGGCTTGTCAGGTCTTGGTTTTCAGCTCTGTTCCAGTCATCTAAAGCTAAGTTTTTCTGCTAATGTTCACACTTGATTTTGTTGGTCTATTCAGCTTTTTGTGTGGTCAGCCAGCCCCGGCTGGGGCTGCGCTAAATTTCCACTCTTATTTATCTGTATTTGCCAATTTGCTTTTTGTCCCTTATTAGATTGGCCTCTTTTTGCTCTGTCTCAGAATATTTCAGAGTGCTGACATAGTGGGAGAAGTCTAGTGACTTCAGGGTTAATTTTGCTATCAGAAGTGTTGGACTTTATTTTTGTAGGGTTTTTTGCAGATTGCAGACAGTGTCTTTCCTTTCCTATCCTTTCTAGTTAGTTTGGGCCCCATCGTTTGCTCAGCCTATTTTCCTGCCTGTGTTTGTGCTTTCATCTTGTTTCACCGTCAATACATGTGTGGGGGCTGTCTTTTCTTTGGGGTCTGCTCTGGGGCAGTTAGTTTTCCCCTTTTCTTGCTTCAGGCTTATTTAGTCCTCCGGCTGTGACGAAGCGTCTAGGACCATCGTAGGTACGCTCCACGGCTGCTGCTAGTTGTGTGGTTAGGATCAGGGATCTGCAGTCTGCATAGTTACCAACCTCTCTGGTTTTCTGTGACTTAGCTTGTTTTGTTTTTTTTCTCCTCGGTGACCCATTCATAACAGTCGCGAGTTCTCTTCCCGGGCTCCCTCTAGTGGTTACTGGAGGTAATGGAGCTGATCTAATTAACAGAGGCCTGCCACCTGATAATGAGGAGGATGACTGGATATCTGGAGTTTCTGTTCAGACTGGAAGAATTAGAGAGTCAGTACCTGGTGCAGACCAGATGGTTCAGAATCAGGACTAGGTGTTGTCAGGATGGTAACAGGGACAGGTGCAGAAGTATGGGCAGGATCTAGTTCAGATAGGAAAGACAGGGTCAGATTCAGGGAACACAGGTTTAGGGACCTTACAACTGAGTAGCAGGAAAACACACTAATGTTTCTAAGGTACTTCCCTAAAGGGGAGGGTGTTGTGAATTCACTTTCTGGCCTACCGCTGATTACTAGTGAAGGTAGTGGAGCTGGTTATATTGATAGAGGGGTCACGAGTTTTCTTCCCGGGCTCCCTCTGGTGGTTACTGGAGGTAATGGAGCTGATCTAATTAACAGAGGCCTGCCACCTGATAATGAGGAGGATGACTGGATATCTGGAGTTTCTGACTGGATTTAAGACAGCCGACTCCCTCTATCCCTGCTGGTGATTTTTCCTGCCTCCTGAGGTCTTAGTTTCCAGCTCAGTCCCTGCATGCTCAAGCTAAGTGTTCTTTTGCTATTGTTCACATTTGATTTGGTTTTGTCTATTTCAGTTTTGTGTGGTCAGCCAGCCCCGGCTGGGGCTGTGCTGAATTTCCATCCTTATGTTACTGTTTGTGCCAGTTTGTTTTTGTCCCTCAGTCTATTTTCCTACCTGCGTTTTTATCTTGTTTCACCGACAATATGTTTGAGGGCTATCTATCCTTTGGGGTCCGCTCTGGGGCAGTTTGTATTTCCCCTTTCTTTCTTTAGGCTTATTTAGTTCTCTGGCTGTGTCGAGGCGTTTAGGATCATCGTAGGTACGCTCCACGGCTACTGCTAGTTGTGTGGATAGGATCAGGGGTCTGCAAACCGCTTAGTCACCAACCTCTCTGGTTTTCTGTGACTCAGCTTGGTCTTGCTTTCCTCCTCGGTGACCCAATCATAACAGGAGGGTGCCTTAAATATTAGACGTTTCCCAGCAATTGGCTGGGGATATTTCATAAGTGTCCCAGTGTCACTCTCCCAGGAGACCTTCGTCTCATTCACAGGTCCTGGGAGGTATAGGACGTGCGGGGACCGGAGCAGAGGGGGTGAGTGAGCAAGCATGTTGGCGTCCATGCCGGGAGGAGAAAGGGAATACATGCAGGGACGCCGGCACTGTCATTACAGTACCCCCTCTTTACCCCCCCTCTTCTTCAAGCCCGTATGGCATCTCTGTAGAAAAAGTGGTTCATTAAAATTTTGGGGGGCTCCAAAGATCTTTCTTCAGGTTCAAATCGCTTCCATGATACTAAGAAAAAGGTTTTTCCTCTCACCTTCTTCAAGGCTAAGATTTTCTTCACCTCAAAAACATCTTCAAAGCTGATGGGAGCAGGCGTACCACCAGGATCCTTGAAGAAGGAACTCAAGATGACTGGCTTCAAGAGGGACACGTGGAATGAATTGGGTACTCGTAACGAAGCTGGCTGCTTCAACTCATAAGTGTAGTGAAACCTCCACCAGGGGGAGCTGGTGAGGGAAGAGAGGTTACACACTAAGAGTAGCAAACACTGAGCAATAGCACAGGTGTGACAGGTAACGAGAGAGAATGGTCAGACGAACCGAGTCAGAAACTAGCAGGAGCAGACGTACCAGAAGGAGCAGCAATACACGTAGTCAAAATACCAAGCCGAGGGTCAGAAAGCCAAAACATGAGCACAGGGTCCAGAAACGTGAGGCGAAATACATGGTCGGTGTACTAGCTGGGAAGTCAAATGCCAGAGAGGAAATGTAGGAGTAGAGACGAATATCAAGAGACAGGGTCAGAGATCAGTCCGGGTCATACACGTGGATACTAGTCAGAGGCAGGAGGATCACCAAGGTACAAGGGTCAGAGGCTCTAAACTGGAAGCTTGAGCTATCACTAACACTGGTCAGCAGGATGTGAGAGACTGAAATAGCCCAACTAGCTCCAGAACGAGGCTGAGGAGCTTAACCCCCGCACGACCAGTCCAGAGTGAAGACAACAGAAAATAATCTCCGGACTGGACCATGACAGTACCCCCCTCTCAATGGGGGGCCACCGGACCCCCAGGCTTCCCTGGATGATGAGCATGAAAGGCCCAGACCAACCGATCCGCATGGACTGAACGAGCCGGCACCCATGACCAATCCTCAGGACCGTACCCTTTCCAATGGACTAAGTACTGAAGTGAACGGTGGCGCATACGAGAATCCACCACCTGTTCCACCTCGTACTCGGTCTCGCCATCTACCATAACAGGTGGCGGGTGCGAGGGAGACTCATCAGAGGAAGGCACCGACGGCTTCAGAAGCGCCTTATGGAACACATTAGGGATCCGCAACGACGGAGGCAAATACAGGCGAAAGGCCACAGGATTAATCACCTCTAGAATTTCATATGGACCAATAAACTTGGGACCCAACTTAGCAGAGGGAGTTGTCAGCTTTATATTTTTGGTGGATAACCATACCTTATCCCCTACCTGATAAGCCGGCCCCACAGAGCGTCGTTTATCCGCAAAAAATTTATATTTGCCTTGAGCCTCCCCAATGTTCCTCTGAACCTCCCTCCAAACCTCCCCCAACCGCAAAAAGGCCGAATCAGCCCCTGGACACTCCGAATCCAGTCGGGAAAATTTATCAAATTGAGGGTGAAACCCGTAGTTGCAGAAGAAAGGAGAATCACCAGTAGACTGATTGACATGATTATTGAAAGCGAATTCCGCTATAGGTATCATAGAGCACCAATCATCCTGTCTCTATGTGACCAGACACCGTAGAATCTGCGCCAAAGACTGATTGGTCCTTTCAGTCTGACCATTGGTCTCGGGATGGTAGGCCGATGAAAAGGTCAGACTGATGCCCAGCCTTTTACAAAAAGCCCTCCAGAATTTTGCCACGAATTGCACCCCTCTATCAGACACCACACTGACAGGCACACCATGCAACCGGATCACATGCTCAATGAATAGTTTAGATAGAGTCTCAGCATTAGGAAGGCCCGTTATTGGTACAAAATGTGCTTGTTTACTGAACCTATCCACCACTACCCAGATCACGGTTTTGCCATTAGAGGGGGGGAGATCGGTGATAAAATCCACGGTCTATCCGGAATTGGCAGTGGCACCAATTCCCCGGCCGGCCGGTTGTGGGAGGCTTTAGCGCCGGCACAAATTTCACAGGAGGACACAAAGCCAGTGATGTCAGAAGTCAGCGACGGCCACCAGAACAGCCTAGTGATGGCTTTACGAGTGGCCGAGATTCCAGGATGCCCACTCAGAGCCGAGTCGTGGAACTCCCGAAGCATCCTTAATCGATACTGACCAGGCACAAAGAGCTTATTTTCAGGTATGGATGGAGGAGCAAGAGATTGTGCCTCACGAATCTCCTGCTCCAATCTCAGGGACACCACAGCCACCACCATCCCGCGCTGAAGAATGGAAGAGGGAGACTCTGGAGGCGATACTGGATCTAGGCTGCGAGACAAGGCATCCGTCTTCCAATTCTTGGAACCTGGTCTGAAAGTGATGGAAAACTCAAATTGGGGAAAAAAAAGTGACCACCTTGCCTGTCTTGGAGTCAGACGTTTGGCAGACTCGATGTAAGACAGGTTCTTGTGATCTGTATTGACAATGATACGATGGACAGCCCCCTCCAAAAAATGCCTCCATTCTTCAAAAGCTAATTTAATGGCCAACAACTCTCGGTTACCCACATTATAATTCCTTTCTGCAGAGGAAAATTTTTTAGAAAAGAAGGCACAGGGTCTTAAGTTAGTTAATGTGGTGGGGCCCTGGGACAACATAGCTCCCACTCCCGCCTCAGAGGCATCCACTTCTATGATGAATGGTTTAGACAAATCAGGTTGAACCAGTACCGGAGCAGTCATGAAACGTTTTTTTAACAAGAAAACGCAGCCACAGCTGGAGCTGACCAGCTTTTGAGATCCGCCCCCTTTTGGGTGAGATCAGTGAGGGGTTTGACCACTTGAGAGAACCCCTTGATGAATTTTCTATAGTAATTGGCGAAACCCAGAAATCGCTGAAGACCCTTGAGATCTCTGGGTCGCACCCAATCCACAATGGCCTGTACCTTCCTAGGGTCCATACGAAACCCCTCAGTGGATAGGATGACCCCTAGAAAGGACAATTCTTGAGTAAAAAATGAACATTTCTCCAGTTTGGCAAAGAGTGAGTACTCCCTGAGCCTCTGGAGAACCGCACAAAGATGACCCATGTGACTTTGTCTATCAGAAGAATATATGAGTATATCATCAAGATAAACTACTACAAAGCGTCCAATAAAATCAGAAAAAACATGGTTAATGAAATTCTGGAATACCGCTGGTGCGTTAGTCAAACCGAACGGCATAGCCAAGTTTTCAAACAGACCCTCAGAGGTGAGAAACGCAGTTTTCCACTCATCCCCCTCCTGCATACGGATGAGATTGTATGCTCCCCTGAGGACCAACTTAGAGAACCACTTGGCCCCCGACAATTGATTGTACAAATCAGGTATCAGTGGGAGAGGATAAGTGTTTCTTATGGTTATCTTATTCAGTTCTCGAAAATCGAGGCATGGGCGTAAACCACCATCCTTTTTTTTTTTTACAAGAAAGAACCCCGCCGCTATGGGAGAGATAGATGGCCGTATATGCCCTTTACGGAGGCTCTCAGAGATATACTCCTTCATAGCAGCCCGCTCAGGGCCGGAGAGATTGTACAGACGGGCTTTGGGCAATTTGGCACCGGGAACCAGATCAACAGCACAATCGAATGGGCGGTGTGGTGGTAGAACCTCAGCCTCCTTTTTGGAGAACACATCCTCAAAATCCTTCAGGTACTCCGGAATACCCTCCAGACTGACGGATGACATAGCCACAGTGGCAAGACAATTTTCAGAACAAGCAGGTCCCCATTTAACAATATCCCGGGACCCCCAGTCAATAACCGGGTTATGCCGTTGCAACCAGGGAAACCCTAACACCAGGCCAGCAGGGAGGATATCCAAAACAAAGCATAACATGCGCTCCTGGTGTAGGGCCCCCACCCTGAGGGTGAATTCTTTAGAACTGAAATGGAGACCATCCTTAGTGAGAGGTGTAGCGTCAATAGCCACAATTTTTAAAGGAGTCTCCAACCTAACTGTCCCTAATCTACAACGGGCCACCAGCTTAGAGTCAATCAGGTTCAAGGATGACCCACAGTCTACAAAAGCCGAAGTATGGAAAAAGCCATTCTCAACACCAAGTTCCACCTTTAACAGTATCTTTGAAAACGAAGACGAAGGTACCTGGGAGTCTGGGTGACCTCCACGATGATCATCCAGACTCAGCCGCTTGTTAGTCGGTGGACAGGAGGGGCAGTCTTTTTTCCAGTGTCCGGGATCTCCGCAGTAAAAACATAACTTTCCGTCATGTCGCCGTTTCCTTTCTTTCTCCTGGGGGTTGGTGGCTCCCACCTCCATAGGTTCAGATGGAAGCAAAACATCAAGGTTAACAGGGAACAGCGGAATCCCAAGCTGAGTGATACCTCTCTCCCGCAGTCTCCGATCCATAAGGATAGCCTGAGTCATAGCCTCCTCCAATGATCTGGGAGGTGGATGGAGAGCCAGAGCGTCCTTCAAGCAATCCGACAGTCCCTTCCTGAACAGACATCTCAGTGCGGAGTCGTTCCAGGACACCTCAGTGGACCATCGACGGAATTCGGAGCTATACCATTCAGCTGAGTGCTTCCCCTGCCCCAGACCCATAATACTGTCCTCTGCCACCCTAACACGGTCCGGTTCGTCATAGATAAGTCCTAGGGCCTCAAAGAACCTATCTACCGAGATCCGTTCAGGGACAGTAGGGGGCAACGAGAAAGCCCAGGATTGGGGACCCTCCCTAAGTAAAGATATAATAATCTCTACCCGCTGAGTCTCAACCCCAGACGATCGGGGTCTAAGAGAAAACCATAATTTACAACTCTCCTTGAATATGTGAAATTTATCTTTTTCACCAGAAAACGTGTCAGGAAGGTTAACTGAGGGTTCAGGAGAATGCAAAATAACATCTACAGAGTCACCTGGTGGACTAACAATATGAGAGGTGTTTCCCTGCATGGTCTTAATAGTCTCAGTCAGTTCTTTCTGTAAGTGGGTATGAGACATGACAAGGGACTGATGATTCACAGAAAAATCCTGAGCCATCTGCGTCAAACTGGACACTGGATCTGCCAAGTTATGCAGCAGATCCATGACCAGAGGAAAAACAAGTGCAAAATCCCGTTTAAATGTATAGGTTAGTGATAATGTAGTGAAACCTCCACCAGGGGGAGCTGGTGAGGGAAGAAAGGTTACACACTAAGAGTAGCAAACACTGAGCAATAGCACAGGTGTGACAGGTAACGAGAGAGAATGGTCAGACTAACCGAGTCAGAAACTAGCAGGAGCAGACATACTAGAAGGAGCAGCAATACACGTAGTCAAAATACCAAGCCGAGGGTCAGAAAGCCAAAACATGAGCACAGGGTCCAGAAACGTGAGGCGAAATACGTGGTCGGGGTACAAGCCGGGAAGTCAAATGCCAGTGAGGAAACGTAGGAGCAGAGACAAATACCAAGAGACGGGGTCAGAGATCAGTACGGGTCATACACGTGGATACTAGTCAGAGGCAGGAGGATCACCAAGGTACAAGGGTCAGAGGCTCTAAACTGGAAGCTTGAGCTATCAACTAACACTGGTCAGCAGGCTGTGAGAGACTGATATAGCCCAGCTAGCTCCAGAACGAGGCTGAGGAGCTTAACCCCCGCATGACCAGTCCAGAGTGAAGACAGCAGAAAATAAACTCCGGACTGGACCATGACAATAAGATTCTGCATTAATTTGTTTGACTCCAAAGACCCAACTTTTAGGATGGGATCTTAGAGAAATCCTTGGTAAGAACATCGGCTGCTGGTACGATGGAAGCGGCCAACATTGTAAGAGGGATTTCTGTCTGATGGCCAAAGAAAATGAAGAATGGAAAGCTTGCAAAAGAATCACTTACATGATTTTTATAGGAGAACTCCGCCCATGTTAAAAGCTTGACCCATTCGTCATGTTGCGCAATTCATGAAATGCTGCTGGAACTTGGTGAGAACCTGGTTGACTCTCTCTACTTGTCCTTTGGATTGAGGGTGGTATGCAGAAGAGAAGTCCTGTTTAGATGATTGCACAAATCTCTCCAGAATCTGGATGTTTAATGGACTCCTCTATCGGACACAATTTGAAGTGGAAATCCGTGAAGGTGGAAGATGTGTTGAATGAATTTTTCCATGAGTTCAGGAGCAGAGAAATGGGTAAAGTGAGCATTCTTCGAAAAATGATCCACCACTACCCCGGTGATGGAGCATCCATAGGACCCAGGGAGGTCCATAGTAAAATCTATGGCGATGTTCTGCCAACGCATTGAAGACACAGGAAGTGGTAGAAGTCGCCCGGACGGGAGTGGCCTGGGAGTCTTTTTGCGGGCTGGCAGAAATGAATTCCATGGTATCTTTTTGCATGGTAAGCCACCAATAGTGATGAGAGATGAGATGCAAGGTCTTTCTCTGCCCAACAGGACCGGCCACCTCGGAGGAATGCACTCATAGCACGATTTGCCTCTTATCCAATTACAACACCAAGGTCTTTCCTGAAGGAATTTGGGACAAGTTTACCGGACCCACGGTAAGCATCTTGGATGGCCCGATGATAAGTTGGGGTTCCTCTTCTTGAACGGCAGGAAGGACCGAGAAAGCACATCAGACTTGATGTTTTTGTCACCTGGCCGAAAATGCAGAACAAAGTCGAAACCGGCAAAAAATAGTGACCACCACCATCTGACGTGGATTCAGTCTTTGTGCAGACTGCAGATAGGCCAGGTTTTTATGGTCTGTATAAATGAAGACTGGATGGACTGCTTCTTCTAGAAGGCACTGCCACTCTTCGCTCAGGGGGAGACAGAAGCGCACAATAGGGTCTTAGGCTAGTTTCACACTAGCGTTTATGAGCGCAGCGACGGCCTGCGCACGGCCGCCGCTAAGCCCCGCCCCTGACGCGCCCCCACCGGTAGCTCCGCCCACCGGCGCATGACGCCGCATGCGTCCTGCGTCCCCTAGCTTTATCACAGGGGGCACAGGCCGTGCGCAGTATGCGTTTGGCGGCGCATGCGTCCTTTTGACGGTGTGCCGACCTGCGCCAAACGCAACCTGCTGCAGTTTGGTTGCGTCGGCGCACCGTCAAAAAGGCGCATGCGCCGCCAAACGCATACTGCGCACGGCCTGCGCCCCCAGTGATAAAGATAGGGGACGCAGGGCGCATGCAGCGTCATGCGCCGGTGGGCGGAGCTACCGGCGGGGCACGGCAGGGGGCGGGGCTTAGCGGCGGCCGTGCGCAGGCCGTCGCTGCGCTCATAAACGCTAGTGTGAAACTAGCCTTATCCAGTGATATAAACGTTTCACAGATATGGATCCACTCATCTTTTGCTCCTGAGTTTATGGAATAAAAAGGAAGTTATAATCACTGCTTGGTCCTTGGATTAACTCCTTGTGAACTTTGGACTGGAACAGCGCGATCCTGAAAGCCGGATTTCTCTCCTTCTTATATATGCAACTCTTCGCTCAGGAACAGAGAAGGTCTTGGAAAAAAAATATGCAGGTGATGATTCGACCGGAGGAAGACTTTTGGGTGAGAACTGCCCCAGAAGATGAAGCATCTACCTCAAAAAATAATTGTTTGTTCACTTTTGGTTGATGTAGTACTGGAGCAGAGTAGAAGGCCTGTTTCAGGGAGAGAAAGGCTTTCTCAGCCTCTGGATTCCATACCCTTGGATCAGTACCCTTACAGATCATAACAGAGATGAGGGCAGTCTGGGACAAGAAATGCGGAATGAATTGTTGGTAGAAACTGGCAAATCTGAGGAATCGCTGGATGGCCTTAATGCCAGGAAGGTGCGGCCAGTTGAGGATGGAAGACAGAAGCTGGCTTCTGTCGGTGAAAAGTACTACTGAATGAATCCCCTTGCCAGATTTTCCTTTACATACTCAGACATGGCTAGCGTCTCCGCCTGTGAGAGGAGGAAGATACGGCCTCGTGGAGGTGAGGATCCCGGAAGCAGGTCTATGGGGAAGTTGTATAGCCTATGTGGAGGTAGTGTTTCTGCTTACTTTTTATCAAAGACCAGTAGGCAGATGGTAATCCTGAGAAAAAAGATGGGACACTTCCCATGACAAGACTGTCCACAACGAAGAACCTCACCGGATCTCCAGTTAAGGATGGGTTCATGAATCCAGAGCCACGGAAGATCCAGGAGAAGTGGATGAGACAGACTAGGGAGCACATAGAAGGTGTGTGCAGCATTCCTATCTGGAGCTTTACTTGTTCGGTGACCACCTAAACGACTTCATATAGGGGCCTCCCATCGACAAATGACACCAACAAAAGATTCTGGAGGCATCAAACGGGGATCTTTAAGGGATATTCCGGTTACCCAAGAGGAAATAGCTGAAATCTTGGAAGACTTGCCTTTGGGAAAGTCTCCTGGCGCAGATGGGGGCTGACATATCTTTATTATAAAACTATTGCAGAGGAGCTGACCCCCAAATTACTAAAATGTTTAACTCATTCATGGAGGGCTCTCCCATACCAGATACCCTATCGTATTCCTACTTGATACTTATTCCTAAGGTGGGAAAAGACCCTCTGGAATGCTCTAATTATTGTCTGATAGACCTATTAAACTCGGACTTGAAAATATTTACCCGTATGTTGGCTAACAGAATCAGTGGCTACCCCGGCTTATTAGTAAGGATCAGGTAGACTTTATGCCTTTTCACCAGGGAGGGGAAAACATCAGAAGGGCAATAGGTTTGATTGATGTGTTCAACAAAAATAAAATACAAATGCTTATTTTATGTTTAGACAGAGAGAAGGCATTTGACCGACTTAACTGGTCTTTCTTGTTTGAAACAGTGAAAACATTTGGTATCTGGGGAGCTTTTTTTCTTACAGCATTAATGGCAGTGCTTTTTTTGCGCCGGTTGCGCCGGTACGTGACAGTACAGCGTACCGGAAAATCTGAAGGTGCTGCTGCACTCCTTAAAATAATAAAGCATTCATTCTTACCCTCCGTCGCTCTCTCACCGCTGCCGTCCTCCAATCCCTGCTTCTTCCTGCTTGTACCCGGCTATGACCGGCGCAGCAGCAATGATGTCATCGCTGCTGCGCCTGTCACATGACGCCGGCGAAAGCAAGAAGAAGCAGGGACTGGCAGCGGTGGCGGAGGGTAAGAATGAATGGTTCATTATTTTAAAGTGTGCGGCAGCATGGGGGGCTGTAACCTGTGATGGGGGGCTATATACCACTGATGGGGGGGCTGTATACCACTGATGGGGGGCCAGTCTGTTTTGGTTTGATTCGTTTAAATCGTCATTTATATTAGTGTTTTATGAAGTTTTGTATGAGTTCATTGAGTTTTGTTTCGTGAAACTTGTCTTAGATGCATAAAATAGCTCACTATTTCTCGGGCGGTGCGGCTCTGGCACGCAAAAGAACTCGAACAGACGTGGAGACGGAAACAAATCAGATGATAGAGCAGTACGTGGCCACCGGTTCTTCAACTATCGAACCTGCATCAGCTAGTGTTAATGATCCTGATGACGTAAAGTTGCTGTCGTCTGGTGATTCAAAGGCTTTGGTTGAAATTTGGCGTTTCTTATAGAATACAGCCTAGGTAAATCGGTTAAGGAATACGAAAACCATATTTTGCAAGTGAAAAAAAACCATTTATACAGTATTAGTCAATTTTTATTTTTATTTTGCAATCTGAATTACATAGTTTTTGACTGAAATTAGCATACAGACTACAGTACTGAATAATGAGAAATTAATCAGAAATGCTTACCGGCAAATATTTTTTTTTACAAAGAAAGCCCTGATTAAAGGCATTGTATAGATCCCCATCAGCCTCAATTAAATTGCCCTTTTATGTCTCCCCCTCTTTTCTCATCTAGAATGGCACGAGGCAGGGATGACCTCTTTCCCTCCCCATACTATATCTAATGTGTATAGAGCCTCTAGCGGCAATGATACGTCAAAATCATAATATCTCAGGGGTGGAATTCGAGAATAAGGTATTTAAGATTTAATTGTTTGCTGATGACGTTATACTGACCCTCCCTAAACTTCATATAATACTCCCCAACCTCAGCTACTTTGAAGGAGTATGGAGAGCTGTCGGGATATAAATTAAATACCTCTAAAACAGAGGCTTTACCCTTCAACATTCCCCCTAATATCCTTAACTATTTAAAGACAAACTTTAAATTTAGATGGAAAACCGAGGCTATTAAATACTTGGGGGCTAATCTGTTCTCTTCCTATGACAATTTATGTAATTGCAACTATCTGTCTCTTTTTACAGAGTTGTGGAGGCTTTTGACTAAGTGGATGCCACTTTCGCTCTCACTGATTGGCCGGATAGCTTCAATTAAGATGACTCTCCTTCCTAAGCTACTTTATTATTTTGAGACTCTCCCCGTTAAAGTTCCCCTTGGGGAACGTAGGTCTCTCCAAGCTACTATAATGAAGTTCATATGGAACGAAAGGTGCCATAGAAAATCCAAAAGTATTCTCACATCTCATAGATCACAAGGAGGTTTGTCTGTTCCGGATATCGTTAAATACTATTGAGCAGCCCACCTGAGGAGGATTCCCTCGTGGGCTTCATTATAGGCTTTTAATATTTGGACTGAAATAGAAAAGATATGGTTGGCTCCGATCCACCTACAGTAACTGACGTCAGCACGAGTGCCATGGGAAAATCTCTAATGGCGCTTGCGCTGATGTCAATTAGGTGAAGTGAGTTCATTGGCTGTGAACGCCCAGGACCTTTCTGACTGCACCGCAAGCGTGTGAACTTTCTCATAATCGTGGTTACGTCAGACAGGTTATAGGAGTTTACTGCGAGACACTGGGCAGCGGCAATTTCAATTAAAGGACTTTATTCTGTGTGTGTTTTTTTAAATTTTCGTAATGGGGGAAGTCTTAGGGTATGTGCACACGCTGCGGATTCTGCTGCGGAACCGCAGCGGATTTGGGCCTGCGGATCCGCAGCAGTTCCGCAGACAGTGTACAGTACAATGTTAGCCAATGGGATTTCAAATCTACAGTGCACATGCTGCGGTTTTGCTGCGGTTTTAAATCCACAGCATGTCAATTCTTTCTGCGGATTCCGCAGCGGTTTGACACCTGTTCTATTGTCCAGGTGTCAATCCGCAGGTGAAAAACGCTGGCAAATCTGCAGGAAAACCGCAGGTCACTTTACCTGCAGTTTTACCTGCAAATCCGTGCGGAAAAATCCGCAGGTGAATCCGCAGCGTGTGCACTCACCCTTATAGACGCCTCTCCATTACTAACCTCTGGGCTTATGTTTTCAGTCTGGGAGGGGGTCAATATTAATAGCCTAAGAATGGGCCATGGATATCAGCCCACAGCTGTCTGCCTAGTCTTTGCTAGTTAGATTTTATAGGGGGACCCTATGTCAATTTTTTTCTGGGGTCTCCCTGTAAACTAGCCAGTAAAGGCTAAGCAAACAGCTGATGCTGATGTTTTTCCATGGATGCATGATGCGACATCCTGCAGAGACACTGCAGATATGACAAGATCTTATTTTTCTGGTCCCTCTGATGGGTCATCTCTTGGAACAGCTCCAAGATTGGAGGTGTAAGAGAGTCAGCGGGTTCTGTGGCCTTAGCAAACTGGTTGTGAATCCACTGTGTCGCAGTCCAGGGAGAGCCTGGTGGGGCATAGCTAAATGGGCAATGGATTCAGGGCGACCTCCTTCAAGCCAGACCGTCGGTTTCTCACTCCTTGAGCACGTTGGGACGCAAGTGGCCGGTGGAAGGGAGTCAACTCTATTTCCTCAAGAGTCTCAGGGTCTTCTCCTGCATCTGGCAGATTAGGTATCCTGGACAGCGCGTCAGCATTGGCATTCTTGTGCCCTGCTCGGTACTTGATAGTAAACTCATAGTTAGACAACCGAGCCATCCATCTCTGCTCCAGTGCGCCTAGTTTTGCAGTGTCCAAGTGAGTTAACGGATTATTGTCCGTGAAGATAGTAAACTTGGCGGAGGCTAGGTAATGTTTGAACCTTTCGGTGACAGCCCAGACTATGGCAAGGAACTCCAGCTTGAAAGAACTGTATATTTCCACAATTTGGGCCTGAAGAAAATGGCACTTCCCAACAAATATATACCAAACAGATCAAGGAAGCATATTGCCATAAAATACACATTGTTTTATTGAAATACGTACAAAAGACACAGACAATTATAAAAAGAGATGGATATCCAAAAGATATCACAGGCACATACAGTGGGGCAAAAAAGTATTTAGTCAGTCAGCAATAGTGCAAGTTCCACCACTTAAAAAGATGAGAGGCGTCTGTAATTTACATCATAGGTAGACCTCAACTATGGGAGACAAACTGAGAAAAAAAAATCCAGAAAATCACATTGTCTGTTTTTTTTTCATTTTATTTGCATATTATGGTGGAAAATAAGTATTTGGTCAGAAACAAAATTTCATCTCAATACTTTGTGATATATCCTTTGTTGGCAATGACAGAGGTCAAACGTTTTCTGTAAGTCTTCACAAGGTTGCCACACACTGTTGTTGGTATGTTGGCCCATTCCTCCATGCAGATCTCCTCTAGAGCAGTGATGTTTTTGGCTTTTCGCTTGGCAACACGGACTTTCAACTCCCTCCAAAGGTTTTCTATAGGGTTGAGATCTGGAGACTGGCTAGGCCACTCCAGGACCTTGAAATGCTTCTTACGAAGCCACTCCTTCGTTGCCCTGGCGGTGTGCTTTGGATCATTGTCATGTTGAAAGACCCAGCCACGTTTCATCATCAATGCCCTTGCTGATGGAAGGAGGTTTGCACTCAAAATCTCACGATACATGGCCCCATTCATTCTTTCATGTACCCGGATCAGTCGTCCTGGCCCCTTTGCAGAGAAACAGCCCCAAAGCATGATGTTTCCACCACCATGCTTTACAGTAGGTATGGTGTTTGATGGATGCAACTCAGTATTCTTTTTCCTCCAAACACGACAAGTTGTGTTTCTACCAAACAGTTCCAGTTTGGTTTCTTCAGACCATAGGACATTCTCCCAAAACTCCTCTGGATCATCCAAATGCTCTCTAGCAAACTTCAGACGGGCCCGGACATGTACAGGCTTAAGCAGTGGGACACGTCTGGCACTGCAGGATCTGAGTCCATGGTGGCGTAGTGTGTTACTTATGGTAGGCCTTGTTACATTGGTCCCAGCTCTCTGCAGTTCATTCACTAGGTCCCCCCGCGTGGTTCTGGGATTTTTGCTCACCATTCTTGTGATCATTCTGACCCCATGGGGTGGGATTTTGCGTGGAGCACCAGATCGAGGGAGATTATCAGTGGTCTTGTACGTCTTCCATTTTCTAATTATTGCTCCCACAGTTGATTTCTTCACTCCAAGCTGGTTGGCTATTGCAGATTCAGTCTTCCCAGCCTGGTGCAGGGCTACAATTTTGTTTCTGGTGTCCTTTGACAGCTCTTTGGTCTTCACCATAGTGGAGTTTGGAGTCAGACTGTTTGAGGGTGTGCACAGGTGTCTTTTTATACTGATAACAAGTTTAAACAGGTGCCATTACTACAGGTAATGAGTGGAGGAAAGAGGAGACTCTTAAAGAAGAAGTTACAGGTCTGTGAGAGCCAGAAATCTTGATTGCTTGTTTCTGACCAAATACTTATTTTCCACCATAATATGCAAATAAAATGAAAAAAAACCAGACAATGTGATTTTCTGGATTTTTTTTTCTCAGTTTGTCTCCCATAGTTGAGGTCTACCTATGATGTAAATTACAGACGCCTCTCATCTTTTTAAGTGGTGGAACTTGCACTATTGCTGACTGACTAAATACTTTTTTGCCCCACTGTATGTCTTCATAAAGTATTAAAAATACACCAAGGGGTACAGACCATATGTCGCAAAGTCATAGTATAGTACACCTAGTATAGGACATAAGGGGCACAAAATATATATACCCCATGCAAGGTGTGCACTGCAACAAATATCACCGACATGTATGTCACCAGCATGGAGATATATAAGGAAATATTGCTCTGGCGATATTTGATTTTCTATACACACTTTTTTTCTATACACACTGCTTTATACTTTTTGATGCCATTAGAGCACTCTGGCCTAGCATTATTGCCAGTGCAGTGTATTATATCCTCTTTGCCTATGATTTATTTACTTGTATATCTCCATGCTGGTGACATACATGTCGGTGATATTTGTTGCAGTGCATACCTTGCATGGGGTATATATATTTTGTGCCCCTTATGTCCTATACTAGGTGTACTATACTATGACTTTGCGACATATGGTCTGTACCCCTTGGTGTATTTTTAATACTTTATGAAGACATATGTGCCTGTGATATCTATTTGGATATCCATCTCTTTTTATAATTGTCTGTGTCTTTTGTACGTATTTCAATAAAGCAATGTGTATTGAAAGAACTGTAGTTGTCAGGGTTCCTTTCAGTGGGACGCAGCTTCCTGCTGGCGTAGGAGATCACGCTTTCTTTTCCATTCTGTACCTGCGACAGTACTGCTCCTAGCCCCACATTGCTAGCATCAGTGTACAGCACAAAGGGTTTGTCATAACCTGGGTAGGCCAGAACTTCGTCACCTGTGAGAGCCATCTTCAACCGAGTAAAAGATCTCTCCAACTCTTCAGTCCATTTAAAGGTGGAACTTTTTTGTTTTTGGTCTTTTTGTACTGCCCCACCAGGAGATTTTGCAAAGGGGTGGCTATTTCAGTAAAGCCTTTGACGAATCTTCGGTAGTAGCCCACCAGTCCAAGGAATTGGCGTACTTCATGGAGGTTGCTGGGCTTCGGCCAGTCCCGGATGACTGTCAGGATCTGGTGCCACACCTTCTACACTGACCACATGACCGAGGTACTGTACCTTGGGCTTCAGGAGGTGGCATTTGGAAGGCTTCACCTTCAGGTCAAAATTGGACAAAGCTTCAAACACTTCAGCCAGGTGTTCCAGATGATCTTCATAGGTTTTGGAGAAAACAATTACATCATCCAGGTACAAAAGGACCGTCTCAAAATTCATGTGTCCCAGGCAGCACTCCATCAGCCGTTGAAATGTTCCTGGAGCGGTGCAGAGCCCAAATGGCATATAATTGAACTCACAGAGACCCATTGAAGTGGTAAATGCTGTTTTCTCCTTGTCTGCCTCTGCCACGGGAACCTGCCAATACCCACTGGTGAGATCCAAGGTGGAAAAGTAGTTAGCAGTTTTAAGTGCAGCTAATGACTCTTCAATTCTGGGTAATGGGTAGGCATCTTTATGTATAATGCTGTTAATTTTCCTGTAATCAACACACATTCTCACGGTACCATCCTTTATCTTTACAAAAACTATTGGAGCTGCCCAGGGGCTACAACTGTCTCTGATAACCCCAGCTTCCTTCATTTCTCTCAACATACTCTTAGCACACTGGTATTGTGTTGGGGCATAGGTCTGTACCTCTCCTTTATGGGTGGATGGTCTCCAGTGGGGATATGATGTTGAACCCCTTTTGCCTGCCCAAAATCTAGTGGGTGTTTGCTGAATACCCGCTCATACTCTTGTGTCACTCTGTAAACCCCATTTTTCTGGTATGAAGGTGTAGAGTCAGTCCCCACCTGCAGTTGCTGGCACCACTCCTCCATCTGCTTCACAGAGCCATTGTCCTCCACTTGATCGGATGAGACCAAGGGCTCTGCTGCCTGCAAAGAGTTGTTATTAACAGTGAGCAACTTAGCAACTGTGGCATACTGAGGTACTGTAGCCTCCTCCTCCCCACAATTCAAAAGGCGTACAGGTACTCTCCCTTTTCGTACATCAACCACCCCTCTGGCTGTCAGGACAGTGGGCCTGCTATCGGAGTATACTGGTTCTACCAGTGCCTGGTAATCTCTCCCTCTGAGACCTATAGCTGCCCGACACCAAATCAACATTTCACATCTGGGGGGTATTGCAATGGGGAAAGCATCACTCACTCTGACGCTGCCAATCTCTCCACCAGAGAGTTCTACCTGTTGTCTTTGCATCACGGCTCTGATCTCCTTCTGCAGGACTCGTTGTTCACTGGAACCAGCAGTCTCAGCCACCTGTTGCAACAAGACAATAACCTTGGAAAGACAGTTTTCAATTACATTTGTACCAAGAGTCATCAAGGGATTACATTCACGTCGATCAATATCAACAACTATCAGACCTTGAGATTTTAGCTCTACCCGACCCACTTTAACAGTAATCTCTTTACATCCAATCTGCGGCAAAGACTGACCATTACTGGCAACTACCGTCAGTTCATCAGTTGGGCTACGGGTAAGTTCAGAATCAGCCCAATACCTCTTGTAGAGAATGTACGGCATAGTAGTCACCTGGGAGCCAGTGTCCAGCAAAGCGTTCATGGGGATACCATCAATCGCCACAGGGAGAATTGGTCTCCCTCCAACATACTTGGCTCTCCAGTTCTTTGGGCCTGGGGATCCTATTCCTGGGAGTTGGCCCTCTGCCCCAGGGGTTGCTCGTTTAAAGGACAGTAACTTGCAAAATGACCTGCCTTGTAGCAGCGACGACAGATGGGACGTCCGTCCTGGTCATAGCGATCGTTGTTCCTTCCTCTAAGTGGCGGGGCTCTCCTCCTCCGGAGCCACGGGACATCCTCTGGACTGGAAGCAAGCTGGATCTTTTCTTTGGAGGACACCTGCAGGGACTGCACGGTTTTAGTAAGTGCAGCCATTCCTTTGGTCAACTCCTGGACCTGAAGACGCAGCTCCTCAGCTGGATCTTTATCCAGAGTCTGTGCATCAGCCTCCACAGGGATGGAAGGGAAAGACGTTGCTTCCTGGTGGTAGGTGATCGCTGGGCGCCTCAGGGGCGCTGGACGGCTGTCAGTGGGTTCCTGCAGTACCCGTATAGCCCTGTCCTTAAAATCAGCAAAGTCCAGATCAGGGTCTTGCAGGGTTATGATGCGCAACTGCCCTCTGTGGGTACTGGATAGGAGTCCTTCAATGAACTGCTCCTTCAACAGCTTATCCTCCTCCTTCACACTGTCAGGATCAACTTGCTTAACTGCTTGCAGCGCCTCCTGCAGGTTGAGAGCATAGTCCCTTATACTGTCCTGCGCCTTCTGTTTACAGCCAAAGAACCTCATCTTGATTTCAGCTGCAGGGCGGGTGTCAAAGGTGCTTCTCAGCTTGGCCAGGATCTTTGCAACAGTCTCTTTATCAGTGTCCTGCCAGGCTTTCACCTCTCTCTGTGCTGCACCCGTTAGCTGTCCAATCAGGATATTCACTTTCTGGCTTTCAGACAGAGGGTATACTTTAAACAAACTGCACAGTCTCTCTTTAAATTCACTCAGGGTATGTGACTCACCCGAGTACTGCGGTAGCCAGGCCACTCCCGGTATATAGGGCATAGACAGCGGCATTATGGGGACCACTGCGGTGGGCGCTCCTCCTGGCGGTGCTGCAGGGTTGGCGATGGCGTCCGCCGCTGCATCGTTGTGTGGCGCGGACATTCTCTCCCCCCCTAGTTAACGTTTGCCAGGGCCGGGGGGTTGTGTGTGCTCACCGGCGGCCGCTTCGCAGGCCCGATGCTCCGAGCTGTAGGCCTCAGCTCCTCCCCTTCTCGCGCGCTGTCCTCTCTTCCCGCGCTGCACTTCACTTCTTCGCGCTCTGTGGCAGGCTCCGCGCACGAAGGCCCGCCCCACTTTCTTCACGCGCGCGCCAAGCAGCGCGGCAATGGCGGCAATTGGCGCCAATTTCACACACAGTCTTTTTCACAAACACAGTCTATGGCACACAGGACCCGGGGTGGTACCGGGCTCCGTAATCCTGTTCGTGACGCCAAGTTGGGTCGCCCTCCCAGGGCTGTGGGGTACTCGGTATCGGGCCGGTGTCAGCGGGATGTGTCACAGCAGCGGTGACCCGGTCCGTGGCCCTGGACGCCCAAGTAATGGGGGAATGTAATGGTGGAATGTGGTTAGATGGATAGTTCGTGACGCCACCTGTGGTGCTCGGCAAGGGAGGTGTTAAGCCGACACTGCATGCAGATCCACTGGGACTGATGGTAGGGTGCAGCAGAGATGTAAAAGCTCCCCACAGGTGAAGCTGAAGTCCCAGGGCAGTGTAGATGTGATTGGCACGGGGATGTAGCAGTGCCGGAAAGGTAGGAAGCAGACAAGACACAGCGGGGTGCAAGTTCCGTACCTTTACTTGATAACTGCAGTCCAGGTTCCTGATTACAGATGGTATTGGAGCAGGCTAGCCTGGAAGCAGCTCAGGATTCTCTCTCAGCAGAAGGGCTGTCCAGTCTCCTTCCTAGCGCTTGTTTGAATGAAGTACTCCTAGTACTGAGTTACACTGTAGTTCATCTCAAGTCTGTTCTATTCTCACTCCTCGTATGGCAGACAGCTGTAGCTGCTATTCCTCTCCTGGCTCACTGCATGCTGTTGTGCCTCCGAGTCTTAGATGGGGGTAGGGCATTTACAGCCTCCTACTCCTCTGGTATCTGCTGTAGGACCATCAGTGTCTATACAGCCGTGGAGACCAGGCCCCAGATCATGCGCTCTCACTGTGAGGGAGCTCTCTTTACTCAGCTCAACCTCCAGCTTCTCCCTACACGTCTGCACATTTCACCCTCCGCAGACTAACTAACCACTCCTTCCTCCTTCCCCTCAGGGAGCACTCCTCCCCTTAATTTCGGTTCAGAGTTCCCCCTGCTGGCCTGGAGTGGAACTCTGTTGTATGCATAGGTTGACTGCGAGAGAGACCCTTCACTGCCTCCAAGCCTGGCATTACCCTCCCCTGGAGGAAGGCAAAGCCAGTGTGGCGACCATACTCCTGGGGGCGCCACATTATAGCCAACGCTCTTTATACACTGAGTGGTGACTTAAACCATGGCCACGCCAGCCCTATGACTGAAAGAATGAGCATGCCGAAGGGAATAAGGTTCTTTTCCTCCCTGCAGCAGGGCTGTCAGTGACAGCGCCTCACGATGCTAGAACACTATTAACCTGTATATTAACCCCATATCTGCAATTTAATAGCATTATGTTACATGATAAATTCCCTTAGAGAGCCACAGCTGTTCTGCAAGATACGCCTAAAAGGATTTTTCCCACGAACATCATATATTACCAATCCATGGTATAAGTGGTAGATTTTTCATCGTTGAGTGGTGAACCTTTCAGACCCCCATCAATCCTGAGAAAAGAAGTCCTTTGTCTCCATGTGAATGGAGAAATGGCGTGCATGTGTGGCTACTTTTCCATTCACTTCCATGGGAGCATTAGTATGCATGTTTGATCATCACCCCATTAGACAGTAATTGCAGTGGTTGCCAAACCACTCCATTCATATTGGTGAAAGTAGACCTCCATCCTCATGATCAGCGGGTATCAATGGTTTTCTTATTGTGGTAGATCAGCTCACTTGGCTGCGTATAGCGGTAGACCCAGGAACACTGTCTCTTTAAATTTTCCACTTGTTTAATGAGGTACAGCATAAACAGGGGAAGGGTTAGCAACATAAACAATTCCTTTCTGGCCTAACAGGAAAACAAAACAAAAATAAATGGCACAGTCCGTGTTGATGCGAAAAACCACCCGCTCAGGAAAAAAACATAAAAAGTAGGTTCAACTTTCCTTATACTCAAACGCAGCTCTGGAGCTCCCATTTCCAGGCACACCCAATCCTGAATGAGTCAGAAGGCTGTGTATTTATCCTTGGAACTCCGCTCTGAGGGTGGAGATATGATGAACAGCCTCCCACCCACTCTTCAGCTGTTCACTAAACCTAGCCCTAAACATGGCTGATTAACCCTTTTCAGCACTTAGTGTGCTGGAGCATTTTTCTAGGTTCATATCATTGAAGCTAGTAACCTCAGTGATACATATCTCCCCTCCAGTACTTTGCCGCAAAATATTTATGATTTATCCTGTGGATGGGTTCTAAATACCTAACATAAAAATCAAGGCGCCTCATAGAAAAAGTCTAAATTGGCCTCATTCCGCTCCCCCCCCCCCCTCAAATTTAAAAAGAATTTTTCAGTAGGGTCACAGCACTTAGGCACAGTCACGGAAGAGTATACTTCCCAAGTTTTAAAAACAGGGAAACAGTATTAGGCGCCCACAGTGCACCTCATGCATTATGATGCCACAACAGAGACCCTCAAAAAGTACAATGCCCCCACAATTCCTGCACATACAGTATGATGCCCCACAAGTTCCCTCACAGAGTATGATGCCCCCACACAAAATACAATACCCCCACACAAAGTACAGCACCCCTACAGTTCCCATAGACACAGTATAATGTCCCCCACTATTCCTCCAAAAAAAGTATGATACCCACATAGTATCCCCTACATAAAGTAGCATAACTCCACAGTTCCCCCACACAAAGTTCAATGCACCTACAGCTCCCCCATACAAAGTAAGATACCCCAGAATTCCCCCACACAAAGTAGCTGTGACGGACTCATCTTCTGCGGAGTCGATTTTTTAGAGTGGACCCTCTGGGCCGTGGCACCCACCCACCTAGGGCGAGCTGACCTTGTGAGGAACCACCCCCTGTACAGGGAGTGTCAGGGGCAAGACCAAGGGTGTGAGTCACGACTGCTGGGACCAGACGGCCGGCTCAGGGAGACACTAGTGCGTGTGGATCTGGCAACAGGAACGAGCAGGGTACAAGACAAGACACAGCGTGGTCATAGGGTTTCTTCATGAAGCGTGGTCTCAGGGTTTATCCAGATACACAACATAAATACGAGGACATGGAAATACACGGCAAAGTGCGTGCAAGGGCACGCCAAGGTCCATGACAGGGTACGTGCTAGGCAACACACCAGGGTCCAAGGCAGGGTTCAATGCAGGATGCGTGCTAGAAGACACGCCAGGGTCCAAGGCAGGGTTCAATGCAGGGTGCGTGCTAGGATACACGCCAGGGTCCAAGGCAGGGTTCAATGCAGGATGCGTGCTAGGAGACACGCCAGGGTCCAAGACAGGGTGCAATGCAGGATGTGCCTACTGGCCAGCGCACACGGCTGAGGAACAAGCAGTGGAAGGAAGAACATTGAGACTAGCCTGGAAATGTGCTTGAGGAGCACCATAGGTCAGAGAGCAGGAATGGTGTGTGAGCCAGGAGGCACAACAGAGCACCAAGCAGAGAACAGAGCTAGCAAAGGCATAGGAAAGAAACTAAGCAAGAGACAAACAAGACATGAGACCAAGTACAGGACACAGGATGCAGACATGACTAAGGACGAACACAGGACACCAGACGAAGTACAAGCACTGAGCATGTGCAAAGAAGCACAACAGGGCAAAGTGCATGGGCACAGACTACAGGGAGCAACCAAGCAGCCTAGCAAGGAATCAACACAATAATCAGGCCCCGACCATAGGAAGGGGCGGTCTGATATAGGGCATTACCACCTGCACTGCCGGGTCAGGACCAGGAGAACTTCCGGTTCAGATCCTCCAGGATCATAGAGTGGATTGCTGGATCTGGTTCTGCTGGACCATAGAGAGAGGATCACATGGTGGGGTCCTCCAGGACCATAGAGAGGATTGCTGGATCAGATTCTGCTGGACCATAGAGAGGGTCACATGATCAGGGCCTCCAGGACCATAGAGAGAGGATTGCTGGATCAGATTCTGCTGGACATAGAGAGGGTCACATGATCAGGGCCTCCAGGACCATAAGCAGGCAGAGCAGAGACGGGTGCGCACACAGCAGCGGCATGCAGCCATGATGAGGTATGCGTGCACACTAGCGATGGCGTACAGCCATGAGAGGTAGCACCTGTGCGCACAAGCAATGGCGGATAGCCACGAGGTAGAGCATGAGTGCGAACCAGCAATGGCAGGCAGCCATGAGATGAGGTGCGCATGCACACTGCTCCAGGGGTCATGCAGCATAACAGACATGAGGTGCGCGTGCACACTGTTCCAGGGTTCATGCAGCATAACAGTCATGAGGTGCATGTGCACACTACTCCAGGGATCATGCGGCACAACAGACATGAGAGACCTCCGGGGTGCCCACAGGGACCCGGCACTGGGGGCAATGCGGCATGACAGGCATAGCAGGCATGACAGCATGGATCATGCAGCGCAAGCAGCATGACAGTGGCATAGCTCGACATTTCCCCTACACAAAGTTTGATGCACCTACAGTTCCCAAAGTCACAGTATGACAGTTCTCCCACACACTGTATAATACCCCAACAGTTCCCCCACAATAAGTACGATACCCTCAGATTGCCCACAAAAAGTAAGATTTCCCCACACAAAATACGATACCCTCACCGTCCTCCACACAAGGTATTATGCCCCTACAATTTCTGCAAAGTATAACGATCCCACAGTTCCTCAACATACAGTATGATGTGTCCACAATATTGTCATTCTCCACTTCAGTCATAATTGTGCAATAACAAATTTTAAGAAAAAAACACCAAAAAATATTGTTGAAATTTGGACATGATATGGGGCTCACTGGTCAGCACTGCAGCCTTGCAGCGCTGGGGTCCTGGGTTCGAATCCCACCAAGGACAACATCTGCAAGTTTGTATGTTCTCCCCGTGTTTGCGTGTGTTTCCTCCCACATTCCAAAGACATACTGATAGGGAATTTAGATTGTGAGTCCCAATGAGAACAGAGATGATAATGTCTGTAAAGTGCTGTGGAATAAGATAGCGCTATATAAGCAAAGCATAATAAACACCATAATAAATTATTTAATAAACATAATAAACTCCACAATTGGACACCACTACAGATAAATATTGTTTGTGGGGTAACCCCTTAAGGGACTGTGCATGTATCCCACATCCATCCAACATTTTACCCTTTGCACAAACATAGGTATTGTATTAGGAAATGGTAATTTTCTCTGTATTTGATGTACAGGAGAACCCTTCACCCTCTATAAATTGCATCCTGGATTGGGATTCAAAACTGGTTTCTGTTTGAGACATTGAGAAAAGAAGTTTAGAAAAGGTTCACAGATTTAACTCCAGATCTGGCTCACCCCAGGGGCCTTCGTCAGACAGGATGAAAAAGGTTTCCATGACATTTTGTTTCCTTAGTAACAGTATAAAGCTGTAGAAAACCTTTGGGAAAGAAGCTTAAAATGCAAGTAAAGTTCTACAAGAACAAGTGCCACGGCCTGATCTTATGAAAGGCACGCATTCTTACGCGTACAATGAGGATAATAGTCGGCAAAAAGAATTCTACGGGTTTTTCTTACACATGAATTTAGGTCTGGCCTATACTGATTTTTAAGTTTCTGATTTATTTGCAAAGGTAACTGTAGAAATGTGTGACAGGATAGAACATAAAGGCTAATTTTTGCATCTACCGTATTTAATTTTTTAAATTTTTTTTAGCATCTATTTAGGATGAAAAATGATAAGGGCACATATCATCATTTCTGCTTAAAGGGACCGCCCACGATATATATATTTTTTGTAAAAACAAACAAATAAAACATTACTCGCTAGTTTAACCCTTTAAGGACCGAGTCACTTTGTACGTTAATGATCAAGCCTCATTTTCCAAATCTGGCCAGTGTCACTTTATCAAGTAATAACTCTGAAATGCTTCAACATATCCCAGTGACCCTGAAATGGTTTTTTCATGTTATGTTGTACTTCATGTTCGTGGTATGCGCTTATTTGTTAAAACATCAAAAATTTGTCAATTTTCACACTTAAAATTCTTATGCCCTGATATGATTTATACCACAAAATTAGAGAAATAACGTTTCCCACATGTCTATATTACATTTGCATCATTTTTTAAACATTATTTTTTCTGTTAGAAGGGTTAAAAGTTTATCAGCAATTTCTCATTTTTCCAACAAAATTTATAAAACCATTTTTGTAGAAACCACCTCACATTGTAAATGACTTTGAGGGGCCTATATGATAGAAAGTATCCAAAAGTGACACTGTTCTAAAAACTGCCCCCCTCAAGGTGCTCAAAACCACATCCAAGAAGTTTATTAACCAATCAGGTGCTTCACAGGAACTAAAGCAATGTGGAAGGAAAATAATTAACATTTTGCGTTTTTTCACAAACATGTTACTTTCAGGGTAACAGAAGAAAATGAACCTCAAAATTTGTTGTGCAGTTTCTTCTTAAACGTGGGGAACCCCCCAACACTAGTTACCCTATTTTGGAAACTAAACACCTCAAGGTTTTTATCTAAATATGTGGTGAACCCTCGGGTGCTTCACAAAAGTTTGTAACGTAGAGCTGTGAAAATAAAAAATAATTTTTCCCACAAAAATGTTTTTATAGCTCCAATTTTCTTATTTTCACAAGGGTAACAGGAGAAAATGAACCCCAAAATTTGTTGGCCAGTTTCTTCCGAGTATGCCTATAGCACATTTGTGGGGGAAAACTACTGTTTTGGCACACATCAGGGCTCGGAAGGGAAGGAGCACAGTTTGACATTTTGATCACAAAAATGGCTGGAATCGAGAGCGGACACCATGTCGCGTTTGGAAAGCCCCTGATGTGCCTAAACAGTGGAAACCCCCCACAAGTGACCCCATTTTGGAAACTAGACCCCTCATGGAATTTATCTAGATGTGTGGTGAATACCTTAAACTCCCAAGTGCTTCATAGATGTTTATAACGTTGAGCCGTGAAAATAAAAAATCAAATTTTTCCCACAAAAATGTTCTTTCAGCTCAATTTTTTTTATTTTCCCAAGCGTGCTTGTGAGCTCAGGAGGATGGGAGCTGTTGTATTTGGGTAAGCAGATTTTGCTGAAATTCTTTTGGTGGGAGCCACATTACTTTTCCAGAGCCTTTGTGCTGTCAGTAATGTGGACGAACCTGAGTGGGAACTTGATTTTTTTTAGAAGCTTTTATTAGTGACCTTTTGGTAAACAGAACATTTTGGATGACTTTATCCTGCACTCTACACTGAGCACTTACAACGGCGTTTCCATCTAAATCTATAAAATAACTGATTCGGATGAAACTCCTGAGGGATCCATTCATTATAATGAAGCAGCAGAGTTACTCTTGACTCCATCTGACGGTATCCGGCTTTTCAGAGGAGCTCAAAACTGTGGCCAGCCGTGATTTTATGCATGCCTAAAAAGATGGACACTGCTGGATCATAGTTTAGAAGGCATCCAGAGTGCTTCCATCTACTTTTATTATAGGGAATCTTCCATCTGAGGTTCCATCTGAATCACATACTTTAGTGATTTACAAAGAAACCCCAGTGTAAGCGCCCAGTGCAGAGCGCAGGATAAATGTGAGCTGAGACTTACTGCGATCAACAAACAACTCTACGGCAGGTATTTTTATGTTCCTTGTGCGGCATAAGATATTAGATAACTGTATTCTTCCGGTAGGTGCAGTTTCAGCGATATAAGGTTTCTATATTTGATCGCGTTCTATTCCGATTTTTGGGAGGCAGAATTAACGAAAACCAGCAATTTGGGAACTGTTTGTTGTTGTTTTTTTATGCTGTTCATCATGTGGTAAAAGTGATAAGGCAGCTTTATTTTTCGTGTCAGTATGATTACAGCAATGCCACATTTATATCTTGTTTATGTTTTTTCGTTTATACACAATAAAAACTATTTTATACAAAAAGTATTGTTTTTGCATCGCTTTATTCTGAGAGCTATAACTTTCTTTATTTTTCCATTGATGAAGCTGTATGGCGGCTTGTTCTTTTGCAGACAAGATGATGTTTTGTGTTATATTCCACTTTTTTTCCAGCGATGTGATGAAAAAACTTCACGCCTGTGTAGCAAGGTGGCACGGAGGGGTAGTTATGGCCGAGTCACTTAAAGACACAGTACACAGACAGAGTCCACTGAGCAAACGGTCAGCGAGCACCCCTGGCCCCTTGTACATAAATAGACAGGACTGACACAGCTTCTTCCCACAGGTTACTTTTTCTTTCCAGCCACTGCAGTCCGGCAATCAAAATCCAGGGTCACTGCTGTGATCCAACAGGGATAACTTTATTTTGTGTTTTGTAATAGTAGCGAAGTAGGAAAAATTAGTAGAAAAGAAGATACAACACAGGCTTCCTGCTCTTTCCCTGACACTATCCACGGCTGTACTCACATCGGCCACGTGAGATCAGGCAATCAGTCCACTCGTTGGAATCTGGATGCTATAGTCCATTGTGTCCTTTGGCCCGGGGCAGCAGATCCTCTCCCTCCTGGGAGTCAGGCAATGCCCTGGCTGCAGCCACATGTCTACCCATTGCGAACGTGCCCAGGCTTCTGACAGGAACAGCAGCTTCCTGCCGCCTTTTCTGAGCTGCCAAAGCCCATAACATTAACTCACTACTCTCCCAAGCTGTAACAACAGCAATATATATAACACAGTGACTATCAAAGCACAGGCAATTTAAAGGGCACTGACACAATAAACAACCTGAATAGAACACATCGAGGTAAGGCAGTTGAATGCAATTATATGGCATTTACAGTGGAGTACAACAATGGCACACAGTGAGAACGTACATGAGACATATTTTACACAAAGCGCACGGGCAGGAGAGAGGGCGCACTGAGGTCCTCCGCTACCTCCTTACACCTGCATCAAAAAATATATCAAATAAGGGAGGGGAAAAACGCAAAGAAAACATGCAATAATCAAAGAACATTGTTTTATTATGTTGTGTGATTCCAACTCCTGCAGAAGGAAAACAATAGAAAAAAATGCAGCTTTTGCGCTATATGCCTTAGTGTTACATTTTTATTACATTTTTTAATGGGTTTATCCCATTTATGAAATCCACCGTACATATACGGCGCATGTCACAAGCGGGTATATGGAACGAGCTCCCGCAGTGAGCCCACCCCATACCCTGCAGGTGATTGTTAGGCGTCAGGATTCTTCGGCTGCACGGGATGGATCTCAAGCCTTGTCTGGTGCTGTGGTCTCGCATTCAGGCTCGGCCGCTGGGATGACTGCTCAGCGCTTTGCCCAGGATCTTGCTGCATGTGTAGTGACTGCTGGTTCTCCAGCTAAGCCTATGGTGACTACTAGTTTACATGTGCAGCACTGTGTCCAGATTTCACTCTACTGAGCCTGTCCATAATATGGTGCCTTCCCATTGGTGCTCGGATGTCAGGTGCTCTGGTGATGTGGCAGCTTCAGATTGTTCCACAGGCAAGGTCCTGTCTGTCTGGACTTGAGCAAGGTATAAAAAGCTCTCAATGGCGCACGCCTGTGCACTAGTATCTTGTGTTTGTGGTGTGCTGGTGGCTTCTACTGTATACCACCTTGTGTGAACGTGTGCCGCTATTGCACTGTGAGTGTTGGTCTAGACAGGCAGTGTAGGGTGTGAACTCCGGCTTGAATTTAGCATCTGTACCGGGTATCCTCAGGCGTGCGTACTAAAGCACACCGTGTGTCAGAGCAGGGTCAGCCACCAGCTTAGTCTTCCCTGGGGGTTAAGTTATAGGGACCCCAACTAGTATTTTTCTATACGCCTGTGCAGTCTAGCAGTTTATAGTCCTTTGTGCGATGCTTCATAGTACCGCTCTGTGGTGTAACAGCTTGTTACTTTGCACTCTGTACACACTGAGCGACATTTAACTCAGTGTGCTTTAAGTGTTTTCTCGCAGCTTTGCTCCACCATTGTGCTAGCTGCGGTTTCTCCATCACTGCACGCTGGACCCTGGGTTGCGAACGCACCTTATTATAATTTCTTATTTGGTGCATTCCGCCAATCCTAACAGTGATGGCTGTGTTTTACAGCCAGGACCTGACGTTAACAACTGCGGAAGGAGCAATTACACCATTTTTTTATGCCATTTACTGATCACCATGGTTAATATGATTGCTGTGTTGTACAGATGTTTAGGGTTGCCGCCAGCAATTTCAAGGCCCCATACTGGCAAAATTTCCAGGCCCCCTTGAGACTCCAGGCCAGGCTCCACCCTCCTCCCCTTCCCCAGTCCCACCATCCATTCTTGGAGAAACTCAATTTCTGCACCAAGTCCTCACCAATCACACATTAACAGCTCTCTTTGAACACCATATCTGTTAGGTGTTGGGTTCCTGTTGCTGCACAGCGGGAATCCCGAGCCCTGCTCCCGGCGGTCTCCCATTCCTCCCCAGCCGCAGAGGAGGTTGCTCAGCAAACTCATCGGTCCTGGCGCTCTGCCCAGACCACCCCGTTGGTTTGCTTGCTGCTGCCACCTCTGGCACAGCTATGGCAATGCAGGCTGCTCAGCAGCGAGATTCTCCAGGGACTAGGTCCTCATGTCGGGCCACTGAGCATGCCCGTGGAGTAATCTCCCATTGGAGATCGAAGGTCACGTGCTCAGGTCCTGCTCCTGTTCGGATTGGCCTATCCGAGAATCCAGGAAGGTCCCGGACGCTCACGGCTATAAAAGGTTCGCATGGCCGCTCGGACATAGTAACATAGTAACATAGTTTTGAAGGCTGAAGGAAGACCTTATCTCCATCTAGTTCAGCCCATTTTTAGTGCAGCTGTTCTGCATTGTTGTTCCTGGGGAAGGCAAAAAACCCACAGAGTAGAAGCCAATTTTCTCCATAGGGAAAAAAATTCCTTCCCCTAAGCTGGGTCAACCATCTACCTATAATATTATGTTATTCGTAACCTTCTATACTGTTACTCACAAGAAAAGCATCCATTCCTTTCTTAAATTCATTCAGTGAGTTGGCCATCACCACTTCCTCAGGAAGAGAATTCCAGAGCCTCACTGCTCTTACCGTGAAGAACCCTCTTCTATGCTGGTGCAGAAATTGTCTTTCCTCCAAACGAAGAGAATGCCCCCTTGTTCTTGTCACAGTCCTTGGTTCAGTTCAAACAGTTCATTGGAGAGATCTCTGTATTGCCCTCTGATATACTTGTACACATATATTAGGTCTCCCCTAAGTCTTCTCTTTTCTAGAGTAAATAGACCTAATTTTGATAACCTTTCTGGGTATTGTAGTGAACCAACTCCATATATCATTTTAGTAGCCCGCCTTTGAACCCTTTCAAGTTCAGTAATGTCTTTCTTGAGCACCGGCGTCCAAAATTGCACACAATACTCCAAGTGTGGTCTGACGAGTGATTTGTACAGAGGAAGAATTATGTTTTCATCTCGTGTCCCCAGACCTCTTCTAATGCATCCCATGACCCTATTGGCTTTGGTGGCAGCTGCCTGACACTGGGCACTCCAATTTAACTTCTTATTAACTAAGATGCCCAAGTCTTTTTCCATGTCTGATTTCCCCAGCAGTTTCCCATTTAGTAAGTAATTGTAGCATCTGTTTCTCCTTCCCATGTGCATAACCTTACACTTATCTGTGTTAAACCTCATTTGCCATTTTTCAGCCCAATTCTCCAATTTACTCAAATCTGTCTGTAGTTGCAAACTGTCCTCCTTTGTGTAACTACCTTACATAGTTTTGTATCATCTACAAATACTAATATTTTACTGTGTAAGCCATCCACTAGATCATTAATAAATATTTTAAATAGTAGGGGGCCCAATACAGAACCCTGTGGTACCCCACTAGTAACCCTGGCCCAATCTGAGTATTCCCCATTAATAACCACTCTTTGCTTTCTATCACTAAGCCAGCTACCTACCCATCTACACACATTTTCCCCTAGCCCAAGCTTTCTCATCTTACTTACCAGTCTTTTATGTGGGACAGTGTCAAATGCTTTAGAGAAGTCAAGATACATGACATCCAATGATTCTCCTTGGTCCATTTGAGAGCTTACATCCTCATAGAAGCTGATCAGGTTAGTTTGACAGGAGCGATCCTTCATAAATCCATGTTGATATGGAGTTAAACATTTATTAACATTGAGATATTCCATAATGGTATCCCTCAGAAACCCTTCAAAAATTTTACCCACAACAGATGTTAAGCTTACCGGCCTATAGTTTCCAGGTTCCCTTTTACACCCCTTTTTGAATATTGGTACCACATTTGCTTGCCGCCAATCAAAAGGAACAGACCCTGTTTCTATAGAGTCTTTACATATAAGGAATAGAGGCCTGTCTATCACATTACTTAACTCCCTTAATACCCGAGGGTGAATGCCATCAGGGCCTGGTGATTTGTCAATTTTAATCTTACTATAGCGGTTCTGCACTTCTTCCTGGGTTAGGCAGGTAATACTTAATGGGGAGTTTACATTATCACTCTGCATTTCCCCTGGCAAATCCTTTTCCTGTGTGAACACTGTTGAGAAAAAAGTATTTAAAACATTTGCTTTTCCCACATCGCTCTCTATGATTTCACCCTCATTGTTCTTTAAAGGGCCGACACCATCAATTTTAATCATTTTACTGTTTATATAATTAAAGAATAGTTTGGGGTTTGTTTTACTTTCCTTAGCAATGAGTCTCTCAGTTTCCACTTTTGCTAAATGTATTTGTTTTTTACACATTTTATTTTTTTCTCTATAACTCTTTAATGCTTCTTCATTGCCTTCTTGTTTTAGCTTCCTAAATACCTTGTTCTTGTTATTTATTGCCCTTTTTACATCCTTATTTAGCCACATTGGTGTTCTCCTGTTCCTAGCCCTTTTATTTCTGTATGGTATGGCTAGATCGCAGTGGGTGTGTAAAACGGATTTAAATATTTCCCATTTATTTTATGTGCTGCTATTTTTGAGGACATTGTCCCAATCAATTCAGCGAAGGTCCTCTCTAAGCTGATCAAACTTTGCTTTCCTGAAATTCAGCGTTTTTGTAACCCCCTTCCAGGGCACCATACTGAAGGACAAGTGGAGTTATATTATATTGTGGTCACTGTTCCCTAGGTGCCCATCGACTCGTACTTCTGTTATTCTATCTGGCCTGTTGCTTAAAATTAAGTCCAGAAGGGCTGTCCCTCTAGTTGGGCCCTGCACAAGTTGTGACAGATACAGTGGGGCAAAAAAGTATTTAGTCAGTCAGCAATAGTGCAGGTTCCACCACTTAAAAAGATGAGAGGCGTCTGTAATTTACATCATAGGTAGACCTCAACTATGGGAGACAAACTGAGAAAAAAAAATCCAGAAAATCACATTGTCTGTTTTTTTTTCATTTTATTTGCATATTATGGTGGAAAATAAGTATTTGGTCAGAAACAAAATTTCATCTCAATACTTTGTGATATATCCTTTGTTGGCAATGACAGAGGTCAAACGTTTTCTGTAAGTCTTCACAAGGTTGCCACACACTGTTGTTGGTATGTTGGCCCATTCCTCCATGCAGATCTCCTCTAGAGCAGTGATGTTTTTGGCTTTTCGCTTGGCAACACGGACTTTCAACTCCCTCCAAAGGTTTTCTATAGGGTTGAGATCTGGAGACTGGCTAGGCCACTCCAGGACCTTGAAATGCTTCTTACGAAGCCACTCCTTCGTTGCCCTGGCGGTGTGCTTTGGATCATTGTCATGTTGAAAGACCCAGCCACGTTTCATCATCAATGCCCTTGCTGATGGAAGGAGGTTTGCACTCAAAATCTCACGATACATGGCCCCATTCATTCTTTCATGTACCCGGATCAGTCGTCCTGGCCCCTTTGCAGAGAAACAGCCCCAAAGCATGATGTTTCCACCACCATGCTTTACAGTAGGTATGGTGTTTGATGGATGCAACTCAGTATTCTTTTTCCTCCAAACACGACAAGTTGTGTTTCTACCAAACAGTTCCAGTTTGGTTTCATCAGACCATAGGACATTCTCCCAAAACTCCTCTGGATCATCCAAATGCTCTCTAGCAAACTTCAGACGGGCCCGGACATGTACAGGCTTAAGCAGTGGGACACGTCTGGCACTGCAGGATCTGAGTCCATGGTGGCGTAGTGTGTTACTTATGGTAGGCCTTGTTACATTGGTCCCAGCTCTCTGCAGTTCATTCACTAGGTCCCCCCCGCGTGGTTCTGGGATTTTTGCTCACCGTTCTTGTGATCATTCTGACCCCACGGGGTGGGATTTTGCGTGGAGCACCAGATCGAGGGAGATTATCAGTGGTCTTGTACGTCTTCCATTTTCTAATTATTGCTCCCACAGTTGATTTCTTCACTCCAAGCTGGTTGGCTATTGCAGATTCAGTCTTCCCAGCCTGGTGCAGGGCTACAATTTTGTTTCTGGTGTCCTTTGACAGCTCTTTGGTCTTCACCATAGTGGAGTTTGGAGTCAGACTGTTTGAGGGTGTGCACAGGTGTCTTTTTATGCTGATAACAAGTTTAAACAGGTGCCATTACTACAGGTAATGAGTGGAGGAAAGAGGAGACTCTTAAAGAAGAAGTTACAGGTCTGTGAGAGCCAGAAATCTTGATTGCTTGTTTCTGACCAAATACTTATTTTCCACCATAATATGCAAATAAAATGAAAAAAAAAACAGACAATGTGATTTTCTGGATTTTTTTTTCTCAGTTTGTCTCCTATAGTTGAGGTCTACCTATGATGTAAATTACAGACGCCTCTCATCTTTTTAAGTGGTGGAACTTGCACTATTGCTGACTGACTAAATACTTTTTTGCCCCACTGTAATTATCCTTGGTCACTGACAGAAATTGGTTTCCTTTCTGAGATACGCAGGTTTCAGTTTCCCAGTCTATGTCGGGGTAGTTGAAGTCCCCCATAATAATCACCTCATTGTGATTTGCTGCTTTGTCTATTTGTTTCAATAATGCATTCTCAGTGGTTTCTGTTATATTTGGTGGCTTATAACAAACCCCTACGAGGATTTTATTACTTTTCCCTCCTTGTATCTCCACCCATAGAGACTCCACCTCTTCATTTCCCTCTTGTAAATCTTCTCTTAGTGTGGGCTTTAAAGTGGACTTTATATATAGACAGACTCCACCCCCTTTCCTTTTTTTACGCGCTAGGATACACTGTATTTTCAGACTATGAGGAGTGAGTGATGTATACACGTTTGAATGTCTCTGGTGACTGACTCATTAAGAAACCCCTACCCTTGGTACGCATGTGTTGTGCAGCCTAGCCTGCTAGCGCCCAGGCTTAGGTGTAGGTAGGGCAGAGTCGGAGTCAGGCATTAGCCCCCATCAGTGACTCGGCACGCCTCAATGCACGTGCTCCACACTCCGTAGCAAGCGTCTATAGCGGCGTTCGCGGCAGCGACGCTGTGCGCTCAGAGGGCCTAGAGGAACTCTAACCCCATGTCCTTGGGGTAGAGTTCTGTGGCCGCTTTCTGTGCGCTTTTTGGCCGGGCTCTGTGAGCTAAACAGGCTCCGGTATTTGCGTTCAGCGGCTGTGCGGCTCTGTGAGTCAACAGAGTTCGCTCCTGTTCACACTGGGTGACGTAACCCACGTGTGACTGTTTTCACGCCGGAGGGTAGGTTGACAGCGCTAGAGCGTTCCACCTCAGCTGCGGATGTTACCTCTGTCGCTGTTCAAGCAGCTACAGAGGCTGTCGCCCGTGTCTCCACAGCCAGCCCTGCCCCAACCTTGTCTCGCCTCCCGCTGCCCGAGAAATTCTCGGGTGATAGTGCATCATTCAGGGGTTTCGTGAGTCAGTGCTCCATTCACCTGGAGTTGCTGGCCACACGATTTCCCACTGAGCGGGCCAAAGTGGGATTTATCATCTCCCTCCTGTAGGGCAGGTCCTTGTGGGCCACCCCACTGTGGGAGCGTGAGGATACCCTGGTACAGAGTGCCACCCATTTTCTGCTCACTCTGAAGCAGGTGTTCCTGGGACCTCGGGTCACGCATGACACCGCACTTCAGTTGCTGGCCCTAACCCAGGGTCCGTCAATGGTCAGCCAGTATGCCATCTTCTTCAGAACTCTGGCCTCCGAGCTGGAGTGGCCAGATAAGGTTCTCATACCTATATTCTGAAGAGGCCTGGCTCATCATGTCAAAGATGCCCTGGCTACCAGGGAGGTGCCCACCACTTTGGAGGATCTAATTACGGTCTCCACCCGAATTAATATTCGCTTCACCGAGCGAGGGCTGGAGCGCTCCAAGTCCAGCCAATGATATAGGTTGGCTCCAAACTTTGCTAGACCGCTGGAATCTCTCCCGGTCAGCCGCCCGAGCCTCCAGAGGCCATGGAGCTGTCCCGCACGGGTTTCCAAGTCCTGGCCTGCACGGGTATCTCCAGTCTGTTTCCGTTGTCCGCAGACTGGGCACGTTGCTAACCAGTGCCCACAGCGGTCGGGAAACGCTCACGTCTAATGGTTATCAGAGGGGGCCTACAAGACACAGCGACTTTCTCGTCCAAGCTCCTGTTTAAAGGGGCGTTAGAGTTCAATTCTTCCACTGTGATTGTGGAGGTTTGCGTGGACACTGGGGTGGAGGGCAATTTCATGTCGTCTGCCTTCGCCCAACAACACGCAATCCCCCTGGTCCTGCTACCTCAACCAGTCACTATCAGAGTGGTGAATGGTGCGACACTCCCGTCCCAAATCACCCACCAGACGGCTCCACTGAGACTCTCACTGTCTCCTTTTCATCAGATGCTGTCTCTTCTTGTTATGCCCGAAGGTATCGACCAGGTCCTCCTAGGGGTTCCCTGGCTACGATTTCACTCTCCCCACATAGAGTGGTCCTCTGGAAAAATCCTCGGTTGGAGCAAGTCCTGCGAGGGTAGGTGTCTGAGGGACTGCGTACAGGTCGCTACCTCTGAGGTTCCCACAGATCTGTCCTCGCTTCCCAAGCAGTATCAGCAGTATGCAGACGTTTTCTCCAAGAAGGCGTCAGAGACCCTTCCGATGCACCGCCCTTACGACTGTCCTATTGACCTCTTGCCCGGTGCTGAGCCTCCTCGGGGTCGAGTCTACCCCCTATCTCTCCCAGAGACATAGGCCATGTCTCAGTATATCAGGGAGAATCTGGCAAGAGGATTCATTAGAAAGTCGGTGTCCCCGGCGGGAGCGGGATGCTTCTTTGTCCAAAAGAAGAATGGAGAATTACGTCCGTGCATCGATTACAGGGGTCTTAACGCCATAACCGTTAAGAACAAATATCCTCTGCCCCTGATATCAGAACTGTTTGATAGGCTACGGGGAGCGAGAGTGTTTACTAAGTTTGATCTGCGGGGAGCCTATAACCTCATTCGCATCCGTGATGGGGACGAATGGAAGACGGCATTTAACACCAGAGACGGGCACTATGAATACCTGGTGATGCCCTACGGGCTATGTAATGCTCCAGCCGTCTTCCAAGACTTTGTGAATGATATCTTCCGGGATATGCTTACCACCTCGGTAGTAGTCTATCTGGACGATATTCTCATTTACTCTCCAGATATTGACTCCCACCGGAGTGATGTTTGCAAAGTTTTCGATCACCTGCGGGCAAACTCCCTTTATGCCAAGTTGGAGAAATGTGTGTTTGAGCAGGAGTCCTTGCCTTTCCTGGGCTACATCATCTCTGCCCAGGGTTTGGCCATGGATCCTGCCAAACTACAGGCGGTGATGGATTGGCAAGAACCCCATTCTCTCAAAGCGGTGCAGCGCTTTATGGAGTTCATAAATTACTATCGACAATTCATTCCCCATTTCTCAACTTTGGTAGCACCCTTGGTAGCCCTCACCAAGAAGGGTGCAAACCCCAAACTGTGGACGGAAACTGTCTCCAAGGCCTTCGCTTCTATTAAATCCCACTTCGCTAGTGCTCCCATTCTACATCGCCCCGATGTAGATAAGCTCTTCATTCTGGAGGTGGATGCCTCTTCCGTCGGTGCTGGAGCGGTCCTGTTCCAGAAGGACTCGCAAGGTCGGAAGCACCCATGCTTCTTCTTCTCTAAGACCTTCACACCGGTGGAGAGGAATTATTCCATCGGGGACAGGGAGTTGCTAGCAATGAAGCTGGCATCTCAGAGTGGAGACACCTCCTGGAGGGGGCTCGCCACCCTTTCCAGGTGTTCACCGACCACAAAAAGTTGGTCTATCTACAGACAGCCCAGCGGCTGAATTCTCGCCAGGCCAGATGGTCCTTGTTCTTCTCCCGATTCCATTACACCCTGCATTTTCTCTCCGGGAAGAAGAACGTCTGGGTCGACGCTCTTTCTCGCTCCGTGGTGTCATCGGAGGAGGAGCCTCGGCTGATAGTCCCATCGGAGAGCCTGAGGACCGTGGCTCCGGTTGCTCTCGAGTCGGTATCTCCGGGCAAGACTTTTGTCCCTGCCCATCTGCGACCAGAGGTCCTCTCTTGGGCTCATTTGTCCATGGTAGGGGGACATTTTGGGACCAAGTGGACCTCTGATCTCCTGGCAAGGACGTACTGGTGGCCGCATATGGCCTGTGACGTCAGGGACTATAATGTATTCAGGCGTGCGTCTATTGCACCCAGAATCGGTCCTCTCGGCAGCGGCCCGCTGGGTTACTCTATCCCATGCCGGTAGCGGACAGGCCCTGGGAGATGGTTGGTATGGACTTTGTGGTGGATCTGCCCAAGTCCAGTGGCAGCACCGTCATTTGGGTGGTCACCGATTATTTCTCCAAGATGGTGCATCTGGTGCCACTCTCGCGGCTGCCTTCTGCACGTGGCCTGACAGCGTTGTTTATTAAACATGTCTTCCGCCTGCACGGCATGCCGGATAAGTTTGTCAGTGACCGGGGTCCTCAGTTTGCGTCTCGGTTCTGGAGAGAGCTCTGTTCTCTGCTCAGCATCGAGCTAAATCTCTCCTCAGCCTATCATCCCGAGAAGAACGGGTTGGTTGAGAGAGACAACCAGACCCTGGTGACATATCTGCAACATTTTGTCTTGGCCAGGCAGGATGACTGGGCATCCTTGCTGCCGTGGGCGGAGTTTGCTTTGAACAACGCTGTGGCCGACTCCACCGGTCAGACCCCATTCCTCTTAAATTATGACCAGCATCCGTGCGTCCCCGTGCCCATACCCGTGTCATCCACCGACTCTAGGGTGGCAGACAGGGCGGTGGAGGCACGTGACATTTGGGATCGCACACAGGATGCTATCCGGGCCTCCAAGGAGAGAATGAGGGCCTCCGCTGACGCACACAGGCGTCCTGCTCTGACCTTCGCCCCTGGCGACTTAGTCTGGCTTTCTGCCCGAAACATCAGGCTGCGGGCTGAATCCGCTAAGTTCGCACCGCGCTATATTGGCCCTTTCAAGGTCCTCGAGCAGATCAATCCTGTGGTCTACCGCCTGGCCCTTCTACCACACTTGGCTATTTCTGACACGTTTCATGTGTCCCTCCTTAAGCCGGTTCACATGTCCGGGTTTTCTGAGCCATCTGCCAGGACATCAGACCTGTCGAGTTTGAGGTCAATGCCATTGTGGGATGCAAGATGATGCGGGGCAAAAAGTTTTATTTGGTGGATTGGAAGGGTCATGGTCCAGAGGCTCGGTCCTGGGAGCCGGTGGAGATCATCCACGCTCCACTTCTCATTGTGGAATTCAAGCGGAGCGAGGCTCGGAGAGGGGGGGCCCTAGGAGGGAGGATAATGTTAGGCGTCGGGTTCCTGTTGCTGCACAGCGGGAATCCCGAGCCCTGCTCCCGGCGGTCTCCTATTCCTCCCCAGCCGCAGGAGGTTGCTCAGCAAACTCGTCGGTCCCGGCGCTCTGCCCAGACCACCTCCGTGGGTTTGCTTGCTGCTGCCACCTCTGGCACAGTTATGGCAATGCAGGCTGCTCCGCAGCGAGATTCTCCAGGGACTAGGTCCTCATGTCGGGCCACTGAGCATGCCCGTGGAGTGATCTCCCATTGGAGATCGAAGGTCACGTGCTCAGGTCCTGCTCCTGTTCGGATTGGTCCATCCGAGAAGCCAGGAAGGTCCCGGACGCTCACGGCTGTAAAAGGTTTGCATGGCCACTCGGCCATGTGCTAGGATACACTGTATTTTCAGACTATGAGGAGTGAGTGATGTATGCACGTCTGAATGTCTCTGGTGACTGACTCATTATGAAACCCCTACCCTTGGTACGCATGTGTTGTGCAGCCTAGCCTGCTAGCGCCCAGGCTTAGGTGTAGGTAGGGCAGAGTCGGAGTCAGGCATTAGCCCCCATCAGTGACTCGGCACGCCTCAGTGCACATGCTCCACACTCCGTAGCCAGCGTCTATAGCGGCTTTCGCGGCAGCGGAGCCGTGCGCTTAGAGGGCCTAGAGGAACTCTAACCCCCTGCCCTTGGGGTAGAGTTCTGTAGCCGCTTTCTGTGCGCTTTTTGGCCGGGCTCTGTGAGTTAAACAGGCTCCGGTATTTGCGTTCAGCGGCTATGCGGCTCTGTGAGTCAACAGAGTTCGCTCCTGTTCACACTGGGTGACGTAACCCACTTGTGACTGTTTTCACACCTCTCTATTCTTCCACCATTACCTAGCAGCAGTGTACCACCTCTGCACGGTGGACCCCGGGCTGCGAACGCACCTACTATTATTTATAATTTGGTGCTTTCCGCCAGCCCTAACAATATCACATACATAGTCATCTGAATTTGCTTTGGTGTAAAAGATTCTGCCACCATGACAAGATACACTATTTTGGCAAGGCCCTACTCTACTCTATCCTATTAAAAATGTCTCAAAATATCCAATACTCTTTTTAGGTATAGTTTTACTTATTTTCCTTCAAGGGAATGTGTCACATAACTTTTTTAAAATGACCAAAAAACCACATACAAGTAACAAATACCATCACACCATGACCAGACTACATATTACCACCACATAGTGAACGAATAATCCAATCCTGACATTTAATGAAAAAACCCCACAATACTAATATTATACACAGGAGCTCTGTACATAGTATACAATGTATCGTGTCAGTGTTCAGGTAATACACTGACTCACCAGTGACATCTCTAGTCAAAGTCGTTCATCTTCACTTTTCTTCTTCATCCAGCGCAGACCGCCATCACTTCTTCCAACCAGGACTTATCTCTGCAGAAAATTACACACAATTATCTAGAGCACCACTTCCAGAGCATATTCCCCACTTTTTCATCAACTTCTACACTACATCAGATTCAGAAAAAAGCGACATAGTGTCACCCTGGACAGTAACAGGACCACCCATTGAAAATAGTATCCTCAAAAATAAAATACATCACAACAGTAATATTATTCCTTAATTAGCCCCAACAGTAATAATGTCCCACATCCTGGCCCTTTCCAGTAATAATAATTTCACATCCTGGCCCCACATGTCTCATTCCTGGCCCCTATGTATGTAATTTCTGGCCTCCAGGTGTCTTCTTTGTGACCCCCATGTGTCTCATTTCTGGCCCCCATATATCTGTTCCCCATATTGAGGCTTTTCAGCACAAGCAAATAAAGAAAAACGGTTCTTATTACGTGGCCATGGTCCAGCAGCATCCTCTTCCTTTTTGATATACGGTCCGGATGCGCCGGCACATGGCGGTGACATCATACACCAGCGATGTGCATGCCAACATCAGCTGCCGGCCTTTGACTGGGTGGTGGCTGGTAACTATTAAGTGCAAGAAGTCGGTGGCAATATATTTCAACTGCATGTGCAGTAGAGGTTGCACGTTCAGTTGAGTACTGAACCATTTATTCACCGTGAGAAACCCCAATTTAAAGATACATTAAAAATATAACTTTTAATAAATGTTATAGAATTACTAATATAGTGAAATAAACACATACCACCACCAAAGTATCATATAGACACTTCATAAGAAATACGGTACCTAGGGAGGTGCGTGTCCCTATAGTACACTGACTTGCCCCTACCTAACAGCGGAGGTTGGCACCCTAAATCCTGTGCAATAGCTCCCCCGCTTGTCGACGGCTCACCCTGATGACCCTATAGGCCCTACTATTCAGCAGGAGAGAAAGAAAAAAGTTTCAGCACTAAAAGGAGATGTCAGAGTATTGGAAAAAAATGGTGCTTGAGATATTTTAGTTTGTAATTCAAAGATGCCTTGTATAGAAATTATTTTTAGCTGCCCCTATATTCTCAACACTTCCTAACAATGGGGGTTGGCACTCTAGATGCTGCGAGAATGGTGCCCTGCTCGTCGGCGGCTGTCCCTTCTATCCCTTTACTGAATGTAGATGCCCAAAGAGCCTAATCTAGAGGGAGAGGGTTAGGGGTGCTTGATATCAATGGCTATAAAGAAGTAATTGATGCCACATGGTGTATAGCCATAATATTAAAGTGGGAATGATAATAAGATAATAAGAATGTTTCAAACACTCAAATAAGTTAAAGTGCTTAGTGCCTTGTAAGCTCAAAGAATGTAATAATTATATATAAAATCACTCAGATAATTATAACGGTGGGACAGTTCAGTGACAAATGTGCAGCATAATCAGCAGAGTCATAGTAGACAACCTGTGACAATGTCACATTTAGCAACTAGTATAATCAGAAGTCCAGCATGGTCAACAGAGCAATAATAGACAATCTGTGACCACATAACACTGAACAGACAGCCATACACACAAAGTATACTCCTTCACCTACATTTTTTCTGTGAAAACAAATTCTGAACCAGCCCAACCCATCCCTGCCCTTGGGGTCTGGTGAGCAGAAACAAAAGTGGGGGAAACCCGGGCTGGGTGAGACCGCTGTCAGATTCTTTCTTTACCGCCCAATGGTATACATTTTTGTGAGGCACATGTGGTGTCAACATACTCATTTGACCCCTAGATGAATTAATTCAGAGGCGTAGTTTGTAATATAACATAATTTATGGGGGGTTTCTGCTGTTCTTGAATCTCAGGGGATCAGTCAATGTGACATGGCACCCTCAAACCATTCCAGCAAAATAGGACCTCCAATATGGCACTACTTCCCTCCTGAGCTTTGTACTGTGCCTCAAAAGTAGTTTTCAACCACATATGGGATATCAATGTGCTCAGGAGAAATTGCAGAACAAATTGTATGGTACATTTACTCTTGTCACCCTTGTGAAAATGAAAAAATTGGGGCAAAACCAACTTTTTTTGTGGCAGAATTTTTTTTTCTCATTTTCACAGTTAAACTTTTAAAATTCTGTGAAGCACCTGTGGGTTCAAGGTGCTCACCACACATCTAGATAAATTCCTTGAAGGGTCAGATTTCCAAAATGGCTTCTCTTTTGCGGAGTTTCCACTGTTTAGGCACATAAGGGGCTCTCCAATCCTGACATGGCATCTGCTAATGATTCCAGCCAATTTTGTGTTCAAAAAGTCAAATGGCGCTTCTTCCCTTCCGACCCCTGATGTGCGCTCACACAGTAGTTTTGCAACTCATATGGGGTGTTGGCTCACTCAGTAGAAATTGCACAACAAGAGTCGATATTCTCCTATTACCCTTGTGAAAACAAAAAATGTTGGGCTAAGAGAACATTTTTGTTGGAATAATTAGATTTTTTATTTTCACAGGTCAACGTTATAAGAACGTTCTAAGAAGTACATGGGAGTCAAAAGCGTTCAACACACATTTAGATAAGTTCCTTTATGGGAGTAGTTTCCAAAATGGGGTCACTTGTGGGGGTTTCCACTGTTTAGGCACATCAGGGGCTCTCCAAACGCGACATGGCATCCGCTAATGATTCCAGCCAATTTTGCGTTCAAAAAGTCAAATGGCCCTCCTTCCCTTGTGAGCTCTGCCATGAGACCAAACAGTAGTTTTCCTCCACATATGGGGTATTGGCAAATTTTATGTTGCATCTCCTACTGTTACCCTTGTGAAAAGCTAATTTGGGGCTAAAACAACATTTTTGTGGGGAAAATATGATTTTTCATTTTCTCGGCTTAACGTTATAAACTTCTATTAAGCACTTGCTGTTCAAAGTGCTCACCACACATCTAGATAAATTCCTTGAGTGTTCTAGTTTCTAAAATAGGGTCACTTGTGGGGTGCTCCCACTGTTTAGGCACATCAGGGGCTCTCCAAATATAACATGTCGTCCGCTCTCATTTCCAGCCATTTTTGCATCAAAAAGTCAAATAGTGCTTCTTCCGTTCTGAATCCTGCCATGCCCCCAAACAGTAGTTTCCCCCATACAAGTGGAGTGTCAACGTACACTCAGAAATTGCACAACAAATTTTGGGGTCCATTTTCTCCTGTTACCCTTGAGAAAACAAAAAAATTGTGGATAAAGTATTTTTAGTGTGAAAAAAAGTAAAATGTAATATTTTTCCTTCCACGTTAACTTCTGTGAAGCACCTGAATGGTTAATAAACTTCTTGAACGTGGTTTTGAGAACCTTGATGGATGCAGTCTATAGAATGTTGTCACTTTTGTGTATTTTCTGTCATATAGGCCCCCCAAAGTCACTTCAAATGTAATGTGGGCCCTAAGATAATGGTTTTGTAAATGTTGTTGGAAAAATGAGATCAGCTGTTCCCGATGTCGGTGATGGCCGGAACCACTTAGGCTGTGTGCACATGTTGCGGATTCTGCTGCGGTTCCGCTGCGGTTTTGGCCCTGCGGAAACGCAGCAGTTCCGCTGACAAGGTACAGTACAATGTAACCCTATGGGTTTTCAAAAATGCTGTGCTCACGCTGCGTTTTTTTCCGCGCGGTTTTGCTGCGGTTTACAAACCGCAGCATGTCAATTGTTTGGGCGTTTTCCGCAGCGGTTTCACACCTTTACCATAGTAGAGGTGTGAAACCGCAGGGCAAAACCGCAGGATAATCCGCAGATAAACTGCAGGTCACTTGACCTGCGGTTTTACCTGCGGATCCGCACGGAAAAAAACGCAGATGAATCTGCAGCGTGTGCACATAGCCTTAGTGACGGAGCTGCACGGCACAGCTCTGCCAACTGAATAGTGACCGCGTCCAGGCACATCCACCCCCTATTGATTCAGTTGTTTGCAAACACTGTGAACTGCTGATCAGTGGGAGTGACGGGTGTCGCATCCCCACCGATCAGACATTGATGACCTGTCCTAAAGATAGGCCATCAATGTTAAAGTACTGGACAACCCCTTTAAATAGGCAAATCTAGGTATAGGGAATCTGACAACAGTTTTTTTGCTACTCCATATGAGAACAGCAAAACGTAAGGACAGAGACCCTGATTCCAGCTTGGTATCGCTTGCTAATTTTTGATAAAATCAGTGTTTTATCTGTCCTCTGATTACTGAGCTCTATATAACCTTGCCCACACCACTGATTGACTGTTATCTGCCCATGTACAGTGTTCACAGAAAGCTGTCAATCAGTGGTAGGGGCGGGGTTATATAAAAGCAGGTTTACTAGTTCTCTAGTGATAATCTCCTACTGATAAAAGGGATTTAATCAAAACTACAGCAAGCAGCCCAGTAAAGGCCCCGTCTCACATAACGAGATCGCTAGCGAGATCGCTACATGTGACACGCAGCGGCGACCGCCCCCCCGCTGGATATCGCTGATCGTACTCGAATATTCTGGGCCATTTTTTTTGTGTCCCGCTGGCCAGCGCGCATCGCTGTGTTTGACGCCGACGAGCGACCTCGTTGGCGACGCAGAACTCAGGGACACAGGCGTGAGTCGTCAGAATAGCTGCTGTGTGACAAGGTCCCAACGTCCGCCGAGGTCGTTAAACAGATCGCCGTATCGCTGGTGCGTCATTGAGTAGATCTGCCTGGTTGGCAGCTTACTAGCAGCCATGTAGCGACGCACCAGCGATCCTTACCAGGTCGTATCGTTGTCGGGATCGCTGGTGCGTCGCTATGTGAAACGGGACCCTAAGTGAATCAGTGCCTCTGCATTGATTAGGTGGCAAAAACCTGGTTTCAAATTCCCTTTAATGATAAAAATTAAGCTTTTTTTATAAATAAGAATTTATGTTACAGAATTGACAAATGTAGAATATCTAAAAAAAAAAAAAAAAAGGAAAAAGGTCATAAGAAAAAAAAATGACGTTTTTGCGTGACATGTTCTGGTCTGATGAAAGCAGGCGTAACCGGACTAGACAAGAACATGAGAGATAGCAGACCCGGAGGCCGGCACCGTGTGAGCATGACTCACAGTCACCTGATCCCTCGGGGAGGAAGCAGCCATTGTATCGTGCGAGTCATTATATAACTGACAGGTGCAGACTATGACATGATGAACCTGAGGCCCAGAGTGACTCAGCAGATCTGCGGCCTACAGTGACAGCACACTTTATGGCATGTCATCAGCTCCATGTAGGCACTGCCATATATACCGATGGGATCTGTGAAGATGGCTGAGCTCGGTGATCACCATATTCTAATAATATATTAATATATCAAAGGATTGCATTGTTGCCTAATATATAAATATATAATATGGAGTAATGGATTGTGCCTCCTTTTTACAACATTTTGCAGGTGTCCGTGGGAAATTTTTGCCAGGCTCACAATCTCCTTTCTAGTTAATCACAAAGGTGTTGAATGGGGCTGAGGTTCGGGCTCATGTTCTTCTACACCAAACAAGCGTTTCTAGACCCTGGCCTCATCACGGGGCCTACCGGCGAAACGTGTGGAAATTGTTCCCCCACATGGTCGCTTCAATTGCCATACATATAGCTACTAACACCTTCATGTTTACCCTTCAGCATCTTAAAGGCCTACTACTGTATCCATATTACAGTTGTGCTCAAAAGTTTACATACCCCAGCAGAATTTTTACTTTCTTTGCCATTGTTCAGAGAATATAAATGATAACACCAAAACTTTTTCTCCACTTATGGTTAGTGGTTGGTAGATGCTATTTATTGTCATACTACTGTGTTTTCTCTTTTTAAATCATAATGACAACCCAAAACATCCAAATGACCCTGATCAAAAGTTCACATACTCCATTTCTTAATACCATGTATTGACCCCTCTAACATTAATGACAGCATGAAGTCTTTTGTGGTAGTTGTGGATGAGGTTCTTTATTTTCTCATATGGTAAAGCTGCCCACTCTTCTTGGCAAAAAGCCCCAGTTCCTGTAAATTCCTGGGCTGTCTAACATGAACAGCGCACTTGTGATCTCCTCAGAGTGGCTCAATGATATTGAGCTCAGGAGACTGAGATGGCCACCCCAGAACCTTCACTTTGTTCTGCTGTAGCCAATGACAGGTCGACTTGGCCTTGTAACCAGTTTTGGATCGTTGTCATGTTGGAACGTCCAAGTACTTCCCAGGCCCAACTTCCGGGCTGATGATTGCAAATTTGCCTCCAGTATTTGCTGATAACGTGCTGCATTCATCTTTCCTTCAACTTTGATCAAGTTTCCTGTGCCTTTTGTAGCTCACACATCCCCAAAACCTCAGCGATCCACCTCCGTGCTGTACAGTAGGAATGGTGTTCCTTTCATCATAGGCCTTGTTGACCTCTCTCCAAATGTAACATTTATGGTTGTGGCCAAAAAGTTCAATTATGGTTTCCTCACTCCAAATTACCTTGTTCCAGAAGTTTTGAGTCTTGTCTCTGTGCTGTTTTGCATATTGTAGGTGAGATACTTTGTGGCATTTGTGCAGTAATGTTTTTCTTCTGACGACTCGACCATGCAGCCCATTTTTCTTCAAGTGCCTCCTTATTGCACATCTTGAAACATCCACACCGCTAATTTTCAGAGAATCCAGTATTTCAGCTGATGTTATTTGTGGGTTTTGCTTTGCATCCTGAATAATTTTCCTGGCAGTTGTGGATGACATTTTTGTTGGCCTGCCTGACCGTGGTTTTCTTTTTACAGAGCCCCTGATTTTCCATTCGTTAATCACAGTTTGAACGCTGCTGACTGGCAATATCCTGGGGGCAGCGCATGCTCAGATTCAGATCTCGTCTCTCGAATCCCGATCTGAATCTGAGTATACGTGGGCTCCAGTGGCCATTTTCCCGGAGGCCACCGCATCGCAGCAATGTAGCTACCTGGGCCTCCGGGCTTTGGGGAAATGCCGCCGCAGCGTAGAGCCCACATGCTGCACAAAGAGGAGCCATCGCCGACCCCCAGCACAGAGCCGCCACACTGCTGATGGAGGAGCCGCTGCCGCCCCCCCAGCACAGAGACCCGCAGATAGCACCTCTGCCACCAATGAAGTAAAAGGGGGATGATAACTCCACTTACACCTTCCCTGTGAGACGCCCCCTCCCCTTGTCATCGGGACCACTCCCCCACTATATGCAGATTGCTCCACACCCGGTGTATAAGACGACACCCGGCGTATACGACGACCCCCAACTTTTAAGAAGATTTTCAGGGGTTAAAAGGTCATCTTATATGCCGGAAAATACGGTATCTATTATTTTAAGATTTGCTGTATGTAATCCATCTCTTCTATCCTGTCGGCTCCTGCAGTGATTTTACAGAACCCCACTTGATTTACCGGCTTTTCTTCTATCTATCTCTCTATGCAATATAAATACATATATTTATGTGTATATACACTGTATATATACACTCACTGGCCACTTTATTAGGTACACCATGCTAGTAACGGGTTGGACCCCCTTTTGCCTTCAGAACTGCCTCAATTCTTCGTGGCAGAGATTCAACAAGGTGCTGGAAGCATTCCTCAGAGATTTTGGACCATATTGACATGATGGCATCACACAGTTGGCGCAGATTTGTCGGCTGCACATCCCTGATGCGAATCTCCCGTTCCACCACATCCCAAAGATGCTCTATTGGATTGAGATCTGGTGACTGAGGAGGCCATTTGAGTACAGTGAACTCATTGTCATGTTCAAGAAACCAATCTGAGATGATTCGAGCTTTATGACATGGCGCATTATCCTGCTGAAAGTAGCCATCAGATGTTGGGTACATTGTGGTCATAAAGGGATGGACATGGTCAGCAACAATACTCAGGTAGGCTGTGGCGTTGCAACGATGCTCAATTGGTACCAAGGGGCCCAAAGAGTGCCAAGAAAAAATTCCCCACACCATGACACCACCACCACCAGCCTGAACCGTTGATACAAGGCAGGATGGATCCATGCTTTCATGTTGTTTACGCCAAATTCTGACCCTACCATCCGAATGTCGCAGCAGAAATCGAGACTCATCAGACCAGGCAACGTTTTTCCAATCTTCTACTGTCCAATTTCGATGAGCTTGTGCAAATTGTAGCCTCAGTTTCCTGTTCTTAGCTGAGAGGAGTGGTACCCGGTGTGGTCTTCTGCTGCTGTAGCCCATCTGCCTCAAAGTTCGACGCACTGTGCGTTCAGAGATGCTCTTCTGCCTACCTTGGTTGTAACGGGTGGCAATTTGAGTCACTGTTGCCTTTCTATCAGCTCGAACCAGTCTGCTCATTCTCCTCTGACCTCTGGCATCAACAAGGCATTTCCGGCCACAGAACTGCCGCTCACTGGATTTTTTTTCTTTTTCGGACCATTCTCTGTAAACCCTAGAGATGGTTGTGCGTGAAAATCCCAGTAGATCAGCAGTTTCTGAAATTCTCAGACCAGCCCTTCTGGCACCAACAATCATGCCACGTTCAAAGGCACTCAAATCACCTTTCTTCCCCATACTGATGCTCGGTTTGAACTGCAGGAGATTGTCTTGACCATGTCTACATGCCTAAATGCACTGAGTTGCCGCCATGTGATTGGCAGATTAGAAATTAAGTCTTAACACACAGTTGGACAGGTGTACCTAATAAAGTGGCCAGTGAGTGTATATGTCACTGACATATATATATACACACATCTATTCTATGTGTATATTTTTATTCTATCTATTTTATTCTAACCTGTCAGTGTGATTTTACTGTAAACTGCACTGAAATGCCGGCTTTTCAAAGGACACCGATGCGTATTTCTCGCAAGTCACACTGATGGTCCGGGTGGTGTGTGATTTTTTTCACGCACCCTCAGGCTTGCATTGGCGAGACTCGGCCGATATACACGTACTATTGCAGCATGGTGCGATTTTGCTTGCACGTATAATACAGATGAGAAAGAAACGGATGATGGGAGCTGCCCCATAGATTACCATTGGTCCGAGTGCTATGTGATGTTTTCTATCATAGCACTCGTCCGTATTCAACGCTAGTGTGACTCCGGTCACACATAACGACTCACCAGTGATCCCGACAACGATATGAACTTGTCAGGATCGCTGGTGAATCGCTACATGATCGCTGGTGAGCTGCCAAACAGACAGCTTCACCAGCGATCAGCACCAGTGACGCCGAGCGGGCGCGTCGCTGTGTATGTTAGTTACCAGCGCACTGATGCAGGGAGCTGGTAACCAAGGTAAACAGCGGGTTTCTAAGCGTCACGCGTCACGTAGAAACCCGATGTGTACCTTTGTTACCAGCGCGCTGATCGCTGGTCTCCCGCCTGTCACACGCAGCGATGTGTGGTGGCCAGCGGGAGACCAACGACCCAAAAAAAGTCCTGACCTTTCATGAACGATCAGCGATACCCGGCAGGGGGGCTGATCGCTGATCGCTGTCACACACAGTGATCTCGCTCGTGAGATCGCTGTTGCATCACAAAACTTGACTCAGCAGCGATCTCGCTACCGAGATTTAGTGTGACGGAGGCTTTAGTTTGTGTGGCATGAATCTCTGGTTTACACATGTGAGCATTCTGTAATGAGTCATCTCCCTCTGGGTCTCACTGCACTGTTATATTATTATTTATATAGCACCATTGATTCCATGGTTCTGTACATGAGAAGGGGTTACATGCTAATTACAGATATCACTTACAGTAAACAAACTAACAATGACAGACTGATGCAGAGGGGAGAGGACCCTGCCCTTTCAGGCTTACATGCTACAGAATGGTGGGGAAGGAGACAGTAGGTTGGGGGGTTGCAGCAGCTCCAGTGTTGGTTGAGGCGATATATCCAGTAGTGGTGAGGATGCAGCGGGGATCATTGCAGGTTGTAGGCTTTCTTGAAGAGGTGGGTTTTCAGGCTCCGTCTGAAGGATCCAAATGTGGTTGATAGACGGGACGTGTTGGGGCTAAGAATTCCAGAGGATGGGGACTATTCGGCAGAAGTCTTGGAGGCGGTTGGGTGAGGAGCGAATAAGTGTGGAGGAGAGAAGGAGGTCTTGGGCGATTACGTGAGGGAAGGTATCGGGAGATTAGTTCAGAGATGTATGGGGGAGACAGGTTATAGATGGCCTTGTAGGTCAGTATTAGTAATTTGAACTGGATATGCTGAGGGAATGGGAGCCAGTGAAGAGATTTGCAGAGGGGAGAAGCGGAGGAGTAGCGAGGAGAGAGATGAATATGATCCTGGCAGCATGACTCAGCCGTGGTGCTGTGTACAGGATCCATTACCCAGGCTGCAATGACAACAAGGCCAGAGCTGCGCAGCAAGTGATCACATGACTCGTCTCACTGTACCAGCAGGGCCCCTCCAAGGGGGTCTGACTTCTCAAACAGTTGAGTTCCCTCCTCAAGGGCTGGTAGTGGGGGGGAGGAACTGAGGCCGCACGTGACGGAGCACTGGCTTATTATATTATATAACAGCTCAGGATGGGACAGAATAACCCACCGGGCACAGGATGGGACGGTATAAGCCACCGGGCACAGGATGGGACGGTATAAGCCACCGGGCACAGGATGGGACGGTATAAGCCACCGGGCACAGGATGGGACGGTATAACCCACCGGGCACAGGATGGGACGGTATAAGCCACCGGGCACAGGATGGGACGGTATAAGCCACCGGGCACAGGATGGGACGGTATAAGCCACCGGGCACAGGATGGGACGGTATAAGCCACCGGGCACAGGATGGGACGGTATAACCCACCGGGCACAGTATGGGACGGTATAAGCCACCGGGCACAGGATGGGACGGTATAAGCCACCGGGCACAGGATGGGACGGTATAACCCACCGGGCACAGGATGGGACGGTATAAGCCACCGGGCACAGGATGGGACGGTATAAGCCATCGGGCACAGGATGGGACGGTATAAGCCACCGGGCACAGGATGGGACGGTATAACCCACCGGGCACAGTATGGGACGGTATAAGCCACCGGGCACAGGATGGGACGGTATAAGCCACCGGGCACAGGATGGGACGGTATAACCCACCGGGCACAGGATGGGACGGTATAACCCACCGGGCACGGGATGGGACGGTATAAGCCACCGGGCACAGGATGGGACGGTATAAGCCACCAGGCACAGGATGGGACGGTATAACCCACCGGGCACGGGATGGGACGGTATAACCCACCGGGCACGGGATGGGACGGTATAAGCCACCGGGCACAGGATGGGACGGTATAAGCCACCGGGCACAGGATGGGACGGTATAAGCCACCGGGCACAGGATGGGACGGTATAACCCACCGGGCACAGGATGGGACGGTATAACCCACCGGGCACGGGATGGGACGGTATAAGCCACCGGGCACAGGATGGGACGGTATAAGCCACCGGGCACAGGATGGGACGGTATAAGCCACCGGGCACAGGATGGGACGGTATAACCCACCGGGCACAGGATGGGACGGTATAAGCCACCGGGCACAGGATGGGACGGTATAAGCCACCGGGCACAGGATGGGACGGTATAAGCCACCGGGCACAGGATGGGACGGTATAACCCACCGGGCACAGGATGGGACGGTATAACCCACCGGGCACGGGATGGGACGGTATAAGCCACCGGGCACAGGATGGGACGGTATAAGCCACCGGGCACAGGATGGGACGGTATAAGCCACCGGGCACAGGATGGGACGGAATAACCCACCGGGCACAGGATGGGACGGTATAAGCCACCGGGCACAGGATGGGACGGTATAAGCCACCGGACACAGGATGGGACGGTATAACCCACCGGGCACAGGATGGGACGGAGTAACCCACCGGGCACAGGATGGGGGTATAAGCCACCGGGCACAGGATGGGACGGTATAAGCCACCGGGCACAGGATGGGACGGTATAAGCCACCGGGCACAGGATGGGACGGTATAAGCCACCGGGCACAGGATGGGACGGTATAACCCACCGGGCACAGGATGGGACGGTATAAGCCACCGGGCACAGGATGGGACGGTATAACCCACCGGGCACAGGATGGAACGGAATAACCGACCGGGCACAGGATGGGACGGTATAAGCCACTGGGCACAGGATGGGACGGTATAACCCACCGGGCACAGGATGGAACGGAATAACCGACCGGGCACAGGATGGGACGGAATAACCCACCGGGCACAGGATGGGACGGTATAAGCCACCGGGCACGGACCCCAAATATTCACATACAGGAATGGTGGCATTGCATGCTTGTGTCAGCTTTCTCTATTGTTGTCCTCCATGACGGGTCTGGAATCACTGACTCCATATTATATAGTCCATCTATTCTCACATGATAACAGACACCTAATGTTTTCCTCTTACTGTTATGTTTTTAATTATCACTTAAAAAAATAAATAGGGGCAGTGTGATGGCTCAGTGGTTAATAGTGTGATGGCTCAGTGGTTAATAGTGTGATGGCTCAATGATTAGCAGCATGATTTTTCAATGGATATAGTGCAATGGCTCAGTGGTTAACAGCGCGGTGGCTCAGTGGTCAACAGTGTGGTCACTCAGTGGTTAGTAATGCAGTGGTTGTTAGCAGTGTGGTGACTCAGTGGTTAGTAGCATGGTGTGGTGGTTCAGTGGTCAACTAAATGGTTAGTAATGCAGTGGTTAGCAGCATGGTGGCTCAGTGGTTAGCAGTGTGGTGGTCCTGTGGTTAGCAGCATGGTGGTCCTGTGGTTAGCAGCATGGTGGCTCAGTGGTTAGCAGTGTGGTGGTCCTGTGGTTAGCAGCATGGTGGTCCTGTGGTTAGCAGCATGGTGGCTCAGTGGTTAGCAGTGTGGTGGTCCTGTGGTTAGCAGCGTGGTGGCTCAGTGGTTAGCAGTGTGGTGGTCCTGTGGCTAGCAGCATGGTGGTCCTGTGGTTAGCAGCATGGTGGCTCAGTGGTTAGCAGTGTGGTGGTCCTGTGGTTAGCAGCATGGTGGCTCAGTGGTTAGCAGTGTGGTGGTCCTGTGGTTAGCAGCATGGTGGCTCAGTGGTTAGCAGTGTGGTGGTCCTGTGGTTAGCAGCATGGTGGCTCAGTGGTTAGCAGTGTGGTGGTCCTGTGGTTAGCAGCATGGTGGTCCTGTGGTTAGCAGCATGGTGGCTCAGTGGTTAGCAGTGTGGTGGTCCTGTGGTTAGCAGCGTGGTGGCTCAGTGGTTAGCAGTGTGGTGGTCCTGTGGTTAGCAGCATGGTGGCTCAGTGGTTAGCAGTGTGGTGGTCCTGTGGTTAGCAGTGTGGTGGCTCAGTGGTTAGCAGTGTGGTGGTCCTGTGGTTAGCAGTGTGGTGGCTCAGTGGTTAGCAGTGTGGTGGTCCTGTGGTTAGCAGTGCAGTGGCTCAGTGGTTAGCAGCATGGTGGCTCAGTGGTTAGCAGTGTGGTGGCTCAGTGGTTAGCAGCGTGGTGGCTCAGTGGTTAGCAGTGTGGTGGCTCAGTGGTTAGCAGTGTGGTGGCTCAGTGGTTAGCAGTGTGGTGGTCCTGTGGTTAGCAGTGTGGTGGTCCTGTGGTTAGTAGCGTGGTGGTCCTGTGGTTAGCAGTGTGGTGGTCCTGTGGTTAGTAGCAGTGTGGTGGCTCAGTGGTTAGCAGTGTGGTGGCTCAGTGGTTAGCAGTGTGGTGGTCCTGTGGTTAGCAGTGTGGTGGTCCTGTGGTTAGTAGCAGTGTGGTGGTCCTGTGGTTAGTAGCAGTGTGGTGGTCCTGTGGTTAGTAGCAGTGTGGTGGTCCTGTGGTTAGTAGCAGTGTGGTGGTCCTGTGGTTAGCAGCATGGTGGCTCAGTGGTTAGCAGTGTGGTGGTCCTGTGGTTAGCAGCATGGTGGCTCAGTGGTTAGCAGTGTGGTGGTCCTGTGGTTAGCAGCATGGTGGCTCAGTGGTTAGCAGTGTGGTGGTCCTGTGGTTAGCAGCATGGTGGTCCTGTGGTTAGCAGCATGGTGGCTCAGTGGTTAGCAGTGTGGTGGTCCTGTGGTTAGCAGCGTGGTGGCTCAGTGGTTAGCAGTGTGGTGGTCCTGTGGTTAGCAGCATGGTGGCTCAGTGGTTAGCAGTGTGGTGGTCCTGTGGTTAGCAGTGTGGTGGCTCAGTGGTTAGCAGTGTGGTGGTCCTGTGGTTAGCAGTGTGGTGGCTCAGTGGTTAGCAGTGTGGTGGTCCTGTGGTTAGCAGTGCAGTGGCTCAGTGGTTAGCAGCATGGTGGCTCAGTGGTTAGCAGTGTGGTGGCTCAGTGGTTAGCAGCGTGGTGGCTCAGTGGTTAGCAGTGTGGTGGCTCAGTGGTTAGCAGTGTGGTGGCTCAGTGGTTAGCAGTGTGGTGGTCCTGTGGTTAGCAGTGTGGTGGTCCTGTGGTTAGTAGCGTGGTGGTCCTGTGGTTAGCAGTGTGGTGGTCCTGTGGTTAGTAGCAGTGTGGTGGCTCAGTGGTTAGCAGTGTGGTGGCTCAGTGGTTAGCAGTGTGGTGGTCCTGTGGTTAGCAGTGTGGTGGTCCTGTGGTTAGTAGCAGTGTGGTGGTCCTGTGGTTAGTAGCAGTGTGGTGGTCCTGTGGTTAGTAGCAGTGTGGTGGTCCTGTGGTTAGTAGCAGTGGGGTGGCTCAGTGGTTAGCAGTGCAGTGGTTCAGTGGTTAGCAGTGTGGTGGTCCTGTGGTTAGTAGCAGTGTGGTGGCTCAGTGGTTAGCAGTGCAGTGGTTCAGTGGTTAGCAGTGTGGTGGTCCTGTGGTTAGTAGCAGTGTGGTGGCTCAGTGGTTAGCAGTGCAGTAGTTCAGTGGTTAGCAGTGTGGTGGTCCTGTGGTTAGTAGCAGTGTGGTGGCTCAGTGGTTAGCAGTGCAGTGGTTCAGTGGTTAGCAGTGTGGTGGTCCTGTGGTTAGTAGCAGTGTGGTGGCTCAGTGGTTAGCAGTGCAGTGGTTCAGTGGTTAGCAGTGTGGTGGTCCTGTGGTTAGTAGCAGTGTGGTGGCTCAGTGGTTAGCAGTGCAGTGGCTCGGTGCGGCTCTGAATACATTTGTGCTACATAAATAATACATAGAATAATGCAATAAATTACTGTAAAGTTGAAACAAGTTAATGTTTGTATGGATTCTCCACCATTGGGACAATTTTTTTTACTTATATTTGGGGATAAAAATCATTTTTGCAATTCTGACCATAAATATTGACAATCTTGCCCAGTTTGGCATTTCCATTGGTTTCCAGAGATCATGACTCAGCTATTCTCTCCACATACGGGCCCTGGGATCTGCGGCCACCCAGCATGCACCGCGCCCCCCCCCCAGCTCGGGGGATCCCCCTGTGTTTTGCTATCTCATCGTGACATCACACAATCCTTCCAAAGCCTGATGGGCGTGGTCAGCCTGGGCTGTCAATCAAGAGTAGGCGTGGCTTAGCTTTAGAACTCGGGTAGTAGGCGTGGTTATATGGCAGTCGATCAAAAGTAGGCAGGCAAACCACAAGGCGTGGCTAGCATTTATTGGGCGTGGCTAGTGGCAGAGGGGGTGGATCTGGGTGCGATCAGCTGGTGGGAGGGGGATTTCCCGGGACCTTGTTTATATGCGGGAGGCTGCGAGGACCGGACCGGACACAGACGAGCTGCGTACTCCGAGCTCTGCGCATTCCTGCTGCGACATCAGCGCCACACATCCGGGAAGAAGAAGAAGCCGCCCGCCGCCATGCCAGTCACAGTGAAGGCGTACCTGCTGGGCAAAGACGAGAGCCACAAGGAGATCCGGCGCTTCACCGTGCCGCTGGGCAAGTCCGCCCCGCCGAGCTCCGGCTGCGAGCTGCTCAGCACCAAGGTGACGGAGGTGTTCCAGGGCCTGAGAGGGGGCTCCTTCCAGATGCTCTACAGAGGTGAGTGTGCACCGAGGGCCCTGCGGCATCGGGGGCTGCTGCCAGCACAGGGGGCGCGGGGTGTGCCCAGTGCCAGCTGGAGACCGGCGCCATATACAGCGATAACCCCCCCCCCCCCCATGCACTGATGCCCCCCATACACTGAAGCCCCCCATATAGTGATGCCCCCTATAAGACAGAACTCTGTGCTCTCCTGCAGCGCTGCCCCAGCATATGTTGGCGCTGTGCCCCCGCTCTTCAGTCATTATTAGCCTGAATAATCTATCGGGGAGGGGGCACCACTCAGAAACACATTACTAGATACAATGGGGGCTACCTAAGGCATGTGACAGTATGCTGCAAGAAAGAAGAGGCCAGCCGATGGCCGGGGACCGCTGCACATAGTAACAAATAGCTTTATTACAGTATAGGAGAAGCCCCCAGACCTCACACTGATCATAGCCCGTCTAGAAGAGAGCTTCCCATAAACCGTTCTTGGCCCCAGTGCCGACACTGCACACGGACCAAGGCGAGCAGGCTGATAATGGCTGACCCGCAGACCACCCTTGCCCCAGAGGAAGCCACCCTAGTGGCGAAACACGTTGGGCTTCGTTCTGGCCCCCTGACTATGCACCAGCGGAGTGATCTGTCTGTAGCATCTCAATCATGGACCTGAGCAGCGGCATTAGAGCGGCGGCTCTGCCAATAAGCTATTATTCGCCTGCTTGCCTTCGCCCTTTCCCGATCTTTCAGCCTTTGGATCTGTGGCTAGTAGAACACACCGCTCTAGATGTGCCGTGACTGTCGTTCAGTATTCGCAGGTTTCGCCGCTGGTTTTATGTCTTCATTTGCTTCTGTATCTTCATTATTTCGGTGGTCTCTCCTGTGCTCTGAGTGGACAGGCACTGTAGCTTTTGGGGTCTCGCCAGTGACCTTCTGACTCCCTTTATTGTAGGACAAGAATGGTTTATAGCTATCTCTCGTCTGCACATCTATGATGGGTTTGATGTCTGGGGGGCTTCTCGCATACCGTAATAAAGCTCTTTGTTATGTGCGGTGGTCCCCGGCCATCGGCAGGTTTCTTCTTTCTTGCAGTCGTTGTTAGCGAGTGTCTTCCATCTCCTCCCACGATCTGAGCGGTGACGCCGGAGGAATGTGCCCTCTGTGACCATTAGATCATGTGACAGAGGAGGAGTGGGAGCGCTGTAGGGTAAAGGTGGCTGCGGAGCTCCTGTGGGTGCGGGGCGGCCCGGGGTGCACACCACTTCTCACCTTAGCGCCGTTCACACCAGAGTTAGACAATTGTTTCTCCAAATTCCTGTACGACCTTGTGTGTCAGCGCCTCCCTGGTTTCTGTAATGGGATCTGTCTGGTTTTTGTTATGTTTTCATTTTACCGGAAAGGCACAGGTTCCTTCTACATCAGCCTCATATATGGCGATGCATGAGGCTGGGGAGTCTGGGGTCAGGAGGCACGGTGGGCAATGTGACGCCGGCTTTAGACTAGAGAGTGGGCACAAAACTGATCGGGCGGCATGAGTGACTATGATAAATCAGGCTGTGTCTGTACGACTGTAGAAAATCAGCCACATGGTGCTTGGAGGAATACGTGGCAGAGCAGGGAGGCTGATTCTTGTCCTGTACCTGCATATATGCTGGATGTTGGCCCCCTAGTGTGCCCACCCCTGGGTTCACTGCTGTAGGGTCAGAAGTTCAGTGGGAACATATAATGACTGTTCTCTAATGGAATTAGTACCTAGATATAAGCCACCGTCCCCTCTTTTCTATGCCTGTTTTGGCTGCAGACCTGAGCCGGCGCTTAGACGTTGGCTGCTGGTTTGTACTTGGTATTAACTAAGAAATGCAGTAAAAGCAGTGGGTGGCTGAGATGGGTAGAGTCCAGCAGAACGCGACACGCACTGCCTGGATGCCAGCAGCTCCATTCTAAACTCGTGTATAATTGGAAAATTATAATCTGCCAAGCTGCCTCCAGCACTGCCCAGCTGTTACCTGCCTGCCTCCAGCACTGCCCAGCTGTTACCTGCCTGCCTCCAGCACTGCCCAGAAGCGTGGGTCTGCTGTTGTTACCTGCCTGCCTCCAGCACTGCCCAGAAGCGTGGGTCTGCTGTTGTTACCTGCCTGCCTCCAGCACTGCCCAGAAGCGTGGGTCTGTCGTTGTCACTTGCCTCCAGCACTGCCCAGCTGTTGTCACCTGCCTTCCTACACTGCCCAGAAGGGCAGGTCTGCTGTTGTTACCTGCCTGCCTCCAGCACTGCCCAGAAGCGTGGGTCTGCCGTTGTCACCTGCCTTTCAGACCTCCAGTTGCTAAGCAACAGGCAGAAAACATTTAAACATTTTGTTTATAAATAAGTATTTCCGAGGCCAGCTGACCCGGGAGGATGGAAGTGACACAACGGTTTCCTTGATCTGAGCTCGTTATTCACTTATCAGCATTTAATTTTCTGTTTCCTTTATTTCCAGATGAGGAGGGCGATCTTGTTGCTTTCTCCACTGATGACGAATTGAACATGGGCCTGGAAATGATCAATGATGGTGTTTTCCGTCTGTACATTAAAGGTTTGTGTTGCCTCATGTTTAATTTTCATGGCTACTATCATTCATGAACATTTCTAGAACAAAAACCTAAAAAAAAATGAACTGGACTATAAGTTGGTACACAGTGTGTAGGTGCGTGTTCACACTGAACAGACAAAACCCAAGTTAAAAACAGCGAGCAAATAACTAGCAATTGTGCGTAAAAATAACACGGGGTACTTGATCCACACCTCTGCTTGTTATTGATCGAATCTAAAATCGCCCACCCGAACTTATTATTTAGGGGTCCAAAGGCAGGGAACCCTGCTGACCTTAACAGGTCGCTTGTTGAGGTGGATCAGTCACGGCAATCACTCCAGTTGTTCTCTATGGGACTGTGGAGATGACAAAGTTCATTGCTCGACTTTATTCCTCTTCCTTTGGATGGGATATAACGGTGTACGGTTCACAGGGGCCCATTGTGATACTGCCACTGAAGGGCCACGTACATCTGAAGTCGGCCATGGTCTTCTAGTTGTGGCCTGACGCCCCCATGTCTCTAGATCTCTGCTGTGATCACCTTCTCATTTTACTTATTTCTTTCCCAGAAAGGAGAGAGTGCAAGCGAGAACACCGCGCACATGGTGGACCAGAAACCCCCCAGAACGTGGTGCACCCCAACGTGACCTGTGACGGGTGTGAGGGTCCTGTCGTTGGCAATAGGTACAAATGTCTGACTTGCCCTGACTACGACCTGTGCAGCACCTGTGAGGGCAAAGGGATCCACAAGGAGCACAACATGATCATGTTCCCGACTCCCATGGTAAGGAGCCTTTCTGAATGCGTTTATTCCTAATACGACCTTTGTGTGTATTTGTGGACACGCCGTCTGTCTTACACTGACCGTTTATTCTTTTATCCAGCCCTTTGCACATGGTCGCTGGATGCGCAAGATGCGCCATGGAGGGCCACCATATCCATGGATGCATGGCTGGGGGTTCCCGGGCAGAGGACATCTCTGGGCTAACTGTCAGCGTCCACAAGGATGCAATGCTCCAACTAACCAGCCCACCGCCCCGGAAGGTAAATACTACGTTTCTGACAATTGCTGTGTGCTTTTTTTTTTAACCTTAGTTTCTCCAATCAGAGGAAATGTAGAATAGAAATACGTCACCACTTCTGTATTTATCATTCTCTCTGGATTTTGGATCACATGTACTGAACGTGTGAATGCGGCCTTAAAAAATTATTTTGTCCCCCCCCCCCCCCATATTGAGCAGTTAATAGCAATGACTTGTAGCCACTGTTGCTGTCACCCAGAGACGCTAATTGCTTCATTTACAAACTTTGCTCTCCTATGTGACTTTGTTTTTCTTTTCAATTTTCCTTTGAAACCAAAGGCGACTCTGGCAATCCTTCACAGCCGTGCAGCGATCCTAATGTCGCCTTCTTGCAGAATGTCGGCGAGAGCGTGGCTGCCATGCTGAGCCCCCTGGGTAGGTTTATTCTATTACTGTCCGTCCTCGCAATTCACTTATAATGTAACACTGAAAAATATATATTAAAGTTTAGCTGTTCCTTCATAGAAAACTGGATAAAAAAGAAAATCTTTATTTCCCCCATAAAGTAAAAACTGCCTTTCCTGCACAGACCAGTCTATGCCCAGAGACGGTCCTCTATCTCAAGCACTTTAAATTGTCATCCAGTCTTTTAGTGAGTGGTATTTCTCAGTCGGCATTCTGCCAGCACTATAGGCGCTAGAACTTAATTTCCCTCCCTGATTTTGCTCTCTGCGCCATGACAAATGTTTGTGTGTATGTCTTCCTAATACATTATGAATCCCTGCAGGAATCAACGTGGACATTGATGTGGAGCATGGTGGAAAGCGCAGTAAGGTTTCAACTCCACAGCCCGGTTCTGAAGCCAAAGACTCTCAATCAAGCAGCACCTCCTCCACCCAAAATCCCCCGAGTGACAACAGTAGATCTGAAGAGGGCGCCGCTCCCATGGACACAGACAACATTGCTAAACAGATGGAAGGCGTACACTTGGATACGAACACACAGCAGAGCAATGTGAGTACCGGTGTTGGGGAGCGATGGCGGATGTGTACTGTGTGTCTATGGCATATACTGTATAGGCCCCCCGAGCTTTTACAGACACTGGACACATTTGTTTAGTAAAATGTGTAATTTTCATTCTCTGCAGGAACAAGGCGAACAGAGCGGTGGCAGCGCGTCAGGGGGCGATGAAGACTGGACTCATGTGTCACCTAAAGAAGTCGATCCGTCCTCCGGTGAGCTGCAGTCCCTTCATCTTCTGGATACAGACGTCCCGAGTCCCTTAGACCCACAAAGAGCTACACAAGCACCCACAGGTCTAAGAGAAGCGGCTGTCTATCCACATCTCCCCGCAGGTAACTTGATATTCTGGACATTTGGGTTTTTTTTTTGTATATAGTGTACATTTGGGCGTGACTTAAATGAAATATAGATTTTATTTTTTTTTTTTTTTTTTCCCTCTTCACCATTTGTCCTTCCAGATTAGTTTTAAGTGTATAGAATTCAGGACCCCATAGAGGTGCTGGGGCATATTGCAATCCTCGATGAGGCCAGCCATTTTTGGACTACCAGTTCTCTATTTTAAAAGGAGTCAGTTAGCACAAGATGACTGTTCAAACCAAGTACAAGCGCTTGGTGCACCCCTAGCTTGGCTAAACTGTTAGTTTCCCCCTCCCATCTATCTGTTCCTTCTCCTCGCTGTGTAAAGCCAGAGCTGTCAATCAAAGAAGAAGGCAGAGATGGCTGAAGAACAAGTATGGTTGTGTAGGTGCACAGAACTGTTTGGCCACGCCTTAACGCACCGAGCACCTGGGCTTGGTTTGAACAGTCATTTTGTACTGAAGGTTCCTTTTAAGGACTCAGATTTGAAGGTTACCGCTGTAGTACGATCGTATATTGTCTGATATATAATGCGCATTTCATAAAGATGAGAGGACAGGCTGGTTTACATTACTATTATGGTCAGCTCCTCTCAAATTAAATAGGAATTAATGGGGGGGTATTCCATTTTGCATAAATGATTTAGTAGATAGCTTGATCAGTGTGGGATCCATTTTATTTTAAGAGGAGAAAAAGAAGCTGCGAGGGGACGTTCATTGAGAGTGTCCGACATTGCGGGAGTAGGGTCGTAGTAATTGATCCTGTGCAGTAATCGCTCTTATTTGCCCCCTTTTCTAGAAGCAGACCCTCGTCTCATCGAGACCCTTTCACAGATGCTGTCCATGGGATTCACAGATGAAGGCGGCTGGCTGACTCGTCTTCTGGAAGCTAAGCAGTATGACATAGGGTCTGCCCTGGACACCATGCAGTCTGTGCGCCATATTCCTCGCGAATAGACAGCGTTCCTCTATGCTTTTATTATATCTTTGCCTTCTATATATTCCACTAAATTACTAGTATGATTACTGTGGGGAAATCTCATCTATTTCTTCAAATGTTGAAAAAAAGTTATATGAACTATTTCTCATATAATCTGTCACCTCTGCGCATTGTGATGGTTCCTGTCAAGATCATGGAATAAATCATATCAAGTACTTGTCTCGCATCATTAATGGGTTCATAGTCCCTCTGCGTCTATGCCGGGGGTCCCCCATCCTTTACATTGAGAGCCACATTCGGCTCTGCAAAATGGTTGTGAGCAAAGAAATTGCAGGAGGGTCTAATATCCAGAGTGCCCGTTATAACAGTGCAGGTTCCCCCTAGTAATGCCCGGGGTGCCTTAAAAAGTAATGATGCCCCAAGTGACCCTGTAGTAATGCCTCCTTTGAGGAGTCCTCTACAATGAGGCATAAAGCCACCTGCAATTTACAAGTGTGGGAGCGATGGAGCCATGGGGGGTGTATTGGCATCCTGCAGATGAGGGTTAGCGTGGCCTTCGCAGCCCCTGATCTAAACCTAAAGGTCCTAGGAGTTGGGGTCTACTTCTATCACTTTGCGTTGAGAGCTTTGATATTCTGCCAATAGGCTCCCATTATTATAGAATTGACATTGTCTTGTGTAAAATATTTATATTACACATAATCGGGTTACGATGAATACTTTCATCTTCCACAAAGTGATTGGGATTTATACTGTACGTTAACAGACCTGCAGTGCGTTGTTTAAATCTGCAACATCAATTTCTCTTGCGGGCACGCTGATTTTTATGTGGCTTTTCCCCATAGAATTGAATGCTGGAACTCTGTGCCATTAATAACTCACATGACTCAAAGTTTTGTCAAATTAGATAAATCTATTAAACCTGATTCTTCATAGTTTTTACTGAATATATGAATTGATATCTTCATATTCCTAATTTACTCTCACAGTTGTCCAATGCTAACTATTAATCTACAAAATCTCCAACTTGTCACAAAACCATTTATATATTTCACAACTGTTTGTCCTTCAAGCCATCATCCAGAGGTCAAGAGGAAGGGGTGAAATGGGATTAACTCCCATTGTCTTCAGGTCAATAAACCACACAATGGTCAATCAACATTCTCAAACGATAATAGGTCGATGACCCGCTCACCTGTCTAGCAGAGATAAAACAATAAGTTAGGGCCCTGTCACACATAGCGATACCCGGCAGGGGGGCCGGTCGCTGATAGCTGTCACAGCGATCTCACTGGTGAGATCGCTGTTGCGTCACGAAACTTGTGACTCAGCAGCGATCTCGCTGTGTGTGATGGGGGCTTTACAATAAACAGCAGCTTAAGTGTCAACATCCAGGCTTCAAGCAAAGACAGACACAAACTGAAAAGTCTACATAAAAATAATGTATGGCTTCTGGCCTACTGAGTATACAGTTAGGTCCATATATATTTGGACAGAGACAACATTTTTCTAATTTTGGTTCTAGACATTACCACAATGAATTTTAAACAAAACAATTCAGATGCAGTTGAAGTTCAGACTTTCATTTGAGGGTATCCACATTAAAATTGGATGAAGGGTATAGGAGTTTCAGCTCTAACATGTGCCACCCTGTTTTTAAAGGGATCAAAAGTAATTGGACAATTGACTCCAAGGCTGTTTCATGGACAGGTGTGGGCAATCCCTTCGTTATGTCATTCTCAAGATAAAAGGCCTGGAGTTGATTTGAGGTGTGGCGCTTGCATTTGGAAGGTTTTGCTGTGAAGGAAACAGGCGGTCAAAGGAGCTCTCCATGCAGGTAAAACAAGCCATCCTTAAGCTGCAAAAACAGAAAAAGCCCATCCGAGAAATTGCTACAACATTAGGACTGGCAAAATCTACAGTTTGGTACATCCTGAGAAAGAAAGCAAGCACTGGTGAACTCATCAATGCAAAAAGACCTGGGCGCCCACGGAAGACAACAGTGTTGGATGATCGCAGAATAATCTCCATGGTGAAGAGAAACCCCTTCACAACAGCCAACCAAGTGAACAACACTCTCCAGGAGGTAGGCGTATCAATATCCAAATCTACCATAAAGAGAAGACTGCATGAAAGTAAATACAGAGGGTTCACTGCACGGTGCAAGCCACTCATAAGCATCAAGAATCAAAAGACTAGACTGGACTTTGCTAAAAAACATCTAAAAAAGCCAGCACAGTTCTGGAAGAACATTCTTTGGACAGATGAAACCAAGATCAACCTCTACCAGAATGATGGAAAGAGAAAAGTATGGCGAAGGCGTGGTACAGCTCATGATCCAAAGCATACCACATCATCTGTAAAACACGGCGGAGGCAGTGTGATGGCTTGGGCATCCATGGCTGCCAGTGGCACTGGGTCACTAGTGTTTATTGATGATGTGACACAGGACAGAAGCAGCCGAATGAATTCTGAGGTATTCAGAGCCATACTGTGTGCTCAGATCCAGCCAAACTGATTGGTCGTCGTTTCATACTACAGATGGACAATGACCCAAAACATAAAGCCAAAGCAACCCAGGAGTTTATTACAGCAAAGAAGTGGAATATTCTTGAATGGCCAAGTCAGTCACCTGATCTCAACCCAATTGAGCATGCATTTCACTTGTTAAAGATTAAACTTCAAACAGAAAGGCCCACAAACAAACAGCACCTGGAAACCACCGCAGTGAAGGCCTGGCAGAGCATCAAAAAGGAGGAAACACAGCGTCTGGTGATGTCCATGAGTTCAAGACTTCAGGCAGTCATTGCCAACAAAGGGTTTTCAACCAAGTACTAGAAATGAACATTTTATTTACAATTATTTAATCTGTCCAATTACTTTTGGTCCCTTTAAAAACAGGGCAGCACATGTTAAGGAGCTGAAACTCCTAAACCCTTCATCCAGTTTTAATGTGGATACCCTCAAATGAAAGCTGAAAGTCTGAACTTCAACTGCATCTGAATTGTTTTGTTTAAAATTCATTGTGGTAATGTCTAGAACCAAAATTAGAAAAATGTTGTCTATGTCCAAATATATATGGACCTAACTGTACGTCTGGATCATTAAGATTAAATGCTCTGTCGTCACACATGTTTAATAGGTTGTGCCTGGTCTTGCAGTCCAGCTCTATGTGAGTGAATAGGTCAGTGCTGGAATCCCAGACTAACATGGCACCATACTTGAAAGAAAGTCATGGTTTTATTTTGGACAACCCCTCTAAGGGGCCTGTCACACATAGCGAGATCGCTGATTTTGTGCCGCATCAGCGACCGGCCACCCCCCGTCGGGTATTGCTGATCGTGCAGGAATGTCCTGGGCCATTTTTTGATCATTGGTCTCCCGCTCACCAGCACGCATCGCTGCGTGTGGCAGTAGGAGACCAACGATCAGCGAGCTCCCTGCGCTGCAAGCAGATGCTAGGAGCTGGTATCCAAGGTAAATATCGGGTAACTAAGCACGCACGGTGCTTAATTACCCGCTGTGTACCTTGGATACCAGCGTGCTCACGCTGGGAGCTGGTATCCAAGGTAAACAGCGGGTAACTAAGTGCCACGTGCGCTTAGTTACTCGATATTTACCTCGGATGCGAGCTCTCTGCGTGAGCACGCTGGTATCCAAGGTACACAGCGGGTAACTAAGCGACGTGCGCGCTTAGTTACCCAATACTTACCTTGGATACCAGCGTCCTCCCTGATCGCTGGTCGGTCTGCCTGTTTAGCAGCTCACCAGCGATCCTGACCAGGTCGTATCGTTGTCGGGATCACTGGTGCATCGTTTGGTGTGGCGGGACCCTAAGAGGCTGCTCATTAAAAGTCAACATGCAACTTGTTACATGCAGGGGTCTGTTTTTTAGCTTGTATGTGTTCTGCAATAACCCCTCAGGGCTAATCTGTAATCCTCTAAATATGTAATGAAATCCTCCAAATAAACCTTTACTACTAAGCAACTCGTGACTGTCCGTGTGAGCCTGAGTCATTATGTGATAACGGCACGCTGGGAGTTGTAGATTCACTAAACAGATTTTAGTTTTTGCTCAGTAGTCTGCTTTGTGACCAGAATAATTCAGTAATACTCATTTATGGGCTGTTACATTGCCATATTGAGGATCAATATCAGATTGGTGGGGTCCAGCTCTTCACCGATCCAGCAGAGGTCAAGTATAAACCATTGTGTAGCTGAACAGCACTGTATCCAGCTAGTGGCCGCTGCACAGCAACTCCAAGTCAAATAAAACATACAAACCTGCTCTATGGGCCAGAACTATGGTAGTGCATCCCATCCTGGACGATTAAAGCCATCAGCCAGTCAGCACAAGCCACCATATACATACTCATGTTCTGCTGCGTGCGCGAGGGGCCTCCATAGCAAAACACTCCCCATAGTACATGGTCGGCCAGATTTGTTTAGATGAACAGCAACTACACCACTGATTTAATGTGTTTGGGCTCCTTAAGGGCATGTGCAGGACACCAACGAACACACCGGGTTTTGCCAGAGGAAGACGCATGATGACATGCCAGCATCTTTGGTCCTAAAGAGTCTATTCGATTAGTTTTACAAACTATTCAGCAGTTTCTAAGCAGATGGTGCCTGAAGAATGGTCAGGTTATGACTACCCAAAAACTGAACATGGGCGCTGCAAGTACCGTATATACTAGTGTATAAGCCGACCCCCCCTAATTTTTCCACAAAAAACTGGGAAAACTTATGGACTCACGTATAAGCCTAGGGTAGAAAATGCAGCAGCTACTGGTAAATTTCAAAAATAAAAATAGATACCAATAAAATTGAGACATCAGTAGTTAAATGTTTTTGAATATCCATATTGAATCAGGAGCCCCATATAATGCTCCATAGAGTTCATGATGGCCCCATATAATGCTGCACAAAGGTTAATAATGGCCCCATAAGATGCTCCATAGAATATACCCCATATGCTGCTCCATAAAGGTTATGACCCCATAAGATGCTCCATAGATTATGCCCCCACATGCTGCTGCAAAAAAAATGCCACTCACCTCTCAAGAAGGCAGATGCTGCTTAAACGGAGATCAATGTGACTATGCCTACCTCATTAGCCAATGGTCCCATAAGTGGTCCTGCCCCAATCATTTAATTGCTGCAAATCAAATGGGCCTTGCTGTGCTCCGCTCTCTCCAGACCCACCAAAAAATAAATGTGAAAGGCTAAAAAAGCTAAGATTCTCAGCCTCAATCCACAAAATTTCAGAAATTCCAAAACTAATTAGTTTAGATTCAGTTTGCTTGTGGCGTGGCCTAAACAGGTGAGCAAGGTTTCTTTCATAATTTTAATGTTTCCTCCCCCATTGGCCAATTCTCTGTTCATCATGAAGAACCCCTTTAATAACCTGTACATTGTTAAAACATTTTATTAACTGCTCGAACACTCAATCTGTGCACCTTTATAGTGCTGAACTAATGTATATATTACTGTACACAAAAAATGCATTTTACATCCATCTTAATAGTCGGCATCAAAATCTTCATCAGTCTGAAACAGATTAGATAGGATACTGGATCTCTGTAGACAACTGGCTTTAAGGCTGACGCCTGCCTGCAGATCTGCCCCGCGCAGACTCCATCCTAGAGGAGAGACCTGTGCAGATGACCTGTGTGCTGCAGTAGGCTCATTATTCTGCAAAACATCTTGCCTGTTGGTTTTGAAGCCATCTGGCCCGTTCCTCTTACTTCGGTCAACTGGATTAAAAACCATGTCCATTTTGGGCTCCCTCTTCAGGATGCTGGCAGTACTGCAGGTGGAGTGTTTAGAACATCCCTCTGATGTGTTCATCAGAAGAAATGTTCCAGAGCTGTTGGGCAGAGGCAATGTATGCGATACAGGTCTGTCTTGCCATGTCAGGCATCCCATGTCTTCTGATGTTCTACAGGAAAACTGATTTGTTCCTAATGGGTTCTCACTCTTAAAATGAAAATAAATACAAATTAACATTGCCAAGTAAAATTCCACATGTAGCACAATAAAACAAAAAGCTTATTGTAGTACAGTTTTACAATATAATTTCATCATTAGGGACTAAGGGCACAAGTACATGCTGACACATCGTTTATACTGGTCCACCAGACCCACAGGTGCTATAAAGTGACGGTACGGTGTCTGAAAGTAATCAGTCCACGGAAGAATAACTCTATAAAACTACCTACGGTATATTATGCTACAATTTTTTATTCTAGGCCTTCTCAGGTTCCATGTAAAAATGCTCCAGTCCCCAACTAAAAATTTCAGTTGTATTATGGGCCCATAGAAAGCTGGAGACCACAGACATGATAGACGGCGGTAAAAATGAGGCGTACAATTTTGCTGCCCGACATAAGATCTTCAGGATTGGCCTAAGATCAAAACTTCACCAACGTGATCTTCCATCAATCTACCAAATATCGGGAGACCACTTGGACCGGATTTTCCGTTTTATTTAAGCTTTTAGCACCCACCTGGTAGATTTTCTTCTTTGAAATGCTTTCTTTCTTATTCTCCTTGTAGAAATCTCCTTCAGGGTCTGGTGAATGCAAACGTTTCCTAAAATAGAAGATTATAAAAAAACAGAATTACACACACTTTCTAACAAACATGTCTCAGGGCTCTTTGGATCACTGAAATCCATCTCACAAACCCATGAATTAATTTGCCAGGTGAGCCCAATTAAAGGAAAACTACTTAAGAAGGACATTCCACATTAATAAGAAGGCCACAGGTTTCAAACAGTAATGGGAAAGAAAAAGAATCTTTTGCCGAAAAGCATCAAATAGTGCAATGTCTTGGACAAGGAATGAAAGCATAAGTTTTCGTGAAATTTCTAAAGTGTGAGCATAGTAATGTGAACAGATTTGAGGCTGATACAGTGCACAGGTTCATGCAGATAAAGGCATAATGAGGAAGGTTTCTGAGAATCAGATTAATTGGACTAAGCATACTAATACTAACTTTAAAACAGTCTTGTGTTACTGATGAGTGCCGTGGAACCTTGGAAGGTTTAGATGGATGGGCTACTTGATGGTTGGTAGAAGGCTATCAAGTCCCAACACCGCTGCGACATCAGCAAAGAGGTGGCAGAGTCATGTTTTAGGGCAGAATCATGGGGAGTGAGCAGGTAGGCCCCTTTAGGTTCCCTGAAGGTGTAAAAATGACCTTGGCAAAGTACACTGCTCAAAAAAATAAAGGGAACACTTAGGCTAGTTTCAAATTTGCGGACGGAGGAGCTGCAGACTTCCTCCGTGAAGCTCCGCCTACTCCGATCAGTTCCGCCTATTTCTGCATGCTGTCTGTGTACCTACCTTTAGCATTGGGTACGCAGGTCGTGTGGATATATGCGGATGCCTCCGCATGCTTTGTTTCGATGATGCGGCGAATATAAATTCCAACATGCTGCGTTCGGCGCAGGTCGCCGCACCGTCAAAACGACGCATGTGGAGGCAACTGCATACAGCGGCACGGCCTGCGTACCCAATGCTAAATATAGGGTACGCAGGCCGCATGCAGAAGTATGCGGCCGTAGGCAGAGCTGACTGGAGGAGGCACGGCAGGGGGTGGAGCTGACCGGAGGAAGTCCGCTGCCCACCGCAGCTACTCCGTCCGCAAATGTGAAACTAGCCTTAACCCCTTAATGTCCAATGACGGACACAGTCCATCATTGGACTTCTCCCCTGCTTTGATAAGGGCTTCGGCGCTGAGCCCGTATCAAAGCCGGGACATGTCAGCTGTTTTGAACAGCTGACATGTGCCCGCAATAGGCGCAGGTGGAATCTGACGGGCCGGAAATGAGGTCATCGCTGACCCCAGTCATGTGATCGGGGGTCAGTGATGCATTGGCATAACAACCAGAGGTCTCTTGGAGACCTCTATGATTGTTGATGCCGCTTTGCTATGAGCGCCACCCGGTGGTCAGCGCTCATAGCTATGCAGTAATTCTGCTACACATAGGCGATCAGCTCATCGCCTATATGTAGCAGAGCCGATAAAGTATGGCATGCTTCTAGCCTCCCATGAAGGCTACTGAAGCATGACAAAATTAGAAAAAAAGTATTTTAAAAAAATATGAAAAAAATAAAAAAGTTCAAATCACCCCCCCCTTTCATAGAATCATAGAGTTGGAAGGGACCTCCTGGGTCATCTGGTCCAACCCCCTGCTCAAAGCAGGATTCACTAAATCATCCCAGTCAGATGTCTGTCTAGCCTCTTTTTGAAGACTTCCATTGAAGGAGAACTCACCACTTCTCGTGGCAGCTTGTTCCACTCATTGATCACTGTCAAAAAGTTTTTTCTAATATCTAATCTGTGTCTCCTCCCATTCAGTTTCATCCCATTGCTTCTAGTCTTTCCTTGTGCAAATGAGAATAAAGTTGATCCTTCTACAATGTGACAGCCCTTTAGATATTTGTAGACAGCTATTAAGTCTCCTCTCAGTCTTCTCTTTTGCAAACTAAACATTCCCAAATCCTGCAACCTTTCCTCATAAGACAGGGTTTGCAGACCGGTCACCATTCTGGTCGCTCTTTTCTGAACTTGCTCCAGTTTGTTGATGTCTTTTTTAAAATGTGGCGCCCAAAACTGGACACAATATTCCAGATGAGGTCTGACCAAAGAGGAGTAGAGGGAAATAATGACTTCACGTGATCTAGACTGTATGCTTCTGTTAATACATCCTAGAATTGCACTTGCCTTTTTTGCTGCTGCATCACACTGTTGACTCATATTCAGTCTGTGATCTATTAGTATACCCAAGTCTTGTTCACATGTGCTGTCACTTAGCCCTATTCCTCCCATTCTGTATATGCTTTTTTCATTTTTATTGCCCAGATGTAGTACTTTGCATTTCTCCCTGTTAAAAACCATTCTGTTAGTTGCTGCCCACTTCTCCACTTTCGCCCTATTCAAAATAAAAAAAAAAAAAAAAAATCCCACATACACATATTAGGTATTGCCGTGTTCAGAATCGCCCGATCAATAAAAAAAAGCATTAACCTGATCGCTAAACGGCGTAGCAAGAAAAAAAAATCAAAACCCCAGAGTTACTTTTTTTTGATCTCTGTGACAATGCATTAAAATGCAATAACGGGCGATCAAAAGAACGTGTCTGCATAAAAGTGGTATCATTAAAAATGTCAGTTCGGCACGCAAAAAATAAGCCCTCACTCGACCCCAGATCACGAAAAATGGAGGCGCTACGGTTCTCGGAAAATGGTGGGGTTTTTTTTAGCAAACTTTGGATTTTTTTTTTCACCACTTAGATAAAAAAGAACCTAGACATGTTTGGTCTATGAACTCGTAATGACCTGGCGAATCATAATGGTGGGTCAGTTTTAGCATTTAGTGAACCTAGCAAAAAATCCAAGCAACAAACAAGTGTGGGATTGCACTTTTGTTGCAATTTCACCGCACTTGGAATTTTTTTCCCGTTTTGTAGTACACGACATGGTAAAATCAATGGTGTTGATCAAAGGTACAACTCGTCCTGCAAAAAATAAGCCCTCACATGGCCATATTGACGGAAAAATAAAAAAGCTATGCCTCTGGGAAGAAAGGGAGCGAAAAACAAAAACGCAAAAACGAAAATAACCCCGGTCCTTAAGGGGTTAAACAACAGAATATAACTCCAAGTCATTCAAACTTCTGTGAAATGAAACTGTCCATTTAGGATGCAACACTGATTGACAATTTCACACGCTGTTGTGCAAATAGAATAGACAACAGATGGAAATTATTGGCAATTATCAAGACACCCTCAATAAAGGAGTGGTTCTGCAGGTGGGGACCACATCTCAGTACCAATGCTTTCTGGCTGGTGTTTTGGTCACTTTTGAATGTTGGTTGTGCTTTCACACTCGTGGTAGCATGAGACGGACTCTACAACCCACACAAGTGGCTCATGTAGTGCAGCTCATCCAGGATGGCACATCAATGCGAGCTGTGGCAAAAAGGTTTGCTGTGAATGTCTGCTTGAAGAAATTCAAGAAGAAACTATCCAAAAACTCATAAGTTCAATGGATGCAAGAATTTTGAAGGTGCTATCTAAGAAGGGGTTCTATGTTGGCATGTACACTGCTCAAAAAATAAAGGGAACAATTAAACAACACAATGTAACACCAAGTTGATTACATGTCTGTGAAGTCAACCGGTCCAGTTATGAAGCAACACCGATTGTCAATAAATTTCTCCTGCTGTCGTGCGCATGGAACAGACAACAGGTAGAAATGATAAGTGTGAAGACACAGCATTTTATCTTGATTAACCAGATGTCTAAATTCAGTAAATGTTTGGAAACTCTGTGGTACATAATTTGGAAAAACACTTTGTGAGTTTTTTTTTTTTACTTTAGTTTTGAAATAAATCATGTTATAATCGGGAGGATTACACCACCGGTCAGTGATGATAGTTACCATATTTGAAGTCATTGCATATATTTTTTTTTTAAAGATATATCTATGAAAAGGCAGAGAAGACACAACCTGACAGTCGTCGGTGGACAATCCTGATGAGGGTAGTAGTGCTCGCGTTCAGTATTAATATGACCCTGCTCCTCGTCACGGTTTTCTTCCAGATATTTATTCCAGCGGCTCATGAGGGCGGCTTCCTGTGTAGAATAATTCACCACTTATTATGATTTATATATAAAGTTATAACTACAGAGGATCCCTCGGCTCTCAGGACAGGTTGCTTTTAGTTAACTTCACAATTCGTCCATATGAAATACAAGCACTGCAATGGACGTGTCGGCTGTCTGCGCCTCTTTAATGGGGGTGTCAAACTATAATAAAAAGTATCTCTAAAGTCCATCAGTCCATGTTTACATGTCTGCCCCGGTGATGCCACCATCTAGGACTCGTGACAAGGGAAGTGTTTGTCAGCTGTGGCCGTGTCAGGACAAAGACTAGTGCGGGACCTGAATAGGGGACTTACAAGAGGTATTGCCCCAACAAGACCCCCCAAATGTATCTGTAACTATTAAAGGGAAGGTGTTATCAGAAAATGACATTGTATAAATGAGGAGTTAAAGTTAAGGATAAGGCCATTAACCTGCAGATATATATAGTGGCACAGCTGTATACAGAATAAGTGATTAAATGATGGAAGGATTGCGTCCCCTAAGAAAAAAAGGGGTGCTAAAAAACAACGTTAAAAAATATGTATTTTTTCAAGAATATAAAAATTTTAATCACATCCCCCCTCCCAAAAAAAAATAAAATAATCAAAACAAACATAAAAGTCCAGTCTATCAAAATATTAATCACATTGGTAAACGCCATAAAAGAGAACATGATAACATTGACGTGGCAGGATCACGCGTTTTCGGACCCAGCAGCACGGTGAAAGATGCAATAAGCGATCAAAACGTCGTTACCCCAAAGCAGTGGCAACAAAAACGTCACATCAGCAACACAAAAAAAGTCCTCACAAAACAATCAATGTGGAAATGAACGCATTACAGGTGTCGGAAAATGGCGACACAGGCAAGAGGTTTTCATTCTTCCAGTTCTTGGGATGTTTGGCATTGCTGTACTCTTACTGACCTGGAGAATCCGGCTAAAAGGTCACTTTTTACTACACAATGAACGTTGCAAAGAGAAAAGCCCCAAAATCAGTTATGTCGTGGCTTCTAGAAGAAGGGGAGAAAAAAAAAACGATAGCGCAAAAACGGAAAATAGCCCGGTCATGAGGGGGTTAAGCTACCTGTGAAGCCGTAGGACTCGGATGTGATTCACCACCAGGGTCTTCATCAGAGACAGAACTTGGACAGATTCCTCTACAAAACATAACAAAAAAGGAGCCCAAGCGTCATCAATATCATCAATCTCATCACCCTCCTCATCACAACACATTTTATATTTAGCACAAATAAGATCTCTATTACAGCGAATGTAAAAACATGGAAACCGCTGAGAATGATCCCTTGATTGGACCCTTCTACTAGACTGACAGTTACACCATCACTTAATTATTGGGGGGCTGGGGAAATCTGTGACCCCATAGCGATGCTCCCAGGACATTCAGCTGTGCAGGGAACTGCGGCCGCCTCATTCACTCGGAGATGTTGGGCTGGATTAGAAAAACATGGCAGCTTTCTTCAGAAACAGCACCACCACTGACCATTGGCTGTGCGTGGTATTGCAGCTCAGCTCCTTTCACTTCAAAGTTGCAACAAATAACTGATGGTCAGGAGTGACGCTGTTTCTGTTAGAAAAGTGATAATTACTTACCGGTAATTTGATTTTCCAGAGCCATGACAGCACCGCAGACATGAGAGATGGTATACGCCCCCAGGAAACCTGTAGCAGAGACATAAGAAGGGGGCGGCACCTCTCTCCTCAGTTTGTTTCAGAGTATGCAAAGGTAACCGCCTTATTAGTTTACATACATGTTATATAACAGTGTTACTAATATACACACACACACACACACACACACACATTCAGATACAACCTTACATTTTCTAGTGCACCACACACCCATCACCAAGATAGGGCGGGAGTAATGCGGTGCTGTCATGGCTCTGGAAAATCATATTACCGGTAAGTAATTATCATTTTTTCCCTTCCCCATGACAGCACCGCAGACATGAGAGGAAAGATAGAATAGACTCCTAGGGTGGGACAACAGCAGACAACACCTTTCTCCCAAAGGCCAGATCTGAGGGCCCTAGGTCTAGTCTATAGTGCCAGAAATGGATGGCGAGGACCACACTGCTGCTTTACAGATCTGCTCAACCGAAGCATTTGCCCTTTCAGCCCAGGACGTGGCTATGGCTCGTAGAGTGAGCTGTTACACCCAGTGGGGGAGTCAGACCTGAGGAAGAGTAAGCCAATGCAATACTCATACGTAGCAATCGTGCAATCGTTGACTTTGAAACTTTCTTACCCGTTTGTCCCCTGAAAGGAGACAAAAAGGGCTGATGACTGTCACCATGATTTTGAGGCTTCTATATATTGAAGCAGGCAACGTCTGACATCTAGACAATGGAAAGCTTTTTCTCCCTGGGATTTGGGGTTTGGACAAAACAAGGGCAAAATTATCTCCTGCTCCCTGTGGAATTTACCTTCAGTAGGAAGGCCGGATCCGTTTTTATGATCATTCTATCACCCAAAAAGGTGGTATATGGTGGATTTACAGATATTGCCTTCAGCTTGCAGACACGACGAGCTGAGGTTAGGGCCACCAGGAGTACTGTTTTTAGCGTTAGCTCCTTTATGGAGATGGAAGCAATAGGTTCAAATGGAGACGCTGTCAGTGCCATTAATACTAAATTTAGATCCCAGGGAGCTACATTAGATGGTAATTTTGTGGGTCTGGATGTAAAGGAGGCCCGAATGAATCTATAGATCCATGGGTGATCAGCCAGTTTTTGATCAAACAACGCCCCCAGGGCCGATACCTGCACCTTTAAGGTGCTTGTGGACAGTCCTTTTTCCAGCCCTTTCTGGAGGAACTCTAGGACCTCTTTTATTTGGTATTTTTTGGGCTGTCCCAGTCCATTGTCGGTCCGTGAACTGTAAGAATTTTTCCCAAATTTTTTGGTATTTACGTGAAGTTACCTCATTTCTGCTAGCGAGCAGGGTGGTTATTAACGGGACTGAGAACCCTTTTGCTAGAAGGAGTCCCCTCTCAAGTTCCACGCAGTGAGGTGCAGCCCGTGAACCCGGGGATTTTCTACTGGGCTCTGGTATAGCAGATTCGGGGTATCTGGGAAGATCCATGGGTCCGAGATAGATATGCATTTGAGCCATGTGAACCATGCCCTCTTCGGCCAGATGGGGCAACCAGGATTATTCAAGCTTTGTCCTGTCGGATCTTTTTCAAGACTACAGTAATCAATGGAAACGGGGGGGGGGGGGGGGGGACGCATAGGCCAGACGAAATTTCCACTGGTGTAGTAGCGAATCCACCCCCTCTGGTCGTTCTCCTGGATTTAGGAAGTAGAACCTGTCCACTTTTCGATTTTCCCTGGTAGCAAATAGGTCTACCTCTGGTGTGCCCCAGGCAGCGCAGATTTCCCCAAAGATTTTTGGATTTAGGGACCATTCTCCCTGGTGTGGTACACGCCAGCTTAAATAATCGGCCAGATAATTGTCTGGTCCCTTTAAATGTGTACCCGATAAGGATAGAAGATTGTTTTCCGCCCATGCGAATAATTCCCTGGCTTCTGCCATAAGGGTTGCAGACCTTGTGCCCCCTTGTCTGTTTATGTATGCTATGACCGTGTTGTTGTCGGATAATATGGCGACATGTCTCCCTTGCACTTCTCGCTTTACTAGGGGAAGGGCTCGCCTCACAGCCGCTAGTTCTTTTAGATTTGAGGATGCATCCCTGATTCCGGGTTCCCACTGGCCCTGTAGGGTTCGTTTCACTATGTGTGCCCCCCAGCCACTCGGACTTGCGTCCGTGGTCAGTACCACCGAGTTTTGAGTAGTCCAAGGCTCTGATCCGTTTAAGTTTTCGGTGCTCAGCCACCATTTTAATGACTACTGCACTTAAGGTGAGAGAATGATCTCCCGGTTTAAATTGGAGGGACCCCTCTCCTGCTCTGATCTGCCACTGTAGTTCTCTCGTATGGGCTTGTGCCCACCGGACCGCTGGGATTGTTGCTGTTAACGTGCCCAGGAGTGACATTGCCTCTCTTACTGATATGGCTTGACCGGATTGTATCAGTTGTATTTTTTGTTGGATAGCCCCTATTTTCCTTTCTGGAAGAATGCACTGCTGTTTTAAGTCCAATTGAATTTCAAGGAAATCTTGTGACTGAACTGGAGTTAATCTGGATTTTTTTAGATTGATCATCCAGCCTAACCTGGTCAATATTTCCAGGACCTTTGCTTGTCGTTTGCTATGACGAGGAAATCGTCTAGATAGGGTACCAATAGGGTATTCTCCCTTCTTATAAAAGGACGCTACTTCCCCAATGATTTTTGTAAATATACGAGGGGCTACTGATACCCCGAAGGGTAGGCACTGGTGATGAGTGGGGACTTGAGCAATCTCTACTACCAATCTTAGATATTGTTGGTGTTCTCCCCATATTGGCACATGGCAATAGGCATCGGTAAGATCTATTACTGCCATGTAGCAACCCGGGTCGAGTAGCTTCACTGCTGATCCCAAGGTCTCCATTTTGAATTTCTCTGTTCTGATGTATTGGTTCAGGGCTTTGAGATTGAATATGGTTCTTAGTGACCCATCTGGTTTTGGCGTGAGGAACAGAGTGCTGTAAAACCCTTTCCCTTCTTGATGATACAATACTTTTATTAGTACCTCTTTTTGTATGAGGAGTTGAATCTCCTTTTCTAGCGTGGCCTAATTCTTTTTGGCTACCAGAGTCACTTTTACTCTTTGAGGTGGAAGGCTTAGAAAACTTAGTTGTAGGCCCCCAGCTAACAGGTCAGTTACCCATTTTGAGGCGGGCAATGCTACCCATTGATGGACAAAGAACCGAAGCCTTCCCCCGACCGCCCTGGCGTCATTGCTTAGTATCGGGTTTCGGGGTGGTTTTACTAAAAAGGAATCCTCTCTCTTTTCCCCTCCAGGGTCTTCCCCGCGTGGCTCTATCGTCTGGCCGCCCTCGGCTCCCTCTATTCCCTGTTCCACGAAACGACGAGCGAGCTTCAGTCCACCGATGCCTAGGGAAGGGGGGTGGAAACAGTTTTTTATCTGACGCTTTTTCTAAAATTTCATCCAATGCTTTCCCAAACAAGTATTGACCCTCACAAGGGACGGCGCAGAGTTTAACCTTTGACTGGAAGTCTGCCGACCAGTTTTTTTTAACCATAGTGCTCTGCGGCCTGAATTTGAAAGGGCACATGCACGGGCGGCACCTCGGACGGAATCTACTGCGGCGTCAGCCAGGAATCCCGCTGCCTTCTGTAAGTAATGTATTGCCTCCAGCAGTGTCTCCCTTGGGCATTTATTCTTAATTTGGTCACTTAATTCGTCTAACCACTTGACCATGGCACGTGCTGTACAAGTGGCGGCCACCCCCGGCTTAAACGACCAAGCCGATGCCTCCCAAGCAGATTTTAGAAAAGCGTCTGCTTTCTTGTCAAGGGGATCTTTTAAGGCGCCCATGTCCTCAAATGGCAATGCTATTCCTCTGGATGTACTAGCAATGGCGGCATCTAGTCTGGGAGCTTTTTCCCATTTATCACACAACTCCTCATCAAACGGGTATTTACGTTTGAGCGCCTGCGGTATGGACATTTTTTTGTTGGGTTTTTTCGATTCCCTCTTGATTAAATTTAACAGGTTATCATGAAAGGGAAAAACCCTTCGTTTTTTCCCCTCAAGATTACTAAACATAGCATCTTGAATTGATTTTGGCTCTTTTGGTGTTTCCAGTCCCATTGTGGACCTTACAAGTTTTAGTAATTTCCCAATGTCCTCAGATAGGAAATATGGACGACCCTTTTCCTCGTCCGAGGAATCCAGGTCCGAGTCTGAGGGCCCTCTCTCTCCTTGCTCTTCCTCAGACTCTATGTCGGTAGTTATTTCTGTGGGAGGAAGAGGAGGAGGTGGGGGCGGGGGTGAAGCAGGTGTTACATCGGAGCTAAGTGTAGTCTGCTCCTTCAATTCATCTTTGACTGTCGACTTTACTTGATTCCGCATCATAGTTTTAATGCTCTGGAGCAGGGATGGTGACTCTTCGACCACTGTTTTTTTAATGCACGAGCGACAGAGCCGCTTCTCATAAATTTTAGCTAGGGCCTTTTTGCATAATGCACACTTCTTTTGTTTTGACGTGGCCTTTCCCTAAGGAAGACATACATAGGGCAGTTGTTAATATAATGTGTTGCCTTACCAAGGCACTCACCCGGCCCTCTGGGTACCCCGGTGGCCTGTGGCTCTTCCTCCTGCGCGCGCATCTCGCCTTCAGGATCCTCCTGCGCGCGCATCTCGCCTTCAGGATCCATCTGCGCGCGCATCTCGCCTTCAGGATCCATCTGCGCGCGCATCTCGCCTTCAGGATCCATCTGCGCGCGCATCTCGCCTTCAGGATCCATCTGCGCGCGCATCTCGCCTTCAGGATCCATCTGCGCGCGCATCTCGCCTTCAGGATCCATCTGCGCGCGCATCTCGCCTTCAGGATCCATCTGCGCGCGCATCTCGCCTTCAGGATCCATCTGCGCGCGCATCTCGCCTTCAGGATCCATCTGCGCTCCGCTGCTGATCTAGCTCTACAACTCCGGAGCCTGTGTGCAGCCTCTCAGGGACCGGTGGTACCTGCCTTGCTTCCCTTTTTATGGAGGTGCGGTGCGCGCTTCTGGGACCGCTCCCTCCCGGAAGTGCCCAGTACACCGCTCCCCTGGCGTGTGACGTCACTTCCGGTGCGACCCCGGAAGCCGTCGCCTGCATCGTGGTGGCCACACCTCCCCCAGACCAGCCTCCCACTGGAGCGTCCGCCAGGGAGTCTCACGAGGAGGGCATCGTTCACAGAGCCCACCAAGCTGGGCCGACAGGCGCACGCCACCGCGCCCAGCTGCCATCCTCTCCCCGCGGACCTCGGCCTCCTGACCGGCTGACAGAGGGGGATCCCTCCGGAGGTACAGACTCTGCCCCCCCAGCATTCGCCTGCGGGAAACAGGAAACCAAACTGAGGCGAGAAGTGCCGCCCCCTTCTTATGTCTGCTACAGGTTTCCTGGGGGCGGATACCATCTCATGTCTGCGGTGCTGTCATGGGGAAGGGAAAAGCTATGTTCTTCTAACCCCGTACAACCCTTTAAAGACCAAGGACCGTACGTTCCTGACCAGGCCAATTTTTTCAATTCTGACCAGAGTCGCATTACGGTGCATTAACTCTGGAACACTTGAACCAATCCCAGTAATTCTGAGGTTTTTTTGTGACTGAAAATATCGGAAATTTGGTGAAAGTGTCACACATTTCAAACTTTTAATTTTATGCCCTTAAACCAGAGAGTTATGTCACACAAAATAGTTAATAGAAAAAGTAACATTTTAATTTTTTTCCAACAAAAATTTAACTTTAGCCCCAAATTTTGCATTTTCACAAGGGCAACAAGCGAGATTGCACAGTACAATTGGTTGTGAAATATCTCGTGAGTACATAGATACCCCATATGTGGGGGAAAACTACTGTTGGTTGCACGGCTGGGCTCAGAATGGAAGGAGCGGCATTTGAGTTTTGGAACTCAAAACTGTGTAGAATCATTAGTGGACACCATGTCACGTTTGGAGAGCCCCTGATATACCTAAACAGTGGAAACCCCCCCACAACTGACCCGATTTTGTAAAATACACCCCTAAAGGAGCTTATCTAGATGTGTGGTGAGCACTTTTGAAAACCCAGGTGCTTCACAGAATTGCATAACATTGAGCTGAGAAAAAAAACACATTTTTCCCACAAAAAGTCATTTTAGTCCTATTTTTCTATTTTCACAAGGGTACCAGGAGAAAATGGCCCCCAAAATTTGTTGTGCAATTTCTCCTGAGTACATCGATACCCCATTTGTGGGGAAAACTACCGTTTAGGTTCCTGGTAGGGCTTGGAAAGGAAAGAATGACATTTGTGAACAGTCTTTAATGGAATGGTCTCTGCAGGCGTCCTGTCACGTTTGGAGAGCCCCTGATGTGCCTAAACAGTGGAAACTTCCCACAAGTGACCCCATTTTGGAAATTAGACCCTTCAAGGAATTTATCTTAACATGTGGCGAGTACCTTGAAGCCACAAGATGCTCAACACAATTTTACAACTTTGAACTGTGAAAGTGGAATTGTTTTATTTTTCCTCACAAAAATGTTGTTTTAGCCCCAAATTTTACATTTTCACACAAGTGGGTAAAAATGGCACCAAAATTTGGCACACAATTTCTGCTGAATGCAGAAATACCCCAATACGATTCCTGGAGCACAGAGTCTCATAGAATAGTTTGCAGACTCCATATGCAGAGCTGCTAAGTGCTCAAATGACCCCATTTTGAAAATTATAGACCTTTGGGAATTTATCTCCAGGTGTAGTGATGATTTTTACTCCACAGCACTCTGGTCCCACCTCAGTCTGTTGCCCCCGCTACTGCGGTCAGATCCTCTGCACTGCTCGGTACAACGGACACATTGCAGTGACGGCATCGTCCCCACTGACTTGAGACATCAGACACAGAAGAACAATGATGGGAGAGGAAGCTTCAGCTGACGCTCCCTACTCCATCGCTTTCAATGAAAATTCAATTCTGGGTGAAGGTGCAATGTCAGACGGGGGGGGGGGGGGTTGGGGCCAGTGTCATGGGCCAAATATACTCACCCTGTGGGCCAGAGATTGACATATCAGTCAGGAAGTTACCCACTATCCAACGATTAAGGAATAATGTCTATACTTACTGCAATACCCCTTTAAGAGAACTTTGTACCAGAGATAGATATAGATCTCACTTACCCATCAGCGCCAGTAGCCGCCTGCCCCTGTAGAAGGTTCAGCTTCTGGACATGGTGTCTGCAGTCGGCCCCTGAACCTTGACCATAAACCTGCAAAATTAACATTTTGGAAAGAATGAGTGCGAGGTATAAGGGGTCCCAGGAAGGGCTGACTGTAGTCGAGGCAGCACGCGGCTCTTCCGCAGCTCGCCTGCAATCCTGCACTGTGACCACAACGACCCACGCATTAGAAGAGCCCAAATAACTGTAAAGGTGACGGTCACATTACTTTTATGCCCTACACTTGGAACCGCACAAAGAAGTATTTAGACGCCAATATCATACATGTCCAGGGGACGAATACCAAAAGAGTGTCCTTTTTAAATCATGTTGAACCCTTATATATCGGTATGCCTCGTTTTCTAATGCATGTATACTGCCATCCTGTGCACGTATGGCGGAAACGCATCAATAAAGCATGTAATCAGCACCCAAGTATATCAATAAAGCTTGGTGAAACCAGAGTACAAGAAAGTCTCAAAAACAAGGCAGCTTTATTTCAAAAAATGACACATCAGAGACATAAAAAAAAAGCAAGTAACCGAATTGAAACAACAGATGAAAAAAATCTACAAGACTCATCAAAAGCTCCTCATGGGAACATAGCGAAAGGCTCAGCGCCCACGATCAGCGAGAAGCCGCGCATGTTCTCCGCGTCTCAATCGCTGCCGTCTATTGAGTGAAGGGGACTCCACGTGTGATCACTGAGCCGGGCGCAGTCACCGCGTCCAATACATTGCACAGCTGAAATATCTGTTGCGTCTCCGTGAGGGAAACTGGCACGCTGCGGTCTAGAAAGCCACGCCGCACGTCCGTCACCACAGGCGATCCTTAGGCGTCAATGCACGGACCGTGGACATGGGGGTTCTATAAACCCCATCCACTGTGCGGTCACATCTGGCTGCTGCGGGTAGGACGCTGCATAAAGACACAGCGATTCCTGATCGGGTGAACGGAGCCTTACACTCCCACTCAGTTTTTTCCTTTTCCACATTATATGGCAAAACTAATGGTGCGTTTCAGATCTACAACTCATGCTGCAATAAAACAAGTCTTCACACAGCAAGGCATGCCAATGGAGGAAAAGAAGCGTCCATGTTATACACATTATATATAGACGGACAAGCAGCTAATTGTGGCTTTTTAAATACGCCCCCCTCATATTACAGCGGTCTTGTTGCCCACCGCAACCACGGCGGTCTCCGCGTGCAGACGTCAGATCGACTGCTAGAAGCAACAAGGCCGCGATCTCTGGGTCACAGGGATACCACTACCACACGGGGGGCTCACAGCGTGGACCACCAGCACTCACCCTCAGCACGGTCTGCTTCTCCCCACACAGCTTACACGACCATTTCTTGCTCTTTTTTACCTGCACAGATGACAGGTCTCATTAGAATGTCGGGATAAAGAAATAAGCGATGACTGAGGAACGTGACCTCTACCTGCTGCACCTGGAAGACGTGACAGGAGTAACACCTGAGCACCTGGAACTCCTGCATCTTTGGCGCAGGCGCACAGCTGGAAAACTGCGCGGGAAGAGCTCGGTATTGTCTGTGAACTTCCTGATATGGAGACTGCGCCCTCTTGTGGACGCACTCGGTACTGTCTGCTATACTTCCAGCAGGTTACCCTGCGCCCTCTGGTGGACGATCTGGGAACACTGTGCTGTAATTTCTGCAAGTTACACTGCGCCCTCTGGTGGACATGGTCTGTACTGTCTGTTGTACTTCTTGCACGGTACTTTGCGCCCTCTGGTGGACGTGCTGTGTACACTCTGTTGTACCTTTTGGACAACACACTTCGCCCTCTGGTGGACATTCTCTGTACGGTCTGCTGTAGTTCCTGTAGAGAGCATATGGCGCCCTCTGGTGGACGTCCTTGGGTACAGGCTGCTGTAGTTTTCGGTTCCATAAAAATTTAATTTTCTTTCAGTTTATTTTTGAAAATAAATTAAATGAAATGACAGATAGAAATATTCTGGCACTTAGGGTTTGAGTTTTTTTGTATTTTTTTTGCCATTCACAGCATGAATTTTTCAAGTTCACATTGAGACCAAATGTGATTTTTTTTATGAAAGGATGAGTAAAGAGTGGTATGAACTTCAACATTTTATTTAAATGTTCTGCTTTCTTTACATCATATGTTGGTCCCCACAGGAGATGTAACGGGAATCTGTCACCTATTTTTTGCCAACTAATTTGATCGCAGCATAGTATAGAGACCCTAATCCTAACGATGTGTCACTTATTATGCTGCTTGCTGTAGTTCTGCTAAGATCACTAGAAGAAAAGTAAACCTGCTGCCATGTACTCCTCTATATGCATGAGCTCTGTATAACCCTGTCCCCACCACTTTCTGCCTATGCACAGTTCACACCGGACATTGCCAATCAGTGATGTGGGAGGGATTATACAGGGCTTAGCTTTCAGAGATCTGCAGCAGAGAAAACAGTTTTCATTCAAAACTGCAGAAACCAGTAAAGTGTCACATCGCTGGAATCAGGGTCTCTGCCCATTCATCAGGCTGCGCTCAGGTGAGGTAGCAAAAACTTGATGACAGATTCCCTTTATTGTAACAAGTTTGGAAATGATCCCCTATCCAAAAGATAGGGAATAGCTTTCGGCATGCTGGGGGTCCGATCGCTGGGCCCCTCACTGATCCTGAGACCCGGGATTCTGAGAAGCCCGGTGTGGATGGAGGGATGGTCGATCATGCACATCTCCACTCCATAGATATTGTATAGAGAGGAGATGCAGCATCGGGACGAAACCAGCACATAGCACAACATGGCAGACATCAAAATGTTGGCTGTATATCAGGGGTCTCAAACACACAGCCGGGGGCCACATGCGGCCCCAGAAGCTGCACTCCGCGTCCTGCATGGCTTTGGCGCTCCCAAGACAAGGGGCATAATTGCCAGGAGCAGAAAGGGGCCGCTGACACCAGCAGTTTTCAACTACATAATCAGATGCACTTTCCATTGAAATACACTGGGGAGCAGAGAGCCACCGGCTACCCACCCCCCCAATAGCTACAGTTGTGGCCAAAAGTATTGACACCCCTGCAATTCTGTCAGATAATACTCAGTTTCTTCCTGAAAATGATTGCAAACACAAATTCTTTGGTATTATTATCTTCATTTAATTTGTCTTAAATGAAAAACACAAAAGAGAATGAAGCAAAAAGCAAAACATTGATCATTTCACACAAAACTCCAAAAATGGGCCAGACAAAAGTATTGGCACCCTCAGCCTAATACTTGGTTGCACAACCTTTAGCCAAAATAACTGCGACCAACCGCTTCCGGTAACCATCAATGAGTTTCTTACAAAGCTCTGCTGGAATTTTAGACCATTCTTCTTTGGCAAACTGCTCCAGGTCCCTGATATTAGAAGGGTGCCTTCTCCAAACTGCCATTTTTAGATCTCTCCACAGGTGTTCTATGGGATTCGGGTCTGGACTCATTGCTGGCCACCTTAGAAGGCTCCAGTGCTTTCTCTCAAACCATTTTCTAGTGCTTTTTGAAGTGTGTTTTGGGTCATTGTCCTGCTGGAAGACCCATGACCTCTGAGGGAGACCCAGCTTTCTCACACTGTGCCCTACATTATGCTGCAAAATTTGTTGGTAGTCTTCAGACTTCATAATGCCATGCACACGGTCAAGCAGTCCAGTGCCAGAGGCAGCTAAGCCACCCTAAAACATCAGGGAACCTCCACCATGTTTGACTGTAGGTGCCATGTTCTTTTCTTTGAATGCCTTTTTTTCTCCTGTAAACTCTATGTTGATGCCTTTGCCCAAAAAGCTCTACTTTTGTCTCATCTGACCAGAGAACATTCTTCCAAAACATTTTAGGCTTTTTCAGGTAAGTTTTGGCAAACTCCAGCCTGGCTTTTTTATGTCTCGGGGTAAGAAGTGGGGTCTTCCTGGGTCTCCTACCATACAGTCCCTTTTCATTCAGATGCCGACTGATAGTACGGGTTGACGCTCGGGCTGCAGGGCAGCTTGAACTTGTTTGGATGTTAGTCGAGGTTCTTTATCCAACATCCGCACAATCTTGCATTGAAATCTCTTGTCAATTTTTCTTTTCCGGCCACATCTAGGGAGGTTAGCCACAGTGCCATGGGCTTTAAACATCTTGATGACACTGCGCACGGTAGACACAGGAACACTCAGGTCTTTGGAGATGGACTTGTAGCCTTGAGATTGCTCATGCTTCCTCACAATTTGGTTTCTCAAGTCCTCAGACAGTTCTTTGGTCTTCTTTCTTTTCTCCATGCTCAATGTGGTACACACAAGGACACAGGACAGAGGCTGAGTCAACTTTAATCCATGTCAGCTGGCTGCAAGTGTGATTTAGTTATTGCCAACACCTGTTAGGTGCCACAGGTAAGTTACAGGTGCTGTTAATTACACAAATTAGAGAAGCATCACATGATTTTTCGAACAGTGCCAATACTTTTGTCCACCCTCTTTTTTATGTTTGGTGTGGAATTATATCCAATTTGGCTTTAGGACAATTCTTTTTGTGTTTTTTCATTTAAGACAAATTAAATGAAGATAATAAAGATTTTGTGTTTGCAATAATTTTCAGGAAGAAACTGAGTATTATCTGACAGAATTGCAGGGGTGTCAATACTTTTGGCCACAACTGTATACAAGCCCCCAGCCAATCAGAGGCCGGCAGCTGACATCAGCATGGCCGTAGCCAGCAGTGCATGACAGATACTGGACAGGTGGAGGACGCTGCTCGAGCGGAGCAAGGACACGTGAGAAGTTATTTGTTTTTATGTTTGAATCCAGGCCGGGGGGACATTATCACAGGATGGGATCCAGGCCGGGGGGACATTATCACAGGATGGGATCCAGGCCGGGGGAACATTACTACTTCACAGGCTCCAAAACATCGCGCCCCTGTGCAGGCGTACTTATTTGCCCTGTTGAGGGCAGAGGAAAGTACTGCAGTGCGCAGGCGCCAGGAAAGGTCAGAGAGGTCCGGCGCCTGCACACTGCAGTACTGTGGTCTGCCCTCAACAGGACAAATAAGTACGCCTGCACAGGGGTGCATTGTTGGGGAGTTTGTGAAGCAACAGGAGGGTGGTGATCATAAGAAAATGGGAGGCGCCAGAAACGAACCTCCGACACCCACCGGACCAGACCGCCCTCCCGGGTGAGTACAATAAAACTCATCTTTCAGGCTGCATCGGGGGCTTATCTACAGCATTACAGAATAAGTCCTGAAAGGCGGTGACCGCAGCTTATAGCGGCCACAACAGCTGACAGGTGCACTTTCTTTTCTCCATTCACTATCACACTTCTGTCTTATTTTGCAGCATTTTTTCCACACCGGCCTAAGACTTTTCGATCCTGTACATCCTCTGCCAAATTTACAACCAGTCAGTGACAGTATTAGATAGGAAGAAATCCCTCTGCAGAACGAGTTTCATTTTATTGAATGCATGACAAATCAACAGGTTTTAAAAAGGAACAGATCATTTCTTTGACAATTAAAAATAATACAGTAGTAATAAATTATTCCATAATGAACATGAGCCACATACAGCGCCCAGTGCATATGTCCGCACATCGGGGCCACACACACGGTATATACTGTGACTGGAGGCGCGCTCCAACTGCGCTATGTGCAGGATACAAGTGGGATCCGGTTCACACACATAGGAGATTATATATATATATATATATATATATATATATATATATATATATATATATATATATATATGTATGCGCCATCGCTGGACTTTATACCTTCTTTGTCACTAGTGTAAACGTCTATTACTAGAACAGGGACATGTGTGTACAGAAAACGCGATACCGGCGGCTCCGGTGTCATCTACCACCAATGGGGAAAACAGATTGTTGCCCATAGAAGTCGCGTTGACATAGACACTTTTTTCCTAGTTTTCATATCTGAAGGTTGGTACAATGATTAGGAAACGTGTGCATGTATTAGGGGTGTATATATACACATGTCCTCATATAAACATGTGCAGTGCATACAAGCTTTCAAGACATTTCCATTATTCCGCCATACGGGCTTTTAGAAAATAGTTAAAATTTGGTTCCCATAACATGCAGTAATATTACAGACATATCAATGATCCAATGCACGGCCGCCACCGCAACGCCTCTGTGTGACCGAGAGTTCGCCATTATACACTGACGTATACAGGACATTGTAGGGTCGGTATAACGATGCAGAAGTCTGTAGGACTGACGGCTCTCATAAAGCCCAGGATGTCCTCTGGGCTGTGTCTGGTATTGCAGCTCAACCCTTAAAAAAAAGTAAGATGCAATACCAGACAAATCCAAGGAGCATGATGGCGCTATTGTGAAGAGAAAAAAAATTATATTTTATAATTATAGATAAGTTTTATCTTTCTTTCACTATCAGCCTCGATCTTTTCCCATGGAGGCTCTGGCACTTTCCTTTTAACACTTTAGAATATACATTAACTCAGTTACTATTTTTGCCATAAATGCCTCAAGATCAGTGAGCGGATGGGATGGATTGTTAGAGATATAAATGTAGTCATATCATAGAGGGAATACAGCAGGGTGCATATACATTATATAGGGGATACAGCAGTATATGTACATGTAGATGCGCCCTGCTGTATACATATAGATGCAAGGGAGAGCTGGGCCTGCAGCAGCCTCATGCACAGGGGCAGTGAGAGCCCTGCTGAATGAAGCCACGCCCACCTATCGGTTTCCAAAGGGCTGTTTGAGGCAGCATGCACAAGGGCAGTGAGAGCGCTGCTGGGTGATGCCCCGCCCACCTATCGGTTTCCAAAGGGCTGTTTGGGGCAGCATGCACAAGGGCAGTGAGAGCGCTGCTGGGTGATGCCCCGCCCACCTGTCGGCTTCTAAAGAGCTGTCTGTGGCAGCATGCACAGGGGCAGTGAGCGCTGCTGGGTGATGCCCCGCCCACCTATCGGTTTGCCAAAGGGCTGTCTGCGGCAGCATGAGCGCTGCTGGCTGATGCCCCGCCCACCTATTGGTTTGCCAAAGGGCTGTCTGTGGCAGCATGCACAGGGGCAGTGAGAGCGCTGCTGAGTGATGCCCCGCCCACCAATCGGTTTCCAAAGAGCCGTCTGCGGCAGCATGCATAGGGGCACTGAGAGCCCTGCTGAATGAAGCCCTGCCCATATGTTAAGCCACACCCACCAGTTTCCAGTGTTCTGAACTCAGGGGGATTTTGACGTGACATCACAAGCAGTCAGGGGATTCTTAGCCAGAGATCATGTCACCTTGTTACAGAAGGATTTTAAAAAAATCATGGTAAAGAGCTTATCATGGCAAGTAGTTCACATGAGAGACATGTAAAGTAGTTACCAACCCCTTTAAGGAAAAATTCCAGCAGAAAGTGTTAAAGGAGTCTGTCAAAGGTGCTCTGTGCAGTCTTGGTCTGTCGAAACAATTCAGTGCACCTTTCCAGCTACTTCTTTTCCACGTATCTTTGCCTTTCTCTGGATCCTGTAAAGCCAAAGCTGTCAATCAAGGAAAGAGAAGACGGAGGAGAATAAAGGAGGTGGAGAGGTGCACGCAACTGCTCGGCCATGTCAAGGGTGCACGGAGCTCCTGTGCTTGGTTATTTTGTGCCAACAGACTCCTTTAAGACTAGTGCAGAATTTCGCAAGCAGAGACAGTTACAAGCTATCCCACCCCAGACCCCACCACCCACAACCCCCAAAAAAAGCAAGAGATTTCCAGTTTCTTCAACCCCTCTCCCCCATGAAACCCCCAAAAAATGTTTAGGTAGATTTCTTTTTCCCCACTAAATTCCATAGTAGCATTCTTTGTAAAAAGGCGGCAAATCAGTGGCAGCTTTACAGTAGTTTTTGCAATAGAGACAAAATCTATGAGAATCCACAAAAGGAAACGAAAAGCTGATCATTTCAGTTTCCTACTGGAAATCTGTGACACGCTGTAAAATCTGCAGAGAAAATATAACCCGATCCCCTATGAATTAATCCATAGAAATTTTTCAGAATTTCAAAAATTCAATAAAAAGGAGACCCTACCAAACTAGACCACGGTGGGCTGAGGTGCCAATGGTCTTCTCCTATTGGAAATGTAGGCATAGAGTATATATAGGAAGGCATTTATTAAAGCTTTTTCTTTAGGTTACGGAGGTGCACAGCTTTGTACGATGGTGCGTTGACCTATGAATTGGTGTGACGCCCATTTGAGTGTATAAATGGGTTGACCATCAAAGTGTTGTGTCCAAATCTCTCAACTTGACCCTTTCCTTATTCGTTCATACCGGTGTCTGAAACACAGAAGACGAAACGATGGCTGTGTACTATACAATGCATCACAATGTGTGGCCTCCTATAGCTGGAATGTACTGAACCCATCATCGATGTGCCAAAAAACAAAATGGCAGAAAAAGAGTCATATGGCATAGCGAACTGAAATGTTTCACAAGGACTAAGGAGCAGCATAGTGCATTGCCAACAGTTGGCGATATCTAGTGTACACAAGTTATGGAGAGAAAGACATATCATCGTTATCAATGGAGCGTAATATATAGGCACCAATCATGAAATAAAAGTGGGATGAAAGGGTAAAAAAAAAGCAACAACAACAAAAAAAAAAGGAACATCTATAGATGCGATTTGTAGACAATACGAGAGAAGTAAAATTTAAAAAAAAAAATTGGGATACTATTCGGTATACCAATATATTGCACATTAGCTATAAGTCTATGACACGGTGTATGTGTTGGTTCTACCATAGTAGCTGAAACAAGACATGACTTAGGCACCACACACACAAGCATAGAGCTATCAGGAGCAAAGGCATCTCTTAGTGCGGCACACAGGGGCCAGGGATGGAGTGATCTTCTCAATACGACAAAGGTGAAACCTGCCAGGATCAGTCAGAGGGTTAGTGATATGTAACTGGAAAAAGTGCAAATGTAGACTATGAAAGTGATTATCCAAAAAATGAAGAAGATACCATGCAGGGATGAAAGCTGCAAATAAAAACCTGAACTTTGTCTTTTGTACTTTTGAAGCTCAACTACATGAGGCAAGGTTTTTCCTGATGTTGGCGATGGGAGATGCATAATTATATGAAGCCAAGAAGAACAGCTTAGACGGGACCAAGTTCATGAGAAGTCTTCTTCTCTGGTTCAAAGGAGGCAAGAACATTTAAGATCTTAGCCTGAGACAGAGGAGAGTTCATGTTCACTTGAGGAGCTGATTTGTCTTTCAACTTTCTTCTGCTTTATCTTCTGAGCAATGTCCACTTTCTTCTCAAAGTAGCTGACCAGGGCTTGCTCGGTCAACATAGAAGCCAGAATCTGTTCAAAGGAGATTGACCATTCAGCATCAATGGTGCTCCCATATTTGGGTGTCACATTACCGGGCTCACACCCAACTAACACTGTGTCATCAGCAATATCCTCACACTGAAGCGAGCTGGCGCTCACCATAGAGTAGGAGGAAACAGAGGTATCATCCTTAGTTTCATCGTCAGAGGTGGGCTGCGTTGGAGGGCTGTTTCGCTCTCCGTTTCCTACCCCCTTTTTTAATTTTTGGATATCATCTTGGGTGATGGCTGACCGAGAGTTGCCAGGAACTGGAATGGGTTCCGTGGACTGTTCTTCTTTTGTGGTCCGCGGCTCCAGACCGGAGCTCTGTTCTTCCTCTTCTTCACTCGAGGGTTCCCTTGTTATATTTGTTTTCCCATCCTCAGCATTTCTAAGGGGAGGATTGGAGAACTTCTTTCCCACCTCACCAATCCGTAGCAGAAGACTAGCCACTGTGGCTATGGCATGGTATAGTTCTTGTTCCACCGGGTCCTCGCTGAACATATTGTAGAATGTCTTGCACAGCTCAATAAATTGCTCCTGTTGAGTAAAAAAAAAAAATGTATCACAAAGGGTACAGAAAATTACAGAAGGGATCTTCTTTTCTTCTTTGATCAGGGTGGCTTCACCCTGTTCATTTAAAAATGCCCTCCCTTTAAATTAGTAGTGAATGGGAAAAGAGGAACAGAGGAACATTAGATAGAAAATAGCTTTTGAAGATCAAAAACATTATATCTCACCTGATTCATCTTGGGTATGTCCTTTATAGTCTCCTTCTTCTGCTCCTTCTCATTGGCCCACATGCGCAGGTAGTACTTATAGTCCGGGGCACCGGTTGTTTTCTCCTCTAATAAAGGGAAAATATTATTAACGTACAAGCACTAAGCCTCCTTTCTTCTCTGTGCTGCATGTCTTAATTGTCTACTGCATGAAGTTTAGGAGCCCTTATATTACTTTTTATTTTGCAGACAGTGCACGATGTGGGGAGCGCGAGGGACGGAGAGAGAGAGGGCGAGGGACGGAGAGAGAGAGAGAGAGGGCGAGGGACGGAGAGAGAGAGAGAGAGAGAGAGAGAGAGAGAGAGAGAGAGAGAGAGAGAGAGAGAGAGAGAGGGCGAGGGACAGAGAGAGAGAGAGAGAGAGAGGGCGAGGGACAGAGAGAGAGAGAGAGAGAGAGGGCGAGGGACAGAGAGAGAGAGAGAGAGAGAGAGAGGGCGAGGGACAGAGAGAGAGAGAGAGAGAGGGCGAGGGACAGAGAGAGAGAGAGAGAGCGCGAGGGACGGAGAGAGAGAGAGGAGCGCGAGGGACGGAGAGAGAGAGAGGGAGCGCGAGGGACGGAGAGAGAGAGAGGGAGCGCGAGGGACGGAGAGAGAGAGAGAGGGAGCGCGAGGGACGGAAGAGAGAGAGAGGGAGCGCGAGGGACGGAGAGAGAGAGAGGGAGCGCGAGGGACGGAGAGAGAGAGAGGGAGCGCGAGGGACGGAGAGAGAGAGAGGGAGCGCGAGGGACGGAGAGAGAGGGAGGGAGCGCGAGGGACGGGGAGAGAGAGAGAGAGGGAGCGCGAGGGACGGAGCGCGAGGGACGGAGCGCGAGAGAGGGAGCGCGAGGGACGGAGAGAGAGAGGGAGCGCGAGGGACGGAGAGAGAGAGGGAGCGCGAGGGACGGAGAGAGAGAGGGAGCGCGAGGGACGGAGAGAGAGAGGGAGCGCGAGGGACGGAGAGAGAGAGGGAGCGCGAGGGACGGAGAGAGAGAGGGAGCGCGAGGGACGGAGAGAGAGAGGAGCGCGAGGGACGGAGAGAGAGAGGGAGCGCGAGGGACGGAGAGAGAGAGGGAGCGCGAGGGACGGAGAGAGAGAGAGAGGGAGCGCGAGGGACGGAGAGAGAGAGAGAGGGAGCGCGAGGGACGGAGAGAGAGAGAGAGGGAGCGCGAGGGACGGAGAGAGAGAGAGAGGGAGCGCGAGGGACGGAGAGAGAGAGAGAGGGAGCGCGAAGGGGACGGAGAGAGAGAGAGAGGGAGCGCGAGGGACGGAGAGAGAGAGAGAGGGAGCGCGAGGGACGGAGAGAGAGAGAGGCGCGCGAGGGACGGAGAGAGAGAGAGGGCGAGGGACGGAGAGAGAGAGAGAGAGAGAGAGAGAGGGCGAGGGACAGAGAGAGAGAGAGAGAGAGAGGGCGAGGGACAGAGAGAGAGAGAGAGAGAGGGCGAGGGACAGAGAGAGAGAGAGAGAGAGAGAGAGAGAGGGCGAGGGACAGAGAGAGAGAGAGAGAGAGGGCGAGGGACCGGGAGAGAGAGAGAGGGAGCGCGAGGGACGGAGAGAGAGAGAGAGAGGGCGAGGGACGGAGAGAGAGAGAGAGAGAGAGAGAGAGAGGGCGAGGGACAGAGAGAGAGAGAGAGAGAGAGAGAGAGAGAGAGGGCGAGGGACGGAGAGAGAGAGAGAGAGAGAGAGGGCGAGGGACAGAGAGAGAGAGAGAGAGAGAGAGAGAGAGAGAGAGAGAGAGAGAGGGCGAGGGACAGAGAGAGAGAGAGAGAGAGAGAGAGAGAGAGGGCGAGGGACAGAGAGAGAGAGAGAGAGGGCGAGAGAGAGAGAGAGAGAGAGAGAGAGAGGGCGAGAGAGAGAGAGAGAGAGAGAGGGCGAGGGACAGAGAGAGAGAGAGAGAGAGAGAGAGGGCGAGGGACAGAGAGAGAGAGAGGGCGAGGGACAGAGAGAGAGAGAGAGAGGGCGAGGGACAGAGAGAGAGAGAGAGAGAGAGAGAGAGGGCGAGGGACGGAGAGAGAGAGAGAGAGAGAGAGAGAGGGCGAGGGACAGAGAGAGAGAGAGAGAGAGAGAGAGGGCGAGGGACAGAGAGAGAGAGAGAGAGAGAGAGAGAGAGGGCGAGGGACAGAGATAGAGAGAGAGAGAGAGAGAGAGAGGGCGAGGGACAGAGAGAGAGAGAGAGAGAGAGGGCGAGGAGAGAGAGAGAGAGAGAGAGAGGGCGAGGGACAGAGAGAGAGAGAGAGAGAGAGAGGGCGAGGGACAGAGAGAGAGAGAGGGAGCGCGAGGGACGGAGAGAGAGAGAGAGGGAGCGCGAGGGACGGAGAGAGAAGAGAGAGGGAGCGCGAGGGACGGAGAGAGAGAGAGAGGGAGCGCGAGGGACGGAGAGAGAGAGAGAGGGAGCGCGAGGGACGGAGAGAGAGAGAGAGGGAGCGCGAGGGACGGAGAGAGAGAGAGAGGGAGCGCGAGGGACGGAGAGAGAGAGAGAGGGAGCGCGAGGGACGGAGGAGAGAGAGAGAGAGGGAGCGCGAGGGACGGAGAGAGAGAGAGAGGGAGCGCGAGGGACGGAGAGAGAGAGAGAGGGAGCGCGAGGGACGGAGAGAGAGAGAGAGGGAGCGCGAGGGACGGAGAGAGAGAGAGAGGGAGCGCGAGGGACGGAGAGAGAGAGAGAGGGAGCGCGAGGGACGGAGAGAGAGAGAGAGGGAGCGCGAGGGACGGAGAGAGAGAGAGAGGGAGCGCGAGGGACGGAGAGAGAGAGAGGGAGCGCGAGGGACAGAGAGAGAGGGAGCGCGAGGGACAGAGAGAGAGAGGGAGCGCGAGGGACAGAGAGAGAGGGAGCGCGAGGGACAGAGAGAGAGGGAGCGCGAGGGACAGAGAGAGAGGGAGCGCGAGGGACAGAGAGAGAGAGGGAGCGCGAGGGACGGAGAGAGAGAGAGGGAGCGCGAGGGACGGAGAGAGAGAGAGGGAGCGCGAGGGACGGAGAGAGAGAGAGGGAGCGCGAGGGACGGAGAGAGAGAGAGGGAGCGCGAGGGACGGAGAGAGAGAGAGGGAGCGCGAGGGACGGAGAGAGAGAGGGAGCGCGAGGGACGGAGAGAGAGAGAGAGAGAGGGAGCGCGAGGGACGGAGAGAGAGAGAGGGAGCGCGAGGGACGGAGAGAGAGAGAGGGAGCGCGAGGGACGGAGAGAGAGAGAGGGAGCGCGAGGGACGGAGAGAGAGAGAGGGAGCGCGAGGGACGGAGAGAGAGAGAGAGAGGGAGCGCGAGGGACGGAGAGAGAGAGAGAGAGGGAGCGCGAGGGACGGAGAGAGAGAGAGAGAGGGAGCGCGAGGGACGGAGAGAGAGAGAGAGGGAGCGCGAGGGACGGAGAGAGAGAGAGAGGGAGCGCGAGGGACGGAGAGAGAGAGAGAGAGGGAGCGCGAGGGACGGAGAGAGAGAGAGAGGGAGCGCGAGGGACGGAGAGAGAGAGAGAGGGAGCGCGAGGGACGGAGAGAGAGAGAGGGAGCGCGAGGGACAGAGAGAGAGAGGGAGCGCGAGGGACAGAGAGAGAGAGGGAGCGCGAGGGACGGAGAGAGAGAGAGGGAGCGCGAGGGACGGAGAGAGAGAGAGGGAGCGCGAGGGACGGAGAGAGAGAGAGGGAGCGCGAGGGACGGAGAGAGAGAGAGGGAGCGCGAGGGACGGAGAGAGAGAGAGGGAGCGCGAGGGACGGAGAGAGAGAGAGGGAGCGCGAGGGACGGAGAGAGAGAGAGAGAGGGAGCGCGAGGGACGGAGAGAGAGAGAGGGAGCGCGAGGGACGGAGAGAGAGAGAGGGAGCGCGAGGGACGGAGAGAGAGAGAGGGAGCGCGAGGGACGGAGAGAGAGAGAGGGAGCGCGAGGGACGGAGAGAGAGAGAGGGAGCGCGAGGGACGGAGAGAGAGAGAGGGAGCGCGAGGGACGGAGAGAGAGAGAGGGAGCGCGAGGGACGGAGAGAGAGAGAGGGAGCGCGAGGGACGGAGAGAGAGAGGGAGCGCGAGGGACGGAGAGAGAGAGGGAGCGCGAGGGACGGAGAGAGAGAGGGAGCGCGAGGGACGGAGAGAGGGAGCGCGAGGGACGGAGAGAGAGAGAAAGAGGGAACACGAGGGATAGAGAGAGAAAGAGGGAATGCGAGGGACGGAGTGAGAGAAAGAGGGAACACGAGAGAGAGGGGGAGAGATCGCGATTGACGGAGAGAGGGAACGCGAGGGACGGAGAGAGAGAACACGAGGAATGGAGAGAGATCACGACTGACGGAGAGAGAAAGGGAACGCGAGGGACGGAGAGAAAGAGGGAACGCGAGGGACAGAGAGCAAGAGGGAATGCAAGAGAGAAGGGGGGACATACGCGAAATAGGGAGGCAGAGGGTAAAATGAGTAGAAGGCGAGATTGTGCCTATTGGCATCTTGTTGCTAAGAAAAGCCATAAATGCAGACAATGTGCTGATGCTTTCTGTAGCATAAACTGTAGTTTCAAGTCCTCTAAGGGGAGTAACAAATACAGTAAAAAGTGAGGAGTGGGGGGGAGGCTTTAAAAATATGAAAAAACAAACAAACAAAAAAAAAACAAAACACAAAAACAAATTCAAATCACCCCCATTTGCCCTATTAAAAATAAAACAAAAAAACATATTTGGCATCACTGCGTTCGTAAAGGTCAGAAAAAACATAAAATAAATTAATACGCTCTGTAAACTGCGCAACAAGAAAAAAAAATCAAATCATCAAAAATAAGTTTTTTGTGAGTGGTGTATGTTTGGTACCTGCGTACTCGTACGGACCTGGAGAATCATATTGCCAGGTCAGTATTACCATATAGTGAACATTAGAAACCTTCTCAATTAGATATGAATAAACCAAAATTAAGTCCAAATTGATAGAGACTTAAAAAGTTTTTATTTCATTACGCAATAAAAGGAAAACCAAACAAGTTGGACATAATACAATACCATAAAATGTCATAGTATAAGGAGATAGTTGCATAGTAAACACATGGGCCATGAATAAATATAGTGATCATAAAAAATCCATCAGCAATCTAAAGTGCATATAGTAAGCAGACACAGGGTCTGAAAGCTCAAATAAAGTGCATAGGAAATGTAATAAGATCATAGAAACCCGTGATCAGTGGCTCAATGTGTCTGATCACGGGTATCTATGATCTTATTACATTTCCTATGCACTTTATTTGAACTGATGGATTTTTTATGATCACTATAATTGAGAAAGTTTCTATTGTCTTTTATGAATATTCATATATGCTATCTGTGTATATAGTGAGTGATTCTCACTGATTGTTGGCTTTTTCATATAGTGAACATTGTAAATAAAAAACACTTTTTTTGCAATTACAATGCATTTTCAATTTATTTCTCCGTTTTCCAGAACACTATATTGTTAGAATGAAAGAAGTCATTCAAAAAGCATTAACTCGTGCAAAAAAAACCCCACAGTCCTGCATACCGCTATATTGCTGAAAAAGTAAAAAGCAATGTCTCTAGGAATAAGGGGTGGAAAAAAACGAAGAAAAAAAAAAATAACCCACCAAAAAAGCAACAAAAACCGTGACACCGCCATGTCATGAAGGGGTTAATTAGAGGCAGCACAGTATGTGTGTCTTCGTCATTACATCTATATGGGATATGAGCCTCGTGCTTAGCAGAACATTATGAGGCTGGGGAAAAAGACGCTATCAGACTAAGACCATAACGTTTATATCCATGGAAGCACACAGCTCTGCATTGGAGCCGTATACAGAAAAAGGAGGGATACTGGAGGTAGATCAGAGAAATAGTTGCAGTGTTTTAATTAAAAAAAAAAAAAAAAGATAGGAAATGTAAAAATACCTTTTTTATCTTGCGGTTCACTAATCTCCGCTGCAGATCCGTTGCCCTGTCCATCAGAGTCTGGAAATAAAACAAAGTGGTTATAAAACTGGAAATAAGAGACGACAGTATGGAGATTGTACGGTAATGATTCACTAAAGCCCAGGAGAGGAAGACATTATTGGCTAAATGTACAAAGATGTTAATACTTTAACACAAGAACATTCAAGCAGCTTCCAAAATGGCTAGCACCACTGCACAGTATGTACGTGGGGGTTGTGCGGGGTTAGAGAAAAGGGGCCAGATGTTTCCCAGAAGAAGGGCCACTTTGCTCTATAATGTTTGAACACAGCTCCTTTTTAGTAAACTGAGGCCAAGGGTGGAATTAAAGGAGACCAGTTTCTTGAAAGGGAATCGGTCATCACATTTGATCTAGGCAAGCTATTACTATGGCCATACAGGTTATAGACTGCTGAGAACAGTCCTCCCTGTTTGTCTCATATCAGCTGTGGTGTTGCTGAGAAATTATCTTTTATCACTTTATATCAGTGACCTCTTTCAGGCTCTGGGACGGATGGTGCCTGGAGAAAACTCTGCCTCCAGAGCTTATTTTACATGAAGTGGAGTTACCAGTGCGATGTGTAATGGTTACCATTGTGATGGCCGCTCTCTGCTCTCCTGATCTCACTGCAGAGCTGTGTGTGATTATACCTGACACATCTGCAGCTTCCAGCTCACAGGGCTGCAATATTTTACCAATTCAGCAGAGAGAGAAGCAAAATATGTGTTTGCAAGAAGACAAAGTTAATTTCTCCTGTTCTGTGTTAGTTACTTGTCTCACATTGGAAACTCCCCCTTCAGGGAAAACAAGCTCTGGAGGCAGAGTTATCTCCAAGCACTGTCCTCCCCAGAGTCTTGAAGAGGTCATTTATATGAAGTGATAAATGATGATTTCTCAGCAGCAACACATCTGATATGAGACACACAGGGAGGACTGTTTTCAGCAGTCTATAACTTGTATGCCCATATTAATAGTTTAGATCAAATTTAGGTCAAATGTGGTGACAGATTCCCGTTAATCCTGAACACTAAAACTAACGAAACGTGCATCCTACTCTGAATAAAAACAAGGAAGCCAACCATGCACAACGGCCTGAGAGACACCACCTAGGTAATATAGAACCTGACTGGTGCTGCAATGGTTTATTACTACTGATGAGCGAACATGCTATGATAAGGTGTTATCTGAGCATGCTCGTGTGCTAACCAAGCATCTTCGACGAGCTCAAGTAATATGTTTGAGTCCCCGCGGCTGCATATCTCACAGATGTGCGACAGCCGCAACAAATGCAGGGATTTCCTGATTGTTAGACAAACCCTGCATGTGTTGCAGCTGCCAAACAGCATCGAGACATGCAGCCGCGGGGACTCAAACGCGGAAGACACTCGGTTAGCACCTGAGCATGCTCGGATAACACCTTATCTGAGAACGTTCGCTCATCACTACTTATTACAAATTATCAGAGAGCTCAATGAATGCGCAAAGTAAAAAAACTAACCTGGAAACTCACTCTGGAGAATAAGATCCAGTTCGGAGAGATAGGGAGATACTGCAGTCAGAAAAAGAGGGGAGAAAGTTGAGGGTGGTGGGAGCACGGAATAGGTGGGAGAAAAGGTGGGAATCAGAAGAAGGTAAAGCTCTATATCTGAGAAAGGAGGAAAACCTGGTCTGAGCGGGCGCCCCACAGCACATGCGAGATATCTTCATAACCCTCCAATATGGCACTATTTACATGAGTGTGACAAACTGCTTGTTTGAAAGAGACATTCTTTGATCTGCACTTAAATGTGGGGCAAAAAAATAATTTTTGCAAATACCGTATTTTTCGCTTTATAAGATGCACCTGATTATAAGACACACCCCCAAATTTGGTGAAGAAAAATATTTTTTTTTTAAGTTATATGAAGGTGTGTCTTATAATGCCAGTGTCCGTCTTTCAAATCATATATATGTCCCTCATCCTGGTATCTATATAACACATATCCAGGATAGGGGGGCTATGGCCCCCCCCCCCGGTCACTATATGCCCCCCCGCTGGCACGCACACGGCCCCCCTCTCTATATGCCCTCCTGCTGGCATGCACATGCCCCCCCATCCCTATATCCTATATTCCCCGCTGCTGGCATGGACACAGGCCCCCCCGTCCCTATATTCCCCCCTGCTGGCATGCACACGGCCCCCCCTCGTCTCTATATTCCCCCCTGCTGGCATGGACACAGGCCCCCCCGTCCCTATATTCCCCCCTGCTGGCATGGATACGAACCCCCCCATCCCTATATTGCTCCCTGCTGGCATGGACACGGACCCCCCCCACCGTCCCTATATTGCCCCCTGCTTGCATGGACACAGACCCCCCCACAGTCCCTATATTCCCCCTGCTGGCAAGGACACGGACCCCCCCATCCCTATATTCCCCCCTGCTGGCATGGACACGGCTCCCCCGTCCCTATATTCCCCCCTGCTGGCACACACGGCCCCCCCCCCCCCCGTCCCTATATTCCCCCCTGCTGGCACACATGGCACCCCTGTCCCTATACTCCCCCCTGCTGGCAAGCACATGATAAAACAACAAACATTTAACTCACCTTCCGATGATGGCACCTGCTCCCAGCTTCCCCGGGGCTTTCCTGTGTCTGCGCCGACGTCCTCCTCCTGAGAGGGCGCGCGGCAGCAGCTGCTCATTAAGGCACTTCATTGTAGCTTCAGGACCTTCCTTCACGTGAACAATAGGACCTGCGGTCACGTGACTCGCAGCGCACACTGGGGGAGTCACGTGTCCGCAGGTCCTATTGGTCACGTGAAGGAAGGTCCTGAAGCTACAATGAAGTGCCTGAATGAGCAGCTACTGCGCGCGCCCTCTCAGGAGGAGGATGTTGGCACAGACATAGGAAAGCCACGGGGGAGCTGGGAGCAGGAGCCATCATCGGAAGGTGAATATAGTGACGGGGGGGTCGAGCGTAGGCACATGCAATATGCGCTGCTCCCCTGTCTACCAACTCGGCGCTGCTTCAGCACCAAGGTGATGGACAGCGGTGCAGTGAATATTACATGAGCCCAATGAGCTGGAGCAGTGACCTCCTGCTGTCTGCAGCCAACCCCAGCCCCCTGACACCATGCCAGAGCCGCCCCCCTACTCTATAGCGCAGCAGCACACAGATTCTGATTATAAGACGCACCCCTCACTTTCCCCCAAAATTTGGGGGAACAAAAGTGCGTCTTATAATCCAAAAAATACGGCAGATTTCATTAAAGATTTTGCACCGTTTGCCTTTTATAGCCTCGGTGTTGCACTTTCTATTGCTCAATGAGTTAACTGAGAATCTGTCAGTCAGACCACTACGATGATCTGACGGGGAGTTTGTAACGCTTATGTGTTCTTTTCTGAGCTCCTCTCGGCTGATTTATGACCAAAGACCACATCGACGTTGTCAAAGTGCCAGGGCGTTGCTCACTGTGTCCTCAGCGGTGACTGTAGCTGCTCCGGGCATGTTTCTAGGACTGAAGGACAGTGGCTGCCAGGAGGAATAATGTTCCTTTTCTCCCAGCAGCCGTGCTTTTAGTAAGGCGGCCGGACAGTATTAACCCTATATCTGCAGATTAATAGCAATTGAGGACATGACAGATTCCCTTTAGTTGAAAACTCTCCTTAGAAAATAGAAATCCCAGCAACTCATTATTTGACTTGACGATATCTATTCAGGAGTTTATTTTTGCAGTACACTAGGACAAAAAACCTCTGATTTTAAACGCAGAAAACTGACTTAATTCCAATTAAAGGGAAAGCATCAGCTTTTAGTAGAGAAAGAGAAGTGGAGCAGATAGAAATATTAATTAGTTGGAAAAGATTCAGTATAACTTGTATTTTATTCATTGAAATCCCTGGTGTTTGTAAATGAGTCCAGTGGGCGGTGCTATTAGTGATTGACGGCTATCTGTGCATGCACAATCATAGTGGGGAGACTGTCAGTCACAGAACAGGATCACCCGCTGGACTCATGTGCTAGGGATTTCAATGAATAATATGGACGTTTTCTGAAACTTTCCTACAAAAATGTATGTCGGTCTTATCAGCTCCTCCGGCTCTATAACATCCAGCCCGCAGATCAGATACCATTTTTAACATGACAGATTCCCTTTAATGAGAATCTTTCACCAAGTCAAATGTGGCCTCATTTTCCCCTTATTTTTCCATATATTTTTTTTTATTTAGTGCTTATTTTGATGGTCTTTACTAAGGGGTCGGCACTGGTTGCAGGATCCCCTGAGGTGTGACTTTAGGCTGCTTTGTATTATTACCCTGTGAGCTAATGTAATGACCCTGAAATGTAAAACCAAATAGAAAGGCCCATATTTCTGAAACTGAATTAAAACTGAAAAAATAAAATAAAAAATGGAAAACTCAGTGGAGCAGCAGGGATACAAAAAGAGCATAAATAGGCTACTTTTGACCAAATGACAAGTTCTAAAAAAAACTCAAAATGTTAAACAAAACAAACAAAACAGTATATGGATGTCCTTGTATATCATGCTAAAATATTCAGAATTTATTATATCAGTTTTAAGATGCTCAAAAAAACTCACAAGCATCATTGAATGATCAACACGATCATGCTGCAAAATAGGGTCCTCCATAAAGAAATAATGGAGCAGAGGTGGCCTCCAATCACCACGTTCTCTGGATCAGTGGTGATCCCAATAGCCAGACACCAAGCGATCAATAAGTTATTCCTTGTTCTACTGATAGGGGATAAATAATTTGGAAGACCCCCTCAAATACTTATAAAATGAGCGCTGCTCAGGTAACTGAGAACTTCCAGATTTCATAGCGATACACATTTGCGTCGGTCAGTTTACCTTCTGGAGTCACATCCTCAGTGAAGAAGTTGGTGGCTTCCAGGGCAGATTCTGCTTCTTCTGCACCGAGAGCTATAGCGAGAAAGTAGCAGGTATTCAGATTAACACCCAAAATCAAAGTGAGGTTTCCCAAAACATGGTGTAAACCCAACACATGAACATTCCCTTAGACAGGCAGCATATCCTACTCCAGTAATTTACAGAATAAGGGTGGTTTCACATTAGCGTTTAAGGCCGCAGCGTCTGCCTGCGCACGGCCGCCGCTAAGGCTAGTTTCACACTTGCTTTTTTTTGCAGCGCGTTTTTCCCGCAAAAAAACGCATTGAAAAAACGCATACAAAAGCATACAACTGCTGCGTTTTTTTCAAGCATTTTTATGAGCATGCATGAAAAAAACGCAGCGTTTTTATGCGTTTGTAAGCGTTTTTAGTGCGTTTTTACCGCGTTTGCGTTTTTTCCAAACATTAGGTGGCCCCTCACACTAACCAAAACCATGACTTTACTAACCCTAACCCTTAACCAAACCATACCCTAACCCTAACCCTGACCCTAACCCAAACCCTAACCCTTAACCAAACCATACCCTAACCCTAACCCTTAACCAAACCATACCCTAACCCTGACCCTAACCCTTAACCAAACCATACCCTAACCCTAACCCTTAACCAAACCATACCCTAACCCTGACCCTAACCCTGACCCTAACCCTTAACCAAACCATACCCTAACCCTGACCCTAACCCTTAACCAAACCATACCCTAACCCTAACCCTTAACCAAACCATACCCTAACCCTAACCCTGACCCTGACCCTAACCCTAAACCAAACCATACCCTGATCCTAACCCTAACCCTGACCCTAACCCTGACCCTAACCCTTAACCAAACCCTGATCCTAACCCTAACCCTGACCCTAACCCTTAACCAAACCATACCCTAACCCTAACCCTGACCCTGACCCTAACCCTTAACCAAACCATACCCTGATCCTAACCCTAACCCTGACCCTAACCCTAACCCAAACCATACCCTAACCCTGACCCTAACCCTTAACCAAACCATACCCTGATCCTAACCCTAACCCTGACCCTAACCCTTAACCAAACCATACCCTGATCCTAACCCTAACCCTGACCCTGACCCTAACCCTAAACCCCATAACTAACCCTAACTCTAACCCAAACCCCTAAATTCCATTGTCTAAACTAATGTTAAAAAAAAAAACGCATGTGCAAAAAAACGCATACATAAGCATGCCAATGCGCACGTATGCGCATCCATAGGCTATAATGGCCATTTTTAGCGCAAAACGTGAGCATACGTGCGCATGCGCTTTTTTGCAGGGCCAAAAAATGCAACATGCTGTGTCTGGAAAATAAAAACGCACACCCCAAAAAAACGCAGCGCATGAAAATCGCATACGTGCGCATGCCAGCGCGCAGGTATGCGCACCCATGTTAAATATAGGGGAAAAAACGCATGCGCAGGTATGCGTTTTTTTCCAGCGCAAAAAAACGCAAATGTGAAACCAGCCTAAGCCCCGCCCCCTGCAGCACCTCCGCAGGTAGGTCCGCCTACGGGCGCATGACGCTGCATGCGTCCCCTATCTTTAGCACTGGGGACGCAGGCCGTGCGCAGGTATGCATTTGGCGGCGCATGTGTCCTTTTGACGGGTGCACTGACCAGTGCCAAACGCAACCTGTAGCAATTTGGTGCGCTCGGCGCACCGTCAAAAGGACGCATGCGTCGCCAAACGGATACCTGCGTACGGCCTGCGTCCCCAGTGCTAAAGATAGGGGACGCAGGCAGCGTCATGGGCCCGTAGGCGGGGGCGGGGCTTAGCGGCGGCCGTGCGCAGGCCGACGCTGCGGCCTTAAACGCTAATGTGAAACCACCCTTAGACCAATGCACCAATGACAAGTAGAAAGGTGGAGCAACAAGCTGCTGGAGTCCAGTGCCCAGAGAAATGAACATTATATTAGCACTCAGGTAAAGGAAATAAAGAGAACAACAAGATACCATAAAGCATCCAAGATTGAGAGTCTAAAATAATTCCATCAGCAGCCAAAGATGGATTCACAGGCAGCAACAGCGCACGGTCAAAGGTGCAGGTCTCGTTTTAGACTCTGTGATGTCTAGATGGGCCAGTGTCGCTACTGGATCATGATTGGGATATAGCACAAGGTTACAACTTTTTGGATAAGCTCAAATGCTTGGGGGACGTCAGTTGGACATAAATTTGGTCAAGTCACAGGACACAGAATGATTCTAGCCAGGTCCCTCTAATTCTGCAATTTTTATTTTTTTTCCAGTGCTAGATTGCAATTTCTTGGGAGCATGATTTGATGCCCCTGAAAAACTGCAAAAATAAGTCTTAGCAGCCAGTGGAAAAAAAAAAGCTGAAGATTTCTCAAAATTTTTTAATATAAATTGTGATATGTAATAACATACATAAAAAACCCTAAATTTCAATTAAAAATCTAATTTAAACTACAGAGTATCTTCATTGTGTGTTACAATATATAGTGTGTGCGTGTCTCTGTATCTATCTATACATACATATTCATACACACTCCTCAAAGCTGAAATTGTAGCACCACGAAGGGAAAGTCGTGGAATTATGGAAATGACAAAACATGTTAATAATATGCAAATGAGCACCACAAACCAAAAATACATGAACACACTTAAACGCCTTGGCTGCTATCAATGAGATTATTAAAGGGAATCTGTCACCCCATTTTTGCCCCATAAGCTGCGGCCACCGCCATAAGGGGCTTATCTACAGCATTCTGTAATGCTGTAGATAAGCCCCCGATGAAACCTGAAAGATAAGAGAAAAAAAAAAAAAAAAAGAGTTAGATTATACTCACCCTGGAGTTCGGTACGGTCCAATGGGTGTCGCCGTCCCGTCCGGCGCCTCCAATCTTCATACGATGATGTCCTCTCCTCCTTGCTTCTCCCTCGGCTCCTGCGCACGTGTACTTTATCTGCCCTGTTGAGGGCAGAGCAGAGTACTGCAGTGCGCAGGTGCTGGACCTCTCTGACCTTTCCCGGCGCCTGCGCACTGCAGTACTTTACTCTGCACTCAATAGGGCAGATAAAGTATGAGTGCGCAGGAGCCGAGGGAGGAGCAAGCAAGAGGACGTAATCGTATGAAGATGGGAGGCGCTGGACTGGACTGCGACACCCACCGCCCCCGCCGAGTATAATCTAAAGTGTTTTTCTTATCTTTCAGGTTTCATCGGGGGCTTATCTACAGCATTACAGAATGCTGTATATAAGCCCCTTATGGCGGTGGCCCCAGCTTATGGGGCAAAAATGTGGTGACAGATTCCCTTTAATTGCTGTCTGAGGAACAGTCTGCCAAGATTAATGCACTTGTGCAAATCATCAAGATCCGCAGCTGGCAGCTCCCTTTGCAATTGGTTACCAATGGCATCCCAAATATGCTCGATTTGAGACGCTGCAGGGCATGGTAAAACAATTAGTATTACAGTGAGCAGCCTGCTGCCTGGCACTGCTAACTTGAAAAAAGGCCCCTGGGACACTTTAGAAAAAATGGCTGTACCACTGGCTCCACAATTGATCCATTCTGTACCACAAGTGAAATTGGACATCACGTACCAAGCCTAAGACATCAAAAGTGTCTGCACAAACTATAACATGGAGCTTGCACAACATTAGGCAACACGCCAAACCTTCACCTACAAGGGTTTCACTGACCCCGTGCTACCACTCTCAAACTATCATTGAGCAGAACAAGACCGCAACGGAGGCTGAAAAGGAGATCTATCCTCTCACTTAGGAGTCGCGCTTTTGTCTGTCACAATGACAGCTGGATATCCGTCTGGAGACCAGGAGGAAAAAACCATGGTCTTTAAGAGGGAACATCACACTGGTTCTACTCCAGGTGTGTATTATGGTGCGGTGTGGCATAATGCATGGTAGCCGGACCCTCCAGTCTTCATTCCTGGTACACAGGTATGTTCACACATTGCATTTTTTCCACACACACAAAAAAAACCCACATTGTTTTACAGTATCAGGAAAGTGATTTCTGAAATCTCTAGAAGATTTTTTCCTTCTTGGTGGTGCAATATCAATGTTGAGGAGTGTGGCTATACAGAAAACGGAGATAACGGCCATAAGCTACAGCAATGCTGAATATACTAGGACAGTGTATATGTGAGTACATAGTAAGGGAATGGCGAGTTGGCATCTCTGACCGCAGATGCCATTGTCAGCTCATCAATATAACACAATATCCTCTTTCCTTTTACGTATTCTCACAAAACCTTTAAATTAGACATATCTTCACTTACCGGGCGGCAGATGTAGTTTGTACAGAAATTTAAGCTTGTCTGTCATATCACCGTGATACATTCCTCCTAATAGCACAACATAAATGGCATAAAATTACAGTTACATCAGAGGAGAATTCTCTATGAGAATATATCACATACACAGAGACAGACTATGTAGGGGCATGACCCACTAACAAGGGGGAAATGGAAACATCAGGGTTTGTAAATTTCCAGGCAGAATAACAGAGGAACTAGAAAGTATGAATGAAGGATGGTAATTTCATGTGAAATACAAGTATTTAGTAACACAGACATGTCCAGGGTCCAGCTAGCACATTATGGAGCATCAGTAAAGGACCCTGCCATCTTCATGCTGGCTCAGAACTAGACGTCTACACTTACCGAGTCCAGTTACAAACTCTTTAAAGTTTATTAGCGAGTCTTTGTTAGTATCCAGCAGGCGGAAAATTCGAGAGGCCAGGATGGAAGTGTGAGGACCAAAAGACCAGGGTGTGAGCTGGGCGAACAACTCCTGAAACTGATCTAAGTCTATGCGGTACTGCTCCAGATAGGGCAGGCTGGGGTCATGGCGATTGCTGGATGTGCGGTTCCCGCCCCAATAACAGCTCATAAGATGCTGAGCCTGAGAAGGAAGAGACATTGCAGGCGTTATCACAATACATGCCTCTGTACGCTGCACCTGGATGACATATCACTATGCATGCACATTGGTGGGCCTTCATGAATGATGTGGCTTCATGTAAAAATACTAGTCACGCCAGGAAAAAGAAAAAAAAAACACTGCCTATTCTTCTGCTCTTGGCATTCAGGTCCTCTGCAATCCAACTTGGTGGGCACAGTGGCATGGGCACCACAGTGGCAAGTATAAGCCACCCTTCCCCTGCACGGTTTGTGCGGAGGCATTGACATCAATATCATCAGTGTGTGTCCAAACCTCAGCACACAAAAGGCTCAGACCTGCCTCCATGCCCCCCATGCCACTGTGCCTGCCATGTTGGATTGGAGGATGGAAAGCCGGGAGCAGAGGAAGTGCTTGAAGGTGACCGAATATCCTCCGCTATACAGTGCTGACATATCGAAAGATTGCAAAGGTGGAAGAATGGTTTGAAAAAAAACAAAAAACTGTCCATTAGTATGGGCCACCCGGCTCCAAAAATGCAGAAAAGTGGCAAGACAACTTTTACAGAAGTGATGATCAATAATCTGTGCGTGCTTGTATAGACAAATCTGACTATACTACACTTATTATCGCCTCCACGACAAGCGCCGTACATGCGCAAGTCAGAAGCGGGTTATGAAATGGGCCCACCAGTCAGGACCTGCCTCTAACAATCGCGGGTGGAGCAAAGCTACACCTGCGATTGTTAACTTGTGAAATGCCGCTGTCAATCTCCGACAGCAGCACTTAACACGTAGTTGTCACAAAGCCGCATTATTCCATGTGCCCATCAGCACATCCGTGACGTGATCACGGGTCACCGCTGGGTTGCTATGATGGCATGGGGTCTGCTGAAGACCTCCGTGCTTGTCATTACGGAGCTCCTGTGAAATCTTTTTTTTTTAAACCAGTTATTTTTATTTAGGTTTCAAAAGATTTTAAACAATAAACAGTGGATATCAATATACATGTAACAATTCACATATCTTGTAGTAATACAATCAAAGCCATCCCCCCCTCCCCCAATACTCCTTATGCCGGGTATACTTGAGAGTCTTAGCAATCATATCACCGCCATCCAGGCGGACCATATTTTTTCGAAAGTGCTTTCACCATGCCTTCGCCTGTAAATGCTTTCCTCTAAATGCATTACCGTGCTCCTGTGAAATCTAGCCTGTGGCCGGGCTTCAAAGGAGACCATGATTTCTGCTATACACAGCAATGACACAACCCAATATAGAGCTTTTTGGCAAACGTCTGATTTTTTTTGTTTCCCGACTAAAATAATAACAAAACTGAACAGGTTTGGAATCGCTGTAATCGCACCGATGAGTAAAATCAGATTGCAAGGACAGGTTTACCACAAACTTTACACCATGAATACAATTTAAAAAAAAAAAAAAAAAACCAAAAAAAAAAACAAGTGTCAGAATTGCGTTTCATTTTATACAATTTCTCACTTGGAATTTTTTCTCCGCTTTCCAATACACTATGACGCTATTCATTTTATCACATTCAAAAGTACGACTCGTCCTGCAAAAAACAAGCCCTGATATGGCTATGTGGAAAGAAAAATAAAAGTTATGGCTCTGGGAGGAAGGGGAGGAAAAGCGAAAAAGCAAAAATGGAAATTGGGTTAAAGTGAATGTTTCATAAAGAGATCTTGATAGAATGCTATCTGTATGTAACGTCTATTTCGCTGCGTTCTAATCACGCAGTGAATTCCGCAGTTGTTCACTGAAACATGCGCATTTAACGCATCCAACACATTCTATTGTGGAAATTTCTGTTGTGGAGACTGGCGTCTATGCAACAGAACTAGGATGCGGCTCGTAAACCTGCACCACCGGTGAGTTTACGCCGGCTCTAATAGAACAGTGGGCGTGAGATTTCTACAAATCCCATCCACTTTGCTTGTACCATAGAATGCAGTCAGTGGTCTGGATGCAGCATAAGTGCACTGCGTCCAAAATGCTGCTGTTCCTGCGTGTGGGCACATACCCTTATAGTCACCTCATCACTGACCTCCCTTACCACCTCACTGCTCGACATCCGGTCCTCTTCTTCCCGTTGTAGTGCATGTCCAGCCTCTTCACTGTAGGTCAGGACTTCTGGCTGAGTCCAGGAATTAGAGGTCACTATGTGTTGTAAGGTCAAGATGACCGTATCACGTGCAGTGACCTCTGTGGCCTGGACATGGCCGAAAGTCTTGACCTATAATGAAGAGGCTGGAGAAGCTCTGCGCGACAGTGGAAAGAAGAGGACCGGATGGTGGGCGGGACAAGACCTGAAGTTCGGGCCTATAATGAAGAAACTGGAAATGCTATATGTGCCGGAGCAAAGAAGACAACCGAATGGCAGGTAGAGGGCATCGAGGTGGCCAGAGAGGTGAGGAGAGTATTAGTTGTTTCGTTTTTTGCTAAACATTTCACATTTGTAACTAGTGGTCGTACACAAGTTGGATGTTGGCAAGTTAGGGCCTGCCTGGATGTGCATAGCTGATATAACCTAAACAAATCTAGAAAATAACCAATAAACCTTTCCACTATGCACAGTGATTCTCATGCAAACTTGGATATCTATAGAGCACCTAACTTAGGGCTAATGCAGACGTCCATGTAGATTGGTTCGAGCACGGACCGCTAATGCACAGTCAGAGATTGGATGTATATCCACTTTTAGGGTAGAACCAACAATCCACTTGAGAAGAGTTAACTGAAAAACTGGGAGACAGACGCGCTCCAGCTGGTAGCATGGCTATCATGCAGCAGGAACAATGAGAAAGTTCCTGGCGGGTGATGTCATAACCAGTTGAAGAGCGACCTCTGCTGGTAGATGTCCGTTCCTGCTCCTAAATGTTTTGAAAGCGCTTGGCTCCCTTCTTTAGGTCTTCTAGTCTAGCATTGAACCCTTCTCTGCAAGTAGATCATTGGTTCTACCATAATAGTGTATATATATTCAATCACAGATTGTGAAATATGCACAGGATACTACTAGCGAAGCTCAATCAAAATATGGCAACATTCACCAACTTCAGGAATTGGAGGTGGACAACTAACCCTTTGCAGGACTTTATAGCAGACAGTCCTGTTGTATATACACTTTTTCCGCTTTCTATATTCAGATTTGTAATACCTTTTCATACATTACTAATGTCATTGACCTGCTGGCTTCTGGTTGAGATGAGCATTTTTGGGATTAATGTATGGTGTTCAAGTGCACAGATTACTTCCCATAGACTTTAAACACTGGATGATCAAATCTTATCCCTACACCGATGCTCTAAAAGCTTCAGTGCAGTCTAAGCAGCTAGCACAAGATTGTGTAGCTTTGATGGTGTGAGGCTGGTAGTCACACTTAGCCAGACTTTCCAAAGAGAAGATAAGAATGGCTTATTACCAAGTTCACTTTCTTGATCTCTGTATACACAGTACCAACACTTACATTGCTTCCTCCTCCGAACCCAGTGAACACCTGATCCCTGGGTGCAAGGAGGGAGCAGGGACTGCTGGGTCCTAGGAAACAGGCCAAGAAGCTGAAATTCTCCTGTAGCTTTGGCTAATATGTCAGCCCCAGGTACAATGGAAATCAAAAAAATGTAATAATATTTTAAACCCCCCCCTACACACTAGAGAATTAGCGGTTATGGCTCGCACTAGTCTAATGTGTATTGGAGGGGGGGGGGTAGTTTTTTCTTTTTTAGAGTAATTACATTGCTATAGCGTAGCCAAATTTAACAGTGTGGGGACCAGAGATCAAATAACACAAAATATACTAACCTTGAACAGAACGTACATATCTTCAAGTTCTTCCATAGAAAAACCAAGATCAGTGGAAATGGCTCTCACCTAGTAGACAAGTATAAGAAGAATTAGGTGTAGATTATTATCTCAGTAGCCACTGAGAAAAAATATTGTGCCATCAGGACAACCCTTTTCTAAATGCAAAGGGAAATAAGCTGGCAAAACCATGGAGCTCATGGAAGCTGTGAGCGGTCACTTATTTTCCACTTGAACTCAAATGAATAAGCAACCATGTAGTAATATGATCTATGGAGTTCTCCAAAGTGTGGGTTTCTTTTTTCAGCCAGCTTCCCACTGTAGCCAAGACAGGTGACTCCTGAGCAGGCCCCTTCACGCCATTACATCCATATCAAAATATTTGGTTAAGTACAATTCTGTTTCTTACCACACTTCTCTTTGCAGAATCCTCTAAGGACTGGATCACCTTCAGCCTTTGCTTAAAGCGCATCTGCTCAATGTCATCTGCTCTCAGGCTGCTAAATTTCTAGAGGACAAAAAATGGTAATAGAAAATAGCAAAATTCCTGCCGTAATCCAGATGAATAAGAGGCAAGATGAGCTGTCCAGTGAACATAAGCCATCACCTATCCAATGGATGGGCGACAACTTGTTGATCATTTGGTGTCTGCTCGCAGGGACTTGCACAGATTGATAAAAAGGGGCACTTTTATCCCGATTAGAAAGGAGCAGAAGTGCGCTTATCAACCGCAGCTCCATTTATTCCCTATGAGGCTGCTGAGCGCTGCACTCGTCTTTTTCCCGATAGCCCCATAGAGAATGAAATAAGTGGTGGTTGGGTGTCCGGCCAGCAGCTCCATTTTGCAAAAGGAATAAAAGTGTCCCATTGCGGCTAAAAAAAACAACAAACAAACAAAAAAAAAAACTGCAGTGGTTGAACCCCCACCGATCAGAAAGTTAGCACCTGTGGATAAAGAATAATTTTTTTCCCTTGACAAACCCTTTATTGGTCATCCTTGATGGAAGTTACCTCATATGATGCCTTGATGAGGTCAAATATTTCAACCTCAACCGGAGGGTCATCCCCAATTGTGAGAAGGGCATGCAGGTGAGGGATTGGAGGAGACACGCTCTGCTTGTTCACCACATTGTCAAGATATCTATTAACGAAAAATAATCATTACGTTATGTAAAAAGTTTTATCACTTCCCCATCAATCCCCAAAATGTTAAAAACAACCTAAACTCAAGAGTCAATGATTACCTCCCAAGTAAAGTCATGGCTTCCCCTTCATCGTTGGAGTTTAGCAGACTTTCCATGTTGGCTTCAAGCACAGCCAGGGACAGTTGTAGAATCAGTTTGATCCCTTCATAAAAGAAGCAGTCGACCACCACGACCGCACTCTCGAATGGCATGACGCTAAGAAACAAGGTGAGGAACCAAGACAGAGAAATGGTGGAGATCACTCCCAGCTCCTGCATCTTCTCAGACAGCAGTGGTAGGAACTCGCGGGTCAGTTCCTCAAATACACCCTGGTCCACTAATGCTCCTGAAAATCCAAACATGGAGTACGGGTCACAACACTGACAATAAAGTGTAAATGTAAACTCTTAAGAGGAAGCGATTGGAAGTAGAATGGCAACAATGAAATCAAAAGACTCTGCTTCTCATGATGATATACCAAAATCTGCATCACGACCAGTATAAACATGACCTGTAAAATAATCTAAACAGGGTGTATACAGTGTAATAACGGGTCACATTACAATCAAAATAGCTAAAGAGGGGTAAAAAGCTGGAAATAAGCAAGATATTTAGTGATTGCTTGCCAGTATCGGGCCAAAACTAAAACCTGCCCATAGAGGGGGTAAGACACAAATGATTCAATATAAAATATAGTGAGTCCAAGGCAGATAGTAAACCTGGTCTAATACACTACAAACACAGAAATACGCATTATATACATGTGATTATTTCTGGGATGGCGCCATTCCCGATAAGTGTGTCGCCGAGTCTTTGTCAGAGGGTGGCGTCATCTCTACAGAAGCCTCCTCTTACACTGCATTAAGCCAACAGGAAGCTCGGCTGTAATTCGAACTACAATAAAAGAAAAGTCTGGACAGGGAGGCACTTGCGTCCCATCCCAGCTATCTCCAAAGCACGTCCTATGATCGATGGCACCAGCATTTTTTTCTTGCACACAGTTTATTGCATCCTTATCCATCTACAGATTAGATTTATTCATCGATTGCATACTTTTAGTGATTTTTATATTGCCATTTTATTCACTTTCTTGCCATCTAACTTTTTATGCTATAGTTGTTTCTGTATTGCATATATTTTGCAATTCTTGCTTCACATCACAGGAACTTTCGCCCTCCATGTTGGTGGGTCTCTTGCAGTATTTGGTCCATCCATGAGCCTACATATATGTTTGCAATGTTCTTAGATCAAATATTTACTTTTAAAATGGCATTTTTACAGCCGCCTTGCCGATTAATATACAGTTGTGCTCAAAAGTTTACGTACCCCGGCAGTATATTTTCATTCTTGGCTTTTTTTCAGACAATATTAATAACACCAAATGTTTTTCTCCATTCATGGTTAGTGGCTGGGTGAAGCCATTTGTCAAATACTGTGATTTCTCTTTTTAAATAATAGTGACAACCTAAAACATCCACATGACCCTTGATCAAAAGTCTTAGACTTTTTTTTCTAAATTTCCTATTGGCTTAATGTGGTTCAAAATTAGGCCTCTGTTATGGATATGCATTAAATCCAATATATCTATTACTAGTGGTTCGGATAGATTGAGGAGAAAACGACGAGTTTACTTATGCCTTTGCTTCAGTTTGGAGAAGTTTATGGGCATCCCTTATCTTGTTTTTGTGACCACTGTTGGTCAATAGTCCTTAGTTTAATTGGAATTTCGGACAAGACGCAGCATTGCATCTATAATTTAGTGCGCATGGGTGATTTGTAAGTGAGGGAGCTGAATGAACCAAAAGTGAATACTAATCTGAGTAAAGATTCTGTACGCTATCTATATTGCATCACTTAAAGTCCTGTCATGGAACATTAGAGGGTTGGGGAGTGCTAGGAAACGGAACATGGTATTCTCCCAGATACGTAGAACGCAAGCGCAGATAATATGCCTACAAGAAACTCATTTGACACCAGAAACTATATCAAGGACGAATAAGTCTTGGATACAATGGCAGAAACATGCTACACATACGTCCTAATCCAGGGGAGTGGTTGTTATGGTACACAGGTCTTTGAGGTGGTCGGATCAGGCGGCTAGGAGGGACTCAAAGGGCAGATTCATCTTTTTATATGCATTTATAGATATGGTTCCCTACTACTGCTTAACATTTACAGCCCTCCTCCGGCCAGGATGGACGTACTCCATCAGGCGGCGATCTTTGTATCACAGCATCCTGATGCTAAGGTATTATTCCTCGGAGACTTCAATATGATTCTTAATCCTTATTTAGACAGAATGAGTGCTGCAAATCCCTGACCTGGCAGCCAGGACACTACTGTGTTGGGTGCTTTTATAGAAGAGATGGGCTGGATTGATCTTTGGAGACAGGAGCATCCTTTTAAGAAAGAATTCTCCTGCTACACGCCGGCCGCTTGCTGTTTATCCAGAATCGACCACGCATTCGGAAATAGTGCTGTATTGTCGGATCTGCGTGAGATTCAGTACCTTCTTGGGGAAGTATCAGACCATTCTCCATTGGTGGTGTGCCTCAATCTGGATGGCCCTGGTAGACATAAGAGATTCTGTATACATCCATTTTGGCTATCCCTTATTGGGGAACATGATAGAATAATAGACCAACTCGATGTCTTTATAACAGATCATGATGATTTCCCAGATAGGTTGGTGCTGTGGGACACGCTAGGCATATCTGAGGGGGTGTGTTAAATCCACAATTTCATACATTAATAGGGAGTCACGTATTGGGGTGCAAAGGCTTGCAGAGGAATGTAAATCACTGGAAGTCGATCATGTTAATAACCCCTCTGAAAATTATTTGAATAAATGGCTTGGGAAAGGAAGGGAATATCTATTATGTTTACAGGAAAAAGCCCAGAGAAAACTTTTCTTTACTAAACAAACTTATTTTGAACTTGGTAATCAATCAAGTAAATTTTTGGCATATATGGTCCAGCAAAATCAAATGTCCCCATCCATTCTATCCATTAACACAAAGGAGGGTACCCCATTACTCAAGTCTGATCAAATTGCACGCAGATTTGAGGAGCATTTTAAAGAATTGTATAGTTCTCAATTGAATCATACTATGGAAGAAATTGATCAGTATTTAGACCAGCTTGAATTTCCTAAACTTTCTTGTGAGGATCAGGCATTCTTGGACAGAAACATCACTCTGGAGGAAATCCGGAAGGCCACCATGTCCCTGTCAAATGTGAAAACTCCCGGCCCTGACGGTATGCCCACGGAGCTATATAAAAGATATTTAGACCAGTTAGCGGCGGTCCTGTTGCGGACCCTCTCTGAGGCACTTTCAGGACACTCACTCCCCCAACCGTTTTATGATGCCACTATTGTGGTGATTCCAAAGCCTGACAAGCCTACTGACGAGTGTGGTTTTTATCGTCCCATATCCTTGCTCAATACGGATTATAAAATCCTTACGAAACTCATTGCTAATAGATTGAAACCTGTAATATTGGGCATTATACATGAGGATCAAACTGGGTTTATGCCAGGAAGGTCCACCTCCTCGAATATTAGAAGAGCGCAGGTTCTGACGCAGAAAGACGATAAATATAAGAGACCTTGGGCGATAGCCTCTTGGATACTGCAAAGGCATTTGACTCATTAGAATGGAAATTCTTGCAGCAGGTACTTCTGAGGTTCTGCTTCTCGGTTAAATTCTGTAGATGGATTGAATTGCTGTATTGCAAGCCGAGAGCTAACAGACTGGTGAATGGGGTGATATCGGAATATTTCAATTTGAGCAGGGGGACCAGACAGGGCTGCCCGCTATCTCCAATGTGGTTTGCGCTGGCGATTGAACCAATTGCACTTAAGATTAGACAGGATCAGTTGGTGAAGGGAATTAATATAAATTCTAGAGTGGATAAGGTTGGACTATATGCGGATGACCTGGTGCTCTTCCTGGATGGGGCTGAACAATCCCTTCCTAGAGCGATTGATCTTATAAATTGCTTTGGGAAATTTTCGGGTCTTAAAATTAATTGGAGTAAGTCGGTTGTTATGCCGATAATGGATGATATAACAGTACCCGTGTTGTTTGGTTTGTAAGTAGTACCAAATTGTAAGTATTTAGGCATAATAATTAACCGAAATCCGATTAAAGACCTTGGAGATAATGTATACCCCCCCTCGAGGATATGATGAAAATAAAGTTTGAGCTTTGGTCTTGTCTTCCCCTGTCCGTGTTGGGCAGACTTGGTCTAATTAAAATGATAATCCTCCCAAAGTGTTTATATATGCTGGAACATACGTCACTTAAGGTCCCCAAGGGTTACATCAAGAGAATGCATAGCTTGATAGCAGTGTTTATATGGGGCTCATCTAGACCTAAAGTAAATATCGTCTCCCTGCAGAGGCCCAAGAGGCAGGGTGGGTAGGCGGCCCCTGACCTTTTTCTGTATTATCTGGCTGGCCAATTACGATATTTAAAACATTGGTTGCTCCGGGATGGGCTCAATAATGCAGAGGCTCCTCTCACTCACTATTTGGGAGGGTGCACACCATGGGCAGTATTGGAGGGTTCATACAGACCACCTCGGGGTCTGCTGTTTGCACATAATTTGGCAATACAGGTGTGGCGGGAAAGTAAACATACTTTAAAATGTTCTGATCAGATTGGGGAGACTCAGATATGGGATAATCCTGAATTTACCCATCTCCAGGATTTGCAGGATCCAGGTTTCTGGAAGCAAAATGGTATAACACTCAGATTTTTGAAAATCAAATTTTATTACCATTCGAACAACTTCATATTAAGTTTGGAATTCCTCATAGAGTTCTATAGATATCTGCAGCTGAGACGTGCTATAGCATATAAATTCCCACTTCCCAGGATGCGTATATCTAAATACCCACTAACAGGAATATTGTCCACTCAGGGAACTACAGGTGTAATTTCCTCTTTATACACCTTCCTGTTAAATTCCAAAATTGCTTCCACCCAATTGGCTGTGGAGGGTAAATGGAGGCACCCAATCCCCTCCATCACCGATGACCAGTGGTGTGACGCACTGGAGGCGCATACGATGGTGTCTCCAGCGGCAAATAACAAATTGATCCAATTATATATGCTACACCAATCCTATTTAACCCCGAGCAAACTACCGTATTTTTCGCACCATAAGACGCACTTTTTCCCCAAAACTTTTTTGGGAAAAATGGGGGTGCGTCTTATGGTCCAGATGCACATACCAGGAGACACATCCGAGGCTGATGGGCGGCGATTTGGCAGATGATCGGTGGTGCGGGGGCTGCGCCGGCATTGGTGGAAATCCCGGAGCCCCCGCACATCCATCCCGGGCTGGTGCGGCACTTCTGCAGGTGATCGGCGGTGCAGGGGTTCCGCTGGCGTTTTCTGAAAGGCCGGAGCCCCCGCACTTCCATTGTTGTAATGCTGAATTGAGCTTCAGGAAAATGGCCGCCAGAGGCGGCGCATGCGCAGAGTGAGATCTCAAGAGACGAGATCTCGTCTCCCGAGATCTCACTATGCGCGGCCATTTTCATGACGCTCAATTCAGCATTACAACAATGGAAGTGAGGGGGCTCCGAGCTGTCACAAAACGCCAACGGAGCCCCTGCACCGCCGATCACTTGCAAAAGTGCCGCACCAGCCCGGGATGGATGTGCGGGGGCTCCGGGATTTCCACCAATGCCGGTGGAGCCCCCACACCACCGCGATCATCTGCCAAATCGCCGCCCATCAGCCTAGGATGGATTTGCAGGGGCTTTCACAAAATGGCAGAGCCCCCACACCACTGAACCTGCTGCACCAGCCAGAGATGTGCCAGACCACCTCCTGTGACCCCACTCCACCAGCGCTCCATATCACACCCTATCCCCCAGGTAAGCAGAATAATTCGAACTGTAATACGGACCCTCATTTGACGCATTAATTTTTTTCCCTATTTTTCTTCTGAAAATTTGGGGTGCATCTTATGGTCCGGTGTGCCTTATAGTCCGAAAAATACGGTATATAAATTCGGCAGAAGAGTAAATGATGAATGTCAGATGCGGGGAGGTTGGGAGCAGATTTTTGGCATCTCATTTGGGATTGTAGAATTATAAGATGATATTGGAAGGACATAATTTTTACACTAGAAGGGATAATTGAGATACCAATTGAATGTAGTCCACTGATGTGTGTACTGGGTGTGGTGGACGAAGAAATGTGGACTCATTACGACAGAATATTTCTCAGGGAGGTTCTGTTTCTCGCTAGGAAAATGATTGCATTGAGGTGGATGGGGGGGAAGGTCTCCTTCAGTCAATCAGTGGAAAAAATTAGTGAATAATATAATCCCATATGAGAACATTCTATTCAGGAACAGGGGATGTCCTCAGAAATTTCAAAAAATTTGGGAAAGATGGTGCGACTCGCCCTTGACACAACTAGCTCCTGATGCCATAACTTCCTCAGCTATGAGATAATAGTGTCTCTTTTTCAATGCATAAATGTGATGCTTTACGTGGACTCAGGAATATTCGCTCATTTGCTCATTACAACCCGAAAACCCGAATTGCTGCACACTTAGAACCCTGATTAAGAATCCCCTGATTGTGATGCAATGCTGTTGAGAACTGAACACATTATCCTTAATGTTTTTTTTTTCATTTGTGTTGTTAGTCTATTTTATTATTGAAAGTGTGCTTTTATAACTACTGTTGTGGATGATGTTTATGTGGATTAATCTACTTTCTTTATACTGCAATGCCACATATTGTTATGTTATGTTGTGGAATCTTTCAATAAAAAGTTAAAAAAAAAAAAAAAAAAAAAAAATAGGCCTCTGTAGAGATGATGCCACCCCCTGCCAAAGACATGGCGAAACATGCATCAGGGTTGGCACCATTCCAGTGGGAATCACATCTACTATGAGTGAAATAAATATTGAACACGTCAACAATTTTCTGCATAAATACATTTATGAAGGTACTATTGACATGAAATTCTCATGTCAGAAACAACCCATCCAATCCACACAGGCAAAAAACCAAACCATAGATGTCCATAAATTAGTGTTTAATAACGAAAAATGACAAAGGGAAAACAATTGAACACATGAAAAAGTGTACAAAAAGGATATAGAACATTTATAGAACACAGGCAGATATAAGACGGCCAGAGGATGGGCCGATATACTGTGAAGGAAATAATTATTTGATCCCTTGCTGATTTTGTAAGTTTGCCCATTAACAAAGACATGAGCAGTCTTTAATTTTAAGGGTCAGTTAATTTTAACATTGAGACATAGAATAGCAAAAATAAAATCCAGAAAGTCACATTGTATAAATTATATAAATATATTTGCATTTTGCCGTGAGAAATAAGTAGTTGATCCCCTACCAACCATTAAGAGTACTGGCTCTTACAGACTAGCTAAGACGCTCCTAATCAACTGCTGTCTTACATGAGTCTTTTATAAAGGTGACTCTGTCCACAAACTCAGTCAGACTCTAACCTCTACAACATGGGCAAGACCAAAGAGCATTCTAAGGATGTCAGAGACAAGATCATAGACCTGCACAAAGCTGGAGACAACTGTTGGTGCAGTAGTAAGAAAATGGAAGAAATACAAAATGACTGTCAATCGACATCGATCTGGGGCACCATGCAAAATCTCACCTCGTGGGGCATCCTTGATCATGAGGAAAGTGAGAGATCAGCCTAAAACTACACAGCGGGAACTTGTTAATGATATCAAGGCAGCTGGGAGCACAGTCACCAAGAAAACCATTGCAAACACATTACGCCGTAAAGGTTTAAAATCCTGCAGTGCCCGCAAGGTCCCCCAGCTCAAGAAGGCACATGTGCAGGCCCATCTGAAGTTTGCCAGTGAACACCTGGATGATTCTGTGTGTGATTGGGAGAAGGTGCTGTGGTCAGATGAGACGAAAATTGAGCTATTTGGCATTAACTCAACTCGCCGTGTTTGGAGAAAGAGAAATGCTGCCTATGACCAAAAGAACAATGTCCCCACTGTCAAGCATAGAGGTGGAAACATTGTTTTGGGGATGTTTCTCTGCTAAGGACACAGGACTACTTCACTGCATCAATGGGAGAATGGATGGAGCCATGTACCGTAAAATCCTGAGTGACAATCTCCTTCCCTCCTCCAGGACATTAAAAATGGGTCGTGGCCAGGTCTTCAAGCAAGACAATGACCCAAAACATACAGCCAAGGCAACAAAGGAGTGCCTCAAAAAGAAGCACATTAAGGTCATGAAGTGGCCTAGCCAGTCTCCAGACCTTAATCCCATAGAAAACTTATGGAGGGAGTTGAAGCTCCGAGTTGCCAAGCGACAGACACAAAATCTTAATGATTTAGAGATGATCTGCAAATAGGAGTGGGCCAAAATTCCTCCTGACATGTTTGCCACCCTCATCATCAACTACAAAAACCGTCTGACTGCTGTGCTTGCCAACAAGGGTTTTGCCACAAAGTATTAATTCTTGTTTGCCAAAGGGATCAAATACTTATTTCTCACTGCAAAATGCAAATAAATGTTTATAATTTCTACAATGTGATTTTCTGGATTTTATTTTTGATATTCTCTCTCTCAATTTTTAAATTAACCTACCCTTAAATGTAAAGACTGTTCATGTCTTTGTCAGTGGGGAAACAAAATCAGCATGGGATCAAATAATTATTTCCTTCACTGTAAAACGGCCCGAGGATAGGCCAATAGAAGACGGCCCGAGGATAGGCCGATAGAAGACGACCCGAGGATGGGCCGATAGAAGACGACCCGAGGATGGGCCGATAGAAGACGACCCGAGGATGGGCCGATAGAAGACGACCCGAGGATGGGCCGACAGCAATGATGCAAGGGATGTGATTATTTACTATTGAATAACAATACATAAAATCTGCAGGTTCCCTTAAGGATCTTACAGTTTATTATTTCAAAAGACAAAGCTGTTATGCCCTTACCGACAACTCGGGTGTTGTAATAATCTGGAAGCATCCGCTCACACAAAGACACCAGCAGCCAAAATGCCTCTTCCTCATTGCAGTACAGAAGTAGGACAGAAGTCACTATATTCATCGCCTGTAGAAGGAAATGACTATAGTTAGCTGCAGGCTTCCTGAGTACATGATCACACAACCTATATGGTACAGAGAAATAGATGTCTGCGCCTCTGTCACACTGAAGCTGGCATTGCAGTCCTACCTGACAGTACCCAATATTAGGGTTGCGAAAGGCATATGCGGTCAGCACGCGGCGTAGCGCAGCTATTCCTAGTTCATTCTGGAATGCAGGGTGCTCGGGCATTGAACGATGGAGGTCACGTTCTATCTCATCTGTTGCAAGGTTACATTTTCCAGTGGATTTCTCTACTAGTTCTGCATAATAACCAGGGTGCGTTGTCATCTCGTTTAAAGCACCTACGCATACAAAACAGGGAAAGAAAAAAAAAAGGTTACAGTGGCTGCAAACAAACAGGCCTCATTGTTTTTTCCAGAAGTGTTCAGACTGTTTCTCAGATCTACATAGGTAAAGGTCTCTGACCCTAGAGAAGCCGTCATCGTTACCAATAGTATCTTGTTAAGGGGTTCTGCTGACACACTCCTTGGTCTACACAGAGGGGTGTCAATTAAATGCATGTAATTGTGGCTAAAAATAAAGGTTTTACAATTCTGTTTAGTTCAGCATTTTGCACTGTTTTGCTTTTGCAGGCACTTTATTTTCCTTCTTCTGCAACTTTGATGTGGGGATATATTAGCTCAGAAAAAGACAGATAGAAGAGACGCAGACTTTCCGTTAGAACGTCCTATTCAGCCGACTGACAGATTCTCAGATAACAATTTTGCTTTCTATTAGCTGCAGAATGGGTTAACAGTGCAAATTTATAAATTAAGTCTAAGTCTAAGTCAAGGTTTATAGCTGACCTGAGAACAAGAGCCAGAGCTCTCCTCGTAAGTTCTCGGGGATGCCTTTCAGCACCAGTTCACGTGTCTTAGATGTCCGATACATGCACATCCCACGACCATACTCAAAGAAGTGAATGTTCCAGGACTCTTCCTTCATTTTTTCTTTAGCCTACAAAAAATAGAATATAAATCATTTATCTTACTAACAAAATATAAAATCAAAATGTAAACATTTCTGTACTCTCTCTGTATTTTATGTAACAATCTCCGCTATAGCTGCAATAAAGGCTTATCTGAAACAGACAGTGGCAGGTTTATTATCATGGCTTGGTCATGTATGCACACTGTTCCTCTATTCCATGTCCCTGGGCTGTGTGATGCACATAGTTATCTCTGTCAGTATGCAAATGTTTGTGTAAGGCTGCATTCATACATCCCTGTGATCCATCTGTTTGCTGCCGGTTCTCTCAGACAGTACCTGTAAACATAGAATTTCACTGATCCATACATGCATCCATTTTAAAAAAAGGATCTACGATACTCAGAGGACATATGATAGTCTGAAACGTTCTGTGGATCAGACTCTGCCATTTAAGTCTATGAGGGTTGGTATAAAACAGATGAAACACAAACGACTTACTTTGTACTTCAAGATTTCCTTCCGAGTGTCAAAAATAACAGATACAATTAGAAATACAACAAAAAGGTTCAGTGTGTGTGTGTGTCTGTGTGAGAGAAACTGCAAAGAAAGGAGGTCCTTTATAGCTCAATAACAGAGCAAGTATCCATTACCCATTTTGAACCCAGTTCTTCAGTGACTTCTCTGGGGAAGAGTTTCAGGAGGCCGTGACAGGCTGTAGGAGCGTCTGTACTATTAGTCTTCTGAGAATTTCCACGTCCATCATCAGTTGGGCTACTGGGAACAAGCTTTGGCACCTAATAGAAAAACATGTTAAAAATAATTAAAGAATTCTTGATTCATATACCTTGATAAATGTCTGATCGAGCGCCATCTCCGATCTGAAGACTATCAATCATAGGACAAATCGCTGCTTTTATAGCACTATACTAGCTCATTTATGTACATTTGATCCTTCCCATGTTCCTGGTTCTACTCATTGAAGCATAACATTGTGTGATTGAGGCCAAGTTCACACTTGCGTATGGCTGGTCTGCGTACGTCCTCCCTTAAGCTCTGCCTACGCTCCGCATGCATCCTGCGTTCCTATCTTTAACGGGAACGCAACATGTTGCATTTCTGTGCTGTCGGCGGGCAGGTCAAAACGCCGCATGCGGTCGCATCTGCATACAACGCATGTCCCTGCGTACCCAATGTTAAAGATAGGTACACAGAAGGCATGCGGAAGTAGGCGGAGCTTAAGGGAGGACGTGCACAGCCATACGCAAGTTTGAACTTAGCCTGACTTTTAAATAGTAATAAGCAGCAAGAGATTTCTGCACCTCATATGCACCATTCCCGCTGCTTCCTTTCCGCATGGCAGTCCATTGCTCCCCACCGCTGTCTCCTCCAGCCCTTTGCAGTGATGTCTTCTGCAGGAAATCTGAGATGCGCTGAACCAGAAAGTTCCTGTCTTTAAGGTTGGCGAACAGAAAAGTCATTTTCCCTTTAGTACTGATGGACAATGGCCTGGGAAGCACATTGGAACTATCAGCCTTCTCCACTATGGTGACCTGCAGTTCAGACAAAACAGCTCATTAGAAGCACTACTTTTGAGAAGGTGGTATTTTCATTACAACTGGACCTTTATAAAAAAAAAATAAAAAAAATAAAAAATACTACCTGTCATAGAAAATATTAAGATCCGTAACACACTTCAGTGAGTGGGCTTTCACCTCTCTCTTCCCTAGCACAAAATTGCAAGGAGAAAGAGCTTACACTCCTTTAAGTAGAATTACAGTTTAACATATGGGAAGTGAGGAAACTGCGCTTGTCTGAGAAGGCACAAAACTAATTAAGACTCCCTACAGAGTACAGGACAGGAAAGATCTTTTTCGGATGTGAAGATCAGGAAACATGTGTTAACGCATCCATGTAGAGAAGTGCAGAAGTCTCTTTTGTCCCCAGGAAGCACACCCTGACTTGAGAAGAAATCTTACATTTGCAGCCAGGTAGTTCACTGCCTATGGGAAGTTCTGAATATTGGGGTTTGTATAGATCCAATATTGATGAAACATACATTTTTAACTTCAGAAATAATCGGGAAAGAATATGCCAAATCAATAGTGGCTACATCGCCGACAATAGCCATGTCATGCTTCACATCTATGAAAAGGTAAAATTCCAATACAAAATTTGGAGGCGTTATCGAACTCCTGTGATGGTCAGGTGTGAAGATATCATGAATGTTGGTAATACCAATTTTTGAAAACTAAAACCACATCCCATAACCAACCCTGTTGTGTGTCATCAAAGGAGGGGTATGTGAGTACGTGTAACTCAGGTGCTGATAAAAGGACAAGGGGAATTATGATCTGTGTTCCAACAGAGAACTACATATCAGTGTATGCATGATTCCCATCCACTGGACGTTTCCAATCAAAGTGCTCTGTTTCTCTAAGCCATCTCTGTGACCAACGTAGTAAGTTTCTTTTGTTTCTCCTTTTATGTAATTGTATATGTTGTATTGTTTGCTCCCTTTGAAAATCTTTTGTATATTCTTTTTAAATACTGCCTATTGTTCTGGATTAAACATAAAATGTAACAGTTCTGTTCCTTTTGTTCTGTAAACCACACTCCTGAAAGCCATATGCTACCAGAAACCAGGAGTCCGATCGGTCTCCAAAAAACGATCAGTGTTGGTATCGAGTAGTTCTTGGGTTATTGTGGAAATAGCAGTGACCGTTCCAGAATATATACATTTTCCAGGAGTTGGAATCGGAAGTGTCTGTACCATACGCTCATTGTAAGTTTCTAAATAGCTTTAGTGGAAACAGTAATTGTTTAATTTTCCTGACGATAAGGGGCAGCACAGGGCTGTTGGTGACAAAAAGATAACAGCGTGGTGTTCTTACGCGATCTCCTTGACTGCAATCTTTGACAAATTTGTGGCAGTGGTGGGATCTGTGTGATCTCTCCGGTGTCATCTTTGACACTACCGTTTTATGTATACAGCTTCTATGAAGATCTATGTGCAACAGGTGGATGCAGCTGCAGCTCCATGGTTACAAGCTGCAAGCAAAACTGTGGTTTTGCCAAAAAATACAGATGGCACTGACCGGTTAAAATCTTCTTTATTCTGTTTCTTTAAAACATCGGCATAGGGAGGATGGGAGCAGGAGTGGAGATGACGACAGCTGTTTCGCGCTGCAGTGGCGCTTCTACTGGTCTCAGATTTTTTGGATGTACAGATCAGTGCTGTAGATGGTGAGTTGCAGACCAACGTATTTCGTAAACCCTCCACCACAAATGCCGTTCTTCGGTTTGATAGCTTCCATTCAAATCATGTAAAACGGTCTCTCCCTTAAAGCCAATTATTAAGATTGAAGAGAATTAATAATACCCAGGAAGGTTATAATCATCAAGCAGAGGAATTATGTGATAGCCCCTACAACGGAACCTATCCTAATGGTCTTCTTAATGAGGCTAAGAGGCTAGGGCTGATCAGATCAGGCAGGAGGTCGCAATCGTAGTCCTGCCCGTGGATCTGAAAAGAGATTCGTATTTTGTTTCAAATGTGGCTCTATGGATGGGGTTGTACGATCTGCCATTCGCAGGAACTGGCATATTTGGGAGCGTGATAAGGATATCGTAGAGGTGGCAGCAAGGGGTCCCATTATTTTCAATAGACGGGGTACTACCTTCGGTGACATAGTAGTAAAAAACGGATGGTGAAGCAACAAAGTAATTGGTTAAGCAAGAGTGTCCCACATGGTAATTTTAAGTGTGGACATTGTCCATTCTGTAGTTACCATATTGTAGATAGAACACTGTGCATCGGGGGAGTGTCTCATGTTGTTAAGGATTTTATCACCTGTAAAACAACTCACGTGGTTTATGTTGTTTTATGTTGTTGTAAAGCTTTTTACATCAGTAAGACCATTCGCCCCCTATATGTGAGATTTAGGGAGCATTATAATTCGGTTGGATCAGGCAAAGGTGTCCCACGCCTAATTAAGCATGTCAGGGAATCTCTCATGGAGGAAATGCAGAGGTACTTTCTTTTGCTGGCTTGGAAAGGGTGTCTCTTCCAGTGCAAGGGGGAGATTTACATAAACTTCTATTGAAAAGAGAGGCCATATGGATCATGAGCACTCGGGCACAAGAATCTGCTGGTCTAAATGAGAGATTGGATATGTCTGTTTTCCTATAATAAGCTTTCATGATTGTATGTGTGTGTTTTTTTATTTGCTTTTCTAAAATATTTTAACTGTCATTGATAATTGCTGCATATGTGTTGAAGCAGTGGGGGTTGGGTTTGATTGTCTCCCTCTGTTAAGAGGTGAGACTGGGCTCACTCCCCTCTGAGACCAGTAGAAGCGCCACTGCAGCGCGAAACAGCTGTCGTCATCTCTACTCCTGCTCCCATCCTCCCTATGCCGATGTTTTAAAGAAATAGAATAAAGAAGATTTTAACCGGTGAGTGCCATCTGTATTTCTTTTTTGGTGAAGTTGTTGTGCCTATTGCTTTGGAGTGGCACCCCGGTCTATGGAGAACTTCTTATACTGCACGCACTCTTAGGCGGCAGTTCACACAGGCATGTGCACAATGAATGCATTTTCTTGCTGTGCAGATTAATTCGTGGTTGGAGATATTTTAAAACTGTGGTTTTGTTTGGTCTGATCCTGCAGGCATGCATCATTCACATACATCAAGTTATCAATCGTCAAAGAAACAGGAACATGATCCTGGGGGTGCCAAAAAGTAAAATTTGCAGCTTGACTTCTCCATGACTGCCAGAGTTCAGAACATTTAAATTGCAGTCGAAATTATTCAGCTGGAAAAACAGGATTTTTAGTTGCTTACCGTAAAATCTGTTTCTCTGAGCCTTCATTGGGGGACACAGGAAACCATGGGTGTATGCTGCTGCCACTAGGAGGCTGACACTATGCAGAAAAAAGTTAGCTCCTGCTCCGCAGTGTACACCCCACCGACAGGAAGTAGGATGTTCAGTTAGTGAGAAAAAAGTAGGAGAAGCAATCTATAAACGAGAAAAACCACAGAAAACACAAATCCATACTGTAACAATATTATACAGTAAACTGTGCTGTTCAACTTGGGAGGGTGCTGTGTCCCCCAATGAAGGCTCAGAGAAACAGATTTTATGGTAAGCAACTAAAAATCCTGTTTTCTCTATCTCTTCATTGGGGGACACAGAAACCATGGGACGTCCCAAAGCAGTCCCCAAGGGGAGGGAACAGCAAACAACTCCAATCGGGACGAGGAAGTCACCCTTGTCACCTGCGAGGTCTTTTCACCCCGACCGGCACTTGCCGAAGCTAGGCATGGGCTCTGAAAAACCTCGTGGACCTGTGGAGGACATATGATCGCACTGCAGAGGTGCCAGAAGAAAGCCCAAAGAGTACCGCCAGGAGGACACACACTGCCCGGGCAGTGTGCATTGTACTGAAAGGAACGCAGTCGTTCCTGACCCGGAAACCCTACTAATGTCAACCAGATTCCGCGAGCAGACGCTGACCTGGAGGCCAGAGGACCTCTATACTTCAAGCCGGAGCTTGATAAGTACCGTTGCTGTGGCCAGGTAGCCTGATATGAGAGCGCCACAAAGGAAAAGTTTGAGGCGGACGAAAGAAAGGGAATTTAGAGTGATGTAGAGTGGACCCTTGATCCACAGGAAGTGCACCACAGCTGCTATAGAGTCTATGAGGCCCTAGGATTGGTGGAGAGCCTGAAAGGGAAGGCTACCAACTAAAAAAGAAAAATGAACCCTTCAGTTGCAAAAGCAGATATCGGCAAAGTCCTGAAGAAATCAGGACCTGGATAAGAGCTCCATGGAAAAATCATGCGATTCACAGGAGGCAAATGCTGAACGAAGAATTTCTTCCTGAGAACAAGGATGGACTCAATCCTAGATCCCGAAAAGGCACGCTGAGGAAAATGCGCTGAAGAACGACGAGGTTCAGCCTGAGGAAGGACAGCGCTTGACCTTCCGGTGACCTCCAATAATTTAGCGTATTGGAGCCACACGGAAGGAACGGGAAGCTGGTGAGCGACTTCTTTGGAGAGAATTTCACTCGTGAAACAGAAAACCAAATGAACCCCTAGATGGGAACGATGAGGCGAAAACATGTTTCCTGCAAGAGAAAATTTTTGGACAGTGAGGACGGTCAAATTTTCCGACCGGTCCCCAGCAAGAATGCTCTGATGAGCAAGCTAGACCATGTGTCTATAGAACTTTGTAGCACGGGTGGAGACTAAGGCAAGACACGATATAGCGGCGGATGGTTTCAAGGTTGACATTGCCAACTACTGTGAATTTGCCGTTGGAATCTCTGAGGGATGTACTTCTGGGAGAGGAAGGACCGTAAAAGTGGGAGACCTGGAACCGGTGGGTTCGTAGTCGCAGAAAAAGTCTAATTTGCGAAGGGCTCGGGAGGAAAGAGATATACTAAGGCACCCTCTTGTTTGGAAACGGCTGAAGGCCGTTCTGTGAGAAAATGACAAGACCTGAGAACAGGCCACTGAGAACCTGCGAAAGAGCCGAACACTGAAAACGTACTGAATGGAACCAGGGGATAATCTGGATCTCATCGCCGCGATGTAGGCTCAGGATGGCTATGAAAAGACAACTGACGGCTCGACTAAGGAGGTAGAACGAAGACTACTGGATGACTGAGATCAAAAGGAAGATAAACCCAGCATACCGGGATGAGGGTGGATATGGAAAAAAATAGTGTAGCTGGACATAGAAAAGTGATTAGTCGAGCAAGGAAAGTCCATGCAAAACATGGATTATGTCAACTGTAAGGAAAGTTGGGTCTAGGTAAATCAAATAGACACCAGAAGACAACTAGGCTGACGAAAGGCAGGTCAATCTGTATGACGATGTAAACGACCGAATCCATCCTGGACCCTCTGGAGCAGGGAAGGGATTACGGTGTGTAGACCCGCTAGCCTAAGTCTAAGACAACACGCGCCCGAGGATAACAGTGAAAAGATACAATACTAGACGAAGGAAGAAACGCGTTATCACCAGACTCATCCTTGGATCCAAGACTGGAGCAGCTTTCTACTCCGGTCGATGCTTGCTCAGAGTGAGATCCCACTCCTGTCTGAGGTGGGATATTTTTCCCGGTCACTTTCAGAAGTCACATGTCTGAGCTGCTGGAGGCTTTACTCGGCGTCTGTAAGAAAGAATAGGTAAGTTCCGACAGATAAGGAGCTTAGGTATTGTGGTAGCTCGAAGGCCCTTAGGGCAGGCAAGAACTTATAAACTACTGTTTGCCAAACATTAAAGATCCGCTCTGTGGGACAGAGATCCGTTCTGTTTGGACATGGTAGTGCTTACGTTTAACTGTTAACAAGCCACAGATGTTATTGACAATGAAATATGTAGCTGAGAGGTGTCTTTGACTCACCTGAAAGCGGCTTGCAACCGCAGCTGTAGCCCGCCCTGAGCAATAAATGCTGGGACCTCACCTCGAGTGGCGATTAGACAGGAGCTTAGGCAAAGGCTGTAAAAGACCGTGAGGGACGCGAGAGAGGACTCTCCTGAAAACGGGACTGTATAGCCAGATCGGTATAGTTGATGGCCTCGGGTACGTTTGAGTTACCAGGAAGACGGCATGTATTGACTAAACATGTCTGGTAGAGGACTATTCAAGTGCTTGATAAGGGATAGCGTACTGCTGCAATAGAACGCGAGGAACCTGAAGGCTAGAGCGTCTGACTCACCTGAACATGGTACAGAACACCAGTACCACTGAAGCAGTCAACCCCAGACACGTCTCCACAGCAATACGCCCGTTTGAACTACTGTACCTGGTAGGTGATGCGCTTGCAGCCTGGATAGCGGATATAGCCCAGCTGCAATCGGCTCTAAGTATCCTGTGTACAAATCAGCGTGGAGAGAACCCGGAGAATGGTATAGGAGACCGCCATTTCTGAGTTGTGGAGCGGTCTAGGCCTGGATACCTGACGACATTAGGCAGAATAACGGCTTGTGTGTTGCGGTCTAGGTACCTGACGGCATTAGGCAGAATAAAGGCTTGTGTGTTGTGGTCTAGGTATGAATACCTGACGGCATTAGGCCGAATAACGGCTTCTGTATTGCGGTCTAGGTCTGGGTACCTGACGGCATTAGGCAGAATAACGGCTTCTGTGCTGCGGTCTAGTTCTGGGTACCTGACAGCATTAGGCAGAATAACAGCTTCTGTGTTGCGGTCTAGGTCTGAACACCTGACAGCATTAGGCAGAATAATGGCTTCTGTGTTGCGGTCTAGGTCTGGATACCTGACGACGTCAGATAGAATAATGGCTTCACGAGTAGTAAGCCGTGCCACAAAGTCTGTAGTAAAGTAGATTCTGACCAGTCAATTCTTCTGACTGTAGAACAGTAGGCCTTGGATCAGAAAGAGACTAAACACTACTCTCTGTTGTGCGCCATGGTTCCGACTTCTGGACCTGCGAGTTGTGGTCAGCTTCTTTATCCGCTGAGCCACAGCAGACAATTGCCAGGTAACACGGACTTCTATCTAGCTAGAAGTCCGGCCCAACCCTGGAGACGTGAAGAGATATAAGCAGAATAAGGAGCTGCTTCTAACAGTATTAATCCAGCGTCCGGAGGGGGCTGCAGAAAAGTGAAGGGCGAGTGCCTGTGAGCCGTAGATATGGGAGCAGTTGCTATGCCAGGACCCCAACGTCTTTATGTGAAGCAATGGTTGAGACCTGCTCTGCTGAAAGTCAAGGCACCCATCTGTAATGGCCGAAAACACAACCATCGTGTGAAAAATCAGATCTCCGCCAGACATACTGATGCACTAGAGACTGCGCGGCAGAAGATTACAATTACGCCAGTAAAGTACACGACTCTAGAGTACTATTACATCAGTGACTGTACAGCTCTAGAGTATAATTACTTCGGAGACCATACGGCTCTAGAAAAAGCATTACGTTAGTGACTGTACGGCTCCAGAGACTGTACGACTGGGTCAACTGGGGGCTCCTGGACGGTGGGAGAGGAACACAGTGGTGGAAGAGGAGGAGATGGAGTGACTTAGAATTAGATATGAGAACAATCCCACTAAGCGCTGCCAGTAGGTTAGGGGACAGGGGAGCAGAGGAGGGAGTCAGTCTGCAGTGCAGCTACTGTACTTACGGCAGATGTCCTGTAGGAGACATCCTGGCTGTAGAGAGAGACAGGCAGGTCCCATAGATGGATGTGGCTCCTCTATACCCCAGCCGGAAAATGGCGTCTGTTAGAAGACGCAGGGCAGAATGCGCGCACTGTAAGGGCGGTCAGAACACCGGGAAGCCCGCTCTCAGCTAAACGCGGGGCCCGGAGGAGCAATATGGTGGCGGCTCCAGCCCACAGTGGAGGCTAAGGGTAGTGGGCGGAGCCTGACTCCACACAGGAAGAGGAGAGAAAGAGACAGGCGGGAAAAAAGCCCGCCCGGAGCCGAGAGGAAGGGGGGCGGAGTCAGCGCGGTAACTAGGCCCAAGTTGAAGCCGGGACCTAGATTACAGCCGGCGGCGCGGAAGGGGGGACCCGCGGAGGTCATAAATATGGCGCCAAACGGGTCCCCCACAGTGGCGCCAGGGTGCTAAAAGTGGCGCAAACAAAGCGCCATGACGCCGCTTAGACAGGCTGCAAGGGGGCACAAAGAATAGGAAGCCTCTGTGTGCCAAAACCCCTCTCTTCCGCAAAGGATCTGCAAGGCAGTACTGAGGCCCCCGGAACCAGCCGGAAGGTATGAACTGCGCTAGCCGCCCAAACCACACACTCTTTGAATAAAGATTTTTTTTTTTTCTCTTTCTTCTTCCTTTCCCGTTTTCTTCTCCTCTTCAGCACCTGGGGGGAAAGAGGGAAAGTACCTCCTCAATCACAAAAATCGGAAGTCTGGTATCCATGTTGCGGGACATCCGTATCTCCTTGACCGACAGGCTCTGGTGGGCGAGTGGGTGGGAGACGTAGGCAGGACCAGGTATTCTTTCTCTTGCGGATCACCGAACCGAAACACGCATCTGTGTTAGGGATTTTGGGGTCCTGCCGTCCAGATATATGAGGATACGGGGTGGCAGTACACGCCGTACTCATAGTCTCTGTGTGGGAGTACAGTAGTGACCATTCACACTGTATCCCTCCATAAACCTGAAAAGAAACGACGCACATTGAGGTAGATAAGGGTCTAGTGAAAGACCCGTGTCCACCTCCTACTGACACTAAGCTAAACTGAACATCCTACTTCCTGTCAGTGAGGTGTATACTGCGGAGGAGCTAACTTTTTTCTGCATAGTGTCAGCCTCCTAGTGGCAGCAGCATACACCCATGGTTTCTGTGTCCCCCAATGAAGCGATAGAGAAATCCATGACATGTATTAATATATGGGCATAATCCACAATGATGTCACAACGCTGGGATAATGCACAAGCCGTATCACAGCATAAAAATAATGCATACAGTAATGTCTGACTACAGGAATTCTTAACGCTGCAAAGCAAAAACGGAAGAATCATGCGAATAGCGACATAACAGTAGCAGAATGCAGATAGTGAGGTCTTAGTAGAGATAATTTTGCCAGTAATGCTAGAAGAGAAAAAAAATGCACACAGTGATATCATAGCAAAGGAAAAATGCACAAAATGACAACACAATACTGCAATCATGTGTATGGTGACATCACAGCGCAGACAGATGATGACAGCACAAGTCTTGCCTTGGACCCTCAGTGTACAGCGTTAAATTTTACTTCAAAGTCATCACTAATGATGAAGTTAGTTTCCCTTTATGCTGCACCCCAAAGTCTGCTACCCTGGTATCTATATCCATTCTAAAGAGTAATTACAGCTCACATTAACATTTCTGTCGCTATAAGAGACAATGACACACAAGCTAGAGGAGAAAAAGCATCATCAGTGAGCTCTGAACTTCCAGGTTCACAAGCAGGCATAACAAAGAAATTGGCCAAAAGCACAGTACGCAGTCTCATGAGACACACAGGTGGCTCTTACAGCTATACATAGGTGTAGGTTAGATGTCGACCAAACAACACATTTAAAACCAACCCTGCAAGACAGGACCCCATACCCTTGTGCTCACCTCCCGGAGGGGTATTATTAGGTGGCAAGCCTCCTCTTCCTTACTGGCAAAGCAGATGTAGTTATTGGAAACAAACATTTGACCAGGGATATGCATCTTGGCAAATGGTGTCCACAGTGTGCAGTCTGTGTGTCCATCCAGCCTTTCGTCCTTAGGAAGGCGAAACGTGGCGCGATACTGCTCATTCTTTGCTCTAGCATCGAGGTCTCTAAAAAGAGAAGGTGGTTACATCCAAGAAATGTGTAAAAAAGGGTATACGTACAAAGAGGTCATTTCTATATACAGCACCTAATCACAGAACACACACACCTCTTCAGAGCAGAGATGTTTTTGAGAGGACGTGTAGGTTTCGGCAGGTTCCGATCCTCCAGGAAGCCCTCGTTGTCCAGAAGCTGTCTCATAGCGATGTTGGCGAGCTGTTCCATTAGCTTGAAAGTCTCGCTGATGTTGAGGAACATGGAGAAAAAATATTCATTGTCCCGGGTGCTGACCTTGATGCATTCGGGGAAGAGAAGAGTTGCGTTCTTCTCTAGCTGAGTCACGTCAAGCCACTGGATGATCAATGTCACTACAAAGAGTAAAGGATGCGGAAAATAAATTACTAGAACTTCCCAGCCTTCGATAATAGTCTAGAGATCATCAGAACTAAATGTTATTGGGACAGAGAGGTCTGGTAGCTGCCATTTTCCTCAAGTAACCTGCTCTTGTGCCATTTGAGCTTTTGACTATGTTTATTTCAATTTATCCAAATTTTGCAGGAATGGTCAAGCATTAGCCCTTGGGAGCAGAATCTGAGGGCACAGCAGAGACCTTAGGCTAAGTGCCCAGGGTTGCAGAAATGTCCGCAGCATTTCCGCAACTCCCTGCTGCGGGTAAAACGCATGCGGAATTTGCATGCGTTTTCCCGCAAAACAGAAGCGTTTTTAACTTGCAGAATGCTTGCGCTTTTCCAAGTGATTTGAAGCATCGCTTGGAAAAGTGATTGACAGGTTGCTCACACTTGTCAAGCATAGTGCTTGACAAGTGTGACCAACTTTTTACTATTGATGCTGCCTATGCAGCATCAAGAGTAAAAGATATGTCAAAAATAATAAAAAAAAATAATTAAAAAAAGGAGATTTTTGTGTACTCACCGTAAAATCTCTTTCTCTTAGCCTTTAATTGGGGGACACAGAACCTTGGGTGTTATGCTGCTGTCCACTAGGAGGCGACACTATGCATAATCTGAAAAAGATTAACTTTGGCTCCTCCTCTGCAGTATACACCCCTAGACGGCGTCAGCCTTCTCCAGTTTTGTGCCAAAGCATAAGGAGGAACGTAACCAAATAACATAACCATGCCTGTAAGAAGGCTACTATGTACGAGCTCAAGAACAATATGAGAACTCAACAGGAAACAACGGCCCGTAAGGGCAACAGGGTGGGAGCTGTGTCCCCCAATTAAAGGCTAAGAGAAAGAGATTTTACGGTGAGTACACAAAAATCTCCTTTACTCTGTCGCCTAATTGGGGGACACAGAACCTTGGGACGTCCCAAAGCAGTCCCTGGGTGGGAAGCAGTGGACGAATATTGTGCTGACAGTCCCCTAGACTTGGGGTACTGCCGCCTGCAGAACCAGTCTACCCAGGCTCGCATCCGCTGAGGACTGGGTATGAACACTGTAGTGTTTCGTAAACGTGTGTAGGCTAGTCCAAGTGGCCGCCTTGCACACTTGTTGTGCCGAAGCCTGATGCCGAATGGCCCAGGAGGCCCCTACTGCCCGTGTAGAGTGTGCCGTGATACCGGCCGGAAGAGGGGAACTGTTAAGTCGGTAGGCCTCATGTATGGTGGACTTGATCCACCTGGCAAGGGTAGCCTTGGAAGCCGGCAACCCCTTGCGACTACCTTCCGTAAGAATGAAGAGGGAATCGGATTTCCGGAAAGGTGCAGTCCTGGACACGTAAATCCGCAATGCCCTGACTAGGTCAAGCGTATGCAGAGCCTTCTCCACTCTATGGACCGGAACCGGGCAAAGGGAAGGCAGTGAAATCTCTTCGTTAAGGTGAAAGTTGGACACAACCTTCGGAAGGAAGGATGGTACCGTGCGGAGAACCACCTTGTCCTGGTGAAAGGCTAGGAAAGGTCGTCTGCAGGAAAGTGCTGACAATTCCGACACTCTGCGTAACGAGGTGATAGCCACTAGAAAAACCACTTTCTGAGACAGAATGGAGAGTGGAACTTCTCTAAGAGGTTCGAAGGGTGGAGCTTGCAATGCTGTCAGGACCAGATTGAGGTCCCACGTATCCAGCGGACGTTTGTAGGGAGGAACCAATCGGGAAACTCCCTGGATGAAAGTCCTTACTTGCGGTTTAATAGCAATGCGCTTTTGAAAAAGGACTGAAAGCGCCGACACCTGACTCTTAAGCGAACTTAAGGATAGCTTGGCATCTAGGCCCGATTGAAGAAAACCTAGTACCTTCGGGAGGTAATAAGGGAGTGGGACTTGTCCATGAGATTCGCACCAAGAAAAGAAGGCTCTCCAGGTACGATAATAGAGCTTGGCGGAGGCGGGCTTCCTTGCCCTGATCATAGTTGCAATGACTGCCGGTGAAAAACCTGCCTGGGTTAGAATCCAGGTTTCAAGGGCCATGCCGTCAAATTGAGGGCCCCTGAATTCTGGTGGAAGAACGGACCTTGAGACAGAAGGTCGTGGCGGTCGGGTAGACGCCAGGGGGCGTCTGCCGTAAGTTGGACGATGTCGGCGTACCAAGTACGTCTGGGCCAGTCTGGCGCGATGAGGATGGTCGGAACTCCCTCTTGCTTGACCTTCCTCACAACCCTGGCTATTAGGGGGAGGGGTGGAAAAATGTACAGGAGTCGGAACTGGGACCAGTCCTGGACCAGGGCATCCGCTCCGAGCGACCGCGGGTCGTGTGTCCTGGCCATGAAATTGGGAACCTTGGCATTGAGATGGGATGCCATTAGGTCCACATCCGGGGTTCCCCATCGTTGACAGATCTGGTAAAAAATCTCGGGATGGAGAGACCACTCCCCCGAGTCCATTCCTTGCCTGCTGAGCAAGTCGGCTTCCCAGTTTTCTACACCCGGAATGTGTACCGCAGAAAGTACCGACCTTGTGTCTTCCGCCCAGCGGAGGATATGAGCCACTTCTCTCATCGCCTGGGCGCTGCGGGTCCCGCCTTGGTGATTCACGTATGCCACAGCCGTGGCATTGTCCGACTGTATCCGTATGTGCGAGGCTGCAAGCAAGTGATGAAAGGCTCTCAGTGCCAAGAGAATGGCCCTGATTTCCAGAACATTGATGGGCAATGTCACTTCCCTCGGTGACCACTTGCCCTGTGCCCTGTGATGTAGGTGTACCGCCCCCCAGCCTGTCAGGCTTGCATCGGTAGTCAGGATCTTCCATTGTCCTGAGAGGAATGGCTTCCCTCGTGTAAGCGAGGTTGGTTTGAGCCACCAATGCAGGGACCTCCTGGTTGATGACGTCAACCTGAACTCCCTGTCGAGGGAGAAGGGGTTCCTGTCCCAAGATCTGAGTATGGCTAGCTGAAGGACCCTGAGGTGAAACTGGGCAAATGGCACTGCCTCTATTGCTGCTGCCATCCTGCCGAGGATTCTCATGGCAAACCGGAGAGATCGAGGAGGACTGCGAAGGAGTGTGCGAACTCCCAGATGGATGGCCAGTGTCTTGTCCTTGGGAAGGAGCACCAGGCCCCTGGTGGTGTCGAATACCATTCCCAGGAATGTTAGAGTCCGAGTTGGGATGGTCGACGATTTCTGTAGGTTGACTAGCCATCCCAGGCGACTCAGAGTGTCTAGAGTGATTGAGACACTGACCTCGCAGTCCTTGAAAGTGGGAGACTTGACGAGGAGGTCGTCCAGGTACGGGACGACTAGAATGCCTCTTGAGTGCAGGACGTCCATGGTGGCCGCCATGACTTTGGTGAACGTTCTTGGAGCCGTGGCGAGTCCGAACGGAAGGGCGACAAACTGGTAGTGGTTTTGGTTGACCGCGAACCTGAGAAACCTTTGGTGGGCGGGAGCAATTGGTATGTGGAGATACGCATCCTGTATGTCTATGGAGGCGAGGAATTCTCCCTGCTCCATGGATGCAATGATGGACCGGAGGGACTCCATGCGGAAATGACGGACTCGTACGTAATTGTTGAGCTGTTTTAGGTCCAGTATGGGTCGGACGCCGCCTCCTTTCTTGGGGACTACGAACAAATTTGAGTAGAATCCTCGGAATCTCTCGTTCGCGGGAACCGGCACCACAACTCCTGATTGAAGGAGAGAGGAAACCGCTTGGTGGAAGACACGAGCCTTTTCTGGTGGTGTTGGAGGAACAGAAAGGAAGAACCGGTTCGGTGGAACGGAAGTGAACTCTATCTTGTATCCGGAAGACACTATTTCCCTGACCCACCTGTCTTCTGTAATAGGCAGCCAGACTTGCTGAAAGAGTAAAAGTCGGCCGCCTACTGGTGGGGTGTCTTCCGGAGGTCTCGAGTCATGATGAAGTGAAGTTCTGAGGTTTTCCTCCCTTGGGTTTCGCTTGGCCTGCTTTCGACTGCCAAGCCCTGTCCGGTCGCTGCTGCGTCCGTGGGTTGTCTCTGCGTGGAGAACGGTTGCGGTTTTGCACTGGGCGCGAAACGGACCAGCCCGAGGAATTCCGAAAGGATCGGAATCGCGTCTGGTTTCTTCGTTTAAACGTGCGTTTCGGTTTTAGTTGAGGGAGAGAGGTACTCTTACCCCCGGTGGCATTGGCTATCATGGTGTCCAACTTTTCGCCGAAAAGTCTACCAGTAGAATACGGAAGTCGCGTGAGGGACTTCTTTGAGGCCGCATCCGCTTTCCATTCTCGCAGCCAGAGGATACGTCGGATCGTGATGGCGTTTGATGCTATTCCCGCTACACCTCTGGCGGAATCCAGGGCTGCATGAATCATGTAGTCTGCTACCACTGCCATCTGGACCGCTTGGTCCGAGAGTTCAGGATTTGAAGCCTGAAGACCCTCCTGTAGTCTTTTGGCCCAAGCTAGGATGGCCTTGGCTGCCCAAACTGAAGCAAACGCAGGGCCCAGAGAGGCGCCTGCCGCTTCGAAAATAGAACGAGCCATGCGTTCTACTTGCCGGTCTGCTGCGTCCCTGAGGGTTGAGCTATCCGGCAGAGAGAGTAAAGTCTGCGCTGCTAGCCTAGAAACCGGAGGGTCCACTTCAGGTGGATCTGCCCATTGTTTGGTGTCTTCCTGTGGGAAGGGGTACTTCGCTTCCAGATATTTGCGATTAGCGAATTTTTTGTCAGGCTGCGCAAACTGTTTGGTAAGTATTTTCTCAAACTCATCGTGATTAGGGAAGACCTTAGGTGGTTTTTGAACACTTTCGAAGCAAATCCTATGTTTTGGGACTTCCGGGGGCGACTCTGGAATTTTTAGCACCCGATGAATAGAAGAAATTATGTCCTCAACTAGCGCTGTATTGCTAGGGGGAGAAGGTACCACGGACCTGACCGTTTCATTATCTGAGTCGGAGTCACAGATGCCCTCCGAATCCTGTGCCTCACTAAGGTGATCCCTGGAGGGCGACCTGGGGCGGGGGTCTTCTGTGGTGGGGGATCCCTGTGGTAAATTGCACTGTCTGTCTGTGGCAGGGGACTGCCCAGGAGACCTGGAATGACGCTGTCTCTCCCTAGAGGGGGACGACCTTGTGCTATAGTGCGACTCAGGTGATCGAGACCTGTGAGTCCGCTTACGTCTGTGAGAGTCGGAAGCAGCATGTTCCTGAGACAAGCTGTCCGTTTGCTGTGTACCGTCCATAGCCAGGGCCCGACTCTGCAGAGCTTGCAGCAATGTAGCAGTTAGGTTGTCTATGGACTGTGACATAGACTGAGACATCTGAGTTGCCCATTCCGGCGTGGCCTGTGACACTGAAGCGTCAGTAGGGACTCCCTGGGGTTCTGACCCAGAGTTCTGGATGCAGTCCCGGCAGTGCGGATACGTGCTGCCACTAGGGAGCGTGGCTTTGCAGGCTGTACAGAATGCATAGAAACATTCCTGCCTGGTTCTCTTCCTTGAGCCCGGCATAGTGCACAGAGGCTGGCTATAAGGGATCGTACAGGGGTGGCTACGCAGAGGGAACCCACAGAAAGCCTTATAGGAAGTATAGATTCACAGCTGAGTAATGAGAACCCAGCTGTGAGCTTACCCCACCGGTGTGCCCCTAGGTCCAGCGCCGACAGATCCAAGTTCTGTGCCCCCCGGAGACCGCTGTGATGCTTCTTTCCTGGATCTCATCCAGAAAAAATGGCCACCGGGGCTCTGAGGAGAGGGAGGAGGGGGCGGAGAGCTGAAAAGGGCGCGCTGGGCTGTGTAAAAACGCGCCCTTTCTGCCTCAATCCGCCCCTTCTATGACACTCCAGTGTGTCATTTTGGTCATCCGGGGGGCGGGCCGGGGAAAAGGCGGCGGCTTCAGCTAGGCCGAAGCCGCGGTCTAAATTTGAAGCCTGATGCCCAGGAGGGCTCCAGAGCGGCGCGGTAGTCCGGGGGGGGCGGATTTGTACCAGACCCCCCCAGAACGGTCGACTGGATAGCGGTGGGGGTAGCGGTTTTTGTATGGGGGGCCCCTGAAGGGCTATGGAGCCGCTGCTGCTGCAGAGACAGGGACGCAGCAAAAGCCCTGTTTCTGCTGTGCCATCCAGTCCGCACCCTCCCCCGGCCCCCACAGGATCCCTCAGCCGGCCTGGGGTCCCTGGAAGCTGCGGAATGCTGCCTGATCTCCGACCCTACCTGAGGCGTCTCAACCTAATACCCCCTGCGGGGGATTAGGGAGGGTGCGTCTGTCACCGTCAGGGGGTCTTCATCCTCGCCTCAACCTCAACCCAGACCCCTTAAGGGTGTTGGGGAAGGAGGGGGGTCTCGACCTCGAACCAGGACCCGAGGGACTGGGGAGGGAGCGACATGGGGGAAAAAACCACCTCAACCTCAACCGGGTACCCCTAATAGGGGACCGAGGAGGGAGCCATGCCGGGAGTCTCGCTGGAGACCCACTTTTCTTCATCTGTATTTCCGTGAAAAAAAAAGGAAAAAAAAAAAAAAACGGAAGAAAAAAGGTGTGCCTCCTTGCGACACTAAGCAAAAACTGGAGAAGGCTGACGCCGTCTAGGGGTGTATACTGCAGAGGAGGAGCCAAAGTTAATCTTTTTCAGATTATGCATAGTGTCGCCTCCTAGTGGACAGCAGCATAACACCCAAGGTTCTGTGTCCCCCTATTAGGCGACAGAGTAATAGAGATATACTTACCCTATGTCGGCCCCTGGAGTCGTCCCGCCCCTCATTGGCGCTGCCGGCAACTTCCATTCCCAGGGATGCACTGCAACAATGACCTCTGATGACGTAGCATCACGTGAGACCGCTACGTCATCAGAGGTGATTCGTGCAATGCATCCCTGTGAACGGAAGATGCTGGAAGTGTGGCTGAGAGGCGGGAAGGACTCCGGGGCCATCAGAAGGTGAGTATATCCCGATTTTTTACAGGAATATGGTACCCAGGGTCTGGAGGAGAGTCTCCTGTCCTCCAGGCCCTGGGTACCATCCGCTCATGAAGCGCTCACTTCACGCATGGTGGGCATAACCACATACATAAAGTGAGTGTTTCAACGTCATCCTATGGCGTCGAAATCGCCGCGATTCCGCAGAAATGGACATGCTGCGGATTTTACCCCTATGCGGTTCCCGCAGCGGTAAAATCCGCAGCATGGGCACAGCAACTGCGGAATCCCATAGGATTGCATGGGGGTGAGGTTTTTAAGAGTTTCCGCTGCGGCAAAAATGCGGAGGAAACGCTTACAAAACGCAACGTGGGCACACAGCCTTAAAGTTTTATAAGATTAGAAACACATGGCTGCTTTATTCCAAAAGCAATGCCACCCTTGTCTAATGGCTGTTTGTGAAGTAATGAGTTTATCCTAATAACCTCTTCCCCACTTGTGGAAGTACATGTATGTCACACGCTGGGAGCAGGTGTATGGAGCAAGCTCAGGAGCTGAGGACACACCATACCTAGTAGATTTCAGCTGTATTACACAGCTGAAATCTACATGCCCAATTGCTGCTTTTAACCTCTTAAATGCTGCTGTCAAACAGTCCTGGTTGCTATTGGGTTCCTGCTGAAGGACCCCATGGCTGCAATGTCAGCATTTCTCTGAAGCCCAGAGCCAGAAGTCTAATACGAGACAGTGGTTTTACCTACAAACTGCACTACAGCTGTATAGTATTTATATAAAAATCGATCAGGTGATCGCAGGTTCAAGACCCCTGTGGCGCCTAAAAAATAACAAAACTTTTTAAAACAACTAAAAATGTAAAAATTCAAACAGAAAATTAACATATTTGGAATCGCTAGGTCCATAAAAGTCAAATCTAGCAAAATGTAAAAGTATTTAATCTGTTCAACAAATGTTATAGAAAAAAAAAGGTGCCAAAATTTAAGCTTTTCAGTTGTTGCACCTCTGCTGTAAAAACAAATAAAATAAAGATATAAACATTGTATGTACCCTACATTGATATCAATAAATATAACAGCTTGCCATATGCAAAACAAGCCTTCATAAGGCTTCAGTGATTAAAAAAAAAAAAAAAAAAAAAATATTACAGATCTCTAAAATTGGTGACACAAATCAGAATATAATTTTTTTCAGATTTGTTTTTACCATTAAAATAATGAAAACTATATGAGTTTGGTATTGCGGTAATGATACTGACTTGGAGAATCATTATACCAGGTCATGTTTGCTGTACAAGGAAAGCAGTAAAAACAAAACCCCAAGCATGTTCACATGCAGTGGTTTTCTTTCTGCAGCAAAAAAATCTCTCTCGGCAGTAAAAATGTTGCGTTCAAAACACTTGTTCTTTCAGGTTTTTTGCAGGGATTTTTTGGTGCGGATAACGTGTGTGCTCTGCAGCAGAGAAAACTAATTCTGTACCCACTAAACTAAGTGACACATCGTTGGAATCAGGGTCTCTGTCCCTACATCATGGTGCTCTCAGATTTAATCGCAAAAAGAACCTGATAAATTCCCTTTAAACTTATTTTTCTACTTTCCAGCACACTGTACGGTAAAATGAATAGTGTCATTCAAAACTACAACTCATCCTACAAAAAAACAAGCCCACATATGGCAGCTGATGAAAAAAAAATAAATTCATGATTTTTGGAAGAAAGGGAGGAAAAAAGGATGTGAAAAAAGGAAAAATGGCTGTAACCTCATGGGGTTGAAAGGAGAATCAATGTGATATGTACAGACCCTTCAGAGAACGAGGAACTCGGTAAATTAGGAGAAACTGCATGACAAGTGATGGACATCTCACCTTCTTTCCCCAACAGAAACGAATAGAAGCAGAGATGATTGACAGTCAGGTAGAGCCATCCTTGTCTGGGGACCCGTCCCTTCCAGTAGCTGCAGGAGTAATAATTCACCAGCTTCTCCACCTCGGGCATCCCAAACTGCTTCCGCATTTTCAGCTCGGCTTCTTTGAACTTCCCGGGGTCCTCTTCATCCTTGGGCAGAAGGCTTTTATTCTCCTCAGCAATGATGCCCTGTCACATAAAAAAAAACAAAAAAAACACAAAACATTAAAGTCTGAACAGTTACCACTAGAGATGGTGTGAGTCAATTCACAAGACCCCGTCCAGCATCCGGAGCCGTAATTTGTGGCTGCTGCATGGGAGGCCTGGGAACCAGCTCTTACCTGACGGCATCCCTGGCTTTTCTTTTGATTAGTCATTGTTGTTGCGTGATGCCTACATGATGTCACGTCAGGCTGGCTAATCAGAAGGAAAGACCGGGATGCCGGGAGTTAAGAGGCGGTTCTCAGGACTCCCATCCCACAGCGGATGTGGCCCCTGGACCGGGACATGGGAATAAATTTGCACCAACTCTAGCTACCACCCAATGGACTTGTGTGCATGAGAATGAAGTGGTGTTTTTGTTTTCTACATGTATATTTAAATTTAACAAATTTTTACATATTTATCCCCCCAACCTATGGGACTTGAATCTGCGATCTCTTCTACGTATACAGCAACTTTGCAGCACAAGAGAAGAACTTCAGAAAAGTAGATGGGTGCAGCGGGTGTCTTTAGTAGGTCCGGTCTGCAATGTAACAGTCACTCCCCGGACCAGACTGCTAGAAGGGATTGACCAATACTTGGACAACCCCTCTCAATCACTATGTTTCCCCCATGTAAAATAATTACAGCCTGTACTCACCTCTGGAGCCCAGGACGTTCCAGTGATGTCGGTGCTGGGTATCCTGGGGCTCATGTGACGTCGATATGTCACGTGAGCCCTGCAGCCAAAGTGATGGCCCGTCGGACAAAACTGGCATCTGGAGGATGTCTCACTTTTTCCAGATGTCCGTTTTGTCTGAAGAAAGTGAGAGTGAAGCAGCCGCTGACTGGCTGCATGAAAAAACGTAGAGCGTACCCTGGGAGACCCAGCGCTGTCATCGCTGGAACGGCCCAGAGGCGAGTATAGGCTGATATTATTATACAAGAGTGAAATACAGTAATTGAGAAGGGTTGGTCTGAGTAGTGGACAATCCCTTTAAATGCTCCAGTCAGCAATTGACAGTGGAATTTAAAGGGTCGCTCTCACCTGGTTTTTGCTATGTAATCTTAGGACAGAAAAAGGGTTAAAACACAGAATTCAGAGATGTGTCACTTATCAGGCTGTGTGCGGTTTACTCAGTGAAGGTTTTATCACTACTGGGACTATCCACTAATCCAACAATGCCCCCTCCTGTGATAACAGATAGATGTCAATAAACAAGGTACATACAGAGCATAGTGTGTGCGGGAGCAGCTTTCAGAGCTCTGCAACATACTAAATCTAAAAACTCTGATTGTGCCACAACTGATGCACCCAGTAAACTAGGTAATACATCGTTGGACTCAGTGTCTCTTTCCCTACATTATGTTGCTCTCAGATGAGGTAGCACAAACCTACTGACTGATGAGTGAACGTGCTCGGATAAAATGTTATCCGAGCATGCTCGTGTGCTAACCGAGTGTCATTGGCGACTTCTGCTGCCCGACTAATCCATGTCTCTCCTCGCTATTCCCGTCTCCCCCCTCTGCCAAACCCTCCATTGGCTCGCAATTCCCCAACGAATCCAGTTCGAACTACTAACACTGACCTACAAAGCCATCAACAACCTTTCCCCTCCCTATATCTCTGAACTAATCTCCCAATATCTTCCCTCACGTAATCTTCGATCCTCCCAAGACCTCCTACTGTCCTCCACACTTATTCATTCCTCACACAACCGCCTCCAAGATTTCTCCCGAATATCCCCTATCCTCTGGAACTCCATGCCTCAACACGTCCGATTATCCACCACCCTCGGATCCTTCAAACGGAACCTGAAAACCCATCTTTTCAGGAAAGCTTACAATAACCATTCTGCCGCCTCACCACCACCAGAACTGCTGCACCCCCGACCTTCTGTCTCTTCCCCACTATCCCATAGAATGTAAGTCCACAAGGGCAGGGTCCTCTCCCCTCTGTACCAGTCTGTCATTGTAAATTTGTTTACTGTTAACGATATCTATAACTTTGTATGCAACCCCCTTCTCATGTACAGCACCATGGAATTAATGGTGCTATATAAATAATAATAATTGGCGTGCTTGAAAAACATGTTCCAGTCCCCGCACCAGCACATCTCATGGTTGTTTGACAGCCGCAACACATGCAGAGATTGCCTAAAAAAAAAACCAGGAAATCCATGCATGTATTGCGTCAGTCGAACAGCAGCGGCATTTGCAGGCGCAGGGATTCGGATATGTTTTCCGAGCACGCCGATGACACTCTGTTAGCACATGAGCATGCTCATCATTACTGCTGACAGATTCCCTTTAAGTGGCTAAATAATAGCTGGCACCTGCCATGTGAGTAACGAACGAGCTCTGCTCCCGACCCCATACACCCGAACACAACCTGTGATGAATATATACCAGTAAATATTATAGGTATATAGGTCATTAATAGGTTAAGTGCATATTAATCTTTTATTTAACTTATTGTGATCATATTCTAGCAGTGAGTTCTCTATATTCTGGGCTAATGACAGAATCTAGTCGTACACAACTTGAAAACAATGTATTTTTTCACTTGAATGCATTTCTTGATTTCAAGATTACTAAACTCTGGAAAATCAGATTCACCGGTGAACCACAGCCCCAGAGGGAGATCAGTCTCGAGAGCTGTGGTTTCCTACATCTCCTCCCTGTGATATCCCCAATATAAAGAAACAGGAAATGCACTAGAAGCTTTAACACTACAAGAAAGCCCCCCGCAAGCTGTGTTCAGCGCAGCCGGAGAGGAAACGGTGAGGAAAGCGCAGCTTTAGCTACTAAGACAGCACAATGATCGGGAGGGGGATTCTGGCAGGATTTACACATCCATAGTGGTTTTAACCTCCGGCATAGTGGAGCTCAGTGCGATCCATGCCCAGCAGATGCCAGCTGTGTCATACAGCCAGCATCGGCCTGTTACACGATCCAATCACTGCGGTTAAAAAGCTGCTGTCAATCCGGGTTGCGAACAGTTCAGTTCCTTGCACCCATCAGCGCCCCTTGCTGTGCAATCGGGAGTTGCTGACTGGTTGCAATAGAAGCGCGGGCCTTTCCCGAAGGCCCCATGATATGCCTGTGAAGCCTACTAATAGGTTGGGATTCATAGAAAACCATAGCTATATTCCAACAGTCTAGTATTGAGGAATATATGACAAGCAATCACATAATAGGTTTAAAGAAAAAAAAAAAAAAAAAAAAAAAAGACAAAATATATATATATATAATGTTCTTAATGTAGAAAAAAGAAGATAAAAACTAACCACATTTCCTCCTTAAAAACTAGACAAAAAAACATCTAATTTGGCATTGCAACGTCTACGGGTGTTTGATCTATTAACATATAAGACGGATTGTTCTCCCCCCATAAATTGCAATAATAAGCAATCAAAATAGCTGTATGACACCCACAGTGGTACCAATAAAAACATTAGCTCAAAAAAAAAAAATTTGGCCTCATGCAGCTTTATTAAAAATATTTAAACAGGTCTCCAAAAAAAAAAAAAAAAGTGGCCACAATCCAATTTTTGAATTCTTTTTCACTGTTTAAGTACAATAATATAAAAGCAAATTGCTCTCTAATATTGATAAAGTTAAAGATTGTCTACTACTCGGACAACCCCTTCTCAAACACTATGTGCCCCTCCTCAAGTAAAATAACACTTCTACTCCTCTCCTGGGATGTCGCCATTCCAGCAGTGTCAGCAGCACTGGCTCTCCCGGGGCTCGCGTGACATAATGTGCCAACAATCAGCAGTCACTTCACAGTCTTCTCATTCGGAGGTAACTGACATCCAGAGAAAGTGAAAGCTGTGGCTGCTTCTCCCACTTCCTCCGGATGTGTGATTTATGTGAAGGAGGGGACAGCGAAATGGCCGCTGATTGGCTACAGTATTGCTATGTCAAGCGAGCCCCGGGAGAGCTAGTGCTGACACTGCTGGAATGGCGAGAGCCCGGAAGGGCAGTCTAGGTGTTATTATTTAAACAGTGCTTGAGAACAGGTTGTCTGAGTAGTGGACATTCTCTTTAAGTCATCCATGACTCCATGCCCTGCCTTGTGCATATTTACACGTGGCCCCATAGATGAAGACATTACACATATTACTGCCATTATTACATGGATTTTCCCTTTGACGAAGGTTGTGATGTCATCCTCGTTTTCAAAGATGGAGAGAGTCTCCAGCAGATTGCTCTCCAGCCACTCCCAGTGTTCAGTGATCTCTTTACGGGATGATCCTGGAATGAGAAAAGTATCGGCAGTCATCAGTACACGATCGTTCTCGGTGATAGAGTCCATAAAAGAAAATCAAGGGGAGCCATAAAAACAAATGAAGCAGCATAACATACAGTAAAGATAAAATGCTGATTTATGAACCATCAGAGATAAAGGTTAAAAAAAATACAAGTTAGACAGCTTTTAAGATTTAAACAGTCATCTATGTTGTATCACAGATTGTTGCCACCTTTTGTTTATAATTTCAATTGATTGAAATTATTGACTTGCACCCTATTATTGAATTGCACCCTATGCGCAATTGACTTGCACATAGGGTGACCGATTTTCGTTTTTGGGCCCTCCTTTAACAAGTCATAACTTTTAACATTTTCCGTCTATAAAGCCGTGTGAAGTCTTATTTTTCTATGGGATTAATGGTCGTTTTTAATGACACCATTCCATTTATATGTAGTATAAAATAGAGGGGAAAAAATCCAGGACTATTACAGCAATAGCAAACTTATAGTTTAGGGGGGGGTTCATTCAGATTTTTTAGTGGGTTCAAAAAAAAAAAAAAAAAAAAAAAATCTGAATTTTGTATTTTAAAGAGAAAAAAATGGTTTTGGCCGTCATTTTCCGAAATCTGCTGTAACTTTCTTATTCTTCTGTTGATAGATCTGTGGTTGGGATTCTGCTTTGTGTGTGCCAAGCTGTAGTTTTTATTGGCACCAATTGGAGGTACATACAAGAAAACTACGGGAAATCAAAATGTTGTATATTTTGAGGAAGGAGCGGCAACCAAAAAACTAATTCTGCCAATTCAAATTTTTTTCTTTACGACATTTAGTTTATAGGTTACTTAAGGTGGTTTTCCAACAAAGTCATTTTTAATCAATAGATCTTGGAATAATAATAATTTCCACAATTGGAGGTCTTAAAAAAAAAAAAAAGTTCCTGTGCTGGGATAATATTATACATGTGCCCCTGTTGTGTACTGTGTAATGGCTGTATCTGACCGTGCAGGAACATGGTCTGATCATACCACAGCTCCTGGCCAGGGGGAAGCAAAGGAGAGTATACAGACAGGACAGCACGGGATCACAAATGATCCTGTGAGGTCAAACATTTCCCTGCCTATTTAAAAACAATGTTTCACCTCAAAGAAAGAATTTGCTGTGGTCCCGTGCTGTCCTGTCTGTACTCTCTTTTGATTCCTTGCCTACTCAGGAGATGTGGTATGTGCCGACCATGAACCGGAGCAGCTCTACATGGTCAGACACGGCCATTACACAGCAGGGGCACATGTATAAGATGATCTCAGCACAGGAACATTTTCTCTTAACACATCGAATTGTGGTACCTATTAATTAAAAATGTATTTTGTGGGGAAAACCCTTCCAATTTTGTATTTTGGTAGATTAGATTTTTACAAATGCAGCAATCACAATACTATATATATATATATATATATATATATATATATATATATATATATATATATACATATATATATATATATATATATATATATATATATATATATACACACACACACACAATACAGACCAAAAGTTTGGACACACCTTCTCATTCAAAGAGTTTTCTTTATTTTCATGACTATGAAAATTGTAGATTCACTCTGAAGGCATCAAAACTATGAATTACCACATGTGGAATTATATAATTACCGGTAACAAAAAAGTGTGTAACAACTGAAAATATGTCTTATATTCTAGGTTCTTCAAAGTAGCCACCTTTTGCTTTGATTACTGCTTTGCACACTCTTGATGAGCTTCAAGAGGTAGTCACCGGAAATGGTTTTCACATCACAGGTGTGCCCTGTCAGGTTTAATAAGTGGGATTTCTTGCCTTATAAATGGGGTTGGGACCATCAGTTGTGTTGTGCAGAAGTCTGGTGGATACACAGGTGATAGTCCTACAGAATAGACTGTTAGAATTTGTATTATGGCAAGAAAAAAGCAGCTGAGTAACGGAAAAATGAGTGGCCATCATTACTTTAAGAAATGAAGGTCAGTCAGTCCGAAAAATTGGGAAAACTTTGAAAGTGTCCCCAAGTGCAGTGGCAAAAACCATCAAGCGCTACAAAGAAACTGGCTCACATGAGGACCGCCCCAGGAAAGGAAGACCAAGAGTCACCTCTGCTGCGGAGGATAAGTTCATCCGAGTCACCAGCATCAGAAATCGCAGGATAACAGCAACTCAGATTAGAGATCAGGTCAATGCCACACAGAGTTCTAGCAGCAGACATCTCTACAACAACTGTTAAGAGGAGACTTTGTGTAGCGGGCCTTGATGGTAAAATAGCTGCTAGGAAACCACTGTTAAGGACAGGCAACAAGCAGAAGAGACTTGTTTGGGCTAAAGAACACAAGGAATGGACATTAGACCAGTGGAAATCTGTGCTTTGGTCTGATGAGTCCAAATTTGAGATCTTTGGTTCCAACCACCATGTCTTTGTGTGACGCAGAAAAGGTGAACGGATGGACTCTACATGCCTGGTTCCCACCGTGAAGCATGGAGGAGGAGGTGTGATGGTGTGGGGGTGCTTTGCTGGTGACACTGTTGGGGATTTATTCAAAATTGAAGGCATACTGAACCAGCAGGGCTACGACAGCATCATGCAGCGGCATGCTATTCCATCTGGTTTGCGTTTAGTTGGACCATCATTTATTTTTCAACAGGACAATGGCCTCAAACACACCTCCAGGCTGTGTAAGGACTATTTGACCAAGAAGGAGAGTGATGGGTTGCTACGCCAGATGAACTGGCCTCCACAGTCACCAGACCTGAACCCAATCGAGATGGTTTGGGGTGAGCTGTACCACAGAGTGAAGGCAAAAGGGCCAACAAGTGCTAAGCATCTCTGGGAACTTCTTCAAGACTGTTGGAAGACCATTTCCACTGACTACCTCTTGAAGCTCATCAAGAGAATGCCAAGAGTGTGCAAAGCAGTAATCAAAGCAAACGGTGGCTACTTTGAAGAACCTAGAATATAAGTCATATTTTCAGTTGTTTCACACTTTTTTGTTAATTATATAATTCCACATGTGTTAATTCATAGATTTGATGCCTTCAGAGTGAATCTACAATTTTCATAGTCATGAAAATAAAGAAAACTCTTTGAATGAGAAGGCGTGTCCAAACTTTTGGTCTGTACTGTATATACACACACACACTTTTTCCTTCATTTTTTTAGGTCGATTTGGTTGTGCTATGGGACTCGGACCTGTGATCAAAGATACTAAAACACTTCAGTAAATGAGGATCTAGTAAAAGTTATGTTCTCCTCTTTAGACCAGCCAGATGCGGGACTCACAGGAGCACCAAAGAAAGGAACAACATGGTCTCCAGCAGGTCCTGGGCTCCCTCAGTGCCCCATCTGTACCCCACAATCGCATCAAGTAAAGAGGTGGTGAGCAATGAGCACCTAAACAGACACCACCAGGACGCCGATATTTACATGGTGCTGTCAAAAACTGACAGTGACAAAAAAACGTCAGCGATCGTAGCTAGCTCAGCTCTCTGCTGTAAGACGCAGGCACTGGCTGTATAACACAGCTGGCAGACTGCACTGTGTGGAGAAGGTTCATATACCTGAACCGTGACTTTTTACACATGGAAGGATTAAAAGGGATTGTGCAGGAATTTTACATTGATGGCCTATTCTCAGGATGGGGGTGCGACACCTGCACCCTCTCTTGCTGGTCAGTTAAGGATAGGCTGGGCGCACGGACGGCACCATGACTGCCATTTGAGCAAGGCCTTAGTTCAGATCTTCGGTCGCTTACCACAGGCCACTGTCCAATAGATTTGTGATTCTTGGGTCTGGTGCAATATTCGATACGGAGCAACGCGAGCGCTCGAGTCCAATACGACATCTAGTGTCCCCACGAGTAAGCCTGGAGAAGAGAGAATGGTGAGAACAGCAGGACATCGCCTCTCGCCACGTGACAGTATTGTGTAATCCGTGTGCATGTGATGGCTCATCGTTTGGCTGACAACAATACACAGAAATGGGCTCACAAAGGTCACACATTCAGCTGTGTGCACATCACACATGCAGCCAGCACACACCCAGGTACACAGCTCTAGGGCGCTTTCACGCTGAGTTCAGGCCCCTGTTCTTTGGTCCTGTCGGGGCTTACCTCCAATCCCCCCCCCCAAAAAAAAACGAGACTCGGGGCTGTAGACTAGACGCAGTCTAGTAGGCGTACACGCCCGTAGATGATGCACGACGGCGCACATGTTCACTCAGTCGGCACATATGCCCGAATCCTGTATGCAGTGTGAATGCACCCTTACAAGCGAGTCTGAAAGTCATTTCTCTGCCAATTTAGACATTAAAAAGGAATCTGTCACCAGATGGTGTCCCCCATAATCTGTGAGCAGCATAATGTAGGGGCAGAGATCCTGATTGCAGTGGTATATTACTTACTGGGCTGCTTGCTGGAGTTTCGATAAAAATCACTGATTTATCAGAGGGAGATTATCACATTCATGGACTCTGTATAACCCCGCCCACACCACTGATTGGCAGCTTTCTGCCTATGCAGTGTACACAGAAAACTGCCAATCAGTGGCGTGTGCGGGGTTATACAGGGCTCAGCCTTCAGAGAAATGCTAGATCTGCAGAAGAGAAAAAAAGGATTTTATAAAAACAACAGCAAGCAGCCCAGTAAGTGACAATGCTGGAATAAGGGTCTCTGTCCCAACATCATGCTGCTCTCAGATGGTGAAGCAAATTGTGTAGCAAAGCAGTCTATACGGGGCGGCACGTAACACAGCAGTCTATATATACAGTACTGTATACAGGGGAAGGATATACCATAGTAGTGTATACAGTATATACAGGGCACTAAATATTACAGCGGTATACAGTATATACAAGGCAAGAGATATTAGAGGTATACACGGGGGGGGCAGCAGCGGACATTACAGCGGTATACACGGGGGGGTGCAGCGGACATTACAGCGGTATACACGGGGGGGGCAGCGGACATTACAGCGGCATACACGGGGGGGGGGCAGCGGACATTACAGCGGTATACACGGGGGGGCAGCGGACATTACAGCGGTATACACGGGGGGGGGGCAGCGGACATTACAGCGGTATACACGGGGGGGGGGCGGCGGACATTACAGCGGTATACACGGGGGGGGGGCGGCGGACATTACAGCGGTATACACGGGGGGGGCGGCGGACATTACAGCGGTATACACGGGGGGGCGGCGGACATTACAGCGGTATACACGGGGGGGCGGCGGACATTACAGCGGTATACACGGGGGGGCGGCGGACATTACAGCGGTATACACGGGGGGGCGGCGGACATTACAGCGGTATACACGGGGGGGCGGCGGACATTACAGCGGTATACACGGGGGGGCGGCGGACATTACAGCGGTATACACGGGGGGGCGGCGGACATTACAGCGGTATACACGGGGGGGCGGCGGACATTACAGCGGTATACACGGGGGGGCGGCGGACATTACAGCGGTATACACGGGGGGGCGGCGGACATTACAGCGGTATACACGGGGGGGCGGCGGACATTACAGCGGTATACACGGGGGGGCGGCGGACATTACAGCGGTATACACGGGGGGGCGGCGGACATTACAGCGGTATACACGGGGGGGCGGCGGACATTACAGCGGTATACACGGGGGGGCGGCGGACATTACAGCGGTATACACGGGGGGGCGGCGGACATTACAGCGGTATACACGGGGGGGCGGCGGACATTACAGCGGTATACACGGGGGGGCGGCGGACATTACAGCGGTATACACGGGGGGGCGGCGGACATTACAGCGGTATACACGGGGGGGCGGCGGACATTACAGCGGTATACACGGGGGGGCGGCGGACATTACAGCGGTATACACGGGGGGGCGGCGGACATTACAGCGGTATACACGGGGGGGCGGCGGACATTACAGCGGTATACACGGGGGGGCGGCGGACATTACAGCGGTATACACGGGGGGGCGGCGGACATTACAGCGGTATACACGGGGGGGCGGCGGACATTACAGCGGTATACACGGGGGGGCGGCGGACATTACAGCGGTATACACGGGGGGGCGGCGGACATTACAGCGGTATACACGGGGGGGCGGCGGACATTACAGCGGTATACACGGGGGGGCGGCGGACATTACAGCGGTATACACGGGGGGGCGGCGGACATTACAGCGGTATACACGGGGGGGCGGCGGACATTACAGCGGTATACACGGGGGGGCGGCGGACATTACAGCGGTATACACGGGGGGGCGGCGGACATTACAGCGGTATACACGGGGGGGCGGCGGACATTACAGCGGTATACACGGGGGGGCAGCGGACATTACAGCGGTATACACGGGGGGGCAGCGGACATTACAGCGGTATACACGGGGGGGCAGCGGACATTACAGCGGTATACACGGGGGGGCAGCGGACATTACAGCGGTATACACGGGGGGGCAGCGGACATTACAGCGGTATACACGGGGGGGCAGCGGACATTACAGCGGTATACACGGGGGGGCAGCGGACATTACAGCGGTATACACGGGGGGGCAGCGGACATTACAGCGGTATACACGGGGGGGCAGCGGACATTACAGCGGTATACACGGGGGGGCAGCGGACATTACAGCGGTATACACGGGGGGGCAGCGGACATTACAGCGGTATACACGGGGGGGCAGCGGACATTACAGCGGTATACACGGGGGGGCAGCGGACATTACAGCGGTATACACGGGGGGGCAGCGGACATTACAGCGGTATACACGGGGGGGCAGCGGACATTACAGCGGTATACACGGGGGGGCAGCGGACATTACAGCGGTATACACGGGGGGGCAGCGGACATTACAGCGGTATACACGGGGGGGCAGCGGACATTACAGCGGTATACACGGGGGGGCAGCGGACATTACAGCGGTATACACGGGGGGGCAGCGGACATTACAGCGGTATACACGGGGGGGCAGCGGACATTACAGCGGTATACACGGGGGGGCAGCGGACATTACAGCGGTATACACGGGGGGGCAGCGGACATTACAGCGGTATACACGGGGGGGCAGCGGACATTACAGCGGTATACACGGGGGGGCAGCGGACATTACAGCGGTATACACGGGGGGGCAGCGGACATTACAGCGGTATACACGGGGTGGCAGCGGACATTACAGCGGTATACACGGGGGGGCAGCGGACATTACAGCGGTATACACGGGGGGGCAGCGGACATTACAGCGGTATACACGGGGGGGCAGCGGACATTACAGCGGTATACACGGGGGGGCAGCGGACATTACAGCGGTATACACGGGGGGGCAGCGGACATTACAGCGGTATACACGGGGGGGCAGCGGACATTACAGCGGTATACACGGGGGGGCAGCGGACATTACAGCGGTATACACGGGGGGGCAGCGGACATTACAGCGGTATACACGGGGGGGCAGCGGACATTACAGCGGTATACACGGGGGGGCAGCGGACATTACAGCGGTGTACACGGGGGGGCAGCGGACATTACAGCGGTATACACGGGGGGGCAGCGGACATTACAGCGGTATACACGGGGGGGCAGCGGACATTACAGCGGTATACACGGGGGGGCAGCGGACATTACAGCGGTATACACGGGGGGGCAGCGGACATTACAGCGGTATACACGGGGGGGGCAGCGGACATTACAGCGGTATACACGGGGGGGCAGCGGACATTACAGCGGTATACACGGGGGGGCAGCGGACATTACAGCGGTATACACGGGGGGGCAGCGGACATTACAGCGGTATACACGGGGGGGCAGCGGACATTACAGCGGTATACACGGGGGGGCAGCGGACATTACAGCGGTATACACGGGGGGGCAGCGGACATTACAGCGGTATACACGGGGGGCAGCGGACATTACAGCGGTATACACGGGGGGGGCAGTGGACATTACAGCGGTATACACGGGGGGGCAGCGGACATTACAGCGGTATACACGGGGGGCGGCGGACATTACAGCGGTATACACGGGGGGCGGTGGACACTACAGCGGTATACACGGGGGCAGCGGTATACATGGGGGCAGTGGACATTACAGCGGTATACACGGGGGCAGCGGTATACACGGGGGGGCAGTATACAGAGTAGTGGACATTACAGCGGTATACACGGGGGCAGTGGACATTACAGCGGTATACACGGGGGCAGCGGTATACACGGGGGCAGTGGACATTACAGCGGTATACACGGGGGCAGAGGACATTACAGCGGTATACACGGGGGCAGTGGACATTACAGCGGTATACACGGGGGGCGGTGGACATTACAGCGGTATACACGGGGGGCGGTGGACATTACAGCGGTATACACGGGGGGCGGTGGACATTACAGCGGTATACACGGGGGCAGCGGTATACACGGGGGCAGTGGACATTACAGCGGTATACACGGGGGCAGCGGTATACATGGGGGCAGTGGACATTACAGCGGTATACACGGGGGCAGCGGTATACACGGGGGGGCAGTATACAGAGTATACACGGGGGGCGGTGGACATTACAGCGGTATACACGGGGGCAGTGGACATTACAGCGGTATACACGGGGGGCGGTGGACATTACAGCGGTATACACGGGGGGCGGTGGACATTACAGCGGTATACACGGGGGCAGCGGTATACACGGGGGCAGTGGACACTACAGCGGTATACACGGGGGCAGCGGTATACATGGGGGCAGTGGACATTACAGCGGTATACACGGGGGGGCAGTATACAGAGTAGTGGACATTACAGCGGTATACACGGGGGCAGTGGACACTACAGCGGTATACACGGGGGCAGCGGTATACATGGGGGCAGTGGACATTACAGCGGTATACACGGGGGGGCAGTATACAGAGTAGTGGACATTACAGCGGTATACACGGGGGCAGTGGACATTACAGCGGTATACACGGGGGCAGCGGTATACACGGGGGCAGTGGACATTACAGCGGTATACACGGGGGCAGTGGACATTACAGCGGTATACACGGGGGCAGTGGACATTACAGCGGTATACACGGGGGCAGTGGACATTACAGCGGTATACACGGGGGCAGTGGACATTACAGCGGTATACACGGGGGCAGTGGACATTACAGCGGTATACACGGGGGCAGTGGACATTACAGCGGTATACACGGGGGGCGGTGGACATTACAGCGGTATACACGGGGGCAGTGGACATTACAGCGGTATACACGGGGGCAGTGGACATTACAGCGGTATACACGGGGGCGGTGGACATTACAGCGGTATACACGGGGGCAGTGGACATTACAGCGGTATACACGGGGGGCGGTGGACATTACAGCGGTATACACGGGGGGCGGTGGACATTACAGCGGTATACACGGGGGCAGTGGACATTACAGCGGTATACACGGGGGGCGGTGGACATTACAGCGGTATACACGGGGGGCGGTGGACATTACAGCGGTATACACGGGGGCGGTGGACATTACAGCGGTATACACGGGGGGCGGTGGACATTACAGCGGTATACACGGGGGGCGGTGGACATTACAGCGGTATACATGGGGGCAGTGGACATTACAGCGGTATACATGGGGGCAGTGGACATTACAGCGGTATACACGGGGGCACGGGGGGGCAGTATACAGAGTAGTGGACATTACAGCGGTATACACGGGGGCAGTGGACATTACAGCGGTATACACGGGGGCAGTGGACATTACAGCGGTATACACGGGGGCAGCGGTATACACGGTGCTGTACACACACGGTGCTGGGGGTTGCTGCCTCCTTGTTTACACCGTGCAGGAGTCTCCATGATGGAGGTGGTGTGAGGGGCACAGGGCTGCTGGCCGCACGCTCCCCGGTCCTCCCCGAGTCCCCCCGCCGTCTGCCCCCGCTGTCACCTGTCAGGCCTCCGCCTTTGCCGTGTCCCCGCCGCCGCTGCAGGATAAAGAACGGGTTTGCTCTCTCGGTCACCCACAGCGCGTTGGCCAGCAGCACCTCCTCCGGGTTCAGCCACATCCTTAGCGGCTGGGGAGCAGCCAGTCACCCAGGCCCGGTGCCGTCCTCAGTGCCGGTGTGGTCGGTGCTGAGCGCTGGACTGTCGGTCCCGACCTCCCGAGCTGCTCCTGGCTGTACAGTCCCGGGCTCAGGCCGTGGAGGCCGCTGACTGCTGTCTCCCCCTGGTGGACAGAGCGCAGGATGACAGGCCCGTGGTATTGTTATTGTAGTCATGGTGGAGGCGCCTCAGCACTGCAGCCATCACTGCGCGCTTCATTTTTTCCCTTTAGCGCTACTAAGTGCTCCTTCCAATAGGTGGCACTAGAGTTCTAGTCATCTTCCTCTCTGTGGAGACAATTTGCATAATTAGCATAAGTGCCATGTGTGATGCTATGGGCCCCGGGTATAAGGGGCCCACCAAGGTTGTAACTAGTGGGTGCAGGGGTTGCGGTCATAGCCACGCTTTGGAGGCGAGGGGGGTCCCAAAAGTTTCCTTTGGCCTGGTAGGAATGTTTGCATTGGGGCCCTCTGTGTCACATTATGTCCTTGGGGTCAGTTCTGGTCCGTGGTCCCTCCTATTATTTTTGCTATTCCCCAGGAGGTTGTTGACCCCTCCGGATTCACAGGCTCCATGTAAGATCTCAACTGGTGAGATAAGGATGATTCTGAGAAAGGTCAGGAATCAGCCCAGAACTACACAGGAGGACCTGGTCAATAACCTGAAGAGAGCTGGGACCACAGTCTCAAACATTACCGCCAGTAACACACTACACCGTCATGTATTAATATTCTGCAGGTCACGCAAGGTCCCCCTGCTGATGACAGCACATGTCCAAGCCCGTTTGAAGTTTGTCAATGATCATCTGGATGATACAGAGGAGGCATGGGAGAAGGACCATATGGTTATATGGTCAGATGAAACCAAAATAGAAATTTTTGGTGTAAACATTCAACATGTTTGGAGGAAGAAGAATAAGTACAACCTCAAAAACACCATACCAACCATGAAGCATGGTGGGGGAAACAACATACTTTTGAGGTGCTTTTCTGCAAAGGGGACAGGACGACTGCACTGTATTGAAGGGAGGATGGATGGAGTCATGTATTGCGAGATTTTGGCCAACAATCTCCTTCCTCAGCAAGAGCATTGAAGATGGGTTGAGGCTGGGTCTTCCAGCATGACAATGACCCGAAACACACAGCCAGGGTAACTAAGGAGTGGCTCCGTAGGAAGAATTTCAGGGTCCTGGAGTGACCTAGCCAGTCTCCAGACCTGAACCCAATAGAAAATCTTTGGAGGGAGCTGAAACTAAATGTTGCCCAGCGACAGCCCCGAAATCTGAAAGATCTGGAGAAGATCTGTATGGAGGACTGGGCCAAAATCCCTGCTGCAGTGTGCGCAAACTTGGTCCAGAACTACAGGAAACATCTGACCTCTGTAATTGCAAAGAAAGGTTTCTGCACCAAATATTAAGTTCTGTTTCTCTATTGTATCAAATACCGTACTTATTTCAAGCAACGAAATGCAAATTAATTATTTAATAATCATACAATGTGATTTTCTGTTTTTTTTTATTTTTAGATTCTGTCTCTCACAGGTGAAGTGTACCTACGATAAAAAATAACAGACCCCTCTATTCTTCATAGGTGGGGGAAACTTGCAAAATCGGCAGTGTATCAAATACTTATTTTCACCACTGTAGCTGAATCCATGCTACATGGCAGAAGTTTTATTCCAGTCCCTGACTGGCGTAAGATTTCTGGCATAAGTACCGATACAGCGTGTCATGATTTAGACAGGTCGTGGTGTCAGGCCCTATTTCCGCCCAAACCTTCAAATAATGAGCCCAATTTATTTTTTATAAGTCACATTTCTTTTGCCTTGTGAAATTTTGTTGACTTTTTTGTGCCAATATTTTCAAATTGGAGCACGTAGTTGATGAATTTTACACAAAGTCAAAAATGCTCTTTATTTTTTACTTTAACTTATTTTGTATACTGGAGCACATTTGCACAAAATTTTAGCAATTTTGTTTTTTAACCCCCTACACTCGCTAAGCCTGTTTTCTCCTTCATGATGCAATTTTTTTTACTTTTGCAAGGGTAACAGGAGAATATGGACCCCAAAATTTGTTGTGCCATTTTCCCTAAGCGTGCCGATACCCCATATGTGGCTGAAAACTACTGTTTGGGTGCATGGCAGGGCTCGGAAGGGAAGGCGCTCCATTTGACTTTTTGAATGTAAAATTTGCTGGCATAATTAGCAGACGCTGTGTCATGCTTGGAGAGCCCCTAATGTTCCTAAAAAAATTATTTTCACCAGGTAACAGGATAAATTGCACCATACAATTTGTTGCACAATTTCTCCTGAGTACACGGATGCCCCATATGTGGAGGAAAACTACTGTTTGGGCGCATGGTAGGGCTCAGAAAGGAAGGAGTGACATTTTGGAACGCAGACTTTGATGGAATGTTCTGCGGGTGTCATGTCACATCTGGAGAGCACCTAAACAGTGGAACCCCCCCCACACACACACACAAGTGACCCCATTTTGGAAAATAGACCCCTCAAGGAATTTATCTAGATGTGTCTTCAGCACCTTGAACCCTTAGGTATATTTTTCCCACAAAAATATTGTTTAAGGCCGGTTTCACACTAGCGCTTTTTCAGCGCGCGCACGGCCGGGGGTAGCTCCGCCCCCGAGCCGGCTCTCTGCCCGGCGTGCCCGCCCCTTCCTTGTAGCGCCGCCTCCTAGCGGACAGCGGCGCCTGCTATCGGCGCACCCTATCTTTAGCATAGGGTGCGCCGATCGTGCGCAGGCCGTGCGCTAGTTGCGCTTTGACCTGCGCTGCGCACTTTTGACGGTGCGCCGTGCGCGCCAAAATCCGAAAAGTTTGATTTTGGTCGCGCACGGCGCACCGTCAAAAGTGCACAGCGCAGGTCAAAGCGCAACTAGCGCACGGCCTGCGCACGATCGGCGCACCCTATGCTAAAGATAGGGTGCGCCGATCGCAGGCGCCGCTGTCCGCTAGGAGGCGGCGCTACAAGGAAGGGGCGGGCACGCCGGGCAGAGAGCCGGATCGGGGGCGGAGCTACCCCCGGCCGTGCGCGCGCTGAAAAAGCGCTAATGTGAAACCAGCCTTAGCCTCATTTTTTTTTTTTCATTTTCACAAGGATAGTAGGAAAAAAATGGATATGTGGTAGAAAAATACTTTTGAGGCACTGTGCAAATCTCAGAAGGGAAGAGGCGCCATATTGGATTTCATATTTTACTGGACTGGTTTGAGGGTGCCATGTCACATTGGCAGAGCCCCTGAGGTGCCAGAACAACAGAAATCCCCTATATGAGTACTTATTTTACAAACTACACTCCCCAATGAATTCATCTAGGGGTGCAGTGATCATATTGACACCACATGTGCCTCACAGAAATTTTATACCATTGGGAGGAGAAAAATGAATAAATTAAATTTTTACCACTAAAATGTTATTTTAGCCCCAAGTTTTTAACTTTTCTAATGAATATTAGAAAAAAAAAGGACCTCAGTATGTTGTAAAGATTTCGCCTCAGTGCGCCAATACCCTACATGTAATCGCAAATTACTTTTCAGGCAAAGTGCAAAGCTCAGAAGGGAACGAGCGCCATATTATAGTGGAGACTTTACTGTTATGGCTTGCGGGTGCCATGACCCACTGGGAGAGCCCCTGAGTTGACAGAATAGCAGAACCCCCATAAGTGACCCCATTTTACAAACTACACCTCTCAATGAATTCATCTAGGGGTGCAGTGATCATATTAACACCACAGATGTGTCACAGAATTTTATACCATTGGGCAGTGAAGAAAAAATAATTACATTTTTACCACCAAAATTTTGTTTTAGCCCCAGAATTTACATTTTCACACAAGGAGTGGGTAAAAATGGCACCAATATTTGTCTCGCTATTTCTGTTGAACGTGGAAATACACCATATGTAGCTGTACAGTACTGCTTAGCCATACAACGAGATTCAGGAGTGCCTCCTGGAGTGCAAATTTTTATAGAATAGTTTGAGGACTCCATATGCAGAGCCCCTAATTGCTAGAAGAACAGAATACCTCCCTCGAGTGGAAATTACACCCCTTTGGGAATTTATCTACAGATGTAGTGATGATTTTGGATCCAATGGCGTTTTCCAGAAACAGGCAGCAGTAGATGTTGCTGATTGAAAATTACAAACTGCCATTGTGGTGCCCAGTACGTTGTGGTGACCAGTACCTTGTGGTGACCAGTATTTTGTAGTCACCAGTACGTTGTAGTGACCATTATGTTGTAGTCCTTAGTACGTTGTTGTGACCAGCTCATGCTTCTGGAGACATGCACCCTTAAATTAAGCGGGCTCTCATAGCTACAGAAAAGCTAAACATGTGGACGCTAAATGTGGATTAGGCACACTGGGGCTCAGAAGGGTGGAGGCATTTGGATTTGGAAGCTCGTAATTTACTAAATTTATTTTTTTTTTGGGGGGGGGGGCATGAGCAATTTAGCTTTTCCAGAGCCTTTGTGCTACCAGTAGCGCAGAAGTCCCCTATATTTCCATTGACAGATGACGGACCTGAGTGGTGACTTGCTTTTTTTGTGGATTGAGTTGAAATTTTTATTGGGAGCATTTAACATAACGTTTGGGATCATATTTATCCTGCGCTGACCACTGAGTACATACATCAGGGTTTCCATCTAAATCTCCTAGTGATGTGATTCAGATGAAACCTCCGAGGGATCCATTCACTACAGTGAGGAAGCAGAGTTACTCTGGACTATGTCTGGCCTCTGGTCAGTACTGTCATTTTTTCTTAAGTGCACAAAACTGTGGCCGACAGCACTTTTATGCGTGCCTAAAAAGACGGACACCGCCAGATCACAGGTCAGACGGCGTCCACAATGCCTCCATCTGCCTCATTACAGGGAATCCTCCACTGGAGTTCAGTCTGAATCAGGTATTTCAGAGATTTTCATGAAAACCCCAATGTAAGTGCTCAGCGCAGAGCACAGGATAAATATGTGATGTGCCCCGAGCCTTACTGTGATTTTTGAGAGGCAGAATAACTGAATTAACAACAGGTGAAGAATTGGTTTTATTTATTTTTTACACCATTCCTTGAGCTTTATAAGTGATTAGATGACTTTATTCTTCTAGTTGGTGGGCAGAACGGTGACTCAGTGGATAGCTCTGCAGCCTTGCAGCGCTGGAGTCCTGGGTCCAAATCCCACCAAAGACAACATCTGCAAGGAGTTTGTATGTTCTCTCTGTGTTTGCGTGGGTTTCCTCCCACATTCCAAAAAGACATACAGTTAGGGAATTTAGATTGTGAGCTGCATCGGGGACAGTGATGATAATGTGTGCAAACTGTAAAACACTGCGGAATATGTTAGCGCTATATAAAGATACAGTGGGGCAAAAAAGTATTTAGTCAGTCAGCAATAGTGCAAGTTCCACCACTTAAAAAGATGAGAGGCATCTGTAATTTACATCATAGGTAGACCTCAACTATGGGAGACAAACTGAGAAAAAAAAATCCAGAAAATCGCATTGTCTGTTTTTTTTTCATTTTATTTGCATATTATGGTGGAAAATAAGTATTTGGTCAGAAACAAGCAATCAAGATTTCTGGCTCTCACAGACCTGTAACTTCTTCTTTAAGAGTCTCCTCTTTCCTCCACTCATTACCTGTAGTAATGGCACCTGTTTAAACTTGTTATCAGTATAAAAAGACACCTGTGCACACCCTCAAACAGTCTGACTCCAAACTCCACTATGGTGAAGACCAAAGAGCTGTCAAAGGACACCAGAAACAAAATTGTAGCCCTGCACCAGGCTGGGAAGACTGAATCTGCAATAGCCAACCAGCTTGGAGTGAAGAAATCAACTGTGGGAGCAATAATTAGAAAATGGAAGACATACAAGACCACTGATAATCTCCCTCGATCTGGTGCTCCATGCAAAATCCCACCCCGTGGGGTCAGAATGATCACAAGAACTGGGAGCAAAAATCCCAGAACCACGCGGGGGGACCTAGTGAATGAACTGCAGAGAGCTGGGACCAATGTAACAAGGCCTACCATAAGTAACACACTACGCCACCATGGACTCAGATCCTGCAGTGCCAGACGTGTCCCACTGCTTAAGCCTGTACATGTCCGGGCCCGTCTGAAGTTTGCTAGAGAGCATTTGGATGATCCAGAGGAGTTTTGGGAGAATGTCCTATGGTCTGATGAAACCAAACTGGAACTGTTTGGTAGAAACACAACTTGTCGTGTTTGGAGGAAAAAGAATACTGAGTTGCATCCATCAAACACCATACCTACTGTAAAGCATGGTGGTGGAAACATCATGCTTTGGGGCTGTTTCTCTGCAAAGGGGCCAGGACGACTGATCCGGGTACATGAAAGAATGAATGGGGCCATGTATCGTGAGATTTTGAGTGCAAACCTCCTTCCATCAGCAAGGGCATTGAATATGAAACGTGGCTGGGTCTTTCAACATAACAATGATCCAAAGCACACCGCCAGGGCAACGAAGGATTGGCTTCGTAAGAAGCATTTCAAGGTCCTGGAGTGGCCTAGCCAGTCTCCAGATCTCAACCCTATAGAAAACCTTTGGAGGGAGTTGAAAGTCCGTGTTGCCAAGCGAAAAGCCAAAAACATCACTGCTCTAGAGGAGATCTGCATGGAGGAATGGGCCAACATACCAACAACAGTGTGTGGCAACCTTGTGAAGACTTACAGAAAACGTTTGACCTCTGTCATTGCCAACAAAGGATATATCACAAAGTATTGAGATGAAATTTTGTTTCTGACCAAATACTTATTTTCCACCATAATATGCAAATAAAATGAAAAAAAAACAGACAATGTGATTTTCTGGATTTTTTTTTCTCAGTTTGTCTCCCATAGTTGAGGTCTACCTATGATGTAAATTACAGACGCCTCTCATCTTTTTAAGTGGTGGAACTTGCACTATTGCTGACTGACTAAATACTTTTTTGCCCCACTGTAATTATTATTATTACCAGATTTATATAGTTACTTATGTGTGTCGGCTGTCATGCACTAAAAGATGCATTTTTTTTGCAATAGCCATACTTTGACAGATTTAATTTTTCCATATTTTTGCCTACACAGTCATGTAAGGGCTTGTTTTTTTGCCGGACAAGTTAATATTTTTATTTTTGCCATATGACATTTTTTGATCGCTTTCTATTCCGTTTTTTGGGGAGGCAGAAAGTACAAAAATCAGCAATTAAGGTTTTTTTTTTTTTTCTATGCTGGTCCACGTGTAGTAAAATTGATAAGGCAACTTAATTCTTCAGGTCAGTACGATTGCAGCAAAAACCACATTTATATTTTTTGATGCTTTGGCGCTTTTACACAATAAAAACTATTTTGTAGAAAAAAAAAATTCTTAACTAGTGTGACATTTTTATAGGCCGGGTCATTGCGGAGTCGACAGTATCATATACAGTACAGACCAAAAGTTTGGACACACCTTCTCATTCAAAGAGTTTTCTTTATTTTCATGACTATGAAAATTGTAGATTCACTCTGAAGGCATCAAAACTATGAATTAACACGTGGAATTATATAATTAACAAAAAAGTGTGAAACAACTGAAAATATGACTTATATTCTAGGTTCTTCAAAGTAGCCACCTTTTGCTTTGATTACTGCTTTGCACACTCTTGGCATTCTCTTGATGAGCTTCAAGAGGTAGTCACCGGAAATGGTCTTCCAACAGTCTTGAAGGAGTTCCCAGAGATGCTTAGCACTTGTTGGCCCTTTTGCTTTCACTCTACGGTCCAGCTCACCCCAAACCATCTCGATTGGGTTCAGGTCTGGTGACTGTGGAGGCCAGGTCATCTGGCGTAGCTCCCCATCACTCTCCTTCTTGGTCAAATAGCCCTTACACAGCCTGGAGGTGTTTGGGGTCATTGTCCTGTTGAAAAATAAATGATGGTCCAACTAAACACAAACCGGATGGAATAGCATGCCGCTGCAAGATGCTGTGGTAGCCATGCTGGTTCAGTATGCCTTCAATTTTGAATAAATCCCCAACAGTGTCACCAGCAAAGCACCCCCACACCATCACACCTCCTCCTCCATGCTTCACGGTGGGAACCAGGCATGTAGAGTCCATCCATTCACCTTTTCTGCGTCGCACAAAGACACGGTGGTTGGAACCAAAGATCTCAAATTTGGACTCATCAGACCAAAGCACAGATTTCCACTGGTCCAATGTCCATTCCTTGTGTTCTTTAGCCCAAACAAGTCTCTTCTGCTTGTTGCCTGTCCTTAGCAGTGGTTTCCTTGCAGCTATTTTACCATGAAGGCCTGCTGCACAAAGTCTCCTCTTAACAGTTGTTGTAGAGATGTGTCTGCTGCTAGAACTCTGTGTGGCATTGACCTGGTCTCTAATTTTAGCTGCTGTTAACCTGCGATTTCTGAGGCTGGTGACTCGGATGAACTTATCCTCCGCAGCAGAGGTGACTCTGGGTCTTCCTTTCCTGGGGCAGTCCTCATGTGAGACAGTTTTTGTAGCGCTTGATGGTTTTTGCCACTGCACTTGGGGACACTTTCAAAGTTTTCTCAATTTTTCGGACTGACTGACCTTCATTTCTTAAAGTAATGATGGCCACTCGTTTTTCTTTACTTAGCTGCTTTTTTCTTGCCATAATACAAATTCTAACAGTCTATTCAGTAGGACTATCACCTGTGTATCCACCAGACTTCAGCACAACACAACTGATGGTCCCAACCTCATTTATAAAAAGAAATGCCACTTATTAAACCTGACAGGGCACACCTGTGCAGTGAAAACCATTTCCGGTGACTACCTCTTGAAGCTCATCAAGAGAATGCCAAGAGTGTGCAAAGCAGTAATCAAAGCAAAAGGTGGCTACTTTGAAGAACCTAGAATATAAGACATACAGTATTTTCAGTTGGTTCACACTTTTTTTGTTACTTATATAATTCTACATGTGTTAATTCATAGTTTTGATGCCTTTAGAGTGAATCTAATTTTCATAAACATGAAAATAAAACTCTTTGAATGAGGTGTGCCCAAACTTTTGGTCTGTACTGTATGTGTACTTTTTTATTTTTTTTCATAAAAATATTTATTTATGGGTACAATATATTTTTATTATTTTGTGATTTAAAAAAATATATATTTTTACAACTTTTTAAACTTTTTTTTTCTCTACCTAGTCCCACTTTGGGACTTTGAATTTCAGCACTCGGAAAGCATAGCAATGCAGGAGTATTGTTATGCCTTGTAACTGTGAGTGCTGCACTGACACAAGTCAGTTAGATATTGAACTGTGCATGATCTAACTACCTTGCTAGAGCCTGTTAACCTAGATGTCGTAATGACAACGGGGTCACCATGGCAATGATTGGGCCCCGTAATGACATTGCAGGGGCCCCGGACGGAGGGCAGAGGGGGCTCCCTCCCTCTGCCTGCCTTCTAAACGCTGCGATCGATATCGATTGCAGTATTTAAGGGGTTAAACTCTTGGGAGCGGTGTGGGCTGCCCTTCCTGCCAGGTGGTGCCGCATTTTTTTACGACTGACGCAGGGCGACAGTTCTAGATTTGCATCCTCTGAGGCTTTCCGTTCCAATTCATACTGGTAGATGTAGAGTTAACTGCTGTGTGGCCTGGAGGGGCTGCAAGCTATTTATAAAGAATAAAGTAGACTTAAAAGGGTTGTTGCCTTTCATTTAATTTCCTCCTATGGCAGGAGTTTGTTATAAAAAAAACCCACGCGGTACTCATCCTTCCCAGGTCTACTGGCAAGTCTCTGCCACTGCTCCTGGTGTCTGGCATTGACTGTGGCGCTAACGTTTCCTTGATAGTGTGAAGGGAGCCAGGGTCATACACGTGGTTGAGATACATTGCTCAAACGTGCCCTGGTCTCCAGCCACATACAGTGGGGAAAAAAAGTATTTAGTCAGTCAGCAATAGTGCAAGTTCCACCACTTAAAAAGATGAGAGGCGTCTGTAATTTACATCATAGGTAGACCTCAATTATGGGAGACAAACTGAGAAAAAAAAATACAGAAAATCACATTGTCTGTTTTTTTTTCATTTTATTTGCATATTATGGTGGAAAATAAGTATTTGGTCAGAAACAAGCAATCAAGATTTCTGGCTCTCACAGACCTGTAACTTCTTCTTTAAGAGTCTCCTCTGTCCTCCACTCATTACCTGTAGTAATGGCACCTGTTTAAACTTGTTATCAGTATAAAAAGACACCTGTGCACACCCTCAAACAGTCTGACTCCAAACTCCACTATGGTGAAGACCAAAGAGCTGTCAAAGGACACCAGAAACAAAATTGTAGCCCTGCACCAGGCTGGGAAGACTGAATCTGCAATAGCCAACCAGCTTGGAGTGAAGAAATCAACTGTGGGAGCAATAATTAGAAAATGGAAGACATACAAGACCACTGATAATCTCCCTCGATCTGGTGCTCCACGCAAAATCCCACCCCGTGGGGTCAGAATGATCACAAGAACGGTGAGCAAAAATCCCAGAACCACGCGGGGGGACCTAGTGAATGAACTGCAGAGAGCTGGGACCAATGTAACAAGGCCTACCATAAGTAACACACTACGCCACCATGGACTCAGATCCTGCAGTGCCAGACGTGTCCCACTGCTTAAGCCTGTACATGTCTGGGCCCGTCTGAAGTTTGCTAGAGAGCATTTGGATGATCCAGAGGAGTTTTGGGAGAATGTCCTATGGTCTGATGAAACCAAACTGGAACTGTTTGGTAGAAACACAACTTGTCGTGTTTGGAGGAAAAAGAATACTGAGTTGCATCCATCAAACACCATACCTACTGTAAAGCATGGTGGTGGAAACATCATGCTTTGGGGCTGTTTCTCTGCAAAGGGGCCAGGACGACTGATCCGGGTACATGAAAGAATGAATGGGGCCATGTATCGTGAGATTTTGAGTGCAAACCTCCTTCCATCAGCATTGAAGATGAAACGTGGCTGGGTCTTTCAACATGACAATGATCCAAAGCACACCGCCAGGGCAACGAAGGAGTGGCTTCGTAAGAAGTATTTCAAGGTCCTGGAGTGGCCTAGCCAGTCTCCAGATCTCAACCCTATAGAAAACCTTTGGAGGGAGTTGAAAGTCCGTGTTGCCAAGCGATAAGCCAAAAACATCACTGCTCTAGAGGAGATCTGCATGGAGGAATGGGCCAACATACCAACAACAGTGTGTGGCAACCTTGTGAAGACTTACAGAAAACGTTTGACCTCTGTCATTGCCAACAAAGGATATATCACAAAGTATTGAGATGAAATTTTGTTTCTGACCAAATACTTATTTTCCACCATAATATGCAAATAAAATGAAAAAAAAACAGACAATGTGATTTTCTGGATTTTTTTTTCTCAGTTTGTCTCCCATAGTTGAGGTCTACCTATGATGTAAATTACAGACGCCTCTCATCTTTTTAAGTGGTGGAACTTGCACTATTGCTGACTGACTAAATACTTTTTTTCCCCACTGTACATGCAATGTCCCCTTTGCAGCATACATTTTGTTATGCCTTCTGTACCATCAGGGTCCCATCTGGTCTGCTATGGGTTCACTCCTACTGGTTTCACACAAAGAGAGACATAGTCCAGTTTCAACTTGTAACAGACAACTTTACTTGTATTTTTTCGCAGTACGTTCAGTTCAGTTACAGCAATTTCACAGGAAACATCACAGTATACATCCTTGTCTATTCCTGTGCTTTTCCCTATTCTCGAATGCTCCCAGGTCGTACCGTTTCATCTGGTACAGCAGCATTCCTTCGACTGTCCAGCTTCACTACCTTCAGGAGTTCCCCTGTGCATTTTGCCTCAGACATAAGGGCATCTGCCCACTTAGTAAGCTGCCACATCTTGGTGCTGCCCTGCATTCCACTGTTGCTGAATCCTCCAGTACTTAAGCCCTGGATGACTGGGCTCCTATCTTGCAAATGTTGCTGGGTCATTGTTCTGTCCCTGGCTCTAAAGCCCTAAAGGACTGTCTGGACTGCCTGGCCCTACTGACTACAATCAGGAAATACTCCTGGCTTACCCACAGTAGGCCCCTTCTAAGTTAACTATTTGTTACACAAGATTCCTATTCCTACAATGCCCCCTCTAGCGGCTAACCCTATAACTACACTTTCCCTTTCTACACAATATGCACAAATATATACATAGCAACATACAATACACGAACAATACAATCCCAACACGAGAAAATGGGAGGCGAGCACCACGTGAACCTGGCGCACCCCTTTTATTTTGTTCCATTCCTTTGAAACAACCTTATTAAAGATGAATTGAATTGATTTTCAGTCACAGAAATTTTTCTAACAAAATCTGCAGTGTATGAATTCACTCTAAACTCTGAACATTGAGACTTGAAGCTCCGTAGGAGATGAATTAGATGCCGTCCATTAGGGTAAACATAAGAGAAAGAGTCTGTCAAGCGCTAAAGTCAGTCATAGCCGACTGATTGGGGAATTGTCTCCATTGCCGATTCCAGAAACACCATGGACACATTTGTCCATGGATTTCATCACGGATTTTCCTCTGTCTGGTAGCAAAACTGCTATCTGGGTGGTAGTTGACTGATTCAGCGGACAATCTCATTGTGTTCCTTTGTCAGGATTACCTAATGTAGACACACTCTCCAGGTTGTTTATTTCTCATATTGTAAGGTTACATGGGATCCCTCTTAACATTGTGTCTGATAGGGGAGTGCAATTTGGCTCTTAATTCTGGAGAGGTTTATGTAGTATTCGGGATTGACTTGTCATTTTCATCAGTTTACCATCCTGAAACCAATGGTCAGACTGAGAGGACAAATCAATCTTTGGAACAAATTTTAAGTTGCTTTGTGGCAGCTCGGCAGGAGGACTGGTCTTTGTTTTTACCTCTTGCTGAGTTTACTTTTAAAGGGGTTGTTCACTACTAGGACAACCCCTTCTTAAACTAAATAATCGGCCCTGATAAAATAATAAAACCTATACTCACCTCCAGAGCTTCTCCTCCAAGATGAGATGTTAGAAAGGATACTTTTGCCCAATCAATGAGGAATTGGTGGGACAACAGTTCAAAGTGCAGCAAGCACTAGTTGATAAAATCTCGGCATTACTTCGGATCCCCATCAAAACGTGGTGGTGCAGGCAGACGGTGTTTAGGACTTCAAGCATGATTTGTAGACAGAATGGTCACTACAAAGGTTGCGGCAGCTTGAACTGGAGTGGATGCGGCGGCTGATGTCAGAGTGTCTAGGCGGACGTTAATAGTCCGTAGACAAGATAAGATCTTGTCTTGCTGAATTCTCTGGTCATCTCGTAGTACAGGTCCGATCCTGGAGGAGTATGAGAGTCAGTGGGTTCCAGTGGTGTAACTAAGGGAACATCTGTTTCTTCACTAGAGCCCCTGATGGTTTGGTTAGAATTGAACCCAGGTGAAAGCCAGGTACTACTCCAGGACGGACCCCAAAGCCATGGCAGCTGACCCTCAAAGGGACAGGGTAGCAGGACTGGCCGGTAACTGGTTAATAGGAGGTATACAGCTGGTATTCAGATGTGGGATCAGGCACAAACAGGATAGGTACAGGAATATGGAATGGCCACAGTTACGGGATCACAGGTACAGGTTCAGATGGGTCAGGAGTAGGCACAGGCAGAGCGGATTCGGGTATAGCTACAGCCGGACAGACAGGATCAGGTGCAGACTGAGCGGACTGGGTCAGGTAAACTGGACGGACAGGATCAGATTCAGAGAGTACAGGTACAGGGACCGTACAACTAGGTAGCAGGAAACTTACTGGTGCTAACGTTGCTAAGGCACCTCCAATTTGGGGAAGGTGCCTTAAATAACTAATGTCTCACAGCCATTAGCTGGAGACATTTTCAGAAGTGACCTTGGCCCTTTTAAGAAGCAGGGAACCCACGTGTGCCCTGAGTATTCTCCCAGGAGACCTGGGAAGAGACAGGACAGAAACAGCGGGCACCGTAGCAGCGTGGCAAGGTGAGTGAGGAAAGGAGCCACATGCAGGTGCTCTTGCACTGATCTAACAGCAATCAGTATTAATGAAACCCATATGCAAAAATGATTTTTAGACGTATATGCATTTACAGTCATGGCCAAAAGTGTTGGCACCCTTGAAATTGTTCCAGAAAATGAAATATTTCTCCAAGAAAATTATTGCATTTACACACGTTTTGCTATACACATGTTTATTTCCTTTGTGCGTATTGGAACAGCACAAAATAACTGAAAAAAGGCAAATTGAACATAATTTCACACAAAACCCCCAAAATAGGCCTGAAAAAATTGTTGGCACCTTTCCAAAATTGTGGGTAAAGAAGTTTGTTTCAAGTATATGATGCTCATTCAAACTCACCTGTGGCAAGTAACAGGTGTGGGCAATATGAAAATGATGCCTGAAACCCGATAAAAAGGGGAGAAGTTAACTCAATCTTTGCATTGTGTGTCTGTGTGTGCCACACTAAGCATGAAAACAGAAAGAGGAGAAGAACACTGTCTGAGCACTTGAGAACCAAAATTGTTGGAAATATCAGCAATCTCAAAGTTACAAGTCCATCTCCAGAGATCTTGATGTTCCTTTGTCCATGGTGCACGACATAATCAAAAGGTTTACAACCCATGGCACTGTAGCTAATTTCCATGGACATGGACGGCAGAGAAAAATTGATGAAAGGTTGCAACGCAGGACAGTCCGAATGGTGAATAATCAGCCCCAATCAGGTTCCAAAGAAATTCAAGCTGTTCTGGAGGCTCAGGGTGTATCAGTGTCAGCGCGAACTATCTGTCAAAATTTGAATGACCCAGGAGGACTCCACTGCTGATGGAGACATAAAAAAGTTTGCAAAATGTAAGTGAGGAAGTCAAAATCCTTCTGGGAAAGCATTTTGTGGACAGATGGGACCAACATAGAGCTTTTCGGTAAAATACATCATTCTACTGTTTACCAAAAATGGAATGAGGCATAAAAAGAAAACAACACCAATATGGTGGAGCTTCAAAAACGTTTTGGGCTTTCTTTGCTGCCTCTGCCACTGGGTACCTTGACTGTGTGCAAGGCATCATGAAATCTGAAGATTACCAAAGGAATTTGGGTTGCACTGTAGTGCCCAGAGTCAGAGAGCTGGGTTTGCGTCCTAGGTCATGGGTCTTCCAGCAGGACAACTACCCCACAATATTCTTCAAGAATCACCCAGAAATGAATGGAAACAAAGCGCTGGAGAGTTCTGAAGTGGCCAGCAATGAGTCCGGATCTAAATCCCATTAAATACCTGTGGAGAGATTTTAAAATTGCTGTTGGGAGTAGGTACCCCTCAAATATGAGAGACTTGGAGCAGTTTGCAAAGGAAGAGTGACCCAAAATTCCAGGTGAGAGGTGTAAGAAGCTTGTTGATGGTTTTAGGAAGAGATTGATTGCAGTTATTGATTACGAAGGTTGTGCAGCAAAATATTACGTTGAGTTTGCCAACAATTTTGTTCTACTCATTTTTGGAGTTTTGTCTAATTTGCCTTTTTTTTCTTAGTTTTTTTTGTGCTGTTCCAATACACACAAAGGAAATAAACATGTTTATAACAAAGCGTGTGTAATTGCAATAATTTTCTGGAAGAAATACTTCATTATCTGGAACAATTTCAAGGGTGCCAACATGTTTGGCCATGACTGTATGTAAGAAATTTAATAAGAAATGTCTGCAAAAAAGTGAACAACCCTTTTTGATCTATCACCACTAAAGGGTAAAATTGATCAATATATTTCATGGTCACATCAAGATTGTATGTCTCGTCAGATTAATTGTTCACTTATGCCTTCCTGAAATTGAGACTAGTAATCTGAGAGCAAAGAAAAGTTTGGATTTCTAGAAGCAGAACTGCAGAGTCACTTGTCTAATGATACTGAGACAATGTGATGCTTCTGGCGTCTCCCTCCTCCTCCGATGCTGCAGAGAAGGAACACATAATGTGATGCAGACTGAGCCGCAGGAGAGCAGAGACAGTGAAGGTCACGGGGACCGTTAGCCGGTACCACAACTGAAAGGGGAGTCTTGGTGCCAACATTATAGCAAGGGCATAGTTGTAGTCTACCTCTAGCATATGGGGTGCAGGCAAAAGATGAAAACATTTAACATCCCTTTCTCAGTTCCTGCTTCTGCACATAGAATATAGGTCACTTAGCATCCTATTGGAAGCCAAGCTTGTGTATTAGTGCAGCAATATCTACAAAGGAAGCATATCTTGCCTTGTAGTTAGGGCTAATTTAAATAAGAGCTATTTTGAAATATCAGTGCCCAATCACAAAAATTCCAAGTACACCAATACTTTATGGAAAAAAGTACTGGGACCCCTTCACATTCCAACTATGGAGGTTTTTGACTTCCCATTCTAAATCGTTCATTAACATGGAATTTTTCCCCCTTTGCAACTATGACAGCTCACAATCTTCTGGGGATGATTTCTACAAGATTTTGGAGGTGTGTGTTGGAATTTTTGCCCACTCATCCAGAAGAGCATTTGTGAGCTCAGACACTGATGGATGAAAGGGACGGGCTCATAGCCTCCGCTGTAGTTCATCCCAACGGTGTTGCATGTGGTTGAGGTCAGAGCTGAGTGGCCACTCATGATCTCCCATACCAAACTTCCCCATCCATTCCTTTATGGATCTTACTTTGTGCACTGAACACAATTATTGTTGAACAATGATTGTTGAACAGAAAATGGCCTTCTAAAACAATAACATCTATTCTCCCCTCCTGTGTCAGTGTCGTTCTAGTGGTGTCAGCACTGGCTCTCCCAGGCCTTGTGTGACACTGTTATGCGATCCCTGCTGCCAATCAGTGCTGGCTTCACTCTCCTCTCCTTGTGTACCAAAACAACTAAAGAATGATTCCTACAAATAAGGCACTACACTTGTATAGGAATAAGAAAACATCTTGTTTTTTAGATGCGGTACATTTAAATCATTAATTCATGATAAAAAAGGTATATATATCAGGGAAATGATACACAAATGTACAAAATACTCATATATATATATAGATCTGGGAACTAAGCATTTAAATAAAAAAAAAGTGCATAATACATGATTAAGGCCACAGGTAGAGTTAGTAAGAAATATATACTACAGCAAATATATATACTACTGATAAAGTGCAAGTGCATAAAGCAGTATTTAAATACGATGCATACATAAATAACAATAAATACCAAATATAAGCAGAATCAATCACGAAGGTGTAGTCAATAATATGATGTATAATAGCTACCCCAAATAACACGTTGAATGTCCATGACCTGAAGTGCGTTTCGCACACCACTTTCTCAAGGGGTCACCAATCAGCGCTGGCTTCATTCTCCTTTCCTTTGGACAAATCAAACATCCGGAGGAAGTCAGAACTGCAGTTGCTCTCTCACTTCTTCCAGATGTCAATTACATCCATAGGAAAGGAGACTCAAGCCAGCGCTGATTGGCTGCAGGAATCGCGTGACATAACAGAGTCTCGAAAGTCCAAGGAAGGCAAGTGCCAACACCACTGGAACGGTACTAGCACCAGAGTATAGATATTATTTTATCATGGTTGACCATAGAGGTTATGAAGGCGTCTGAGTAGTGGACAACACCTTTAATGTCAGAGGAGGGATGAATTCTGCAGTTATGGAGTCACATGATCTCCACTTCGTAGCTGAGTTGCTGTGCTTCCTTCCACTTTCAGTAAATCAATTCACAATTGATCGTGGAATATTTAGGAGAGAAGAAATGTCATGATGACTTGTTAGATCAATGATGCCCTGTTACGGGATCGCGCTCAGTGAGCTCTTTACCACCAGCCATTCTGTCAAGTTAGTAAATGCAGACTGCATGGTGGGGGGCTGCATGTTATACGCTGGGGGCAATGGGCTTGAATGCAAACCTGAATTCAAAGATACTTGAGTGATCTTTCTGCATGGCTCAACAGTTAGAAATGTCACCTGGACTCCTGGGGCAATAATTCTGGACAATGCCTATGTGCTCATATTTAGCAACATTAGAGTTGCCAATTTAGGGGCACCTTAACCTCACCCTTCACTCCCATACTAAGCTTAACTGAAAGGCTGCCATTTGTGCATAGTGTTTCTTCAAACCTCTTTTTGGTCTTGGACACAGGAAATTTGCAAGGGCCGTTAAGGAAAAATAAATACAAATTTGGTAAAGTCCCAATAAAATCATACTTGTCAAGGGGCTTTAGCGTCAAAATGTCGTTCTACTGGGACCCCCTGTGATTGTTTGGCAACATTTAAAAAAAATTTGATTTTCCTGCAGCGCCCCCACAGGGGAAATAAAGTATGACACAGAATAATATATAACAGCTGACATAGACGAAAACCTGACATGGAGAACAGCCATATAGAAAACTCTGCCGTCTGTTTTTGTGCTTTTCCTCCTTTTTTACATTCAGTGAGAAGAACAGGTAATAAACAGGAGGGATAATTTGTCATAAGGTATCCAAAGATGTAATGAACGCCGTGTGCACATATTCAGAGTAATCTAAAACCAGTCACCAGAATTTAGTTAATATATTCCCACAATAGTTACCCCACCTGACAGGTCTTCATTATTTTTCACAGCCCCAGGACTGGCACCGGTATTGGTGAACAGTATGGGGGGAGATTCATCAAAGTGAATTCGCTAGAATAATGATGTAAAACACTTTGAAAAATCTTTACACAAGTCGGAATTTTTCAAAACTTTAGTGACGTTCATCATTTCCTCACTAGTTTGAAGCCGCTTTTCCAAAATTATTATTATTATTATGCATTTATATAGCGCCATTTATTCCATGGCGCTTTACATGTGAAAAGGGGAACTATAGACAGGTATAATAAACATGTGTAAGACAAGGGACACACAAGTACATAAGGAGAGGGGACCCTGCCCGCGAGGGCTCACAGTCTACAGGGATGGGTGAGGATACAGTAGGAGAGGGTAGAGCAGGTTGTGCGGTGGTTCAGTAGACCGAGGATCATTGCAGGCTGTAGGCTTGTCGGAACAGGTGGGTCTTCAAGTTCTTCTTGAAGGTTTCCGTTGATGGTGAGAACTGGCAGTGGTTCTGGGATGGGGTATGCCTGCGCCCACCTATCAAATTTAGCAAAGGTGTCGGCATTTTGGAAGCCAGAAATGTTATTCTTGTATCTGACTAGAGTAACATTTCTGGCGAGCCACCCACCCCTGAGAATAGGCACCAAGATGTGCTTGCGCCTCTTAGGCTGTGTGCCCACGTTGCGTTTTTTTAAGCGTTTTTGAAGTGTTTGTGCCAGATCAGACACTTCAGAAACCCTTAAAAGAAGCTTCCCATTCATTTAAATGCGTTTTTAGCTTTTTGTGCCAATGGATGCGTTTTTTTCCGCTCAGGAAACGCTTAGCGGCTAAAAACGCAGCATGCACATTATTTTCCGCATAGGTCCACGTTTTTAGCCGTTTTCTATGTGTCCAGAAGACGGCCGGAAAAAAACGCATCAAAACGCTCGTTTTTTGTGCAAACAACGCGCAAAAAACATGTGGAAATAAAACGTGCGCTTTCTGGGAAGGAATCCGTTTTTTTAAGCGTATTAAAACGCTAACGTGGGCACATAGCCTTAATGAATATGTGCATCTTATTTCTGCACGACCCAGATCTTAATGAATCGGGACCTATGAGATCATTCTCATGAGTGTACACAGAAAGGAGCGTAACAGGCAGGGGATAGTATACTCTTTTGCTTCCTGTCGCCACAGAGGTACTGCACCTCCTCCTGAGGTGTGGTGCCCCACCATCCAGGTAAGTTGGAGGCTCCTGACCACGCTCCAACACTCGCACCCCACACAACACAGTAGTTCAGCATAACCACATTGCGGCTCCTTGCTTAGAGATTAGCAGAGCACCTTTGGTGGCTCCCTGCTTGGGACACGAAACGTGCTGGTGTGGCGCCCCTGAGGCTCAGTCGCCATAGAGGTACTGCACCTTCTCCTAAGGTGTAGTGCCCCACCATCCAGGTAAGGTGAGAACTCCTTTCCACGCTCCAACACTCACACCCCACACACCAGGGTAGTTCTGCACAACCACATTGCGGCTCAGTGCTTAGAGAGTAGCAGAGCACCTCTGGTGGTTCCCTGCTTGGAACACTGGACGTGCTGGGAGGTGGGTGGAGTTAGAACATATAAAAGACCGGGAAGGTTTAGAATTACAGGCCAGTCTGGGCAGTCAGTCTGCGAAGGCAGTCCCTTCAGGGAGTCCATGAGGGAAGTCTGAGATAGAAGCCACTCAGAGAGGAGTGAGGATCCCTGGAAGAAGGGATGGAGGAAGGAGTGCTGCAGCTGCCTCAGTGACCTGAGCCAGCTGGCACGGGAAAGGAAGGAAGGAAGAAGGACACTGATCTGTAACCTAAGCATCCATAAGAAAGAGAGAATAGTACGGAACGAAGGAGAATAGAACAGAGAGGACGTGGTTTGGAAGGAAGCACCCTGCCTATAGGTTTTAAGCGCAAGGCCGGGGCCCAGTCCCCGAGGTTGTATGGACACTTATGGTTCTGCAGCAGACACCGGTGGAGTAGTGGGCTGTAAATGCACTATTCCCATCTAAGACTTGGGGCACAACAGCATTTGGATAGAGAGCCGGGGCTCAGGAGAAGGGAGTCCCAGAAGCAGGCTACAGCTGTCTGCCGTACAAGCAGAGTTCTTGGGAACATCTGATGAGAGGGACTCCAGTGTAATTCAGTACTAGGAGATCTTCACACTTTAAGGCACTATAGAGGAGACGTTCAGAAAGGTACATGTTGCCGGCGTGTTGGAGGGGAGCCTACCATCTTGCCTGGAGGTTGACTGAGTCTCTCACCCGGAGGACACGGCCCGGAGGCAGGCATCTGTGTGCACTACTGACTGTGAGTAAAGCTTTGGAACTACAAACCCCGGTGTCCTCCATTCATTATCGCGCCTACACCCTCAGCACCACTACATCTGGGTACCAGCTCCTACACTGCCTGCGCTTCTCCTCATCCATTACACCTACACTGCCCTGGGGCTACAGCTCCACCTGTGGGGAGCTTCACCATCTTGGCTGCCACACACCACCAGCCCCAGAGGATCTGCAAGCAGCGTCGGCTTAACACCACAGGTGGCGGCACGAACTATTCACTCATACTAACTACAATACAAATTTCCCCCATTACTTGGGAGCCCAGGGCCACGGACCAGGTCACCGCTGCTGTGACACATCCCACTGACACCGGCCCAGTACCGAGTACCCGGCAGCCCTGGGAGGGCGACCCACTGGGAGGCGGGTGGAGTTGAGAATACATAAAAGAGCGGGAATGTTTAGGATTACGGGTCAGTCTGGGAGAGGAAGCCACTCAGAGAGGAGTGAGGAAAGAAGATCCCTGATAGAGGGATGGAGGAAGGAGGTGCTTCAGCAGACCTCAGTGACCTGGGTCTGCTGGCACGGGAAAGGAAAGAAGGAGAAAGACACTGAACTGAAACCTGATCTTCCATAAGAGAGAGAGATTAGTACGGAACAAAGGAGTAAAAGGGAACAGAGGACGTGGGTTAGGAGAGAACCCTGCCTAGAAGTTCTAAGCGCAAGGCCGGGGCCCGGTCCCCGAGGTTGTATGGATGCTAATGGTCCTGCAGCAGACACCAGTGGAGTAGTGGGCTGTAAATGCACTACTCCCATCTAAGACTTGGGGGCACAACAGCAACTTGGATAGTGAGCCGGGACTCAGGAGTGAGGAGTCCCCGAAGCAGGCTACAGCTGTCTGCCGTACAAGTAGAGTTCTTGGGAACATCTGTCAGGAGGAACTCCAGTGTAACTCAGTACTAGGAGATCTTCACACTTAAAGGCGCTATAGAGGAGACGTTCAGAAAAGTACATGTTGGCGGAGCGTTGGAAGGGAGCATTCCATCTGACCTGGAGGTTGATTGAGCCTCTGACCCGGAGGACACAGTACGGAGGCAGGCACCTGTGTGTACTACAGACTGTGAGTAAAGCTTTGGAACTACAAGCCCTGGTGTCCTCCATTGATTTTTGCATCAACACACCCAGCACTGCTACATCGGGGTACCAGCTCCTACACTGCTTGTGCCTCTCCTCTAACTCCACATCTACACTGCCCTGGGGCTATAGCTTCACCTGTGGGGAGCTTCACCATCTTGGCTGCAATACACCACCAGCCCCAGAGGATCTGCAAGCAGCGTCTGCTTAACATCTCACTTGCCGAACACCACAGGTGGCGTCACAAACTACTCCATTCACTACATTCTACCATTCAAACTCTTCCCATTAATTGGGGGCCCAGGACCACGGACCGGGTCACCGCTGCTGAGATACATCCCGCTGACACCGGCCCGGTACCGAGTACCCCACGGCCCTGGGAGGGCGACTCAACTTCCCTGCCCAGGAGCTATGGTATGATCAGGCCTTGTTCCTGTACGTTCAGACACAGCCATTACACAGTACACAGCAGGGGCTAGTGATGGGCAGTCCGGCTCTTTTTGGTGACCCAGCTCTCACGGCTCCGCTCACCAAAAAGAGCCTGCTCTTTTTGGATCCTAAATGGATCCCTATTGCGTACATGTGCAGGCGTCCGAAACTGCGCCCACCTACTTCATAAACCCCACCCACTTTCTAGGAACCAATTAAATTGCTGAGTGGGCGGAGTTTTGTTCAGGTGGGTGGAGGTATGTCTGCCAAACAATGAGAGCTATTCAGGGATTTTAGTGGCTCTCACTGGGGTGTCGGCTCCCATTGTTCACAGCAGGGAGCCGTCTCGTTTGCGAACGACACATCACTAGCAGGGGCACATGTACAAGATTATCTCAGCACAGGAACAATTTATTTAATCACATCCAATTGTGGAAATTATTGTTATTCCAAGATATAGTGATTACAGTTAAATTTTATTAATCAGAAAACCTCTTTAATCTTCTTTCGTCAGGGCAGGGAGCTGATTGGTGCTCCTCTGCCCATGCAAATAAATATATAAAGATGGCTGTGTCCTCCCCAGCCCAGCAGCGGTAAGAAAAAGGGAGATTTTTTTTTTTTAATCTTCATTCATGGTGGTGCCAGCCTAGGCACCCCTCCTTGGGAGCCTAGTGACAAATACGGCCCTCACCATTGGTGGTGACACAGGCTGTACTGTTTTCCTGAGTGGTGTAATTTGATGAACCTAGATATTAAAGGGTCCAAGACAACAAAAGAGCAGTGACTTTGGCGTGCTTGAATAATATGCTTGAGTCCCCGCGGTTGTTCAACAGTTGCAACTTATGTGGGGATTACCTAACAAACAGACAAACCCTGCATGTGTTGTGGCTGTCGAACAGCCACGAGAGATGCAGGCACAGGGACCGAATATATTTTTCGAGCACGCCGAAGATACTCGCTTAGCACTTGAGCATGCTCAGATAACACCTTATCCCAGCACGTTCGCTCATCACTAGTAGGAACCATTTACAATGTTAAAAATGAACACAACAAGGATTGCCGACTGGTAGCATCTTTGTACTATCTGTGATTTTCACTGACTCAGTGTTGCATTGGTGAGTTTGATCAGTGGCTTAGATTAAAAATGGACATGTGTCAATTTTTTTTTTTTGCAGACAACCTGGTCTGCAAAAAACACAGACAAGAGAAGAGCCCCATAGACTATAATGGATACGTGTAGAAACATGGAGAGAACATATGCTAGAAAAACGGACTTGTGAATAAGTCCTAACTAGTTGTAGTGCACAAAGTTCCACCTTCTGTTGGTACAGACACAAACATGTCAGAACAGCAGCAGGTTCCCGGGCTGGCAGCGCGATGTGGTTCTCTGCCAAGGACGTGTCTTATTTCTCTGCTTCATTAGTGTTCAGGTACTCACACAACTCCCTGTTCCTCCACTCTGCAGGGATCCATCGCAGTGGGCCTCAGTATCCAGGTCTTCCTCCATTTAGCGTAGCGGAGTAACACTCCAAACTTCTGTAGTTTCTGAAACGGAATCTGTCACCCCTTTTTTCGAATATGAGCTGCAGCCACCGCCATCAGGGGCTTATCTGCAGCATTCTGTAATGCTGTAGATAAGCCCCCGCTGTAACCTGAAAGAGAAGAAAAAGAGTTAGATTATACTCACCGGGGGGGCGGTCCGGTCCGATAGGTGTCGCGGTCCGGTCCGACGCCTCCCATCGTCTAACGGTGACGTCTTCTTCTTTGCTGCCTGTCGCGGCTCCTGCGCAGGCGCAATGGTCTGCCCTCAACAGGGCAGAGCAGAATACTGCGGTGCGCCGGCGCCGGACCTCTCCCTGCACCTGCGCACTGCAAGACTCTGCTCTGCCCTCATCAGGACAGAGCAGTGTGCCTGCGCAGGAGCCACGACAGGAAGGAAAGAAGACAGGGCCGGACTGGGACTAAAATTCAGCCCTGGCATTTGAAGTTACACAGGCCCACTAGTCACATGGTGACTATATAATATCTTTGTACACTTGTAGGTTACAAGCAGTGAGAGGAGATTAACACGACTATATAACATGTAGTCAGAGCTGTGCCCAGTATTTCAGCTCAGTCCTATTTATTGCTTTTAGGTACAGTACTCCTCCCAATGCTCTGTCCCCTTTTGTACGCACGGTGACAGAATTCCTGGCAGAACTGCTATCCATTGGGCAACCAGACCCCCTGGTCATAGCTGCCCCTATCATACCTCCCAACTTTTGTAGAAGAGAAAGAGGGACAAAGTGCGCACCGCTGCAAATTTTCGGCCACGCCCGGCCACACCCATTTTGCAACTAGTCACACCCATGTCCCCGCCTAATCGCACCCATTTAGCACTGCTGATCACATTGACTGGTACTGAGGGCACAGTGACTGGCACTAAGGAAGAGAGAAAACAGAGAGAGAGAGAAAAAAGAAAAAAGAAAAAAGAGAGAGTTACAGTACGGCCGTCTTTATCTGGCCTTATGCATGTGAAGGTAACGGTCATAAGTCTTTAGTGCCCACTAGAGGGCACTAAAATTCTACTGTAACATTATCAAAATTGGACTCTTGAAATCCCAAAAATAAGTCAGATGTGTTACAGGTGATACAACACTGCTGCTTTGTTACATTTTAATATATATTGTTTTTAATGTATTTGTTTGCACGGAATTGATAATGTGAATTGGCACTAAAAGCCTTGTATGTTTTGAGTTTTTACTTGGATATTGGAACAGATTCTGATTTAAAAATCACGTACCAACCAAATCTTCGAACAATTCTTTCCTCTAATATCAGTGGGAAAATAAAACTGGTCCATGTTCACACTGAGTTTTCGAAGAGTTTTTGGAGCAGAAACTAATCAGAAACTCTGCCAATCTCTAAACTTTGATTTTCTGCTCCAAAAACTCAGCCAAAATTCTCATTTGTGCCTATGGCCCTATAGTGCACATACTGTTTTTTTCCATGAGTTTGTTTTTCAGAATGTGATGATTCTAAGGTTGTGTTCACATTCAGTTTTTCAGGACTTTTTGGAGTGGAAATTCTCAAAAATCCTCCTCAGGGGTTTGGGGACATAGCAGCTATTTAGCGGTTTAAGCCAGGAAAACACCCCTTAAAATGAACATAATGCACAGCAGTATCAAAACAACATTACTGAGCACATGTTACATCATATGTCACCCCTATTAACCACTTCAGAGGTTTCATGAAGCAGCTTCACCTGCGCCCAGGGTCTATATTACACCGTGTGCACATATCCAAAAAACCTCTTTCAAAAACTCTTGGAAAACTCAACTTCAGTTCATTTCTATGGCAAATCCATTTTTTTTAGGAGGATTTTAGAGAATATCCACTAAAAAAACTGAAGAAAAACTAAAGTGAACATAGCATTTATGTCTGAAAATAGCTCAAAATGTGGCTATTGAAAGTAGATTTCTGTGGACAGACCCTTTTGCGTTTTTGGAGCAGAAACTCATCAGAAACTCCATGTTTTTGAGGAGTTTTGAGAGTTTCTGCTCAGTTTACGCTCCAAAAACTCATCAAAAAGACTCAGTGTGAACAAACCTTTAGAGTATGTGCCCACAATGTCTTTTTCAAGCTTGACGCACCTGAAAGATCATCCAAAATACCCTCAAAAGAATGAACATATTCATGTCTGTATAAAAATGACTTGGCGCCATGTGCACATACCTTTAGGCTTTAACCACATCGTTTTAGAGTTTTTGGAAAGGATCCTTCTAAAATAAAACCTTTGAAAACATTTCCTACTCATTTCTAAGAAAAAAATCACTTTGCTGTTCATATGATGAGTTTTTAAGCATTTTTTAAATTATTTTGCTGAAGAAGTTTGAAAAAAAATAAAAATAAATGTGCACTTCTTTGAAGCAGTTCCTAATGGAATTTGCACCAAAATAAGCAATATGCATTCAATTGGCTGCAAAAAAAAATGTTTACGGAAAAAAATCGCTATAAAATGCATCGAAAAAGTCCCCCAAAAAGGAGCATTTTGTGACATTTTTTAAAAAAATATCATTGTTTTTTAACACCTCAAAAAACTTTTGGTGCCTCCTACTAGCAGTCATGCGATCGCTGAGTCTAGGAAGGGAGCAAGAGCTTCTAAATCCTAGTAGACCCAGGCAGCTCTGCTAAACAGCCAGGAGGCTGAATTTCCACTGTAACTAGGTTTAATATACCAGCCTCAGTTACAGGGAAAATCAGGTTTAAAAAAAAAATAGATATTTAAATATTGTTATGTATTGAATTATACCCCAAAGTTAGAACACAATATGTAGGTTACAAATTGAAGTAAATGAAAAAAGATTAAAAAAATAAGGCTGCTGTCAATCCAAATCACTGTTACTAACCCCTCTCCTGTTAGAAAAAAACCTATCCAATATATAAATATATATTTTTCTGAAGAGGAAAAAAATGTTTTAATGTATCATAGTGGTCATTTGTGGCCCTAAAGAAAAAAATTGTAAAAAAAAAGACGTTTTTGTAAAAAAAAAAATATATATATACTATGATAATTCTAAAAAAAAAAATGAAGACCCATATAGCATGAAAATAAGATGAAAAAAATGATTTGAACATCCGATCGAGAGAAAAAAATGACAGCTCTTTAAAAAACAAGTACGGAAAACTGAAAATGTGTCGGGTCGGTAACAGGGGTAAATGGTCCAGTCCGAAACTGGTTATGAATCGTAAATCCTGTATTCATGTAGTCCGGGAGATAGGAAATGTTCTTTTCTGAAGATGAGCGGCACATCGGCCTTCTCTTTTCCATTCTGTGTTAAACAAGGACAGATTTCTAAGGTTTCTATTCCCTTTATTACAGTCTGTCACATCCAGAGAGAAAACATTTCACCTAACAGACTGAAAGCGAGCGATCATCTAGATTTCTTGTTGTGTATACTCCTCTGTTGATTTGACACTTCAATGCTATTTTGTTAGAATATCTAGCACTACTGCTGTTTTCTTGGCGTATTCCTATACCTTCAGTGTCTATAAAAAGTATTTACCCCTTTGGACTGGTTTATGTTTGATTGTGTAACCACAATAATTCACAGTTGGATTAATTAGGCTTTTATTAAACTGCCGAACAGATAAAGACTCTATTATCACAGCGATAACAAATCTCGGCAAGTTGATCTCTGTTCAGTGCAATTATTAAACACAATCTAAGTGTAGATGACGCGCCCCAGGGGCCGTGGGATACTCGGTACCGGGCCCGTCATCTTAAAGGGATGTGTCACAGTGGCAATGACCCGGTCTGTGGCCCCAGGTTGTCATGTAAAAGGGGAGTATTGATTAGGGATAAAGTTTATGTAGTGATTCGTGACGCCAGTTGGAGTGTTCGACTGTAGTATAGCCGGCACTGCCGATGATCCCTGGGGGAGTAGATGATGATGGCAGTGCAGATGTTTAACCCTCTCCAACCAGGGCTGATCCCCAGAGATTGTGATGGAAGTAGAGGCACGGAGTAATCAGGCAGGAGACAAGGAAAGTCACATTATCATTTACTGTAGTTCAGGTGCAGTTCAGAGGAGATATTACAACTCTCACCAGGTTACAGTCTGCACTGCAGAATGGGAGTTATCCTTCCCTCTGCCGTGACTCGGTGTAAGCTTCCTGCTATTCTAATCCCTTCTGGGACCAAGGCTTCCCGGAGTCTAGAACTTCCAGTATACCACTTCTCACAGTGTATTCCTCCTCTGGCAACTTGTAGCTTGGATCCTGTGTGAAGCTCGAGTTTCTTCTTGCACAATCCTTCACTGATCCTAGTTTGCTGTAGTCTTCCCGGGGGAAAACACTCTGCTGTTGGTTGTATAAACTCACACAGTCTCTCAGCTTCCCACCCTGCACTGAATGCATGGATGGCCTAGGGGCTGACTCCCTGAATCTTTTTAGCTTTGCACCTGGAGGAAGCGCTTGTCATGGCTTCCAGTAGCGTTCTCCAATCTCTCCTTCTTCTTCTTCACTGAAAACAACCACTCTCGACTCCTCCTCCTCCCAGTTAGGGTATATCTGCAAAGATCTACGCTTCAGTGAGGTAAATTGTGGGTGTGTGTTGTGGTCTTTAGCAGAGAAAGCATAACTCCCATTGCTTACAAAACACATGGAAAACAGTACATATTTAACCCTTTTGTGGCGGTAAAGACGTAGGGTGTCACATAGACACTGTACAATAGATAAGTGCCATGCAGAGACGTTGGCGAGGATTCTGCAGTTACCTTTCTGACAATATCGTTAAGGATTCCATTTTCTTATCATATAACCTGCAAGTTATTAGACGGAATCGCTCCGGTGGAAATGAGGAGGCAGCGGGGATATTGCAGGTTGTAGGCGTTCCTCAAGAGATGGGATTTCAGATTGCGTCAATAATAAAAGTCAAACTGATGGGGCAGCATAGCCCCAGACCTGTCAGATGGCTAAAGCTCACACCGCCTGTTGATGAAAGTGTCTGCAATGGCTCTTGCACATCATTTCGGAACCATTGAGCATTGGGAAAAGATGGATTGGTCTGATGAATCACCTTTTTTTTAATATTCCATGTTGTCTATCTGTCTAGGTATTGTGGTAGACCAAGCACATGGCTACCTGTTCCCTTATGGCGGGTGACCTCTTGTAGTGGGATGATGATCTCTGCCACACTGCTCAGTAATGGTTTGAGGAACATGAAGAGTTGAAGGTGTTGACTTCTGTTCTAAATTCCACAGCTCTCAATCTGTTCCTGTATTTGTCGCATGCGCAAACAAAAGCAAGAAAAAAACAAGTTCAATAGAAAGAGGGTCCAACTTGCAAGTTTCAGAACTGCTGATCAGCATCTAGGTGCCAGATACCACAGGAAGCCTTCAGAAGTCTTGTAAAGACCGCTTTTCCACAATTATGAGCTATTTTGGCTGCAGAAGATGGATTTCTAAAATATATTACTAGTTTAAATCAGTCTTCAAGGAGTGGTATATACCAAAACAACGACTAATGTATTAGTCAGATGGAAGGCTTTGATAATATCCCAATGTTTAGGCATAAAGTGACATAGGTTGCTTTAACGGTTCCCTCTAGGAGCAGCTTTCTAGAACAGAACATCAGTATAGATCTCCTCTCTAAGCCCTGATGATCCGTCTAGGACACTGGCTGCTTTTTACCTTGGCATAGGGAAACTACAGTGTCATAACTGTTCATATATAGTGACTATCCATATAGTGACAGTTACATTACCAGAGCTTCCCTTAAGGCCCTGATACAGCATTAGAATTCTAACAGAGAAAAGGATCTTCCAATGCCGAGACATACAAAGTGTGAGCCAGATGCTTGGGATGAGTGTCCATCCTGCAGAGCTCTTGGCTGCAATTTGACCCTCTTCTTTGGCACTTTGCCACGTAAATAAAATGTCAATTATTTCAATTGTGTGTCAATCACACAAAAAGCTGTGTGATACAGCACTCATAGCTAAGCCACCAAGCTATTCCAGGCTTCCGGTAGCAATAGTGTGAACCTTTTCGGGGACTCTAGTTGCTTTCTCAGCCTTGGACAGCCAAAGTGATAAATTCCCCCTAGTTATGTCATTGGAGATTCCCAACATCCACACTGCAAAGTGCATATAAGATTGTGAGCTGGTTTACCTCTTTTTGGCTCTCCCTAACCAATGTGCCTTGCTTACACACCTGATGAATGGTTGTTATAGCTGAAAGATTGTGCCACCTACAGTACAGACCAAAAGTTTGGACACACCTTCTCAGAGTTTTCTTTATTTTCATGACTATGAAAATTGTAGATTCACTTTGAAGGCATCAAAACTATGAATTAACACATGTGGAATTATATAATTAACAAAAAATGTTAAACAACTGAAAATATGTCTTATATTCTAGGTTCTTCAAAGTAGCCACCTTTTGCTTTGATTTCTGCTTTGCACACTCTTGGCATTCTCTTGATGCGCTTCAAGAGGTAGTCACCGGAAATGGTTTTCACTTCACAGGTGTGCCCTGTCAGGTTCAGTAAGTGGGATTTCTTGCCTTATAAATGTCAGTTGTGTTGTGCAGAAGTCTGGTGGATACACAGCTGATAGTCCTACTGAATAGACTGTTATAACTTGTATTATGGCAAGAAAAAAGCAGCTAAGAAAAACGAGTGGCCATCATTACTTTAAGAAATGAAGGTCAGTCAGTCCGAAAAATTGGGAAAACTTTGAAAGTGTCCCCAAGTGCAGTGGCAAAAACCATCAAGCGCTACAAAGAAACTGGCTCACATGAGGACTGCCCCAGGAAAGGAAGACCAAGAGTCACCTCTGCTGCGGAGGATAAGTTCATCCGAGTCACCAGCCTCAGAAATCGCAGGATAACAGCAGCTCAGAATAGAGACCAGGTCAGTGCCACCCAGAGTTCTAGCAGCAGACACATCTCTACAACAACTGTTAAGAGGAGACTTTGTGTAGAGGGCCATCATGGTAAAATAACTGCTAGGAAACCACTGCTAAGGACAGGCAACAAGCAGAAGAGAATTGTTTGGGCTAAAGAACACAAGGAATGGACATTAGACCAGTGGAAATCTGTGCTTTGGTCTGATGAGTCCAAATTTGAGATCTTTGGTTCCAACCACCGTGTCTTTGTGTGACGCAGAAAAGGTGAACGGATGGACTCTACATGCCTGGTTCCCACCGTGAAGCTTGGAGGAGGAGGTGTGATGTGTGGGGGTGCTTTGCTGGTGACACTGTTGGGGATTTATTCAAAATTGAAGGCATATTGAAACAGCATGGCTACCACAGCATCTTGCAGCGGCATGCTATTCCATCCGGTTTGCGTTTAATTGGACCATCATTTATTTTTCAACAGGACAATGACCCCAAACACACCTCCAGGCTGTGTAATGGCTATTTGACCAAGAAGGAGAGTGATGGGGTGCTACGCCAGATGGCCTGGCCTTCACAGTCACCAGACCTGAACCTAATCGAGATGGTTTGGGGTGAGCTGGACCGCAGAGTGAAGGCAAAAGGGCCAACAAGTGCTAAGCATCTCTGGGAACTCCTTCAAGACTGTTGGAAGACCATTTCCAGTTACTACCTCTTGAAGCTCATCAAGAGAATGCCAAGAGTGTGCAAAGCAGTAATCAAAGAAAAAAGGTGGCCACTTTGAAGAACCTAGAATATAAGACATATTTTCACAATTTTTTGTTAATTATATAATTCCACATGTGTTAATTCATAGTTTTGATGCCTTCAGAGTGAATCTGCAATTTTCATAGTCATGAAAATAAAGAAAACTCTTTGAATGAGAAGGTGTGTCCAAACTTTTGGTCTGTACTGTATTTCTTTACCAACTGCGTTGTGATCAGTGTATGCAAGATACACATAAATCTGCCTCTTGGTGTGCAGATCCTTCCTCCTATCTACTACTACAGTCTTACAGAAGCTCACTTCCTGGCTCCAAAGGAACTAGCATCCTGTACAATTTCCACTATTTTCTAAATGTCTTCACCTTCCCCTTTCAAGATTGGTCTATCTATAGGATAGGTCATTAATAACACAGTGGTTGGGGTTTGATAACTAGGCCCCATCAGCTGTCTTTTGATCTGGTTACTGGGTGAAAACACTTTGAAACGAGCTGCTGAGCGCAGCTCTGGTAAACGTGTGGCGGCTTCTACTACCTACTGCAGCACAGCTTCTATTCTATGGAGGCTGGAAATCAGGTCTATCCTCCTTCAGCAATAAGTCTTGAACACAATGATAGCTGGAGTTTGCCTTTGAGAGTTGAGGCGTGAGGTCATTGGAACACCTTTGAGAGTTGAGGCGTGAGGTCATTGGAACACCTGTAGATGGACGTCTGGCTCGTAGACCAATGTTGAGTAGACACTCTTTGATGCCTTAGGCTTGGTATGTGACATTGAATTTAACTTGCAGTACAGAATTGATAACTACATGCCATTCTTCGAATCTGAGGACACCACGTGGAAAACAACATGAAGAGGCTTTCAGAAGGGATCGTCACCCCAGTTCTACTCCTGGGATTATGATGTTGGTTGGTATTTTGTATAGTAGCTGGACCCCTCTAATTTTCATACCAGGTGCATTAACGGCTTGTATTTGCATTGTTTGGTCGTTGGACTGTGGAATAGCCATTTCTTCAGTGTCCCAGGAACAGTTTTTCAACTCGACAATACCAGACCTCATGTTGCTCATGCTACTGTTAGCAGCCTACATGGTCTAAACATTCTACCTTGGTCGGCAGCATCCCCGGGCTTGTCTCCAATTGAGCACATCTGGGACTTTATTGGTTAGCATTTGCAAAGGGAGCTGCCAGCAGCAGATCTTGATGGTTTTGATTTATAGCATGCCAGTGCACGTATTTCTGCACATGACACTCATACTTGATACTAAATAAATTGAAATATTTATCATATATATATATCATTAACTTATCTACCCAACCTATTATTTTCAGAGTATGAGCAGACAATCAGTAAACGCTGCGGCTGGATGGTGCGTGCTTGTACTCCAGATGTTACAGCATAGTGGATGGGATTTCAAGAAATCCCATCCCCAATATGCGTGCACAGATAGCCACGGCTCATCTGTGGAGACGGACATGCGGCGTGCGTCTCTCCAGAACCCAGCATGTTAATTTCTCTTGCGGAGACCAGCGGATTCACCTGTGTTCAATAGATGGCAGCGCTGTGGACGCAGTTAACATGCACTGCATCCAAAGTGCTGCTAGTTCCAGATCGTCTGCACATACCCTCATCATTCCACAACTTTTCCTTCCTGGTGTTGCAATTTCAATGTTGAGGAGTGCATAACAAATCGTTTTTTTGCATATTCAAATTCTATTGGCCTATCTAAAGAGGCTATTATACGACCTCCGATGAGCAAACATGGCTGATTGGTGGTTGTATGAAGCCAAAAGTAAGCAAGCGTAACTGCACCCTTAGCCATGAGGTTGAACACTTTGGGCCGATAGGGTAAGGGCTCATTCAAATGTCAGTGATTTTTCATTAGTATTTGTATACAAAAACACTAGTGGAACATACTGTATAGAGAAAAACTATAGTTGAAAGTTTGATACCTGTTCTGTGTTTTGGAGACACTCCTGGATTTGGCATACAAACATCTATGAAAAATCACTGACATCTGAATGAGCCCTAAAGTTGTGCACAAATGTTTTGAGACAAACAAATTTTGGCTTTCATAAAGTTTGCTGCTTCAGTGTTTTTAGATCTTTTAGTCATATGATTCTATGTTTCGTGGAGAACAAGTATAAGAATTTCATAAGTTTTAATTGTAAACTTATAGGTTACAATTACATCAAATTTATACAAAGACTCAATATTTTCAGAGCTGACCCTTACTTTTTAAGGCTTCAGTAATTCACCCTGGCAGCTGGATATCAGCTTCTGGGCCAAATCCAGTCTGATGACAACATAGTTTCGTCTTATCACTGCCTACAGTTTATCATAATTTGAGTATTGATCACAGGTTCTCCATGGGTTTGAGATCTGGGGAGTTTCCTGGCCATAGACCCAAAACGTTAATGTTTTATTCACAGAGCCTTTCAGTTATCACTTTTGCCTTGTGACATGGTCTCCATTATGCTATAAAAAGCACTGTTCATCACCAATTTACTCCGATATCATTGGGAGAAGTTTTTGTTGGAGGATATTTAGATACCATACTTTAGTAATGACAGTGTTCTTAGTCAAAATTGTGAGTGAGTCCACCTCCGCTGGATGAAATTCAACCTCACACATGAATGGTCTTAGCAGGATTTCCTGTTGGCATGAGACAGAAGAAATGGTAGCGCTCACCTTTTCTTTGGCTCTTCATTCTTCCAGTCAATTCCCTGTACTTCCTGAAGAAAGTCAGTATGTGGGAAGTATAGGTACTACTGAACTGCAGAGGACTGGAAGAACGATGAGCTGGGGAAGGAAAAGTGAGCACTACCAAAACATCCCAGGAGCATTCATGTTTGACAATGTTTTCCATCCAATGGAGTGGGCTCATTCATAAGTTTGACTAACAATACTGTCATGAATAAAGAATGGTATCCAAACATCCTCCAAGAACAACTTCTCCCAAAGATACACTGTTTTTTAGCATGATGAAGACCATATCACCACGGAGATGTGTGACAGCTAAGGCCTCTTTCACACATCGGGTTTTTGCCGTCAGGCGCGATCCGGCGCTTTTGACAGAAACCGGATCCGGCGAAATGCAATGCCGGATCCGGTTTCCCCCCCCATTGACTTGCATTTGCGCCGGATCGCGCCGGATGGCCATGCGTTTCATCCGGTTTTCGCCGGATCCGGCAATGTGTCGCGATCCGGCGTCTGGAAAAAACGGCTACTGTAACGTTTTTTTGTCTCCGGCGAAAAAGCCGGACACGCCGGATCCGGCGCGTCCGGCTTTTTCACACAATGAAAGCCTATGAGCGCCGCAATGCGCCGGATCCGGTTTTTTGGTCTGAGCATGCTCAGTAGCTCTGCCCACAGGAGATATATAAAAGCAAGACAATGGGACCCTCAGCCACACCCAACATGCCACCCAAGCCAAGAACCAGGAGCAGGAGAAGGCAGCAGACATCTGCAGCAGCAGCACCATCAGCACCACCACAAATGGAGCAGCAAATGGAACATGCTGAGGAGGGGAGTCCAGCAGCAGATGAGAGACGGTAATTATCAAATCCCGCATTCCTCCAAACTAGGGCCATGGAATATCAAGATATTCATTGGCCCTTTGTTTCTCTTTATTCAACAGCCGCCAAAGAGATGCAGCAGCAGCAGCAGCAGAAATGGCATCACTGGCAGCAGCAACAGCAGCAGCAATACCCACAGCCATGGAGTCTGGCCATCAACAGGACAGCACATCTTCTTCTGGGAGCCCTCCCTCGCATCGTCAGCGTTTGACGGTAAGTTTTTATTTCCAAAATCCATCATCTCTGTAATATATGTCTATTCATTGCCTTTTATTTCAAAACAGGAATCACAAGATGAAGAGGAGCTCCCAGAAGAAGAAGGAAGGGGTGGACAGACACCTGGAGTGGGCTCACAATTGGTAAGTTTTTTGCATCAAACGCAGAAACACAACATCACACTACACACAACACATAGAAAACAACGTTCTGCAGACCACACACAGCAAACAAATGCCTACATCCAAAGACATAACATTTTTTGTTTTTTTCTCTAGTCTTCCCAATCTGGTGCTCGGCCAAGAGGTCCTCGCAGTGCCTCCCAGGGTCGTCGGCGACAGCAACGCGGCGGTCACCAGCGTGTAAGTATAAATATTTTTGCTTTGTTTTTTTTGCACTTTTTATTTCATTTCTTTTGTGGAGGCTAATTATGTTATTTTTGTCTTTTTCTTTAACAGCCTTCACAGCGTGCTCCCGACTCTGACGGTGAGGATGGAGGGATTGATGTGGACCACCTCATCGATCTCGTCAGAGAAAGGGAGCCGCTCTGGAATATGGCTGACCGCCGCCACGCTGACCTGATCGTTACCCGACGACTCTGGGAGGAAATCTGTTCGCTCCTTGTGGGCCGCTGGGAGGACCTCGATGTTCGGGCCCAGATTAAAGAGCGTAAGTATATACAGTACCGGTTGCTTGATGTAAACCAGTGTTTCCCGAACTCCAGTCCTCGTGGTCCCCACGGATCATGTGTTCAGGATTTCTATTTACTATGGAAATCCTGAAAACATGACCCCTGGGGACCATGAGGACTGGAGTTTGTGAAACACTGATGTTGTATACTAACCACTCCTTTCTCGTTTCAGCGAACAGAATTGTGAATCGGTGGCGGTCTGTGAGGGATCGTTTCAAGAAGGAGTTCAATAAAGAGATGCGGGCCCCGAGTGGATCTGGAGGACGCAGGAGCAAGTACAAGTACGCACAAGCCCTGTCGTTCCTCCGGGAAACAATGGTCACTAGAAGGTAAATATTACACACCACATGTGAAAAAAAATGTTAGATGTAACTTTTTTTTTTCAGCCAGGGCCATACCATGTCAGTATTTTAATTGTTTTTTTTTCTCTTTATTCCACAGCACGGTGAGCAGCACTCGGGAGCCTGCACGATTGGACCCTTCTGAGGCGATCCCTGAGGAGACCGGCACCGAGGGACACTTCGACCGCCCCGGTACATCTGCACCTTCCCAGCCTTCCCACACATTCGACCCATCTGTCCCATCCACCAGCACAGGAGCATCGTGGCCACCTACATTACATGAAGCTGCTGGTGAGGAGATCGCTTTCCCTTTACCCCACCCTTCTGCCCCTGCCACCTCTAGTACACCTGCGGGTACTGGGCGGCAGCGGCAGAGGGGTCAGGAAAAGAGTTATGCGCAAGAGTTCTTGCATCTGAATGCATCTTTCCAGAACTGTCTCAAAGTCTTGTCAGAGCAAATCTCCGCAGGCTTTCAGCAGATCAACTCCAGCATTCTGGAGGTGAAGACACTTCTGCAAACCATGCATTCAGAAGCAAGATCTTCGCCAAACCACACCTTTTTCAGGTCTGTTGTGGAGCGCATGGCAACACTATCTCCTACCCAGCAGATGCATGTAATGCATTCGTGCCACGGTGCTCTACAGCAGGTTACCTCCCAACCTCCACCTCCCACCACTGTAGTTCCTCCACCTGCACCCCCTCCAGCCACTTTCCATCCTCCCCCTCCTATTACATCTGCACCCCCTCCAGCCACTTTCCATCCTCTCCCTCCTATTACATCTGCACCCCCTCCAGCCACTTTCCATCCTCCCCCTCCTATTACATACCAGCAACCTCACCAGTACCAGCAACCTCCCCAGTACCAGACATCTCCCCACTTCCAGCAACCTGCCCCGTACCAAACTCCTTCCCCGTACCAAACTCCTTCCCCGTACCAAACTCCTTCCCCATACAACTTTCCATCAACATCATCTGCTCCTACAGTCCCTGCCCAACCCTCCACTCCACCGCCCACCACCTCTTCTGCCTCCCACATGTCCACCCATTCTGTAGCTTTTTCCACACCTTCACCTCTAACTGTTCCTTCCCCACCACGATCCCAGTCCTCTCTCCACACACCCAGTGTCGAAGTGTCCCGCAGCCCCTCCAGCAGTATTTCCACCCCACACTACACAGATTTGTAATTTTTTTTTTTTTAATAAAAATGCCCATTGGGTTTAAAACCTTTATTAAAAAAAGTTTTTTGCACTTTAAAAACATTTTACAAAAAAAAAAAATTTTAAATAAAAGTTAAATTATCGTTTCACAATGGTTGTCTGTCTTTTCTTTCTGCGGCGAACTATGTTTAAGAAAAAGGTTAAATACAGGGTATTTCAAAGGTAAAAAGGTATTCAAAACCAGGTATATAACTGTGGGTAAATTTTAGCTTTTTGCCACAGTTGTGTTCCTGGTTGTGTTTGAAGCAAAGTATTTCACCTAAAAAGTTGTGTTTATTGTTGGTGATTTCCTAACAATGTACACAACTTTTGTTAAAATGTGAAATACTTTGCATAAAACACAACCAGGTACACACCTGTGGCCTAAAGCTAAAAATAGTAGACCATGACAAGATAGCCAACTTTGGTTGGCAAAGGTATATACTGTTGGTCCAGAAGGTACACAAGTTTGGTTAGGGCACAAATCTTTCACACTCTGTCATCCTGCCAGTGTACTCTGCCTTGAGGGTCAATTTTAAAAACCGGATCCGGCGTAATCCGTCGAAAAACGGATAGAAAAACGGATGAACCGGATGAGACGGATCCGGTTTTGTCTGTCAAGAACAAGACGGATCCGGCAGAAAACCGGATCCGGCACATCAGGTTTTACAAAACATTTGCCGGATCCGGCATTCTGGCACGACGCCGGATCGCGCCTGACGCCGAAAACCTGATGTGTGAAAGTAGCCTAAGTGGCTCGGGGAACAAAACATTGAAATTTTGTGTTTATGGCCAGGAAACTCCCCAAATCTTAATCTGGACAATTCTTTTACCAACATGGTGAAGACCATGTAAGAAGGCAAAAGTGATAACTAATGGTCCTCTTATTTATGGATTGGCAGTTGTTTATTAGTCTGTTTACACAGGTAGACAGCAGTAAATAATGCAAATTGAACTGTAAAAGATCTTTCAATGATTATAGGCTGCCACTGTTTTTGACAGTGAGAGCCCTGTTTACACAGTGTTTGGCACTGTAGAGAATGACAATCTTTTGCGCTCTTGCAAAAAAAAAGTATTTATAAGCTTTTTTTTTTCTTATGCTAATTGGGCTTTTGACTAGTCGGTCGATGGGGCGTTACCTTCTCCAGACTAGTTGGCCCTCTTTGAATGTTATCATACACCTTTGGGCATGATTACAGGATTTGCAAAAGTCAGCGTCATCGCCAGCTCCCTGAAAATCTTGCGCATGTGCACAGCTCTATTCAGCAGCATCATTACACCTCTGAGGCTGGGTTGTATGCTTCCCGGATTCAGAGGCATGTGACCATGTGGTACTCGCAGGTGCACAGGATGCAGTGACGAGTTGCGAGACAAGTAGGTGCTTTCTGTATTAACGTTTATAGGGCCAGAGGGAACTTTCCTCAGTCCCGGCCTGATCACCAAAAACAGGGGTAACAAGGGTTGCCCTCGCAGGGGCTCTATACAGGTACACACAAAACGGTAGAACACGACTACTTCCGGCAATAGCCGGTCACTATAGGGCCACGGTATGGCCTACTACGGGTCCTTAAATATTAAGTCAACTTAGCCATCCAGATGTCCCTCGCCTTTCGAGTTGGTGGTCTTTCGGCGTAGTAGTTGCTGGGCCCAGTTGCTGAGACGATGACGAAGTCTTTGCGCACTCCGGCACGCTGATGACACTGGAGCCCCACAGGCTCCGGCGGGGTCCTTTGACGGTTGGGCCACAGCCCCTGGCCTGGGGAAAGCGGCAGCGATGTGTGGTGGCAAAGGGCAGGCCACCTGTGCAGCTAACGGCTGCGACGGGGGGTCCGCAGTCAGCGGAGGCCCGGCCTCTGCTGCGGACCAGAGCTGGACAGTGATGGCCGCCGGCGGTGCTGAACTTGCCGCGGCCACTAGTGAGAACAGGGTGGCTGCTGGCGGCGGGGAACAGGCCACAGCAGCGGGCTTGGGCGGGACAGCAGCGGCCACAGGTGACCGGGAGGAGGCCGCAGCTGCGGGCTGAGGGGAAGCGGCCGCGACCGTTGGTTGAACTGGGGCCGCAATGGCTGTTGGCTGAAGCGTGGCAACAAGTCCCGGATAGTCGCCTCGATACCGTCCTTCTGGAGTCCTCGATGAGCGTCCTCCCTGGCACTGGTGAGTCGCTCTCCCTTGCAGCCGCTCCCACTGTCTCCTTCTCTCTGTGTCGGTCTGCTGACTCATCGCCTCGGGAATTCCCCGCCTTCTTTATATTGGTCCCTCTCCCAGCCCATCTGTCTGTCAAAGTGGTCCGTCCCTGAATCCTGTCCCCCTGGGACAGTTTCCCCCGGAACCTAGATGACGGCTCCAGTGGTTCCAGCCCGGGCACTTCACGGGGGCCGTTCCGATGTGTGTAAGCAGTTTTCTGCACTTTCGGAAGTTCACACCTGGCATCAGAGGTGCAAAGACGCGTCTAAAGAAAACTGCGTGCATGCGTAAGGTTTGCAGAGAGCTGGCGATAATGCCGTCTCTTGCAGATCATGTTATAACGCTCAAAGGGGCGTGATAACATGTAAAGAGGAACTACTAATCTGGGGACGCTAAAACCCCATTGACCGTCAAAAGGACGCATGCACCGCCAAATGCATACTGTGCACGGCCTGCGTCCCCAGTGAAAAAGATAGGGGACGCAGGACGCATGCAGCGTCTTGCGCCGATAGGCGGAGCTACTGGCGGAGGCGCGGCAGGGGGCAGAGCTTAGCGGCGGCCGTGCGCAGGCCGTCGCTGCGCCCTGAAAAGCAAATGTGAAACTAGCCTAAGCGATGCACCAGCGATCCCGACCAGCGATATGACGCGGTCAGGATCACTGGTGCATCGCTAAGTGGTCGCTAGTGAGCTGCCACACAGGCAGATCTCACCAGCGACATAGCAGGGGTCAGGGGTCGCTACTTACCTGTCACACTAGGCGATCCTGACGTCCTCCCGCCCGGCTCCGCGCTCGTCTCTCCACAGGAAGCGCCGCAGGAAGCTGGCGACGAGAAGCGGTCCTGGGCGTTCTTGCGCGATCAGCAATAACCAGCGGGGGCGCGGGTCGTAGGTATCAGACATAGCGATATCGCTTAGTGTGACAGGCCCTTAACTAACAGCTATAAGCTCTCACCTCTGGCAGTGCCATTACAAACACTACCAGTAGCTCTCTTCACGTGTTTCTTTACTTCTTATTTCCATGTGTATGCTTTTGCGGCTTTGCTGCCTTCTATCTGAACCTACAATGTGTAAATTCCATTAAGAACAATGAAAACCATTGCATAAGCAGGTGTGTCCAAACTTTTGACTGTTAACTGTATCACTAACCACATCTTTAGGTTTTCTAAAAACTAGTAAAACTGTGGAAAAAAACAACTTGTGAATTGCAATGAAAGACATTCTTTAAAAATGTAATTTTAATATAATGCTACAACATTGTTATGGAAACAACTAGAAAAAACTAAAAAAGGTGAGATGTTCAGAAGACAACTTTTCCGCCTCATTCCGATACATGTCTAGGTTGCGGAGAGTTAAGCTGTGAATTTTATGACATTCTCCTTAATCTAAAACTAAGCATTTTCCCTCTAAAACTCCCAGTCCTGTAATTATCCAAACCTGTATCTTTCTCACAGCAGTCACCAGTCACGTTGAAACAAGGAACTGTGAAAATGTGCCCTTTTCAAGAAAAGCAAAGAAACCAGGTAATTATGTGAATTTCTTCAGTTTTTAATGGATACTTATCCTGGGACCATTAATTTCTAACCAGCGCAGAACAGATGAATGCCCTACAGCTTTGAGATCTTATAGATAGCGAGATCATGTCAACCGAAGGTGAACCAAGAACCGATAGGGTACTTAGGAAATACACCTTAAATATAAAGGAGAAATGTTGAACTGTATTACAAAAACTAGGTAGGGAGGTCAAGGAATCAATAAGTTATAGGTAGAGTCAAATTTTATTTTATTTTTTTTATATATATAAAGGGCATATTAAATGTGTTTCTCTATTATAAGTTATGAGCCATTCTGATGGTTCCTGAAGCCACACTCCAAAATTTCAGCCCCAAAAGCAAATTTGTGACCTAAAAATGGTCACTAATGGAGAGGCATGTGAAACAACCTGTCTGACAGCACTGGCGCACACTCTGTCCAGGATCTGCAGAAGCACAGATAACACTTTTTTAAAACAAATGGAGATTTGACATATATCATGAAATAAATCATCACCTAATAAAAGCCCTAGAAACAAACTTGTGGTCAAAGTTGGCGTTAAACCTAATTTGTCACTAGGTAATCATAGAATCATGGAATGTTAGCGTTGGAAGGGACCTCAAGGGTCATCGTGTCCAACCTCCTGCTCAATGCAGGATTCACTAAACCATCTCAGACTGCTATCTCTCCGGGCTCTGTTTGAAGACTTTCATTGAAGGAGAACTCACCACCTCTTGTGGCAGCATGTTCCACTCATTGATCACCCTCACTGTCAAAAAGTTTATTTAATATCTAATCTGTATTTTCTCTTTTTCAGTTTCATTAGATTGTTTCTTGTGTTTGCATGTGCAAATGAGAATAAGGATTATCCCTCTACACTGACATCCCTTCAGATATTTGTAGGCAGCTATTAAGTCTCTTAGTCTTCTTTTTTGCAAGGTAAACATTCCCAGATCCTTTAACAGTTCCTTCTAGGACATACTTTGCTCACCATCCTGGTAGCTCTTCTCTGAACTTGCTCCAGTTTTTCAATATCTTTTTTAAAAATATGATCCCAGCACTGGACACAGTATTCCAGATGGGGCCTGACCAAGGAGGAGTAGAGGAGGATAATTACTTCACATGATTTAGACTCTATGCTTCTCTTAAAACATCCTAGAACTGTGTTTGCCTTTTTTACTGCTGCATCACACTGTTGACTCATGTGCAATCTGTGATCTATTAGTATACCCAAGTCTTTGTCACATGTGCTGTTGCTTAGTTCTATTCCTCCCATTCTGTAGATATAATTTTCATTTTTCTTGCCCAGATGTAGAATTTTGCATTTTTCCCTATTAATTACCGTTCTATTAATCGCTGCCCATTGTACAAGTGTATCTAGCCCCTTCTGAATCCTTTCTCTGTCTTCTCTAGTGTTAGGTATCCCTTCTAGCTTTGCATCATTTGCAAATTTGATTAGTTTACCATCAGTTCCCTTATTTAGATCACTTATAAAAATGTTGAACAACACTGAGGCCAGGACAGAGCCTTGTGGTACCTCACTTGAAACACTTTTCCAATTGGATGGGCAACCATTTATTACTACTCTTTGAGCACGGTCACTGAGCCAGTTATGAATTATGCTTCCTAATCTGAGGGTAGCATAAAATAGAGCAAAGAGACACTTACTGGGCTTCTTGCTGTAGTTTTGATATCACAGTTTTATCTGCTGCTAGGCCTCTTAATCATGAGCCTTGTCTAATCCCACACACACGTCATTGAATGACAGCTTTCTGCCTACACTATGCATAGGAATAAAGCAGTAATTCTGTGGTGGAGGGTGGGAACAGCCAAAGCTCATGAATATTAAGGACTACATAACAGAAATTCATAATTGAGAGGACTAGCAAAGCTGCAGCAGACACAGGCCACGATTCATCAAGACCGGTATTTTTAAGCTGGTCTTGATGAGAGGGGCGAGCTGGATTGTGAGGCGCCTGATTCATTAAGAGGCTCAACACTTAATAAATCAGGCGAGGTGCACACCTCTTAATGAATCAGGCAAGGCGCAAAGTGGTATGCATCTCGCCACAAATCTAACTTCTATTAAAAACTTGTGAAAGATTTGTGATGTGAGGAACCTCATCTCGTCATGAATTTGACGAGCAGGGGTCACCATGCCCCCACCTCCATGGTCCATCCACTTTGTTAGAACTGGGCAAAAATTTTGTGAAATGCCAAAACGTGCAACATTTCTGACCAGCCTTACATTGACCGAGCATTAGAGTGAGGGTCTCCTTCCCCACTAAATGCTTTTCTCAGATGAGGCATGAAAATCCTGGTGATAGATGGTCAATAAAAGGATTTTGCCCTGACCTGTCAAAGATATATTGTTCAATGTTTAGGTGGAGATAGATGGGTGCCCCTAATGCTTGAAGTCCTCAGAATGTGCCCCATTGCTTAAATGGTGAGGCAATTTCGATGTCGACAAAAGCGCAGAATAACAGGATGGAAGAGAATATTTTGCTGATGTTTTATGATCTTTTTTAATTCTGACCATTACAGCAGTAACCTGAAGAGTGTGCTTTATTGAACTAAGCAGCAGGTCAAAGGCCTAAATATAGTGGTCAATCACTACATGTCTACTAATCACAATCCAACCAGAAGTGTCCAACCCAACAGTCTGTGGTTTGTTCAACAGTCTTTATTGTATAATGTTTCGGCTCATGAGATTCTAACAGATAATTTGTTTACTCTAAGTCAACGTTGAAACACATTGCCATAAGCAAAACAAACATCTAGAGAGGTTGTGATGACCACCGCATACATTTTTGGTGGCTTCATCTACATTGAATTGAAGCTGGAGCTGTAATTTTGTTGTTCCTTGATTTCTTTAATCCGGTGCTTAGAATGCTTGCCACTAAAGAGACAACCAGAAAAGCATATTTATGAACCCAGTAAATATTAAGACCCCTGCCCCCACACCTCTCATGTTCAATGAATGGCTACAACCACCGTACCACCAAGATGGGAAAGCAAGATTGTGACCAGGAGCAAGCATTGAAAAGTTCTCTGTTCCCACCATTCAGAAACAATCCAAAGGCAATTGAGGATCAGCCCTTGAGCAGCAGAAAAAACAGCTGTAGAAATGTTTTGTTTTTTTTTTTTCCATTGACAATGAAGAAACCAGAAATGCACTCGATCATGGTCTGTTGTTGGCAGAAAGTCATTAGTTTCTTGTTTATTGTGACAAAGAAAAATTATTATTTCAAGGGTGTTCAGATTTTTTTAACAACCGATACTGATAATTAGGCAGAATATGTAAAAGTGGGAACGTAACAGTCTGTCTCCTTTTTTTGTGCTTCATCACGCACCATATTAGCAAGAGACCCGAGTATCCCCTGTCTATGTCGTTGCTGCCCACTGGTTTGGTTGTAGGGTATGGGTTCCTGTGCTTCGTTTTTTGGCTCGTCACTTGAGACACACACAACACAAAATGGGCAGTACAAGTTGTTAACGTACAATGGGGTGGATGGATAGGGAGTCTCGGAGGACAGGAAGAGGTAGAGGGGCAGCAGACAGGATGCCCGATGATGAAAATGGCTCATGTCTTATTTTCGTCATAGATGTCGAGAGATGGCTCAATGGTGGATAGCTCTGTTTCGTAACCCAAGCTTCGTGGTGACAGGGAGTTTCGGTGAAAAAAGAGACCACCTGGAGAGATAAATAAATCAGGTTAATTTTGAAATGTTCTGTCACTTTGTTGATTTATATAATACTATATATTGTTAAACTTGAACAATTATAATAGAAGAAGGATGGGTATTCTAAGAAGAAGAGTCTAGGATAGCATGACAACAGCTAGATATAGATGAAGACCAGATGATTACAAGTAAATTAGGGGAGCTGGATAGCTCCTCATTAGCTTAGTTACAGCATATTCCTCCTGGTAAGCCTTCCATGGGCAAAATATCATATCAGCAAACACAAAAACATGGCATCATGTTTACTAAAATCTGGATGAGGGACATTTTTGATATCTCTAACACAGGCGAATATGTGATGATGCATGCAACTAAAACAGACTCAGGCAAAGAGAAGCTTGCGGGACACATCTGACCAATTGGCTGTCCCTGTCCGGCACGTGGACTGTAAAGGTTAAAGGGCGAGAAACAGTGGCACACTGCACCACACGGCCTCCATCCCTCTGCCAGGCATCTCAATCTCATTGGTATTTTTATTTGTTCGCTCCCTCCTCCACCATTCAGCCTATGTGTCTTGAGTCTCAGAGCTGTGGGGGACTTCCTACAGTGTGTAAGTGAGCTGTGAAGGATATCACATCGTGTGTACGGAACTGTGGAGGACATCCTACAGTGTGTAGGGAGCTGTGGAGGACATCCTACAGTGTGTAGGGAGCTGTGGAGGACATCCTACAGTGTGTAGGGAGCTGTGGAGGACATCCTACAGTGTGTAGGGAGCTGTGGAGGACATCCTACAGTGTGTAGGGAGCTGTGGAGGACATCATACAGTGTGTAGGGAGCTGTGGAGGAGAGCATACAGTGTGTAGGGAGCTGTGGAGGAGAGCATACAGTGTGTAGGGGAGCTGTGGGGGACATCATACAGTGTGTAGGGGAGCTGTGGGGGACAGCATACAGTGTGTAGGGAGCTGTGGAGGAGAGCATACAGTGTGTAGGGGAGCTGTGGGGGACAGCATACAGTGTGTAGGGGAGCTGTGGGGGACAGCATACAGTGTGTAGGGAGCTGTGGAGGACATGATACAGTGTGTAGGGAGCAGTGGAGGATATGATACAGTGTGTAGGGAGAAGTGGAAGAGAGCAGTGTGTGGAGAGCTGTGGAGGACCTGATACAGTGTGTAGGGAGCAGTGGAAGACAGCAGTGTGTAGGGAGCTGTGGAGGACAGCATACTCTGTGGGGGATAGTTTGGCTATCACAGTAGATACTGAGACATCACACTGTGTGGGGAGCTGTGGTGTCCATAATACTGTGTGGAAGACTAGGGGAATATCACACAGTATGTAGGGAGCTATCAGTGTGTGGGAAGCTGAATCGCATATGCTACTGGTAAGAATACGTTACAATAAGGCTATGTTCACACGTTGCGTTTTAATGCAAATTTTCAGCTGTGTTTCACAGTACCAGCAAAGTCTTTGAGATTTCAGAAATCTCATGCACACACCTTGTTTTTGTTTTCCTGACTGTAATGTCAAAGAGCTGTGTTTTTTTTTTCAAAATGCAGCATGTCACTTCTTTCAGCGTTTTTCACCCATTGAAAGCAATGGGTAGTGCAAAAAATGGTGCAAAAATGCAGGTATCGGGTTTTCCTGTTTCTTTAGTGTCAAAACCTGATGAAGTTGAATCAGATTTTTTTTATGCACTAAACTTTATTAGCATGCACAAGAGACAAGTGTACCCTGACAAAAACGCAGTAAAAAAGCACCAAAAAGGCATCAAAAACTAAGCAAAAAATGCAGCAAAAACTAAGGAAAACCTGTGTTTGTCAAAAGTCTAACAAAAAAATAAAAAAGAGAAATAAAGCATTAAAAGCACCTACCATCCCTTCTGAGTTCTGACATGTTTGTTTTAGTAACTATCTAATTTGGAATGATGAATTCTTAGAACTAGGAGTTGAATTTTTCCTCTGTTATTTTTCCTAGAAATGTATGAATCCATTGAGTGTTACCATTTCGCTTCAATATCTGCTGAGAATTGTTTTCATGCCGTGTCAGCTTATTGTTCCCATTTTCTGAGAGTTAGAAAGGATTAGGTCAGCGCCAGGAAACTAATGAAAAACCTCATTGAGCATGTTGTAGAAGTGCTCACTGCTCAGCCATCTCGGCCATCCAAAGCCCACCACATCCTGAGGCTATGAGGAGCAAAATCACTGTATACTTATGTTACTGAACTATCAAATGAGACCTAAGACACAAACTAATTGCTGAATATACTGGAGCGCGCGCAAAACTGTGAGCGGTAAAAAGTCTATAGACTCACATAGTGCAGTGTGTGCTCTCATCCCGGAGCAGCATAGCGCAGTGTGCGCTCTCATCCCGGAGCAGCATAGCGCAGTGTGCGCTCTCATCCCGGAGCAGCATAGCGCAGTGTGCGCTCTCATCCCGGAGCAGCATAGCGCAGTGTGCGCTCTCATCCCGGAGCAGCATAGCGCAGTGTGCGCTCTCATCCCGGAGCAGCATAGCGCAGTGTGCGCTCTCATCCCAGAGCAGCATAGCGCAGTGTGCGCTCTCATCCCGGAGCAGCATAGCGCAGTGTGTGCTCTCATCCCGGAGCAGCATAGCGCAGTGTGCGCTCTCATCCCGGAGCAGCATAGCGCAGTGTGCGCTCTCATACCGGAGCAGCATAGCGCAGTGTGCGCTCTCATCCCGGAGCAGCATAGTGGTGTGTGCTCTCATCCCGGAGCAGCATAGCGCAGTGTGCGCTCTCATACCGGAGCAGCATAGCGCAGTGTGCGCTCTCATTCCGGAGCAGCATAGTGGTGTGTGCTCTCATGCCGGAGCAGCATAGCGCAGTGTGGGCTCTCATCTTGGAGCAGCATAGCGCAGTGTGTGCTCTCATCCCGAAGCAGCATAGCGCAGTGTGCGTTCTCATCCCGGAGCAGCACAGTCTTTTCAACAATTGGTAGGGGTCTCAGGACCCTGATCTAAAGTATGTATTCAAGCATTTAGCTAGACGTTGAGAAAATTGAACTACTCTGCTTTCCTATTAGCGTTCCGATAGTGTTCTGAGCCATCTAAAGATGCAGTACTGCTCAGCGCAGCAGAAGCCAGAGCAGCATTTGCATAAGTACATATATCCATTTACAGTATTAGTTTTCTGCTTAGAAAACAAACAGGAGAGCCAGAAAGCAAACAAACGCCAAGAGCAAATCCAGAAATCAATTACAACGTGTGTACAAAAACTTTTACATTGTGAGTAAAAACCAGATCAAATAAAAATGACAGAACGCCTGGCGTACGGCCACTGGGATACGAGGTCAGCGTCCCTTGTTGGACATTTTTGCTTTTTTAAGATTTTTTTTTGTTACTTAGTAACTATTTTGTGTGACATATCTTCATGATTAAAGGGCATAAAGATAAAAAAAAAACCCCTGAAAATTGTGAAATTTTCAAAAGTTTCGCCAAACTCCCAGAAATAAACACCAGTCATATTGAACAAATTTTACCAAAATCACGATGTGCAATATGTCATGAAAAAACATTCTCAGATTCAATGGGATACACTGAAGCGTTGCAGAGTTATAACCTCATAAAATGACAGTGGTCAGAATTGTGAAAATTGGCCCGGTCACGAAAGGCAAAAACAGGCTGTGGCACAAAAGGGTTAAAATTGCTCTTGGGAGAAGGTGCCCTTCAAACATGAGAGGCCTGGAGCAGTTTGCAAAAGAGTGCTCCAAAATTCCAGGTGAGATGTGTAAGAAGCTTGATAATGGTTATAGGAAGCGATTGATAGCATTTATTCCAATGGGCGTGCAACCAAATATTAACTTTGAGAGTGTCAACAATTTTGTCCAGCCTATTTTTTGGAGTTTTGCTATAATTTTCTGGACCAATTTCAAGGGTGCCAACATTTTTGGCCATGATGGTATAAATAGATATTTACAGCTGTGATCGCCTCCATGCCACGCAGCATTGATGCAGTAATTGATGCAAAAGGAGCCCCGACCAAGTATTGAGTGCATTTACTGAACATACATTTCAGTAGGCCAACATTTTTCAAGCTGGTGTTATAAAGTATTCTAATTTACTGAAAACTTGGGTTTTCATTGTCTGTAAGCCATAATCATCAACAGAAATAAACACGTGAACTAGATCACTCTGTGTGTAATGACTATATATAATTTTCCCTTTTTGTTTTGAAGAACTGAAAAATTAACATTTTGATGATATCCTAATTTTGTGAGAAGCACCTGTGTGTATATATATGTACGGTATATATATATATATATATATATATAGTTAACTAGCTGAAGAGCCCGGCGCTGCCCGGGCATAGTAACTAACTGTGGTTAGTTATAGCAAATTATAATTATCCTCCATCCCATAGGCCCGTGCCCAAATACCCATCACACATCCTCCATCCCATAGTCCTGTGCCCATATACCCATCATACATATTCACCATCCCATAGGCCCGTGCCCATATACCCATCATACATATCCTCCATCCCATAGTCCCGTGCCCATATACCCATCATACATATCCACCATCCCATAGGCCCGTGCCCATATACCCATCATACATATCCACCATCCCATAGGCCCGTGCCCATATACCCATCATACATATCCACCATCCCATAGGCCCGTGCCCATATACCCATCATACATATCCTCCATCCCATAGTCCCGTGCCCATATACCCATCATACATATCCACCATCCCATAGTCCCGTGCCCATATACCCATCACACATCCTTCATCTCATAGTCCCATGCCCATATACCCATCATACATATCCTCCATCCCATAGTCCAGTGCCCATATACCCATCACACATCCTTCATCTCATAGTCCCATGCCCATATACCCATCATACATATCCTCCATCCCATAGTCCAGTGCCCATATACCCATCACACATCCTCCATCCCATAGTCCTGTGCCCATATACCCATCATACATATTCACCATCCCATAGGCCCGTGCCCATATACCCATCATACATATCCTCTATCCCATAGTCCCGTGCCCATATACCCATCATACATATCCACCATCCCATAGGCCCGTGCCCATATACCCATCATACATATCCACCATCCCATAGGCCCGTGCCCATATACCCATCATACATATCCTCCATCCCATAGTCCCGTGCCCATATACCCATCATACATATCCACCATCCCATAGTCCCGTGCCCATATACCCATCATACATATCCACCATCCCATAGTCCCGTGCCCATATACCCATCATACATATCCACCATCCCATAGGCCCGTGCCCATATACCCATCATACATATCCTCCATCCCATAGTCCCGTGCCCATATACCCATCATACATATCCACCATCCCATAGGCCCGTGCCCATATACCCATCATACATATCCACCATCCCATAGGCCCGTGCCCATATACCCATCATACATATCCACCATCCCATAGGCCCGTGCCCATATACCCATCATACATATCCTCCATCCCATAGTCCCGTGCCCATATACCCATCATACATATCCACCATCCCATAGTCCCGTGCCCATATACCCATCACACATCCTTCATCTCATAGTCCCATGCCCATATACCCATCATACATATCCTCCATCCCATAGTCCAGTGCCCATATACCCATCACACATCCTTCATCTCATAGTCCCATGCCCATATACCCATCATACATATCCTCCATCCCATAGTCCAGTGCCCATATACCCATCACACATCCTCCATCCCATAGTCCTGTGCCCATATACCCATCATACATATTCACCATCCTATAGTCCCGTGCCCATATACCCATCATACATATCCACCATCCCATAGGCCCGTGCCCATATACCCATCATACATATCCTCCATCCCATAGTCCCGTGCCCATATACCCATCATACATATCCACCATCCCATAATCCCATGCCCATATTTGATTTATTTTTTTATATTATCACTTTAATATTTGATTTATTATAGCTTAGACTCGTTCATGATTAGAAACCCTATTAACATATTAATATACTGCAATTGCGTTAATAAATGTCTATTTGGTGAACTCATTATCTGCATGAAACTTGTACTCTGCAGATGTGACAGCAGCAGTAGGGATCCGATGCTGCTCTTCTGACACTAGGCGTCGTGCATGTCCAGACTCCATTTTCTTTCCTTGGCCGGCAGCACACAGGATCCTGTTTACAATAAATAGTGAATTAGCCTCCACTTTATTCTACAGGAGACATACATGACGCAGAACAAGGGCCTTCAAAATCCTGCTGCCAAAATGAATAAGCTGAAAAGCATAAGTCATTTCCGATCCTCCTCGAATATATGGGCAGCTTGGGCCTAGCAGGCCTACTATATTAAAGCTGGCAGGAAAAACAGGCCTCGTTGCCCATAGCAACTATTCAGAGCTCAGCTTATCTTTCATAAATCTATATTTGCGATACCCAATGTAAAAACCTTAGGATTAAAATTTAGGATAAGGCTATAATCACTTTATTTTTGTGTCAAAACCATAGACCAGGCCCTGGGCAAACTGCGGCCCGTGGGCCACATCCGGCCCCCTGAGTGTTTCTGTGCGGCCTGTCTTCTCATTGGTGGATGCGGAGCTGCTCAGTTCCTGCCTTGCAGAGAGAGCTGGTGAAAGCTGTGCAGGAGGTGTGCCCCCTCACCTCCACTACATGCATTCTACAGATGGGATATCCGATGTGCTCCCCAAACTGCTCTTCTTTCCCACCATGTACTCTGCTGCGTCCTCACCTTTGTATGTAAGAGTTAACCCTTACCTCCCTCTTTGCGCCCAGCTTGTACTTTTGTATGTCCTGTGCAGGAGAGGTAAGGGTTAAGTCCCCCACAGTGCTCCCCCTGTGATCTGTGGCTTATCACAAGCACTCCATAGACTGAAGTAAGGATTTCTCATCCTCTGCCTGTCAGCTCCTGTCCCATATGTGATGTGGATCTATGCAGGTGGAATAGAGGTGGGAGAATAACTTTTTTCCAACGTTCCACCTGTTGAAGTCTATGGGTGTGCAAAAATAAAAAAAATTGGATGCCATATGAATCATCCGTATAGCATCCGATATTTACGAATACATTTCCATTACTAAGACAGGCCACTGTATTTCTTCTTTTAAATTTCATTAATTTCTGATGTCTAAAAATGGATGCCTTACAGATGACAAAACGGATGGAAAATCATCTTTTTCTGGATGAAAATATACGGTCATGTAAACTTCATCACATAAGCAACTGCATTTTATAAAGTGATGAAATTAAAGAGTGATCTTAATTTCATACTAAATTTAAGTCAATAATCTAATCATTTTTCTAATATATTTCAGTTAAAAAAATTTCTACCATTCCCCCTCTACTCTAACTTCCTGTCTGCTTGTGCTTTTTTTTTGTTTTTTTTTGTTTTTTTACTTCCAATGACATTTTTTTTTTGAGAATCCCAGTGCATTTTGGGGTACTCACATGGGACGTCATCAAGGAGCAGAGTATGCGGTCCCTGCCATAGCTGCTTTCTCCACCATGAAAAGAATCGTCATCTGTTTCAGAGACTGGACTGGTCCCTGCCGGGTCATCTCTTCTCCTTAGAGCCAGCAAGGGAGCGCACTGTCACTGTGCATTCAAAGCAATATAGCACAGAAAAGCCATACTGAGCATGCACCAGAATTTACGTACAACAGATTATCAGGTGAGCAGGACTAGCCGAACCTCCATAACAGACATCACTGATGGCACCTAATTTCAGAGAGGGTGCAGATTGTGACCAGCGTCTGCCCCCCTGATGAGAGCTCATTCAAGTATCCCAGCATGTGCACTGGTGAATCTCAAACAAAATGTCATGGGATGTTAAAAAAAAAAAATAAGACAGGAAGTCAGAATGTAGAGGGTATGTTAGGGAATTTTTCATTGAAGTATATTAGAAAACAATATTAGATTATTACACTGAATAGTAGATATACTTTTAATATGAAATTCACCTTTGGTTTTGGACCGTCCCTTTAAGTTCAGCCGATTGGTTCGGCCCTCCACAGCAGTGCCAGTTTCTCATGTGGCCCCTTGGGAAAATGAATTGCCCACCTTTGTCATAGACCATAGTGCTACCTGAGAAATACTGTTATAAGTCAGTGGTGTCCTTTTTGAGACAGATTAGTGTTGTGGTTTCCGCTTATAATGGAACTCATGCAGTTAGGACATATTCACATGTGGCAATCTTGTTGCAGACATTTCTGTGACTGAAAGTCACCTCTATACATTTAATTAGGCATTTTTTCATAGCAAACAGCATGATTTCCGAATCTGCAACCACCACTCAAGACTAATTGGATTGTTGCCTACCTATACAAAATGGCCACCTTCATGGTATTACCTAACACACAGAGGCACAGAAGTTTTCATTAGTAATTTGCTACCTTTTTTAGCGACTAATATTTATGCATCATTCTCTAATATTTGCTCCACTTTCTAAGTTGTATTTAATTTTTTAAGTCTTTTTTTTGTTGAGGCATTTTTTTTGGTTTGGTCACTGTCTGGAGCGAGATATCTGGCAGAGTTTTCAACTCGGCGCAGTCTTGGACAAATATGCATCCTTTTTAAGGATTTGCGACTTTTGGTGCTGAAAAGTTGCAAAAAATGGTTATAGGGAAAAATAAAGTGCTTGAAAATCACTGAAAAGACACTGATGTTTTCCTGATGCGTTTCATCTTCAAAAACTTGATAGTTCCACTGGCGTCTTAAAGTCACCGTATTACTTGTACTCTAGGTCTCCCATCCAAACTTGTGGTTTTTGGGGACTTTCTGGTCCAAAAACTCCTTGGGAATAAAACCTTTGTGAACACACACCAACAAGAGGGTAACAGGATTCTTTATTCAGTTAAGCCCTTTTGGTTTCAATCACGGGCAGCACGATGGCTCAGTGGTTAGCACTGTTATGCAGCACTGGGGTCCTTGATCCAAGTCCCACCTAAGACAACATCCCCAAAGAGTTTGCATGGGTTCCTCCAAGTTCTCCGGTTTCCTCACGCACTCCAAAGACATACTGATCGGGAAATTAGATTGTGCGGCTGTGATGATGATGTCTGTGAAGTGCTGTGGAATTAATGGCCCTATATAAGTGAGTAAAATAAATTAATTAATGGTTAAATGTAACACCTCTTTTGTCCTCCTCTGTTCAGGAGATATGGTATGATCAGATCATGTCCCTGAATGGTCAGACACAGCCATTACACAGTACACAGCAGGGGCACATTTATAAGATTTCACAGGAACATTTTTTTTAAACACATCCAATTGTGGAAATTATTATTATTCTAAGATCTATTGATTAAAATGAACTTTGTAAAATCATAAATAACCTCAAATAATTGACCAAAATCCACCCAGCAATCAGCTGGCCGATTATCCACATGCCAGGACTCAGAGTCAAGATCCACCCCAAAAACATCATAGCCATTTTTCAGTCATTAACTGAATACCGAGACTAAATATATCTAAACCCACATGCGACAAATGAACAACGGTAAGTCACTTCTTTAAATGCCCGGGGTAAATCCTTCTAAATCTACCTGTCTGTATGAAAACCCATCTAAAATTGACATGAACTTTTCCATATAATGTTCACTCTTTTTCTTATTTTTCCTTGTCTACCCATGCCAGTCTTGGTATTATTTTGGAGAAGGCAAAGATTGCATCTAGGAACCAACATTTGAATTTGGCCAAGTCATTACGCATCTCCCAGAGGAGATCCAGTGTTCATTGCCTCTTACATGAAAACAACACCAAATCAGAATGAGGCCATAATGAAGACAATTTTTTAAGTTCTCAAGTTAATTTAAGTTCTTAAGTGAATTTTTTAAGTTCTCCGTAAACATTACCCCACTTTTGACCCCGATTTCCATAGATTACCATAACAAAAACAGTCAAAGCCCCTGGATGACATGATAAGCTGCTCTGAAAACCTCTCTTCACTGCCCTCTTCTCAGCCCAATAAATATAGGAATGGCCCAATATCCACATGACTAGAGGACTTACGAAAATGGACATTAATCCTTAGTCAACAGCTCTGATCTAACGTATAATTTATATCTTTTTGACTCCCATCTCCCCAGCTTCAAAATTTTTTGTTTCCCAATCCTATTCTTGATGCTTCTATAGCAGCACCTATCCTAAATGAATGAGAGCAGATACTAACACACATCTGATAATAATGAAAATTTTGTAGAAGGTTAACTGATAATGGGTGAATATCGTCTAGTCACTGATTTTTTTGTATCCTCTCATTACTCGCTTCATAGGAAAAAAGCTATTTAAGGCAGGTTGGCCTTCAAGTTTTAGGAAAAATGACACCAGACAGAATTTGTGCTATAGAAGAGAATGATAACTTTTTTATAATTAAACTTTCGACGAAACGGAAAGCAACGTCCAAATTATTCCAAAATTAATCAGCTTTAATGTACCTCAAAAATGCTTTCCAATCTCTCCATGCAACCGAGTAATCAGTCCATGTTCTTACAGCTATAGATCTCGCTATATAAAATGGGATTAATCCTATATGAGATCCCAAAGATGGGGCAGGCATGGCATCCCTTCCAGTTTGGCGTCTCGAGCCAGCACACCAAAATGTTCCCACTGCCGATGAGACAGCGCATCAGCTCAACAATTCCTTTTGCCTTCAATATTTGTAACCATATATTCCTGTTAATACAGTATAAAACTAAATGTCTTAACCGTTCAACTGTCCAATTGCATTCTGAAGATAAGGTATTGGTTGCACAAACTACCCCCTCTTTGTTGTCCGAGTGGAGCAGAATCCTTCAGTTTCCTAGCTCTGAACCCCAAAGGACCATAGCCATTAATACCGGGAACAATTCTAAGACAACTATGTTTTTAACCACTTTGTTTTTGATCCATGAATTAAACCATAGTTCTTTTGACCATTTACCCCTACAAATTGCGCCATACCCGACACCGTTTACTGCGTCCGTAAATAATTGCAAGCATTCTGAAATCGTTTTGCCAGCAGCTGCAACTGTTAAAGCTGCTCAAAAATTCCATCCACATCACTAGATCTTCTTTTCTACGTCTATTCAACCGAATGCGAGCCCTTGGAGAGACTAAGCCTTTTGTAGCGTTGTACAACTTCCTTGAAAATACTTTACCTATTGGAATTATCCACAGGATAAATTTCAATAAACCTAATACCGATTGTAATTCTTTTAGCGTTGTTTTATCTTTGGTTAACATTGCAACCAGAGCTTTTCTACACTTGACTAATTTTGATACCAGAAACCTACATTCCATTTTTACAAAATCTAACATAATTCCGAAAAATTCTAGAAAACAGCATGGATATACTGTATTTTCTGTGCTAATGGTTGTGAAACCAATTAGCTAACTCCAAACAAAAAATCATCTAAATAGCGTAGCACTCCTCCTTTAATATTTGCAGTTTCAACTACCCATTGTCTAAAGCAGGGGTCCTCAAACTACGGCCCGCGGGCCACATGCGGCCCGCCAAGGACTTTTATCCGGCCCCCTGCCAGGCCGACATTGAACTCATGAACTGCACTGCAGTTCAATGCCGGCGGGCCCTGTAATCGCGGGCGGGACGAGGCACCGAGGAGAGGCGTTACGCAGCCCTCCGTATGCAGCAGAGCACAGTGCACACAGACGGCGCGATTGTCATCACGCCGCCTGCGCGGCCTGATGATGTCATGCCACCTGTGTGCCTGTGCAGGAAGAAGACTGAGATGAGCGGGCGCCTCTTCAGAGCAGCGGGGGACTTAGGTGAGTACTTTTTTTTTTTTTTTTTTTAACGCCGGGTCCTATTAGGGTCATTTACCTGCCTAATGGGGACATTTTCCTGCCTAATGGGGACCTGTGATGCCTAATGGGGACATTTACCTGCCTATTGGGGACTTGTGCTGCCTATTGGGGACATTTACCTGCCTATTGGGGACCTGTGCTGCCTATTGGGGACATTTACCTGCCTAATGGGGACATCTACCTGCCTATTGGGGACTTGTGCTGCCTAATGGGGACCTGTGCTGCCTATTGGGGACATTTACCTGCCTATTGGGGACATTTACCTGCCTATTGGGAACCTGTGCTGCCTAATGGGGACCTGTGCTGACTATTGGAGACATTTACCTGCCTATTGGGGACCTATGCTGCCTAATGGGGACATTTACCTGCCTATTGGGGACCTATGTTGCCTAATGGCGACATCTACCTGCCTATTGGGGACCTGTGCTGCCTAATGGGGACCTGTGCTGCCTATTGGGGACATTTACCTGCCTAATGGGGACATTTACCTGCCTACTGGGGACCTGTGCTGCCTATTGGGGACATTTACCTGCCTATTGGGGACCTGTGCTGCCTAATGGGGACATTTACCTGCCAATTGGGGACCTGTGCTGCCTATTAGGGACATTTACCTGCCTATTGGGGACCTGTGCTGCCTAATGGGGACCTGTGCTGCCTATTGGGGACATTTACCTGCCTATTGGGGACCTGTGCTGCCTATTGGGGACATTTACCTACCTATTGGGGACCTATGCTGCCTATTGGGGACATTTACCTGTCTATTGGGGACCTGTGCTGCTTATTGGGGACCAGTGCTATCTATTGGGGACATTTACCTGCCTATTGGAGACGTATGCTGCCTATTGGGGACATTTACCTGCCTTTTAGGGACCAATGCTGCCTATTGGGGATTCTTGCACCACACCAGTCTGAGCCTGAGGTAAAAGTGGAGTTCCACCAATATGGGCACTGGTGAGGCTGCATTGATAGGCACTGATCAGACTGCATTGATGTGCTCTGATCAGGCTGCATTGAAGGGCACTGATCAGGCTGCATTGATGGGCACTGATCAGGCTGCATTGATGGGCACTGATCAGGCTGCGCTGATGGGCACTGATCAGGCTGCGCTGATGGGCACTGATCAGGCTGCGCTGATGGGCACTGATCAGGCTGCGCTGATGGGCACTGATCAGGCTGCGCTGATGGGCACTGATCAGGCTGCGCTGATGGGCACTGATCAGGCTGCATTGATGGGCACTGATCAGGCTGCATTGATGGGCACTGATCAGACTGCATTGATGTGCACTGATCAGACTGCATTGATGGGCACTGATCAGTCTGCATTGATGGGCACTGATCAGACTGCATTGATGGGCACTGATCAGGCTGCATTGATGGGCACTGATCAGGCTGCATTGATGGGCACTGATCAGGCTGCATTGATGGGCACTGATCAGGCTGCATTGATGGGCAGTGCAGTCTGTATGTCTCTGTGTGGGCAATTTTATTGCTGGTATATTGTTTTTGCAGCGCTGTATATATGTTGGTATTTTACTAATAGCAATTTTGAATCCCTAGGAAACAATGATATCAAGAAAGAGAAAAAATTGACTCGAAGTGTAGGATATTCGAAGAACCCAAAAAATCGGTAAGTTTGATGATTTAACTTCATTTTTAATATTGTATTTGTTCCTATTTTTGTTTTATTACTTCTAAATAAGATATGTGCAGTGTGCACAGGAATTTATTCATAATTTTTTTTAAACTATATTCCGGCCCTCCAATGGTCCGAGGGACCGTGATCTGGCCCCCTGTTTAAAAAGTTTGAGGACCCCTGCTCTAACGGATGAAAATATATCATGATAAAGAAAAGCCCATGGGCAAACATTTATCAAAGTAGTATTCATTCTCCAACCGAAATCCTAAGGAATTGAAGCCTTCAGGATTAACGGTGAGTCATCAAAATGCCGATTTCATATCAGTCTGTTAAATTTTGTCGATAACGCCTAATGCCTGTTACACATTTCCATTTTTTGACGTTAGTCAAAATCCGCCACTTTTAGAAAAAACGGATCCGCCCCTTTTTCGGCGGATCCGTTATTTTCCCCCATAGACTTACATTAGTGGCAGATTTTGACTGACGGTCGTCCGTCTCACCCATTCTTTGACGGATCCGTCAGAATTTTTGCGGCTCCCGGGCAGAGGAGACGGACTCAAACGTTTTTTCAGGGTGACGGTCCGCTATTTTGTATTGCGCATGCCCGGCAGACTTGCTCTGGCAGGGATTTTAACCCTGAATAGTGTTCCGGAAAGGCTGTGAAAAAAAAAAATTCTCTCTCGTTTTTCCGGACCACAATTACTTTAAATTTCACCCTCTTCCCGGCTGCACCGGATCTGTATACATAACGGATCCAGTGGCATCAGTTTGGCCCATGACGAAGACAGATCCATTTTTTAACCGCCTGGCGGATTTTGACTGACCGTCAAAGAAGGAAATGTGAAACAGGCCTAAGCAAGTCTACGGCTTGATCAAGTGGCGTATTTGACCGACGCCTTTGCTTTGTCAACTTTGTTGTTCCAAAATGCCCCCCGGACAAGAAAGGTGGTGAATTAATCTAAAAAATCCTGACTTTTCTTTAATAATGCCTAACAGTGACATTCTGAAACGTTTAAATGAAGTGGTGCTAATCAGACCTGAAAACTTATCTACACTCAATTCTTTAATAATTTTGTCCTTCACAACCTTTTTATACAACTTAACTGATGCCAAATTCTCTACCCAACGACAGCCATGACCCCTGAACTCAGGTACTAAAAACCCTATGCTAAAACCTTGCTAAATAAGCTCAGCTTTCTCCTAGCTTGGGTATAGCTTGAGCCGTGGTTAAATTTTTTATAGGTTCTCTGGAATCCACGCTTTTGAATAGGAGTGTTTCTGTACTAGGCTGTTGTTGGGTAGACTGTGCATTTCTTTTGAAAGACTTGCACATGGGATGTGCGTCCACCGCAAAAGGAGCACTCGTGCCAAAACCTACAATTATTCAACTATTTACAAGATGCCTAACTAAAGGGAATCTGACACCTATTTTTTCACATATAAGATGGGGCCACCGCCATCAGGGCCTTATCTACAGCATTGTGGAATGCTGTAGATAAGCCCCCGATGTAACCTGAAATATAAGAAAAACGAGTAATATTGTACTCACTGGGGGGGGGGGGGGGTCCGGTATGGGGGGGGAGGTCCGGCGCCTTCCTATCATCTTCTTGCAATGACGTCCTCTTCTTTGCTTTCCGTAGCGGCTCCGATGCGGGCGTACTGCTCTGCCCTGTTGAGGGCAGAGTTGAGTACTGCAGTGCGCAGGCGCCAGGAAAGGTCAGAGAGGTCCGGCGCCTGCACACTACAGTACTCTGCCCTCAACAGGGCAGAGCAGTACGCCTGCACTGGAGCCGTGACAGAAAGCAAAGAAGAGGACATCATCGCTAGAAGATGGGAGGCGCCGGCGACACCTATCGGACCCAGACCGGACCGCCCCCCCGGTGAGTATAATATAACTTGTTTTTCTTATCTTTCAGGTTACATCGGGGGCATATCTACATGCTGTACTGTAGATAAATCCCTGATGGCGGTGGCCGCATCTTATATGTGAAAAAATAGGTGACAGATTCCCTTTAAAGGCAAAGCCAATCCCTTTCGCTTTCCTGGGTACCATGTTCCAATGAGGCAACATTAGATTTAGCCATAAGCACACATCTTTAACACCCCGTTTCATAGTTGGGTGTATAAAGTACATATAAATAATTATTATTAAACGTGATATACTATTATCACTCTTGAATTACGGTAAGCGAGTACATATGATGATTAAGAAGCGTGTCCCTAATCATTTGCCCATAAGTACACTATTTTTTTATACATATATATATATATAAACACACACATACTTTAGTATTTTTTGCTACAACTTTTTTTTTATTTGAATATAGAAAGTCAGTAAAGTTAGCCTGAGCTTGAGCTCTGCCATCTGTTAGAATGATTTCATTCTATTTCTAGTTTTATCCTCTCTGTTGGCCACTTGATATCTAAATGCTATTATGTGGATTATGAAACAATAAAAACAACATGAAACTGTACTGGATAAAAACAGCACAATGCTGAATTCTTCATTGTTCCGTAATGAGCTATAAATGAGCTCTTATCCTCCCTGACCTGGCTCAGGGAGCAAACAGCGATAAAGAAAGAACGGAACAATGATCAAAACTATTGCACTTTACATTCCATTGGTATGAACAACAAAAAGGAACCAGATTAAAAACCACATACAGATAGTCTGACCTATGAATAATTGTTCAAATAGGATTAGAATGATTTTTTTCAAATTAAATTCCGAAACCCCAACCTCATGAAATCTGCTTGGAGTCTTAAGGTACTGTCACACTTAGCGATGTACCAGCGATCCCGACCAGCGATATGACGCAGTCAGGATCGCTGGTGCATCGCTAAGTGGTCGCTAGTGAGCTGCCACACAGGCAGATCTCACCAGCGACATCACTGGAGACGGGGATCGCTACTTACCTGTCACACCAGGCGATCCTGCGTCCTCCCGCCCGGCTCCACGCGTCACTCGTCGTCACAGCAGGAAGCGCCGCAGGAAGCTGACAATGAGAAACGGTCCAGGACGTTCTCGCGCGATCAGCGATAACCAGCGGGGGAGCCGGTCGTAGGTAAGTATCAGACACAGAGATATCGCTAGCAATATCGCTATAACGTCACAAGTTATAGCGATATTGCTAGCGATATCGCTTAGTGTGACAGGCCCTTTAGGCTATGTGCACACACGCTGCGGATTGGTCTGCGGATATGTATCTGCGGAACCGCAGGTAAAATGTCCTGCGGTTTTACCTGCGGATTGGCGTGCGGTTTTCCCCTGTGGTTTATCACCTATACAATGGAGGAGATGGTAAACCGCAGCGGAATCCGCAGAAAAGTGACATGTCATTTCTTTTTGCGGATTCAAAAGCGCAGCTTTTCCGCAGTTAAAAATCCGCAGCATGTGCACAGCAGATTGTAAATCACATAGATTTACATGCTACTGTACACTGTCTGCAGAACTGCTGCAGATCCGCAGCGGCCAAAACCGCAGCGTGTGCACATAGCCTTAGGGCATGTTCACATCTAGTTTTCCTGAAAACTGGAGACTATTTCGCAGTGACTGAAAAATTTCAGTACTTTTTGTTTTATTACTTTAATGATTATCAAATAAGTTTTTCTGCATCTACTCTCTTTTAGTACATCTCTATGAAGGTCACTGATTACTTTTAGAGCCCTGAAATTGAGATTACTATTATAGGATATTTTCTTACCTGTGCCTGTGGAGGCGCATTGAGCCCAAACTATGGGAGATGCGCCCGATGCAGGGTTAAAAGGGGTTGCCAGGTTAAAACAAATCTAAGGGGTCTAAAAGATGGAACCAACAACAATCAGAAAAATGGGGAATTTTTATCTCTGATGGGGCACACTCTGACAATTCATTCATTGTCTATGGGGCTTCCAAAAAGAAGGGAGTGAGGCACTCGGTAGCCCCATAGAGAATTAATGGAGCGCCTTTCGAGTATGTGCACCGCCACTACATTCTAACAGGAATTAAAGGTCCCCATTATGGACCCTAACTGATCAAAAAGTTATCACCTATTGTTTAGGTTGGTACGCACTTGTTTTCACAACACAACCCCTTTTATGAGGTGCACGGAACACTACCGCTTGTCGGCCATCGGGGCTGCTTTTTATTGATAGAGCACTTGTCTCAAAAATTTAAAACATCTAATTTTTATTCATTTATTTTGAACCCCCCCCCCCCCCCCCCCAAATTCTAGATTATCCTCAGAGAGTTGACTCTTTTAAAACCCTTTTTCAGAGCTTTTAACCATAAGAAGGGTCAGGGCTCGAAGTGAGTTAAGACTTTGAGGATAATTTTTAACTGTTAAATTTGAATAAAAATTGGATGATTAACTTTTTGGATGCACGCAGAAGCTATCATCCTATAAGTAGCCCCCGATCAGGATCCTTTTATAGTGGATAGTGCAGAGAGCCACTAACAAGTAGCAGTTCTTGCTCTGGCGCAGTCAACTGGTCGATATATTTGTGGGTAAATGGTATTGTAAGTTCTAAACATAAAGCCAAAATAAACCAAAAGGCAGCAGTTCTATGACTTTGATAAGACATATATTATGAATCGGCGTTCCCCTTTAATTTCTAACAGATAAATCCACATCTGCCTTCAATTCCCTCTACAACAATGAAAAAGGCAATGTTAAATGTTTGTAATATAAAGCAGGCAGAAGAGCAGGCCTATCACCCATCAAGGCAGGATATAGCATGTCAGACTGTAATGAGTGGACCTTTCATCCCACAGGGGGTCTCCAGTTGCAATGAACAAGGATTAAGGGGATTGTGTTACTGTTCCATCAGCACTTATTTGATCAGAGTCTTAATGCAGCTCTTTGGTTTGCCGTTCCAAACATTCAAGTGCAGCTTGTTATATCGTACCATTAACTTCCCATTAAACAATCGGTTAATAAGAAGAACTTAAGAACTAAAACATTAAGCTAAAATTCCGTAGACCGGGGGTTTCTGGGAATACATATACTGTATATATAATTATCCTTTTTCACTTGTGCCAATTCTAGTAGTGTAAGTCAGAGAGGGAAAAGTCATAAGTATTCAGGATGCATTATGCCAAAAAACAAAGATAACCCTGGGGAATCGGAAGAACCAATACTTATAAATGTATGACTCTAAATGGCCTCTCGACCTAAAGAAACTTTGCCATAGGACTCCTACACTTATGAAATGTTTTTCCAACAGGGATAAAAAGCTACCAAGGCTGGAGATGGTGTGAATTGATTCGTAGGACCTGGTCCAACTACAAGGTCAGTAATCTGGGGCTATAGAATAGGAACAGTTCGAACCGCCTCTGATGGCATTCCCGACTCCTCTTTTCATTGGTTCGCCTGTCTCATCATTGCGGAGTTACACAAGTGACGTCCCGTCAGGCGGGCTAATCAAAAGAAGAGGTGTGCATGCCCAAAGGAGGTAGGAAGTGGTTCTAAGGGCTCCCGATCAATGGCCACAGAATACTGACCTGGCTAATTGACCGGGTCCTGCAGATCGATTCACAGGCTCTCTACTACTGATCCTAATTTAAAGAAGCAGCAGTCATCGTAGGAAATATTATTAGAAGTACAAGCCTACTGATCTTGCCATTACAAACTGTAATGATTTTCAGGTATCTTGTTAGTCACTTGAAGGGGATCTCCAAAAATATCAGAGATTGTAGCTTTAAACTCTACCTATCAAACTATGTAACAGCAGCGCTAGTGGTATGTGGATCAACAAACCATCTTTCCATGGCGCTATACAAGGACACAACTCTCCGAGATATCCAGAGCAGCACTGATCACAAATCAAAGGGCTCAGGTGAGTGCTTCAACTATTTCAATTTAGCAAATCGGTGGGGGTCTTCGCTCCCAGATCCCATCATATACAACTTTTGACATATCAAAAGTTCTTGATAAAGATAGGTAGCCTTTAAGTTTACATTTGTTTACATGAGGTCCATTGACAAACAATTACTATATATTCCTGCTCCAGTCAAAATCACAGATGAACAAATAAATACAGTATGGTTCCATGAGATTAGAAAACACCAAGGTTACTTACCGGTAGCCGTTTTTTCCAGAACCCGTGACAGCACACCTGAATATACGGGTGGTGTCATGGGTGAAGGGAAAAACATGGATACTTTCTTCCAGAAACGGCACCATTCTTGGCTGTGTCAGGTAGAGTAACCTCTAAAGAAGGGGAAAAAGTGCAATACTATGACACATGCACAAATTCTCCACTCCAACGCAGACCAATGTGCCTCTATGGTTATAGACTACAAACAATCCTTGAACTGAGGCCTGTTCCATTAAACATGCAATCCTAATGAGCTGTGAGCAGCAATGAAGAGAACAGGAGTAGAGGAGTAGATTGATACATACAGTATTTTAGGAGAAAGATTCAATACAGTGCCTACTGAATGTTTGCTAAATCCATTTGTTGCATTGAACTCAACACTTACTGCTGTATAGCCATCTTGGGGCCAGTAGAGATGTTATCAGGTGTAATGTGTTACTAGCATATGGATGTAGCCAGGCCCTGTGCCTTTGATTGTCTAACATCCCCTGGTGTGCTAGGCAATTGGTAATTTATCCCAAATCAGTTCCCACAATCCCTCTCAAATGATCATCTACTCAGTCCTATATATTCAGATGCCTTCTAGGGGGGCATGTGTGTCTCCCTGCAGCATAAGTATCACTGCAGCAAAAGTATTGAGAAAGTGCAGTTATTACTACGGCAGTTAGTCTCGGCAGGAGTCAGGACCCCACACTATCTACCTGTCTCTTTTGGGTATGTCTGCTGAGTAAGCCCTTCTTATTACTTCTATCCAGCTTTTCTATTCACCCTCCTACTCCTTCACCATGTTTACATATGCACTCACAGTGTTTGCTCCTTTAGTCCTCACTCTCCTTCACTATCCCCAAACCCCAGCAGCCTCTAACCAAATAATCATCTCCCCTTCCCTCTTTCCTCCCCACCTGACCTCCTCTGCTGAACTGCTCCTCAACCTCAAATCTGTCCGAATGAAACATAAAACAAGCTGCCCACTCTCCTCCCATCTGCTCTCCCTTTCTCTGCTTCTCCTCACTGCTGCCAACATATCTCCCAATCCTGGACCCCCACAGCTCTCACCCCCCACTACTTCCCCTTCCTACCGCTCCCTATCTAATAAGAACTACCACAATCTTTCCAACTTAAAACCTGTGCCATTGACACCGAACCCCCTGCTCCCTCTCTTGGGAGCACTTTGGAATGCCCGCATCATATGCAATAAGCTCCATGTGATTCATGACCTCTTTCTCTCTCACAATCTTGCCTTCCTCGGCCTCACAGAAACATAGCTGACACCCCCTGACACTGCCTCCCCTGCTGCGCTGTGTTACGGCGGCCTCCACTTTACCCACACTCCTCGCCCTGGCAACAGACACGGTGGAGGAGTGGGTCTTCTCCTTTCTTCCAACTGCACCTTCAACCCAACTCCACCTCTTCCCTCCCTAATCCTCCCCTCTTTTGAAGTCCACTCTGTCCGCATCTACTCTCCCTCCAACCTCCAAGTGGCCGTCATATACTGACCTCCAGGCCCGACCACTGCCTTCATTGACCAATTCTCTACCTGGCTTCTTCATTTTCTTTCAACTGACACCCCCACTATCATCATGGGTGACTTCAAAACCCCCACTGATACCCTTCAGTCAGCAGCCTCCAAACTCCTGTCCCTTACTTCATCCTTTGGACTTACTCAGTGGTCCTCCCTCAGCCACCCACACAGATGGACACACATTAGACCTGGTCTTCACCCGTCTCTGCTCTCTTTCTAACTTCACCAACTCCCCTCTCCCTCTATCTGACCATCATCTACTCACTTTCTCATCCCTGTCCTCCTCACCTGGCACCCATGTCCAGCAACCCGCACCCCCCCGCAGAAACCTTGCACACCTAGACACCCACGCGCTCTTTGACTCTATTCTACCACTGGCATCCATATCCTCACTCCATGACACAGACGTTGCCACTGCTTTCTACAATGCCACGCTCGCATCAGCTATTGACACGGTTGCCCCTTTCGTTCATGGCAGAATGCGACGTATCAACAGACAACCCTGGCACAATAACACCACTAAAAAGCTCCGGCAAGTGTCCAGGATTGCAGAGCGGCACTGGAAGAAAACAAATTCGCAAGATGACTTCACTACATTCAAACAGGCAACACTCGATTTCAAATCTGCCCTCACCTCTGGTAAACAGGCCTACTTCACAACCCTTGTATCTTCCCTATCTTACAACCCAAAACAGTTATTCAAAACTTTTAACTCCCTCCTCCGCCCACCACTGCCTCCTCCAACCTCCCTCATCTCTGCCAAGGACTTTGCCACACACTTCAAAAACAAGATTGACCAAACAAGGCAAGTCTTCATCACTCAACCACCACAACCCCTTTGTATACCAGACCAATGCCCAAACCCCATAACATCACTCTCCAACATCACTGAAGGGGAGCTTAATCGCCTCTTCTCCAAATCGCACCTCACAACCTGTGCACTTGACCCCATCCCATCCCACCTACTCCCCAACCTCACCACCACACTTATCCCATCCCTAACCCACCTCTTCAACCTATCACTAACGTCTGGTACCTTCCCTTCTGCTTTCAAGCATGCCACAATCACGCCTATCCTTAAAAAGCCAACCCCGACCCAACCGCTATGTCCAGCTATCGCCCAATATCATTGCTTCCATTCGCTTCCAAACTCCTGGAACAGCACGTCCACGCTGAACTTTCCTCCCACCTATCATCTAACTTGCTCTTTGACAATCTACAATCTGGTTTCCGCCCCCATCACTCCACTGAGACAGCCGTGACCAAAATTACTAAAGACCTACTTACAGCCAAATCAAATGGACAATACTCTATACTCCTGCTTCTAGACCTGTCCGCTGCATTTGACACAGTTGACCACTGCCTCCTACTACAGATCCTCTCCTCCTTCGGCATCAGAGGCCTTGCCCTATCCTGGATCTCCTCATAGCTTTCCAACCGCACATTCAGCATCTCCCACTCCCACAACATCTCCTCATCCCACCCTCTCTCTGTTGGAGTCCCCCAAGGCTCTGTTTTAGGACCACTACTCTTCTCAATCTATACACTTGGTCTGGGGAAACTCAAAGTCCCACGGATTCCACTACCACCTTTATGCTGATGACACTCAGATCTACCTCTCTGGTCCAGACGTCACCTCTCTGCTGTCCAGAATCCCAGAGTGTCTATCAGCCATATCCTCCTTCTCCTCTCGCTTCCTCAAACTCAATGTAGACAAATCTGAACTCATCATCTTTCCTCCATCTCACAGATATTCCTTACCCGACCTAGCTATAACAATTAGCTAGCTACTTTCCCCAGTACCAGAAGTCCGCTGCCTCGGAGTAAGCTTTGACTCTGCCCTATCCTTCAAACCGCACATCCAAGCTCTTTCTACCTCCTGTCGCCTCCAGCTCAAAAATATTTCAAGAATCCGTCTTTTCCTCAACCCTCAATCTACTAAAATGCTTGTGCATGCCCTCATCTCCCGCCTCGACTACTGCAACAGCCTTTTCTGTGGTCTCCCTGCTAACACCCTCGCACCTCTCCAGTCCATCCTTAACTCTGCCGCCCGACTAATTCGTCTCTCTCCTCGCTACTCCTCCACTTCTACCCTCTGCAAATCTCTTCACTGGCTCCCATTCCCTCAGCGTATCCAGTTCAAATTACTAATACTGACCTACAAAGCCATCTATAACCTGTCTCCCCCATATGTCTCTGAACTAATCTCCCGATACCTTCCCTCACGTAATCTCCGGTCCTCCCAAGACCTCCTCTCCTCCACACTTATTCGCTACTCACCCAACCGCCTCCAAGACTTCTCCTGAATAGCACCCATCCTCTGGAATTCTTTGCCCCAACAAGTCCGACTATCAACCACATCTGGATCCTTCAGATGGAACCTGAAAACCCACCTCTTCAAGAAAGCCTACAGCCTGCAATGACCCCGCTACCTCCTTCTCTCTCACCACTACCGGTGATATCACCTCAACCAATACCGGAACTGCTGCAACCCACCAACCTACTGTCTCCTTCCCCACCATCCTGTAGCATGTAAGCCAGAAAGGGCAGGGTCCTCTCTCCCCTCTGTATCAGTCTGTCATTGTTAGTTTGTTTACTGTAAGTGATATCTGTAATTTGTATGTAACCCCTTCTCATGTACAGCACCATGGAATCAATGGTGCTATATAAATAATAATAATAATACGACTTGTATTTTTATTAATGTAAATGACTGCTCATTCTAGGCTTAAGAGACCAGTGGGCGGTGCTACACTGTGATTGACAATTTCTGTAGGAGTGTGCTTACAGAAACTGTTTAGTAAGACCACCCATTGGACATTTAAGTGTAGAATGAAGGAAGCTTTTGATTATCACCGTGGTTTTAATTAATGTTTTCCTACAAAAGTCAACCATTATTGACCTATATATCAGTGAATCAGATTGGACTGCATTTTCAATATGCCACATTTTCTTTAAAGAGTAACTAAACTTCTCTTGTTTGTAGGCACTTTCCATTTTTTCAAATTGGTAGGTGTCAAATCCTTAAGACCCCCACCGATTACTCAAAAGATGGCTGAAAACTATGTAGGAGCGCACAGAGAAGAGTATGGAGACAATAGAAAGTCATTGACATTCTTTAGTATCGGTACCCCACTCGGTGAGTGCATTCAACACCCCCAGGAACCTGCAGACATGGAAGGTGCAAATAAATAAATAAATAAAAATACATATATATCTCTATATAAAAATCAATGTGTGTGTGTGTGTATCACTAACCAATCACGAAGCATCTTTCATTTCACCAGAGCTGTTCAAAAGAAGCTGAGCTGTGATTGGTTGCTATGACCAACAGTTTTCCTTGCAACTAATCACTAAGCATCTCTCATTTCACCAGAGCTGGTTAAAAGTAGCTGAGCTGTGATTGTTAGCTATGCGCAAGTTGTCCCACTTGACAACACCTCAGCAGACACTGACACTGGTGGGAGAAATCTAGCATCCCCAGGAACATAAACTCCCAGCCATCGTCTGTCCCCCAGAAAGCACATGACAGAAATGAATCCCCCCCTCCCGTGGGTATCATTAAGTGACACACATGAATGTAGGAAAGTGCATATATTAAATGTCATGTGGATTTAATATTTTCTCACAGACACTTATGAATTATTGATGTGTTACTGTGCTCTGATGCTGTGAGTTTTTTAAAGTGCTACTTTCCCCATAATTCACCTGAATATACCCATATAACACGTAATGTTTTTCCCATAACAACCCATTAAATATGATACTATACTGCATACAGATGCTGTACATCCATGAGCAACTCAGCCGGACAAATTACAAGTTGACCCGGGATCTTAGTGAACCATGTTTCTGTGCAATTTCACTATTCTACTTTTACTGGCTTTGACGGGATGATGTGAGATATTTGGGGTAGTAGTCCAGTGGCTCTGGCTGACGGGATGATGTGAGATATTAGAGGTAGTAGTCCAGTAGCTCTGGCTGACGGGATAATGTGGGATATTATAGTGAATGTGGCTATGCGGATTGGGCGGGGCTCTACACTCAGCTTTATATATATATAACGATGTGGGATATTAGGGGTAGTAGTCCGGTGGCATTAGAGCATTAGTAACTGCACAGCGTATAAACCATGCCAAGAAAATGATTATTTCTTATAAAAATGCTAGCGTCTAGCAGCGCGGCGCGGCTCCCTCTGGAGAGGTCGGCAACATGCAGTTATGTGGAGATGCTGCACAGTAAAGGCTTTATGAGAAACTTATTGTAGTTTTCTTGGTGGAGAAAAAAAAATCAATGTACTTTAGCTACATGCCACTTAATCGTGCCAGGACGGCTCGCTTCCGCAATAACAGTTTACCTTACGTAGCATCATCACAAATTACAGCATTTGTCCTCCACGAAAAATACTAATTGTATCTCTCCCCCCAACCCTCCCCAGCGGTGCTCATCCGTATTCAACGTGAAGGCAGCAATACCAACACTTAACAGATTTGTCCATTATTTAGCTATTGCTGATCAATCGTCAGATTAGTGGGGGTTCGACATGCCTCAAAATACTGTGTAGAGGCCGTTATCAAATAATGCTGGTCCACGCCTATTCACTTCTATAGAGCTGAGTTGCAGAACTTGGACAACGGTCACTATGGATCGTGTGGCGCTGTGCTGTTTTGGCTCCGTACACTATATACAGTTAGATCCATATATATTTGGACAGAGACATTTTTCTAATTTTGGTTCTAGACATTACCACGATGAATTTTAAAACAATTCAGATGCAGTTGAAGTTCAGACTTTCAGCTTTCATTTGAGGGTATCCACATTAAAATTGGATGAAGGGTTTAGGAGTTTCAGCTCCTTAACATGTGCCACCCTGTTTTTAAAGGGACCAAAAGTAATTGGACAGATTAAATAATTGTAAATAAAATGTTCATTTCTAGTACTTGGCTGAAATCCCTTTGTAGGCAATGACTGCCTGAAGTCTTGAACTCATGGACATCACCAGACGCTGTGTTTCCGCCTTTTTGATGCTCTGCCAGGCCTTCACTGCGGTGGTTTTCAGTTGCTGTTTGTTTGTGGGCCTTTCTGTCTGAAGTTTAGTCTTTAACAAGTGAAATGCATGCTCAATTGGGTTGAGATCAGGTGACTGACTTGGTCATTCAAGAATACTCCACTTCTTTGCTTTAATAAACTCCTGGGCTGCTTTGGCTTTGTTTTGGGTCATTGTCCATCTGTAGTATGAAATGACAACCAATGAGTTTGGCTGCATTTGGCTGGATCTGAGCACATAGTATGGCTCTGAATACCTCAGAATTCATTCGGCTGCTTCTGTCCTGTGTCACATCATCAATAAACACTAGTGACCCAGTGCCACTGGCAGCCATGGATGCCCAAGCCATCACACTGCCTCCGCCGTGTTTTACAGATGATGTGGTATGCTTTGGGTCATGAGCTGTACCACGCCTTCGCCATACTTTTCTCTTTCTATCATTCTGGTAGAGGTTGATCTTGGTTTCATCTGTCCAAAGAATGTTCTTCCAGAACTGTGCTGGCTTTTTTAGATTTTTTTTAGCAAAGTCCTGTCTAGACTTTTTTTTTCTTGATGCTTATGAGTGGCTTGCACCGTGCAGTGAACCCTCTGTATTTACTTTCATGCAGTCTTCTCTTTATGGTAGATGATATGCCTACCTCCTGGAGAGTGCTGTTCACTTGGTTGGCTGTTGTGAAGGGGTTTCTCTTCACCATGGAGATTATTCTGCGATCATCCACCACTGTTGTCTTCCGTGGGCGCCCAGGTCTTTTTGCATTGATGAGTTCACCAGTGCTTTCTTTCTTTCTCAGGATGTACCAAACTGTAGATTTTGCCACTCCTAATGTAGCAATTTCTCAGATAGGTTTTTTCCGTTTTTGCAGCTTAACCCCTTACCTACAATTGACGTAATATTCCGTCCATGTGACCATGGACCTAATTACCATGGACGGAATATTACGTCACCATGATCAGCGGCGCCCACGTGGTGAGCGCCGCTGATCGCGGCCGGGTGTCAGCTAATTATCATAGCTGACACCCGGCACAATGTGTCAGGGGCGGTCACGGACCGCCCCCGACACGTTAACCCCTTGCACACCGCGATCAAACGCGATCGCGGTGTACCGGGGGTTAAAGGGAAGCATCGGCAGGGAGGGGGCTCCCTCCGTGCTTCCCTGAGCCCCCCACAGCAGCGCAATGTGCAGCGCTGCTGCGGGGGGCTCCTTTCCTCCAGGCCCCCGAATCCAAGATGGCGACGGGGGCCTTCGGGGGCCTGAGGAAGCTGGCTTCCTCAGTGCCTGCAAAGCGCAGGCATGAGGAAGTCTGCAGCAGTGCCTGTGACAGATCGCTGATCTGTCACAGTGATCTGTGATGTGACAGATCAGCGATCTGTCACAGGACAGTGATGTACCACCTGGGACAAGGTAATAAAGTAAAAAAAAAAAAAAAAAAAGGTGTTAAAAATAATTAAAAAAAAAAAAATCCCTAAATAAATTAGTAAAAAAAAAAAAAATATTCCCCAATAAATCCATTTTTTCAAAATAAAAAAACCCAAAAACAATAAAAGTACACATATTTGGTATTGCCGCGTCCGTAATGACCTGCCCTATAAAACTGTCCCATTAGTTAACCCCTTTAGCGAACCCCTTAAAAAATAAAAATAAAAAACGAAGCAAAAAATAATGATTTATTATCATACCACCGAACAAAAAGTGCAATAACGCGCGATCAAAAAGACACATATAAATATCCATGGTAACGCTGAAAACGTCATCTTGTCCCGCAAAAAACGAGCCGCCATACAGCGTCATCCGCAAAAAAATAAAAAAGTTATAGCTCGCAGAATAAAGCGATACAAAAATAATTATTTTTTATATAAAATTGTTTTCATTGCAAAAAACCGACAAAACATAAAAAAAGACCTAAATGAGGTATCGCTGTAACCGTACTGACCCGAAGAATAAAACCGCTTTATCAATTTTACCGCACGCGGAACGGTGTAAAAGCACCCCCCCAAAAGAAATTCATGAAATGCTGGTTTTTGTTCATTCTGCGTCCCAAAAATCGGAATAAAAAGCGATCAAAAAATGTCACGTGCCCGAAAATGGTACCAATAAAAACGTCAACTCGTCCCGCAAAAAATAAGACCTCACATGACTCGGTGGGTCAAAATATGGAAAAATTATAGCTCTCAATATGTGGTGATGCAAAAACTACTTTTACAATAAAAAGCGTCTTTTAGCGTGTGACAGCCGCCAAACATAAAAACCGCCATAAATAGTAAATCAAACCCCCCGTTATCACCCCCTTAGTTAGGGAAAAATAATAAAACTAAAAGAAAATGTATTTATTTCCATTTTCCCGCTAGGGTTAGGGTTAGGGTAGGGTTAGGGTTAGGGCTAGGGCTCAGATTAGGGTTAGGGGTGTGTTGAGGTTAGGGTTGGAGTTATAATTGGGGGGTTTCCACTGTTTGGGCACATCAGGTGCTCTCCAAAGGCAACATGGCGTCTGATCTCAATTCCAGCCCATTCTGCGTTGAAAAAGTCAAATGGTGCTCCTTCCCTTCCAAGCTCTGCCATGCGCCCAAACAGTGTTTTACCCCCACATGTAGGGTATCAGCCTACTCAGGACAAATTACAAAACAACTTTTGGGGTCCAATTTCTCCTGTTACCCTTAGGAAAATAAAAAATTGGGGGCAAAAATATAATTTTGCGGAAAAAAATGTTTTTTTTATTTTCACGCCCAGGCGTTATAAACTTCTGTGAAGCACTTGGGGGTTCAAAGTGCTCTCCACACATCTAGATAAGCTCCGTGGGGGGTCTAGTTTCCAAAATGGGGTCACTTGTGGGGAGTTTCAATAGTTTAGGCACATCAGGGGCTCTCCAAACGCACATGACACCCGCAGACCAATCCATCAAAGTCTGCATTCCAAAACGTCACTACTTCCCTTCCGAGCCCCGACGTGTGCCCATACAGTAGTTTTCTCCCACATATGAGGTATCAGCGTACTCAGGACAAAATGGACAACAACTTTTGGGGTCCAATTTCTCCTGTTACCCTTGGGAAAATAAAAAAATTGGGGACTAAAAGATGATGTTTGTTGAAAAAATACGATATTTTTATTTTCACGCCCAGTCGTTATAAACTTCTGTGAAGCACTGGGGGGTTCAAAGTGCTCACCACACATCTAGATAAGTTCATTAGGGGGTCTAGTTTCCAAAATGGGGTCACTTGTGGGGAGTTTCCACTGTTTAGGTACATCAGGGGCTCTCCAAAAGCAACATGACACCCGCAGACCATGCCATCAAAGTCTGCATTCCAAAACGTCACTACTTCCCTTCCGAGCCCTGATGTGTGCCCATACAGTAGTTTTCTCCCACATATGAGGTATCAGCGTACTCAGGACAAATTGGACAACAACTTTTGGGGTCCAATTTCTCCTGTTACCCTTGGGAAAATAAAAAAATTGTGGACTAATTGATCATGTTTGTGGAAAAAATACGATTTTTTTATTTTCATGCCTGGGCATTATAAACTTCTGTGAAGCCCTTGGGGGTTCAAAGTGCTTACCACACATCTAGATAAGTTCCTCAGGGGGTCTAGTTTCCAAAATGGGATCATTTGTGGGGGGTTTTCACTGTTTAGGTACATTAGGGGCTCTCCAAAGGCAACATGACACCCACAGACCATTCCATCAAAGTCTGCATTCCAAAACGTCACTACTTCCCTTCCGAGCCCTGACGTGTGTCCATACAGTAGTTTTCTCCCACATATGGGGTGTCAGCGTACTCAGGACAAATTGGACAACAACTTTTGGGGTCCAATTTCTCCTGTTACCCTTGGGAAAATAAAAAAATGGGGACTAAAAGATGATGTTTGAGGAAAAAATACGATTTTTTTATTTTCACGCCCGGACGTTATAAACTTCAGTGAAGCACTGGGGGGTTCAAAGTGCTCACCACACATCTAAATAAGTTCCTTGGGGGGTCTAGTTTCCAAAATGGTGTCATTTGTGGGGGGTTTCTACTGTTTTGGTACATCAGGGGCTTTCCTAACGCGACATGGTGTCCGATCTCAATTCCAGCCAAAAACGTCAAATGGCGCTGCTTCCCTTCCGAGCTCTGCCATGCGCCCAAATAGTGGTTTACACCCACATGTGGGGTATCAGCGTACTCAGGATAAATTGCACAATATCTTTTAGGGTCCTGTTACTTTTGGAAAAATAAGAATTGAGGGTGAAAAGATCATTTTTGTGGAAAAAATATGATTTTTTAATTGTACTGCTGTACGTTATAAACTTCAGTGAAGCACTGGGGGGTTCAAAGTGCTCACCACACATCTAGATAAGTTCCTTGGGGGGTCTAGTTTCCAAAATGGTGTCATTTGTGGGTGGTTTCTAGTGTTTTGGTACATCAGGGGTTTTCCAATCGCGACATGGTGTCCGATCTCAATTCTAGCCAAAAACGTCAAATGGCGCTGCTTCCCTTCCGAGCTCTGCTATGCGCCCAAATAGTCATTTACACCCACATATGGGGTATCAGCGTACTCAGGACAAATTGCACAATAACTTTTAGGGTCCTGTTACCCTTGGAAAAATAAAAATTGGGGGTGAAAAGATCATTTTTTTGGAAAAAATATGATTTTTTAATTGTACCGCTGTACGTTATAAACTTCTGTGAAGCCCTTGTGGGTTCAAAGTTCTCACCACATATCTAGATAAGTTCCTTGGGGGGGTCTAGTTTCCAAAATGGGGTCACTTGGGGGGTTTCCACTGTTTAGGTACATCAGGGGCTCTCCAAACGCGGCATGGCTTCCGATCTGAATTCCAGCCAATTTTGCATTGAAAAAGTCAAACGGCGCTCCTTCCCTACTGAGGTCTGCCATGCGCTGAAACAGTGGTTCCCCCCCACATATCAGGTATCAGCGTACTCAGGACAAATTGCACAATAACTTTTGCAGTCCAATTTCTCCTGTTACCCTTGGTAAAATAAAGAAAATTGAACCTGAAGTATTTTTTTTGTGAAAAAAAGTTAAATGTTCATTTTTTTTTTTAATATTCAAAAAATTCCTGTGACGCACCTAAAGGGTTAATAAACTTCTTGAATGTGGTTTTAAGCACCTTAAGGGGTGCATTTTTTAGAATGGTGTCACTTTTGGGTATTTTCTATCATATAGACCCCTCAAAGTGGCTTCAAATGTGAAGTGGTCCCTAAAAATAAAATGGTGTTGCAAAAATGAGAAATCGCTGGTCAATTTTTAACCCTTATAACTTCCTAACAAAAAAAAATTTTGGTTCCAAAATTGTGCTCATGTAAAGTAAACATGTGTGAAATGTTATGTATTAAGTTTTTTGTGTGCTGTATCGCTGTGATTTAAGGGCATAAAAATTCAAAGTTGGAAAATTGCGAAATTTTCAAAATTTTCGCCAAATTTCCGTTTTTTTCACAAATAAACGCGTTATTTGAATGCAATTTTACCACTAACATGAAGTACAATATGTCACGAGAAAACAATGTCAGAATCACCGGGATCCATGGAAGCGTTCCAGAGTTATGACCTCATAAAGGGACAGTGGTCAGAATTGTAAAAATTGGCCCGGTAGTTAACGTGCAAACAAACCCTTGGTAGTGAAGGGGTTAAGGATGGCTTGTTTCACCTGCATGGAGAGCTCATTTGACCGCATGTTTCCTTCACAGCAAAACCTTCCAAATGCAAGCACCACACCTCCAATCAACTCCAGGCCTTTTATCTGCTTAATTGAGAATGACATAACAAAGGGATTGCCCACACCTGTCCATAAAATAGCCTTGGAGTCAATTGTCCAATTACTTTTGGTCCCTTTAAAAACAGGGTGGCACATGTTAAGGAAATGAAACTCCTAAACCCTTCATCCAATTTTAATGTGGATACATTCAAATAAAAGCTGAAAGTCTGAACTTCAACTGCATCTGAATTGTTTTGTTTAAAATTCATTATGGTAATGTCTAGAACCAAAATTAGAAAAATGTTGTCTCTGTTCAAATATATATGGACCTAACTTTACATTGGTGGTGGTGGTGCGCCCCCAATGATCTGATATTGATGACCTATCTTATGTACAGGCCCATTGAAATCCATGCAGGAAACTACTCCTTTAAGTGTTAATATTAATGCAGGAGCAGACAGTTTTTTTTTCATCTGAGAAAAATCGGTCCGATTACTAATCACAGAGTTTGATCAGAGTGTGATCTGATTTTCTCGGAGGTGCAGAGAAAAAAGAAAATTCTCCACCTTCTCCATTGGTTAGGCCCATGAAAATCAGACCGCACTCGGATGTTATCTGAGCGCATTCTATTTTTTCACATGGACCCATAGACTTGAATGGGAGAGTGACATCAGATTCTTGGAGGCATATCGTGAGTGCAATGATTTTTTTTTTCTTTAGTCCAAGAAAACAAAATTGGGCATGTGCACGGCTCCATAATATAACATAAGGATGAGTGCTATCCGTCAAAACCACATAATCAACCAAGAATCTGCAAAAACCCTAGTACATGCCCTCATCATCTCCCGCCTTGACTACTGCAACCTCCTGCTCTGTGGCCACCCCTCTAACACTCTCGCACCCCTCCAATCTATTCTAAACTCTGCTGCCCGACTAATCCACCTGTCCCCCCGCTATTCCCCAGCCTCTCCCCCCTGTCAATCCCTGCACTGGCTCCCCATTACCTAAAGAATCCAGGTCAAAACCCTGACCATGACATACAAAGCCATCCACAACCTGAGTCCTCCATACATCTGTGACCTCGTCTCACGGTACTTACCTGCACGAAACCTCCGATCCTCACAAGATCTCCTTCTGTACTCCCCTCCTATCTCCTCTTCCCACAATCGCATACAAGACTTCTCCCGTGCATCCCCCCTACTCTGGAACTCTCTACCACAACATATCAGACTCTCCCCTACCATGGAAACCTTCAAAAAGAACCTGAAGACCTACCTCTTCCGACAAGCCTGCAACCTGCAGTAACCACCGATCCACCAAACCGCTGCACGTCCAGCTCTACCCTCACCTACTGTATCCTCACCCATCCCGTTGTCGATCGTGAGCCCTCGCGGGCAGGGTCCTCTCTCATCCTGTACCAGTCATGACTTGTTTTGTTTAAGATTACTGTACTTGTATGTATTATGTATACCCCTCCTCACATATAAAGTGCCATGGAATAAATGGCGCTATAATAATTAATAATTATAATATTAGTCTGAACCCTTTTAGTTCTCCTCCGCAAATTGTTAATCAAGAAAACTGCAAATAGCAAAAAACTGATAAGCTTCTAATAGAGGGAAAAGTAATATCACCAGAGATAGTTTAATTTGGCATTTATGGCATATTCTGTGAGTATATATACCATAAATGTCCACTACGGTACTGGTGATAATGGTCTCCAGACCTCCTCTCATTAGGTGCGGGACCCAGTTTATATGCCATAAATGCTCAAAATGAAAAAAATATATATCCCCTTTGATACGTTTTTTTTTTATTCTAGACTTCACTTTTTGGTTCCTTCAGAATGTTATGGTGGGATTTCTATCCCCCCCCCCCCCCCGTTAGTAAATAATCTTTCTAATTTTAGAGTGACACCCGTAACAATCACTTGTGTGGGATCACTAAACATCAATCTTTCCTTCTGGCAAGGAGGTGTCATTAACCTGCATACTGTGGATAGCACTGGCCCCGGTTCTGCTTTTATCTAAACGTGGTAGAATTTCCTGATTTAATAAGTAAATCCACACATTGCTTCCTCCCATTCGCCTTTTGTTGAGTAAATAATGAATGTGAATCCGGTTTTGTTTTATTTGTCACATGAGAGTACATTTATTTAATTTTAGGTTTTGAAATGACAGATGTGGCCTGATAAGGAAAGTCATAGAATTTAGGAGTTGTTTACTTTTTCAATTCACATCACTATAAAAGGATAAAGAACTCCTTTGACTAGTCATTAACCTCGGTGAGAAGACATTCCTCGCATATCCCCATATCATAATAAAACAACAAAGAAAACCTGAGAAACAAAAGTGAGATGTTTAAAGGAGTTGTCCGAAACGAATATTGATTTTCATCCCATATTGTCTATTTATTGTAATCAAACAGCTTTTCTCATATGCTTTAATTAAAAAGCCCCTATTATCCCCTCTGTAATCAATTTAACTGCTTTTATTTTTTATACCTACCACTTATGTTTTGATGTTTCCTGTGAAAATTCCGACATATGCTCCCTTGTCAGTGTGCAATATTCTTTTCAGTGCACTGTGACAGTGCGCTCCCTCGCCGACTCTGATTAGAAGTAACGAATGACAATGGAGCGCACTGTCAGTATGCATTGTAAGGGAAGAACACGGTGAGCAGGAACCAGCTCCACTCTCAAAACCGATGTCACTTTGCAACATTCTCTCCTTACAATCAATACTGACAGTGCACTCTCTATTATAGGCTCAGCCCTTCTCATCAGAGCTGGCAAGGATCACACTATCTCTGTACACTGAAAAGAATATTGCACAGTGACCAGGCAGCTTTTTATGAGCATATGTCAGAATTGACAACAATGCAAGCTCAAGAGTAGGGAGTAGCTCAGCCCCTGAGATGACGTTACATTTCAGGGTGGGGATAAAGGCTGGGCAGTTTTGGACCACCCTTTTAAGGTATTTAAAGACCATTAACAATTAACAATTTTTTCATACTGCACTGTACACATGATCTAGTGGCTGCAGAACAAAATAAGTTTATCTTTTTTTTAATTTCGCCTCTCTGTTATGGAGATATTAGTAATTAAAGCATTTTGGAACACTTGAACTTAAGAAACGGTATCAGATAGTTTTCACTAGGTGCATGTATTTCTTTCCCATACATGATGTTGCCAAATAATAAGCCGGCAGCATGGCTCAAAAACAAATAAGTACACCCCCCAATCATGGCTTAGAGTAGGTTTTTCAGTCTATGAGCTGTATGACATACAGCTCTGATCTCCTGGTCTGACATCATGCATGACTAGAAAGTGTTGGGAGGAAAGCACAGATGACTAACACCTTACAGATAAGGTGCTGGCAGTCAGTGTGGGGAAGGTGCAGCACAGCAGAGTTTGGCTATGCCACATTACAAACATCAGTTTGACGACACGGGTGGGGGGTGTTGGCTGGTGCCCTGATCGGCTAGACAAAACAGCATGGACCAGGGATCATCCCATCGCATGCCAGCTCTCCTTTTAACATGGGCATAGCTCTACTCAGACAACACAGGGTGAGGGTAAAGCAGTGTGGCAATACTTTATTGAACCACAAAACAGGCAGATAGCACGTAGAACAGTCACAGCTAGAGTTGAGCGATACCGTCCGATACTTCAAAGTATCGGATCGGAATGGATCGGCCGATCTTAAAAAAAAGTATCGGTATCGCCGATTCCGATACCGGAAGTCCCATTCAAGTCTATGGGACTTCCGGTATCGGAATAAGAAAAATCCTGTTTTTCCCTTGTACAGCCTCTCTGGGGTCTGTACGGGCCTTTCGGGGGGCTGTGCCGGCCTGCCAGGGGGTCTGTGCAGGCTCCGGTGGTCTGTGCCGGCCTGCCGGGGGGCTGTGCCGGCCTGCCAGGGGGGCTGTGCAGGCTCCGGTGGGCTGTGCTGGCCTGCCGGGGGGCTGTGCCGGCCTGCCGGGGGGCTGTGCAGGCTTCGGGGGTCTGTGCAGGCATCGTCCGATGGGACTACAAGTCCCATCGGGCGATGCCTGCTACCATGACAGTGATTGACACATTAGCCAATGATGGGACAGTAGTAGTCCCATCATCCGGCTAATGTGTTGAATGTAAAAAAAAATAAAAAAATTACATGCTACATACATACAACATGCATACTACATATATACTACATGCATGCTACATACATACTGCATGCTACATACATACATGCTACATACATACCACATATATACTACATACATACTACATACATACTACATGCTACATACATACTACATATATACTACATGCATGCTACATACATACTACATGCTACATACATACTACATATATACTACATGCATGCTACATACATACTGCATGCTACATGCATGCTACATACATACTACATACATACTACATGCTACATACATACCACATATATACTACATACATACTACATACAATACATTCATACAATACATACATAGACATACAGTACATATAACATAGAGTAACATACTTACCAATACTTGTCACATTGTTCCCCGAAGCCATTGTCTTTTACGGAATAAATATTAACATAACAAACCACAAAAATACTCACCCACGATCCGAAGCAGTCCACGAGTGTGTCCCACGACGATCTTGGGTAGAGAACTGCAGCATCAGCTGTTGCTGCCGTTCTCTACGGGCTGCAGGAATCCAATGACGGAAGGTAGGTATCCTTCCGCACTGTATTCCTCCGCCACTTAAAAAAAAAAAAAAGTCCCTAGTCTCACTTTATGCCATTGCTGTGTGGGAAATTCCCACGCAGCAATGGCATAAAGTGAGACTAGGGACTTTTTTTTTTTAAGTGGCGGAGGAATACAGTGCGGAAGGATACCTACCTCCCGTCATTGCATTCCTGCAGCCCGTAGAGAACGGCAGCAACAGCTGATGCTGCAGTTCTCTACCCAAGATCGTCGTGGGACACACTCGTGGACTGCTTCGGATCGTGGGTGAGTATTTTTGTGGTTTGTTATGTTAATATTTATTCCGTAAAAGACAATGGCTTCGGGGAACAATGTGACAAGTATTGGTAAGTATGTTACTCTATGTTATATGTACTGTATGTCTATGTATGTATTGTATGAATGTATTGTATGTAGTATGTATGTAGTATATATGTGGTATGTATGTAGCATGTAGTATGTATGTAGTATGTATGTAGCATGCATGTAGCATGCAGTATGTATGTAGCATGCATGTATATATGTAGTATGTATGTAGCATGCATGTAGTATATATGTAGTATGTATGTAGCATGCATGTAGTATGTATGTAGTATATATGTGGTATGTATGTAGCATGTAGTATGTATGTAGCATGCAGTATGTATGTAGCATGCATGTAGTATATATGTAGTATGTATGTAGCATGTATGTAGTATGTATGTGGTATGTATGTAGCATGTAGCATGCATGTAGTATGTATGTAGTATATATGTGGTATGTATGTAGCATGTAGTATGTATGTAGCATGCAGTATGTATGTAGCATGCATGTAGTATATATGTAGTATGTATGTAGCATATATGTAGTATGTATGTAGCATGTAGTATGTATGTAGCATGCATGTAGTATATATGTAGTATGTATGTAGTATATATGTAGTATGTATGTAGCATGTAGTATGTATGTAGCATGCATGTAGTATATATGTAGTATGTATGTAGCATGTAGTATGTATGTAGCATGCATGTAGTATGTATGTAGTATATATGTAGTATGTATGTAGCATGTAGTATGTATGTAGCATGCATGTAGTATATATGTAGTATGTATGTAGTATGTATGTAGCATGTAGTATGTATGTAGCATGCATGTAGTATGTATGTAGTATGTATGTAGTATGTATGTAGTATGTATGTAGTATGTATGTAGCATGTAGTATGTATGTAGCATGCATGTAGTATATATGTAGTATGTATGTAGTATATATGTGTTATGTATGTAGTATGTATGTAGTATGTATGTAGTATATATGTGGTATGTATGTAGTATGTATGTAGTATGTATGTAGCATGTAGTATGTATGTAGCATGCATGTAGTATGTATGTAGTATGTATGTAGCATGTAGTATGTATGTAGCATGCATGTAGTATGTATGTAGTATTTTTTTTTTTTTTAACATTTAACACATTAGCCGGATGATGGGACTACTACTGTCCCATCATTGGCTAATGTGTCAATCACTGTCATGGTAGCAGGCATCGCCAGATGGGACTTGTAGTCCCATCGGACGATGCTTGCACAGACCCCCGGACATCAGCACAGCCCCCCGGCAGGCCGGCACAGCCCCCCACAGGGTGCACAGACCACCGGCAGGCCGGTACAGACCCCCACAGGGTGCACAGACCACCGGCAGGCCGGCACAGCCCCCCGGCAGGCCGGTACAGACCCCGGGCAGTCCACACAGCCCCCCGGCAGGCCGGCAGAGACCCCCGGAAGGCCCGAAATGACGGCGCATCATGATGCGCACACACCGCGCATCATGATGACGTCAGGCTGTCAATCAACTTTGAACTTCCGATTCCGACTTCCGATATTGAAAAAATATCGGAAGTCGGTATCGGAATTCCAATACAGCAAGTATCGGCCGATACCCGATACTTGCGGTATCGGAATGCTCAACACTAGTCACAGCACAATACTCAAAGGTGGTGCACACTAGAGTCTCACCCTTCCGCTGACTCGCTGGGATAAGAGCAGCTGTGAATTCAGAGCTTCCAGGGCCGACTGCCCGCTGCAGCGGCACCCTACTTTTGTTGGGCACCCACTGAGAGGAGGTAATGACAAACTTAGGAAGCTGACAGACCATTGATGTAAGAGGCCAGGTGACTTGATTGTCCCAACCTAGATTCTCTAAACGTCTGAGGGTTCAGTCATGGTCAATGAAGCAGCTCTGTATTTCTTCAGTTGGAGACATGATGCCATGGCTACTGTAATATAGAGTATCTGGATGTTTGGATTTCTTAGCTGAATCTCTGTCTCATCGTACAGAGACATATGACCTCTTTTTATAGTTTAAAAGTGTCCTTCAATCCAGCATTCACAGATAAGGGGAAGAATGGTGACAAGATCAAGTTGTAATAAGCCCCCTTCACACATAGCGAGATCGCTAGCGATATCGCTAAAGGGTCACCGATTTTGTGACGCAACAGCGATATCGCTAGCGATCTCGATACATGTGACACGCACCTGCGACCCGGCTCCTCGCTATCGCTGATCGCGCAAGATCGCCCTGGTCCTTTTCTCGTCGTCGACTTCCTGCTGGCGCTGACGAGCGACTCCATGGACGCAGGCGCATGACGTCATCAGAGTTGCCGTCTGACAGGTAAGTAATGACCGCCGCTGCATCGCTGGTGAGATCTGCCTGTTTGGCAGCTCACTAGCGACCATTTAGCGATGCACCAGCGATCCTGACCGGGTCGGATCGCTGGTGCATCACTAAATGTAACAGGACCTTTATTTGATTAATCTATTTGCATAGTTTTCCCTCCTCCATTTTAAAAGTCAACAAACTAGCTGGCCTGGACAATGTGTAATCAGCATACATCATTGTTCAATGACTATACATGAAAGAAGAAGAGTCACTATTTCAGACTCTTTACCATCTGAAGAAAATAACGCATAAATTCAAAAGTCAACATATGAATAACAGTCTATTCTTCTTGGCTTGCTGAAAGTAGACGTTTGGTTAAGATACAATGCTGTGTTCTCACAGTCAGCTCTCCTCTTCTCATAGCACTGAGTATCATTCTTATGTCTGTTGTGCTCCCAGCAACTTTTAAATTTCTCTACTTCGAGAGCAGATCAGGATACTTTTGCGTGAGACATGTGACAACCTGTTTTGCTCATATAATGCCCTTATGTGAACTGTTAGTCATATCTACTCTACACCGACCCAGCGCTTCCTAATCATGCAGAAAGTTAAACCAGATGATCAGGGCTTTATTCTTACATTTCACACACTGAAAAACCTGGTCTAAGCTTTTGTGGAGGCGTGTTCTTCTTTCTCCAGTGTTTTGCTGCCTGTTTCTGATTGGTCAGCATCATGCAGGCTTGTTTGATGTAGGAAGAGTTATAGTTTTGAATGACTTTCAACTCATTTTACAACATAGTGCACTGGAAAATTGGAAAAAAAATTCCAACTGCTATGAAATTCCCCCAGCAATTTTCACATTGTTTTTTAACACCTTCATGACCGGAGCTTTTTTCAATTTTTTGTTTTCGCTCCCCTTCTTTCCAGAGTCATAACTTTTAATTTTTCCGTCAATATGGCCATGTGAGGGCTTAGTTTTTGCGGGATGAGTTGTACTTTTGAACGACACAATTGGTTTTACCATGTCGTGCACTCGAAAACGGGAAAAAAAAAAAAATTCCAAGTGCGGTGAAGTTGCAAAAAAAGTGCAATCTCACACTTGTTTTTTGTTTGGCCTTTTTGCTAGGTTCACTAAATGCCAAAAATGACCTGCCATTATGATTCTCCAGGTCATTACAAGTTCATAGACACCAAACATTTCTAGGTTCTCTTATCTAAGTGGTGAAAACATTTTCCAAAGTTTGCTAAAAAAAAAAAAAATTGTGCCATTTTCCGAGACCCGTAGAGTCTACATTTTTCGTGATCTCGGGTTGAGTGCAGGCTTATTTTTCGCGTGCCGAGCTGACGTGTTTAATGATACCACTTTTGTGCAGATGTGGTCTTTTGATCGCCCGCTATTGCATTTAAAATGTAATTCGCGGCGACCAAAAAAACGTAATTCTGGCGGTTTGATTTTTTTTCTCGCTACACCGTTTAGCAATCAGGTTAATCCTTTTAATTTTTTAGTTTTTTATTGATAGATCGGGTGTTTCCGAACGCAGCGATACCAACTATGTGTATGCTTGATTTTTTTTATTGTTTTATTTTGATTGGGCCGAAAGGGGGGTGATTTGAACTTTTATTTATTTTTTTTTCAATTTTTTTAAATATTTTTAAACACTTTTTTTTTTAACTTTTGGAATGCTTCAATAGCCTTTATAGGAGGTTAGAAGCTGGTTGTGATGGCAACACAGCGATGACCCCCGATCAAGTGATGGGGGTCGTCGCTGCGCGTATTTCCGGACAGGCGTCCGGAAGTGCATTTAAATGCCCGCTGTCAGAGTTTGAAGCGGCATTTAAAACTCTGACAGGGGGCATTTAACTACTTAATAGGTGCGGGAGGATTGCGATTCCACTCGCGCCTATTGCGGGCACATGTCAGCTGTTAAAAACAGCTGACATGTCGCGGCTTTGAGGTGGGCGGGGGATACTGCCAGTTGACGTACTATTCCGTCAGCTGGCAGTAAGGGGTTAAGAATTGTTTTAAAGACATATTGCTTGGTAAAAATTGCTTGACATGCTAATGATACCGAACTTGATTATTTTATTTTTCTTATCTTAGTAGTTAAAAAATAATGAAATTGGAAATTTGGGAAATTTTTTTTTAATTGTGTCGCTATTTTCTGAATGGCGTAACATTTTCATTTTTCAGTTGGTGGAGCTGTGAAAGGGCTTATTTGTTATGGGGTGATACCATTTTGGAATAGAGATGACATTTTGATTGCTTCTTACTGCATTTTTTTTGCAGTGTTGCGGCAATCAAAAAAACTCTGCAATTTTAGATTTTTCTTGTTATTTTTTTTCGCTACTTTTATGGAAGCTGTAATATCGCATGTGTGTGGTTTTTTTTTTATATCTATTTTTATTGGGGAAAATGGTGATAATTCAAAATGATATGTTCTTTTTTTATTTGTTCATATTTTTTTTTTTTTTACTTTTTTGTGGTTTTATTAGTCCCCTTAAGGGACTTGAAACTGCGATTGTCTGATTGCTTCTAATATATACACTATTGCTGTATATAGTAAAATTCACGGTCTCCTTTGAAGCCCAAAGACTGGGTTTCAACAGAGCTGCGTGATGGCAGTCCCAGGTGCCTTCAAGTCACGTAGCTGCCATAGTAACCCACTGGCATCCTTCTGCGATCACTTTGTGGGGCAGCCGATTGGTGCATAGAATAAGGAGCCCATACTCCCGGCTCACTGTTATTGCCACCGTCAGAGATTCAGCTCCGCTTCACCTACGGTTATTAGAAGCAGATCCTAGCTGTGAAACACAGCCATCATCTGCCAGGAATGGAGCGGGCTCAGCCTCTGAGTCCGCCCCATACACCTGCTCCCAACTTGCGTCGTAGATGTTCGGTGGCTGTCGGGGCTGATCAGATTGATGTACATTTTTGTGGGAAAAGTTTCAGTAAGGCTACTTTCACATGTCAGTTTTTTTGTCCCGGCACGATGCGGCGAAAAACCGGACTACCGGATCCGGCCGCAAACGCAGACACCGGCTCCTTCTTTCTGCCTGATATAGTCCTGGCAGAAAGGTCTTCCGGGCATGCGCAGTGCGCAAAACCGGTCCGGCGTTTGGAAAAAACGTTGCATGCAGACGCCGGACCGGCAATTTTGACCAGACACGGCAAAAGCAGGACGCGCCGCATAGGCATCCGGCGCAATGCGGCGATAATGAAACTCTATGGGAAAAAAAACGGAACCGGCGGCAATAGGCGCCGGATCCGGTTTTTACACATTTCGCCGCATCGCGCCTGATGCAGAAAAACTGACATGTGAAAGTAGCCTAAAACGTGTATTTTATTTATTAAAATCCCTGGTGTTTGTATGTATAAAAGTCTAGTGGGCAGTGATTATAAGTCTTCTCGGTAAGAGGCTGTTTACACGTACCAACCGCCGCACTAAACATTTACCGAGCAGAGTTTATTAGCCCGTTTAGACAGGCAAACCGCAGAGAATGATGCACACTGAGCGATCTGTAGTAGATCGTTCACAACAACGTACCGCTGAGAACAATATTCTTTTGCGCTGCACAAAACTTCATTTTACCCAAAGAATCAGTGTTTTGCTTGTTCATCGGGTGCTCGGCAGCCTTGTTACACGGCAAATTATCATGAACCGAGTGTTCAGCTTAAAACTGTGCATACAGATAGATGTCACCCACTGAGTAAGGCCGCCCGCCGGACTCATACATACAAACACCAGGGATTTCAACAAATAAAATACAAAAGATAATTTATATTATATATATATATATATATATATATATTATTCTATAAACTACTGACATGTCTTCGAATTTCCAAGCAATAAATTTTCTATTTATTTTCAGAAAATGAGAAATAGTCAATAGAACAAAAAAATGCAGTGCTTGCAGAACTCAAATAATGCTAAGGAAACAAGTTCATAATCACATAGAAACAACAATACTAATGTTTTAACTCAGGAAGAGTTCAGAAATCAATATTTTGTGGAATAACCATGATTGTTAGTCACAGCTTTCATGCGTCTTGGCTGCTTTCCACCAGTCTCTCACACTGCTTTTGGGTGACCTTATACCACTCCTGGTACAAAAATGTAAGCAGTTCTTTGTTTGATGGCTTGTGACTATCCATCTTCCTCTTGATTACATTCCAGAGGTTTTCAATGGAGTTCAGGTCTGGAGATTGGGCTGCCCGTGACAGGGATTTGATGTGGTGGCCCTTCATCCACACATTGAATGACCTAGCTGTGTGGCAAGGCGCATTGTCCTGCTGGAAAAACCAGTCCTCAGAGTTGGGGAACATTGCCTGAGCAGAAGGAATCAACTGTTTTTTCAGGATAACCTTGTATGATGGTTGATTCAAACGTCCTTCGCAAAGATTAACCTGCCCAATTCCAGCCTTGCTGAAGCATCCCCAGATCATCACCGATGCTCCACCAAATTTCACAGTGGGTGTAAGACACTGTGGCTTGTACGCCTCTCCAGGTCTCCGTCTAACCATTAGACAACCAGGTGTTGGGCAAAGCTGAAAATTAGACTCATGCAAACTTCAGCCTGGCTCTCCTTTGCTTCTCATTGATGAAAGGCTTTTTTCTAACTTTACATGACTTGATCCTGCCTCTAGGAACCTGTTACGAACTGTTCTTGCCGTGTACTTCTCCCCAGCTGCCATTTGCCATTCCTTTTGTAGGTCACTTGATGTCATCCAGTGGTTGCCGAGTGACATTCGAATAAGATGACGGTCATTCCTGTCAGTGGAGAGTCGTTTTCACCCTCTGCTGGTCTGTAGCTTTGTTGTCCCCAATGTCTGCTGCTTGACCTTGTTGTAATGGACTGCCGTCTTAGAAATTTTAAGGATGGAGGCAACATGATGCTCACTATATTCCTCTGCTAGTAAAGCAAGAATTGATCCCTTCTTTTCCTCACTCAAGACTTTTCTCTTCAACTCCTTTGGCATGGTCAAAAGTTATTTTTTCATTCCTATTACTTTTGGGATATTATTAGCACTTGTTTTGCCATCCAGCTTGTCCTATTGCAAGAGGATTGTGAACACCACAGCAGAGTTTTTTATACTTTCCTTTGTTAAATAAGATTTGGTTCAGGTCATGACCTAATCAGAAGCACATTAAGAAGAATGAGGTGTATTCTGGTTGGAATTCAACTGACACTGGAATGGAATGGCTGTCAGACATGTAGAGAAGCTGATTTTGATATAACTGTGCAGTGGTCCACAGATCAAAGTGCATGAATAAAAAGTGACGGGTTCCTTTTAAGAAATATGGTAAACTAGGTGTTCTTGCTGATTTCCATGAAAGCTTGATTGCAAGAGGCACCTGTGTGGCCCCCAATGGGGCCTAACAGCAGTCTCCCATGTGACTAAATATTTATGACATATCCTGTCAAAATGCAATTGATGGAAAACTTGATTAAAGGGTCATTCCAGATTAAAGCATTTATGCAAATATCAAATAAGTAGGGGCCTAATGCTGGATCCCCAGGGTTGCTTCATTGCTTCCTTTCGACTCATGTAAACAGGCTAGAAAAATGAAGAAAAAAAAAAAAAAAAAAGAGGAAAGAGAGACTGTTTGCTTTAAAGAAAAAGCCCACTAAGCTCCGAACTTGCAGCATTAAAAGTATGAATATAATGGAAAGCAGAAACTATAAATGAAGCACTGCAGATATCAGTCAACAGCATAGCGCAGGTTGAGCTCGTCTAAATACAACATTAATTTTCTTTTATGATATTACTATAGGGTTTCCAAAGATGCAAACATACATTTTTGAATATACCGACTGCTACAACTTGGTACATTTTCCAAAATGACTTAGTATAAGTAAAATAACACTCAAAACTTGTATATACTTTAACATAAATCTTTAATTATCAATTTACAGGCTTAATGAAGATTTGGCACTAAAAGGGCATCATAAGAAAAAACAATGTCTTATTAAAAAGGAATTTCATCCGCAGCGTGTTAACTGATGTGTCATAAAAACAAAACAAAACAAAAAAAAACATAATACTTTTCTTCTCCTCTTCAGAAATTCTCAATTCATGACCATTCAACTCTGGAAAACAAACACAGGAAAAAGGTGTAAGAAATAGAAGGGGCAATTCATGGGAATAAAAATTCATAGTTTACACTAAAGACTAAAATTCAGAAAATAAACCTAAATAGGGCATAAATTCAGGCATTTCCCAATATTTTCTTATTAGTCACACTCGTACTGTTGGACTGGGCCATGATCAGGGCCGGACTGGCCATCTGGCAATTCTGACAAATGCCAGTTGGGCTGGTCCAGTCGTGGGTCGCATTGTCTGTTATGCGGTTACCAGTATCAGCATCCTCATTGTGCAGTTGAGACGGAGCATCGGGGGGAGGAACAACATGGGCCTATGTGCTTTCAATCGCCAGGACTGAATTTCACTCCCAGTTCATTCCTGGCCATGACGGTGTCCAAATGTCAGCGGCACCCAGTAAATTAGGACAGGGTCTACAAGGCCAAAGAAAGCCATTCTTAGATGATCACTCCCCTATTTCCATCACTTTTCCACAATGCTAAGCAGTGTAGCTCCTGCCGAGAGGAATAAAGTCAAGAGCCCTTTTGTTAAAGAGGGGAGGAATAACTGCGCCGAAGTGCTGTAATACAGCCGTAAGAAGTCTAATGAAGTGATTCCTCTTACTAATTGCTGAACAGCCTTTATTTGGTGTCCATAGATGTAAATGGTTGCCTGAAATTATCTTATTCATTGGAGAAGAATTTAAAGGCAATGTCCATCCCTATGTTTAAAAAAACAAACGGAGGGATATAAAATAAATTAAAATAAATTATCTGCAGATTTTTGCTATGTAATGTGACAACAGCATGAGGTTGGGACAGAGACCCTGATTCCAGCAATGTATCACTTAGTTTACTGGGTGAATCTGGAATGGCAGAATCACAGATTTTTAATACTGCAGATCTAGCAGAGCTCGGGAATGCTGAGTCCTGTATCACCCGGCTCACACCACTGTTCTGCAGCTTTCTGCGCCCACTGTATAGTGATAGAAAGCTGCTAATCAGTGATGAGGGAGGGGGTTGGACTAGGAGGCGCGAGACACCTTGTCCAGCAGTGATGATGTACTGCTGAAAAAGCACTGAAAACAGCAAACACAGCCCAGTAAGTGACATTGTAGTAATCAGGGTCTCTGCCCCTACATCAATTTGCTCTCAGATTACATAGCAAAAACCTGGTGACAGATTCCCTTTAAGCTCTTCTTCCAATGCTGCAGAGGTCATCCACCAGTCTCGGTACTTCCTGACTTGGCTGGACAGGAAAAGAAAGTGCAACGATGACCAACACGTCACCACTACGGCCAGAGATTGGCTGCAGCGATCACGTCTGTCCGTCTAGAACAGGATGTACACACGCTGGCAGCGGTGGACTGGCTGCAGCGATCACGTCTGTCCGTCTAGAACAGGATGTACACACGCTGGCAGCAGTGGATTGGCTGCAGCGATCACATGTCCGTCTAGAACAGGATGTACACACGCTGGCAGCAGTGGATTGGCTGCAGCGATCACATGTCCGTCTAGAACAGGATGTACACACGCTGGCAGCGGTGGACTGGCTGCAGCGATCACATGTCCGTCTAGAACAGGATGTACACACACTGGCAGCGGTGGACTGGCTGCAGCGATCACATGTCCGTCTAGAACAGGATGTACACACGCTGGCAGCGGTGGACTGGCTGCAGCGATCACATGTCCGTCTAGAACAGGATGTACACACGTTGGCAGCGGTGGATTGGCTGCAGCGATCACATGTCCGTCTAGAACAGGATGTACACACGCTGGCAGCGGTGGATTGGCTGCAGCGATCACATGTCCGTCTAGAACAGGATGTACACACGTTGGCAGCAGTGGATTGGCTGCAGCGATCACATGTCAGTCTAGAACAGGATGTACACACGCTGGCAGCGGTGGATTGGCTGCAGCGATCACATGTCCGTCTAGAACAGGATGTACACACACTGGCAGTGGTGGACTGGCTGCAGCGATCACATGTCCGTCTAGAACAGGATGTACACACGCTGGCAGCAGTGGATTGGCTGCAGCGATCACATGTCCGTCTAGAACAGGATGTACACACGTTGGCAGCAGTGGATTGGCTGCAGCGATCACATGTCCGTCTAGAACAGGATGTACACACGCTGGCAGCGGTGGATTGGCTGCAGCGATCACATGTCCGTCTAGAACAGGATGTACACACACTGGCAGTGGTGGACTGGCTGCAGCGATCACATGTCCGTCTAGAACAGGATGTACACACGCTGGCAGCAGTGGATTGGCTGCAGCGATCACATGTCCGTCTAGAACAGGATGTACACACACTGGCAGTGGTGGATTGGCTGCAGCGATCACATGTCCGTCTAGAACAGGATGTACACACGTTGGCAGCAGTGGATTGGCTGCAGCGATCACATGTCCGTCTAGAACAGGATGTACACACGCTGGCAGCGGTGGATTGGCTGCAGCGATCACATGTCCGTCTAGAACAGGATGTACACACACTGGCAGTGGTGGACTGGCTGCAGCGATCACATGTCCGTCTAGAACAGGATGTACACACGCTGGCAGCAGTGGATTGGCTGCAGCGATCACATGTCCGTCGAGAACAGGATGTACACACACTGGCAGTGGTGGACTGGCTGCAGCGATCACATGTCCGTCTAGAACAGGATGTACACACGCTGGCAGCAGTGGATTGGCTGCAGCGATCACATGTCCGTCTAGAACAGGATGTACACACACTGGCAGTGGTGGATTGGCTGCAGCGATCACATGTCCGTCTAGAACAGGATGTACACACGTTGGCAGCAGTGGATTGGCTGCAGCGATCACATGTCCATCTAGAACAGGATGTACACACGCTGGCAGCGGTGGACTGGCTGCAGCGATCACATGTCTGTCTAGAACAGGATGTACACACGCTGGCAGCGGTGGACTGGCTGCAGCGATCACATGTCTGTCTAGAACAGGATGTACACACGCTGGCAGCGGTGGACTGGCTGCAGCGATCACATGTCCGTCTAGAACAGGATGTACACACGCTGGCAGTGGTGGACTGGCTGCAGCGATCACATGTCCGTCTAGAACAGGATGTACTCGAGCTGGCAGCAGTGGATTGGCTGCAGCGATCACATGTCCGTCTAGAACAGGATGTACTCGAGCTGGCAGCAGTGGATTGGCTGCAGCGATCACGTACGTCTAGAACAGGATGTACATGCGCTGGCATAGGACAATGGTGGGAAAGAAGAGTCAGGAAATCAGTAAAGTTAGTATTCTTTATTATATTTTAGGGTTTGAGGTGTGGACAACCCCTATTAATGACCTAATGAACACATGGCTCTTTAGGATCATTTTCAGAATGTTCCTAAATGTAAAAGGTAGAAGTTCTACTAAAAATGATATGAAGGAACTCTGGGTCTCATGCCAATGCATTGTGTGGGGACTCGTTCTGCAGGATTGGGGACACCTCTAGGCTCTTCCTGTGCCCTGGAAGCGCCATATTCCACTTCTGCATATAATCAGTGGCACGACAGTGTAGAGCCTGGGCTTATAGGAGGCGGGGGCGCTGTATTACGGATCCGTACCAAATGGCTTCGTTTTTTGTGGCCGTGATCTAAATGCCACTTCCCACAACGACGCTTGAATTTGAAATCGGCTTTTATTTGGCCTCCTTTAAAAATCAGACCATGTCAGAATGTGTCTGCATGTCAGCTGCACCTTAAAGATGGACAATTGAAAAAAAATAATAAAACCACTCTCTGGCCTATTTAACGCTAGTGATACACTGAGATGGCGGTCCTGACAGCGTGGACCTTATCCGTATGGACAGCTCGCTTCATTACAGTGCAGGCACTCACACAGAGATCTTATTCAGGGCAAGGTATTGATCCTTCCATATAATAGGTCTGATGGACTCGCAGGCCGGCAGGGATCATAACTCAGAAATGACAGACACTGAGGAGAATGAAGCCATAGAGATGCCGCAAGCGAGGGGGCCATTAATTTAGAAAACGTCCATGCATTCATTACAATCCTCCATGAGAACATGCTCAGTGCCCTGAATGTAGGAACGTGGTCGTGTAGCAGGCGGGTTCCAGAAAAATGGATTTTAAGTAGAGGCAATATTTCCTGCCAGCATTTATAGGAATTAATAGAAAATGTACATGTAAGGTAATATAATGGGATTTATGACCCTATTAGCTCTGTAAATGTTTAACACTTGTATATTCTGCTTTGGACAAAAAACAAGGGGCATATGAAGGGGTGAGGCTGTGCCAAAAGGAGCCAGACTAAACCAATTCCCAGTCTGCACATGGCGGGTTAGATTGGTTAGGCCTGATCACTGGGACCCCAACGATGGCTTCTTCACCATACATGTTCTCTACGGTACAGCCAATACTGTAGATCGTTATACATATTCATGGCCGGAATGCCCCTTATTTGTAAAACCAAAAAATCCAGCGGGGGTTTTGTGTGGTCTTAAGAAGCCCCCTACAACATTGTGGCGGCACCAGAGGTCTGGTTGAGACTTGTAAGAGCCTAGGTGAATAAGATTCCCCTTGCAGAGGATAGACGTGGCCTTTGATTCTTGCATGGTCTTCAGTCTCAAAAGATTAGAGAAGATCAGGTTTCATTTTATTTTTTGGGGGTGGGTGGCCACATATAAGCTCTTGCAGGCGGCATGGCGACCGACGCGCGTTAACCTTATAAAGAGCATTCGTTACACCATAGCTCTTACTCCAGCAGGGACTGGAGTCGGATTTGTGGCGAGGTGCACACTGCTGTGTATGCCACTCATCCAGCGCTCCCGATTCATGGAGAGGCATACTGCGCCATCAGGTGCATCTGAATCCAGGACATCTCCTCATCAAGACCAGTGTGAACTATGTCTTGATAAATCAGGCCCTGTGTGTCTACATTAAAAGGGGTTGTCTGGTTAAGGAAACCCATTTTCAAAAATCCTACCAGGAAACACAGATAATAGTGGGGTTCCTCTGTTCAGGACCCTAATTCCTTGACAAGTGTGGAGAGCAGTTACAAAGAGTCTCTCCTCTGAGGACAAGTCCTGTCCTGCATTCACTGCCGAATTCTTAATATTCCCTATGGTGGAGCTACAGGAAATCTGAACACTTACCCCAAGGTATACTTCCTAGGGTTCATGGTAGGGGGATATTTTGGAATTTTTTTGTGCATTATCCAAAGTGGAGAACCCCTTTAAAGTATATTTGGGTTCCTTTCATGATCTCAACACTTATAACTTCCTGTCACTTCCCTAAAATTAAGACTAAAACCCTTGTAGTTTTTGGTTCTGCTATGTAAGGCAACTAGTTTTAAAGACGCCCTCCTCCTCCTTCCACGAAAATTTTTATCCTATTAATATATTACAATCATCTTATTATATAGCACTGTGTACTTACAATTGCTCATTTTGCCTTTGTACCCAGTTAATCCTTCTCTTTTCCATTATGTCTATGACATCCCGTGAGCACAGTGACTCAGTGGTTAGCACTGCAGTGCTGGGGTCCTGGGTTCAAATCCCACCAAGGACAACTTCTGCAAGGAGTTTGTATGTTCTCCCCGTGTTTGCATGGGTTTCCTCCCACATTCCAAAGACATACTGATAGGGAATTTAGATTGTGAGCCGGTCAGCGATGATAATGTCTGTAAAGAGCTGTGGAATTAATGTTGCTATATAAATGGAGTAAAATAAATAAATTAAAACCTGACTAGCTGAATTCTTCTAAGCTCTACTGTATGCAGAAACAGTATCACTGCAAAAGTCAATGGCAGGGGGAGAGGAGTCGAACAGATGGGTCAAGAGTTAAAGAAGGTGTCCACTACATGGACAACTTCTTCCTATACCCCTCGCTTGGCCACAATAAAATAATAAGACTTATACTCACCTCCCGTGCCGATGCTGTTCCCGCGGCGCTGGCAGTCACTCTCCATGCTACAGTTGATCTCTGACTTCCTCTTCATGTTTGTTTTGTCCGAAGGCAGAGACAGTGACGCAAGCAATGAATGGGCGCCGGTGTCAACACCAAATGAGGCCAATTGCCGACACCACGGGAACGGCAACGGCACAGGTGTATAAGTTTTATAACTTTATGGGGGGGGGGGGATCATTTTCAGCAAGAAAGGGTTGTCCTAGTAGTGGACAAACCCTTTAAAGAGAGAAATGATTTCTGCAGGGACAAGTGACTTCCTGTTTCTACACAGCGCAGAGAAAAGAGAAGAATTAAGTGGGTAGAAAAGTATAATGAGCAATTGTAAGTACACAGTGCTATATACCGTAATATGATGACTGCAATATATTAAAAGGAAAAACTTTGAAAGGAGGAGGGCTTCTTTAAGAATGCAATGCTGTTCTGTATCCTACCCTTTCAAGAGGTTTGATGCCCATTATTCTTATTTTTGCAGACGTCCTTATTATATTATACTAATTATACACATTTCCATATCGCCCCTCTGACTTATACAATTGTCTTGATTGAGCATGTGTGTGTTCTGAGATGGGAGAAGGGAATAGGCTGTCAGATATCTCAGATAATCGGGATGGGGCATATTGAAATCCACATGCCTGATCCTTACCTCCTCAACATCTTATTACACTATACTAGACTCCCTATGTCTAGTTCGCTTTCAGTATTTTCCTATTTTTCCAATGTGAATTAATGATTTAATATTATACTGTGCTACTCGTAATTTTGGGCACGAGTACACCGAGTAATGTTTTCATCATCCACTGCATTGGAAGGAATGCCTGACTCTGACAGAGGGTTGCTGTAAGGGTCCATTCACACTGCGCGATACGTAACATTTGCTGGTTCGGTCACTTCATAGCCTGGTTACCCGGGCCGACCCATCTTCAGCAACACAGACAGCCACGTTTCTCAATGTCGTCTACAATGGACGTTGCGCTGCTGAGAACGATGATGTCTTATGCAAACTGAAAGATCATTTCATCCGACGAAATGTTGAGACTGCACAATCATCATGAAACAGTTGTTCCCAGAAACGCTTGTTCACAATAATCTCGCAATGTGAATGGGCCTTATCGACTAGTAGGAGTTGAGGAACGCAAGAAAGAAAACTGCTTTCTTGATTGTCATCGCAACACCGGCTTTTCTCAAAAGGACCGGTGACACTGGTTAGGAAAGGCCACCTGTTTAAAGGACTAAACCTCAACCGGGCAACTAGTCCTTTCCTTGCAGATGACCCATGTTACACCTAGACCAGGGGTCTCAAACTCAATTTACCCGGGGGCCGCTGGAGGTAGAATCTGGGTGAGGCTGGGCCGCATCAGGTTTTCCACAAGAAAAGCTCTTACAAAAACATCCCAATGTTATCAAATGTCTTTATTTTTTCATCTTATTTTGTGTTAAAAAATAAATTCCAATGCATGGCCAGACCACCGCACAGGAGATATTTCACCAGCTGTGTGATGCCATTGAGAATGCCGCTTTACCTTGGAGGAGGTTTGTTGGAATAACAACTGATGCTTCTGAGCCCGGGGTAATGGCGAAAGTTCTCAATAAGGCTGGCTGATGTCCCGCCTCCCAGAGCAATATACCGCACCGCTCCACCGCTCATTCTGAACCCGGAGCACATGAGTCTGTGGCGCGGTCTGGTCCATTCCCTGCTCGGCTGCTCCTGCTGCATGTGTTGTGAGTGTGACTCATACGCCTTGCCTGCTGACAGCAGGCTGCTGTGACTGTCTAGCCATCATCATACTCACCTCCTCCTGCTGCAGCTCCGACGGTCTAACGCCAACATCTTCTTCTTGTATGAGCGCGTGGTCACACGTCACGTGGTACCGCTCATTAAGCTCATGAATATGGGCGCCACGCCTATGAGAGTGGAGTGGCGTCCATATTCATG